>NC_064641.1:118398924-120798924 GCF_023864345.2 Schistocerca serialis cubense
GCCTTTGAAGATGCTCTAGGCCGTAAGACTAATCAAGAAACAGGCCTGTATTTAGAAAGAGTTGAGGACATTCACAAATTTTTGGGTCACAGCATGCTACGGTGGTAGGATTTAAAAGCTAGTTCCGTGAGTATTTTCAAGATAACGATAAAGACGCCAAATCCAACGCTTTGCGCTGGCAGATAGGAAAACATTTTTACACTTAAAGAGAGATTCGTTGACGTTCTTAAGGCTCTGACAAACGTAAGTCCTAAATGTAGCAGAGAAAGTGAAGCAATAGGTCTTACAGACATTATTTCATCCTTTTCAGATTCAATAAAAAGCATTAGAAAGAATCAACACAGCGCATGAGGTCTTACAGTCAGAGTATGGTTGTTGCAACTGCATGTAACTTTGTAGAAATGGCGCTGTCAGAAATAACGATGGAAAATTAGACTTTTTAAGTCCAACCGACGATGAAGGTATTACGGAGATAGCGCAACCACTGGTAGAGCTAAGATTAGTAAGGAAAATGAACATATTTCTTTCAAAGGAATCATCCAGGCATTTGTTTCAAGAGATTTTGGTGGAGGGGGGAGGGGGAGAGGAAGGGGCCATCGCGGAAAACCTCAATCTGGATGAACCAATGGGTATCTGAATCGCCAAATAATTTAATGTCTGAGGACGTAGTCGAAAATGACTTTCGACGACGTTCTCAGGCGATTCAAATACCCCTTGGTTCATCCAGACTGAGGTGCCTGGTAAGTGTGATGAGCTGTTAATGATTTTGCTTTCATATGATGTCACAGTCGTATCAAACTTTTTTAAAGATATACCGCCGTTTGAATATACAACAGGTTTTATTCCACCGTCTAGATTTCGACCTTAGGCCATTACCAAGCGTTACAACTGCTACAGATTGAAGCGCAATAGAAGTACAAGTACCTGAAAAATAGCAGGGCAAAACGTTGAATCAAATGTATGGCCTGCATGATTGGTTCTCTTACTTGCGTATTATAAATCATTAGATCTGAGTAGAACCCAAGGCATCGTCAGGGGGTATCTATGGCTATATAAACCAATTTTGTCAAAAGTAAATGCATGAACATTTTTGTAATTTGCTGATTTACTGGCAATTAGCACGGCTCACTTGATATGGTTATTCCATAAATGGCAATCATCTCTTTCAGAAAGCGATGAACTGTGATCATTCCACCATCGTGCGACATTTGCATGCAATTGGGAAGGTCCAAAAATGGGGTCTACGGGTACCGCATGCTCTAAGCTAAAATCACAAAAATCGGCCGTTTGCCACATATGCATCTCTACTTGTTCATCATCAACTTGCTCGTGAACGACAGCGACCATTCGAATCCTGTTCCGTTATTAGTAACGAGAAATGGCGTCTTTATGCTAACATAAAGAAAAGATTGGAATGGTTGACCCCAAACAAAGCAGCAACTCTCCTGTAACCTTACGAACTCATGCACCAATCCAATAGTTATCACTCGTCGTCATTGTGTGTGTTTGTGTTGTCTTCAAACCTGAGACTGGTTTGATGCAGCTCTTCATGCTACTCTATCCTGTGCAACCTTCTTCATCTCCCAGTACTTACTGCAACCCACATCCTTCTGAATCTGCTTAGTATATTCATCTCTTGGTCTCCCTCTACGATTTTTACCCCCCACACTGCCCTCCAATGCTAAATTTGTGATCCCTTGATGCCTCAGAACATGTCCTACCAACCGGTCCCTTCTTCTTGTCAAGTTGTGCCACAAACTCCTCTTCCCCCCCCCCCCCCCCAATTCTATTCAATACCTCCCTATTAGTTATGTGATCAACCCATCTAATCTTCAGCATTCTTCTGTAGCACCACATTTTGAAAGCTTCTATTCTCTTCTTGTCCAAACTATTTATCATCCATGCTTCACTTCCATACATGGCTACACTCCATACAAACACTTTCAGAAACGATGTTAACAAATTTCTCTTCTTCAGAAACGCTTTCCTCGCCATTGCCAGTCTACATTTTATATCCTCTCTACTTTCACCATCATCAGTTATTTTCCTCCCCAAATAGCAAAACTCCTTTACTACTTTAAGTGTCTCATTTCCTAATCTAATTCCCTCAGCATCACCCGACTTAATTCTACTACATTTCATTATCCTCGTTTTGCCTTTGTTGATGTTCATCTTATACCCTCCTTTTAAGACACTGTCCATTCCGTTCAACTGCTCTTCCAAGTCCTTTGCTGTCTCTGACAGAATTACAATGTCATCGGCGAACCTTAAAGTTTTTATTTCTTCTCCATGGATTTTAATACCTACTCCGAATTTTTCTTTTGTTTCCTTTACTGCTTGCTCAATATACAGATTGAATAACATCGGGGAGAGGCTACAACCCTGTCTCACTCCCTTCCCAACCGCTGCTTCCCTTTCATGCCCCTCGACTCTTATAACTGCCATTTGGTTTCTGTACAAATTGTAAATAGCCTTTCGCTCCCTGTATTTTACCCCTGCCCACTTTAGAATTTGAAAGAGAGTATTCCAGTCAACACTGTCAAAAGTTTTCTCTAAGTCGACAAATGCTAGAAACGTAGGTTTGCCTTTCCTTAATCTATTTTCTAAGATAAGTCGTAGAGTCAGTATTGCCTCATGTGTTCCAACATTTCTGCGGAATCCAAACTGATCTTCGCTGAGGTCGGCTTCTACCAGTTTTTCCATTCGTCTGTAAATAATTCGCGTTAGTATTTTGCAGCTGTGACTTATTAAACTGATAGTTCGATAATTTTCACATCTGTCAACACCTGCTTTCTTTGGGACTGGAATTATTATATTCTTCTTGAAGTCTGAGGGTATTTCGCCTGTCTCATACATCTTGCTCACCAGATGGTAGAGTTTTGTCAGGACTGGCTCTCCCAAGGCTGTCAGTAGTCCTGATGGAATGTTGTCTACTCCTGGGCCCTTGTTTCGACTCAGGTCTTTCAGTGCTCTGTCAAACTCTTCACGCAGTATCGTAGCTCCCATTTCATCTTCATCTACATCCTCTTCCATTTCCATAATATAGTCCTCAAGTACATCGTCCTTGTATAGACTCTCTATATACTCCTTCCACCTTTCTGCTTTCCCTTCTTTGCTTAGAACTGGGTTTCCATCTGAGCTCTTGATATTCTTACAAGTGGCTCTCTTTTCTCCAAAGGTCTCTTTAATTTTCCTGTAGGCAGTATCTATCTTACCCCTAGTGAGATAAGCCTCTACATCCTTACATTTGTCCTCTAGCCATCCCTGCTTAGCCATTTTGCACTTCCTGTCGATCTCATTTTTGAGACGTTTGTATTCCCTTTTGCCTGCTTCATTTACTGCGTTTTTATATTTTCTCCTTTCATCAATTAAATTCAATATTTCTTCTGTTACCCAAGGATTTCTACTAGCCCTCGTCTTTTTACCTACTTGATCCTCTGCTGCCTTTACTACTTCATCCCTCAGAGCTACCCATTCTTCCTCTACTGTATTTCTTTCCCCCATTCCTGTCAATTTTTCCCTTATGCTCTCCATGAAACTCTGTACAACCTCTGGTTCTTTCAGTTTATCCATGTCCCATCTCCTTAAATTCCCACCCTTTTGCAGTTTCTTCAGTTTTAATCTACAGTTCATAACCGGTAGATTGTGGTCAGAGTCCACATCTGCCCCTGGAAATGTCTTACAATTTAAAACCTGGTTCCTAAATCTCTGTCTTACCATTATATAATCTATCTGATACCTTCTAGTATCTCCATGATTCTTCCGTGTATACAACCTTCTTTTACTCTGTCTTACCATTATATAATCTATCTGATACCTTCTAGTATCTCCATGATTCTTCCGTGTATACAACCTTCTTTTATGATTCTTGAACCAAGTGTTAGCTATGATTAAGTTTTGCTCTGTGCAAAATTCTACCAGACGGCTTCCTCTTTCATTTCTCTCCCCCAATCCATATTCACATACGTTTCCTTCTCTCCCTTTTCCTACTCTCGAATTCCAGTGACCCATGGCTATTAAATTTTCGTCTCGCTTCACTACCTGAATAATTTCTTTTATCTCATAATACATTTCATCAATTTCTTCATCATCTGCAGAGCTAGTTGGCACATAAACTTGTACTACTGTAGTAGGCATGGGCTTCGTGTCTATCGTGGCCACAATAATGCGTTCACTATGCTGTTGGTAGTAGCTTACCCGCACTCCTATTTTTTTATGCATTATTAAACCTACTCCTGCATTACCCCTGTTTGATTTTGTATTTATAACCCTGCATTCACCTGACCAAAAGTATTGTTCCTCCTGCCACCGAACTTCACTAATTCCCACTATATCTAACTTCAACCTATCGATTTCCCTTTTTAAATTTTCTAACCTACCTGCCCGATTAAGGGATCTGACATTTCATGCTCCGATCCGTAGAACGCCAGTTTTCTTTCTCCTGACAACGACGTCCTCTTGAGAAGTCCCCGCCCGGAAATCCGAATGGGGGACTATTTTACCTCCGGAATATTTTACCCAAGAGGACGCCATCATCATTTACCCATACAGTAACCGTCGTCATTAATAAATTCTAATAGCAACTATTTTTCCGATTTGAAAAACTGGCAAGTAAAAATCCGGATTGTAAAACCAGTATCTGTGAATAAAAGAATATTTTTAGACAGGGAAATTCGATCATTATAGGTGGAAGAAATCTTAAGAATACCGATTCCATTCGCAGCTTAAAGGTGTGAACCATGGAGTACGGCTACAGTCGAAAGAAAAGTGAAGAACTGGATGGGCTTGGCACATGGTATACAATACAATGGTGGACTCCACATCAAACACAAAAATATAGTGTTACAAATAAGCAGAACCAAAAACTCCATTGACGCATTATTTCTTGGAGTACTGAAAAACGTAGAAAAAGCGTGAGTGTCAGCTGTTTAAGCATTAACATAGGTCGTATGTAAAGTACACTAGTGGCAAAAATTAGTCAATACCGTCACTGCGCGATAGCGATGGAAATGTTACCGATGATGGTGCCACTGCAGCGGAGTTACTAAATACAGTTTTCCGTAATTCCTCTACGAAAGAAGACGAAGTAAATATTTCAGAATTCGAAACAGAACAGTTGTGAGCATGAGTAACATGAAAGTAGATATCTTAGGTGTTGCGAAATAACTCAAATAAAACTTCCTGAATGATTAAAACTGTGTGTCGGACCGAGACTCGAACTCGGGACCTTTGCCTTCCGTGGGCAAGTTCGAGTCTCGGTCCGGCACACAGTTTTAATCTGTCAGGAAGTTTCATATAAGCGCACACTCCACTGCAGAGTGAAAATCTCATTCTGGCAACAGAAATCACTTAAGAAAGGCAAGTCTTCCGTTCCAGATGGTATACCAATCAGGTTCCTTTCAGAGTATGCACACACAATAGCGCCTTTCTTAGCAATCATATACAACCGCTCACTTGACGAAAGGTCTGTTCCTAAAGACTCGAAACTAGCACAGGTCACACCAATATTCAAGAAGGGAAATAGGAGTAACCCATTGAACTACAGACCCACATCACTGACCTCAATTTGCAGGGAGCATATACTGAACTCGAACGTTACGAATCACCTCGAAGAAAATGACTTAATAATACATAACCAACACGGATTCAGGAAATATCGTTCTTGTCCAACACAGGTAGCTCTTTATTCCCATAAAGTAATGGGTGCTGTCGACAAGGGATCTCAGATCGATTCCATATTCCTAGATTTACAGAAGGTTTTTGATACTGTTCGTCACAAGCGACTGTTAATCAAATTGCGTACATATGGAGTATCGCCTCAGTTGTGTGACTGGATTCATTATCTCCCGTCAGAGAGGTCACAGTTCGTAGTGACAGACGGTAAAACATCGAGTAGAACAGAAGTGATATCTGGCGTTCCGCAAGGTAGTGTCATACGCCCTCTGCTGTTCTTGACTTACATAAATGATCTAGGTGATCATCGGAGCAGCGTTCTTGGATTGTTTGCAGATGCCGCTGTAATTTACCGTCTAATAAAATCATCAGACGATCAATTCCAGTTACAAAATAATCTAGAGAGAAATTCTGTATGGTGCGAAAAGTGGCAATGGCACTAAACAAAGAAAATTGCGAGGTCTTCCACATGGGTACTAAAAGAAATCCGATAAATTTTGGGTATACGATAAATCGCACAAATCTAAGGACTCTCAATTCGACTAAATAGCTAGGAATTACAATTACGAGCAACTTAAATTGGAACGACCACATAGATAATATTGTGGGGGAGTTGAAACAAAGACAGCGCTTTGTTGGCAGAACACTTAGAAGATGCTACAAACCCACTAAAGAGACAGCCTACAATACACTTGTCCGTCCTCTGCTGGAATATTGCTGCGCGGTGTGGTATCCTTACCAGGTAGGATTGATGGAGGACATCGAAAAAGTGCAAAGAAGTGCAGCTCGTTTCGTGTTATCGCACAATAGGGGTGAGAGTGTCACTGATATGATACGCGAGTTGGGGTGGCAGTCACTGAAACAAAGGCGGTTTTCTTTGCGGCGAGATCTATTTACGAAATTTCAATCACCAACTTTCTCTTCCGAATTCGAAAATATCTTGTCGACACCCACCTACGTACGAAGAAATGATCATCATAATAAAATAAGAGAAATCAGAGCTCGAACGGAAAGATTTAGGTGTTTCTTTTTCCCATACGCCATTCGAGAGTGGAATGATAGAGAAGTAGTATGAAAATTGTTCGATGAACCTTCTGCCAGGCACTTAAGTGTGAATTGCAGAGTAACCATGTAGATGTAGATGTATTCACAGCGCCAGATTTACGCCTGGTGGCCAAAACTGGAACTAATTTTCTCCAGCGTAAGTCAGTTCCGCATTAACCTATCAGAACTTAATGAAGCTATAAGGGCTGAACCGAGTGTTCATCAAGGGGAAACTCAGGAGTACCCAAAGGACGTGTGATAGGACCGCTGCTATTCTTTTTATATATAAATAATTTGGCAGACAGGATGGGCAGCGATCTGCTGTTGTTTGCTGATGATGCTGTGGTGTACTGCAATGTGTCGAAATTGAGTGACTGTAGGAAGATACAGGACGACGTAGACAAAATTTCCAGTTGATGTGACGAATCGCAATTACCCATAAATGTGGAAAAATGTAAGTTAAGCGGATGAGTAGGAAGATCAAACCTGTAATGGTCGGATAGAATCTGAAATAAAGGTGAGACGTAGGTCTATCACAAACATAAACTCAGTGAAGACGTATGAGGCAGATCTCTATCTTGTATGTAAGGTGACAACGAAGACGGTTGATGCAAGGCAGTGTAGAGAGTCGAGAGTGCGAGAAGCTTCCGCCATATCAGCAGACCAGTCCAAATGCCTGCGCGGAAGGCACGCGGCCCAGGCGTACATCCATAGCACACTCAGCACCATTACGACGTGCTGTTGGGCAAAGCAGTTTTTCTGTGGTCGTGGCATGGCTGGTCACGTGACCGCGCCTTTCCCTCCGCCTGTAGCGCCACGTGACCTCATTGCGGTGGCTCACCTTCGCCTCTCCGCCACCTCTCCAACCACCACCGTCATAACTTAGCAAATGATCTGACAAAATTATGGTCCAATGTAAAATCGCCAAGTGTATGTAAGCTTTCCATCCAGTCAGTTGTTGACCAGCCTGGTGTGGCAGCAGAAGATAGCAAAACGTAAGTTTTAAATGTTATGTTTAAGAACTCGTTGACGCTGGAGGATCGTGCAAACATACCGTCGTTTCCAGAATGAGATTTTCACTCTGCAGCGAGTTCGATTCTCGGTCCGGCACTCAGTTTTAATCTGCCAGGAAGTTTCGTACCGTCGCTTGACCATCGGACTGATTCCCGTATGGACGACATAGTAATAAGCGTCCCTGGCATAGTGAAACAACTGAAAGAGTTGAAAGCAAATAGGTCACCAGGTTCTGATGGAATCTCAATACGGGCGTCTTACCACGGTTCGCGCGGCTCCCTCTGTCGGAGGTTCGAGTCCTCCCTCGGGCATGCGTATGTGTGTTGTCCTTAGCATGTTAGAGTAAGTAGTGTGTAAGGCTAGGGACCGATGACCTCAGCAGTTTGGTCCCATAGAACTTACCACAAATTTCCAATTTCCAATTTCCAATTCGGTTTTCGAAAGAGTACTTCACGGCATTGGAACCTTATCGAGCTTGCATTTACCAAGAATCTCTCGCCCGGCGCAAAGCACCAAGCGACTGGAAAAAAAAGCGCAGGTGACTCCTGTATATAAGAAGGGCATAAGAACGCACGCACAAAATTGCAGAGCAATATCCCTAACATCGGTTTGCTGCAGAATCCTTGAACGCATTATCAGATCGAATAAAACAAATTACCTTGAGACAGAGAATCTTATGTCCACGAATGATTTTAGAAAGCATCTCTCACTTATAACTCAGCTTGCTGTTTCCTCACATTATACACTGACAACTATGGACGAAGGGCAACAGGTAGATTCCATATTTCTAGATTTCCAGAAAGCGTTTGACACGGTGCCCCACTGCGTACTGTTGATGAAGGTACGAACATAAGGAGTGGCTCGAATACTTCTTAAGTAACCGGACCGAGTATGCTATCCTCGACGGCGAATGTTCATGAGACACAAGAGAACCGTCAGGAGTGTCCCAGGGAAGTGTGACAGGATCGCTTTTGTTATCTACAGGTTGGGCAGCAATCTGCGATTGTTTGCTGATGATGCCATGGTGTACGGCAACGTGTTGAAGCTGTGTGACTGTAGGAGGATACAATATGGCTTAGACAAAATTTCTAGTTGGTGCGATGAGTGGCAGCTAGATCTGAATGCAGAAAAATATAAGTCAATGCGGATGAGTAGGAAAAGCAAACCCGTAATGTTCGGATACAGCATTAATAGTGTCCTGCTTGACACGGCCACGTCGTTTAAATATTTTGGCGTAACGTTGCAAAGCGACATGAAATGGAACGAACATTTGACGGTTGTGGTAGGAAAGGCGAATGGTCGACTGTAGTTTATTGGGAGAATTCTTTAAAAGTGTGGTTCATCTGTAAAGAAGACCACATATAGGACGCTAGTGCGACCTATTCTTGAATACTGCTCGAGTGTTTTGCATCCGCATCAGGTCGGATTTAAGGAGGACATCGGTGCAATTCAGATGCGAGCTGCTAGATTTGTTACCGATTTTTGAGTATTGTTCATCCATCTGGGATCCCTACCAGGTAGGGCTGATAGAGGAGATAGAGAAGATCCAATGAAGAGCGGCGCGTTTCGTCACAGGATCGTTTAGCTGGCGAGAGAGCGTTACAGAGATGCTAAACAAACGCCAATGGCAGACGTTACAAGATCGACGTTATGCATCAAGGAGAGATTTACTACTGAGGAGAAGATTCGAGAAATTAGAGCTAATACACAGTCTTACCGACAATCATTCTTCCCACGCACAGTTCGCGTGTGGGACAGGGTTGGAGGGATCAGATAGTGGTACCGAAAGTACCCTCCGCCACACACTAACAGGTGGCTTGCGGAGTATGATTCAGATGTAAATGTGGGTTGGAACAACACACAAGTGTGACGGAGATGCTTCGGGAGCACTTGCCCGCGAAAGGCAAAGGTCCCGAGTTCGAATCTCGGTCCGGCACACAGTTTTAATCTGGCAGGAAGTTTCATGCTTTGGTAACTCAAATGGAAATCCGTGGAGGGAAGGCAACGTTCTTTTCGAGGAACTCTGTTGAGAAAATTTAGAGAACCGGCTTCTGAAGGTGACTGCAGAACGATTCTATTGCCGCCAACATACATTGCGCGTAAGTACCACGAAGGTAAGATACGAGAGGTTAGAATTTATACGGAGGCATATAGACTGTCGGTTTTCCCTCGCTATATTTGCGAGTAGAACAGGAAAGGAAACAACTAGTAGTGTTACGGGTAGTCTCGGCATGCCTTATGGTGGATTGCAGAGTATTTGCGTAGATGTAGATGTACCTGAGATAGCACCACCACATATGTTGCTGCTACCACAGCCCCCTCCCCTTCCCCCACCCCCCACCCATCCCTCGAGGCGTCGAGTTTCTTCTTTGAGATCACAAAAAAGACTTATGATAATGTCATTTCTTTTTATTTTATTTTATTGCCTTTAGTTGGAAACAATACAGCAGTTACAGTTCCTTATTAATTTTAGTGATGACGATTAATTTCTGAGCAAACAGTTATTTTTACCCATATACAAAATTACATACATCATTATTTGATACGTCAGATTTAAATTCAATTCTTGTAGGTAACATGCTATTAATAATTGAATTTGAAGGTTCATCTCATTCATTAGCGTTTTCGTATTTGTTATCAAGGTAATATGTATTTTTGCGAGTTTGTTCCACAGTCTATTTTGGTGTACAGAATACTTAGAACAAGCCCTCCCGGCTAGCCACGCAGTCTAACCCATTGCTTCCCAAGCGGGAAGGCGTGCCGGTCCCTGGTACGAATCTGCCCGGCGGATTAGTGTCGAGGCTCGGTGTGCTGGCCAGCCTGTGGATGGTTTTTAGGCGGTTTTCCATCCGCCTCGGCGAATGCGCGCTGGTTCCCTTATTCCACCTCAGTTACACTATGTCGGCGATTGCTGCGCAAACACTGTCTCCACGTCCGCGTATACCATAATTACTCCCTCACGCAAATACAAATATTTGGGGTACACTCGTCTAGTATGAGACTTTCCTGGAAGGGGGGGGGGGGGGGGTCGACTGGGGGCCGAACCGCACAGTATATAATCTCATCCGAAATTTCTGCGAAGAACCTAACGGTGTTCCGAAAGGATAGGCTAAACACGGTTGGCGGTAGCGTGTTTGTTGCTGTTAGAAGTAGTTTAACATGTCGCGAAATTAAAGCAGATACTTACTGTGAGTTAGTATGGGCAGAGGTCATTGTTGTCAACCGGAATAAAATAATAATTGGATCCTTTTACCGACCTCCCAATTCAGATGATACAGTCGCTGAAAGGTTCACAGAAAACTTGAGTTTGATTTCAAACTCGTACCCGAGTCATGCGATGATAGTTGGTGGTGACTTTAATTTACCCTCGATATGTTGGCGAAAATCCATGTTTAATTCCGGAGATACGCATAAAATATCATCCGAAATTGTGCTAAACGCATTCTCTGAAAATTATTTCGAGCAGTTACTTCAGGAGCCCACACGAATAGTAAACGATTGTGAAAACACACTTGCCTTCTTAGCAACAAATACTCCTGAGTTAATAACGAGTATCAGAACCGATTCAGAGATTAGTGAACATAGGGTTGTCGTAGCGAGATTGAATATTGTATTCCCCAAATCCTCGAAAAATAAGCGAAAGCTATACCTATTCAAAAAAGCAGATAAAAAAATCACTTGACGCCTTGCTGAGAGACAATTTCCTCTCATTCCAAGTTAATAATATGAGTGTAGACCAGATACGGCTTAAATTCAAAGAAACAGTATCGGCAACAATTGAGAGATTTATAGCAAATAAATTAACAAACGACAGAGCTGATCTTCCTTGGTACACTAAACGGCTTAAAACACTGTTGCAGAAACAACGAAACAAACACGCAAAATTTAAACAGACGCAAAATCTGCAAGATTGGCGATCTTTTACAGAAGCTCGAAATTTAGCGCAGACTTCAATGCGAGATGCTTGTAACAGTTTCCACAGCGAAACTTTCTCTCGAAACCTGGCAGAAAATCCAAAGAGATTCTGGACGTATGTGAAGTATGTCAGCGGCAAGAAACAATCAATGCCTTCTATGCGCGGTAGCAATAGAGATACTATCGAAGACAGTGCTGCCAAAGCAGAGTTACTAAACACAGCCTTCCGAAATGCCTTCACAAAAGAAGACGAAGTAAATATTCCAGAATACGGATCGAGAACAGCTGCCAACATGAGTAACGTAGGAGTAAATATCCTCGGAGTAGTGAAGCAACTTCAGTCACTTAACAAAAGCAAGTCTTCTGGTCCAGACTGTATACCAATTAGGTTCCTTTCGGAGTATGCTGACGCATTAGCTCCATACCTAACAATCATATATAACCGTTCGCTCGGAGAAAGATCTGTACCCAAAGATTGGACAGTTGCGCAGGTCACACCAATATTCAAGAAAGGTAGTAGGAGTAATCCACTAAATTACAGGCCCACATCGTTAAACATCGATATGCAGCAGGATTTTGGAACATATATTGTGTTCGAACATTATTAATTACCTCGAAGAAAACGGTCTATTGACACACAGTCGACGTGGGTTTAGAAAACATCGTTCCTGTGAAACACAACTAGCTCTTTATTCACATGAAGTGTTGAATGCTATTGGCGAGGGATTTCAGATCGATTCCATATTTCTGGATTTGCTTGAAGTTTTTGACACTGTCCACACAAGCCGGCTTGTAGTGAAATTGCGTGCTTATGGAATAGTCTCAGTTGCGTGACTGGATTTGTGAGTTCCTGTCAGAGAGGTCACAGTTCGTAGTAATTGACGGAAAGTCATCGAGTAAAACAGAAATGATTTCTGACGTTCACCAAAGTAGTGTTATAGTCCCTTTGCTGTTCCTTATCTATATGAACGATTTGGGAGACAATCTGAAAAGCCGTCTTAGCTTGTTTGTAGATGACGCTGTCATTTATCATCTAGTAAAGTCATCAGAAGGCCAAAACAAATTGCAAAACGATTTAGAAAAAATATCTGAATGGTGAGAAAAGTGTGAGGTCATCCACATGAGTGCTATAAGGAATTCATTAAACTTCGGTTGCGCGATAAATCAGTCTAATCTAAAAGCCGTAAATTCAAGTATATACCGAGGTATTACAATTACGAACAACTTAAATTGGACGGAACACACAGAAAATGTTGTGGGGAAGGCTAACCAAAGGCTGCGTTTTATTGGCAAGACACTTAGAAAATGTAACAGATCTACTAAGACGACTGCCTACACTACGCTTGTACGTCCTCTTTTAGAATACTGCTGCGCGGTGTGAGATCTTTACCAGATAGGACTGACGGAGTACACTGAAAAAGTTCAAAGAATGGCAGCACGTTTTGTATTATCGCGAAATATGGGAGACAGTGTCACCGAAATGATACAGGATTTGGGAAATCATTAAAAGAATGGTGTTTTTCGTTGCGACGGAATCTTCTCACGAAATTCCAATCACCAACTTTCTCCTCCGAATGCGAAAATATTTTTTTGACACCGTCCTACGTAGGGAGGAACGATCACCACGATGAAATAAGGGAAATCAGATCTCGTAGGGAAAGATACAGGTGTTTATTCTTTCCGCGCGCTATACGAGATTGGAATAATAGAGAATTGTGAAGGTTGTTGTATGAACCCTCTACCAGGCACTTAAATGTGATTTGCAGAGTATCCGTGTAGATGTGGATGTAAAACCCTGGGTTCGGAGTGGGGTGGCGGTGGGGTGGATGGACTGCTGTGGCCTGTTGTGGGGTTGTGAACCACTGAGGGATACGGCGGGACGAAGCTTCTCTGTTGTTTCTAGGTCCCCGGTTAAATACACAATACACACACACAATACTTAGAACATCGTAAAATGATATGGGTAAGTTCTTCTGGATGTCCTCTCCGTGTGGGAAAGTTGGTCACTCGAGTCCTATACAGGGTGAAGACAAATAAAACCGACAAACAGCACGGACACATTGATGACTGGTGATGGAGGAAAAAAAGTTCTATGAACATGTGTTCGGTAATTGACAGTGTGCAGGCAACGACAACAAATCGTCCCGGAAGACAGTACAGAGCTGCATCGCATCCACATGACAACAGGTGCTCAAAGTGTCCTCCATAGGATTGTGGGCGTTAGGGATAGTAGCTGTTGCCATGTAGGATACACACAATCCCACTTTGGCTTATATCATGTTGGGTTCGTCTCAATATCCTGTAGAACCCGGTCTTCCAAATCTGGCGTACGCACATTCAGCCGTCTGCCTGCACGTTTGTCTGTCTGAAAGGTCACACAAACGCCAAAACATGGTTCGAAATTTTGTGTGATGTGGTCGGTGTCTGTGAGAGCACTTGTTTTGGTATAGGCGTGCTACCTCTCGACCGTTTCCACCTGCTCGGCCGTACACAAACATCTTCTCAGCTTGTTCCCGACATGAAAAACGGACAGTTCTGCTGCTTACTTTACGCTGCGGGAATCACACAGCCTGCAACACACAAGCAACACACAGCAGTGGTCAGAGGAACTGTCATTCGTCAGCGCCATCTACCGTGGCAATCTTGCATTTCCGGAAGCATGTTTATAGGACCTTTCTTCCTCCATTTGCATTTAGCAATCCATCCCAGCAGTTTGTCGGTTTTATTAATGTTCACCCTGTAGAGGTGCGCAGGAAAATATGCGTGTTCCAACCTTATTCGGATAACTGATGTCGGATATCGCCACGGCAGATTCTTTTTGTTGTGTCTAGACAAGACAGCCTAGACACAATGAGAGGAAGCCGAAAGGCACGAGCTAAGTTAAAGCAGGATGGCGTGAGGTCTGAAACAGGATACGTAATGAATGTAAAAAGAAAAGTACGTAGCTTTTGGTACATCTGGAGATTGTGGCGATACAAGTGAGACTCTTTAGATACAGGCAATGTTACTAATGGCGCCTTGCTAGGTCGTAGCCATTGACTTAGCTGAAGGCTATTCTAACTATCTGCTCGGCAAAGGAGCGAGGCTTCGTCAGTGTAGTCGCTAGCAATGTCGTCCGTACAACTGGGGCGAGTGCTCGTCCGTATCTCGAGACCTGCCTTGTGGTGGCGCTCGGTCTGCGATCACACAGTGGCGACACGCGGGTCCGACATGTACTAATAGACTGCGGCCGATTTAAAGCTGCCACCTAGCAAGTGTGGTGTCTGGCGGTGACACCACACTTTTGACTACACCGCGGTTTTTTTAACAGTGCTCTGTGCTGAAGCGAACGAAAAGCTCTTTCTCTGTTGCGATTAAAGCCACTGATGTTCCCATTCGCGGCCGGCCGATGTGGCCGAGCGGTTCTAGGCGCTTCAGTCTGGAACCGCGCGACCGCTACGGTCGCAGGTACGAATCCTGCCTCGGGCATGGATGTGTGTGATGTCCTTAGGTTAGTTAGGTTTAAGTAGTTCTAAGTTCTAGGAGACTGATGACCTCAGATGTTAAGTCCCATAGTGCTGAGAGCCATTTGAACCATTTTTGTTCCCATTCGCCGGATATCTCTTTTCTTGAAACATGGAGAAAGTCGGAAAGTGGAAGCTGACTAAATAGCGTGTCCCCCTCTTTGATGCTCTCTTTTGCAAAGCCCATCTGCTACATCATTCTGCAGAAACATGAGTTTCCTTTTCACCACACCAGTCGAACAGTTTTATTTTCTTTGTTGGATGTTTTAAATGAGGTTACTGGAGCTTAAGACCTCTCTCTGAGGGACTTTACTGTTCTGTTAATTCTCTTATCAGTATACACTACTAAACAGAGAAACAACCCCCTATCATTTTTACGGCAGCATTACTTACGATTTGTTTGATACCGTCGACCGCATCTTCTAACTCCTGCTAATTTTTGATCTCTTCGTGACTCCCACAACCCACAGGAATCCCTATGAGCTGTTTTGCATGTGTTCTGGTCTTCATCTGCACCTAACATTTTCACATATGTTGTTCCTTTCAGAATCAAAGACGTAATATTTATTGGGTCTTTCACCGCCGCTTGGTGAGATTTACTGCTTAGCTTACATATTTCAATTATGATACAACTCAACTGTCAAAGACGAAACTTCCTCTGTTTTTATGCCCTCCTCTCCATGTGAAACATCTCTTACAAAGTTGACCATCAATTTATAGTCTTATAATGCCCTTGTAACCCGATAACTGGATACTTAAATAAAAATTCCTTTTCTTATATTAATTTCTTTGACAGTGTCAATCTATTTCTGCTACCTACCTTGCAGCGGCCATCAACTACGACATCCATTATTTAAACGGGTCTTCTAAGTACACTACCTGATCGAAAGTTTCTAGACACCTATTAGCGGACATTAATATGGAGGTGTCCATCTTTCGGCCTTATGACAGCTTGGGCGGTACAGGAGCAGTGTCTGTCCATAAATGGCAGCCTATTCATCCTGAAAAGCTGAAACAAGACGTGGTAGCGATGTTGGACGTAGCGATCTGGAGCGAAGCCGACGTTCTGACGCACGCCAAAGGCGTTCCAGTGGGTTCACAGCTTGTTCACAGCTAGAATTAATCGAAGTCAAACTCCATAGCAGCACCAAATAAACGAAATTCCAAGCGATACGCGACGTATTAATCCTAAGTGCAGCTCAGTAACGAAAAATAATCAAAGTATCTAGTGGCAAACTTAGCTAAAATCAAATCAGCGCAACTAACTAACAGTCCAAATGGGTTTCACTCGCAAAATACAAGTTCTGAAGAACAATTGGCGCAAATAAAACACAGTTCTGACTACTTAAGAATATACTTAACTCACCACTGAAGTAAAGCGAAATATTGTAAGTGACGCGACCGATGACGCAAAAAAAAGAAAAAAAATCTATGTTGGGAAAGAGTGTGGCTATATCTGCGCTCAGACAAGCATATGTCGTAGCTCTCCACCTCTGTCCCAAAGAGTGAGACAGAGAAAGGTAGCCGCCGCCCTCTTAAACCCAAGGCGCAGCCCCTCCCAGAAAATCCAAACCTATATGCCATTTAACGACCTCACGCTATCGCCAGCCTCTCTTACAGCTTATTATATACTAATTCCATTAAACATCTGAATGTGCCATTAGATGTGTACCAAAAATCTAAACAAAACTGATTTATCTTATTTAATTCTAGGTCCAATAGTTTGCTCACAAATTAAGTTTAACAGTTTTAAAATTTTAGCAGCTGTAACCAAAATAGTTCATGCTCGCTGCGCCTTGAATTATTACAGTACAAACGTATATGACAGCTCTTTCTGCAGGAATATTTGTCCTCTTTCCACTGTTGCAATATTAACATGGCTCAAATCGTTTACGTATCACAAGGAAAACATTCTGAATTAATAGACAATTAATTAAAAATGATAATAAAAATGTAAATCTTACAAACAAGACGCCGTAGGTGGTGTGTGATCATGTCTACCAGTACATTTTGTCTTGGTATTAGTATACGTGTATTAGACAAAATCATGTGCTGATTCTAAACAAAAATTCAATTAAGAAGTGTCTCACAGGTTAAGGGAGTCAGAACGTCAAACGGGACGACTTGGAGCAGGAGAGGCACCACAGGACATTTTAATTTGCACTGTCTACACTGTTTACAAATAAATTCATAAAACTTTGTCAGCTTGATCAGTAAGGATTCAGGATTCACACTCATAGCAGTGGAAGTTCAAAAACATAACAAAATAAATTCTTTTACTCGTGAAATTTCATCATTTTTTGCACTTACAATTGGCTGCGTTTGTTGCTATATGTACACTTTTCTTCATAAGTAAGAGAGATTCTTCGATGAATTTTGCACTGCATACAAACCGTACTTACAGGTGTATGAAACTCTAGAATTTATTTAATTTATGAAAAATGAATGAGCTGTTGCATTTTAAACTTCATGTTTAGAAAAAACTCAAATTTTATAGTTACTTATCTCAGTTTTGAGCACAGTATTTAATAGATGCGGAAAATTCTAGAGTTTTGCATTGAGGAGTTTGTGTTTAATAACCAGTGCAAAACTCATGGAATAGTAAGTGAAAAAATGATGAAATTTCACATGTAAGAAAAAATTATTTTTTTTATGTTTTTGAACTTCGACTGCTATGAGTTTGAATCCTGAATCCTTCCTGGTCATGATGACATAGTTTTATGAATTTATAGATTTATTCATAGTTTTATGAATTTTTTTAAAGTATAGACAGTGGTAATTAAAATGTTCTGCGGTGCCTCATCTGCTCCAAGTGGGCCTGTTTGACATGACGTCTTACCTCCCCCCCCCCCCCCCCCCCCGCCTTACCTGATTACATTATGAAAAATGTTAATAGCTCAGTCGATGTGCATTGAAGTGCGCTGCAAATTGTTACCTTGATCTCTTTTGTGTAATATAAATTGTAGAAGTTATTAATTTTTACTGAATTTGAGTTAACCATATCTGCTTGGCGCTATATCTTCTACACATATTATCTATAGAATATATCTCCATACCAGCAGAATAGTCTTTAGCTTCATTTTGGAATGACGTATCGTGCTTCTCTGTATCTATAATAGTTTGTGCGTCATATGTGCATACATGGACAATATAAATTTGCCCTATGTGTGCACTACCGATTGGCTCTGATGTTACGTCAGGAGCGTTCAAAATCTAACAGAAGCACTTGTTGGCTCTGGCCAGCCACGCCTATAGCGACCGCTCAGAGGTGCTTTCACCTGCAGTTCACACCATATCGAGCACAGACCAAGCGCCACAACCGAACAAAATTCATAACCAGTACTCAGGTATGGTACATCATGCCAGTTGCTCCTCTACTGTATGCACCACACAACGCTGTAAAATGTGTTCACAGCCTTCTTCAAGTAGCACTTTCTTAAGCGTAATAGTGGGATCTCATTCTAACCACAACAAACGTCCCCATACGGCAACACTGCATCCTCTGTAACTCACTGCTGGCACAACACATGATGGCAGCTGAAGTTCTCCAGGCTTTTGCCAAATCCAAACCCTTCCATCGCAATGGACATCACTCCCTATCACTCGTTTCCAGTCATCCACTGTCCAGCGCTGTCACTCTTTACACCACCTCAAGCATCACTTAGAATTTGCTACAGAAATGTGTGGCCTGCGAATACCTGCTTGACCATTGTACCCTGTGGTATCGTCCAAAGACCGCTCTGGCGCACCACAGTCGGCAGGGTGCGTCAACGCCACAGACATTAGCCATGTCTCGCTGCAGTGCATAATGATGAAGGCGAGGGGTTAAGAAAGACACGCCCTCCATCTTAAAACAGCAGCCGAGCTTGGAAGTGCTCTGCGCAATATGTGACCTCAGCAGAAGCAGTCAACAGCACCGAGTGGGACTAAGTGTCTGATGGAAATGTACTCTTGTAAATGTTGAACACTGTACTTCAACAAGAGAGGTGATGATGGTTTATAGTGCGTTTAAAATAAGTTGCGACTTTTGACAGTACAGTGCGGAACGAGTGGACGGAAGCGCAGTTGCCCGCGTGAGCTGGACGCGTCAGCAGCTGATTGGCTGAACAGCAAGCTACGCAAGCTGGTCGATCTGCAATCTTTCTCAAACGATTATAAGGAAACTATCAGCAAAAAACAAATGACTTACGCAAATCTTATAGGTTAATTTGTCAGCTTCATGATGAACTGCGTGGTATTTCGTTAATGCTCATAGCTATTGTGATATTTTGATATTAGTGCAAGAAATTCTTAAAGTTTGCAGTGAAAAATAAGGGCCGCTATGAATTTGCGTTTCCTACATGTTAGGTCATATGTTGCTTCGTATGAAATGTAGAAAAAAATAATGAATTATTCTTTAAACTTGAAGTGATTTGTCTGCAGTCTCGAGAAAATGGAATGTATGTAAACCACTCTGTGATGAAAGTACGTGCCAGGATAAAGCCAGAAGGAAATAGTCATAGATCCCACGTATCTCATAAGCCGTTCGAGGTATTGGAACAAGATTTTTGACAAATGATAGCACGCAAAAAGCAGATTAATATGTGAAACTTTCATATCCACCGCGATAATCAAGTAACTACCATAGCCCATGGGGAAAAAGATACAAGAGAGCAGACTAAGGCGGTACGGACACTTACAGAGAAAAGGGGAAGAGTATATCGGAAACAGAGTTGAAGATATAAAGACTGAAGGAGCGAGAAGGAGAGGAAGACCGAACCTGAGGTGGAAGGATAAGATATCCGGGGACCTAAGGGAGAAAGGATGGAAGAAGAAAGAGGCAATGGATAGAGTACTATGGAGGAGAAGGATCCAGAAGAGCAACGCCGACATTACGTGACGTGGGACAAGTCGACTATAAAGAAGAAGAAGAAGAAGAAGAATCAAGCAGCTACAGATTTTTTTCAATGCAATAATGTAATTTTTAAGGACCATCCATATTTGGTGAAACGAGAATTGCTGAGGGTTTTGTGACGAAGTTACGCGTTTATTTTATACTGAGAATGGGTTGTTTCATAAACAATTGACCTGACTTGCCTTCAGTAATTAGTCTAATAACACACTACTTCATGATTCTGTCTCAATCTCAACTACATTAGAATGTTAGTGAGTGGAATATTTGTAATGCTGTGTTTTGACAAAGGAAGCAGATTTTAACATGGCAACAAGAGAAGTTACGTATTACTCAAAACTCGTCATAGTCCTTTGTGAATCCATCTCTCCTCAACTACCTTCTTGCTATGGCTGACAACTCGAGACCTGTCCTGTGGTGTAACATTTCCATTGGCTTCTTCTGTCAGCATTTTAGCATCACTGAGCGTATTCTCAGTCGCATTTAAAGTAGCGTGATACGGATGAAGAATGATTAAACTATGTCCGGTTTGTCGACCTTGTACCGTGCGGTTTTTTGCTCGTACAGTACTTCAAGTTCCATTAACTTCACCTTATACATGCTATGTTCAACTTTACCCCGTGGAACATTCCTTTGTGCCCAGAACCGCTTTCATGCATTGCGTTGTTGTAGCTTTATCCATTACAACAGAGTGGTGTGGCGCAATGTCCATTATTATTGTCGCATTCGGAGAAAGCGTTTGCAGCAGAACGTTATTTTCACACCCAGTGAATGTGTTTCTGAACGTACATTTTTACTGTGAATATTGTGTTCAAATGGCTCTAACCACTATGGGACTTAACATCTGAGGTCATCAATCCCCTATACTACTTAAACCTAACTAACCTAAGGACGGCACACACATTCGTGCCTGAAGCAGGATTCGAACCTGCGACCGTAGCAGCAGCGCTGTTCCAGACTGAAGCGCCTAGAACCGCTCGGCCATAACGGCTGGCTGAATATTGTGTTTTCAGACGTACTGCACTGTTATTATTAATGCAGTACCAACACGAGACACTCTTTCAAAAAAGTTCAAATGTATGTGAAAACTTATGGAACTCAACTGCTAAGTTCATCAGTCCCTAAGCTTACACACTACTTCACCTAAATTATCCTAAGGACAAACACACACAACCATGCCCGAGGGAGGACTCGAATTGAAACGTCCCCTTTGAACAATTATACATGACTGTGCTTAAACTGACACACAATATTTTGTTAGCGCAACGCAATCTGACTTTCAATAATCCCTACAAAAGAATGGGCCCTGACTAACATTAAACTATACCCTTCACAAATCACTTACCTCACAAAAATCTTCGCTACTCAAGCTACTGCAATACAGCGAGCGCCACTACTGCCAGCTAAATAAAAGATTCAAACTACGGAAGGCACTAACTACTGATAGGGATAGTTAGCAAATGAAAGATATTAATAGAGAACAAACAATGTATTTACCTTAATAGTCATAATATATGTAGCAGTTCATGACAAATTACAAAACTCCGCCATCTCTCTCCCCACATCCACCACTGCTGGCGGCTCACCTCCAACTGCGCAACGCTACGCGCTGTTCACAGCCAGCTGCCTAACACTACAATGGCGAGTATTACAACAATGCAAAGCAGCCACAGACTGCACACAGCACAGCCAGTGATTTTCATACAGAGGTGGCGTTACTAATAAAAAAAACCTAAACAGCCTACTTACAGAACCTCCGCCGGGACCAGCCGCACAGTCCATGACTGACACTCATTCACAATACCTGACGACTGTACAACACTTCAACGACAGAAGATATCACTTTACAACGAAAGCTAATGAACGTAGGTGCCTGTGACGCGCGACACCAAGGCGTACTCACGTGTTGCTTACCCACGGCGTGGCAACAGGGGCGCTTTACCATCCGGGTTACTGGCGGCGTGGTAGGAAAAGTCGGCTCGCCATTGGTGTTACCTGGGCGACGGCGTCACGTCTCCGCCACTGAGCCAAACGTCAAAAGTCGCAGCTAATCTTAAAAGGTTCGAATCCTGCCTCGGGCATGGATGTGTGTGGTGTCCTTAGGTTAGTTAGGTTTATGTAGTTCTAAGTTCTAAGGGGACTGATGACCTCAGCTGTTAAGTCCCATAGTACTCAGAGCCATTTGAACCATTTTTGAAAATTAAGTAAATCTTTTTTTTCATAAGTGCAATGAACTGGACTAATATTTCAGATGTTTGTAGATCCAGTGAGTCATCTCCCAAAGCAAACAGAGAACCCACAGTTATTGGCAGACAATTGTAGTTGCGTCTGGTCATGACAGTACCTCACTTTCTTTTACTCCCTACGAACAGTCATTGCGCTAGTCGGGTGATGGTTGAAGTGGCTCTGACCACTATGGGACTTAACTTCTGAGGTCATCAGTCCCCTAGAACTTAGAACTACTTAAAACTAACTAACCTAAGGACATCACACACATCCATGGCCGAGGCAGGGGTCGAACCTTCGACCGTAGCGGTCGCGCGGTTCCAGACTGTAGCGCCTGGAACCGCTCGTCCACCCCGGCCGGCTAGCTGGGTGGCTGGAAACACTTTGGAAGTTACGAGTCATTCCTTCCGTTGATTTCGTGCGATTTTTTTAGAACCACCCTTCACAATGCTCAACGGTTGTTGTTCTTCAGAACATAAGATGTATCTAGTCTTGGTTTAGTTGTGGTTGTTCCTCCTCCTTTCCACTTCACAATTATGTCACCAACAATGGACTTGGACAGCTTTAGGAGGGTTGAAACGTCTCTGATGCTTTGTTGCTCAGGTGACACCCAGTGACTGGTCCACGTTTGAAGTCACTTTGCTCTCCTGCCCTACCCATTCTGGTGTTCCTGCTTCTCGCCTCCTTTTACACTGGCGGGTCGCGCGGGGTTAGCCGAGCGGTCAGGAGTGCTGCAGTCATGGACTGTGCGGCTGATCCCGGCGGAGGTTCGAGTCCTCCCTCGGGCATGGGTGTGTGTTTGTCCTTAGGATAATTTAGGTTAAGTAGTGTGTAAGCCTAGTGACTGATGACCTTAGCAGTTAAGTCCCATAAGATTTCACACACATTTGAACATTTTTTTATACTGGCGGGTCTGCCTCTAGTGACATCTACTGGTCAATTCTACGTTTTGTAGCGTTGTCAGGATAGCTATTGTTGGATACTGTACACAGTTTTCATAGCTGATCCTGACAAACTCTTAGCTGTTTATTATCTCAAGTGAAACCCTTTCTCATTTGCGTTGATGTACGTTCCTGCTACCTGTAAATACTTTACGACCAGATTATCAAAGAGCCTCGTAGCTGTGTCCTTGATCTCTTTCTGCCGCAAGGGTAGTGGCATAAGACGGTAATGTAGATCACATATCCTGATTGAGTTTCGCTTGCGAAATCATTACTATTCCGAAATTAAAATCTACTACTTAACACACTTTTCTTCTCGAAGAAGGTGTAGAGCGCCATCAATGAATAAACTGAATATATCACCTTACTATTTCACTGTCTCCAAATGTTGTTAATTTTTGGTAGGAAAGAAAAAACACGTCAATTAAACGTTTTAAGCTATCTAGAATTTAGATTTCGATCGTTATTCCAACCGTCGAATTGGTTTGGGGCGAGTGGAGAGTCTCAACCAAAGGCTTCGTCGTCTCTGTGAGGGTCTTGGCTGCAGATATGTGGACCTGTGCTTATCGGGTGGGGATTTGTAGGATTCCCCTTGATAGGTCAGGAGTGCATTACACGAACGAAGCACTACTTGGGTACCAGAGTACGTGTGGAGTGCACATGTGGGTTTTTAGACTAGGCGGTAGTTTGAGGTACTCTCATGAACATTCGCCAGTCGATACGCATATAGGGAAAACAGACCGCGTTTAAAGTAAAGACGGTTCGAGTATAGAAATTTTATCAGTAAAATGTCGAAGTATTCGTAACAAAGTCCCCAGATTCCTTACTTTTAGATTTCTGAAAAGCTTCAGCTACTCCATTGCAGACTTTTAACAGAGCCTGCCAGATATGCGACTGGTTCAAAGACTTCTGAAGTAATACAACCCACTATGTTGTCCTCGACAGTGAGTGTTAATCGGAGATGGGGGTAACGTCAGGAGTTCCCCAGCGAAGTATGATAAGACCACTGCTATTTTCTCGTACATAAATGATCTCGCTGATGGTGCTTTGGTATACAGGAAGGTGTAGAAAAGTGACTGGAGTCAGAATGGGATTTTCACTCTGCAGCGGAGTGTGCGCTGATATGAAACTTCCTGGGATATTAGAACTGTGTACCGGACCGAGATCCGAATTCGGGACCTTTACCTTACGCGGGCAAGTGCTCTACCAACAGAGCTACCCAAGCACGACTCACGCCGCGTCCTCACAGCTTTACTTCTGCCAGTACCTCGTCTCCTACCTTCCAAACTTTACAGAAACTCTCCAGCGAACTTTGCAGAACTAGCACTCCTGAAAGAAAGGATATTGCGGGGACATGGCTTAGCCACAGCCTGGGGGATGTTTCCAAAATGAGATTTTCACTCTGCAGCGGAGTGTGTGCTGATATGAAACTTCCTGGCAGATTAACACTGTATGCCGGACCGCGACTCGAACTCGGGACCTTTGCCTTTCGCGGGCAAGTGCTCTGCCAACTGAGCTACTCAAGCACGACTCACGCCCCATCCTCACAGCTTTACTTCTGCCAGTACCTCGTCTACTACCTTCCAAATTTTACAGAAGCTCTCCTGTGAACCTTGCACAACTAGCACTTCTGAAAGAAAGGATATTGCGGCGACATGGCTTAGCCACAGCCTGGGGGATATTACCAGAATGAGATTTTCACTCTGCATGCGGAGTGTGCGCTGATATGAAACTTCCTGGCAGATTAAAACTGTGTGCCGGACCGAGAATTGATAGAGCACTTGCCCGCGAAAGGCAAAGGTCCCGAGTTCGAGTCTCGGCCCGGCACACAGTTTTAGTCTGCCAGGAAGTTTCAAGTGACTGGAGGTTGATACAAGAGACCTAGACAAAATTTCTAGTTGGTGTGATGAACGGCATCTGGCACTTAACCTAGAAACATGTACGTTAATGCGGATGAGTAGGAAAAATAAACACGTAATGTTCGGGTAAAGCACTAGTAGTGTCCTGCTTGACACAGACGAGTCATTTAAATATCTGGACGCAGCGTTTCAAAGATGTATGAAACGTAACGAGCATGTGACGATTGTGGTACGGAAGGCGTATGGTCGACTTCGGTATATTGGGAGAATTTTAGGAGAGAGTGGTTCACCTGTAAAGGAGACCGGATATAGGCCGCTAGTGCAACCTATTCTCAAGTACTGCTCGAGTGTTTGGAATGCCCACCAGGTCGGTTCTAAAGTACACGTCGACGTCGAAGCAGTTCAGAGGCGAGCTGCTAGATTTGTTACCGGCAGGTCCTAACAACACGTAGGTGTTACGGATGTGCTTTGAGAGCTCATGTGGAAGTTCCTGGAGGAAAGAAGACATTTATTTCGAAGAACTGAGAAAGTTTAGAGTACCGCATTCGAAGCTGACTGCAGAACGATTGTCCTACCACCAACATACATTTCACGTAGGGACCACGAAGATGAGATACGAGAAATTAGGTCTCCGCCACGCTCCGTACGGAGCCTTGCCGAGCATGTATATGTAGGTGCAGATGTAGATGTAAATCGTTCCGTCATTTATAGAGCTTTCTCTGAGAATATTAATGTTATTAGTGAAGTTATATGCATGGTTATAGTGCTAAAACGAAGTGGCTATATGTTTTCAACGTTGAAAGAGAGTCAGTTTTTGCAATAAAAGTAAATAATTTCCGCAAAACTTGCTTAGTAAACTCCATTTTTCTTCGTCTGGTTTAACGACATTGAAATACATTCTTGATATTTATAAACACTTTATGAATTGATTATCAAAAAGTAACAGAACTCTTAACCTCTTTCTGTGCAGAGGTTAATAGTACAAGAGGCTGCTGCAGATCATTTTGCCTAACAGCGTTTCATTTGTGAAAGTTGTCATTATTCCAAAGCTACAATGTATTGCTCTCACAAAATTTTCTCAGAGGAGAACTTTCGAAGTAGTATTAGTATTCCCCGTACACTTCTTTAGAAAAATAGTTAGATATTTCTACATCTTCATTTGTACACATGCTCTCGAAATGTAACAGTAAACTATTCCGTGATATAGACTACGAAGCCTTTGCAGTAGCGTCTGCCAAAGAGTTTCATGAGCATCTCCATTTTGTATTTAAATAGATCTATGAGAAAACGTCCAGCTCTTCTTTGGATCTTCCATACCCCCTTTACTAACCCAACTTGGTAAGGCAGATGCAGAAGGTAGCGAAGGGGTCCATTATCATCGTACTTATTGTACGCTCTTTGCACTGCTCTCATAGCGAATGATGTGCTTCAGCCGGCTGTAATACACTACTGGTCATTAAAATTGCTACACCACGAAGATGACGTGCTACGGATGCGAAAGTTAACCGACAGGAAGAAGATGCAGTGACATGCAAATGATTAGCTTTTCAGAGCATTCACACAAGGTTGGCGCCGGTGGCGACACCTACAACGCGCTGACACGACGAAAGTTTCCAACCGATTTGTCATACACAAACAGCATTTGACCGGCGTTGCCTGGTGAAACGTTGTTGTGATGCCTCGTGTAAGGAGCAGGATTGCGTACCATCACTTTACCGACTTTGATAAAGGACGGATTGTAGCCTACCGCGATTGCGCTTTATCGTATCGCGACATTGCTGCTCGCGTTGGTCGATATCCAATGACTATTAGCACAATATGGAATCGGTGGGTTCAGGAGGGTAATACGGAACGCCGTGCTGGATCCCAACGGCCTCGTAGCAGTCGAGATGACAGGCATCTTATCCGCATCGTTGTAACGGATCGTGCAGCCACGTCTCGATCCCTGAGTCAACAGATGGGGACGTTTGCAAGACAATAACCATCTGCACCAACAGTTCGACGACGTTTGCAGCAGTATGGACTACCAGCTCGGAGACCATGGCTGCGGTTACGCTTCACGTTGCATCACAGACAGGAGCGCCTGCGGTTGTGTACTAAACAACGAACCTGGGTGCACGAATGGCAAAACGTCGTGTTTTCGGATGAATCCAAGTTCTGTTTACAGCATCATGATGGTCGCATCCGTGTTTGGCGACATCGCGGTGAACGCACATTGGAAGCGTGTATTCGTCATCGCCATACTGGCGTATCAGCCGGCGTGATGGTATGAGGTGCCGTTGGTTACACGTCTTGGTCACCTCTTGATTGTATTGACGGCACTTTGATCAGTGGACGTTACATTTCAGATGTGTTACGACCTGTGACTCTACCCTTCATTCGATCCCTGCGAAACCCTACATTTCAGCAGGATAATGCACGACTGCATGTTGCAGGTCCTGTACGGGCCTTTCTGGATACAGAAAATGTTGGACTGCTGCCCTGGCCAGCACATTCTCCAGATCTCTCGGCAACTGAAAACGTCTGGTCAATGGTGGCCGAGCAACTGGCTCGTCACAATACGCCAATCACTACTCTTGATGAACTGTGGCATCGTGTTGAAACTGCATGGGCAGCTGTACCTGTACACGCGTCAAAGCTCTGTTGACTCAATCCCCAGGCGTATCAAAAAATGGTTCTGAGCACTATGGGACTCAACTGCTGAGGTCATTAGTCCCCTAGAACTTAGAGCTAGTTAATCCTAACTAACCTAAGGACATCACAAACATCCATGCCCGAGGCAGGATTCGAACCTGCGACCGTAGCGGTCTTGCGGTTCCAGACTGCAGCGCCTTTAACCGCACGGCCACTTCGGCCGGCCCCAGGCGTATCAAGACCGTTATTACGGCCAGAGGTGGTTGTTCTGGGTACTGATTTCTCAGGATCTATGCACCCAAATTGCGTGAAAATGTAATCACATGTCAGTTATAGTATAATATATTTGTCCAATGAATACCCGTTTGTCATCTGCATTTCTTCTTGGTGTAGTAATCTTAATGGCCAGTAGTGTAGTACAAGAGGCTGCTGTACGTCACTTTTCCTAATAACGTTTCATTTGTGAAATTTGTCATTATTCCAAAGCTACAATGTATTGTTCACACAAAATTTTCTCAGAGGAGGACTTTCAAGGTACTATTAGTAATCCCGTATACTTGTTTAGAAAAATAGTTAGATATTTCTACATCTTCATATATTCATATGCTCTCGAAATGTAACAGTAGACTATTCCGTGCCGGCCGAAGTGGCCGTGCGGTTAAAGGCGCTGCAGTCTGGAACCGCAAGACTGCTATGGTCGCAGGTTCGAATCCTGCCTCGGGCATGGATGTTTGTGATGTCCTTAGGTTAGTTAGGTTTAACTAGTTCTAAGTTCTAGGGGACTAATGACCTCAGCAGCTGAGTCCCATAGTGCTCAGAGCCATTTGAACCATTTGAACTGCTACGGTCGCAGGTTCGAATCCTGCCTCGGGCATGGATGTTTGTGATGTCCTTAGGTAGTTAGGTTTAACTAGTTCTAAGTTCTAGGGGACTAATGACCTCAGCAGTTGAGTCCTATAGTGCTCAGAGCCATTTGAGCCAACTATTCCGTGATATACAAAGCCTTCGCAGTAGCGTCTGGAAAGAGAATTTCATGAGCATCTCCATCTTGTATTTAAATAAATCCATAAGAAAACGTCCAGCTCTTCTTTGGATCTCCCATACCCAACTTGGTAAGGCAGATGGAGAAGGTAGCGAAGAGGTGCATTATCATCGTACTATATTGTACGCTCTTTGTACTGCTCTCATAGTGAATGATGTGCTTTAGCTAGCTGTAATAGTTAACCCTACTGTCTGTATTATTCGACACCACAAAAAGGCACAAAACCTATGAGACATTCAACCACTAGCACCATAAATAGTAACGTCTTCAACAGGATATGATCACTCTCACAACATAATGTACTGGATAAGTTGCTGAACATCGCAAAATGCGTTACTTTATTACTTAAACACTTTATTATAGCGTCATAGCGTACAAACTTCATTACATCGCGCTTAATGGAGACGTGTCATAGGAATCGAAGGTACAGACCGTGGTGCGTCAAGACAGTGTGATACGACCGCTACAGCTCACGGTATAGTCTTTACAAATGAACTGGAGGATAAAGTCTGAAGTCCTATGATAATGCTCACAAGCAACACAGTTGTGTATACACGACTACAAGTTCTGAAACTTGCTGCTAAATAAAGAAAGAGTCTCCCATGATTAGTGGCCGGTGCAAGAAACCGTAGCTGATCCTAAGTAAGTGAATGTAATTCACTGAAGAGCCAAAGAAACCGGTACACCTGCCTAGTATCGTACAGGGCCCTGGCGAGAGCGCAGAAGTGTTGCAACACGACGTGGCATGGACGCGACTAATGTCTGAAGTAGTGCTGGTGGGAACTGACACCATGAATCCTGCTGGGCTGTCCGTAAATTCTAAGAGTACGAGGGGGTGGAGATCTGTTCTAACAGCACGTTGCAAGATATGCTCAATAATGTTCATGTCTGTGGAGTTTCGTGGCCAGTGAAAGTATTTAAACTCAGAAGAGTGGCTTTGGAGCCACTCTAGCAATTCTGGACGTGTGGGGTGTCGCACTATCCTGCTGGAATTGTCCAAGTCCATCGAAATGCACGCTGGACATGAATGGATGCAAGTGATCAGACAGGATGCTTAGATCGGTTACTGCTGCTACAATGGCAGGTTCTCAAGATTTGAGTGAGTCTTAACGTCGTGTTATAGTCGGCACACGAGCGATGGAACACAGCATCTCCGAGGTAGCGATGAAGTGGGGATTTTCCTGTACGACATTTGACGAGTGTACCGTGAATACCAGGAATCCGGTGAAACATCAAATCTCCTACATCGCAGCGGCCGGAAAAAGACCCTGCAGGACACAAAGCTTTACGCCTCGCCAGGGCCCGTCAACAGAGACATTCGGATGTTGATGACCGGAAGCATGTTGCCTGCTCGGACGAGTCTCGTTTCAAACTGAATCGAGAGGATGGACGCGTGCGGGTATGGAGATGACCTCATGAATCCATGGACCCTGCATGTCAGCAGGGGACTGTTCAAGCTGATGGAGGCTCTGGAATGGTGTGGGGCGTGTGCAGTTGGCGTGATATGGGACCCCTGATACGTCTAGATACGACTCCGACTGATGAGCATCGTGTCCGATCATCTGCATCCACTCTTGCCCATCGTGCATTCCGACAGACTTCGGCAATTCCAGCAGCACAATACGACACCCTACATGTTCATAACTGCTACAGAGTGGCTCCAGGAACACACTTCTAAGTTTAAACACTTCCGCTGGCCACCAAACTCTCAAACAGAAACATTATTGAGCATATCTGGGATGCCCTGCAACGTACTGTTCAGGAGAGATCTCCGCCCCCTCGTACTCTCACGGATTTGTGGACAGTCCTGTAGAATTCGTGGTGTCAGTTCCCTTTAGCACTACTTCAGACATTAGTCGAGTCCATGCTACGTGCCGGCCGAAGTGGCCGTGCGGTTAAAGGCGCTGCAGTCTGGAACCGCAAGACCGCTACGGTCGCAGGTTCGAATCCTGCCTCGGGCATGGATGTTTGTGATGTCCTTAGGTTAGTTAGGTTTAACTAGTTCTAAGTTCTAGGGGACTAATGACCTTAGCAGTTGAGTCCCATAGTGCTCAGAGCCATTTGAACCATCCATGCTACGTCGTGCTGCGGCACTTCCGCGTGCTCGCGGGGGCCCTACACGATATTAGGTAGGTCTACCACTTTCTCTGGCTCTTCAGTGTATATCACAGCATACACTCAAAGGTGGTGTGCGTCACAGAATGCCGAGTGGAAATCTTCTGAAACATTCTACTCCCTTTAATATACTTGTCTCGTGATGACCTTGACGCTAACAGTAGAAGTAATCTGGGACACCGGCAGTCTTTCTTCCCGCGTATAATCCACGAATGAAGCAGGAAGGGCGATAATGGTAAAATACAGCTGGACGATGTACTCTCCGCCGCACACCTTATGGTTGCCAGCGGAGTACAGGTTCATATATGGGTATGTGGTCAGTGACTCCGCAAATAATAAGAGCGGACTAGAATTCTGGTAAAATCTGATCTGTTCTCGAGTACTGCGGTGCCAGAATTCAGCTGATTGCAGCATGGTGAGGGAGTAAAGTTTCACAAACTGCACTCCTCAAGAGCTGGCTGCCGCCGGCCTGTCAGCGAGTGGTTCCCGCATCAGTAAATTTAGCGCCGAGGCTGCAGGCTGCTACTTGCCGCCTGTCGGGTAGAGAATTCGTCCGTTGGCGGTCAACTTGAGACGGAAGCGACGGCTGCCGAAAAGCGAAGCGCGCCGTCAGTTCCTGTCACGTCCGAGACTCGAGTCAGTAGTTGACCGCTGCTGACTCCACGGCTGCCATCAGCAAGCTCAGCCCGATCGCGGCGGTGTGGGTTTTTTCCACGCAAAAATCCTGGCCGTCGCAAAGGTAGCGCTGCTTACGTCACCAGGTGCGATCATACCTTCGGTTCGTCCAACTCTTCCAAAGAGCAGAAACGTCACGTCTACTTTCCGTATTTATGAGTGTCGCCTCTTACGTTTTACGAAGGTCTCCGCCACTTAGTACTCAAATACCCTTCCTAATTAGAAATTATGGCCGTGAGCATCTCGGACCCCCAACGCCACGTAACAAATCAAATGGCTCTGAGCACTATGGGACTTAACTTCTAAGGTCATCAGTCCCCTAGAACTTTCAATTACTTAAACCTAACTAACCAAGGACATCACACACATCCATGCCCAAGGCAGGTTTCGAACCTACGACGGTAGCGGTAGCGCCTAGAACCGCTCGGCCACCCCGGCCGGCGCCGCGTAACAAATATATATATATATATATATATATATATATATAGGGTGTAAATTTTGACAAACCAGCATAACTCGAAAAATAAGCTTCACACGAAAAAATGTGTAGATTATTTTCGAGGGGAACAACCGCTGGTGCTAAAATCAACCCGCCACCCCAGCCCCCTGGGGGTGTGACGGAAGGCAACTTTAAAATTTCAAATGGGAATCCCCATTTTTTATTACAGAATCAGATTCTACGTAAAAAGTTAAGTGCATTTTGTCTTAAACATTTGTTTTGTTTCTTTGTAGTTGGCGCTGTAATTCAAGAAAATACATGTTCTCATTTTTGCGTGGAAAATGGTTATGGATAAATGAAAAATACTTATTTATTTAGTAAATTTTGATTCGCTGAAACTAAAACTCTCCCCCTCTCCCCTATAGGGTGGGGTTTGAGAGAAAGGAATTAGTTTTACAAATGTTGACCCTCATCTTCAGAAAAAATTAATATTTGGGTCAACATTTGTAAAACTCTAATTCCTCTCTCTCAGACCCCACGCTATGGGGAGAGCGAGAGAGTTTTAGTTTTAGCGAATCAAAATTTACGAAGTAAATAAGTATTTTTTATTTATCCGTAACCATTTTCCAGGCAAAAATGAGAACATGGATTTTCTTCAATTACAGCGCCAACTACCAAGAATCAAAAGAAATGTTTACGACAAAATGTACGTAGTTTTTTATGTAGAATCTCACTCTGTAATTAAAAATGGGGGTTCCATTTGAAACCTCGGGGAAGATCAATCTGGATTCCGTAGAAAAGTAGGAACACCCGAGTTAATACTGACCCTACGACTTATATTAGAAGATAGGTTAAGGAAAGACAAACCTACGTTTCTTGCATTCGCAGACTTAGAGTAAGCATTTGACAATGTTGACTGGAATACTCTCTTTCAAATTCTGAAGGTGCCAGGTGTAAAATACAGAGAGCGAAAGGCTATTCAGAATTCGTACAGAAATCAGATGGCAGTTATAAGAGTCGAGGGGCACGAAAGGAAAACAGTGGTTGAGAACGGAGTGAGACAGAGTTGTGCGCCATTCGCGATGTTATTCAATCTGTATGTCCAGCAAGCAGTAAAGGTAGCAAAAGAAAAATTTGGAGTAAGAATTAAAGTCCAGGGAGAAGAAATAAAAACTCTGAGGTTTGCCGACGCCATTGTAATTCTGTCAGAGACAGCAAAGGACCTGGAAGAGCAGCTGAACGGAATGGACAGTGTCTTGAAAAGAGAATATAAGGTGAACATCAACAAAAGCAAAACGAGGATAATGGAATGTAGTCGAATTAAATCAGGTGATGCTGAGAGAATTATATTAGCAAATGAGACACCTGAGTAGTAAATGAGTTTTGCTCTTTGGGGAGCAAAATAACTGATGACGGTCGAAGTAAAGAGGATATAAAATGTAGCCTGTCTATGGGAAGGAAAGCATTTCTGAAGAAGACGAATATGTCAACATCTAGTATAGATTTTTTAAGTGTCAGGAAGTCTTTTCTGAAAATATCTGCATGTAGTGTAGCCATGTATGCAAGTGAAACATAGACGATAAACGGTATAGACAACAAGAGAACTGAAGCTTTGGAAATGTGGAGCTATAGAAAAATGCTGAAGATTAGATGGGTAGATCACGTAACTAACGATGAGGTACTGAACAGAATTGGGAAGAAGAGGAATTTTTGACACAACTTGACTGGAAGAAGGGATCGGTTGTTAGGACACGTTCTGAGGCATCAAGGGATCACAAATTTAGTATTGGAGGGAAGCGTGAAGGGTAAAAATCGTAGAGGAAGACCAAGAGATGAATACAGTTAGCAAATTAAAAGGATGTAGGTCGCAGTAGTTACTCGGAGATGAAGAGGCTTGCACAGGATAAAGTAGCATGGGGAGCTGCATCAAGCCAGTCTCTGGACTGAAGACCACAACAACAACACACGGAGTGAGAGTACTTTACCTTCATATGCGCGATTTTGAAAATGATGTTACAGGAAATTTTTTTTGATCTGATAACATTTCGAATACCTCACTTCGTTTGTCAGTTCTTGGTTCCAAGTTGTTACTTTCATACCCATAAAGGAGGACAGAGAATATGTAACACCGAATCGTTCTGGTTCTTAGTTGCCAATTGTGGTATGGCCTCGTGAAGAATTTCCTCATGTTCAGGAATTGTTTCCTGTTCTGTTCAGTTTCGGTTTTTGTCTTTCGCTTTGAGTCGCAATGGCAGTCTAAACTGGTGGCTAAGTGCCTGAAGGAGGGACACTTGTTCAAATTTGTTATTTTTATTGTGAGATTTGTCTGGATTCCCCCTTCAGAACTCATCATTGCACTGAACCAAGCGGTTTATCACGCACCGTAACGCAAGTACTTGGTGTGTTTTAGTGAACGGACAGTGTCGTATGCGTATCTAATGTTGCGTGAGACTGGGTTCTCGCGAATCATGATAGTTACACTTAGAGAATCTGTATTCGAGGATGACTCTGCAATAGCTCTGGTGCCTCCATCGTGTAATGGGAATCGTTAGAATAAGAATAAAGATATTAGGGCCCATACAGAGGGATATAGAGAGTCTTTTTTTCCATCTCAACACGTGAGTGGAATGTGACAAGAAATCGATATTGTTGGTATGTAGTACGCTACGCACTGTACACTGGCTTGTGGAGATAATATAAAACTCCACCGACAGACTTTCAGAAGTGGTGTTATGGACCAGAACAAGAGAAAAAACTCAGTAAACACGTGCTCTGAAATGCACACCTTAAGAGCAATTAGCACTTCTTCATCTTCGAAACAATGAAAGAAATCTCTTCTATTGCAAGATCTTCGCTTTCCGGAATTTGAGGACTGGTAGTGTGGACCAAAACAAGAAAACTATGTCAAATAAACATGGTCTCTAAAGTGATACGTCAAGAGCTACTGAGAAACAAGTATCTTCTACTGAACAAGTGCTCATAGCTCTTGAGGTAAGCGTCTAACAAAGATTTCTATGTTGTTTGATTCTCTGAAAGTTTGTCGATGGAATTCCGGTTCTACTGTGTATATACATGATGAACCAGAACGCTACAGACAAAATTTAAAACGTATTCAGGGACGTAGAGCACAGAAATATTTGTTTTGTAAATAAAAAAAAACGCCTTCTCTTGCTGCACTGTGTTTTATTTCTCCTTGGCGCGTTTCGGCTTTTTTTCACATTAAGACATCGTCAGTAGCATCTAAAATGATTCGGAATATACACATATAAACACAAAACTGTATCATTGTAGATTTCACTGACGATGCCTTAAATCGAAAAAAAGGCGAAATGCGTCTGGGAGAAACAAAATACCGTGCAGCAGGAGAAGACGTTTTTTATTTACTAAACAGATATTTCAGGTACGTCTTGTCAGTATTCAGGTATAACGAGCCCACGATCTACAGTGGCTCGTTACAGAGTAATAATATAATTATGGTTTCTTCAGTTCTACCTTTATTTACGGGAAAATAGTTCACAACAGTGCAAACGTCCGTAAAAAGACAACACAATACACTGACTAATGCAAAAGCACTCAGGCAGATGCAAAACTAGTTCAAAATGGTTCAAATGGGTCTGAGCACTATGGGACTTAACTTCTGAGGTCATCAGTCCCCTAGAAATTAGAACTTCTTAAACCTAACTAACCTAAGGACATCACACACATCCATGCCCGAGGCAGGATTCGAACCTGCCGGCGCAAAAGTAGTGTAACACGTTTGCTGTCGTTCGGAGAACTGCTCACCATTACGTCGCTGCGTTGTTCTTCCACTTCCTTCAGTGAACTCCGTACACGAGGTGCGTTTCGGCAAACTTTGGATCAGTGAACGTACCTCCACTGCTGGGTATCACTTAACGAACAACTCAGCCAAGAGAAAAAGAGACCAGTACCGAATGCATTCTGGACGTCGAAGAGTAAACTGGGCTGTTCTGTTGCCAACAACAAGTACCATGAGTGCATGTAACAAGTTTTCCAAAACAAGACATACAGCGCATACCGTCGACATCTGCAGTTGTATGCAGAAATTTTCAGTGAAATAAAAAAAAAGACATAAACGAGGCAAAGAATTACTTGTAACTAGCCACTGGAGATCAGGTGCCAAATAGAAAAAAACACCACCCTGTCTATATACACACATCAAAAAAAGTGTTTGCATCATCCCGGTTCTCAGAACTCCTCAAGGTAGACGTTGACTGTGGATATTGCGTCACAGACACAGTCCCTTTGACTGTTCAGGGATGTCACTAAACCCGCCCAACCAGGCATGAGCAGCGCCTATTAGATGAATTAGGTCCGACAACCGATCAGTTCCAGTCATTCCACCAGGAAAGAGGTGCACGGCTCGTGTTGTCTGTAGTTCAACCATGCCTAGACGGTCAATACCGCGGTTCGATCGCTTCCGTATTGTTACTTTGTGACAGGAAGGGCTCTCGACGAGGGAAGCGTCCAGGAGTCTCGGAGTGAACCAAAGCAGCCGGCCACAGTGGCCGAGCGGTTCTAGGCGCTACAGTCTGGAACCGCGCGACCACTACGGTCGCAGGTTCGAATCCTGCCTCGGGCATGGATCTGTGTGATGTCCTTAGGTTAATTAGGTTTAAGTAGTTCTAAGTTCTAGGGGACTGATGACCTTAGAAGTTAAGTCCCACAGTGCTCAGAGCCATTTGAACCATTTTTGAACCAAAGCAATGTTGTTCGGTTATGGAGGAGATACAGAGAGACAGGAAATGTCGACGACATGCCTCGCTCAGCCCGCCCAAGGGCTACTACTGCAGTGGATGACCACTACCTACAGATTATGGCTCGGAGGAACCCTGACAGCAATGCCACCATGTTGAATAATGCTTTTCGTGCAACCACAGGTCGTCGTGTTACGACTTAAACTGTGCGCAATAGATTGCATATTGCGCAACTTCACGCCCGATGTCCTTGGTCCATCTTTGCAAGCACATCATGTAGCGTGGTACAGATGGGCCGAACAACATGCCGAATGGACCGCTCAGCATTGGCATCACGTTCTCTTCACCGATGAGTGTCGCATATGCTTTCAACCAGACAACCGTCGGAGACGTGTTTGGAGGCAACCCAGTCAGGCTGAACGCTTTACACACATTGTCCAGCGAGTGTAGCAAGGTGGAGGTTCCCTGCTGTTTTGGGGTGGCATTATGTGGGGTCGACGTACGCCACTGGTGGTCATGGAAGGCGCCGTAGCGGCTGTACGTTACGTGAATGCCATCCTCCGACCGATAGTGCAACCATATCGGCAGCATACTGGCGAGGCATTCGTCTTCATGGACGACAATTCGCTCCCCTATCGTGCACATCTTGTGAATAACGAATGACTTTCTTCAGGATAACGACATCGCTCGACTAGAGTAGCCAGCATGTTCTCCAGACATGAATTCTGTTGAATATGCCTGGGATAGATTGAAAAGGGCTGTTTATGGACGACGTGACCCACCAAACACGCAGAGGGATCTACGCCGAATAGTCGTTGAGTAGTGAGACAACCTGGACCAACAGTGCGTGGACGATATGCCACGACGAATACAGGAATGCATCAATAAAAGTACAACAGTCTGGACCACCACCTCTGAAGATCTCACTGTATGGTGGTACAACATGCAATATGTGTTTTTCATTAGCAATATAAAGGGCGGAATTGATGTTTATGTTGATCTCTATTCCAATTTTCTGTACAGGTTCCGAAACTCTCGGAACCGTGGTGATGCAACACTTTTTTATGTGTGTGTGTATATACACTCCTGGAAATGGAAAAAAGAACACATTGACACCGGTGTGTCAGACCCACCATACTTGCTCCGGACACTGCGAGAGGGCTGTACAAGCAATGATCACACGCACGGCACAGTGGACACACCAGGAACCGCGGTGTTGGCCGTCGAATGGCGCTAGCTGCGCAGCATTTGTGCACCGCCGCCGTCAGTGTCAGCCAGTTTGCCGTGGCATACGGAGCTCCATCGCAGTCTTTAACACTGGTAGCATGCCGCGACAGCGTGGACGTGAACCGTATGTGCCGTTGACGGACTTTGAGCGAGGGCGTATAGTGGGCATGCGGGAGGCCGGGTGGACGTACCGCCGAATTGCTCAACACGTGGGGCGTGAGGTCTCCACAGTACATCGATGTTGTCGCCAGTGGTCGGCGGAAGGTGCACGTGCCCGTCGACCTGGGACCGGACCGCAGCGACGCACGGATGCACGCCAAGACCGTAGGATCCTACGCAGTGCCGTAGGGGACCGCACCGCCACTTCCCAGCAAATTAGGGACACTGTTGCTCCTGGGGTATCGGCGAGGACCATTCGCAACCGTCTCCATGAAGCTGGGCTACGGTCCCGCACACCGTTAGGCCGTCTTCCGCTCACGCCCCAACATCGTGCAGCCCGCCTCCAGTGGTGTCGTGACAGGCGTGAATGGAGGGACGAATGGAGACGTGTCGTCTTCAGCGATGAGAGTCGCTTCAGCCTTGGTGCCAATGATGGTCGTATGCGTGTTTGGCGCCGTGCAGGTGAGCGCCACAATCAGGACTGCATACGACCGAGGCACACAGGGCCAACACCCGGCATCATGGTGTGGGGAGCGATCTCCTACACTGGCCGTACACCACTGGTGATCGTCGAGGGGACACTGAATAGTGCACGGTACATCCAAACCGTCATCGAACCCATCGTTCTACCATTCCTAGACCGGCAAGGGAACTTGCTGTTCCAACAGGACAATGCACGTCCGCATGTATCCCGTGCCACCCAACGTGCTCTAGAAGGTGTAAGTCAACTACCCTGGCCAGCAAGATCTCCGGATCTGTCCCCCATTGAGCATGTTTGGGACTGGATGAAGCGTCGTCTCACGCGGTCTGCACGTCCAGCACGAACGCTGGTCCAACTGAGGCGCCAGGTGGAAATGGCATGGCAAGCCGTTCCACAGGACTACATCCAGCATCTCTACGATCGTCTCCATGGGAGAACAGCAGCCTGCATTGCTGCGAAAGGTGGATATACACTGTACTAGTGCCGACATTGTGCATGCTCTGTTGCCTGTGTCTATGTGCCTGTGGTTCTGTCAGTGTGATCATGTGATGTATCTGGCCCCAGGAATGTGTCAATAAAGTTTCCCCTTCCTGGGACAATGAATTCACGGTGTTCTTATTTCAATTTCCAGGAGTGTATATGGGCGAGCAATAGAGGACAATGAAATAAGTAAATAATTCTGGGAACCAATTTTAAGATGCATGCACAACTGCAGTCATGTCAGTGTTACAACACTGACGGTTCCCGTTATCCCACATAGAGAAAGCGACACCAGCGCGCACTTGAATTTGTGAGAACATGCACTGCACTTACGCAGGCGTGTAAGAACTTAGGAAAGTGCAATGAAATGAACTTCTCATACTATCGCGCATCCACTCCGCGGCACTTCGACACTAAATTTTATACTATACACGTCGCTTGAGTAATTAATACAATTTTCATATTACAAATATCAGAGAAGAAGAAGTGGGAGGAGGCTGAAAGCACATGATTTGCCACCTGACGTATTACGACTGCATATTGCACTGTGTTGCGCTCTGTAGATATCAAGGTTTTGCACTTCTGGAGAGGACATCTTCCTGACCTTGAAGTTTCACTCCTTTTTTTCTTCCCTTTTCTGACGCAGAGAGTGGTTCTTAATCTTTCTGAATTTGAAGGTCTGTATTTGGGTCCAGAAATGAAACCGTTCAGAAAAGGTTGGTTGGTTGATTCGGGGGAGGTTCAAATTCAAATTGCTCTGAGCACTATTTGACTTAACATCTATGGTCATCATTCCCCTAGAACTTAGAACTACTTAAATCTAACTAACATAAGGACAGCACACAACACCCAGTCATCACGAGGCAGAGAAAATCCCTGACTCCGCCGGGAATCGAACCCGGGAACCCAGGCGTGGGAAGCGAGAACGCTACCACCACACGACCACGAGCTGCGGACAAATTCGGGGGAGGGTACCAAACAGCGAGGTCATCGGTCCCATTGGATTAGGCAAGGAAGTCGGCCCTATCCTTTCAAAGGAACCATACCGTCATTTGCTTGAAGTGATATAGGGAAATCACGGAAAACCTAAATCAGGATAGCCGGACGCGGGTTTGAACAGTCGTGCTCCCGGATGCGAATCCAGTGTGCTAACCACTGCGCCACCTCGCTTTGTAGCTGAGAGCAACTACAGTAGAATATCGCATTTTGTTTCAGGATCTGCTACAATTTCTCTGCCATATAAAACTGAACGTAGTCCTAGCAAGCCGTCACGGACGGAAGGTAACTAACACAGCGATTAAGTGGAGCGACACGAGGAGGGTGTGGCCGTGCGGTTCTAGGCGCTTCAGTCTGGAATCGCGTGACCGCTACGGTCGCAGGTTCGAATCCTGCCTCGGGCATGGATGTGTGTGATGTCCTTACGTTAGTTAGGTTTAAGTAGTTCTATGTTCTGGGGGACTGATGACCTCAGAAGTTAAGTCCCATAGTGCTCAGAGCCATTTGACACGAGAAGGGCGTGTCCGTGCGTGATTTTTGAACGGATGTTGCCAAGGTGTGTGAAGCCATGTTTACGAATCGCTGCTGTAGGTGGAGTGGGGAGCTCTAGCAACTGCACCACAACACACAAAACTCACGTACATATGCTTAGGCAAGAGAACGTGGATAAACACTAGTTATGCCGTATCTTGCCATGTTAAATGTTAAGGCTACTAGGCAACGTGAAAAGAGGCCAAAACCATCAGTGTCAAACACAGAAATATCTGGAGAATCTGCTTGCAGACTGCGCTAGCACATTTAAGCGGAAATCGCGGAAATAGTGGTGTAAGTAAAGAATCACACTCTTTGATACCTTTTGAAGCGGAATGTTTTTACATCCAGTAGACAAACGAAATTTATAAATACGTTTCATTCTGGTTCACTGACGACGCCTGACACGAATATAACGTAACGCGTTTGCGTATCGCTAAACGTCTAAAAAATTCACCCGGATACCAATTGCAGTTGCAAGTTGCCTATATAACAGCTTATAGGGGCAACAAAAACTTGATTTTCAATATCTCACATAATTATTGACCAAATTTAAAATTATATGGCTTGGTTCAAATGGCTCTGAGCACTATGGGACTTAACTTCTGAGGTCATCAGTCCCCTAGAACTTAGAACTACTTAAACCTAAGTAACCTACGAACATCACACACAGCCACGCCCGAGGCAGGATTCGAACCTGCGACCGTAGCGGTCACGCGGTTCCAAAGTGAAGCGCCTAGAACCGCACGGCCACACCGGCCGGCCTAAAATTATAAAATGGTGTCATAATTTACTCATTAAGAAGTATAATCTTACACTTAAAGTTTCGCAACAATAGGTCCAGTATTAAACTTAGAAGTATTTATGTGTGTGGAAGCAGCGTAATTCACAGCGCGCAAATTATCCACTTATTAATAAAGGGAACACTTAGCGACTTGCAAGAAACTTTGAATACAATTTCAAATCTTTTAGAAGCTTTTTATCGCTGACACTCCGCACACAACGATGAAAGGAAAAAGTTGATCGTTAACAACAGTTTTGCTGTTCATACAATGCAAATTCCAGCGTCAGGCATGGCGTTTTTCTACAGGCGCCATTCACAACACATTTTCCCCACATTATCCACGTATACCGTTGAATGTATCTGCAAAATTATCTCACTGAACAACACATGGGTCAAGAGACATGACGTCAAAAACAATGGGATGTGAGAAACCCGAGCTTTTTTGAAAACTGAGCGGAAATTACATACATTATAGTCCTCCATTGTTTGATAATGAGAGCACTTAACGATTTGCAACAAACTTTAACCATAATCTCATACCAGTTTCGGTTTTGACTTTGTCATTTAGTCTACCTCTGAAGTGACATGAAACTAATAAATCAACATAGTTAGCATTTTCCGCCTTCAACTATCAACGTTTCACATGCTTAACGTCAAGCATTTAATACGTTAATTAATTCATAAAGCAATCAGACGTCACGGGAGTTCGATTCCTCAATGAGTCGTGGGTGGAAGGCCACTGGTAGCGAAATAAATACGCATTTTTAGTAGCTGCAAAGACGGATTTCAAATGTCTTTAAGACCACAATGAAAAATGCTCCTATCGTAGTACAAAAAAGGCGAATATCTCCTGGACACAGTCAAGGATGTAACAGAAGGTAACTAGATTTCCGATTTATCTGCCACCTTCAAAGACATATCAATCAAAACACCTTGATATATTCTTGCTTTTTTACTTGTTAGTATTAGTACCGATGTCATGTAATATAATGCATTGTGCCAAATAAAGCGACATGATACATGATGTCCTGACGTATAACATGACACGTGCTACCATGTCATCCAATATCGTACTTCTGATGTCGTCCAATATAACACAACGTGTCATTAAGGTTTAGTATGAATGTATCCCCATTCTGGGGTAGTTCCTATTATGGATGCTCCCACACCCTCAAATACTTCCTATTGTGGATACATTCAAATGTCCAGAATCACTCAAATTTGCATCTATTTGTTCTTAAATTCTTCATGATACATGTAACGGGCGGGGGGAGGGGGGGGGAATTAACCTACGCCACCCACCCAGAAATAAAAAAAAAATTGGTTTAGTGTCTCCCCTCTCCCTCCCCCTCCCCCCCCCCCCCCCCCCCCTCCCGTCGTCTCACTACCCTCAGGAACAAATCCACTACAACAAATTTCATCTTCGAGAGGAAAAAGTTAGATATTGCATGTATGCTCTTCAGCCATGTGATATTTCATATTTTTTAGCATGGTTGGCGAAACTTCTGGATTTGGGCACAGGGTCACGGACTTTAGTGCCGGCCGTTGTGGCCGTGCGGTTCTAGGCTCTGCAGTCCGGAACCGCGCTGCTGTTACGGTCGCAGTTTCGAATCCTGCCTCGGGCATGGATGTGTGTGATGTCCTTAGGTTGGTTAGATTTAAGTAGCTCTAAGTCTAGGGGACTGAAGACCTCAGATGTTAAGTTCCATAGTGCTCAGAGCCAATTGAATCATTTGAACCATGAGGCACTTAAGTCTATAAACTGCAAGATGCAGCTGTGCCAAAACCCTGCAGCTAAGAGAGCTCACTGCGCAGAGGAAGTAGGGTTAACTCGTAAAAAAGCGCGAATATGTCAAGAAGTTTTGATTTAAATGTCTTTGAAGCTGGTAGATAAGTTGAAAAGGTAGTTCCCTTCTTTGTTGTATGATAGAGGCACTTTTCACTCTGGTTCCCAACTTTTGCTGTACCATAATCTTGACATTAGACGGCTACTGCTTGCCAACCGATGTAGATTTGTCTTTTCGAACCATGTTGCTTATATCGTGGCGACAGAGAAACCTTTCACAAAACAACAGGACGATTATTATTTACATTGATGTGTCAATCTTCTTACAAAATTTGAACAGATTCACGCAAGTTTGAAACACAGAAGTGACGAAAAAAACCTCACATAAATCGTGTTTTCTCCACACAAAATGCGAATGAAGCTCGATTTTTGAAAGAGAATTTTAAAGTTCATCGTAAGAAGGCTTTTTTTATTTATCTGATTCACTTTGAACCGTTTCCGCGCATTCTGTCCACGTAAGAACGAGTTTCAATTGCCGCATTTAGTTCGAGTTTAAACCATCGTATCTCGACAGCAGATAAAGATTCTAGGAAAAAAAATAGTTTTGACTTTATTCTTTTATCTCTCTTCGTGCAAAGTTGGAACCGATTCTAGAGCTGAAAGTATAGAAGGGGTGCGCTTAAAAAGCCTCCCAGAAAAAGTGCTCTTTGGACGTAAAATCACAACGAATCAAGATTTTTTCAAAGTGTTAAAACTTGTGTTACGGACCAAGGTCCGATACACCGGGGGATCAAATTTGAACCATCAGTCTGCTTCCAGTTCGGAGTTATTTAAGGGTGATTGTTTTTTCACCTCAAATCCGAACGCTGCACATACAGATGGTGCCATTGTTGTCGTGGCCTTTTAGTCCGAAGACTGGTTTGATGCAGCTCTCCATGCTACTCTATCCTGTGCGAGCCTCATCTCCGAGTAGCTAATCCAGCCTACCTCCTTCAGAATCTGCTTACTGTATTCATCTCATCCATGGTGCCATTAGCTGAGCATTAATTTCAGCCCTATTAAAGTCTTTTTCAAAAGTAATTAGTCGATTCGCATGATTTTCCTGGGCACCAGCTCCGGTTCGTCGTTAAAACCACAGTTAATGTACTGTAACGCAGCGACGGTAAAATGGGTGTTAGAATGGCTATACAAATGGCCGCCGGTCTGGGCTAATCTAAAAACTTTTTACCCCATGTTCCTAGCCCAAATGGGGTCCCCACCCCCTTGCCCAAACAGCAGCTCTGTGCGCGGCCTTTTCCTACATATGGATTACAGCGCTTCCGCGCTGTTACGGTTTGTCTAATAACCGAGGACACTACTGCAGTGCAAATGGGGAATTTAACCATACCTAGAAACGCGTGAGAATTCTGTAATGACTGGACAGTCTGCAGCCCAGATCCCAGGAGGGGCGACTGCCTTACTTGCGGACGCCTATGCCTGTCGCTCGTAGTCTGCTGGGAGGAGAACTCGTGCCTTTAGACGCTGCTTGGCTGGTACCATAGCTGGGTCGCGTGGTGTTAAGCGAACCCGGCCAGTGCCGGAGGCTGCACAAGAAAGACTGCACGGGACAGTATGATGTCCGTACAGCCCAGCAGTGTACTGAATGTATGCTGATCAGCCAGAACAGTATGACCACAGACCTAGTATCGATATGAACGCGTCCAGGCGATAGCAGTGTCGCCTGGCGAGGAATGACCGCTAGTCTGACACACGCACGGTGCATGTAGTATCTGTGAGCGTGCTGTCTGTGTGTAGAATGAGTTTGACCGAGGGCAGACTGTGATGGGCCGGAGACTCGGCACGAGTATTTCGGAAACCGTTGGATTTGTCGAGTGTTCGAGGAGTGCCGTGGTGAGTGTTTTCGACACGTGGCGAACTCAAGGTGAAACCACGTCCAGAAGTCTTGGTGTTGGGCGGCCACACCTCATTACAGATGTCGGACGTCGTAGGCTGGGCAGACTGGCAATACAGGACAGGCGGCGAACTTTGGCGGAATTAACATCAGACTTTAATGATGGGCAGTATACAAGTGTGTCTGAACACACAGTGCAGTGAACATTCCTAACGATGGGTCACCGCAGCCGACGACCCATGCATGTTCCAATGTTAACACCACGACATCAGCAACTGTAACTGAAATGGGCACGTGACCATGGCGCTGGACGTCACCGCAGTGGCGGAGCGTTGCATGATCTGATGAGTCTTAGTACCTTCTAAATCATGCCAATGGCAGGCCGCGAATCCGTCGTCTTCCAGGGGAACAGCTCCTTGACACCTGTACTGTGGGACGGAGACAAGCTGGCGGCGGTTCCGTTACACTCTGGGGAACATTCTCGTGGGCATCCATGGGTCCTGTGGAGCTCGTGCAAAGCACCATGACGGCCAAGGAGTATTGTTCGTTGGTTGCAGGCTACGTACACCCCTTCGTGACGATCATGTTTCCTGACGTCAGAGGCATCTTTCAACAAGATAATGTGCTATGTCACAAGGCCAGAACTGTGGTGGAGATGTTCGAGGAGCACAGTGGCGAGTTCCAATTGATGTGCTGTCCCCCCAACTGGCCAGACCTGAACCCAGCCGACAACATCTAGGATGTGATTGAACGTGACGTCAGAGCTCATCGCCCCCCTCCCCGGAATTTACGGAAAGTAGGCGACTTGTGTGCGCAGATGTGGTGCCAACTCTCTCCAGCGATCTACCAAGGCTTCATTGCTTCCGTACCACGACGCATCACCGCTGTTATCCGTGCCAAAGGCGGACATATCGGCTGTTAGGTAGATGGTCATAATGTTCTGGCTGATCAGCGTACAAAGGGGGCTACGGCTGCTGCTTGCTGCCCCGCTATACAGGCAGATCCGGTGTACGTGACCTGCCAGAGTCTGACTAAACAGCTATCGCTATCACTTCCGGCCGGCGAATCTTTCCGCCAGGTGGCAACCAGTCGCCGATAACGCGGAATAGCCCAGTTTACGAGAAACGTCGCTCCGAGAAAAATTTCTCTGTGCGCAGTTCGGGTCCGCGCCGCAGATTTTTCACGAAAACATCAGGATTAAATGAGGACAAGTATTTCGTATTAATACCTCATTTGGCTGTCACTCTCTTAAGTACAGCAGAACGGTTACTGCTGCTCGCAGCTGTATCTCTGCTACGTATTCGCCCTGCACTGTTTTTTCATTTTCTTACCTCGCGTTCGCTCGGCACTGCTTTCCAGGCTTTTGGACTCCTTTCGAAGCGAGCTCCCCTCTGACTGCCGGCCGTTGTGGCCGAGCTGTTCTAGGCGCTTCAGTCCGGATCCGCGCTGCTGCTACTATCGCAGGTTCGAATCCTGCCTCGGGCATGGATGTGTGTGATGTCCTTAGGTTGGTTAGGTTTAAGTAGTTCTAAGTCTAGGGGACTGACGACTTCAGATGCTAAGTCCCATAGTGCTCAGAGCCATTTGAACCATTTTTTCCCCTCTGACTTGCGTTTTCTGCAATTTTGAGCATATTTCCGAGCCAGATGAGACATCTCCCATCATTCTGTAATTCCCAGTTTAATGCCAGTTTTCACTTGAAGTGCGACGAATATTTTTATTGCCTCACTTTGACGTTGTAGTAATGTTTTGCTAGCTCTTCAGAATGCCACGCGATTCTATGTTCTACCTAAAGGCATTTCCACGGTGCGCCAATTAATAAATGGCTCTGAGCACTATGGGACTTAACATCTGTGGTCATCAGTCCCCTAGAACTTAGAACTACTTAAACCTAACTAACCTAAGGACATCACACACATCCATGCCCGGGGCAGGATTCGAACCTGCGACCGTAGCAGTCGCGCGGTTCCGGACTGCGCGCCTAGAACCGCTAGACCACCGCGGCCGGCGCCAATTTATAACTTTACACAGAGCTAATTCGTAACAACCACGTGCATACGCCCACACTGGTATGATGACGTCATACGCAAAACAAATACTGCGTGACAGACACATACAAACAAGACCCATCAGTTGTCGGCTCAACCACTATGTAAGCATTATTCGTTTCGTAGGTACTAGAGATTCAAGTACGACTATGTTTTATTACAAAAGAAAGTTCGAGTGCTATATTCTCACACAAGTATGTCTTTGACCCTTAACATGTTGTCAAGTTCAAAGTTGGCCATAAATTAAGAAAAATATTGCCCCCCTCCGCCCCCCGCCTGCCCCCCCCCCCCCCCCCCCCCGCCACCCAGGAAGTGGCAAATGTAGAAGGTGATTTTACATTTGGCATTTCGTGGGGAGCCAATATTTTTCTTAATTTATCGCCAACTTTGAACCTGGCATGTTAAGTATCCTGCATTATATGTTAAAGACATAAAATCAAATACCTTAAAATGGCATAAAAGGCCGAAACCTGGGTTGTACTTAGATAAACAATAAAACGTTCACATGGCGGTGTGTTTCTTGAAAACATGATGAAACAGTGTTCGGAGTCCGTTGGATATCGCGAACTTTTCTCACTATCAAACAGTGGATGAGTATAGTCTGGGTAATGTGCTCTGCGTCTGACGCAAAAGCTACTTTTTCAAGCATCTTAATGTTTATGAAGTAGTATCCCCTGAACTAGAGTCGTACAGTGAAATAATTTTGTAGGCACATTTATCGGTACGTCTGGATGTCCCTAAACTGTATTGCGAATAGAGTTAGTAGTAGTGTCTTACCTAATGTTGAAGTTTCACTGCGTGAACGGTGAAAATGTAGTAAACCATGAACACTGTTCCTTTCATTATTTTGTAGAGATTTTAGACTATACGTAAAGTTTGTTGCAAGTTGCTATGCTCTGGTTCTCAAATCGTGGATGAATATGTACTGTTAATTCGCGCGCCGCGAGTATTGCTGCTTCAAGAAATACACAAAGCTGTCTCTAAATGTAATATTTGCCTTACTGTGCTAAAACTTTAACATAGAATTATACTTATGAATGACTGGATTACGACAGCACTTTACATTTTTAAAATCGGTCAATAATTGCAGGAACTATATAAAATGAATTTTTGTCGCCCCTAGAAGCCGTTAGGTAGGCAACCCGCAGCTGGCGATTGCAAGATGTACAGCGTTAACCATTTAACAACAAGAAATTGTAAAACAGTACGGCGTCTTCCATGCCTTGCAGCATGGATTCCGAAAACACTGAACCGCAGTGCGAAAACTAATTAGGACTTTTCTCACATGACATCTTGAAAGCCGTGAGAATGCAGTCAGATCGATCCTTGACTTCTGAAAACCACTTCACTCGGTACAACAATTGTCTTCATTAATGAAAGTATGATCATATGGGGTATTCGGTGAAATTTATGTCTGGACTGAGAATTTCTTGGTAAGAATGACGCAGCATGTTGTCTTAGGTGGACAGTCATCGACAGCCGCAGATGTGCCTCCAGGAGGGATCGCTGCTATCCATGTTGTATGTTAACGACCTAGCAGAGAATGTTAATAGTAGCCTCATACTTTACACAGATGATGCAGTTATCTATAACGAAGTAGTATCTGTAAAATGCTGCGGAAGTATTGTCATACTTGATAAGATTACAAATTGGTGCAAATATTGGCCACTTGCCTTAAATGTACAGAAATGTCAAGCTGGGCACCTCACAAAGCGCAAAAAATAATATGCTACGCCCAACACAGCAGTAATTCACGAATGGTGCCGATTCATACCGATAACTGGGTGCAACAATTTATAGGCATACCAAATAGACTGCGGGAACGGAATGAAAGAGGAAGCCGTCTGGTAGAATTTTGCACAGAGCATAAATTAATCACCGCTGATCCTTGGTTAAGAGTCTTGAAACAAGATTGTATATGTGGGAGAGACCTGGAGACACTGGAAGGTTTCGCATTGATTATATAATGGTAAGACAAAAATTTCAGAGTCAGGTTTTAAATTGTAAGACATTTTCAGAGCCATATGTGGACTCTGACCACAATTTATTGGTTATTAACTGTAGATCAAAACTGAAGAAATTGCAAAAAGATAGGAAAATAAAGAGCTGGGACTTGGATAAGCTCAAAGAACCACAGGGTGTTGACAGTTACAGAGGGAGCATTAGGCAACGGTTGACAAGAGCAAAGGAAAGGAATACAAGCACAGTAACAGTCGAATGGATTTCTTTAAGAGATCATACAGTGAAAACAGCAGAGGATCAAACAGATAAAAAGACAAGCCCTATTAGAAATTCTTGATAACACTGGAAATATTGAATTTGATTGATGAAACGAGAAAATTTAAAAATGCAGAAACTAAGCAGGCGGGAAGCGCAAAATGGCTAAGCAGAAATGGCTAGAGGACAAATGTCTATCTATCTATATCCGAATTCCGCTCCAGCTACTGCCGGGTCTGGGTGCTGACGAGTTCTCTCCATTTGGCTCGGTCCTCCCACCACTTTTCTTCCTCCACTTGCTGCCAGGTCACACCTCTCCTTTCTACAGATATTCTCACTCCCATTTTCCACCGTGTTCTTGGGCGCGCTCTAGGTCTTTTCCCATCCATCTTTAATTCTTCCATAATTTTGGGAAGTCTCTACCCATGCATCTTTTTAATATGCCCATACCATCTTAATCTCTTTTTTTTCAGTTTCTTCTCTCATACCTTCTTGTTTAACGTCCTTTCTAATCTCTACATTCCGTACTCTGTCCATTCTTGTTTTTCCCTTCACTGCTCTGAGAAATTTCATTTTCCCTGCTTGCAGTCTGCTCCAGTCCCTTTCTGTCATTGTCCATGTTTCTCCACTATAGGTGACAATACGGAAGTAATAATTATTATACATAAGAAGTTTTGCTTTTTCTGAAACTTCCGTATTCCAAATCAGGTGTTTTATTGTTTGGCAGAAATTGCCTCCCTTCTGTAACCTCCCATTAATTTCGTTAGTTATTCTTCCAACCCTAGATATTTCACTTCCTAAATAAGTGAAACTTTCTAACACTTTGAGGGGTTCTCCATTCAAGGTAATATTTCCGTTGATCCCTTTCTCTCTTCCAAATACCATTACTTCACTCTTATCTTTATTTATTTTTAATCCATACCTTTTCATTATTTCCTTCCACGCATCAAGCTGTAACTGTACATCTACCTCTTTATCACCCCATACTACCAGATCATCTGCAAAAATAATCTTTTTGTCTTTTTCTTTTACTATATCTTTAACTGCCCTGTTCATTCCCTCCTTCACAACATTAAAAAGTGCACGAGATAGAATACTTCCTTGCTTAAGTCCTTGTCTTATTTCGAAGCATTCAGAGTTCCCCAATGGTGTTCTAATTCTACAAGTGTGTCCTCTGTACATTTTCTTTATTACATTAATGTAACCATCTTCTATATCTATCTTCTTCATTTCTTCCCAGAGTCTTTCCCTGTTAACTGAGTCATATGACTTTTCTGTGTCTATAAAAACCATTATCACCCTCTTGTTATACTCCCAACTTTTTTCCATCAGTTGACGGATAGAAAATATCAGGTCGATCGTGCTTCTTCCTTCCCCAAACCCATGCTGTCCTTCACTCAGCTCCTTTTCTATCTTTTCACTTATTCGATTTAGTAAAATTCTTTCAAAAATCTTGGCTGTATGACTCATAATGGTTATTCCTCTGTAGTTTTTACAAAGTCTTTTATTGCCTTTCTTGAAGATAGGAACAATGTCTCCTGTTCTCCAATCGTCAGGTATTGTACTATTTCTCCACATGCTTGATAGTACTCTATACAGCCACTGCATTCCCACAGGACCCGCTGCTCTTATCATGTCCACTGATATTTCATCAGGTCCTGGGGCTTTCCCTCCATTCATCTTCTTCACAGCTTTTTCCATTTCTTCCGTGTAATTTGTCCTAATTGTGCTTCCCAACTTCTCTCAATTTCTCCATTATTTGTTGTTTCCTCACATACCTGCTCCTCAGCATTTAACAGTTTCCTAAAATGTTCTTTCCAGAGATCTTTTATATACCCTGGATCTTCAATCACGGTACCGTCCTCTGTTTCCATCTTTACTGGTACTTCAGAAGTCTTCCTTTTATTTTTCAACACTTTATAGAACATTTTCTTATTGCTCTTCAAATCTTCTTCAAGTTTTTTGTAAGCTCTTTCCATGCCTTTTTCTTTGCTGTTTCCACTATTTCTTTGCACTTCTTCTTTTACTCTATATATCTTTTAGGGTCTTCGTCATTTTTAGTTTTCCTTCACTTTCTCCATGCTCCATTTTTTCTTCTAACTGCTTGGATTGTGGTATCATCCCACCAACTTGTCTGTCTTACTTTTTCCTTTCCAGATGTTCTACCACATACTTTTTGTGCTACTTCGACTAAAGTGTCTTTGAATAAACTCCATTCTTTTTCTACATCGCAGAAAACTTCTTATGGAAATTTTTGTGTGATTAATTCTCTGTACTTCTCAGCACATTCACTCTCCTTCATTTTCCAATCCCGTATCCTCATCACTTTCTTCTGTTTTCTATTTTTCACACACTGATTCATTTTCCATTGTCCCACCAGTAATTTTTGGTCTCCATCTGCACTCACACTTGGAATTACCCTCACATTTGTTACTTTCTCTCCCCATTCCCTATCTACTAGAATATAATCAATTACACTCTTGATTCTTCCATCCCAACTGTATCTGGTGATAACATGACTTTCTCTCTTCATAAACCAGCTGTTTGCTATTTTCATTCCATTCCTCTGGCACAAATCCAGGAGTCATTCCCCTTCTTTATTTCTGCCTCCATATCCAAAACATCCCAATACTTGAAACTTCCTGGCAGATTAAAACTGTGTGCCCGACCGAGACTCGAACTCGGGACCTTTGCCTTTCGCGGGCAAGTGCTCTACCATCTGAGCTACCGAAGCACGACTCACGCCCGGTACTCACAGCTTTACTTCTGCCAGTATCTCGTCTCCCACCTGCACACTCCGCTGCAGAGTGAAAATCTCATTCTGGATCCCAATACTTGCTCAAATCCCTTTCTGTCTTTGCCTACCTGTGCATTAAAATCTCCCATCACTATATTAGCACTCTCTATATGGTTTTCTAACACATTTTCAAAGTCCATCTTCTCTTCTTCGCTACATCCCACTTGAGGTGCATAAATCTGGATTACTTTTAGTGTTTCTTTTTGGAATCTCAGGTTTAAGATTATGATCCTGTCTGAAATATATCTCATACTTTCAATACAACTTTGTACGTTCTTATTCACCATCACTGCCACGCCATTTCTTCCAGGCCTGTTATTCCCACTCCAGTACAGTTTTCCTCCTCCTCTCAAACTCTTCTCACCTTTTCCCTTCCACTTTGTTTCGCTTAATCCCAATATATCTAACTCTCTCTCTGTTAGTACATCTGTCATTTCTTCCATTTTTCCATTGAGGGTTAATATATTAAGGATGCCAATATTTAGGTTATTTTTAGTCCAGTTGTTTTCATCTTCTTGTACTGATGAATATCATCAGGTCTCCCATCATTCGCACCAGTACTTGAAGAAGCAGTGGGGTCAAATCCTGAGTGGTTCGTTCCGAGGCTCGTCTGTGTTTTGAAAGCAATATATGAAGACTTTCCTACTGGCTTGCTAACCCTAACGCAAGAAAGGATTTTCTGTTGGGGTTGTCTCTCTTAGGCTTTGGAGTTTCTCCTCCACCACAAGGCAGTGGTTCCCTTCTCATTTAATCCCCAGAAAGGAGGGTTGCCTCATCTTCCAGCTACGCCGTTCTGAAGTCTTCCTTCTCCGTCGTCGCTGCCATTAAGGTCTTCACCCGTAACCCTGGGCATGGGTTACGTGTTAAACCCCACTGGATTGGGTCCCTGCCTGAACTCAGCCATCCTAGCACTCCGGCCTACTGAAGTGTAGGATGCCCACCCCCGCGACGTGGACGCGCCAGACAGGAATTACCCCAGTGGAGGAATAGGGAAGGGAACCCTACCCCCCTGGAGCTGGGTTAATGATTGTGTATGGTGCCACAATCAAAGGCAAATGTAAGGATCTAAAAACATATTTCGCTGGGGAAAGATAGATACAGCCTACAGGAAAATTAAAGAGGCTTATGGAGAAAAGAGAAGCAGCTGAACGAATATCAAGAGGTCAGATGGAAAACCAGTCCTATGCAAAGAAGGGAAAGCAGAAAGGTGGAAGTAGTATTTAGAGGGTCTGTACATAAAAGATGAACTTAAAGGCGATATGATAGAAATGGAAGAAGACATAGATGGGAGATGTGATAGTGCGAGTAGAATTCGACACAGCAATGAAAGACCTAAGTCGAAACAAGGCCCCGGCAGTAGACGACATTCGGTCAGAACTTCTTATAGCCTTGAGAGAGCCAGCCATGATAAATCGCTTTCATCTGGTGTGCAATATATATGAGACAGGCGAAATATCCTCAGACTTCAAGATGAATGTCATAATTCCAATGCCAAAGAGAGCAGATGCTGACAGGCGTGAAAATTACCGAACTATCAATTTAGTAAGACAAAGTTGCAAAATACTAAAACGAATTTTTTACAGACGAATGGAATAGCTGGTAGAAGACGAAGATCGCTTTACATTGCGGAGAAATCCAGGAACACGCAAAGCAATGCTGACCCTACGACTTCTATTAGAAGAAAGGTTAGGGAAAGACATCTACGTTTATAGCATTTGTAGGCTTAGAGAAAGATTTTGACAACGTGCTGGAACATTCTCTTTGAAATTCTCAAGGTAGCAGAGGTAAAATACAGCGAGCGAAAGGAAACAAAAGAAAAATGTTGAGCAGGGAGAAGAAATAAAAACTTTGAGGTTTGCCGATGATATCGTAATTCTGTCACAGACAGCAAAGGATTTAGGAGAGCAGTTGAACGGAATGAAGCCTTGAATGAAGGTTATAAGATGAACTTCAACAGAAGCAAAACAAGGATAATGAAATGTAGTCGAATTAAATCAGGTGGTGCTGAGGGAATTAGATTAGGAAACGAGACACTTAAGATAATAGATGAGTTCTGTTATTTGGGCAGCAAAATAACTGATGGTGGCTGAACTAGAGAGGATGTAAAATGTACACTGGCAATGGCAAGAAAAGCGTTTCTAAGGAAGAGAAACTTGTTCATATCGAACATAGACTTAAGCGTTTGGAAGTATTTTCTGAAGGTATCTGTCTGGAGTGTAGCCAAGTATGAAAGTGAAACATGGTCGGTAAACAATTTACACAAGAAGAAAATTGAAGCTTTTGAAATGTCGTGCTATAGATGAATGATGAAGATTAGATTCGTAGATCATGTAACTAATTAGGAGGAACCGAATAGAATTGGGGAGACAAGAAATTTGTGGCACAGTTTGAATAAAAGATAAGATGGGTTGATAGAACACATTCTGAGACTTTAAGGTTCACCATTTCAGTATTGGAGGGAAGTGCGTGGGGACGGGGGGTGCGGGGGTGGGGGGGGGGGAGGATAAAAACCGTAGAGGGAGATCAAGAGGTGAATACAGTATGCACATTAATAGGATGTGGCTTGCAGTAGTTATTCGGAGGTGAAGGGACTTGCATAGTATAGAGAAGCTTGGAGAGATGCATCAAACGAGCCTTTGGAGTGAAGGCTGTGAGGTAACGGTCGAGTTGTGGCGCCCTGGAAACATTCTAAGTTGGCGTGGCCGCGCGAGCCGCTCGGCCAGCCGGGGCCCGGCAGCGAACACGTGGTGGCGAACGTTAGCCGGACGAGGGGGGTAGCTCCAGCGCATGGTCCAGCCGCGTGGCTGGGAATTCCATTGCGACGCTGTGTCGATGGAGACACGCCGGGGTGCCAAAGATGGCGGACTTTGTGCAACCTTAGTGCCAGACAGTTCACAGTTCGTATAAAATTTAATAGTAGCCAGATGAATCATGATACCTCAAAAAGAAACATATACATTCCCATTATTTGCACGACGGTTCTAATGGTGTAATTAGATTTTCAATATCCTTATTAGTTTAAAATTTAGTATCTGACTTTAAATTATACAAGTAACACGCAGCAACGAATTTCAAAAATATAAACGCTTCATCCGATTTTGTCGGTAGATGTGTCTTTAGAAATCTATTAGTGTAAACCTAAATTGCTATGAATTACAGGCATGTGACTCGAATGGTACATGAGTTACTGGAGGTCAAAGTGGCCGATTACTATCGATCGCGTCAGGCCATAAGTACTCCACAGTAACACGAGAAAACGGTAGCAGCATGCCTATAAATATATTTTTATTCATCTGTGTCTTTGTTTATATCCGATATATACTATTCATGAAGAAATTGGTTAAGTATTTACTGTGTTTTGGAAAGCACAGAGACATCAGTCTACTGGCCTACCTTTTGTTCTATTCCTTTGATATATTTTTATTTAATTTGTTTATGTATCTAATAATGTGTGTTAGAGCGTGTTTATGGTCCAGCCGTAGGAATATTTATTTAATTTCAAGTTATTTCAATGTGGCTCCAGTATTTCGTATGTGTTTAAATATCGCTTGATACGGGCAAGTCTTCAGGTCCAGATTGTATACCGATTAGGTTCCTTTTAGATTACGCTGATACAATAGCTCCCTACTTAGCAATCATATACAACTGCTCGCTCACCGACAGATCTGTACCTACAGATTGGAAAAATGCGCAGGTCGCACCAGTGTTTAAGAAGGGTAGTAGGAGCAATCCATCGAACTACAGATCCATATCATTGTCGTCGGTTTGCAGTAGGGTTTTGGAGCATATTCTGTATTCAAACATTACGAATCACCTCGAAGGGAATGATCTATTGATACGTAATCAAGCACGGTTTCAGAAAACATCGTTCTTGTGCAACGCAGCTAGCTCTTTATTCGCACGAAGTAATGGCCGCTATCGACAGGTGATCTCAAGTTGATTCCGTATTTCTGGATTTCCGGAAGGCTTTTGACACCGTTCCTCACAAGCGACTTCTAATCAAGCTGCGGGTCTATTGGGTGTCGTTTCAGTTGTGCGACTGGATTCGTGATTCCCTGTCACGAAAGTCGCAGTTCGTAGTAATAGACGGCAAATCATCGAGTAAAATTGAAGTGATATCAGGTGCTCCCCAGAGAAGCTCCTGGGACCTCTGCTGTTCCTGATCTATATAAATGACATGGGTGACAATCTGAGCAGTTTTCTTAGGTTGTTCGCAGATGATGCTGTAATTTATCGTCTAGTAAGGTCATCCGAAGACCAGTATCAGTTGCAAAGCGATTTAGAAAAGATTGCTGTATGGTGTGGCAGGTGGCAGGTGGCGCTAAATAACGAAAAGTGTGAGGTGATCCACATGAGTTCCAAAAGAAATCCGTTGGAATTCGATTACTCGATAAATAGTACAATTCTCAAGGCTGTCAATTCAACTAAGTACCTGGGTGTTAAAATTACGAACAACTTCAGTTGGAAAGACCACATAGATAATATAGTGGGGAAGGCGAGCCAAAGGTTGCGTTTCATTGGCAGGACACTTAGAAGATGCAACAAGTCCACTAAAGAGACAGCTTACACTACACTAGTTCGTCCTCTGTTAGAATATTGCTGCGCGGTGTGGGATCCTTACCAGGTGGGATTGACGGAGGACATCGAAAGGGTGCAAAAAAGGGCAGCTCGTTTTGTATTATCACGTAATAGGGGAGAGAGTGTGGCAGATATGATACGCGAGTTGGGGCGGAAGTCATTAAAGCAAAGACGTTTTTCGTCGTGGCGAGATCTATTTACGAAAGTTCAGTCACCAACTTTCTCTTCCGAATGCGAAAATATTTTGTTGAGCCCAACCTACATAGGTAGGTATGATCATCAAAATAAAATAAGAGAAATCAGAACTCGAACAGAAAGGTTTAGGTGTTCCTTTTCCCGCGCGCTGTTCGGGAGTGGAATGGTAGAGAGATAAAATGATTGTGGTTCGATGAACCCCATGCCAAGCACTTGAATGTGAATTGCAGTGTAAGCATGTAGATGTAGATTTAGATGTTTGTGAGTGTACGTTGGATTGAAAACATGGCGGGAGCGCTCTAGCCAATCACAGCGCTCATGAATGGGGAGACTGGATGGAAGCGAGTTCGGGAGAGGAGGACATGGGGAGTTCTGGCGGTGCGGCAGTTCTGGGGAGTACTGGACAGGACATGGAAACTGCTGGACGTGAAGGCGCGACGGAAAGACTTAGTGGAGAATTTGCACGCGGTCACGGTGGATAGAAATATTTCGGTGTGCCGACCTGTGCTGTAGTGTGGTTTCCGTGGTTTCTGCATTCAAGTCGTAGTATGCATTCAGTAGTGAATATCTCGCGAGCTAATTACGTCAAGTAGAAATCTATTGTTTCCCTCTTATTCAACTTATATTTTATTTAATTGCTGGACCATCGACACCAGTAAGTGTTTTGCATAAATATACCGCATTCTCAAAAGTACTTCTACTATCGTACTCATCATGTAAAGTCGTTAAGATAGTACCTGCACAGTTTAATTGCAATTTTCATTTATAAATTTGTGTGTTACTTTCATAATTCGCAATTGCCGTGTGATAGAAACCTTCGACCATTCGATTCATGAGTGCATTCTTATCGTATACTGTAGACTCAGCAGTATTTGGCCTGTAATGCGGCAACTGCGTATCCCAGCCCATAGACAACGAAACTAGGCAAAACTTAAAAATTTCAACTTTGTGTCAGAGGGTACGTAGTTCAGGCCCACCTCATTTCATTTATTATTTATGGGAAAGCCCGCAAGGCCATAACAACAACAACCAAATAGAATGATTACTTAGGCTCAGTTGATGGTAAAAGAGGTGGGAGATTTCGGTTCATTAGTATCATGTCGGAAAAATGCAGCGATTCTGTAAAGGAGGCTGCTTAAAAAACACATACCATAGAATATTTCTCAAGTGTGCGGGACGCATACCAGGTAGGACTAACAGGTGGTATTGGATGTATACAAAAAAGGAAAGCACGAATGGCCATGAGTTTGTGCGACCCAAGATTGAGCGGCACGAAGAAAACGTGAATATGTTAACACTTGAAAGCAGGCGCCAACTATCTCGTAAAACCTACTTTCAAAGTTTCTAGACACAATATTAAGTGGAGAATTTAGGAACATGCTACAGAAGCCTTCGAATCGCTCTCATAGGGAACTCGAACAAAAAAATTACGTTAATTACGGCACGCGTAGAGGCATGTGAACAATTATTATTGTCCGGCTCCATACATGAATGATGGTACAGTAATAAGTATCCTCTGCCATGTACTTCATAGGGGTTCTTCAGTACGGTTTTAGATGTAAATGCAGTGTCTTCCAGTTTTTAGGGAGTGTGAAAACTACAAAAGATGGAAAATCATTAAGATCTGCTTTGTTTGCGGGTTAGTTGCTGGCTGTTATGAATTTCGTAATCTTTTTTGTCTGTCACTGACAGCGCACCAAGTTTAAGTGTTTCGCTGTCTGCATTGTTTGGGACGATTTCGAGGGGAGGAATTGTACAACTGAGAGAACTTAAAGTTCACCACATTTTTGGGACAGAGGGGATTTTTGTAGATATTCTGTTTATTTATCATTAAACAACTGTCAGAAAAGACCTGTGGATATATATAAAAGAGATACCTTTAACGTTCATCGACCTAAAATAAGTGTATGATATTGTACCGACAGCTAAATTGTTGACAGCAATACATGAAGAAAATAATAGTAATGTTCCCAAAAGTTTAAATAAACATGAGAATAATTAAGACAGACGTCTCGTTTTCATATCACTTCACTGTAAATAGCTGTGTCAGACAAAACTGTCATCTTTCAACGACATTATTCGAAATATGCACTGATGGAACGTTTAAACGCTGATACAGAATTCGTAATCAAATGGGTGTCCACCGAGGTGAAAATATTATAATTTACTGTTTGCTGACGACCAGGTTGTCCTAACAGAATACGAGAATATACAAATACTCGCATATGGTGAAGAAACTTATTACTGAACACACAACCCATGTTTAAAAATAATAACTGAAAAATAAAAAAAAATTTTTGGTGTGGTATAAGAGTTGATGACTGAAAATAAAAAAGTCAGTTTTTAGATGCATGGGGTTCACTGTTACTACTTAGGGAATTGATCAACAGGTAGGACTAGCTAGAGCCATAACTACACAGCTAAAATTGCCATTACTAACATGAGAGTAAAGACAATGATCCACATGTTCAAGTCATTTGCGCATATGTGGAGAGTACTGTACCTTAAGGATTACAAGGATGAGTCTCTTATAAAAAGTTAAAATCAACCATTAGCACTGTAGATAAGTCTTTATTTTTTTTAAAGAAAGAGGGTACTGTGGCTTGCTCTTGTGACATGAAATGAGAACGAAAGAAATTACGAGGCGAATACTAAATAAAAAAAAATGATTTTGTGATGTTATGGAGGAAAAGCAGCTGTGATGATATGATCGCATGGTGAGATTACAGGGGGTGTGTCGGTAACAAAAAACTTAGAAATGGATCCCTGTGAAGAGAGGGAAATGAGGGAGATCAAGGGAAAGTTAGGTTGAGGGAATAAAAGTTGCAACAGCAACAATGAAGACCAACGGCCTTGCCGCAGTGGTAACACAGGTACCCATCAGGTCACCGAAGTTAAGCGCTGCCGGGCTTGGCTAGCACTTACTTATTACTGTACAGTTGGCAAGCGGGTTGAGGAGCTACTTGACTGACAAATTTCCAGTCACGCAAACTGACAACGGCCAGGAGAGCGGTGTGTTGACCTCGTGCCCCTTTATACCCACATCTACATACATACTCTGCAATCCACCATACGGTGAGTGGCGGAGGGTACCTCGTACCACAACTAGCATCTTCTCTCCCTGTTCCACTGCCAAACAGAACGAGGGAAAAATGACTGCCTATATGCCTCTGTACGAGCCCTAATCTCTCTTATCTTTGTGGTCTTTCCGCGAAATATAAGTTGGTGGCAGTAAAATTGTACTGCAGTCAACCTCAACTGCTGGTTCTCTAAATTTCCTCAGTAGCGATTCACGAAAAGAACGCCTCCTTTCCTCTAGAGACTCCCACCCGAGTTCCTGAAGCATTTCCGTAACACTCGCGTGATGATCAAACCTACCAGTAACAAATCTAGCAGCCCGCCTCTGAACTACTTCTATGTCCTCCCTCATTCCGACCTGATAGGGATCCCAAACGCTCGAGCAGTACTCGAGAATAGGTCGTATTAGTGTTTTATAAGCGGTCTCCTTTACAGATGAACCACATCTTCCCAAAATTCTACCAATGAACCGAAGACGACTATCCGAAATCCCCACAACTGCTATTACATGCTTGTCCCACTTCATATCGCTCTGCAATGTTACGCCCAAATATTTTTCGACGTGACTGTGTCAAGCGCTACACTACTAATGGAGTATTCAAACATTACGGGATTCTTTTTCCTATTCATCTGCATTAATTTACATTTATCTATATTTACAGTTAGCTGCCATTCTTTACACCAATCACAAATCCTGTCCAAGTCATCTTGTATCCTCCTACAGTCACTCAACGACGACACCTTCCCGTACACCACAGCATCATCAGCAAACAGCCGCACATTGCTATAAACCCTATCCAAAAGATCATTTATGTAGATAGAAAACAACAGCTGACCTACCACACTTCCCTGGGACACTCCAGATGGTACCCTCACCTCCGATGAACACTCACCATCTGCACTCAGTGACGCCTACCGGCCAAGGATCACACGGCGGTCGGTCGGTACCGTTGGACCTTCTGAGGCACAATAAACAGGAACAATAAAATTACAAGAAGACGAGAGGCGAAATAAGAAGTTGTGGCGCTTAGAATCCCACAGTATTTCATGCTGCAGAAAAACTTGCCTCAAGGGCAGGGGGTTAAGTATAGAATGAGTTTTGAAGGGGCTACCAATCACTAATTTCTAAAAACATGTCATTGCTTTTTGCCATTCCGGTTTGAATACCCCTTAATCATAAGATTGGATTGGATCTTAGGAGGAATTACTAATCACTTGAGGCATATGAAAAGAGTAAAATATCGAAGTTATAATCTCACATCACGGCTCCAGTGAACAATAAATAAGGCAGAGGACAACAAAAGCCTAAATAGCAATCAATAAGCTAAATTCCATCCTTTGGTAGGAAAAATTAAGAAAAAGAGGAAAAAATGTTACCTGAGTCAATAATAAAAACAATTTGTTTGTGTGGAGGGCAGCCCTGGGAAATGACAAAATGACAGAGAAGACAACTTTAAGATGCGAAGTTGCGTGAAATGGCCTAAATAACTATAAACAACTCGCTGTGGATCTCTGGATATATATGTACGTTTTCGCCACATGATAGTACGCCAAGGGATATGTACTTTTATATGTCATAAAAAGTCTTAACTCTTGTATCTGTCAAGATATTGAAGCAAATATGTTCTTTTGAAATAGAATGATAATTTTCTGATGATATCCGAAATCACTTGACAAGACGAGTACAGTCATATAACACTTTGGATCAAGGAAACGAGGTAGATGAAGTGTTTCTTGATTTGCGAAAAGCATTTGAAACTGTACCACACCTACGCTGATTGTGAAAAGTACGATCGTATGGGGTATCACGTGAAATTTGTGACTGGACTGAGGACTTTTTAGTAGGGAGGACACAATACGTTATCTTGGATGAAGAGTCCTCGTCAGGTGTAGAAGTCACTTCGGGTGTACCCCAGGGAAGTGTATTGGGACCCTTTCTGTTCATGTTGTATATTAATGATCTTGTAAACGATATTAATAGTGACATCAGGCTTTTTGCAGGTGATGCAGTTATCTACAATGAAGTACTATCTGAGAGAAGCTACATAAATATTCAGTCAGATCTGGATAAGATTTCAACGTGGTGCAGAGACTGGGAATTTGCTCTAAATGTTCGGAAATATAAAATTTTGCACTTCACAAAACGAAAAAAATGTACGAGGCGTGTTTTTTTTAAAGTAAGTACCGTTTTGAAATTAAAAAAGACATGCTAAGATATCTCAATAATTTTATTTGTACATGAAAGCCTGTACCTTAATCTACTTTTCTACATAATTTCCGTCAATATTGAGGCACTTGTCACAACGTTGTACCAGTTTTTGAATACCCTCCTCATAGAAGTCTGCCGCGTGACTTGTTAACCACTGCATAACCACTGTTCCGACTTTGTCATCGTCTTGAAGACGCTGACCGCCCAACTGTTTCTTCAAGTGCAGGAACAGATGGTAGTCACTGGGCGCAAGATCGGGGCTGTACGGAGGATGATCTAGAGTTTCCCATCGAAAAGATGTGATGAGATATTTGGTCTGATTCGTCACATGCGGACGGGCATTGTCTTCCAGCAAAACGATGCCCTAGCTCAACTTCCATGGACTGTTGCTTTGATTCTGGTGTGACGAAGGCCACCCATGTTTCATCGCCCGTAGCAATTTGGCTTAAGAAATCATCACCGTCGTTGTCGTGCCGCTCAAGGAAAGTCAGTGGACTGTCTAAACGTTTGGTTTTGTGCACAACCGTCAACATTTTCGGTTCTCAACGTGCGCACAATTTTCGGTAATCCAAGTGCTCGGTCACAATGCCATATAAAACACTACGAGAAACATTTGGAAAGTCATCCCGCAAGGAGGAAATCGTAAAGCGTCTGTTTTCTCTCACCTTATTGTCCACTTCCTGCACCAAACTTTCATTAACGACCGAAGGACGCCCACTCCGTTGTTCATCATGCACATTTGTGCGGCCATCTTTAAATGCTCTCACCCACTTTCTTACCATTCCATCACTCATAATGTTTTCTCCGTAAACTGCACAGATCTCACGATGAATATCGATCGCTTTTAGGCCTTTAGCAGTAAGAAATTTTATAACAGCCCGTACTTCACAGTCGACGGGACTCAGAATTATCGGAGGCATCTTAAACACTCAGTACACAACGTAAACAAGGAAAAATCAGACTGTAATGGCGTCAGTGCGTAGATTAACGTACAGCATTTCATGTAAAAATAAAATTTTTGAGATATCTTAGCACGTCTTTTTTTAATTTCAAAACGGTACTTACTTAAAAAAAAACACGCCTCGTAGTATCCTATGACTATAATATCAATGACTCACTGTTGGAATTGACCAACTCATACAAATAACTGGGTGTAACATTTTGTAGGGATATGACATGGAATGATGACATAGGTACAGTCTGGGTAAAGCAGTTGGTAGACTTCGGTTTATTGGTAAAATACTAGGGAAGTGCAATCAGTCTGCAAAAGAGATTGCTTACAAATCACTCATGTTCTAGAATACTGCTCAAGCGTATGGGACCTATACCAGATAGGACTAACAGGGAATATTGAATGTACCGGTGGCTATACTTAAACTTTCCTCATTTAACACTTTATAATACGGAAACTAATTGCCGTAAGAGTACGAAACTTGGTAGCATTAATGTCGAGAGTATGTGGTGCATGATTTCCATCCGTCACAGCGCCACAGTCCAGTTCCAACTATGGCCACCAGGTGTCGTGATCAGCCATCGTGATTCACAGAGCCACACACCTGATGAGTCTCAGTGCACTTGTTGACGTGTCAACATCAGCTTGGACGGAAGGAACTGGGCATTATTGGCGAAGCTCTGTTATCAAAACAACAGCAATGCTGCAGCTGCACTTCGAGAATATCGCCGGCTGAAAGGATTATGGAAGGGTCCTCTTTCTCCACCTGCTGTGCGGAGGTTGACGAAAAGTTCGAATCACCTGGAGAGCTCGGCGTCGCTCTGGGAAGAGGCCGACGACCGGTTGCACCACAGGTCGCTGGTGAAATCGTTGTTGCTATGGAAGACAACGCTGCGCGCAATTCCCGATCGTCCGGGAGTGCGCGTGCTGTGTCACGACGGTTGAACATCGCTTGGTCCACTGTATAGAAGGTGCTTCGAACTATTCTCAAATATCCCTACAAGATCCATATCAAACTTCCTGGCAGATTAAAACTGCGTGCGGGACAGAGATTCGAACTCGGGACCTTTGCATTCCGCGGACAAGCTCTCTACCATCTGAGCTACTCAAGCACGACTCACGACCCGTCCTCATAGCTTTACTTCCGTCGGTACCTCGTCTCCATACAATTGGACGTATCCTCTGCCATGCACCTCACGTTGGTTTGCAGAGTATAGATGTAGACGTACATGTACACTATTGGCCATTAAAATTCCTACACCACGAAGATGACGTGCTACAGACGCGAAATTTAACCGACAGGAAGAAGATGCTGTGATATGCAAATTATTAGCTTTTCAAAGCATTCACACGAGGTTGGCGCCGGTGGCGACACCCATAACGTGCTGACATGAGGAAAGTTTCCAACCGATTTCTCACAAACACCAGTTGACCGTCGTTACCTGGTGAAACATTGTTGTGATGCCTCGTGTAAGGAGGAGAAATGCGTACCATCACATTTCCGACTTTGATAAAGGTCGGATTGTAGCCTATCGCGATTGCGGTATACCGTATCGCGACATTGCTGCTCGCGTTGGTCGAGATCCAATGACTGTTAGCAGAATATGGAATCGGTGGGTTCAGGAGCGTAATACGGAACGCCGTGCTGGATCCCAACGGCCTCGTATCACTAGCAGTCGAGATGACAGGCATCTTATCCGCATGGTTGTAACGGAACGTGCATCCACGTCTCGATCCCTGAGTCAACAGATGGGGACGTTTGCAGGACAACAACCATCTGCACGAACAGTTCGACGACGTCTGCAACACCATGGACTATCAGTTCGGAGACCATGGCTGCTGTTACCCTTGACGGTGCATCACTGACAGGAGCGCCTGCGATGGTGTACTCAACGACAAACCTGGGTGCACGAGTAGCAAAACGTCATTTTTTCAGATAAATCGAGGTTCTGTTTACAGCATCATGATGGTCGCATCCGTGTTTGGTGACATCGCGGTGAACGCACATTGGAAGCGTGTATTCGTCATCGCCATACTGGCGTATCGTCCGGCATGATGGTATGGGGTGCCATTGGTTACACGTCTCGGTCACCTCTTGTTCGCATTGACGGTACTTTGAACAGTGGACGTTACATTTCAGATGTGTTACGACCCGTGGCTCTACCCTTTATTCGATCCCTGCGAAACCCTACCTGTCAGCAGGATAATGCACGACCACATGTTGCAGGTCCTGCACGGGCCTTTCTGGATACAGAAAATGCTCGGCTGCTGCCCTAGCCAGCACATTCTCCAGATCTCTCACCAATTGAAACCGTCTGGTCAATGGTGGCCGAGCAACTGGCTCGTCACAATACGCCAGTCACTACTCTTGATGAACTGTGGTATCGTGTTGAAGCTGCATGGGCAGCTGTACCTGTACACACCATCCAAGCTCTGTTTGACTCAATGCCCAGGAGTATCAAGGCCGTTATTACGGCCAGAGGTGGTTGTTCTGGGTACTGATTTCTCAGGATCTATGCACCCAAATTGCGTGAAAATGTAATGACGAGTCAGTTCTAGTATAATATATTTGTCCAATGGATACCCGTTTATCATCTTTCTTCTTGGTGTAGCAATTTTAATGGCCAGTAGTGTAGTTAACGTTGAGGCTGAAGTTCTATCCATGTAGTAAAACTTGATGTAGCAAAAAGTAATATAAAAGCTGAAGAAACAACTGACACACAGAAGTATCGAATATGAAAGATGGCAAAGTAGGAGAGTGGAAAAAACATTTGTGAAGTGGTCAGAAGAATGGTTGGTTGATTTGGGGGAAGGTACCAAACAGCGAGGTTTATCGATCCCACCGGATTAGGGAAGGAAGTCGGCCGTGTCCTTTCAAACGAAAAATCAGGCATTTGCCTGGCTCGACTTATAGAGATCACGGAAAACCTAAATCAGAATGGCACGACGCGGGTTTGAACCGCCGTCCTTCCAAATGCGAGTCCAGTACGCCACCTCGCTCTGTCAAAGCAGTAGAGATAACAACAGTGAACAGATGAAAGAGCACTGGAAGAAAAAAGACGCACGTGGTCGTTAGTTGGCCTATCCGTGAAGGTCAAAAATAGGCGCCAGCGGCCAGAAGCGGGCGGGCTGTTTGACAACACAGCGAGGACAGGGCGGGCCTGCGCCAACCGCGCCACAGCGCAGTTCGGCGACAGACGCGGCACGCACACGCACGCACGCACGCACGCACGCCACGCGCCGCTCGTCTGGACGCTGACGAGGTCGCCGTCCCGCCGGCGCAAACGCAGCCAGCTGCGTGGGCGGCGCCGCAATCCCCGCCCGCCTGCCTGCCTCCTTTCCGCAGCAGACTGCCGCCCCCACGTCAGCACTGACTGGTGGCGCGGCTTACTGCGCGAACCGACGGGTCACTCACCGCTTCCAGCCGCAACGCCGTTCAGACTACACTGAAGAGCCAAAGAAACTCGTACACCTGCCTAATGTCGTGGAGGGCCCCCGCGAGCACGCAGAAGTGCCGCAACACGAAATGGCATGACTAATGTCTGAAGTAGTGCTGGAGGGAATTGACACCATGAATCCTGCAGGGATGTCCGTAAATCCGTAAGAGCACGAGGGGGTGGAGATCTCTTCTGAACAGCACGTTGCCAGGCATCCCACATTTGCGCAATAATTTTCATGTCTAGAGAGTTTGGTCGCTATCGGAAATGTTTAAACTAAGAAGAGAGTTTCTGGAGCCACTCTGTAGCAATTCTGCAACTGTGGGGTGTCACATTGTTCTGCTGTAATTGCCATAGTCCGTCAGAATGCACAATGGACATGAATGGGTGCAGGTCATAAAAAAAATGGTTCTAAGCACTATGGGACATAACATCTGAGGTCATCAGTCCTCTAGACTTAGAACTACTTAAACCTAACTAACCTAAGGACATCACACACATCCATGCCCGAGGCAGGATTCGAACCTGCGACGGTAGCAGCAGCGCGGTTCCGGACTGAAGCGTCTAGAACCGCTCGACCACAGTGGCCAGCTTGCAGGTGATCAGACAGGATGCTTAACGTAGGTGACACCTGCAAGGTCGTATCTAGACGTGTCAGGAGTCCCATATAACTCCAATTGCACACGCCCCACACCATTACACAGCCTCCACCAGCTTGAACAGTCCCCTGTTGACATGCAAGGTGTTGTGTGACGTCCTTAGGTTACTTAGGTTTAAGTAGTTCTAAGTTCTAGGGTACTGATGACCATAGATGTTAAGTCCCATAGTGCTCAGACCCATTTGAACCATTTGACATGCAGGATCCATGGCTTCGTGAAGTTGTCTCTGTGGTGTCACCGCCAGACACCACACTTGCTAGGTGGTAGCCTTTAAATCGGCCGCGGTCCATTAGTATACGCCGGACCCGCGTGTCGCCACTGTCAGTGATCGCAGACCGAGCGCCACCACACGGCAGGTCTAGAGAGACGTACTAGCACTCGCCCCAGTTGTACAGCCGACTTTGCTAGCGATACTACACTGACAAAGACTCTCTCATTTGCCGAGAAGATAGTTAGCATAGCCTTCACCTAAGTCAATTGCTACGACCTAGCAAGGCGCCGTATTCAATTGATATTTATTATATGAAGCATGTATCATCAAGAGCGATGTTCTACAATTATGGATTAAAGTTAAGTATTCCAGAAGCAACGTACTTTTCTTTATAGCATTCATTACGTATCCTGTTTCAGACCTCACGCCAGCCTGCGTGAGTTTAAGCGCGTGCCTTTCGGCTTCCTCTCATTGTGTCTAGGCTGTCTTGTCTAGACACAACAGTCTCCATACCTGTGCCACTTCCACTCACTCGATACAAATTGAAACGAGACTAGTCCGACCAGGCAACATGATTCCAGTCATTAACAGTCAGATGTCGGTGTTGACGGGCCGAGGTGAGGCGTAAAGCTCTGTTGTCACACAGTCATCTACGCTACAGGAGTCGGCCTTTGGCTCCTAAAGCCCATATCGATGATTTTTCGCCGAATGGTTCGCACACTGATACCTGTTGACAGACCAGAATTGAAATCCGCAGCAATTTGCGGAAGATTGCACTTCTGTCACGTTGAACGATTCTCTTCAGTCGTCGTTGATCTCATTCTTGCAGGACTTTTTCCAGACGCAACGATGTCGGAAATTTGATGTTTTATTGGATTTCTGATATTCACGATGTACTCGTGAAATGGTCGTACGGGTATATCCCACTTCATCGTTACCTCTCAAATGTTGTGTCCCATCACTCGCACCGCGTTCAAATCCACTTAAACCTTGATAACGGCCGGCCGCAGTGACCGAGCGGTTCTAGGCGCTTCAGTCTGGAACCGCGCGACGGCTACTGTCGCAGGTTCGAATCCTGCCTCGGGCATGGATGTGTGTGATGTCCTTAGGTTAGTTAGGTTTAAGTAGTTCTAAGTTCTAGGGGACTGAAGACCTCAGATGTTAAGTCCCATAGCGCTCAGAGCCATTTGAACCTTTATAATGTGCCATCATAGCAGCAGTAACCGGTCTAACTGCACCAGACCCTTATTGTCTTACATAGGCATTGCCGTATTCTGCCTGTTTACGATCTCTGTATTTGGATACGCATTCCTATACCAGTTTCTTTGGCGCTTCAGTGCACAACCGAGGAGCGGAAAATGGAGGGAAGACTGCAGCCCAAAGTCTCTGTGGCGACACGTCATCATTAGGACAGAGCCATAACTGGGCGATCCTGCAACCCTTGTAGAACTGCCAACACAGTACGACCCTGCCATCTACCTGTGTCCCCCCAACCCCTTTAAAACTGCAACGCAGTGACTTTTCCAAGCACTTGCCAAGGCCATACCATCTGCCCAGACTAGTCCTCACCACAACGGAAGAGAGAGAAATAAAGTTATTCCATTACTTCTGATTACAGATTAGAACTCCATATAAAATTCCGAATAAACTGATACCTAACTCCGACCAGTCGAAAACTAATTAACAGTGCATCAAACGTGATCTACATATACGTCTACATCCATACTCCGCAAGCCACCTGACGGTGTGTGGCGGAGGGTACTTTGAGACCCTCTATCGGTTCTTCCTTCTATTCCAGTCTCGTATTGTTTGTGGAAAGAAAGATTGTCGGTATGCCTCAGTGTGGGCTCTAATCTCACTGATTTTATCCTCATGGTCTCTTCGCGAGATATACGTAAGAGGGAGCAATATACTGCTTGAATCCTCAGTGAAGGTATGTTCTCGAAACCTCAACAAAAGCCCGTACCGAGCTACTGAGCGTCTCTCCTGCAGAGTCTTCCGCTGGAGTTTATCTATCATCTCCGTAACGCTTTCGCGATTTCTAAATGATCCTGTAACGAAGCGCTCTTCTCTCCGTTGGATCTTCTCTGTCTCTTCTATCAATCTATTTGGTACGGATCCGACACCAGTGAGCAATATTCAAGCAGTGGGCGAACAAGTGTATTGTAACCTACTTCCTTTGTTTTCGGATTGCATTTCCTTAGGATTCTTCCAATGAATCTCAGTCTGGCATCTGCTTTACCGGCGATTAATTTTATATGGTCATTCCATTTTAGATCACTCCTAATGCGTACTCCCAGATAATTTATGGAGTTGACTGCTTCAGTTGCTGACCTGCTATATTGTAGCTAAATGATAAATGATCTTTCTTTCTGTGTATTCGCAACACATTACACTTGTCTAAATTGAGATTCAGTTGTCATTCTTTGCACCATGCGTCAATTCGTTGCAGATCCTCCTGCATTTCAGTACAATTTTCCATTGTTACAATCTCTCGATATACTACAGCATCATCCGCAAAAAGCCTCAGTGAATTTCAATATTATCCACAATGTCATTTATGTATATTGTGAATAGCAACGGTCCTACGACACTCCTCTGCGGCACATCTGAAATCACTCTTACTTCGGAAGACGTCTATCCATTGAGAATACATGCTGCGTTCTGTTATCTAGGAACTCTTCAATCCAATCACACAATGGGTCTGATAGTCCATATGCTCTTACTTTGTTCATTAAACGTCTGTGGGGAACTGTATCATTGAATTAAGACCACTAAATTAATCTTCCCATATCCATAGACAGTACCGAGGCTCTGTCTACATAGAGAACCCTCGGTTAAAGGGGGCAGGTCAATTTTAGCATTATTTAATACAGAAAAAGTCCAAGATGGCGAAATCTAGATTGCTGTTCTGGCCGTTATTTCAGATTGACGCGATGGCGGAGGCACGCACTGTTCTCCCGGCTTCGGCGAATTCTCGCCAGTTTAGGGCACTCAACGTGAGGGGTGGAACTCTACCACGGCAGATGGCCAGAACAGCAGGAACGGTTCCACTTATCATGCCAGTTAGTTTGGCTACCAGGACTTTTTCGCGTACCGCGGGGGTGCACTGTAGCTCATCGACAGAAAAGGAACAGGAGATTAGTGTTTAACTTCCCATCGATAACAAAGTCGTTAGAGACTGAACAGAAGCTTGGATTAGGAAAGGCTAGGGAAGAAAATCGGCGTTACCCTTTGTAACGTTTTTTATAAAAGTGTAACATTCCTAAAAAATTATGTGTTTGTTTGCCACTGCTTATGAAAAGCGTAATGTTTCTGTTATGCAAATTTACCGTGTGTTGAAAGTATATTGCGGAGACATGGCTTAGCCACAGCCTCGGGTATGTTTCCAGAATGAGATTTTCACTCTGCAGCGGAGTGTGCGCTGGTATGAAATTTCCTAGCAGATTAAAACTGTCTGCCGGACCGCGACTCGAAATCGGGACCTTTGCCTTTCGCAGCTAAGTGCTCTACCAACTGAGCTACCCAAGCTCGACTCACGACCCCTCCTCACAGCTTCAGTTCTGCCAGTACCTCGTCTTCTACTTTCCGAACTTCACAGAAGCTCTCCTGCGAGGTACTGGCAGAATTGAAGCTGTGAGGACGGGTCGTGAGTCGTGCTTGGGTAGCTCAGTTCGTAGAGCACTTGCTCGCGAAAGACTGAGGTCCTGAGTTCGAGCTGGCCCGGCACACGGTTTTAATCTGCCAGGAAGTTTCATACGAGCGCACACTCTGCTGCAGAGTGAAAATATCATTCATTGCTGTGTGTTGTTGAGCAAAGTGTGTGCTTAATCAGTTTTACTGTTATCCAAAAATATTAAACAACTTAATCTGGACAGCCAATGCGAAATGCCCACAATGAAATTACAGAGGGATTAATTTACCCAGTCTCGTGAGCGCCCTGCGCAATAAACTGACAAAATTCGCTGTTCAAATAATCAATAACGTAAATTTTCCTTAGTTTGCTACGGATGTAATCTTAGTAGTCTCTTCTCTCCACAGTAGGCATAGAAAATATTCAGTCTTGGCACAGCGAAGTGCAATGCTGACTTTAAAATAGCTTCATACAGGTGATATCACTACATTGACTGATAAATGAACAACCTTGCAAATGTTCAGTGAAAATAATGAATATTAGCTCAGCGCTGTGCAATGCTGCCCGCATTGAAACTGTTACAAACATTAATACTTTTCTGATTCTGGCACATTAATACTTTTTCTAATTCTGATTGAAGAATGAATTCCTTTAGAAAAATATTCATTGGATTTAAATAAACAAGACATGGAAGAGGATGACGTACTGATGAGGGGATATGATACGATCGAATGCTTGAGTTTGAAAATTGTGTTCAAAGTAAAGTTTCTCCTTCACAAAATCTGATATGAAATATTTTACATTAACTTAAAAATCAGTGAACTTCTTAACTGTTCTACAATTCTCGTATACTGTCGTAATTAAAAACACTTGGATCGTTACACAAGAAAAAGTCTGACGTCGTTTGGCGAAATAGATTCTAAAACTGAACTTCTCTGTATCACGAGTACAAAATACACAAAATATTACAAATCGGATCTACCTAACCAAAAATGTGTGTGAAATCTTACGGGACTTAACTGCTAAGGTCATCTGCCCGAGGGAGGACTCAAACCTCCGCCGAGACTCTACCTAATCAACTTATACATTAAATCTGATGGAGAATACTTAGTTCCTACATTCAAGGTTAAGTATTGTAAAATTCAGACAAATCCACATATCGCATTGCTGCATACTTAAGGTTAAATATACAAAATTTCAAAACCTTACAAATTTGTTCCTGTTGCTTTTAAACTTAGCATACATACACTATGTGTTCAAAAATATCCAGACACCTGGCTGAAAGCGACTTACAAGTTCGTGGCGCCCTCCATCGGTAATGCTGGAATTCAATATGGTGTCCGGCCACCCTTAGCCTTGATGGCAGCTTCCACTCCCGCAGGCACATGTTCAGTCAGGTGCTGGAAGGTTTCTTGGGGAATGGCAGTCCCATTCTTCACGGAGTGCTGCGTTGAGGAGAGGTATCTATGTCGGTCGGTGAGATCTGGCACGAAGTAGGCGTCCCAAAACATCCCAAAGGTGTTCTATGGGATTCAAGTCAGGACATTGGGCAGGCCAGTCGATTACAGGGATGTTATTGTCATGTAACCACTCTGCCACAGGCCGTGAATTATGAACAGCTGTTCTATTGTGTTGAAAGATGGAATCGCCATCCCCGAATTGCTCTTCAACTGTGGGAAGCAAGAAGGTGCTTAAAACATCAATGTAGTCCTGTGCTGTGATAGTGTCACGCAAAACAACAAGGGGTGCAAGCCCCCTCCATGAAAAACACGACCACACAATAACACCACCGCCTCCGAATTTTACTGTTGGCACTACACATGCTGGCAACGGCCTTGCCGCAGTGGCTACACCGGTTCCCGTCAGATCACCGAAGTTAAGCGCTGTCGGGCGTGGCCGGCACTTGGATGGGTGACCATCCGGGCCGCCATGTGCTGTTGCCATTTTTCGGGGTGCGCTCAGCCTCGTGATGCCAATTGAGGAGCTACTCGACCGAATAGTAGCGGCTCCGGTCGAAGAAAACCATCCTAACGACCGGGAGAGCGGTGTGCTGACCACACGCCCCTCCTATCCGCATCCTCAGCCGATGACACGGCGGTCGGATGGTCCCGATGGGCCACTTGTGGCCTGATGGCAGAGTGCACCACACATGCTGGTACATGACGTTCACCGGGCATTCGCCATACCCACACCCTGCCATCGGATCCCTGCATTGTGTACCGTGATTCGTCACTCCACACAACGTTTTTCCACTGTTCAATCGTCCAATGTTTACGCTCCTTACACCAAGCGAGGCGTCGTTTGGCATTTATCGGAGTGATGTGTGGCTTATGAGCAGCCGCTCGACCATGAAATCCTAGTTTTCTCACCTCCCGCATAACTATCATAGTACATGCGGTCGATCCTGATGTAGTTCGGAATTCCTGTGTGATGGTCTGGATAGATGCCTACCTGTAACAAATTACGACCCTGTTCAACTATCGGCGGTCTCTGTCAGTCAACAGATGAGGTCGGCCTGTACGCTTTTGTGCTGTACGTGTCCCTTCACGTTTCTACTTCACTACCATATCCGAAACAGTGGAGCTAGGGATGTTTAGGAGTGAGGAAATGTCGTGTACAGACGTATGACACCCAATCATCTGACAACGTTCGAGGTCCGTGAGTTCAGCGGAGCACCCGATTCTGCTCTCTCACGATGTCTAACGAGTACTGAGGTCGCTGATATGGAGTACCTGGCGGTAGGTGGCAGCACAATGCACCCAATATGAAAAACATATGTTTTTGGAGGTGTCCGGATACTTTTGATCACATAATGTACCTATGACACAGTGCAACGACAACTGCTACTGCGCTCCGCGCGCTCCTACTCACAATCGATTCTGCCACTCAGGTAATGTCTTTGGTTGAGTGGCTTAAAAGATACAGTCTCTTCTACGTTCGACAACCGTTGACAAAATCGGGCGACATGCACAAGTGGACCCCTCGTGGCCTTTAAAGGAACCATCCCGGCATCTGCCTCAAGCGATTTAGAGAAATCACGGAAAACCTAAATCAGGATGACCGGACGCGGATTTGAACGGTCATCGAAAGAGCTTTTAAGAAACATGGAGAGCAGCTCTGCCAGCCCTATTGCGTTGCAGTTTCTAGAGGAGTCAACATCGCAACGTGCAATGTACCGCAGTTACTGCCATTTAATGTCTAGTGCTTCCCATTACTCTGGGAAGATTTAGTTATCTGGGATGCACAAGTGATGTTTCTGAAGTACCCGGCGATTGGGATGGTTACTACTGCGTTGGTACTACGTCTCTATCGCAAATACTAGCGCTGAAGATTGGCACGTAGCGTAGTAAGCCGTTTCGGCCGCCCCCTGTTGCTGTTAGTTCAAATGCTTCAAATGGCTCTGAGCAATATGGGACTTAACATCTGAAGTCATCAGTCCCTAGAACTTAGAACTACTTAAACCTAACTAACCTAAGGACATCACACACATCCATGCCCGAGGCAGGTTTCGAACCTGCGACTGTAGCGGTCGCGCGGCCCCAGGCTGGAGGGCCTAGAACCGCTCGACCACAGCGGCCGGCCATGGTTAGTTTCTCTGCCTATAGTGATACCCGCTATTCCATTTCCCTGCTCTCTCTGGGGACTGGTCTTCGTACTGAAGACTGGTTTGTGAGTGATCTTGTCTGCTTTCAACTTGTCCTACAGCAAGTATGCGCGCCCGGCGGCTACATTTCGTGTGTAACAATGTATCTACTTGTGACAGGCCTACCTGTTCATTTCCGAACATATGTTTCGCCAGATTACTAAGACTTTCATTGTCTGTGGCGTGCCTACTGTCCCTTTTGTAAACCAATTTCGTACTAGGCTACGAAACACCTCTAGAAGAGCCGAAGTCCGTCGCCTAGGACAGAAGATCCTCAAGTGAGTGATCTGATAGGGAACAATGTTCACTGCTGATCTGCTGCAGTTACTTCCACCAAAAACCCAAACGCTATAAAAGTACGTTTGTGTAATTTTTATGGTTCTGTACCTCATCCGTAAAAACGGAACGCTTTTTAAAGGAGCACTTGAAACTGATGTCTTTAATTATTTTTATCATTTAAATACTGACCTACAAAATTTTCCCTGACAAAGACACCTCAAGCTTAACCCATTCATTTATTACCCACATTATACAAGCCCAACGCAATCTGACTGCTATACTTGTACAGTGACAACATGACTTCCAATAATTAATACAAAAGAATGGCCCTGAATTGCAATAAATCCTAACAATACTAAAAGTCCAAAAAATATGAAATTTATGAAATATGAAACTACCTCCAACTCTATTAATTGCGTAAACTCATTTCAATCAAGAACCCCCCCCCCCCTATTTTTTATAAGTCATTTACCTCACAGAAAATCTTCATAACACAAACTACAGAAATTACAGCAAGCAGCAACTACAGCCAGCTAAATAAAAAAATTCTACTACTATAGATTCTAACTACTAGAAGGCATATGGTTAGCAAAAGAAAGTTTTTGTTGAAGAGCAAACAATGTATTTAGAAAATTTTACCTTATTCATGTGACAACCAGTTGCAAAAATTATATAGTTGTCAATAACTCCACAACCCACACGTTACCAACAACATGCATCCTCATTTTCTTGCGTCTCACTTTACAATGCATGACCTACCGATACAGAGTCTTCACTAATAAATAAACATATCCATACGCCTCTCTATCCACTTACTAACTTCTAGTCCGTCCAACCACAGAATCTCTTGCCGAGGGCGCAGAACGCTGTCAATGATATTACCACAGTCTACAGTGCTGCCAACATACAAACAGGCTACTTACACATTTCGTTAGAGTCTGTCTCACCATCTGTCATCTGGATGACACGGCAAGAATTCCTGCCGCCTGGACACATGGAGAAGTGGTTCATCTGGAAGTCCCTGAACAGACTACGGACCGAAGTCGCAAGGTCGAAGGACTATCTCCTTAAATGGAACTTCCAACTGCCAACTGCCGAGCAAAACTGTGCGAATGCGGTGAATTGCAGACCACCCGGCATCTCTTCAAATGTAACTCATGCCCAACCAGCTGTAGTATGAAGGACTTAACGTCTGCAGCACCCAATGCTATCAAAGTTGCCCAATCCTGGGTGAATACTGTAGTTTTCTTTGTATGTATTGTATATGTGTACATTTTAGTGTACCTCTGCGCGAATGAAGAAAGACCATCTATCAACACATCTTTTTTTCAGGAACAGGTGAAGGAATCAAGCTGAAATTTGTTCCAAATACCAGAGTCTACAGTCCCTTGGCGACGTAAATGATTTAAGCTTCTTAGCCAACTGAAATTAGAAACAACACACAGAAAATGCTGTGGTGAAGGGAAGCCGAACCAAAGACTGTGATTTATTAGCAGAACACCTAGAAGATGAAACGGATGAACTAAAAGAGACTGCCTACACTACGCATGTCCGTCCTCTTTTGGAGCACTCCTGCGCGGCGTGGGATCCTTATCAGACAGGATTACGTCGACGAAGTTCAAAGAAGGGTAGCACGTTTTATATTATCAAATAATAATGGAGAGAATAGAAGGGAGAACCGATATGACGGGGTATCTAGCAAAATACTAAAGTATTGTTCCACGTATGTTAGCTCAGTACTTAGCCATATCTGTAACTTTTCCTTTAGCAGTGGTCGGTTTCCTGACCGATTAAAGTACTCGGTAGTGAAGCCACTTTATAAAAAGGGAGACAGGGATAATGTTGACAATTATAGACCTATTTCTATGCCATCGGTGTTTGCTAAAGTTATCGAGAGGGTTGTAAATACAAGGTTACTGCAGCATTTAAATTCACATAATTTGCTGTCAAATGTACAGTTTGGTTTTAGAAATGGCTTAACAACTGAAAATGCTATAGTCTCTTTTCTCTGTGAGGTTTTGGACGGATTAAATAAAAGGTTGCGAACGTTAGGTGTTTTCTTTGATTTAACGAAGGCTTTTGACTGTGTTGACCACAAAATATTACTGCAGAAGTTGGAACATTATGGAGTAAGGGGAGTAGCTTACAATTGGTTCGCCTCCTACTTTAAGAACAGAAAGCAGAAGGTAATCCTCCGCAATATTGAGAGTGGTAATGATGTTCAGTCCCAATGGGGCACTGTTAAATGGGGCGTTCCCCAAGGGTCGGTGCTGGGGCCACTGCTGTTTCTTATTTATGTAAATGATATGCCTTCTAGTATTACAAGTGATTCAAAAATATTTCTGTTTGCTGATGACACCACCTTGGTAGTGAAGGATCTTGTGTGTAATATTGAAACATTATCAAATAATGTAGTTCATGATATAAGTTCGTGGCTTGTGGAAAATAATTTGATGCTAAATCACAGTAAGACTCAGTTTTTACAGTTTCTAACCCATAATTCAACAAGAACTGACATTTTAATCAGACAGAATGGGCGTGTTATAAGCGAGACGGAACAGTTCAACTTCCTAGGCGTACAGATAGATAGTAAGCTGTTGTGGAAAGCCCATGTTCAGGATCTTGTTCAGAAACTAAATGCGGCTTTATTTACCATTAGAACAGTATCTGAAATAAGTGACAAATCAACACGAAAGGTAGTATACTTCGCATATTTTCATACGCTTATGTCATATGGTATTATTTTTTGGGGTAATTCTTCTGATTCAAAAAGGGTATTTTTGGCTCAAAAACGGGCTGTTCGAGCTATGTATGGTGTAAGTTCGAAAACCTCTTGTCGACTCCTATTCAATAGTCTGGGAATTTTGACATTGGCCTCACAGTATGTATTTTCTTTAATGTCGTTTGTTGTTAGCAATATTAGCTTATTCCCAAGAGTTAGCAGCTTTCACTCAGTTAATACTAGGCAGAAATCAAATCTGCATGTGGAATGCACTTCCTTGACTCTTGTGCAGAAAGGAGTGCAGTATTCTGCTGCATCCATTTTCAATAAGCTACCACAAGAACTCAAAAATCTTAGCAGTAGCCCAAACACTTTTAAGTCTAAACTGAAGAGTTTCCTCATGGCTCACTCCTTCTATTCTGTCGAGGAGCTCCTGGAAGAGCTAAAAAATTAAGCAAATTCCAGTGTTACATTCTTGATTTTCTTTATTTAAACTAACGACTTGTCGCCTGAATATGTTTCTTATATTTCATTTTATCTGTTTCTACAATCGTGTTATAATTTCATGTATTAACTCGTTCCATGACCATGGAGACTTCTCCTAAATGTGGTCCCACGGAACAATAAATAAATAAATAAATAAATAAATAGAGGTACTCAAGGTACCCTCCGCCACACACCGTCAGGTGGCTTGCGGAGTATGGATGTAGATGTAGACATGATATAGGATTTTAGGTGTGCGTCATTAAAACAAAGGCGTTTCTCGTTGCGGCGAGATCTTGCCACGAAATTTCAATCATTAACTTTCTTCCCCGAATGCGAAAATACAGGGTGTATAAAAAAGAATCATCCGATTGTAAAAAATATATATATGTTAGTTGAGATACGTGCGTGAACAATACGTTGGAAACAGCAAACACTCCAGGTTTACATGATTGCCGGAGTGTGTGCCCACTTCAGTTCTAGTAAGAATGGTATCGCGGCAACAGAGAGCATTTTGTGTTCTACGTTTTGCGCGGTGCGGGTCAGTAAATAACTGCTCAGCGTGACTTTCGTACTAGGTATGGTGTGGATCCACATACAGCACAAAGCATTAGACCATGGCATGAACTATTCCGAGAAACAGGTTGTTTGTGTAAAGGCAAATCGGCGGGCCGTCCCCGAGTGTCTGAAACAGACGTCGAACGCATCCGAGATAGTTTCACAAGGAGTCCGCAAAAATCCGTTCGCGGTGCAGCTCGATAGCTCAACGTGCCCCCGACGTCCGTCTGGCATGTGTTACGTCAACTTTTACACATAAAACCATACAAAATTCAGCTACTGCAAGCTCTTTATGAAGATGACACACAACAATGTGTGGAGTTCTGTAATTTCGTTCTTGGCGAGAACAGTTTTCTTCCAAGCTTAGTGTTTAGTGACGAGGCAACATTCCATTTAAACGGAAAGGTGAACCGTTATAATGTGACAATATGGGGTACGTAACAACCACGTGAAGTTGTACAACATTAGAGGGACTCTCTCAAATTAAATGTGCTTTGTGCAGTTTGACGGGAAAAGCTATTGTTTGCCGAGAACACTGTTCCAGGACGCAAATATCTATACATGCTTGAGAACTTTCTTTTCCCACAGCTGATGAGTGATTCGAATGACTTCATTTAACTACAGGATGCGGCACCGCCACACTGGGGTCTGGAAGCGCGGGAATTTTTAAATCAAAGGAGTACTTAGCGATGGATCGGTCGCACTGGACCAAATGATTCAGCCTTACATTACCGGCCTCCAAGGTCACCAGACTTGCGTGTATGTGATTATTTCTTGTGATGGTTATAAAAGGCCCTGTTTATGTCCCTCCATTACCGACAACAGTGAATGAATGAAGACGTAGCAAAACAGCAGCTATGGAAGCTGTAACTGAAGACACGCTCGCTGCTGTGTGGGAAAAATTTGAATACCTCGTTCACTTATCACGTGCATCTCAAGGGGGGTATACTGAACACTTATTAAAAAGTGTGAAAAAACTTTTTGAGTTTCCCGTTCATCAAAGAACAAAATTCATTCCATATGTATAATTAGTTTCGGAAACATAGGCGTGCCAAATCGGATGATTCTTTCTCATACATCCTGTCCTTTGTTGACTCCAACCTACATAGTGAGAAACGATCATAAAGGAAATAAGGGAAATCGCAGCTCCCACGGAAAGATATGGATGTTCGGTTTTTTCTTCGTGCTGCTCTAGAGTAGAATAATAATTGTTGTGAAGGTGGTTCATTGAACCCTCTGCCAGACACTTAATTGTCATTCGCAGTGTATGCACGTACATATACAGGGTGGTCCACTGTTAGTGATCGGGTCAAATATCTCACGAAATAAGCATCAAACGAAAAAACTACAAAGAACGAAACTCGTCTAGCTTGAAGGGGGAAACCAGATGGCGCTATGGTTGGTCCGCTAGATGGTGCTGCCAAAGGTCAAACGGATATCAACTGCGTTTTTTTTGTTTTTTTTTTAAATAGGAACCTCCAACTTTGTGTTACATATTCGTGTAGTACATAAAGAAATATGAATGTTTTGGTTGGACTACTTTTTTCGCTTTGTGATAGATGGCGCTGTAATAGTCACAAACATATAAGTACGTGGTATTACATAACATTCCGCCAGTGCGGACGATATTTGCTTCGTGATACATTACCCGTGTGAAAATGGACCGATTATCAATTGCGGAAATAGTCGATATCGTGTTGATGTATGGCTATTGTGATCAAAATGCCCAACGGGCGTGTGCTACGTATGCTGCTTGGTATCCTGGACGACATCATCCAAGTGGCCGGACCGTTCGCCGGATAGTTACGTTATTTAAGGAAACAGGAAGTGTTCAGCCACATGTGAAACGTCAACCACGACCTGCAACAAATGATGATGCCAAAGTAGGTGTTTTAGCTGCTGTCGCGGCTAATCCGCACATCAGTAGCAGACAAATTGCGCGGGGATCGGGAATCTCGAAAACGTCGGTGTTGAGAATGCTACATGAACATCGATTGCTCCCGTACCATATTTCTATGCACCAGGAATTGCATGGCGACGACTTTGAACGTCGTGTACATTTCTGCCACTAGGCACAACAGAAATTACGGGACGATGACAGATTTTTTTGCACGCGTTCTATTAAGCGACGTAAGCGACGAAGCGTCATTCACCAACAGACGTAAACCGGCATAATATGCACTACTGGGCAACGGAAAATCCACGATGGCTGCGACAAGTGGAACATCAGCGACCTTGGCGGGTTAATGTATGGTGCGGCATTATGGGAGGAAGGATAATTGGCCCCCATTTATCGATGGCAATCTAAATGGTGCAATGTATGCTGATTTCCTACGTAATGTTCTACCTATGTTACTAGAAGATGTTTCACTGCATGACAGAATGGCGATGTACTTCCAACATGATGGATGTCCGGCACATAGCTCGCGCGCAGTTGAAGCGGTATTGAATAGCGTATTTCAAGACAGGTGGATTGGTCGTCGAAGCACCATACCATGGCCCGCACGTTCACCGGATCTGACGTCCCCGGATTTCTTTCTGTGGGGAAAGTTGAAGGATATTTGCTATCGTGATCCACCGCCAACGCCTGACAACATGCGTCAGTGCATTGTCAATGCATGTGCGAACATTACGGAATTACTTGCTGTTGAGAGGAATGTCGTTACACGTATTGCCAAACGCTTTGAGGTTGACGGACATCATTTTGAGCATTTGTTACATTAATGTGGTATTTACAGGTAATCACGCTGTAACAGCATGCGTTCTCAGAAATGATAAGTTCACAAAGGTACATGTATCACATTGGAACAACCGAAATAAATTGTTCAAACGTACCTACGTTCTGTACTTTAATCTAAAAAACCTACCTGTTACCAACTGTTCGTCTAAAATTGTGAGCAATATGTTGGTGACTATTACAGCGCCATCTATCACAAAGCGAAAAAAGTGATCCAACTAAAACATTCATATTTCCTTACGTACTACACGAATATGTAATAAAATATGGGGGTTCCTATTTAAAAAAAAACGCAGTTGATATCGGTTTGACCTATGGCAGCGCCATCTAGGGGGGCAACCATAGCTCCATCTGGTTTCCCCCTTCAAGCTAGACGAGTTTCGTTCTTTGTAGTTTTTTCGTTTGATGCTTATTTCGTGAGATATTTGGCCCGATCACTAACAATGGACCACCCTGTATATGTACGTGCATACACTGCGAATGACGATTAAGTGTCTGGCAGAGGGCAACCATAGCCCCCTTCAAGCTAGATAAGTTTCGTTCTTTGTAGTTTTTTTTTCATTTGACGCTTATTTCGTGAGATATTTTGCCGGTCACGATCAATGGACCACCCTGTAGATGTAGATATTGCCATATTCAGGCTCATTCTTATTAACGTTTTTAGACCCCGGAGCTACTTAAATGACACTGAGACAAGTAATTTAATGTGAGATACATGGAATCGCAAATGTCGGGAAAAATAAACCCAAAAGTCCAAAAATGGTTCAAATGGCTCAGAGCACAATGGGACTTCACTTCTAAGGTCATCATTCTCCTAGAACTTAGAACTACTTAAACCTAACTACCCTAGGAACATCACACACGCCCATGCCCGAGGCAGGATTCGAACCTGCGACCGTAGCGGTCGCGCGGTCCTAGACTGTAGCGCCTAGAACCGCTCGGCCACCCCGGCCGGTGAACCCAAAAGTGGATGACAAATGTTGAACATGTGATGTCACCAGCTGACGTACATCACTGCACGTGCAGTGGCTGGGCTTGTCGTCCTATTCTCGCTGGGAGGAGGCAGTGCCACATGTCACTCCGCTGGCTACTGAGTATCGGTAAGTGTAAACCGATTCATCCAAGTATTGGATTACCGCTACCGTATCACGTCAGATTACACAAGAACGAATACAGAGTACACATACCGAAGTAATGTGTAGAACTGCACCCTGCCGGTGAGGGTAGGACCGACAACTCCTGCAGCTGCATGTCAAGCTCAACGAGATGTATGGGCCCTGTTACAAAGTTGTGACGTCACACTACTTGTCTGTCCGCTATACGTCGCTAAAGCCTATCTGCGTGCAGGATCCACCGGCAATCAATATTTAATTGAAAAAATACCCGCTAAAAGTCTTAATTTTATCGTGTGCTATCGAGAGCTTACATGTATTTAAACAAGCAGTAAAAAGAATTATTAAACTCGTTTGGAATAGTCACTGGGTCCCCACCAGAGACGCTGCTGGCGCTCGTAGGCCCTACAGTATCACGTGTTGTGACGTACGCACCGCAGCCTGTTTTTCTCGTATGGTCTCTTACACTTGCGGTGAAGTGCTTCATCTGGTGATGTCACAAGTTCAACACTTGTCATCCACTTGGGGATATTTCCCGACATTTGCAACCCCTCAGTCTCAGCGCCATCTAAGTCGCTTCGGTAAGGTTTAAACGTTAGCAATAATCATCCTGCGCGATACTCGCAAAGTAACATATCGAGACGTATAGGTAAACTACACTGAAGCGCAAAAGGAACTGGTATAGGAATACTTATTCAAATACAGAGATATGTAAACAGGCAGAATACGACGCTGCGGTCGGCAATGTCGATGTACAAAAAGTGTCTGGCACCGTTGTTAGATCGGATACTGCTGCTACAAAGGCAAGTTACCAAGATTTAATTGAGTTTGAATGTGGTGTTATAGTCGGCGCACGAGCGATGGGGCACAGCATCTCCATGGTAGCGATGAAGTAGGGTTTTCCCGTACGACCATTTCTGGAGTATACCGTGAATATCAGGAATCCGGTAAAACATCAAATCTCCGACATCGCTGCGGCCGGAAAAAGATCCAGCAAGAACGGAACCAACGACGACTGAAGAGAATCGCTCAGGGTGACAGAAGCGCAACCCTTTCGCAAATTTCGGCAGACTTTAGTGCTGGGCCATCAGCAAGTGTCAGCGTGCGAACCATACAACAAAACGGCTTTCGGAGCCGAAGGCCCACGCGTCTACCCTTGATCACTGCATGACACAAAGCTTTATACCTCGCCAGGGCCCGGCAGCGCCGACATTATACTATTGATAACTGGAAACATGTTACTTGGTCGGACAAGTCTCATCTGTAGCGAGTGGATGGACGTGTACATGTATGGAGACAACCTCATGAATCCATGGCACCTGCATGTCAGCAGGGGACTGTTCAAGCTGGTGGAGGCCATGTAATGGTGCGGGCCTGTGCAATTGCAGTTATAATTGACCCCTGATACATATAGATACGACTCTGACGGGTGACACGTACGTAAGCATCTTGTCAGATCACCTGCATTCATTCGTGTCCATTGTGCATTCCGACGGACTTGGGCGATTCCAGCAGGACAATGCGGCACCCCACACCTCCAGAATTGCTACAGAGTGGCTCCAGGAATACTCTTCCGAGTTTAAACACATCCACTGGCCACCAAACTCCCCAGACATGAACATTATTGAGCATGTCTGGGACGTCTTGCAACGTGTTGTTCAGAAGAGATCTCCACCCCCTCGTACTCTTACGGTTTTGTGGACAGCCCTGCAGAATTCATGGTTCAGTTCCCTCCAGCAAACCTTTAGAAATTAATCGAGACCATGCCAGTCGTGTTGGAGCACTTCTGCGCGCTCACGTGACCATTTACGATATTAGGCAGGTGTACGAGTTTCTTTAGCTCTTCTGCGTAATTACATGCATGCCAGGCCCGATGGTCTAGCGGTAAAGCGTGTGCCTGGAACTCGACAAATCGCAGGATCGAATCTCGTTCGAACCGCGGTCTTTTCAGACATTGTTTTAGACTCTGAACAATGTGAGGAATGGCCAGGAACGAGATGTGGTTTGGATTCCACATTAAACTGTATGTCCTCTTTCTCAGGTTGGATAACTGTGGCAGGTTAGGACACGCAAGTCGCCGAAATGGCGTCCAGTAGAAAGACTTGCACCCATCCTTTGAGTCACACGAAATTATTATTATTATTAGCGATATACATAATTAACTTTGTACGGAACTCTCAAAGAGTGATTCCTGCTCGTACTTGTTCAGTTTCTTCTCTGTACAGAGTTACCAAATAATTTTTCAAGTAGGCTTAATAAAAAGACGCTTCATTCCTGCAGTAATATTATAAATCGCCTGCAGAAGCCTTACTTTTCAACTGGCTTGCATTTACACAGCAGGTCGTACCAACTGACACTTGGGAGCAGCAAAAATACGGGCTGGAGGGGAATGTAAATAATACTCAGACGCCACAGCATTATTGCTCGCATAGTAAAACTACTTATACAATAACGCCTGTAACAAAATTTCGTCATATGAATATTTTTGATAGAAAATGTATGTCAAAGAGAGCTAATTTGGCGACACTGTAATCACGTGTCCGATGAGTACCTTTATTCAATACTATACAGCGGTGCTGCGCAGTTATAACTAACGCCGTGTATATTAAAGGGCTTTGATTAGAACAAACAAAAAATGTTAAAGCGGTGTGTATAGTTCTGGGCTACAATACACATGTTCGTGAGTTCCATTCCAGGTCGAGGTGTAACTTTTACCTTCTAATTTTGATTTGCCCATTAAAGCTGAGCCATATACTGTTTCATAAACGACAAATGTCCTACAACGACTGTTATTTTAAGTCTGAAAATAAAAAATATTTATCACAGGTATCGAAATATTCATGAAGAGTAATTGATAATCAGTGAAAAGCAATTTACCTGTCATAGGACAGAAATAACTGCAAAATTTATGAAACTTACATACTATGTTGAGTAAGAACTGTCAGTTGTAATAATTAAAATCCATTATCAGAGCCAGTATGTCCTTCATTCTGCTCTCATTTATGTGTGAGTATCATGTAAGTGCACTCAGCCCTTACTGAGGAGCTATTTGGCTGAGAAGTAGCGGCTCCCGACTCGTACACCGACATACGGCCGTGAGAGAGGTGTGCTGACCACGTGCCCCTCCTTATCCTCATCCAGTGATGTCTGTGGGCAGAGGATGACACGGCGGCCGGTTGGTACAGTTGGGCCTTCATGGCCTATTCGGACGGAGTTTAGTTTTCGTTTGTTATTTAAGTACACGTGTTTTGCATACGACGTAGAGTAACTGCTGTACAACGAATATGAAACTAAATACAATAATATGCTGTCTAAAATTTGGAAATAAAATAAAATTATACAGACTCGGAACCAGAGTCTCGAAAACGAAGGTCTACCCACTGTATTTACTGCGCAGCACTGAATGATACACTACTGGTCATTAAAATTGCTACACCAAGAAGAAATGCAGATGATAAACGGGTATTCATTGGACAAATATATTATACTAGAACTGGCATGTGATTACATTTTCACGCAATTTGGGTGCATAGATCCTGAGAAATAAGTACCCAGAACAACGACCTCTCGCCGTAATAACGGTCTTGATACCCCTGGGCATTGAGTCAAACAGAGCTTGCATGGCGTGTACAGGTACAGCTGCCCATGCAGCTTCAACACGATGCCACAGTACATCACGAGTAGTGACTGGCGTATTGTGATGAGCCAGTTGCTAGGCCACCATTGACCACACGTTTTCAGTTGGTAAGAGATCAGGACAATGTGCTGGCGAAGGCAGCAGTCGAACATTTTCTGTATCCAGAAAGGGCCCTACAGCGCCTGCAACTTGCGGTCGTGCATTATCCTGCTGAAATGTAGGGTTTCGCTGGGATCGAATGAAGGGTAGAGCCACGGGTCGTAACACATCTGAAATGTAACGTCCACTGTTCAAAGCGCTGTCAATGCGAACAAGAGGTAACCGAGACGTGTAACCAGTGGCACCACATACCATCACGCCGGGTGATACGCCAGTATGGCGATGACGAATACACGCTTCCAATGTGCGTTCACCGCGATGTCGCCAAACACGGATGTGACCATCATGATGTGCTGTAAACAGAACCTGGATTCATCCGAAAAAATGACGTTTTGTCATTCGTACACCATCTCAGGCGCTCCTGTCTGTGATGCAGTGTCAAGGGTTGGTTCAAATGGCTCTGAGCACTATGGGACTCAACTGCTGTGGTCATCAGTCCCCTAGAACTTAGAACTACTTAAACCTAACTAACCTAAGGACATCACACACATCCATGCCCGAGGCAGTATTCGAACCTGCGACCGTAGCAGTCGCACGGTTCCGGACTGCGCGCCTAGAACCTTGAGACCACCGCGGCCGGCAGTGTCAAGGGTAACCGCAGCCAGGGTCTCCGAGCTGATAGTCCATGGTGTTGCAGACGTCGTCGAACTGTTCGTGCAGATGGTTGGTGTCTTGCAAACGTCCCCATCTGTTGACTCAGGGATCGAGACGTGGCTGCACGATCCGTTACAGCCATGCGGATAAGATGCCTGTCATCTCGACTGCTAGTGATACGAGGCCGTTGGGATCCAGCACGGCGTTCCGTATTACCCTCCTGAACCCACCGATTCCATATTCTGCCAACAGTTATTGGATTTCGACCAATGCGAGCAGCAATGTCGCGATACGATAAACCGCAACCGCGATAGGCTACAATCCGACCTTTACCAATATCGGAAACGTGATGGTACGCGTTTCTCCTCCTTACACGACGCATCACAACAACATTTCACCAGGCAACGCCGGTCAACTGCTGTTTGTGCATGAGAAATCGGTTGGAAACTTTCCGCATTCAGCACGTTGTAGGTGTCGCCACCGGCGCCAACTTAGTGTGAACGCTCATCTTCTTCCTGTCGGTTAAATTTCGAGTCTGTAGCACGGCATCTTCGTGGTGTAGCAATTTTAATGGCCAGTAGTGTAGTATTGAATCGATATACTTCTCGAATAAGTGATTACGGTGTCGCTAAATTATCTCTGTTTGACGTATATTTTCTACAGAAAATATCCACATGACGCAATTTTGGTAGACGTTTTTGTGTTGTTAGTAAGCAACTAATAGCTCTGTGGCGTCAAGCTGCGCGAATATTGGTTCATCCCGTGCATCACCTCCGACTTTTTTTTCTTACTTCCTCCACCATCGGGTCTCGTTCCGATCTTCAGCCGGTGGAATGGCTTACTTGATTCAGCATCCGTTCGTTGACCTTTGAGATGCTGCTACAGTATGGCGTTGCGAAGTAGCAACAAGCACTTTACTGTTGAGCATGAGCAGACTCTCTAGTCGGCACACCTGTGTGGGCTAGGATTCCACAAGCGCAGAGCATATCGGTGTGGTCTGCACGCGCCTGCGGCGTGTGACAGAGAGAGACTGCATTTCGCGAACGTTGGCGGGAGTTGCCGAAGTATGACCGATGATTCCTCGCCTAACAAGAAGATCGAATGAACGCTTGACCGCCGTCACGCAGATATCACGCTTTTGTTGACAATTAGAGTGAAATCAAGGAAGAATTACTTCAAATTATAGTCGCAGCTACAAAGCTGTACCACTTTTCAACATAATCTCCCGCACGTTCAATGCAAGTCCTCCAGCTCTTACAAGTGCATAAGTTCCTTTAGAAAAAAAATTCTGTTGGTAGTCCGCACAACCACTAATGCACCACGTGGCGTACCTCTTCATTCGACGGTTCTAGGCGCTACAGTCTGGAACCACGCGACCGCTGTGGTCGCAGGTTCGAATCCTGCCTCAGGCATGGTTGTGTCTGATGTCCTTAGGTTAGTTAGGTTTAAGTAGTTCTAAGTTCTAGGGCACTTATGACTTCAGAAGTTAAGTCCCATAGTGCTCAGAGCCAATTGAATCATTTTTTCTTCATCAGAACGGAACTTCTTTCCTCCCATTGCGTCTTTGAGAAGTCCAAACATATGGAAATCATTTTTGGCAAGGTCTTATGAGTATGGTGGATCAGAAAGACACTCAGAATGCAGGTGTGGGGCCTTGCATTGTGATGTTGCAAATGGACACCTGCTGACAGCAATCCGTGTCGCTTTGATTTGATTGCAGGCCGCAGATGTTTTTTAGGAGTTCTGTGTATGATGCACTGGTGACAGTTGTCCATCCAGGCATGTAATACTCCAAAATGACGACTGTTTCGCCCCAAAAAGACAGTCAGCATAACCTTCCCTGCTGATGGTTCTGTTCAAAACTTCTTTGGTTTTCATGATGATCAGGAATGGCGCCATTCCTTGCTCACTCTCTCCGTTTCCAGTTGGTGGAAGCGAACCCACGTTTCGTCCCCAGTAACGATTTGGTGGAAATGAACCGCAGCGCGGGATTAGCCGAGTGGTCTTAGGCGCTGGAGTCATGGACTGTGCGGCTGTTCCCAGCGGAGGTTCGAGTCCTCCCTCGGGCATGGGTGTGTGTGTTTGTCCTTAGGATAATTTATGTTAAGTAGTGTGTAAGCTTAGGGACTGATGATCTTAGCAGTTAAGTCCCATAAGATTTCATACACATTGGAACATTTTTTGGAAGTGAACCCAGGTGTCGTCCCCAGTAACGATTCTTACAAGGAAGCCGTCACCTTCTCGTTCAAAGCGCCGAAGAAGTTCCGCACAAGCATCAACATGCCGTTCTCTCATTTCAGGAGTCAGCTGCCGTGGCACCCATCTTTCTGACACTTTTTGAAACTGGAGCACATCATGCACAATTAGGTGTACTGACCCGTGACTAATCTGAAAACACGCTGCAATTTCAGTGTCACTCGGCGGTTTTCCTTCACTATGGCTTCAACTGCTGCAATGTTCTGTGGAGTCACAACTTGTGCTTGACTTGGACGAGGAGCATCTTCCACTGAAGTCACACTATTTGCGAACTTCCTAATCCATTCGTAGACTTGTTGCTGTGACAAACATGCATCATCGTACTGACCCTTCATTCGTCGATGAATTTCAATAGGTTTCACACCTTCACTACGCAAAAACCGAATAACAAAACGCTGTTCTTCCCTGGTGCAAGTCGCAAGTGGGGCGACCATCTTTATACTGATACTGCAACGGGATGTGTGCATCTGCACTATGCTGCCACCTAAAGGCCATTCTGGACGCTGTTTGTAGCACGCTTACCAGCTTACAGGATAACGGCGCGAAATTTCGATTTGTTGTTACAAATTTAAGGTTTTCGTTTGACTCACCCCTGTACAATGTAGCATCTGCTATGGTCAGTTACGGGGCTAAAATTTCAAACAGTTTTACGAGTGTGCAGACGTCACGGCCAGTGATGGGATACCAACCTGACTGTCGCCTCCCCGTCGGCCCAACAGCCAGAAGTGCTGGTCTGTGATGGCATTTCTTTTCATAGCAGGATCCTTTCTGTTATCATCCGCGGGACCCTTACAGCACAGCGGTACGTCGGCGATATTCTACGTCCCTTTTTGTTGCCCTTCATGGAAAGCCATCCGGAGCTTACATTTCAGCAAGATAACGCCCGCCCGCACACGGCGAGAGTTTCTACCGCTTGCCTTCGTGCTTGCCAAACCCTACCCTGACCAGCAAGGTCGCTGGATCTGTCGAGAACATTTTGAGCTTTCTGGGCAGGGCTCTCCAAGCAGATCTTTGTCTTCTAAATCTACAAAGCTAAGCTGCAAATCATATTTAAGTGCCTGGCAGAGGGTTCATCAACAACTTTCACAATAATTCCCTGTTATTATAATCTCGAACAATGTGCAGAAAAAACTAACACCATTATCTTTCTGTGCAACCTCCGATTTCCCTTTTTTTTATGATCGTTTCTCCCTATATAGGTCAGTGTCAACAAAACATTTTCGCATTCGGAGGAGGAAGATAGTGAAATTTCATGAGAAGATTGCACCGCAAAGAAAAACGCCTTTGTTTTAATGATGTGCATTGCAGTTCCTGTATCATGCCACTGACATGACACTCTCTCCACTATTTCTCGATAGTACAAAATGTGCTGCTCTTCTTTGAATTTCGCCGGCCGCGGTGGCCATGCGGTTCTGGCGCTGTAGTCCGGAACCGCGTGACTGCTACGGTCGCAGGTTCGAATCCTGCCTCGGGCATGGGTGTGTGTGATGTCCTTAGGTTAGTTCGGTTTAAGTAGTTCTAAGTTCTAGGGGACTGATGACCTCACATTTTTAAGTCCCATAGTGCTCAGAGCCATTTGAACCATTTTTCTTTGAATTTCTCAATGTACTCCATTAATCTTATCTGGTAAGGATCACACACTGCGCAGCAGTACTCCAAAAGAGGATGGACGGACAAGCGTAGTGTAGGCAGTCTCTTTAGTAGACTGGTTGCATCTTCTATGTGTTCTGCCTATAAAATGCATTCTTTGGTTCGCTTTCCTCACAACATTTTCTGTGTGTTCTTTCCAAAACCAAGCCTTCATCTCATTACACAACTACTTTTTAAACAATGTGTTGCTAAATTTGAAAGTTGCATCTTTTAACTGCCAAACAAAATTCTCGTAACTAATTGAACAACGGAACTACGCAGACCGAGGATGTGTGAAAAAACTAACACGAAAGACATTAAAAATTGGCCCTATAAAATAGTCGGTCATATTTTTATAATGTAACCAACAAATTGTAAGGTTTACTTGAAAGTTACCAATTATACGAAGACACAAGACAAGACTACGCTCATGAATCCATATGATACAATACATGCAATAAGATAAGTTTACTTAAAAAAATTTGACCTTTCGGAACCAAAAGCAGATCTTGACTTTATAACTCCTCATTTGGATAGACTCTGGTATGATATCCTTCAGGAGGTCATCCAACAACTCTGTCAATCAATGCCAAACCGAATAACTGCTCGCATAAGTGCCAAGGGTGGACAAATGCGTCATTGACTTGCTCAATTTGTGAAGCTCTTTGTCTTAAATAAATCATCCAATTTTTCCGGAAGTGTAGTAATTCGTTTTTCTGTACATGTAAATTGAGTATTCCAGTGATTAAAACAGACAAAATTTGTTGGATGTAATGTGATTCTTTATGTTACAGGCGCTGCTCTTGACAACACTGGTGTCATCAGCCCTGTCTGCGCTCCTTGAAGAAGCTCTTCGTGATGGGGGAAGCCAAGAACCACTGTCGGCGGCAGACAGTCAGCCAGCCGGTCAAGACGTTTACGCATTCGGCTTCCTTGCGTCGAGGGAGGAAGAGCCCGATGCACCAGATGTTGAGAAGTCCCAAATGACCCTAGGTGTTCCACCAGGACACGGGAATGGCGTAGCGCCCGCTGCCACGGGACAGGGCCGAGTCCATCAGGCGTTCGGCGCGCCAGATGTCTGGGCCATGGGAGTACCAGTATCTTCTGTGGATGGCGGCCCTCCAGGAGGTACTCCTCCTGGAAGCGAGAACAATACTGAAGGCGAACTCCTCCCAGATGAGCTTATAACGAATGAGGGAAACCATTCGTTAAACGGCAGCAGAGAGGAGGGAACTGGAGGATCCTTGGATGGTCCAGCCTCTGTATTAAATGAAGAAGGATTAACTGCTGTTCCTCCACCAGTTACATCTGGCGACAGGACGTCTACAGAACTTCCTGAACACAGCGGGTTAGTTACATTTTACATAGTTAATATTAGCAGCTAACATTTCTCAGTTTACAGTTCAATAGTGTTTTTCGTGTTGGTAAGAATAACTACGTGTTGTCTGTCAAAAAGGAATTATTATTTTAGTTTTTAATCAAATATGCTTCACCTCATTGTTTTTCTAACCTCAGTGGTCTACAAAAGAAATAAAAGAAATGATTGTTTCCTTATCTATACATACACTGCTATCCATCCAAACGCAACACTAGGAAGGACCCCAGGCGTCACTGACAAACTGATTTGGGAGACAACGCTTTGTACAAAGATCAAACGATTGAAAATACAGCCCCATGTAAAGTGAGGAAGATGATGAAGTCAGTACTGAGTATTGCCGCCATTTATGGCTATAACCGCCGCTACACGCCTCAGCGTTGAATCAGAGAGGCTCTGGGTGTGTTGTTGGATGTGGCAGTCGACGCTGCTTCCACATATTGCCAAAGTTGACCTGGTGTAGCAACGGGTGGTGTATCGAAGGCCAGTCGTTCTACAGTCATCGACCAGATATTTTCGATAGGCCAGAGATCTGCAAAACAGGGAGGACAAGGTAGCAGTGCAATCCGATGTGTGATGGAGAAGTCTTGAACATTGCATACTACGTGTGGTCGCGAATTATCCTGTTGAAATGTGACCATTGGCAAGCTCTGAAGGAACGGGGAGAAAACAAGCTCCAACACTTCAGAGATGTAACGCTGGCTGGCTAGTGTACTGGCAATGCATACCAGGGGGGTGAGAGAGCGGAATCCAAAACTACCACAAACCATAATACCGGGAGCAGAACCAATATGGCGATGCCGTAAGGCAACAGTTCAATTGCCTCTCACCACAGTGTCTACAGATTCTAATCAATTTACTATCGCGATGGTGCAGGCAGAGTCGGGATTCGTCGGTAAAAGCAATGTCGGTCCATTCGGTTGTCCACGTCCGTCGTTCATTGAACCATTGCAGGTGAAACGCCTGTGGCGTTGATTCAGTGGTAAACTCAGCAAAGGACGCCTTGCAGACAAACCACTCCATGGAAAATGACGTTGAATGGTAGGCGCGGACACTGCTGGTTGCGCAACAGACGAAATTTGTTCGTGATTCGGCAGAGTGATTCACCACTGCCACAGTAGGCCTGTCACGACACCGAGAAAGGTGGCGCAGTGGTTTGCACACTGGACTCGCATCCGGGAGGACAACAGTTCGAACCCACGTCCGGCCATCCTGATTTAGGTTCTCTGTGGTTGCCCTAAATCGCACAGGCAAATGCCGGGATGGTTCGCTTGAAAGGGCACGGCCGACTTCTCTCCCCATCCTCCCCTAATCCGATGGGACCGATGATCTCGCTGTTTGGTCCGCTCTCCCAAATCAGCGCTTATATTCACTTCTTCCAGAGGTCGCTCCTGTCACGGCGCGGTTCTTGACAGTGGGCTATCGGCTGACGTCGCCTCACCGTTTTCTCTGGTCTTGAGTTCTTCCTCTTCGTTGTGGCGCTTGTTGTTACGCCAGAACAGAAAGAACAATTCCGGTACGTCCATACGGCCGCCAGTTCCCACTTTATGTAGCGCTTGCAGGTCTTACTACTGGCGCCCGTGATGCGCACCTGCGCTGAGATGCCAATCACTTGCCTCTATCGTCGCCGCAAACGCATGCTGAAAATGTAGCTTGATCTGGTGCTTCCTTCAAGGTGTTGCATTTAGTGCGGTCGGCAGTGTATTTTGTTTTAAGATGCATACTGTTTTACAACAGTGACCTAAATATTCACGTTATTTTAAGGTAAATGATGCAGGTATACGGATGACCATGTAGGAAAAACATATCCGACCACCATAGCGGTAACTTCAGCTACTTAAAAGGTTTCAAATATTGTCACTGAGAAACTGTACGCTGACAAATTTCCACTTATATGTCATATGATTAGTCGTCTTACGTGCTAATCACCGGGAAGCTTTACTGGACTTTAATTATTGATATTTTCATGAATTGTTTACTCAGGAGATGGATGCAGTTGAGCCATTCACTTAAAATAGTTGGGTGCCTCAAATCAGACTTTACATAGAGTTACTAGAGACATAAAAATACTGAATAAATAGATTATGCTTTAAAATACAAGCATATACACTCCTGGAAATGGAAAAAAGAACACATTGACACCGGTGTGTCAGACCCACCATACTTGCTCCGGACACTGCGAGAGGGCTGTACAAGCAATGATCACACGCACGGCACAGCGGACACACCAGGAACCGCGGTGTTGGCCGTCGAATGGCGCTAGCTGCGCAGCATTTGTGCACCGCCGCCGTCAGTGTCAGCCAGTTTGCCGTGGCATACGGAGCTCCATCGCAGTCTTTAACACTGGTAGCATGCCGCGACAGCGTGGACGTGAACCGTATGTGCAGTTGACGGACTTTGAGCGAGGGCGTATAGTGGGCATGCGGGAGGCCGGGTGGACGTACCGCCGAATTGCTCAACACGTGGGGCGTGAGGTCTCCACAGTACATCGATGTTGTCGCCAGTGGTCGGCGGAAGGTGCCGTGCCCGTCGACCTGGGACCGGACCGCAGCGACGCACGGATGCACGCCAAGACCGTAGGATCCTACGCAGTGCCGTAGGGGACCGCACCGCCACTTCCCAGCAAATTAGGGACACTGTTGCTCCTGGGGTATCGGCGAGGACCATTCGCAACCGTCTCCATGAAGCTGGGCTACGGTCCCGCACACCGTTAGGCCGTCTTCCGCTCACGCCCCAACATCGTGCAGCCCGCCTCCAGTGGTGTCGCGACAGGCGTGAATGGAGGGACGAATGGAGGCGTGTCGTCTTCAGCGATGAGAGTCGCTTCTGCCTTGGTGCCAATGATGGTCGTATGCGTGTTTGGCGCCGTGCAGGTGAGCGCCACAATCAGGACTGCATACGACCGAGGCACACAGGGCCAACACCCGGCATCATGGTGTGGGGAGCGATCTCCTACACTGGCTGTACACCACTGGTGATCGTCGAGGGGACACTGAATAGTGCACGGTACATCCTAACCGTCATCGAACCCATCGTTCTACCATTCCTAGACCGGCAAGGGAACTTGCTGTTCCAACAGGACAATGCACGTCCGCATGTATCCCGTGCCACCCAACGTGCTCTAGAAGGTGTAAGTCAACTACCCTGGCCAGCAATATCTCCGGATCTGTCCCCCATTGAGCATGTTTGGGACTGGATGAAGCGTCGTCTCACGCGGTCTGCACGTCCAGCACGAACGCTGGTCCAACTGAGGCGCCAGGTGGAAATGGCATGGCAAGCCGTTCCACAGGACTACATCCAGCATCTCTACGATCGTCTCCATGGGAGAATAGCAGCCTGCATTGCTGCGAAAGGTGGATATACACTGTACTAGTGCCGACATTGTGCATGCTCTGTTGCCTGTGTCTATGTGCCTGTGGTTCTGTCAGTGTGATCATGTGATGTATCTGACCCCAGGAATGTGTCAATAAAGTTTCCCTTTCCTGGGACAATGAATTCACGGTGTTCTTATTTCAATTTCCAGGAGTGTATTTCTACACTGAACCGCCAAAGAAACTGGTATAGGCACGCGTATTCAGATACAGAGATATGTAAACAGGCAGAATACGGCTCTGTGGTCGCCAACACCTATAAAAGAGCCGGCCGCTGTGGCCGAGCGGTTCTAGGCGCTTCAGTCCGGAACAGCGCAGCTGCTGCGGTCGCAGGTTCGAATCCTGCCTCGGGCATGTATGTGTGTGATGTCCTTAGGTTAGTAGTTCTAAGTCTAGGGGATTGATGACCTCAGATGTTAAGTCCCATAGTGCTTAGAGCCATTTTGAACGTACTTACGACAAAAAGTGCCTGGCGCACTTGTTAGATCGCTTACCCGTGCTACAATGGCAGGATATCAAGATTTAAGTTATTTTGAACGTGGTGTTATAATCGGCGCACGAGTGATGGGACACAGCATCTCCAAGGTAGCGATGAAGAGGAGATTTTCCCGTACGACTATTTCACGAGTGTATTGTGAATATGAGGAATCCGGTAAAACATAAAATCTCCGACATCGCTGTGGCCGGAAAAAGTCATGCAAGAACGGGAACAACGACGACTGAAGAGAGACGTTCAACGTGACAGAAGTGCAACATTTCCTTGGATTTGCTGCAGATTTCAATGCTGGGCCGTCAACAAGCGTAAGTGTGCGAACCATTCACCGGAACATCATCGATACGGGCTTTCGGAGCAAAAGGCCCACTCGTGTCCCCTTGATCACTCCACGACACATAGCTTTACACCTCGCCTGGGTCCGTCAACACCGACATTGGACTCCTGATGACTGGAAACATGTTGCCTGGTGGGACGAATCTCGTTTCAAATTGTATCGAGCTGATGGACATGTACGGGTATGGAGACAACTTCATGAATCCACGGACACTGCATGTCAGCAGGGGATGGTTCAAGCTGGTGGAGGCTCTGTAATGGTGTGGGGAGAGTGCAGTTGGAGAGATATGGGACCCCTGATACGTTTAGATACGACTCTGACAGGCGACACATACGTAAGCATTCTGTCTGGTCACCTGCATCCATTCGTGTCCATTGTGCATTCCGACGGACTTGGGCAATTCCAGCAGGGCAACGAGACACCCCACACGTCCAGAATTGATGCAGAGTGGCTCTGGGAACACTCTTGTGAGTTTAAACACTTCCACTGGCCACCAAATTCCGCAGACATGAACATTATTTAGCATCTCTGTGATGCCTTGCAACGTGCTGTTCAGAAGAGATCTCCACCCCCTCGTACTCTTACGGCTTTATGGGCATCCCTGCAGGATTCGTGGCGTCAGTTCCCTCCAGCACTACTTTAGATATTAATCGAGTCCACACCAAGTCGTATTGCGACTCGTCTGCGTGCTCGCGGGGGCTCTACATGATATTAGGTAGGTGCACAGTCTCTTTCGCTCTTCACTGTATATATGACATTTTGTTCAATTTTTGCAAATCTTGGAGGAAATTTTTTCGTTATCATAATTTTATTTCAGTTATATCGGACAAGAATAAATAAAAAAAGAGCTACAGAACTGATGCGTGATTTAGTTAAAGTACTACAATGTAAACAAGTAGTGGTATATGATGGAGTTGACGTCTTCCTCTGACAAGAAACAGAGTTTAAAACACCTGCATTAAGTTTTTCTTTTTGAAGCTGCATTCATCACAAATGGCCTTTTAAATTGGCACTTTTTCTCATTAGCTGACAGATATAATTACCATTCATAAATTCTTTGTGTCCAATATAAAATTCATTCATCGCTTTCTTTGACGGAACTGAAAACCTTGCTGTTCTCAAAATAAAATCTCCAGCTTCCAAATCTCTGCTATTTTTAGCAGGTAGACTGTACCCTCATTAATATCTATACTGTCACCAAAATTTTGAGTCACAGTATTTTCTGACGCTGAATCAGAGACCTTTCTTGTGTGGAAACATATTTCCCCAAACTTTCGACAGATTCACCACTGAACCACCTACTGCTTCTCTTTGGGCTTCGAGATACAAAGCACACTTTTCTGAAATGATTTTCGAATGAATCAGACACTCCTGAGCCTACTTGCTTTGTTGAGCCTGGTCGACGTTTCGGAATTTCTTCTGGTTCAAAAGAACAATGCCAGCTCCCCTAAAACCAGACTGAAAATTTCTTTGAATGCGTGGTTGCAGTTTACTTACTGAGAGTAGTCCCCTTCTTATCAAGGTATTGTTTTAATGTTAGCACTCTGGACTCGAATTCTGGAGGACGAGGGGTCAAACCCACGTCCAGTGATCCAGAATGAGGTTTTCCGTGATTTCCGTAAATCGCTCCAGACAAATGCCGCGATAGCTCCTTTGTAAGGGCGCTGCCGATTTCCTTCCCCATCCCTGAAACATTCCGAACTTGTGCTCCGTCTCTAAAGACCTTGATGTCGGCGAGACCTTAAACCCTAATCCCCCTTCCTTTTTTACTTTCCTCATGGTATCATTTAAAGCAAATATGGAATGATATGTGTATCGCCTACTTCTTAGTGCCCTTATGTTTCTGAATAATGACTTAATCTATAACACACAAAATATGCCTGCACTCAATATACAATTTGTGAAGTAGTTTACTTCCACACTACTTAATTTCCCATTTAGGTAGGACATAGGTTATTTTGTAAAATACCAGAGAATACTGTACTTTTATGTGATTGGTTCAAGTACAGCATGTTTCAAAAAGAATCACCTGATTTTGGACTGGGATAATTACGCACCATGGGACGTGCCGGTAAGCAAATCTTTATTCTTTGAATGAGCGTGGCCTAGAGTTTCAGAAAATTGCTTTTAGATGCCAGTCAGCGCATCTTTTCAGTTTGCAGGCAGTCAGAAATGAGATGGCGTCAGCTCAACAGAGGGCGTTTTTTGTTCTGCAGTTTGCGAAGAGTGAATCAGTGATATGAGTCCAGCGTGCTCTTCGTCGCCATTTGGCATTGATCCGCCTGCAACTAAAACATTCGTCGTTGGTATGGCCAACCTGAAGAGACAGCATGCTTGTACAAAGGAAGAGTCCAGGTCGACCTCGCATTTCTCATGATGTGGTGGAAAGAATTCGGCAAACGTTTCAGCGGAATCCACGAAAGTCTACTCACCGCGTAAGCAGAGAACTGGTAATGCCTGACACAGTTGTCTGTTGGGTGTTAAGGCATTGTTTGGTTTGAAAACCATACACACTACAATTAGTGCAAGCTCTGCGGTTCAGTGATGGAAGGAAACGACTTCAGCAGTGCTCTTCTAGAGGACATGCAAGACGATACATTTTTACCACTGTTAATTTTCAGTGATGAGGTGTGGTGTGGGTACTCTAAGACCTTCGGTACACACACCATCAGATTATTGGACTTGTCGCTCTAACGAAGTAGGCGAGTGTCAGCAATTTGTCTCGTGGTCTTATCGTGACGTGTTTATCTTCTGCCGTTAGGTCATATGATAGAAATGCCACTTGCACGCTTAGAGTAGCAGATTGATGGTGACCAACTTTAAACAGAACTTGATTAATTTTCACACACATTTATTAAAATAATAAAAAGCATAGATCTTACGTAACTGGATTCTGGATGCTGTTTACAATTGACAATCTGAAGTTCCTTTGGTCTTGGTATGTTAATCTTATTCTCACATATCTCTGATACGTGACAAAGTGTCTATACATTTATCTTCATGGCTATGTACAGGAATATGGTAATCTTAACTTGACTATAGACTGGTACAGACAAATGTAGACTGACGCAGGCAAATGCAGACTGACTAATCGGAGGTCTGTACACTCGTTATAATACCTCGCATGTTCAGATATCACTGCGCAAGTGTGATCCGCGAGGAGAAAAGGTTCTACGTTAGCAGCAACCTCATTGGCTGCGTTACATATTAATATGAGGATCAGCGGAAGCAGAGTTTGGTCCGTCTCTAAGGCAGCGCCATCTCGTAGTGCAGAGACGGACGAGCGCTACCCCTGCGCTGTTTTGCTTAGTGGAGCGCGCTCTAGTGGGAAAGTTGTGTATACACTGACTACACGGAACTATGTACACAACATGAAGAAACATTTCAGGTTAGCGGCAATGTAAACCGATATAACATGATCATATTGGGACTCCAAACCCCTTCTGGTATTAATAAGCACGAAAAAGACTCACCTGCGATTAACTTTTTTGCGCCATTTCACATGAAAAAGTGTATGATCCCTTCTTTTTTGAGAAGAAAACGACGACTGGAATGAAATATCTTCAAATGATGCAGAACTGGCTTCTTGCACAACTTCAGGATGAATCCAATGACTTTATTTCGACAGTGGCGTAACAACGTACGTCAGTTTATCAACGATACTCTGCCTCAAAACTAGTTAGTGTACACGAGACCCCAAGACACTACCCTGCGTTCTTGGCTACAGGATCACCAAACATGTTCCCATGAAATTTTGTCTTGAGGGGATATGTAAAGGAAAGTGTGTTCATCCTCCCTTTAGCTGGCGACACGGAAGAAGCGAACAAAATAAAAGCTGCCACAACTTTTGTAAAAGCAGATACATTGTGTAAAGTTTATGGCGAATTTAGCTACCGTCTAGATGTTGTTCATGCTGCTGCTGGTGGGTCACAGAGCGTTTCTAATAGTGTAGTTAAACCCTTAAGATTTTGTGTTTTGCAATTTATCCCATATTGGTAGTATGTTTTTATCAATAAATATGGAGTTTTCAAATCAGGTCATTCTTTTTGAAACACCCTGTATATCCAACATTTTTGAAATTCAATTTCGTAAGAGAGGTATACTGTACCTATACATTCATCAAAAATTAAATACATTATAATTGACTCGGCATAACACGTTATTTTACTTACTTTTTTGTAAGTCAGCTTCGAATTGTAAAAAGGCACATTAAAAACAAATGCAGATGGATTAATAAATCGAGGACTCCTGCCTGAGGCTTCGTAAACAGAGCTACAAGGAAAACAAGTGAAATCACATCCAGCCATAACTGAAAATACGTGTGTCCTTAGTGCTGAATGTATCCTTGATGTCTCAATTTCGTCCTATTTTACGGTAACTGATAAAAAATGCACGAAAAAAAAACGATGTATCCACTGGCTAGTTACCATGCAATAAAAAATCCTGGAAAGATGTAAACCTAAAACGAAATAAATATGTACACGCAAATATCACAAGAGTATTCTCCTACCGCACCACTCACCATACCTCTACCACCTCCTCCCCCTTCCACCCCCAACATTCCCCTCCACTGGTCAGCCTCTCAAGTTACCATGAGTTACAGATTATCATCGCAGTAAAGTCAAGTGCAGTTCGAGCAGGTTTTCATTTGCAATTCAGTGAGAGCTGCCATTCAATAAACTTTTAGTCCAGAAGTGCTCACAGTAGAGTCAATGTGCGTACTTCAGACTCGGAGACGTAAAAGTAAGTGTTCAGTCCACTCCCTTGACTTGTAAATATTGTCAGCGGTAAGTTACCATAAAAGAGCTGCTATGAAACATTATTATCTCAAAATACAATATGGATAGTGAAGCAAAATAATAATTACTTTCTCGACATTTAAGATACTTACAGCAATTAAGTTACCATAAAAGAGCTGCTATGAAACATTATTATCTCAAAATAAAATACGGACAGTGAAGCAAAATAATAATTACTTTCTCGCCATTCAAGATACTTCATCAACTAGGAGAAACATGTTCCGTCAAAGACGAACATAAAATTAAGTTGCAAAATACGAATAACAATACAGTTATGTAAATTGAAGGTGGAGGGGGGCGGGGGAGAAAAGGAAGGAACTAATGGTATCAGCTGCATTGAGACTTTTTGAGGAATCAGCATCAACGAGTGAAAATGTGTACCGTACTGGGACTTGAACCCAGGATCTCCTGCTTCCTAGGCAATTGGGTTAACCACTGCAGTGCCCGGACACAATGTTTATCGTAAGCGCGCGCACTATCTCGGCATCCCCCCCCCCCGCCCCCCCCCCCCCCTCGACACACACACACACACACACACACACACACACACGAGACCCACGCTCCTCTCCAGCGCCACCTATCCACAGCCTCCGTCCATATCTTCCATGGCTACGAAGTCATTCACGACGTATTTCTTGAATAAAAGTCTCTCGGTGTACATGCTGCGTCAATTCAGGATAAAACTGTGATTCGGGAAGCAGTCGAAATTAGACTTAGAGATAATAACTTTAACAGCTGTTTAAATAGTCAGTCAGTGAACATGATCTTCAGTGATCACAATGTATTACTCTTACACTATGGAAGCTACTTTCCTAGAAGTCAGTCATTCGAACAACAACAGAATAATAATAATAAAAATTGTTTAGAATGAGCAAACTACATTATCTTCCAGATTAGTTTCTCTCTGATACTTGCAATATCACGATCTGGCTGCGTAGAAATCATTAAAAGGATCCAGAAATGCCTTTATTTACGTTAACACCAAAAGAAACATCAAATAATTCTTCTGTAGCTGGTACGTTTATCTGTTTGATGTTGTGGCCATTGTCATGTAAAAGCGAAAATTCTCGTATCTTTTCAAATCAGGAAAGAAAACATTCATAAGAAATTAGGAAGAAGTTATTTTAAAGGTATTATTTTCGTTTGCCTACTTCTGCCTATTAAGATTATTTAGAGTACCCATTTCATCTGAAAATGTGTCTACGTCTGGTCAACATGAGCACAATGGAAGATGATTCATGTGCACGAGAAAGGATAGTGGAAAAATGACTGAACTGTTTTTTTTTTTTTAATTATGAGAATTAGGAGAATTTCTTCGGATTGCATTCGTTCAATAATCTAGTACAAATATCTTCATTATTTTCATTAATGTTTTTTGGAAATCCAGTCTGCCCTACATACAGTTTCCTTGTGTTCACCAAAATATGTTTGACACTTCTATAAAAATTTCCTTCTACTAGACAGCATTGTCACGTTATTACATTGGCAATGGCTTTGGCATTCTTTGAAGTGCACTTCATCAAGTGCTCACTGGTAAACAGACTGCCTCCATGAAATCTGGGACTGTAGCACAACATGAGAACATGGTCACATGCCCAGAAATGCTTCATTGAAAATGGCAGTAGCTGTGGAAGCCTATGTTCGCACACATTTCGCACCATTGTAGCACCTTCAGTGATTTCTAATATATATTTTGTACACTATCTTACGGCAAGCACTTCACCTGCAACGCCACTCCAGTAACGAAACATGTTTGGATGGCGATAAATGAATTTTCTTGGCAAAACGCAGAGCAGACGCACAAAAATACTCATATAAAAATACGTGAATCACTATGAGTACAGTATTAAAGATACTTAAGATAACTGAATTTACCTCAAGCAGGACAAAACCTGTTCGTTAGTTACTAACTTAAATCTAAATAATGTCAGTTACTTTGGTAAAATATTGCGATTTTCATCTTCGCATACCTTGGACATGTATCTAGGTACACAGACTGGTAATATCTAATAATCAATGTTCGTATTAATGTAGGGAATTTGGCGGAATGGAACTCTGAACAGAAATGGTTATTGTTATTTGGATTTGGCGTGCTCAGATACTATGTTGCTACCACCCATAAATACAGGCTGTATCAAAAAGAATCATCCTAATTGGCACGTCTATATTTCTGAAACTAATAAACGTATACAATGAATTTTTTCACAACTTTTCACCGGTGTTGTCTACAAAGGAAAACGGACACATTCACCTTTTCCCGTGAAACTGCACGAAACATATTAATTTTGGAGAGTCCCTGTCATGTTGCACAATTTCATGTAGTTGTTCCGTATCCCATATTCTCATATTATGACCGTGCACCATTCCATTTAAATGGAATGTTGCCTCGTTACTAAACACCTAAGCCTGGAAGAAAATTGTCAACCTCCATCTTGCCGAGAACGAAAAAACAGAACTCCACAAGTTGTTGTTTGCCACCTTCATGAAGAGCTTGCAGTAGTTGAATTTTCTATGGTTTCACGTCTAAACGTCGAAGCAACATATGCCAGTCGGACATTGGGGGTATGTTGACCTGTCGAGCTGCACAAACTATAGTGGATGCGTTCGATGTCTCTGTCAGACACTCGTGGACGGCCCGGCGATTTGCCTTTACATAAACAACCTTTTTCTCGGAAATGTTCATGCTATCATCTAATGCTTTGGATCCTATCATCCATACCTAGTACGGAAGTCATGCTTAACAGTTATTACTGACCCGCACTGTGCAAAACGTAGAACACAGTATGCTTTCTGTTGTCTGACACCACTTTTACTAGAACTGAAGTGGGCACTCACTGCTGTTACCTAGCGGGAACCATGTGAAACTCGAGAGTTTCCTCTTTCCAACAGTACATTGTTTACGCACATATATCAAATAACATAGCAGTTATGATTGTTTGAAATTGGATGATTCTTTTTGATTCACCCTGAACAGTATTTTTCATGGATGAATGAGCTTCAGAACTAATAAAGTCTTTCTGTATGAAAATTAAATTAACTGTCGCAGGAGAAAATAAATTTACATGAGAAATCCAATAGTAAGACAGAATTCCAAAAAATTGTGTCTGAGTGATCAATAACAAAAAATGGGACACTCTATAAACCCATTCATACTGCAATGAGTGCATTACTGTGTCCATCATGTCTCTGCACAGAGAAAAAGTTATGGGGAAGTGTGGAGAGGTGAGATTTGCTTATGCCTAGCAGGAGGGGCAGACACTTTCATAATGGCAAGCCATGCAAAGAGTTGCTGTAGACAATATGGCATAATATTGCATTCTCTTCAAATATGGTCACATCACAGTTTCGAGGAGAGTGTCTGTCACTGTATAAGATTGTTCACAGTGATTTTCTCTGAGGAAGAGTATGTTTCATTGGCTGATGTGAGCTGGTAGCGGAAGACGTGCAGAATGGTTCAAGAACTGGACCATCTTCCAACATGACACACACTGTAGTACTGCCAAAGATGTGCAGTGTGGAGGGGGAGTGAAGTTTTACTTTCGCAAACATTTCTGGAAATGATTTTACCAATAAAATCTATTATTGACAGGTCTGGATCTATCTCAGACAGCGCAGTGTCTCAAGAAATCTACGGTGCACCTGCAACCGTTCCGAGTGTCTCGAGAGCCAGCACCTCGGCATCAGAAGACTCAGTTACTACGCACAGCCAACCGGCCCCACCCGCACTCGACACGGCAACAGGCCGTCCCAAATGCCGTCAGCGTCTCGGAGTTCTGAACTGTTCTCGTCTGAGGCTGGAAACTTTTAACGCCTCCCCAAAGTTGACATACATCGAGGAGCTCGTCCTATCGTTCAACCGTATTAAGAACCTGACGAGAGAGACTTTCACCGGGCTGAAGTCACTGCAGAAATTTTTCGCAGACCACAACCGCATCACTTTCGTGTCTGAGGACGCGTTCGCAGACCTCCCGGACCTGAAGGTGCTCGACCTGAGCTACAACCAGGTGCAGCAGCTGGCGCCGGTCGCGTTCTCGTGGAACCCGCAGCTGTTCATCCTCAACCTGAGCGGCAACCCGCTGGAGGTGGCCGGCCTCGGCAGCTGGCTGCGCTCGGACTCCCTGGGGGTGCTCTTCCTCAACTCGTGCAACGCCACCTCGCTGCCCGCCGACGCCTTCGCCGGAGTCACCGAGCTTCTGTACCTGCACCTGTGCGGCAACGGGCTGCGGCAGCTCCCGCCGCAGCTGTTCCGGGAGCTGACGGACCTGCGTCACCTCTACCTGGACCACAACCTGCTGAGCTCGCTGCCCGCGGACGTCTTCGCCGAGAACCTGCAGCTCGAGTGGCTGTTCGTGCGCCACAACCGCGTGGCGCTGAGTGCCGACGAGCCGTTCCTGAACGCGAGCTCGCTGCTGATGCTCGACCTCGAGGACAACCGCGTGAGCGCCGTGGGCGAGCGCACGTTCGCCGGCCTCCAGGGGCTGCACAACCTGACGCTGCGCAAGAACGCCATCCGGCGCTGGGCGGGCCCGCCGCCCGCGCAGGCGCTGCCGCGGCTGCGCTACCTCGACCTCAGCTGGAACCGCCTGCGGCTCGCCGACCTGCTGCCCTTCCCACCGTACCCCGCGCTCGCCTGCGCCAACCTGGGCGGCAACCCCGCCGCCTGCGACCCCGCCGTCAGGCCGACGGCCTTCTGTGTCAGTGGTTGTCGCGTCTCCACGCCTCCGAGGACCGCCGCTGCGGCTGCACTAGCAGGCAACTGCACTCGCAGGTAAGTTCGTACGGAACAATCGGAATAATTGGAAATTTGTGGTAAGTTCCTATGGGACAGGTCATCCCTGTTTTCAAGAAGGGACGTCGAACAGATGTGCAGAACTATAGACCTATATCTCTAACGACTATCAGTTGTAGAATTTTGGAACACGTATTATGTTCGAGTACAATGACTTTTCTGGAGACTAGAAATCTACTCTGTAGGAAGAGCACGGGTTTCGAAAAAGACGGTCGTGTGAAACCCAGCTCGTGCTGTTCGTCCACGAGACTCAGAGGGCCATAGACACGGGTTCACAGGTAGATGCCGTGTTTCTTGACTTCTGCAAGGCGTTCGATACAGTTCCTCACAGTCGTTTAATGATCAAAGTAAGAGCATATGGACTATCAGACCAATTGTGTGATTGGATTGAAGAGTTCCTAGACAACAGAACGCAGCATGTCATTCTCAATGGAGAGAAGTCCTCCAAAGTAAGAGTGATGTTAGGTGCGCCGCAGGTGAGTGTCGAAGGACCGTTGCTATTCACAATATACATAAATGACCTTGTGGATGACATCGGAAGTTCACTGAGGCTTTTTGCGGATGATGCTGTGGTATATTGAGAGGTTGTAACAATAGAAAATTGTACTGAAATGCAGGATGATCTGCAGCGAACTGACGCATGGTGCAGGGAATGGCAATTGAATCTCAATGTAGACAAGTGTAATGCGCTGCGAATACGTAGAAAGAAGTATACCTTATCATTTAGCTACAATATAGCAGGTCAGCAACTGAAAGCAGTTAATTCCATAAATTATCTGGGAATACGCATTAGGAGCGATTTAAAATGGAATGACCATATAAAGTTGATCGTCGGTAAAGCAGATGCCAGACTGAGATTCATTGGAAGAATCCTAAGGAAATGCAATCCGAAAACAAAGGAAGTAGGTTACAGTACACTTGTTCGTCCACTGCTTGAATACTGCTCAGCAATGTGGGATCTGTACCAAATAGGATTGATAGAGGAGATAGAGGAGATCCAACGGAGAGCAGCGTGCTTCGTTACAGGATCATTTAGTAATTGCGAAAGCGTTACGGAGATGATAGATAAACTCCAGTGGAAGACTCTGCAGGAGAGACGCTCAGTAGCTCGGTACGGGCTTTTGTTGAAGTTCCGAGAACATACCTTCACCGAGGAGTCAAGCAGTATATTGCTCCCTCCTACATATATCTCGCGAAGAGACCATGAGGATAAAATCAGCGATATTAGAGCCCACACAGAGACATACCGACAATCCACGAACAATACGAGAGTGGAATAGAAGGGAGAACTGATAGAGGTACCCAAGGTACCGATAGCGGTACTCGCTTGCGGAGTATGGATGTAGATGTAGATGTAGACCAAACTGCTGAGGTCATTGGTCCCTAGACTTACACACTACTTAATCTAACTTAAGCTAACAAACAATAAGGACAACACACACACCCATGCCCGATGGAGGACTCGAACCTCCAATGGGGAAAGCTGTGTGAACCGTGATGAGGCTTCCGAGACCACACGGCTTCCCCGTGCGACACGTATAAATCGTCCCCTCATCATAATTTGGATTTAAAACTTGTTCAGCAACAAAGTTTGCAGAGGGTAATAGGGGATTCTGGATCGCCTATTATGAGACAACTATTGATCTTGCACAATTCTTAGGTGTCAGACTGGGTCACGACACAATTACTCCATGATATTTGGACACACAGATGCATTGCCATATTCAGGTGGTGTGTGCTGATTGTTGCTCAGAGCCTGGTTATGATGATGCTTCGTTTGTGGGGCACTCAGCTGCATGGTAATCAACGCCTAACCAAAGTCCCAATTTTTATGCAGCCCAGTTTTTACACAGACCAGTCTAGTATCTGTCACGAATGATGATGATGAGGATGAAATGATGAGGACACCACGAACACTCAGTCCTCAGGCAGAGAAAATCGCCGACCCAGCTGGGAATCAAACCTGGGACCCTGTGATCCAGAGGAGGCAGCAATGCTAGCCACTAGACCATGAGCTGTGGACTCAGATCCTGGTGGCATCCTGTATACCTTGAGTATTACCACCTGCATCACTCCACTCATATCGCTATCCACGCAGCCACGACGGTGGATGGTAGTGATGGCAGGGGTAGGAGTGTCCAGCTTTGTACACTGATCTGCAGTGTCCACATCATCGCTATTGGTTGTAGACTTCCCTGTACAGGAACACAATTCCTTTCCTTGGCTCAGTGCCGGGCTCCACTCTTGATGCAGTTGTAGGTCACCTGCTTCACTAGTCACACCCTCTTGGATCATGAAATTAGAGGATTCTGGTTTGCCTATTACGACACAGCTATTAACTTAGTCAGCACTCAAGAGAAATTAGAGGATTCTGGTTCACCTGTTATGAGACAACTATTGATCATGCACAATACTCTGGTGTCTTGATGGGTCACATTATCATTATTCCATTACATTTGAACACACAGACACATTGCCATCTTCAGGTGGCGTGTGCTAATTGTTGCTCAGATCCTAGCAGCATCGTGTATATCTTGGGCATTACCACCTCCATCACTCAACTCATATCGCTACCCATGGAGCCACCGCAATGGATGGTAGTGATGATAGGGGTAGGAGTGTCTGGCTTTGGACACTGATCTCGTCTGTACACTTTATTGCTTTCGGTTGTGGGCTTCACTGTACGGGAACACTATTCTTTTCCTTGGCTCAGTGCAGGGCTCCACTCCTGATTCTTTTGTGTGTAATTTCCTTCGTTAGTCACACAATCCTGATTTAATGGCCTCTGTAATCATGCAATCCCAGAACGAGGAAGACTGGCTAAGCATCTGGTGTTATTGTATCCATAGCATGGCCAGTTTTATACTATGGTAAGCTATGGCTGATTTGGTGGTCTGGCGTAATTCACAAATTTAGACAACATTGTCAAAAAAAATGGTTCAAATGGCTCTGAGCACTGTGGGACTTAACATCTATGGTCATCAGTCCCCTAGAACTTAGAACTACTTAAACCTAACTAACCTAAGGACATCACACAACACCCAGTCATCACGAGGCAGAGAAAATCCCTGACCCCACCGGGAATCGAACCCGGGAACCCGGGCGTGGGAAGCGAGAACGCTACCGCACGACAACGAGCTGCGGACAGACAACATTGTCAATGGAATACATCGACCTGGTGCTATATTTAGGTTAAACCAACAGTCGAGATCGCAATAATATTTGTTTATTTACCGGTTTTGGTTTACATTAAAGTCAACTTCCAAATTTTTAGCCCCTATGGCTGGTGCTGGCGGCTCGTCGATTTACTCGTGGTACCACAATCGTACACTGTGTGGCCTCTATGTTCAAAGGCACCTTTTTCTCCCATGCATATAATTTCCTCACGTCGCTATGCTGCAGTGGCTGGGGATTTGGTAGATTCCTAGTTTTCGAGTCCGTAGCTCATGGTCGTGCGGTAGCGTTCTCGCTTCCCGCGCCCGGGTTCCCAGGTTCGATTCCCGGCAGGGTCAGGGATTTTCTGTGCCTCGTGATGACTGGGTGTTGTATGACGTCCTTAGGTTAGTTAGGTTTAAGTAGTTCTAAGTTCTAGGGGACTGATGACCATAGATGTTAAGTCCCATAGTGCTCAGAGCCATTTGAACCATTTTTGAACCTAGTTTTCGATGTGCTGGAACGTCCTTAACTGAGCTTAGTAGTGCCAAAGTTTTAAGGGTTGAACGAAATAGACATTTAACATTATGTCACTTCAAGAATTTACTGATTTTTCTGGAAGTATTGACGACAAAGGGGATACATGCTAGTGATTTGTGCTCTTCTTTTTCTTCCTGCTGTTGTCTCGGTACAGCCTGTCTAAACGCACGCCCTGTCCTATTGCTGCTGTACTCATTTCTTCGGAATGTCGTCTCCAGGTGCTTCAGCTCATTTGGAATAAATGTCTTTGTCGCAGATGGATCGCGCCGTATGAACAAGTATGCGTTAAATGCCTTCACTTTGGGAGCTGTAATGACAACTGGAGGCAGGCAGATACAGATCAGTATGTGCATGTTTTCTATGGTACACATTCTGTCCCAGTTTGCCATCTGGTAAGATGGTCTAGTTGATAAAAGCGGCGTAGAACTCAGGTGTGGAGCCCTACACTGACCCTAGAAAATGAGAAAGAGTTTCCGAACAGTGCAACCGACAGCTATAGTGCAGATACTGGAGGCCAGACTTCGTAGATGGACACCGCTATCCTCACCACCACCACCATCCACTGAGGTGGTCGCATGAACTATGATAGGAGCGAGACGGTGGAATGAATAAAGGCCAACATACAGATTGACAATTATTGAACTGTATGAAAAAAACGTAAATAAGATAGAAACTACGGTGTGCACACATTTTATTCAACATGCGAACATCACTACAGATATTCGGATTTAGGTTATGACATTTTCGATATGCCTGACATCCTTTGGCGATGATGTGGCGCAGACGAATAGACAAATTCTTCCTGACCTGCAGAAGTGTCGGAACATCGATGCTGTCTATAACCCTCTGAATGGCTGTATTCAGCTCAGCTATGGTTTTGGGGTTACTGCTGTACACCTTGGCTTTAATGTAGCCCTACCAAAAGGAGTCGCATGTGGTCAGATCCGAAGAACATGACGGCCAACCGAGGACCAAGTCAGTGGCCTCTGGGTACCCTAAAGTGCTCCTTCAGGATATCAAAAACCCTCCTGCTTCGATGGAGTCGAGCTCCCTCTTCCATGAACCACATCTTGTCGAAATGAGGGTCACTTTGGATCATGGGAATGAAATCATCTTCCAAAACTTTCACATACAGTTCAGTAGCCACTGTGCTCTTAGGAATATCGCACCCATTCTTTCCGTCACTAGACATTGCACACAACACAGTCAACCGTTGAGGGTGAAGAGACTTCTCGATGGCGTAATGCGGATCCTCAGTCCCCAAATGCGCTAATTTTTCTTACTGACTAACTCATCCAAATGAAAGTGGCCAACAATAACAAGGCGCATGCACATATTAACTTCTATCATACCCCGCGGCCAACCGTACAGTTTGAAAATCCAACGCAAACCGTTCAGAAGTTATGACGATTTTATTTCATATAGTTCAATAATTGTCGCCCTGTATATTAAAGCCATTTTTCAGAGGATTTTTTAGGATAAATATAGTTTTGTTTTTACATCTGGCACTTATATATTCAAACCATCTCTAACCATAAATTTTGCATGTTATTACCAATTACTCACCTGTCTTGTCAGAATCTGTATGTTCTCTAATCTGGACACAGGTATTATTCTAAAATATTCCCCGACTTGCCTGCAATATAAATAGTGAGACGCATCTGGAATGGATGTAAATAATACACTGCAGCAAGAGAAAGGTGCTACAATCCATAAAATTAATGTTTATAAACATCCTTCAGGAAATACTAACACGATTAAGTTGTTATCAATGGCCACTTTTTTTCGAGGAAAGCATAAGAGGACAGGAATCATGAGGAAACCTGTGTCGAGACATACATTAACGTAAAGAATATAGCATTCTAGAGAATGACATGAATGAAAGTACCCACTGATGATGATAGAAGTGAGCCGAAACATTTTTGGACTATAAAAAGCTCAGTTGCCGGTATAATACGTGAACCTGAGTTTCAGTTTATTCAATGATTTATTACATGATGTCCATCAGCAAGTACCTAAGGCGAGCAGTTAACAGTGGATGGAGCAAGACAAGTTAGGTAACTAACGTATGCTATCTCCACATCACTGACTCTTCAGTGTGCATACACTGGAGCACCTTGCATCGGAGATCAATTACTAGTCATCGCATAACAACAGTAACTCAACATGTCCTTTACCTCGTATGGTGACTGCAATCATCCTTAGAGCCATGGCTTTCGCAAACTCCTTTTCTATTGGTAGTGTAGGCATCCGGAACGAGTTGTTCTGCACTCTGTGCACAGTTTAATGCCTTGTTGCATTTAATAAAAGGCTGCAGCACTTTGGTTTGTCTACTTCATAATTTTCCTTACAAAATTAACGTACAGTATATGAGCTGTTCTCTCTGTCAGAAAGCTAAGCAATTGCTCCCATCTTCTCGTACTTAAGCTTGTTTCTCATTTCATTTCTTAATCGATCAACTCGCTTTCTTTCCACGATCTCTTCTTGACTAGTATCCTGTCATGCTCCTTTATCTCTTCCTATCCTACTCCTGCTCTCACATTCACTCTTGCTAGTCTATTCACTTTAAATCTGCCTGCCTGTATTTTTAATTTTTTTGTTCTACTTTTCATGTGCAAATATAAATTGTGTTTCTTTTCTGCTAAAGCTATTATCGTATTTATAACTAGGTTATTTCTAAGTGTTTGATTCCAGACTAGGTGTAAGATCTCCTAGAACTTGTGCGTCCTAGTGAATACAATGTAAAATGCGTAGGATGCCTCGTTAGAAGTGAAAGGGGCCTACCCTCTACCACAATAAATCAGACAAGATGCTTACATACGTGTCACCTGTCAGAGGTCAGGGGTCCCATATCACTCCAACTGCACATGTCCCACACCATTACAGAGCCTCCACCTGCTTGAACAGTCCCCAGCTGACATAAAGGGTCCGTGGATTCATGAGGTTGTCTCCATACCCGTACACGCCCATCCACTCATACAATTTGAAACTAGACTCGTCCAGGTAATATGTTTCCAGCCATCAACAGTCCAATGTCGATGTTGACGGGTCCAGGCGAGGCGTAAGGCTTTGTGTCGTGCAGTCATCAAGGGTACATGAGCGGACCTTCGGCTCCGAAAGCCCATATCGATGATGTTTCGTTGAAAGGTTCACACGCTGAGACAGGTTGACGGCCCAGCATGGAAATCTGCAGCAATACGTGGAAGGGTTGCACTTCTATCACGTCGGTCGTCATTGGTCCAGTTCTTGCAAGATCTTTTCCGGCCGCTTCACTGTCTCACATTTGGTGTTTTATATTCACAGTGAAAAGGTCGTGCGGGAAGATCGCCACTTCATCGCTACCTCAGAGATGGTGTGTCCCATCGCTCGTGCGCCGACTTAACACCACTTTCAAAGTCACTTAAACCTTGATAACTGCCATTGTAGCTGCAGTAACCGATATAATAACTGCGCCAGACACTTGTTGTCTTACGGTGGTGGTTCCTGCCGCAGCGACGTGTTATACCTAGTTACGTACCTCTGTATTTGAGCACGCATGCCTATACCAGTTTCTTTGGCGCACACTGCCTTCTCCCGCAAGCGCCGTGAGTTTACGTTAGGCGCACGTTGAGTGTTTAAGCATATATATACAGGGTGTTGCAAAGAGGTACGGCCAAACTTTCAGGAAACATTCCTCACACACAAATAAAGAAAAGATGTTATGTGGACGTGTGTCCGGAAACGCTTAATTTCCATGTTAGAGCTCATTTTAGTTTCGTCAGTCACCTACGGTCAATGGAGGACGTTATCATGATTTCATACGGGATACTCTACCTGTGCTGCTAGAACATGTGCCTTTACAAGTACGACACAACATGTGGTTCATGCACGATGGAGCTCCTGCACATTTCAGTCGAAGTGTTCGTACGCTTCTCAACAACAGATTCGGTGACCGATTGGATTGGTAGAGGCGGACCAATTCCATGGCCTCCACGGTCTCCTGACCTCAACCCTGTTGACTTTCATTTATGCTGGGATTTGAAAGCTCTTGTCTACGCAACCCCGGTACCAAATGTAGAGACTCTTCGTGCTCGTATTGTGGACGGCTGTGATACAATACGCCATTCTCCAGGGCTGCATCAGCACATCAGGGATTCCATGCGACGGAGGGTGGATGCATGTATCCTCGCTAACGGAGGACATTTTGAACATTTCCTGTAACAAAGTGTTTGAAGTCACGCTGGTACGTTCTGTTGCTACTTGTTTCCATTCCATGATTAATGTGATTTGAAGAGAAGTAATAAAATGAGCTCTAACATGGAAAGTAAGCGTTTCCGGACACATGTCCACATAACATCATTTCTTTATTTGTTTGTGAGGAATGTTTCCTGAAAGTTTGGCCGTACCTTTTTGTGACACCCTGTATGAGCGTATGGCATTGGTGGCCGGGAGACCCCTCGCGGGGCGAACGGTTCGGCCGCCGCTCCACAAGTTCTTTAACGCCACTACGGCGACTTGCGAGTGAATGAGGATGAAAGACACATAACACCCAGTCATCTCGAGGCAGAGAAAATGCCTGACCCCGCCGGGAATCGAACCCGGGACCCCGTGCGCGGGAAGCGAGAACACTGCCGCAAGACCACTTCTTTTTTTCTTTTTTTTTTGCATGTTGTTTGTTATTGATCGTTGCTTTTGGTCGTTGCAGACGTCGCAAGACATCCTGTTCAAGTGCGGTGGTTGATCCTTCTACTCAGTTTTTTATTACAGAGGCCAACCGGCTCTCTGACCGAACACGCTGAGCTACCGTGCCGGCTGCAGCAGGCGCTACTGACCGGCTGCTTTGGTTCATGTGCACTTCAGGCTGCTGGTCAAGTTTTCTCCCGGCTGGGTCCCGAGGACGTCGACGATGGGGACGTCGTGGCCAGCTGATGGCAGCGGCCGGGAGGCGGTGTCGGTGGCGGAGGTGGAGGCGGAGGCGGCGGTGGAGGCGGAGGCGGCGGCGCGGGCGGCGCGCGTGGAGGCGGCGGTGACGGCGGCGTACGCGGGGGCGGCGTCCACCATCCTGGCGTGCCTGGCGGCCACCGCGGCGCTCGCCGCCTTCCTCGCCGTCAGGAGGCGGCGCCGGCGTCGCAGCGAGGAGCGGCTGCTCGCCGCCTACAGCCGCAGGTAACCAGCCCCACCTCACTCCCCGCATGCCAGTACAGCCCTCGCAGGTGGCCGATGCACAGTGACCAGTTTTCGTCCAAGGCGCTGGGCGAGTTCATTCGTTTGTTCGGAAGGGGATGACGACAAGAGTTTGTCACCTTTCGACCGGTCGGCACTCATAGAATCGAGGCAGACGTCCTGCAATCTTTCACAACCGATTTTACAGAAACTATTCGATAAAATTTGATTTTTCCTTTACTTAAACCTTTATCTACATCTACATTTATACTCCTCAAGGCACCCAACGGTGTGTGGCGGAAGGCACTTTACGTGCCACTGTCATGTCCTCCCTTTCCTGTTCCAGTCGCGTATGGTTCGCGGGAAGAACGACTGCCGGAAAGCCTCCGTGCGCGCTCGAATCTCTCTAATTTTACATTCGTGATCTCCTCGGGAGGTGTAAGTCGGGGGAAGCAATATATTCGATACCTCATCCAGAAACGCACCCTCTCGAAACCTGGACAGCAAGCTACACCGCGATGCAAAGCGCCTCTCTTGCAGAGTCTGCCACTTGAATTTGCTAAACATCTCCGTAGCGCTATCACGGTTACCAAATAACCCTGTGACGAAACGGGCCGCTCTTATTTGGATCTTCTCTATCTCCTCTGTCAACCCGACCTGGTACGGATCCCACACTGATGAGCAATACTCAAGTATAGTTCGAACGAGTGTTTTGTAAGCCACCTCCTTTGTTGATAGACTATATTTTCCAAGGACTCTCCCAATGAATCTCAACCTGGCACCCGCCTTACCAACAATTAATTTTATATGATCATTCCACTTCAAATCGTTCCGTACGCATACCCCCAGATATTTTACAGAAGTAACTGCTACCAGTGTTTGTTCCGCTATCATATAATCATACAATAAAGGATCCTTCTTTCTATGTATTCGCAATACATTAAATTTGTCTATGTTAAGGGTCAGTTGCCACTCCCTGCACCAAGTGCCTATCCGTTGCAGATCTTCCTGAATTTCGCTGCAATTTTCTCTATGTACTACAGCATCATCCGCAAAAACCTGCATGGAACTTCCAACATTATCTACTAGGTCATTTACATATATTGTGAAAAGAAATGGTCCCATAACACTCCCCTGTGGCACGCCGGTGGTTACTTTAACGTCTGTGTTCTTTTTGCTAAAAACTCTTCAATCCAGCCACACAGCTGGTGTGATATTCCGTGGGCTCTTACTTTATCAGGCGACAGTGCGGAACTGTATCGAACGCCCTCCGGAAGTCAAGGAAAATAGCATCTACCTGGGAGCCTGTATTTAATATTTTCTGGGTCTCATGAACAAATAAAGCGAGTTGGGTCTCACACGATCGCTGTTTCCGGAATCCATGTTGGTTCTTACAGAGTAGATTCTGGGTTTCCAGAAATGACATGATAAGCGAGCAAAAAACATGTTCTAAAATTCTACAACAGATCGATGTCAGAGATATAGGCCTATAGTTTTGCGCATCTGCTCGACGACCCTTCTTGAAAACTGGAGCTACCTGTACTCTTTTCCAATCATTTGGAATCTTCCGTTCCTCTACAGACTTGCGGTACACGGCTGTTAAAAGGGGGGCAAGTTCTTTCTTTTATATGCCAGGTTCGTGATGATGTGCCCATCATTTCGTTAATGGACATAGTTATTGTGACATTTACGTGAAAGTAAGACACTGCGCGAAATTCGGTAAAGTGTGCAATGAAAAAGAGAGGTCGCTACGATTTTGCGTTTGGATCATATTACATAATATGTTAATGGGTATAAAGTTTAGCTAACATACGGAGTTTTTCTGTAGACTTGGTAAGAGGTATCTGTCTGTCACCAATGTCGAGAAAACTGATCTGATGTAGCACGCTCATTTGCGATCGCGCCGCGCCAGCGATAAAGCCAGAGTGAAATATCCGCAACATTCCTCAGATTTCATAAATGGTTTCAGATACCGAAGCGAGACTCTGCCAAATGATAGCACGCGAACAAAAGAGAATTTTACCGTATCGATATTATGTAAAACTTCATTATCTACGATGTTATTCCAGCAGCTAAAGACTTTTTCGTTGAAAGAATGTGATTTCTAAGGGTCATCAATGTCTGGTGAAACGGAAATGCTATGGGTTTTGGAACATTTGTGATGACATGACACATTTTTTGTACTGAGGATATCCTCTTTCATAAGCTACTGACTTTGCTTTTCCTCAGTTCCTCACTTAACAAACTGAAAAACCGCTGTTTCAAAATTCTCTCGCAACTGTGTCTGTACAGCATGTTAGTGAGGTGAGACAGAGTAAATTTTAACATGGCAACAAGAGAAATGTATAGGTTTTACACAAAATTTTCCACTCTGAAAGTTTGAAATGGTTAACAAGTCAGGTGAAAATAAATAGCTGCATTTTCGGCGGAATTCCATTTAGATACTAACGAAAACAGAGATGACAGTAGATCCTTTTGAATGGTCACCATGCAGGTGTACACATGGAGAGTCCCACATAATATTTACAAAAAATGTGAGTGTAGGCTTCAGTTTGGAGCGGCACTTTCCCTCCAGCGCTCGACGTTTCCCCTACAATGCCTACCCGTTACCCCCACCACTACCACTCTCCCCACTCGTGCCCTACAGTCTGTGTATTTACCGGCTACAGAGTTCTGCACGGATTATACTGAATACAGTGACGAGATGGGCTGCTCTTCTTTGGATCTTCTGTTATGCTGTGTTAATTCAGCCTGGTAACGGTCATAGACTGCCAATGCTCTCAGAACTGTTAGAGCAAAAATGGTTCAAATGGCTCTGAGCACTATGGGACTCAACTTCTGAGATCATCGGTCCCCTAGAACTTAGAACTACTTAAACCTAACTAACCTAAGGACATCACACACATCCATGCCGGAGGCAGGATTCGAACCAGCGACCGTAGCGGCCGCGCGGTTCCAGACTGTAGCGCCTAGAACCGCTCCGCCACTCCAGCCGGCTGTTAGAACAAGTAAGCCACGTTTTTCGTCAGTGAGTTACAACTACTTGAGTTTCTTCCAATGAGTCTCAGTCTATTACTGGCTTTTCCTATATGTGTGTTATGTAACCATTCCATTACAGGTCGTCCGTCATGGTCCATATCATATTCTGCTGATGATACAGATTACAGTGATCTATTGCTAGTCGTGTAAACAGTTTAAATGGGTACTTCCCCTTAATATACAGATACATGCCACTATTTTTCAGCTTAGTCACTCACTCTCTGTAAACAATGGATGCAGCGTTCTATCAATCCTTCAATTTCTCGAAGACAGAAATCAGCTACTTGGTCACCCATTCTAGAACCGATGTGTGAACGGCCTTCCCCGTAGAAAAACCTCTTTCCCCACACATATTCATCCTCGACATTGTCATCTGTGGGCGATGTCGACGCCCTTCCTTCCCAGTCAACATCACCCGCGTCTGTGCGGCCTTGGTCAAATTGTTGGAAATGGTTCACTACGGCTGGACAGGACACCGTATGTGGCGTGTATACCGCCAGAAATTCACGATGGATCTGTGTGCAAATTAGACGTTTTGCCCACGATAATCTCACTGTTCTATGTTCTTCAGCTATGGAATTCGTTACCGTTTGCTGCTCCACTTCGATCGCACAGTCTGACACACCTGTTATCTGTACTGCAGCAGAATTGTGTCTCCTGGAAACCCTGAACAGGCACAGTCTTCTGACAATGTCCCACTCTTTTTGCAACAATAGTCTTAGCGTGGAAGAACATATGTAACTTACTTTTTGAAGTTGTCACACAGAAATCCGATAATACCGGCACGAAGTATCCACCACAGTTCACTGTAGAGTAGCTTGCGGGATATGTGCTGTGTAGATGACTCATCGTCAGGAGTGATTCATTCTGCAAGAGACACACTTGTTCACAGCTTTCGAAATGACCAGCATAATCTTCCGTTGTGTTGCTCAACTGTTCGGTAACTTAAAAGTCAAGTCATATCTTCAGGCGGAGTCCTGGTCCGCAGGGAAATTTTTATTTCTGAAAGAGTAACAGAGGTTGTGAACTTTGCACCTTTAGCGAAACATCTGTTCTGAACCAATCGAAGGAAATGGAACCGATGCTGCGTAAAAGTTTCGCTACTCTTACGTAGACATTCTTCACTGCTATTCTTTTTATATTTTACTTGTCTATTTACCCTCCTATCTCTAGTTGACGCAAATAATTCTTTGCTTTCCGTTGACTAATAGTTATCTGTTGGTCGTAATTTCATAATAGTTCATATCACCAACGAACATGCTCAGACAGTTTTATGGATTGTGCCGCAATGATTTTTTCATCATGTTACAGACAATGCGGCATTTCCTCGTATGATACGATTTAATCTCTTTAGAACGCGTTACTGCAAAGCAGTAAACAGAATTTAGAAAATCACCTATTGTCTGTAGAACCTTTCCTGATCGATTATAGAAGTGGCTGGAGGAAGTGCAGGAAGGAAACTCCTATCAGCAGACTCCTGTGGAAAGAGGAGCAAAGAAGACCCCCGTCCCATTTCTTCCAGTACTGATATCAAGCGCTTGCTGTGTGTTTCGCACCGAACACCAGTACAAAGCTAGAAGTGGCGCACGGGTGTACCGAATGCTGAAACGTTTCGCGAAAGACCTTTGTTGACGAGTTAATTTTCAATGAGATTACCTGTTGCTGCAAATTCAGTTTCCATGAATAAGTCACATCGTTAATTATTTTCCCCCCTTCGTTCCTTTTTCTAATAAACTTTCTGAGGCTACAGCTTCTATTACAGACTTTGAAGCAAACAGCAGCGAAGAGCAACGCGAAGTCGCTGCTGTTTTTGTTGTTGTTTTTATTGTTGTTGTTGCCGTCGTCATAAGTCGGAAGACTGGTTCGAGCAGATCTCGTTCTGCAAATTTGAGCACATCTACCTGACTGCTGTAACTTCTAACAATTTGTACTTACTTACTGTATTCAAACCTCACTTTCTCCCCTCATTTACAATTGAAGTATTACTTATCTCTTCAAAATGTGCTTTGTCAACCTATCCCTTCTTTTAAAAATCAAGTTCTGCCACACAGCTCTTTTTTCCTTAATTTTCCTCACTATATCTTAACCAGTTCCCTAATCATTCCCTGATGACACCTGATTAATGATCTACACCCTGAGATCAGAATGGGTGAGGTTTTTACCTAGAAGATGTTTTATCAACAAGGCTGCCATAGCATCCTATAGCAACATTAATTGTAAACATGTGCGGCATATCAAATCGTTAAGGTATGGAAACAGCGGCAAGTATGTGTTAATTTAGCCAAAATTGGCATAAAACCTTCGTTGGTGTATTGAAATGAGAGGGATACATGCACATAATCTTTACTTGAACACTTATTTTGTGTAAATGGTGAAAAAGAGATTTCTCATAAGAAAGACACACAGCAAGAAAATAGTTTTTCGGACATGTTAGTACATACAACAAAATACAGATTTTTAAATAAAAAAAGGTGTTTTTGTGGTTCACAAACAAGTATAATTTATTTATATATCAAAAATAAATGTAATTAAATAATTAAAATTAAAACACAACACAAACGTAAATTTTACCATGTAAAATAAAATTCTAGTTCTTCTGCACGCGCCGGCCGCGGTGGTCTAGCGGTTCTAGGCGCTCAGTTCGGAACCGCGGGACTGCTACGGTCGCAGGTTCGAATCCTGCCTCGGGCATGTAAGTGTGTGATGTCCTTAGGTTAGTTAAGTTTAAGTAGCTCTAGGTTCTAGGGGACTGATGACCACAGATGTTAAGTCCCATAGTGCTCAGAGCCATTTGAACCATTTGAACCTTCTGCACGATGAAGTTTAGATAAATAATACCTGATTATCAAAGTTGAAAGTAAAAAAAAAGAATAATAAATGAAATCGTCAATGTCTGTATAAAGTTCATGTGCCCAATCGTCACATCTTTCATACTGGATTCAGTTTTCTTCGAAATATTCTCCACAAACAATGTTGATCCGAAAACACCATCTCAGGTGTGTTACAGATGTCTTCTGATTCCTTACACTGGGAACTTTGCAATGTAGTTATAGGAACATTAAAACTATCGACAGCAACCCTTTCGAGCATTTCGCCCACCAAAACACTTGAAACTGAATACTTTTTTTTTCGTCTTCAATCTGCTGACTGGTTTGATGCGGCCCGACACGAATTCCTCTCCTGTGCTAACCTCTTCATCTCAGAGTAGCACTTGCAACCTATGTCCTCAATTATTTGCTGGATGTATTCCAATCCCTGTCTTCCTCTACAGTTTTTGCTCATTGCAACTCTCTCGAGTACCATGGAAATCATTCCCTCATGTCTTAACAAATGTCCTATCATCCTGTCCCTTCTCCTTATCAGTGTTTCCACATATTCCTATCCTCTCAGATTCTGCGTAGAACCTCATCATTCCTTACCTTATCAAGTCCACCTAATTTTCAACATTCCTCTGTAGCACCACATCTCAAATGCTTCTATTCTCTTCTGTTTCGGTTTTCCCACAGTTGATGTTTCACCACCATACAATGCTGTACTCCAGACGTACGTACATTCTCAGAACTTTCTTCCAAAAATTAAGGCCGATATTTGACATTAGTAGAGTTCTCCTGGCGGGAATGTCTTTTTTACCACTGCTTTTGATGTCCTCCTTGCTCCGTCCGCCACTGGTTATTTTACAGCCTAGGTAGCAGAATTCCTTAACTTCATCTACTTCGTGTCCATCAATCCTGATGTTCAGTTTCTCTTTTCTACTACTTCTCATTACCTTGGACTTTCTTCGATTTACTCTCAGTCCATGTGTTGTACTCATCAGACTGTTCATTCCGTTCAGCATATCATGTAATTCTTCTTCACTTAGGATAGCAATGTCATCAGCGAATCGTATCATTGATATCCTTTCATCTTGAATTTTAATTCCACTCCTGAACCTTTCTTTTATTTCCATCGTTGCTTCCTCGATGTACACATTGAACAGTACGGGCGAAAGGCTACTTCCTTGTCTTACACCCTTTTTAATACCTCGTTCTTGGTCGTCCACTCTTATTATTCCGTCTTGGCTGTTGTACATATTGTATATGACCCGTCTCTCCCTATAGCTTACCCCTACTTTTTTCAGAATTTCGAACATCTTGGACCATTTTACACTGGCGAACGCTTTTTACAGGTCGGCATATCCTATGAACGTGTCTTGATTTTTCTTTAGTCTTACTTCCATTATTAACCGTAACGTCAGAATTGCCTCTCTCGTGTCTTTACTTTTCCTAAAGCCAAACTGATCGTCATCTAGCACATCCGCAATTTTGTTTTTCATTCTTCGTTATATTATTATTGTAAGCAACTTGGATGCATGAGCTGTTAAGCTGATTCTGCGATAATTCTCGCACTTGTCAGCTCTTGCCGTCTTCTGAATTGTGTGAATGATGCTTTTCCGAAAGTCGTATGGTATGTCACCACACTCATACATTCTACGCACCAACGTGAGTAGTCGTTTTTTTTACCACTTCCCCCAATGATTTCAGAAATTCTGATGGAATGTAATCTGTCCCTTCTGCCTTATTTGACCTTAAGTCCTCCAAAGCTCTTTTAAATTCTGATTCTAATACTGGATACCCTATTTTTCTTAATTGACTCCTGTTTCTTCTTCTATCACATCAGACAAATCTTCCCCCTCATAGAGGCTTTCAATGTATTCTTTCCATCTATCCGCTCTCTCCTCTGCATTTAACAGTGGCATTCCGTTGCACTCTTAATGTTACCATCCTGCTTTTAATGTCACCGAAGGTTGTTTTGACTTTCCTGTATACTTAGTCTGTCCTTCCGACAATCATTTCTTTTTCGATGTCTTCACATTTTTCCTGCAGCCATTTCGTCTTAGCTACCCAACCAGCACTTCCTGTTTATTTCATTCCTTTATTCCTGAGTTTCCCGGAACATTTTTGTACTTCCTTCTTTCATCGATCAGTTGAAGTGTTTCTTATGTTGCCCATGGTTTCTTCGCAGTTACCTTCTTTGTACCTATGTTTTCCTTCCCATCTTCTGTGATGGCCCTTTTTAGAGATGTCCATTCCTCTTCACCTGTACTGCCTACTGAGCTATTCCTTATTGCTGTAACAATAGCATTAGAGAAATTCAAGCGTATCTCGTCGTTTCTTAGTACTTCCGTATCCCACTTCTTTGCGTATCGTTTCTTCTTGACTAATGTCTTAAACGTCAGGCTATTCTTCATCACTACTATATTGTGATCTGAGTCTATATCTGCCCCTGGGTACGCCTTACAATCCGGCATCTGATTTCGGAACCTCTGTCTGACCATGATGTAATCTAACTGAAATCTTTCCGTATCACCCGGCCTTTTCCAAGTATACCTCCTCCTCTTGTGATTGTTGAACAGGGTATTAGCTATTACTAGCTGAAACTTGTTACAGAACTCAATTAGTCATTCTCCTCTCATTCCTTTCTCATTCCTTGTCCCAAGCCCATATTCTCCAGTAACCTTTTCTTCTACTCCTTCCCCTGCAACTGCGTTCCAGTCCCCCATGACTATTAGATTTTCATCCCCCTTTACATACTGTATTACCCTTCAATATCCTCATACACTTTCTCTATCTCTTCAGCTTCAGCTTGCGATGTCGGCATGTATACCTGAACGATAGTTATCAGTGTTGTTCACAGAAACACACTCTTTGCCGCACCTTTCTATTCATAACGAATGCTCCTCCCTTTGTATGATTTTCTGCTGCTGTTGATATTATCCTATACTCATCTAACGAGAAAGCCTTGTCTTCTTTCCACTTCACTTCACTGATCCCTACTATATTTAGACTGAGCCTTTGCATTTCCTTTTTCGGATTTTCTAGTTTCCCTACCACGTTCAAGTTTCTGACGTTCTCCCCCCCCCCCCTCCCCCCCAACTCGTAGAACGTTATCCTAGCGTTGATTATTCAATCTTTTTCTCATGGTAACCTCCCCGTAAAACCAAGAAAATGGCCCATACCAGACAACTTTTGGTGTGGCCCATATTACCTGACTGACATCACACAGTAAAACATGGCGGAAACGCACACTGTCTTGAGCGAGTGGCGTTCGGTATCACGATGCAGTCAGTCTACATTACACTAATTGAATATTAATTGTAGTATGAAAATATTACGTTCTACCTTTAAGAGTAATAACCGCTTCTGAAATTTAGACAGCTGAGCAGCTTCAACACTCAAAAACGAATAGAATATCCAGACATTAATGTGGAGTGTGGACGTCCTTAACCATTATTGCGGCTTGAACTGTGCTTAGGAATCTTTCAGTGACGTGTCCGAATCTCTTAGGAGGAATTGCAGCCCTTTCATCGTCAAGACCCGAAACCAGAGAAGGTGGAGGATGTTGGACGGTAGGCCCTGGAGCGAAGTCGGCGTTCCAAAGCATCCCAAAGTTGTTTCATAGGGTTCAGATCGGGACTCTCCATTTCACGAACATTACTGTCTACCTGCTGCATCCGAGATGGTACATTGTCATGCTGATACAAACTATCACAGTATCCAACCTGTTCTTCTACTGTACGCAGGACGCAATGCTGCAAAATGTATTCATTTTATTCCACATTTATCACTTTTGTAACCACGATAAGGAGATCACACTGTGAACACAGAAACACCACCACATCGTACCACCTCCTCCACCTGCTGGCACTACATACAATAGCAGCTAACGTTTATCAGGCATTCGTCAAACGCAAACCGTTCCATCGGATTCCCGGAGGGCATAGCGTGATTGAACACTGCAAAACACTCGTTTCCTGTCATCCACCACTGTCCGGTGGCATCGCTCTAAAGGTCGCTTCGCACTGACTTCAAAAGTATGCGGCTTGTGACGAGCTGCTCGAACATTGCACGCCATTCCTTTCAACTCCCTTCGTACAGTCGTTGTGCTAGCTCGAGTGCTGGTAATTGTATTGCATAGTATGTCAAACGGCGACCTAGAAACGACTACCGCAGTCCACTTCATCCCTCCGCCGCCACACACCGAACCCAGGGTTATTGTGCGGTTCGGCCCCCGGTGGACCCCTCTCCCCCCCGCCCAGGGAACGTCTCACACCAGACGAGTTTTTGCGTGGTAGATTAATGGTGGTGTTCGCGTACATAGAGAACTTTTTAGCACAGCAATCACCGACATAATGTAGCTGAAGCGGAATAAGGGGAACCAGCCCGCATTCGCCGAGGCAGATGGAAAACCGCCTAAAAACCATCCACAGACTGACCGGTTCACCGGACCTCGACACAAGTCCGTCGGACGGATTCATGCCGGGGACCAGGCGCTCCTTCCCGCTCCGGAAAGCCATGCGTTAGACCGATCGGCTAACCGAGCGGGCGTGCTGGTAATACTTTGGAAGTCACGAACGATTTTTTCTGCTGATTTCATGCGAGTTCTTACAACACTGTCTCCAACGCTCGACGGTCCCCGTTCGGCAGTGCATCAGGTCTGACCCGTATTTGGTTTAGCTCTATTTCTTTCTTCGCGTTTGCACTTCACAAACACATCACAGAGGGTTGGGTTGGGCAGCTTGAGATGGTTTTACACTGAAGCGCCGAAGAAACTGGTATAGGCATGCGTATTCAAACACCGAGGTATGTGAACAGGCATAATATGGCGCTGCAGTCGGCAACGCCTGTAGAAGACAAGTGTCTGGCGCAGTTGTTAGATCGGTTACTGCTGCTACAATGGCAGTCATCACGATTTAAGTGGGTTTGAACGTGGTGTTATAGTCAGCGCACGAGCGGTGGGACACATCAACTCCGAGGTAACGATGAAGTGGGGATTTTCCCGTACGACCATTTCACGAGCGTACCGTGAATATTAGGAATCCGGTAAAACTTCAAATCTCCGACATTTCTGCGACTGGAAAGAGATACTGCAAGAACTGGAGCAACGACGACTGAAGAGAATCGTTCAGTGTGACAGAAGTGCAACCCTTCCTCAAATTGCTGCAAATTTCGATACTGGCTCATCAACAAGTGCCAGCATGAGAACCATTCAACGAAACATCATCGATGTGGTGTTTTGGAACCGAAGGCCTACTCGTGTACCCTTGATGACTGCACGAGGCAAATCTTTACGCCTCGCCTGGGCCCATCAACACCGACAATGACTGTTGATGACTGGAGACATGTTATCTGGTCGGACGAGTCTCGTTTCAAATTGTATAAAGTGGATGGACGTGTATGCGCACGGAGACAACCTCATGAATCCAAGGGCCTTGCATATCAGCAAGGAACTGTTCAAGGGGGTGGAGGCTCTGTAATCATGTAGGGCGTGTGGAGATGGAGCAATATGAACCCCTGATACGTCTAGATACGGCTCTGACAGAGGACACGTACGTAAGCATCCTGTCTGATTACCTGTATCCATTCATGTCCATTGTGCATTCCGACAGACTTGGGCAATTTCAACAGGACAGTGCGACCCCCCCCCCCCCCCCCCCCAGACTGGCTCCAGAAACACTCTTCTGGGTTTAAACACTTCCACTGGCTACCATACATGAACATTATTGAGCTTATCAGGGATGCTTTCCGGACATCCCTACGTAATTCAGACCATATGTCGCCAGAGGCGGACGTGTCACTACAATAGAAGGTTGGGGGTACTGAGTTGTCGGTAGAGGAGCAGCAACACAACAATGGGTCGGTCAGGACAAATCAGTGACTTCGAACGTGGACTTTGTGTTTGGCTGTCACCCGAGTAACGAATCCGCCGAGTAACGAATCCGCCGCAACACGACGTGGCATGGACTCGACTAACGTCTGAAGTAATGCTGGAGGGAACTGACACTATGAACCCTGCAGGGCCGTCCATAAATCCGTAAGCGTACTAGAGGATGGAGGTCTCTTCTGAACAGCACGTTGCAAGGTATCCCTGATATGCTCAATAATGTTCATGTTTGGGGCGTTTCGTGGTCCGCAGAAGTGTTTAAACTCAGAAGAGTGTCCCTGGAGCAACTCTGTAGTGGCAATTCTGGACGTATGGGGTGTCACACTGTCCTGCTGGAATTGCCCAGCTTTGTCGGAATGCACAATGGACATGAATGGATGCAGGTGATCAGACAGGATGCTTACATACGTGTCAACTGTCAGAGTCGTATCTAGACATATCAGGGACCCCATATCACTCTAACTGGACACATCCCACCAGCTTGAACAGTGCCCTGCTGACATGCAGGGTTCTTGGATTCATGAGGTTGTCACCATACCCATACACATCCATCGCCTCGATACAATTTGAAACATGACTCGCCCGACCAGACACCATGTTTCCACTCATCAACAGTTCAGTGTTCGTGTTAACGATCCCAGGCGAGGCGTAAAGCTTTGTGTCGTGCACTCATGAAGGGTACGCGAGTGAGCCTTCAGCTCGGAAAGCCCATATAGATCACGTTTTGTGGAGTGGTTCGCACGCTGACACTTTTTGATGGCCCAGCATTGTAATCTGCAGCAATTTCTGGAAGGGATGCACTTCTGTCACGTTGAGCGATTCTGTTCAGTCGTCGTTGATACCATTCTTAGACAATCTTTTTCCGGCCGCAGCGATGTCGGAGATTTGAAGTTTTACCAGATTCCTGATATTCACGGTACACTCACACTCGTGAAATGATCGAACGGGAGAATCCCTACTTCATAGCTACCCCTCGCTCTCGAGCGCCGACTATAACACCACGTTCAAACTCACTTTAATCGTGATAACCTGCCATTGTAGCGGCAGTGACCCATCTAACAACTGCACCAAACACTTGTTGTCTTATATAGACATTGTCGACCGCAGCGCCGTATTCTGTTTACATATTTTTGTATTTGAATACGCATGCCTATTCCAGTTTCTTTGCACCTCAGTGTAAGTTCTCTTACAGAGGGTATTATTACCGTTTCTCCAGTATCATAGCCTTTACCACTTTTTGGAATTATTTCGGATTGCGGTAAGTGGCAATTGATCGACCTTCGTTCACTGCGTGTTCTTTCTTAAATGATGCAACGGTTGCTGAACTTTTTTGAAGTGTTTTATAGATTTACCGATACTATTCAATGGGCTTGCCATTATTATGTTGATGCTTTGTAGAAAAGTGTTCTCGCAATAGATTTGTTGTTCACTTACAACCGAATCTATAAAACCCATTTTCAGATACTCTGGCAACTAGCCACGAACGTGTTTATTTTTCTTGAGACATGAGCCCATCCACAAACAAAAGAGCGTGTGTCGTGTGCCGACTGCTGCGCATGCCTCTCGCACATCACGGACTGGGTTCGTAGTGTGGTTGGCGCCGTGAATGAATGCAAATTGTCTGCTACCGTTTGATGGTGGTGTGGGATGCCGGAGGGGGTTGGGGGAGAGGGAGTGCGCGAGCTGTTCTAGAACGTAGTGCCTTAGTTTCGGGTCATACTACAGGATGTATGAAAAATAATTATCCGATTTAAGAGAATCATTTCTCTTACGTTATTTGAGGTATATGCATCAACTATGTGCTGTAGTAAAGAGCAAACTATCGGGTTTTACATGCTTCCCACTAGGTAGCAGCAGTGTGCGCCCACTTCAGTTATAGTAAAAGTGGCGTCGGGACAACAGACGCCGTTTTGTGTTCTGTGTTTTGCGCAGTGCGGGTCAGTAATAACTGTTCAGCGTGACTTTCGTACCAGTTATGGTGTGGATGCTCCTGTGCATTAGACGATGGCGTGAACAATTCCGAGAAACAGGTTGTTTGTGCAAAGGTAAATGGCTGTGCCGCCTCCGAGTTTCTGACACAAGCGTGGAAAACATCCGCCACAGTTTCGCAGAGAATCCGCAGAAATCCGTTCGCCTTGCAGCTCGACAGCTCAACATGCCCCCGATGTCTGTCTGGTGTACGTTGCGTCGACGTTTACCCATGAAACCGTACAAAATTCAGTACTGCAAGGCCTTCGTGAAGCTGACAAACAACAGCTTGTGAGTTCTGTAATTTCGTTCTTGGCAAGATGGAGGCTGACAGTTTTCTTCCACACTTAGTGTTCAGTAAGGAGGCAACATTCCATTTAAGGGGAGACGGAAGGCAATTTTTATCCCTATTCTGCCAATGCTATTTTACCCCTTGAATACGTACACTTTTCAAAAGAACTATAAGTGATAAAAGAATGAAATTTTTGCGGCATATATATATATATAAAACATATGTGCTTCGGTTTAAAAGTAAAATGAACATAATACCTCTTATGGTTTTGAAGAAAAAAATATTTATTCTTTCACTAATAAAATTTAACTTTTTTTGTACATTAATTATTATACAACAGTTTCTGATTATTTGGTTGGTCTCAATTTACTTGTAATAATTTATTACTATCTGCAGTACAAATTGATCAAATTTCATGTTTCTAACCCCATTAGTTTATCAAATAATGGTACCTGAAAGTAAAAAAAAATGTAGTTTTGAGAAAAATCCATTTAAAGTTTAATATCGCAATTCTAGTATAGTTATTGATGAGAATTACTTACCACTAATATTTTCCTGCACCATACTGAGTATCATCTGAATCATACTGATCTTTTCTTCTCTTGGTCTCTCTTCTTTTCTGTCTGGCTTCTTTTGTGCATTTTAAATTAGCTATATCTGCTTTGTGGATTCTCTCTTTATCTATTTGCACCAAGTATTTTGCAGTATTTCCACTAGATTTTATGCCCAATAATTCCAAAACATCCAGTTTTCTAATTACACTATCATTGAAGCATAAAATAGCATCATAAACAAAAAATTTGAGGGTTGTAAGCTGAACAAATACAGTTTTCGGTAACCGGTTCCAGAGGACAGAATTTACACAGTCATTTAAATTTTGGATTTTCCCATGAAGAGCCGGCCGAAGTGGCCGTGCGGTTAAAGGCGCTGCAGTCTGGAACCGCAAGACCGCTACGGTCGCAGGTTCGAATCCTGCCACGGGCATGGATGTGTGTGATGTCCTTAGGTTAGTTAGGTTTAACTAGTTCTAAGTTCTAGGGGACTAATGATCTCAGCAGTTGAGTCCCATAGTGCTCAGAGCCATTTGAACCATTTTTTTCCCATGAAGACATTTCTTCAACATGGTATCTTTACAAAGGTCTCTAAATATGGGTTTAATTTCATTCATTACTGACGCTGGTAAAGAATGTTTATGGTCAAATCTGGCACTTCTCCTGTACTTGCACCAAGTGCCAGGATCATTCGGGCAAAGACCGTGCACTGGATTTTCATTTGTGGAAAGGTTATGGAAAAGGATAGCCCATACAGCTCTTTTTACGTTTTCTAAATTCCCTTCCTATCTTCTTATGGCCAAGCCGAAGATATCAAGTTTCAGGCGTTACCTCTCACCAGGACAACGCAGTGGCCGGCGAACTGCACTTATCTAAGATCAAGAGCAGCGACGTTTGCGTAAAGTTGTGAGTGCTAACAGACAAGTATATCGATAGTAGATACAGGGTAGGAAACATTGAAGCGATAAAACAATAGAAGCATGAAATAATATACAAGGAGTTAAAGAATGCTGTGCATTATCTCTGCATGGCGCAGAAATGCCAGATTGCACAGAGCGTCAGGGAAACCATCTTATCTCTCGAAAAAATTGTCGTATTTATATAAAACAAAAACTGTTTCACGCAGGAAAGGCCAGGCATTTCAAATATGCTAAAATCTAAAAATCGAATTTTGAAGCCCACTTGTCTTCCGTCTCCCCTTAAATGGAAAGATGAGCCATCATACTGTAAGAATATGGAGTGCGGAACAACCACATGAAATTATACAACATGAGAGGGACTCTCCAAAGTTTAATGTGTTTTGTGCAGTTTCATGGAAAAGGTGTATGGTCCATTTTTCTTTGCCGAGAACACTGTTATAACAGGAAGCACATATCTTGAGCTTGAGAGCTTCGCCGGCCGGAGTGGATGAGCGGTTCTAGGCGCTACGGTCTGGAACTGTGCGACCGCTTCGGTCGCAGGTTCGATCCTGCCTCGGGCATGGATGTGTGTGATGTCCTTAGGTTAGTTAGGTTTAAGTAGTTCTAAGTTCTAGGGGACTGATGACATCAGAAGTCTAGTCGTATAGTGCTCAAAGCCATTTGAACCATTTTTTTTTTTTTTTTTTTTTTTTTTGAGAACTTTGTTTTCCCACAGTTGGAGACTGGTTTGAACGGCTTCATTTACTAACAGGATGGGTCACCGCCACACTGGCATCTGGATGTGTGAGAATTTTTAAATCAAAGGATTAGTGAACGATGGATCGGGCGCACTGGACCAAATGATTCAGCCTTACATTACTGGCCTCCAAGGTCACCAGACCTGACTATATGTGATTATTTCTTGTGGGGGTTTATAAAAGACTCTGTTTGTGTGCCTCCGTTACCAACAATACTGAATGAACTGAGACAACGTATAACAGCAGCTGTGGAAGCTGCTCGCTGCAGTGAGGGGACAATTTGAATACTGCGTTGATATATGCCGCGCACCTCAAGGGGGGGCATATCGAACACCTAAGAAAAGGCATGAAAAAAAAACGGAGTTTCTCATTCATCACAAAAACAAGATTCGTTGTATATGTTTATTAGTTTCAGAAATACAGACGTGCCAAATCGGATGGTTCTTTTTGATATACCCTGTATAGCACCATTTAGTCTCACTTACATAACATGACTAAACATAAGCGCGTGTGAAACAAACAGCATATATTCCAAAATTTAAATTGTCCAGCTATTTGGGGAGCAAAATAACTGATGATGGCGGAAGTAGAGAGGATATAAAATGTAGACTGACAATGGCAAGGAAAGCGATTCTGAAGAAGAGAAATTTGTTAACATCGCGTATAGATTTAAGTGTCAGAAAGTCGTTTCTGAAAGTATTTGTATGGAGTGTAGCCATGTATGGAAGTGAAACATGGACGATAAATAGTTTGGACAAGAAGAGAATAGAAGCTTTCGAAATGTGGCGCCTCAGAAGAATGCTGAAGATTAGATGGATACGTCACATAGCTGATGAGGAGGTATTGAATAGAATTGGGGAGAAGAGGAATTTGTGGCACAACTTGACAAGAAGAATAGACCGGTTGGTAGGACATGTTCTGAGGCATCAAGGGATCACAAATTTAGCTTTGGAGGGCAGCGTGGAGGGTAAAAATTGTAGAGGGAGACCAAGAGATGAATACACTAAGCAGATTCAGAAGGATGTAGGTTGCAGTAGGTACTGGGAGATGAAGAAGCTTGCACAGAATAGAGTAGCATGGAGAGCTGCATCAAACTAGTCTCAGGACTGAAGACCACAACAACAACAACAAGGGGTACTATATGAAAAGCTTATGAAAATGTTTTTATAACGATTTACTGCCTACCACCCACCGTGAAAGCTGGAAAACGCGCGCAAGCGGACGTCGGGGACCAGGTTGACTACCACTGCGATAGTGTATCTCCGGAAGCCACCATGGTAATAGGGTAAGAAATTTAATTCGCGTGGTCATTTCTCCATTGCTCAATACCTGAACACAATAGGAGAGAATGTCGCTGGTATTTGTTTGTTCAAAGTACCCTCTGCCTCCACTGCATGGGGGTTTCCGGCGTTGGGACGTCCACAGATTTAGGCCTCCGTTTACATTTGCATAATCCTCTGCCACGCGGGGTGGCCGCGCGGTTTGAGGCGCCATGTCACGCACTGCGCGGCCCCTCCCGACGGAGGTTCGACTCCTCCCTCGGGCATAGGTGTGTGTGTTGTTCTTAGCATAAGTTTGTTTAAGTAGTGTGTAAGTGTAGGGCCCGATGACCTCAGCGGTTTGGTTTTTAGGAATTCACACACAGCTGAACATTTTGAACATAAGCCTCTGGCAGAGTCTCCACGACAAGAAGCGTGTACCTCGCCAGTACTGAGTGGTAATTAATTTCCACCGCCTCTGTATCTGGCAAGCGACCCGCGGAGAAAGACTCCGATAGCCCCGTGCAATAATAGAGATAGTAACAGTAGTCGGTTGGGAGGCAGCAGACGATAAGAGGCGGAGCGGCCAGACGGAAAAATGCGGGTGTTTTGAAACGGAGGTGGAGATAGTGAGTTTTTGCCGCTACCCGGACTTCACATCCTTTACTGGCGCGCGAGCAGAGGTCGTCCCTCCCTCCCTCCCTCCCCCTCCTCCGTGTTTGTTGTTACTCTCGTGACATAACGCATGCCGATGTACGCGCCCTGGACCAAGGCGTTTAAAAGAACTGATCTTGCTTATGGAGGACGGCTTGTAGGAAGCACATTGCTAGAGCCACGTTGGTCAGCGGTTTATGTAGTGACAGATGTTGTTGCAGTTAACCCCACGTTGGAATTCTAGTATATGTCGTTTTGTTTTTATTATTAGTCAAATATTGGGCCGTTATTGTATGTTTTTCTCAATTAGATACGACCCACGTTAAATGAAATTATCAGGAGGTGATGGGTTTATCGTAAGTTATTCAATTTGGTAACCAAATATGTAGCAGTCATGTTTATTAGCTGTAAACATTTAGATTAGAGGGCAGCATTTTGCAGTCAGTACCGAATAAAAGAATTAGGAGCACCAGCTGCAGGAATATTATTAATGTATTTACAACTGTTGAAATAATTTTCGGGAGTGCAGCCGAGTGACATCGTCGACAACCGCCGATATTTCGACAGCTGCACACCCTGTCATTTTCAAGGCAAAATGCAGCAAATAAGAGCTGGACACGGGAACTTAAAACCTCAGTTTGCAGAGCAATTCCTGAAACATAACACACAGACACACACACACACACACACACACACACTGTACACACTAGCGTCAGCGGACAATCAAAGACGAGCGATATCGGAAGTTATCAATAGTGAAAATTAATAAACAATAGGTAAGGTATCATTACCTCTGCCCCTCTTCCTTTGACAAGGGAGAAAGTAGGATTCCACGCCGAATTTAAGCAAAAACCACCATCTTTAATTATCAGGTGACTTGCTAATTTAATTTCAACAACAAAATCTCCGTGTTGTTATACACTGAAGCGCCAAAGAAACTGGTATAGGCATGCGTATTCAAATACAAAGACATGAAAAGAGGCAGAATACGGGGCTGCAGTCAGCAAAGCCTGTATAAGACAGTAAATAAATATCAGAAATCTGGTAAATCATCAAATCTCCCGCATCGCAGCGGCCGGAAAAAGATCCTGCAAGAACGGGACCAACTACGACACAAGTGAAAATCCTTCCACAGAGCCGACCGTGGTGGCCGAGCGGTTCTACGCGCTTCAGTCTGGAACCGCGCGACCGCTACGGTAGTAGGTTCGAATCCTGCCTCGGGCATGGGTGTGTGTGATGTCCTTAGGTTAGTTAGGTTTAAGTAGTTCTAAGTTCTAGGGGACTGATGACCTTAGAAGTTAAGTCCCATAGTGCTCAGAGCCAGCCTTCCGCAAATTGTTGCAGATTTCAACGCTGGGACATCAGCAAGTGTCAGCATGCAAACCATTCGACGAAACATCATCGATATGGCCTTTCGGAACCGAAGGGCTACTCGTGTACCCTTGATGAAAACTGTATCGTGTATGGAGACAACCTCATGAATCAACGGACCCTGCATGTCAGTAAGGGACTGTTATGGCTGGTGAAGGCTCTGTAATGGTGTGGGCCTGTGTAGTTGGAGTGATGTGGGACCCCCTGATATGTCTAGATACGACTCTGACAGGTGACACGTACGTAAGCATCCTGTCTGATCACCTGCATCCATTCATGTTCATTGTGCATTCCGACTGGCTTGGGCAATTCCAGCAGGACAATGCGACACCCCACATGTCTAGCATTACTACAGACCGGCTCCAGGAACACTCTTCTGACTTTAAACATATCCGCTGGCCACCAAACTCCCCAGACATGAACATTACTCAGCATATCTGGGATGCCTTGCAACGTGCTGTTCAGAAGAGATCTCCACTCCGTACTCTTACGGATTTATGGACAGTCCTGTAGAATTCAAGGTGTCAGTTCCCTCCAGCACTACTCCAGACATTAGTCGAGTCCATGCCAGGTCGCCGTTTCTTTGGCTCTTCAGTGTTTTCCATTGGATGACGGTGCCAAGATCAACGTGCCGCAATAGCAGATTTCCTCGGGTGTTGTATGCATGTGTGACGCTCGGTGCTTCGGTTCTCCACAACCCTGATAGTTTGACAAATATACGACACGCCACAGTTGCAAGGAATATGACTGGCACCCCCTTATGCGAACCAAGATCATCCTTTACGGAACTTAAAACGACCCTAATATCGGGTGGTGGTCGAAAAACACATTCCACACCACATTTCGGAAAAATACGAACAATCCCGTTGTAAGTGCTCTCTGGGTAAGGCGGAAAGACTGTAAACTTTGGTGACTTCTGTGTATTATCATCACTCACACAGTCCACGGTCGATCGGTACCACAACACACGTCTTATCTGACTTTGACTGTAGCCATTCCGAAGAAAGGTGACCTCGACATGGGCTAACTCAACTGACAAACTCTCAGCGTCTGAGATGACGTCGGCCTTGTGATCCAAGATGCGAAGTATCCCTCCACGCTGAGCTGGATGTTGACAGCTATGAGCCAGTAGATTTAAGTCATTGTGAGTAGGTTTCAAATAAACGGCATTTCCCAACGTTCTATCAACCTTCCCCATGACCAGCACATCAAGAAATGGAAGGCAGCCATCCTTTTCCTCATTAATAGTGAAACGGATATTCGGGTGGACTGAATTCAGGTGTTGTATAAGATCGTAAAAATTTTCACTGTCACAGGGCCAAACAACAAAAGTATTGTCTACATGTCTGATGTAGATGTAAATATAGAAAATACACGGGTTTCAAAGCCGCCCACTCCAAATCACGAACCTCGAAGTCTTCCATAAACAAATTGGCAACAATAGGTGACAAGGGACTTCTCATCGCAAAATGGCTCTAAGCACTATGGGACTTAGGGGACTGATGACCTCAGAAGTTAAGTCCCATAGTGCTCAGAGCCATTTGAACTATTGGAGGTCATCATTTCCCTAGACTTAGAACCACTTAAACATAACTAACGTAAGGAAATCACACACATCCATGCCCGAGGCAGGATTCGAACCTGCGACCGTAGCAGCAGCGCTATTCCGGACTGAAGCGCCTAGAACCGCTCGGTCACAGCAGCCGGCTCATCGCAATTCAATCTTACTGCTCGTAGTGCTGATAATTTAATAAAACGTAAGTGTAAGTCAACACAGGTCGAAGCAGGTTCGTTAATTCAGCACCAAACCTAACCTCAACCAACCGTATCGAACCACACAGAGGAACGCGAGTGAAGAGAGAGACCACGTGAAAACTTGCCAGAATATCAGAGTGATTTAAACGCTTTCCCTCTAATCAACGTAATAAATACGCCGAGTTCTTAATGTGATGCACACAAAGGCGTACTAGTGGGATCAAAGCAATAGTGAGATGTTTTGCTACACGCTGCATCGGAGGACCAATGCTACTCACAACCGGCCTAAGAGGAACCCGTTCCTTATGGGGATTCCGAAGACCATATAACCTAAGGGGGAGAGCACAATACGAGTTAAGACTCTTGACAGTCTCAGGCGACAAGGAACTTTTCTCCGGGACGCTGTTACTCTTTCTCTTAACACTTTTTATGGGGTCTCCACAGATCCTGCGATATGCAGAAAACAGAGGGCCAGAGTTAATGCTACCTCACCTGTTGGTTAATAATTCTCACTATCGATAACTTCTGACGTCCGTCATCTTTGCTTTTGTGGTAGCGCTAGTGTTTACAGTGTGTCGAAATATCAGCGGTTGTCGAAGACGTCACCCGGCAGCATTCCCTAAGTTATTTGAACACTGTATGCGGCGGGGAAAACTCAGGTTCCATATGTAACTGCTTTTATTTCCAGAAAATATGTATGTTTTCAGATCATAGCTACACTGATTGTAATCAGCCCATACAGTTCTTCTTACGAAACTGATAGAATCGTTTTCTTAATGAGAAAGTAGTGATATCTTCATTGCATTAATAATTCTCTCACTTTGCTGGTTGCCAGCTATTTCGTTGAGACAAACAGTAGGTCGCCACATGGACATTCTACTAGGTGTTGTAGAGCACATCACCACCACGCGCCGACTGGTCTGTAGGCTTCGTCCACTGACCCTGTGTGGGACTCAGAAGGCAGTGCCTCTTGAGGACTGGACTGATTTGGGACATATCTACCCGCTTACGGACCGCCTTTAAATTTTGCGCACCTTACCAGTAAGACTAGCGCTGCGTGGTCAGACGCTGGTAGTATGCAGTATTAACTGCACTCCGTATCGGCTATGCTCTCGGGTTACTCCTGTCGGCATTGGGTAGCAACAGAACATTGTAGCAATTGTAGCACCTCCCAATACTTAAAATTAGCCAAAATAGAAAACTGGTGTAGAGGTTCGTGTCCTTGCAAACATCAAATGTTCAAATGTGTGTTAATTCCTAAGGGACCAAACTGCTTAGGTCATCGGTCCCTAGACTTACACACTACTTAAGCTGACTTAAACTAACCTATGCTAAGAACAACACACACATTCTCTGACGGAAGGGGCCGCGCAGTCTGCGACATGACGCCTCAAACCGCGCGGCCACACCACGCAGCAAACATCCATACAGTATTTCCTGCAAAGTAAGTTATACCAGAGAGTGTAACTTGAGCCTCTACCGGTCTATACTACGCGCAGATAACTTATGGAAATGAAGACGGGTGTCGTCTTCGACAACAGCCATTATTTTGACACGGGGACACCCTGTCATTTTCAAGACACAAATGCAACAAGCCGCTGTGCAAGGAAACATAAAAGCCACGGTGTGCAGAGCGTATCCGGAAACATAAAACAAGCAGGGCAGGTTTCCATGCAGAATTTCAGCAAAAACCTCCATCTCTATTTACAGTGTCGCTTACCAACACTATCGCAACAGTTGAAAGTGCACGCCATAATCTCCGCGTTGCTATATTCTATAGGATGACCGGTGCCTAGGCAATGTTCTCCAGTAGCAGATTTGATTGGCTATTGTAAGGGTCTGTGATGCTGTGACGCTTATGTTGAATACTCAAGGACGTCACCCAGCTGCATTATTGTAAGTTATTTGGACTTAACGAAGTACTTTGGCCTTCTAACTACGGTACCCTAGCGGAATCCATCACAGTGAATTGGGGGCAGTCGAGCGCCTGCAAAAAAATTAGCGAAATAGCTCTTGCCAGTTCTGCTTCCTAAAGAATTTGGGTACAGTTCAAGGTGATGCACTAATTTATCAATTAGCAGTGGAATCATTAATTGCAAAAGAAAAAGGCAAGGCATCTAACTTGGCATTCAGCTTTATGAGGCTCCAGATTCCGGTAAGATTATCGAACAGTGCGACTATCAATGAAGCGCAAGGGGAATCATTCGAAAGTTGCGGAGTGAGTGTAAAATAGTTGTTTTTCGCAGAGGCACAACCTTACAAGTGTCTTGGGCAACCACAAAACTTATTCACATTTGCACACGAAAGCAAAGCACCATATATAGTTTTTAAAAACATGGTTTGCCAAAGTTAGATGCTATAAACATGAGATCATTAATCGCACTTTTTTTTCGAATTCAGAAAACACGTGGTAGAAAAGACCACCATTCTCAGTTTTGCGTTGATGGAGTTCCGCATTCCACTCACATGTCAACTCGTCACTCCACTTCAGCATGAATGTTTTGGTCCCAAACGATCGACGATCTGCTTTTTTTACTCATGTCTTGTAGACTTACCTCAGCGAATGTTCCCATCGACCATTCTTTCAGCTACAGCTTTCAGTAACGATTCACGTCCTAATATGTGCCCAATAGGGTAGCTCTCTTTTTTTCACTTTCGTGAAAGGATGTTACAGAATCGTTTGCATTCATTTTTTGTTTATTATCCAACATTTAAAACGTTTGTTCTGGTAAAATTCGTGGCATATACCCGTTTTTGTCCTTGCCATTGTAGTATTTTGCTAGTCCTTAGCTGTGACAAGTGTGTTTTTATGTACCTGACGTGTTTTGTGTAGCTGAGATGGGCCTATGGATCGTTAAAAGTTTTGTGAAGCTTAGATGTGTCGAATTATTTCGTGTAATTTGTTATTCACAGATTATGTTTCGTATTTTGATAGCTTTTACTCCCGATTCCGCCTCTTTGTTTGAAAATACTGCGTCCTGTTATACTGCTGTGGTTTGGACACACGTTTCCCTGCACGGATTTACGTTTCTCATCCGAACCCATCCTTTATTCATTATTATTTTTCTGCAAGCACCAGAACTTAGCTCAAAGCTCCAGTATGATAGTTAATTAAATTACCACAACGTGGGAACATATAGCTCATACCCGTCTTTATTATATTGCTCTCCCGCTTCTATGTTTTGCGTAGAATATTAATATTTTTCCCAAGCTCATCCTGCCTAATATATGTCTGGGAAATATGCAACACCGCTGCCATTTTGGTAACTACCAGTGCTATTTTCCTTGACGGTAGTTTCCTTGACGGAGCTGTGAGATAAATTGTAATAAAAATATTTTTCATTAAATATATGCGTCGGAACGTTGACGAACACAACGTCTGCCACCTTATCAAATTTTCCGTGAATCGAAATTTCTGGCGAACACGTCAAATACTCTCTATGTTTGACAAACACGTCAAACAGCTCTTTACGCGGTCAAATATTTGTCAAACACAGTACAGTTCCACAAACTGTTTGCTTGTGTACCGGAGGGTGGTGGGTCGTTACGGTGGCACCCGAGGCCGTGCTATAGACGAGCACACGAGGAGCGTGTCGACACATCATGAACGTACTTGCTAATTTGCTTCCAGTATAATTATTCGCGCCGTATTCAGTTCGCTTTAAGGTTTCGGTGTGAAACGATAAACGTAGTATGATGGCATGCTGAATATTGCTAAATCCGAATACCTTTAAAAAGTGTTTGAAATGAATAATAATTTCTATGATAAACCGCATAGTTGGTGATTCATTAACAGTCACAGTTCTTAATCTAACCCGTCATTGTCGTCAAATTACCAGTAAACAGAATAAATACTTCGTTAACTTCTTGGAGTGGAGAGAGACCTTGCAACATCGTTGTATAACATCTACCCAACATGTTAGAAACGAATGTGGACTAAACACAGCCATAATCAGCTTGCGCCATTTTCTACAGTTTTTGTTGTTAGACATAAGACTACGTTTTACCAGCATTTGCAAATATTTCGCTTTTTACATATCTAACTGCTGCATATCATACACTACTGGCCATTAAAATTGCTACACCACGAAGATTATGTGCTACAGACGCGAAATTTAATCGACAGGAAGAAGATGCTGTGACATGCAAATGATTAGCTTTTCAGAGCATTCACACAAGCTTGGCGACGGTGGCGACACCAACAACGTACTGACATGAGGAAAGTTTCCAACCGATTTCTCATACACAAACAGCAGTTGACCGGCGTTGGCTGGTGAAAAGTTGTAGTGATGCCTTCTGTAAGGAGGAGAAATGCGTACCATTATGTTCCCGACTTTGATAAAACTCGGATTGTAGCCTATCGCGATTGCGGTTTATCATACCGCGACATTGCAGCTTGCGTTGGTCGAGATCCAACGACTGTTAGCAGAATATGGAATCGGTGGGTTTAGGAGGGTAATACGGAACGCGGTGCTGGATCCCAACGGCCTCGTATCACCAGCAGTCGAGTTGACAGGCATCTTATCCGCATGGCTGTAACGGATCGTGCAGCCACGTCTCGATCTCTGAGTCGACAGATGGGGACGTTTGCAAGACAACAACCATCTGCACGAACAGTTCGACGACATTCGCAGCAACATGGACTATCAGTTCGGAGACCATGGCTGCGGTTACCCTTGACGCTGAATCACAGACAGGAGCGCCTGCGATGGTGTACTCAACGACGAACCTGGGTGCACGAATGGCAAAACGTAATTTTTTCGGATGAACGCAGGTTCTGTTTACAGCATCATGATGGTCGCATCCGTGTTTGGCGACATCGCGGTGAACGCACATTCGAAGCGTGTATTCGTCATCGCCATACTGGCGTATCACCCGGCGTGATGGTATGGGATGCCATTGGTTACATGTCTCGGTCACCTCTTATTCGCATTGACGGCACTTTGAACAGTGGACGTTACATTTCAGATGCGTTACGACCCGTGGCTCTACCCTTCATTCGACCCCTGCGAAACCCCACATTTCAGCAGGATAATGCAAGACCGCATGTTGCAGGTCCAGTACGGGCCTTTCTGGATACAGAAAATGTTCGACTGTTGCTCTGGCTAGCACATTCTCCAGACCTCTCACCAATTGAAAACGTCTGGTCAATGGTGACCGAGCAACTGGCTCGTCACAATACTCCAGTCACTACTCTTGATGAACTGTGGTATCGTGTTGAAGCTGAATGGGCAGCTGTACCCGTACACGCCATCGAAGCTCTGTTTGAGTCAATGCCTAGGCGTATCAAAGCCGTTATTACGGCCATAGGTGGTTGTTCTGTGTACCGATTTCTCAGGATCTATGCACCAAAATTGCGTGAAAATGTAATCAAATGTCAGTTCTAGTATAATACAGGGTGTTTCAAAAATGACCGGTATATTTGAAACGGCAATAAAAACTAAACGAGCAGCGATAGAAATACACCGTTTGTTGCAATATGCTTGGGACAACAGTACATTTTCAGGCGGACAAACTTTCTAAATTACAGTAGTTACAATTTTCAACAACAGATGGCGCTGCAAGTGATGTGAAAGATATAGAAGACAACGCAGTCTGTGGGTGCGCCATTCTGTACGTCGTCTTTCTGCTGTAATCGTGTGCTGTTCACAACGTGCACGTGTGCTGTGGACAACATGGTTTATTCCTTAGAACAGAGGATTTTTCTGGTGTTGGAATTCCACCGCCTAGAACACAGTGTTGTTGCAACAAGACGAAGTTTTCAACGGAGGTTTAATGTAACCAAAGGACCGAAAAGTGATACAATAAAGGATCTGTTTGAAAAATTTCAACGAACTGGGAACGTGACGGATGAACGTGCTGGAAACGTAGGGCGACCGCATACGGCAACCACAGAGGGCAACGTGCAGCTAGTGCAGCAGGTGATCCAACAGCGGCCTCGGGTTTCCGTTCGCCGTGTTGCAGCTGCGGTCCAAATGACGCCAACGTCCACGTATCGTCTCATGCGCCAGAGTTTACACCTCTATCCATACAAAATTCAAACGCGGCAACCCCTCAGCGCCGCTACCATTGCTGCACGAGAGACATTCGCTAACGATATAGTGCACAGGATTGATGACGGCGATATGCATGTGGGCAGCATTTGGTTTACTGACGAAGCTTATTTTTACTTGGACGGCTTCGTCAATAAACAGAACTGGCGCATATGGGGAACCGAAAAGCCCCATGTTGCAGTCCCATCGTCCCTGCATCCTCAAAAAGTACTGGTCTGGGCCGCCATTTCTTCCAAAGGAATCATTGGCCCATTTTTCAGATCCGAAACGATTACTGCATCACGCTATCTGGACATTCTTCGTGAATTTGTGGCGGTACAAACTGCCTTAGACGACACTGCGAACACCTCGTGGTTTATGCAAGATGGTGCCCGGCCACATCGCACGGCCGACGTCTTTAATTTCCTGAATGAATATTTCCATGTTCGTGTGATTGCTTTGGGCTATCCGAAACACACAGGAGGCGGCGTGGATTGGCCTCCCTATTCGCCAGACATGAACCCCTGTGACTTCTTTCTGTGGGGACACTTGAAAGACCAGGTGTACCGCCAGAATCCAGAAACAATTGAACAGCTGAAGCAGTACATCTCATCTGCATGTGAAGCCATTCCGCCAGACACGTTGTCAAAGGTTTCGGGTAATTTCATTCAGAGACTACGCCATATTATTGCTACGCATGGTGGATATGTGGAAAATATCGTACTATAGAGTTTCCCAGACCGCAGCGGCATCTATTGATGAAAATTGTAACTACTGTAATTTCGAAAGTTTGTCCGCCTGAAAATGTACTGTTGTCCCAAGCATATTGCAACAAACCGTGTATTTCTATCGCTGCTCGTTTAGTTTTTATTGCCGTTTCAAATATACCGGCCATTTTTGAAACACCCTGTATATTTTTCCAATGAATATCCGTTTATCATCTGCTTTTCTTCTAGGTGTAGCAATTTTAATGGCCAGTAGTGTATTATAACTATTTGGAATATATTGTTAATTCCTCAAGTACAGAATTTTATGATGAGTTCAGTGTATTTTTAGCGCTATTCATATAAGATGTGGATAGTTAAGCCATACTTCGTCGATAGTGTACAGTCTTGTACCCTGAAAAAGAACGTCTGTTACTACGGAACATGCGATATTTGCAAATGGACTGAGTTTCTTTGTTAATATCTTGAGCGTTTTACCTATCTTCAAAATGGAAATGTTTGTTAAATTCTAGTAGCTTCTATTTCAGAATGTAAAAGATTTTTTGGAATACACTACCAGAAAAAAAATTAGTACACCTGAAAAGGCGACGTCGATGTTGTTCCAATGACGGCATATCCCACCTGCGGGATAGTAAATGTACTGATAATGGTTTCAACGTCGTCCACCAACAGATAGTGTAGTGGCGTAGCTACCAGAGCGCTATCTGCGTCGACCCTTTAATAGTCAGAAGGCTCAGTGTGACGCAAGCAGGCAGACATGCCACGGAGACGCACTCGTGCTTCCTGCAGCCAACTGAGCGGGTTTGAAACGGGTGGACCTTTCGGAGGACTGCCACACAAGTTGGACCTACTGCGTCAGCTGTGAATCAGTGCTGACATTATTAGTCACGTGAACATTCCCACACGCGTAGACGAGGTTCTGGACGTCCAAGCAAGCAGCACAGACGCCTGCCAGGATCGTCGTATTGTAAGGGCAGCGGTGGCACATCGTACAGCTACCACAGACAAGTAAGAGGGCTTGCGGGCCAAGACGTGTCAGAATGAACTGTTGCGAACCGGTTATTACCAGTGGGACTACGGGCACGCACACCTCTAGACCACCTTCCACTCACGTCGCAGTATCGACTGGTGCCGTCAGAGGATCACTTGGAAGACGAATGGGGCGGCGTGGTCTTAAGCGAAGAAGAAGGTTCTACCCTCAAGCAAGCGATGGTCATTTGCCCATACAATGCAGACATTATGAATGCTGTCTCTCTTGGAGTGCATTCGTCCAACACACACTGACCCCGCCTTAGGCTTTTTCGCCTGGGGTCCGAGTAGCTGCAAATCTCAAATGGTTCAAATGGCTCTGAGCATTGTGGGACTTAGCATCTGAGGTCATCAAACTTAGAACTACATAAACCTAACTAACCTAATGACATCACACACATCCATGCCCGTGGCAGGATTCGAACCTAAGAGCGTAGCAGTCGCGCGGTTCCAGACTGAGTATGGGTTTCGAAAAAGACGATCATGTGAAACCCAGCTCGCGCTCTTCGTCCACGAGACTCAGAGGGCCATAGACAAGGGATCGCAGGTAGGTGCCGTGTTTCTTGACTTCCGCAAGGCGTTCGATACAGTTCCCCACAGTCGTTTAATGAACAAAGTAAGAGCATACGGTCTATCAGACCAATTGTGTGATTGGATTGAGGAGTTCCTAGATAACAGAACTCAGCATGTCACTCTCAATGGAGAGAAGTCTTCTGAAGTAAGAGTGATTTCAGGTGTGCCGCAGGGGAGTGTCGAAGGACCGTTGCTATTCACAATATACATAAATAACCTTGCGGATGACATCCGAAGTTCACTGAAGCTTTTTGCGGATGATGCTGTGGTATATCGAGAGGTTGTAACAATAGAAAATTGTACTGAAATGCAGGATGATCTGCAGCGAACTGACGCATGGTGCAGGGAATGACAATTGAATCTCAATGTAGACAAGTGTAATGTGCTGCGAATACGTAGAAAGAAATATACCTTATCATTTAGCTACAATATAGCAGGTCAGCAACTGGAAGCAGTTAATTCCATAAATTATCTGGCAGTACGCATTAGGAGTGATTTAAAATGGAATGACCATATGAAGTTGATCGTCCGTAAAGCAGATGCCAGACTGAGATTCATTGGAAGAATCCTAAGGAAATGCAATCCGAAAACTAAGGAAGTAGGTTACAGTACACTTGTTCGCCCACTGCTTCAATACTGCTCACCAGTGTGGGCTCCGTACCATGTAGGGTTGATAGAAAAGATGGAGAAGATCCAACGGAGAGCAGCGCGCTTCGTTAAAGGGTCATTTAGTAATCGTGAAAGAGTTACGGATAAGATAGATAAACTCCAGTGGAAGACTCTGCAGGAGAGACGCTCAGTATCTCGGTTCGGGCTTTTGTTGAAGTTTCGAGAACATAACTTCACCGAGGAGTCAAGCAGTATATTGCTCCCTCCTACGTATATCTCACGAAGAGACCATGAGTATAAAATCAGAGCCCACACAGAGGCACACCAAGAATCCTTCTTTCCACAAACAATACGAGACTGGAATAGAAGGTAGAACCGATAGAGGTACTCAAGGTGCCCTCCGCCACGCACCGTCAGGTGGCTTGCGGAGTGTGGATGTAGATGTAGATGTAGATGTAGATGTAGAAGTGCCTAGAACCGCTCGGCTACCGCGGCCGGTGCTGTAAATCTCATTCACCTTTGGTGTTTTAAGAGGGGACGCTAACAAGCGCTCGGTACATGCAGAATGTTGCTAGACCCATTCTTTCGCCATTCTTGCGGCAACAAGGTGATGTACTGTTCCAACAGCATAGTGCTCGCCCATACATTTCCCGTGAAACCCAACGCGCTCTGCAACGTATGCAGCAACTTCCCTGGCCAGCGCGATCTCTACACTTGTATCCAGTCGAAAACGTCTGCGATATGATGGGACGAGAAGTGACTCGTGCGACTCTTACAGTACTACGTAAACAGGTCGAGCAGGGGTGGAATAATGTATCCCAGGACGGTATTCGCTGTCTGTACAAGCTACTGGAGGCCAGAGTCCGCACCTGCATTGCCGCCTGTGGAGGCTACCCCACGTACCAACATGGGTGTTTCAGCATCTGTCGATATGCGCTACCTCGGAACCGCTTGCGCTATTCAACTGTAAATGTAATCATTTCATGTACTCTATATGCATTGTTGCCAGATTAAATCTTGAGTGACTTGTAAACCGCTAAAAGGGTGTACTATTTTTTCCCCGCAGTCTACTTCAGCTTAAATCTATTTCACTTACTGATTATTGGTGTGTAATGTAGTAACTATGTAGACTATTAAACACACCATTGAAAAGACTGCCTCGACTGGAACGCTTTTAAATTTGAATCGAATATTTGTTCCTAGGTACATGGGCACGTTCTGTCTTGGAACATGTTTTCAAATTTGGAAAATCTTAATTTACTGGAGTAATTTTTGTAATTTTAGAAAAAGATTAAGGCACATACAAAGTGAATCAATCATTTAAAAATGGTTCAAATGGCTCTAAGCACTATGGGACTTAATTTATGAGGTCATCATTCCCCTAGACTTAGTACGACTTAAACCTAACTAATCTAGGGACATCACACACATCCATGTCCGATGCAGGATTCGAATCTGCGACCGTAGCAGCAGCGCGGTTCCGGACTCAAGCGGCTAGAACCGCTCGTCCACAGCGGCCGCGCATTGTTTAAATCGGAATAAAAAAAATGCATCAAGCTTGTATTGCAAGGCTCGCTTGAGGCGGAAGTCTGAAAATTGTCTCAAGTTGCAACATTCTCCCCTGCTTCTTTCCAGCCGAATTTCAATTATTACATGGGGAGTGGAACTCATGAACAACAACAAATATTTTCCTTGCTCGACTGCAATTTATCTCGACTTTTTTCATTTCTAAGTAGACTTATTTTTGTGATGCTGTGCCACTTTGTATTTCGACAGTTCTGAAGACGCTCACGTCTAGGAAGTGAAAAATGACATAAAATAAATTTCCGTGCCACTTCTGGCTGCTCCACAGTTTTAGTATCCGACGGTCGCTGTTCCCCCCCTGCAGGCGTTACCCGTGCCCGCTGGATTGGTTTCCTGCCTGACTAGCTGCATACTGGAGTTAGGGAAAGCCGCTCATTCGCAGTCTGCTGCCAGCAACAGGCGTGGCACCGTTCCTGACTAACAGAAAGGATGACTTTCCTGAACGCAGGTCGGAACGACACAAAGATACACCGTACACCCCCCCCCCCCCCACTTACATACTCAAACAGCCATAGTCCTGTATATTTACAGTCTTAGTCGACCACTGATGATGCTGACTGCACATTTCGATTTTATACCGAATAAATTACGAATTTAATAAAGCTTTATATGTAAATTGAAGTTGGAGAGAAGAACAAAGGAAAGAAAAGGCAGTGGATCACTGCCGTCAGCTGTATCGTTACTCGGAATCAGCGGCGACGAGTGAATATGTGTATCGGACCGGTATTCGAACCCGACAACTGCCGCTTACGAGGCTGTTGCGTTGACCACAGCGCCATCCGCCACACAGCGTTATCGCAACTGCGCAGAACATCTCGGCACGCCACACGGCCGATTCACACTCCCATCTAGCGCCGACTATCCGCAATTCGTGCCCATTTCCTCCACGTTCGCCCGCTGAGAACCCCCCAGTCGGACGTACTTGTGCAGCCGCACTGATGAAGACGGATCCATTGCCCAGACAGGCCAATCACATTGTATGAATGTGTAGTGTCTGTTCTTCTGGCCTTGTCCGAAACGACGGACACCAACCATTCATGTAAATTATTAAATTTATAGTTTGTCGCTGTTACTGTTTTTAAAGCTATTACACGAGACAGGTACATCTCAATTTCTTAGACTAATGCTTTTCAGACGCTGTATTTACGTGAATTTCAATTTGTTAGAAATTTTACTGGACTGCTGAACTAAGCACGGATGTAACCAAATTATACTAAATGGTTTGCAGAACAACAACAACGACGACAACAACAACAATAATAATATTTTGCTATTATTCTTAAAAGTTTAGGCACCTGTGACTGGTTAAAGCTGAGGATCACAATATAACTAGAGAGGGAAGGACAGGGGGGAGTAAAAAACTGTGCCCCCACCTAGAGCTCAACCCTAAACTTGTATATCTACTCTAATTTTAAAAAAGTAAGAAAATTTTTGCGCGTCTTCACCCTAGACGGACTAATCGGGTCCGACTGACCGCCCTGTCACCCTCTTCCAGTGACGTCACTGGACACTGCTCAGCCGGTCCTTGTCGCTACTAATCAGTCGAGCAGCGCCTCAGTTGGCTTCACAAGGCCGAGTGCACCCCGTTGCAGTCCTCCCACAGGGGAACAATCCCTGATAGCACCGAGCGAGGTGGCGCAGTGGTTAGCACACTGGACTCGCATTCGGAAGGACGACGGTTCAATCCCGCGTCCGGCCATCCTGACTTAGGTTTTCCGTGATTTCCCTAAATCGCTCCAGGCAAATGCCGGGATGGTTCCTTTGAAAGGGCACGGCCGACTTCCTTCCCCATCCTTCCCTAACCCTATGAGACCGATAACCTCGCTGTTTGGTCTCTTCCCCCGGAATCAAGTCCGGGTCCCCTGCATGCCAGTGAGTCGCTCTGACCACCTAGTTTCAGACGCGGTCATCTACATAAATTTCTCACCGAGCGAGGTGGCGCAGTGGTTAGACTCTGGACTCGCATTCGGGAGGACGATGGTTCAATCCCGCGTCCGGTCATCCTGATTTAGGTTTTCCGTGATTTCCCTACATCACTCTAGGCAAATGCCGGGATGGTTCCTCTGAAAGGGCACGGCCGACTTCCTTCCCTATCCTTCCTTAATCCGATAAGACCGATGACCTCGCTGTCTGGTCTCCTTCCCCAAAACAACCACAACCAACTACATAAATTTCTAGGTGTAATTACTAATCCACTTTTTCTAGGGCTCCTTGTCCTGCTTTTACATTTAACCATTCTGGATGACCAAATGCAGTGCACAGAATTATTCTAGCCCTCTTTTTGTTGTGGCATGAGAGAAACGTACTGTCCCGATTTTCTAACCGTCTCGATCAACTCATGTATTGCGACGGTCCTCCACTTCCCTCATTGTCCCCCCTATGCAAAAATTTCCTAACTGCGGTGACAATAAGCATCACTAACTTATACTTTTCCTTATTGCGACCTATGTACCATTTCATTAATACAATCTCTTTCACATAAACAGAAAAGTTTTCTCCATCCCACATTACCAAAATCCTTTTCCAAATTTACTACTGCAATGTACGTATCCTCGTTTTTCATAAACGTGGACTGCCCGATGGAAGTGTAGCGTTTCCCTCCTGTAACGGAAGTGAACACAGTTCACTGAACTTCTGACTGTCCCAAACTCCCTGTCCTCAGCGATTCATTGGTAACATAGCGCTCGCTCAGGTGAATCGTCGATCACATAAGGGCCTAATACACAAAAATCCCCCATAACGCGCGAAGGATAATTAATTAACACTCTATGTCTGGCCGAAGGTGTTCATTTGATTGCTGTAAGTGAATAGGCGTTACTTGTGTGTGTTATCGTAAATACAAACCTGGGAAAGTGAACTGACAATTTAAATGTGGTACTAAGCTCAAAGCCACGTCACTTACATGAAACTGAAAAAAAGGCTGTGTCTGTGAAAAACCGATCTCATTCATAAACAAATAAATAAGCAAACCAATGATTTCACGCTCCGTAGACTTGGTTTCAAAAATGGTTCAAATGGCTCTGAGCACTATGGGACTTAACATCTGAGGTCATCAGTCCATTAGAACTAAGAACTACTTAAACCTAACCAACCTAAGGACATCACACACATCCATGCTCGATGCAGGATTCGAACCTGCGACCGTAGCAGTCACGCGACTGAAGCGCCTAGAACCGCTTGGCCACCGCGGCCGGCTGTAGACTTGGTCAGTGCGAATTGTTCGATAAAAATGTAACTGTGTATAAGGAAAGCAAACTGTATGTCGACCTGTATAAGAATGTAACCTGAAACACACGAAAATTTCTGCATTGACATTCGGCAGTGGTAAAATAAAGAAACTGAATGAACCTACATTGCGCAAAGGAAACGAAACAATCGGGTATTGTGAATCTCACCTGCAAAATGAAGTACTGGTAGAAACAGCAACGCATCGAGAGTGCGCAACAGCTATAAAAAATACTGCTAAAAACTAACTACTGTTCGTCCACGGAAATTGGGTACATAATCTCGATACAGAATGCCAAAGAAACACATGACTCAACCTTAAAGTACTAAAATTTCAATTAGGAAGGAACTTACCAAAGAAAACAATTAAAGGCCCGCATCTCGTGGTCGTGCGGTAGCGTTCTCGCTTCCCACGCCCGGGTTCCCGGGTTCGATTCCCGGCGGGGTCAGGGATTTTCTCTGCCTCGTGATGGCTGGGTGTTGTGTGCTGTCCTTAGGTTAGTTAGGTTTAAGTAGTTCTAAGTTCTAGGGGACTGATGACCATAGCTGTTAAGTCCCATAGTGCTCAGAGCCATTTGAGCCAAAACAATTAAAGACTCTAATATCAAAACTCATTTACTCTAATAACTTCCATGGTACAGCAAATTAAATGAGAAGATCAATCAATAGAATAATTATCAGAAACTCGACTGCGACGAGGTTGAAGTGGACCAACAACACAAGTCTACAAAATTAAACTGATAACCCCGTAGTTTGGTCCTTTTGCTCCCCAATCCAACCAACCAAAAATAAAAATAAACTCTTTTAGCTCATCAAATAATACTTTTTTTACTATTAAAAACAGTCTTGATCACGATTTATTTATCAAGGTGACCGGTTTCGACCACTACTGTGGTCATCTTCAGACCATTGAGTAGGGACCTCTTTCTGTTGGAGTAGTGATTCTCCAACAGAAAGAGGTTCCTACTCAATGGTCTGAAGATGACCACAGTAGTGGTCGAAACCGGTCACCTTGATAAATAAATCGTGATCAAGACTGTTTTTAATAGTAAATATTTATAAGACATTGATCACTGCTGTTCCCGTAATGCATTCAAAAGTAAATAATACCGTGTTCTTCATTTCAAGTCCTTTTTTATGTACGTATGAATCCAATAATTGTTCCCAGTGATCATTCCTCCCTGTAATAAATCTGCAACTCACATAGTTAGTTTTAGTTATGTCATGTTCCGTGGATTACTTTCCCGATTATTCTGTCCATATGATGTGGAACAAGTCAGGTTACAAAATATATATCCACACATGAACAGCGCTAATATTAATATTACTGAAATTTTTAGTTCTACCCATGCAACTACATTTAGAGGTACAACTTTTTTTTACCAGTTGTGAAACAGAAACTCGTCCATGGAATAGAAAAATGCGTCCATGCATTACACTGAACCCGCGCCTGCTGCACACCGCACCTTTCCACTACTGACTGTCAAAGATCCTACGACTCCACAGTGCTGTCATCGCAGACACAGATACTGTTGCCTAACAACTGTTTCTCTGACCACAGTTCTTAAAATATACCACTTTCCTTTACAAACATTAACACATCCAATAACATCATCAAAAAATAGCCATCTTACACTGCCTTCAATACGAAATTCTTCTTATTAAACTTTTAAAGTCAAAGAACATCTACCAATTACGCTCAATAACTAGTTCTTTCCCAGTTCAAGTAATATTCTTCGAGTCAATGTATATCTTGCATTGCTCTGTATATTGGTAAATAAATCATCATATTCCAACATTATTACTCAAGTATACTCTTGAAATAGAAGCTCTGTGTTACAACGAACTTGATACATAAGAGGCGATAAAAAAGTTTCCGTTTGAGAGCGTTACTGCAGCATATACGTAACGTAGCGCGACTCCGAAGCGGATATATAAGCACCGATCAGTAGGCAAGGGATTAGTAGAGCTTAGGTGTCTTTTCGACTGCGTGCGGTAAATGCGGAAGCGTGAACTATGGCTACGTTATTACCGAAAACAGGGCCAACATGCTGTTATTCTTTTCGTGACTGCCGAGGGATAAACACCGGTAGACACCCCATACAAAAATGTGGATGGGGCAGCAAATCTGTCGAAAACCACCGTTATCGAATAGTGCGTAAAGTTCCGCGCTGGTCCGATTCGACACAAGGCGCGGATCGATCTGCGACGCCAGCCGAGGAGGCGTGTACAAATTCTCCTTCCAGCCTGCCTGCCTGCCCCCATCTCCGCCGCAACCATAAAAGCAGCTCAGTCTGCCGCGACGGAGACATCCATGCCCGAGGCAAGATTCGATTCTGTGAGCGTAGGAGTCGCTCGGTTCCGGACTGAAGCGCCTAGAACCGCTCGGCCACCCCGGCCGGCTCTTACTAATCCCCCAGCAGTGTGTTTACCTCCTTTTTTACACGTACCCAATAGCAAGAACGAATCAAGAAGAAAGGTAATATACAATACTGGACATTAAAATTGCTACACCACGAAGATGACGTGCTACAGAGGCGAAATTTAACCGACAGGTAGAAGATGCTGTGATATGCAAATGATTAGCTTTTCAGAGCATTCACGCAGGGCTGGCGCCGGTGGCGACACCTACAACGTGCTGACACGAAGAAAGTTTCCAACCGATTGATAAAGGTCGGATTGTAGCCTATCGCGATTGCGGTTTATCGTATCGCGACATTGCTGCTCGCGTTGGTCGAGATCCAATGACTCTTAGCAGAATATCTAAAATCGGTGGGTTCAGGAGGGTAATACGGAACGCCGCGCTGGATCCCAACGGCCTCGTATCACTAGCAGTCGAGATAACAGGCATCTTATTCGCATGGCTGTAATGGATCGTGCAACCACGTCTCGATCCCTGAGTCAACAGAGGGGGACGTTTGCGAGACAACAACCATCTGCACGAACAGTTCGACGACGTTCGCAGCAACATGGACTATCAGCTCGGAGACGATGGCTGCGATTGCCCTTGACGCTGAATCACAGACAGGAGCGCCTGCGATGGTGTACTCAACGACGAACCTGGGTGCACGAATGGCAAAACGTCATTTTTTCGGATGAATCCAGGTTCTGTTTACAGCATCATGATGGTTGCATCCGTGTTTGGCGACATCGCTATACTGGTGTATCACCCGGAATGATGGTATGGGGTGCCTTTGGTTACAGGTCTCTGTCACCTCTTGTTCGCATTGACGGCACTTTGAACAGTGGACGTTACGTTTCAGATGCGTTACGACCCGTGGCTCTACGCATCATTCGATCCCTGCGACACCCTACATTTCAGCAGGATAATGCACGACCGCACGTTGCAGGTCCTGTACGGGCCTTTCTGGATACAGAAAATGTTCGACTGCTGCTCTGGCCAACACACTCTCCAGATCTCTCACCAACTGAAAACGTCTGGTCAATGGTGGCCGACAACTGGTTCGTCACAACACGCCAGTCACTACTCTTGATGAACTGTGGTATCGTGTTGAAGCTGCATGGGCAGCTGTACCTGTACACGACATCCAAGCTCTGTTTGACTCAATGCCCAGGCGTATGAAGGCCGTTATAACGGCCAGAGGTGGTTGTTCTGGGTACTGATTTCTCAGGATCTGTGCACCCAAATTGCGTGAAAATGTAATTACATGTCTGTTCTAGTATAATATATCTGTCCAGTGGACACCCGTTTATCATCTGCATTTCTTCTTGGTGTAGCAATTTTAATGGTCAGTAGTGTAATTGCAGGCCACTGTCGGGTGCCGGCGGATAAATACGATATTGTAGTGCCTGTGGTGCTAAGGACAACGATGCAATGTTCCTTCGAAGGTGCATACATGTCCGAAGGATCACTGCGTCTTTCGCCTTAACATCACAGGCACTGCAATATCGTATTTTATCGTGTTACGTGCGCTGGCGCGGTGACAAAACCGGCGTAAGAATTGCAAATGGTTCAAATGGCTCTGTGCACTATGGGGCGTAACATCTGAGGTCATCAGTCCCCTAGAACTTAGAACTACTTAAATCTAACTGACCTAAGGACGTGACACACATCCATGCCCGTCGCAGGATTCGAACCTGTGATCGTGAGCGGTCGCCATAAGGGTTGCACTTGTTTTAATTTTACTTGTGGACTTCATATCTTTGATAGCTGTGCCTGTAGCGACTTTGGTAGGGTGAACCTCCTATTAGGGACGCAATCATATGTTGCTTCCACATGGCACTTTTAAGTGGAACAACATACTTCGGAATACGGTGTAGATTGATAATCCCCAATGGGCGAAATTAGGTGACTGATAAATTATGTAACAGTGCTTGTTTCGGAAAAAATAAAAAACAATACCGTCGCACGAAAAAGACTTCCTTTAAGAAATGGAATAGAAAACAAGACTTCAGTATCTGGAATGAACTGCTCGTTTCGAGATTGGCGAAATAGTCGGATGTGACGTCACATTCGGCGCAGTTTTTCCCAGATCACGTCACTGATTTCCCGGTGAGATGCAGCCGTTTCACATTGGAGTTCTGGGACTTGCTGCCGCAGTAGAGAAACAGCCGGCACTCTGTTGACTTCCTGGGACTCTCGCTGAGAGAGTTTTCCTGGAGGCCGGAGTCGGCGGACCATCGTCCCGCTGAACTGGACAGACGGAGGGAGAAAGAGACACGGGCGGGGCCAGCAGGCAGCGAGTGACGAGGGACGGACCCCCTGCCCCCCTGAGATCGCGCGGACCCCCACCGTGCCCCCCGACTGACGTAAAACGGCCGCCGCCGGCGCTATCTGGTCGCAGCGACCTCGCGGCCGGCCTGTTTGTCACCTCCGGACGCTGGCAGTCCCCCCCCTCCCCCACTTTCCTCCCGCCCCCCGCCTTTCATCTTAGCCGCTTCTTCCTCTGTCAGGCATTTCATCACACCGGCCCTCGTGTCCTTGCGCTGCGGAGACGAAACGGCGAAACTGGATTTTTCCGGCACCAGAATCGGCGCATCTATCAGATGACATTCGGACGGCGGAGATGCGTCGCAGAAGCTCACACGCACCCACGTAGTACACTAACTATGGCAAAGCGCGCTATATAAAAAAAACTGCCACTTGTAAGGTTTCATTGCGCACTTTGCTGAAGGTGCGAGTATGTTGACCGTAAGGCATCTTATTTTTATTTCCTCCTACAAGGTAATGTACATTTCCATAAGCACAGAATGAATACTAATATTTTCCTACTTTTACTATATTTCATAAATATTGCACTGTGACTGCAGTCTCACGTTTTCTATCCACCTTGAACCTCCTCGCCACCCCTCCCCCCGTCTCTTCTGGTCTCTCTCCCATTCCCTTATCCCTAGTCGTCCACTCTGCCAGCATTACTGTACCAACCTAATCTAACGGATTAGCACTCTTCCCCACCCAGCCGCCACGCCTCCCTCATCAATTAATGCTTTGTTTGTCGGTATATATCACAAGTCTCTTGTTACCCCCTCCCTCCATTTTGGAGCCTTTAACCACTGGCCTATAGGTAGGTCCTTCGAAGTTAACATTTAATCAAATTTTCACTTATATCGCTGCTGTCATTTTATCCAGCCCCCCATCAATATCCCTCACTTAAACCCACCTATGCAGCATCAATTTATTACTTCCCATCTACCGTCCCCCCCCCCCCCCTCCACCCTCGCATTTTTAACTCCTACTGTTAACTTTCGTAATATACTGGGTAATTGCATCCCAGAAAATTGTGGATTTTACTTCTCCTGTTTTTCCTTCTCGGTGTATTTTGGGCTTCTTTATTTCATTCGATATTAATGTTTTTCCCTACAACTTCACCCTCTTTCTACTAGCACTGGGTATTCTCAGTTCGAATAATCATCAGATCACCTCTAATACACGTTTCCTGTAGAAAGCAGAACCACATCTGAAAGTTGAGATCATTTGCATTTAGGCACCTGAAGATTTCTATTATACAGCAAAGCCAACTAAAGTAACGTTTTGCTGTCTAGTTTCTTAGTGTGTTTCAGCTAAATATGAACCTAGTTATAACAATTTTAATTACTTTTTCCAGGATTGGTATTGAGGGTTCGCTGAATTCATTTTAAGAGCCCAGAACAGTTGAGTCTAAATTCCCTAAAAGCATTTTAGCAAACTTAAATTTTGTTTAGTCTAAAAAGTACATGTTTGAAAGAGGAAACTCTTCTTTCGTACCTAGTTTTCTTGGCACTATGTTGCATACCACTAAATATGGTTTTAATGTCTACGAGTCAGCCGGCCGGTGTGGCCGACCCGTTCTAGGAGCTACCGTCTGGAACCGCGCGACCGCTACGGTCGCAGGTTCGAATCCTGCTTCGGGCATGGGTGTGTGTGATGTCCTTAGGTTAGTTACGTTTAAGTAGTTCTAAGTTCTAGGGGACTGACGACCTCAGAAGTTAAGTCCCATAGTGCTCAGAGCCATTTTTTTGTCTACGAGTCACATACTTTTCGTATTTCATCGAAAGTTTGCCCCAAATTTAGCAAGCCTATAACTGCTAAATGGGCTCAAGTCCTTAGCACACATTTCCACACCTTGTCAGTAACTACGTCTTTGTCGTGAGTAAACAGCTGGTGAAATTTACAAACATGTCGTAACAAAAGTGGTTCAAATGGCTCTGAGCTCTGAGGGACTTAACATCTGAGGTCAGCAGTCCCCTAGAACTACTTAAACCTAACTAACCTAAGGACATCACTCACATCCATGCCCGAGGCCGGAGTCGAACCTGCGACCGTAGCGGTCGCGAGGTTCTAGACTGAAGCGCCTAGAACCGCTCGGCCACAACAGCCGGCATGTCTTAACATACTCGAGGTTACCGAATGAGTGTTTAGTTACTTTTTACACAATTTGCGTTGCGAGAGACCTACCGTTCTACACTCCTGGAAATTGAAAAAAAAACACATTGACACCGGTGTGTCAGACCCACCATACTTGCTCCAGACACTGCGAGAGGGCTGTACAAGCAATGATCACACGCACGGCACAGCGGACACACCAGGAACCGCGGTGTTGGCCGTCGAATGGCGCTAGCTGCGCAGCATTTGTGCCACTTCCCAGCAAATTAGGGACACTGTTGCTCCTGGGGTATCGCCGAGGACCATTCGCAACCGTCTCCATGAAGCTGGGCTACGGTCCCGCACACCGTTAGGCCGTCTTCCGCTCACGCCCCAACATCGTGCAGCCCGCCTCCAGTGGTGTCGCGACAGGCGTGAATGGAGGGACGAATGGAGACGTGTCGTCTTCAGCGATGAGAGTCGCTTCTGCCTTGGTGCCAATGATGGTCGTATGCGTGTTTGGCGCCGTGCAGGTGAGCGCCACAATCAGGACTGCATGCGACCGAGTCACACAGGGCCAACACCCGGCATCATGGTGTGGGGAGCGATCTTCTACACTGGCCGTACACCACTGGTGATCGTCGAGGGGACACTGAATAGTGCACAATACATCCAAACCGTCATCGAACCCATCGTTCTACCATTCCTAGACCGGCAAGGGAACTTGCTGTTCCAACAGGACAATGCACGTCCGCATGTATCCCGTGTCACCCAACGTGCTCTAGAAGGTGTAAGTCAACTACCCTGGCCAGCAAGATCTCCGGATCTGTCCCCCATTGAGCATGTTTGGGACTGGATGAAGCGTCGTCTCACGCGGTCTGCACGTCCAGCACGAACGCTGGTCCAACTGAGGCGCCAGGTGGAAATGGCATGGCAAGCCGTTCCACAGGACTACATCCAGCATCTCTACGATCGTCTCCATGGGAGAATAGCAGCCTGCATTGCTGCGAAAGGTGGATATACACTGTACTAGTGCCGACATTGTGCATGCTCTGTTGCCTGTGTCTATGTGCCTGTGGTTCTGTCAGTGTGATCATGTGATGTATCTGACCCCAGGAATGTGTCAATAAAGTTTCCCCTTCCTGGGACAATGAATTCACGGTGTTCTTATTTCAATTTCCAGGAGTGTATTTGAAGCTGCCTCATGAACACGAGAAAACGTTCCTCACGCTGGACTTGGGCTCCGTTTCTTGACTGGTATACAGTCCCCAGTTCTTTATTTCCGCCCAGTCTCCTTTAAGATCGGTTTGTTCATTTTGCTGCTGCCACCATTATGATGAGTGAACTGCACTGAAACTACCTACGCAGACATGTCATGTTGGACTGACAGCGCAACCTGCCGTCGGGTGCAGCAGGCAGAACGGGTCCCGTGCAGCTTGCCAGGCTTCGGAAGCCCAAGCCGGCCCGCTCTAACCGCTGTGCTTCAACACACATGCACTCTTGTGCCTCCGTTGCTGACGCTGGCGCTGATGCTGAGGACCACGAGCCGGAACTTGGCCCGCGGTGGTGCAGTTGAAACAGAAATTGTCGTTCCTGAGGTTCCTAATGGGTGGAAGAATATACACTACTGGCCATTAAAATTGCTACAGCAAGAAGAAAAGCAGATGATAAACGGATATTCATTGGAAAAATATATTATACTAGAACTGACATTTGATTACATTATCACGCAATTTGGGTGCATAGATCCTGAGAAATCAGTACCCAGAAGAACCACCTCTGGCCGTAATAACGGCCTTGATACACCTGGGCACTGAGTCAAACAGAGCTTGGATGGCGTGTACAGGTACAGCTGCCCATGTAGCTTCAACACGATACCACAGTTCATCAAGAGTAGTGTCTGGCGTATTGTGACGAAACAGTTGCTCGGCCACCATTGACCAGACGTTTTCAGTTGGTGAGAGGTCTGGAGAATGTGCTAGCCAGAGCAACAGTCGAACATTTTCTGTATCCAGAAAGGCACGTACAGCACCTGCAACATGCGATCTTGCATTATCCGGCTGAAACGTGGGGTTTCGCAGGGATCGAATGAAGGGTAGAGCCACGGGTCGTAACACATCTGAAATGTAACGTCCACTGTTCAAAGTGCCGTCAATGCGAACAAGAGGTGACCGAGACATGTAACCAATGGCATCCCATACCATCACGCCGGGTGATACGCCAGTATGGCGACGACTAATACACCCTTCCACTGTGCGTTCACCGCGATGTCGCCAAACACGGATGCGACCATCATGATGCTGTAAACAGAACCTGGATTCATCCGAAAAAGTGACGTTTTGCCATTCGTACACCCAGGTTCGTCGTTGAGTACACCATCGCAGGCGCTCCTGTCTGTGATGCAGCGTCAAGGGTAATCGCAGCCATAGTCTCCGAGCTGATAGTCCATGCTGCTGCAAACGTCGTCGAACTGTTCGTGCAGATGGTTGTTGTCTTGCAGACGTCCCCATCTGTCGACTCAGGGATCGAGACGTGGCTGCACGATCCGTTACAGCCATGCGGATAAGATGCCTGTTATCTCGACTGCTAGTGATAGGAGGCCGTTGGGATCCAGCGCGGCATTCCGTATTACCATCCGGCATCCACCGATTCCACCTTCTCCTAACAGTCATTGGATCTCGACCAACGCGAGCAGCAATGTCGCGATGCGATAAACCGCAGTCTCGATAGGCTACAATCTGACCTTTATCAATGTCAGAAACGTGATGGTGCGCATTTCTCCTCCTTACACGAGGCATCACAACAACGTTTCACAGGCAAAGCCGGTCAACTGCTGTTTGTGTATGAGAAATCGGTTGGAAACTTGCCTCATGTCAGCACGCTGTAGGTGTCGCCACCGGCGCCAACCTTGTGTGAATGCTCTGAAAAGCTAATCATTTGTATATCACAGCATCTTCTTTCTGTCGGTTAAATTTCACCTCTGTAGCACGTCATTTTCGTGGTGTAGTAATTTTAATAGACAGTAGTGTAAAATGTGCTGCCCTGTTCGAGAATTAAATAATCTGTTTACGACTATAGGTTTTGGGGCAGGAATGACGAAATTTTAAAGTCTGGGTCTTGCCGTGAGTCCTGCCTGGATAGCTAAAAGTGGTTAAGCCGACGTCTCGCGTTAAAGGGGAAATCCGGGTTCGAATCCCTGTCCGCCACAAATTTTCACTGTTGTCATTCCCTTACACAGCTGACAGCTGTTCATATTCGCTACTGCGAAGGCATTTTATGTACATTAAAGTACGTTAGCGTAACTGCGTAAATGGAAACATACATCAAACAATTCTTTTTTTCTCAGTTTTAGTAGCGTACTTTTTCTTCGCTCTCTGGTTCTCTCCGAAGAGTCATTTCTGTGACTAACTGTTTTGAGCTAAGCGGTAGATGATAGCGTTGTGAAAGCATCAAAATTTTTATTGTCATATAGCTTAGTACTGTGCGTCAGCCAGCTTAGCTGAGTGGTAACGTGCTTGCCTACCATGTCGCTGGCCCGGCTTCGATTCCCGGCCGGCCGGCCGCGGTGCCGAGCGGTTCTAGGCGCTACAGTCCGGAACCGCGCGACTGCTACGGTCGCAGGTTAGAATCCTGCCTCGGGCATGGATGTGTGTGATGTCCTTAGGTAAGTTAGGTTTAAGTAGTTCTAAGTTCTAGGGGACTGATGATCTCAGAAGTTGAGTCCCATAGTGCTCAGAGCCATTTGAACCATTTTGATTCCCAGCCAGGCTGGAGATTTTCTCCGCCTGTGGACTGGGCTTGTACCGTCCTCCTCGTCAGCTCACCATCACCTTTGCGCAAGTCGCCCAGTATGGCGCCTCCTGCAATAAAACTTGCAGCACACGGCGGCCGAACTTCCCCGGACTGGCCTCCCAGCTAACGATGACACACGATCATTTCATTCCATTTCGCAGTATGAAATTAACTAATCGTTATATAATCGAACATAACCTCTTTATTTCAAAATAAAAGAAAGTATTATGCTGGGAAATGACTCCCCTTAAGAAATTTAATGCGACTGTGGGCTGTGTACCCGAACATAAAAAGTACTAGTCCACTTCGTTACCCAACTTGCCAACGGTTACTCGACAAGATCTCGACAGTCAGGTTAAAATCGCTTAAGCGGCGGAAACTTGTACTTCTGAATCGAACATTTTAAAATCAGTCACCGCTGTTCACCACAGTGGACGCTCGGTTGAAATCGCCACCTGTGTCCCAGAAAATCTCACAAACGACCTAGTTCACGAATACAGACTCATAAAAATCTTTGACATCTGCTCATTTTAGAAATGTTGATTTTATGTGTGTGCATTAAATCATTCATCACGGCCTTAATAATCGCAAAAGTCTTGGAGAAGGGCTTGAAGATAGTTGACTCAACTGCATGAAGACACCCATGTTCCCACTTTTCTTGCACTCAGACAATGATTTCTCTAGAGAACACTTTTACTTTCTAGACAGTGTCTAATGTACCATAAAATTTGTACTGTCAGCCTGTCGTCAAACGGGTGGTTGGACTGAACGCTACTGCGCCATACTAGGCATGGCGCTATTGGAGGCCCCCCTCTGACCTTTGAACTGACTCACGCAGCCATTTATAAGTGGAGGTATAGTTGAGCGTGCACTCAGAACCCCGGTGCAACTTGATATTTTTCACATTGAAAAACTTTGCCGGAGATAAAAGAAGTGAAATATGACTTATAAAACTCGTCGGACTAACCAGGGATTGAACCCCAGACACTTACTTCAATGATCTCATACTTTACAACCACTATATCTGTTTCTGACTGGTCATCAAATAGAGAAATTGCGATAAACATAAATAGTTACTGCTTCATAAGAGCATAATTACTTCACGATAAAAATAAACAATTACTTCTTCAGTTAAATAAATTGTGACGAGTGTAGACCAGGAGTTAGGTATTGCTCACAGTCTTGTTTCACGTGCGTGTATAGTACTGCGAACCACAGCCATTGCTGCCCGAAGGAGAGGTGATCCACCACGACCAGTTACAGCAGCAGATGATCGCCACATTGCGCAACAGACTTTTGCAATGGCGCTAAGGCCGCAGGGCCTGGACCAACGAGTAATTGAGTCATGTGCGTTCTCAGGTGGAGGAGGGGGAGATTTGGTCTGAGTAGTGGTTGATTCTGAACGTACTCTCTTATGGCGAGAGGTGGGGAGGCGTAATGTACCCGGAAACGTTGTCGAATATGGTCGTCTTGGTGGTCCAGTAGTTAGGTTGTTTGGAGGCATAACGCTGCGAGGGTGTACCGACTAAATCTTTGAACAAGGTACACATGCTGGTCAACATCATTCTAACAATGTACTCCTTCCCCGTGTGGGTCTTTTCAAGGATGCATTCTGCCGTGACTTCATTCTTTCCAATGACAATACACAATAGCGTCCCCAACTTTTACACGAAATTTACCCAAAGTAATGTAATTGTGCCAGACACCTCTGGATAATATATCGAAAATCGTACAAAGACCATAACGCGTAATTAGCATAAACAGTCGAAAAACAAGGGCACCTCTCACTTTTCTTTTTTGCGCTCCTCTTTTGCTCTCTTCTTTTTGCCATTATGCTTGTCTCTCAGCGTTACTCAATTAATTTTGCGGATTCGATGAATTCCTCGTACTAGATCTTTCTTGGACTGCTACTTAATTATTTGCAACTGGAGCTGTTATTAGAAATCAGAATATCGAGGTGCGTGCGTTTGCATAATGCGCGTTTCATGTAGAGGATGTTTTGTTTTAAATATTACGTTGTGTGGAATAGTGTACGTTCACTTTTATTTCTTTACAATATACTGTTAAAGTTTAACCATATCTCATTTGTAAACCTGTCTTCCCTTTTCAGATATTCTTAAATGCGGAAGCACTTCTTTTGTTTATTACAGTTTGCATACGCCATTTCATGCGCGGTAGTCTTCTGTTTGTGAAATACGACAGAAACTGCAATTATTTTAATACTGCGCAGTCCGACAATCCGTTTAATACTAATTTCGGCAAGAAAACATATTTAAATTCACGGTCAGTAACTAATTTTACCGTAAGATTTGCTCTCCAAGCCAAAACTGTGGGGCGTTGCTACTTTCGGAAGAAACTGAATTAACTTTGGTAAAAGTTCTGAATTAAGTCAGTTATTTAATGAAAAAGGCCCCTGTTTCTTTTAACGACGCCACCATTGCATTTCATTTTAATATAAAAATAGTTCACAACCCGAAGTTGCATTCCACATTAATTGCAATTAAAATAACTGAATCCCAGTTAACGAGCGGTGACGTTGAAACGGGACGACAACGAACAGCACAGGTGGAGCTGCTCCAGAAGACCATGGCAAAACGTGAGGACTTTAGTCAAACTATTATATTCGTCTCATAGTGCATTTTTCAGTTGCCTTCTGCACCATACTGTGGCAGTTGTTTCTATCTATGGTCCAAGTTCCATCGAGCTGTGTTACTTGGCAGTGATACGTCGTGGCAAAGTTACTTCCGTCCTTAAGTTTCCCACACTGGTGTATATAAACAAGCGAAATGTTTGTAATTAATTATCGTTCTTTATGCCGAGTTGACAGCGATTTGTAAAAAAAAAAATTCTATTTCAAATGCGAACATTTTAGGTTAGGGTTTACCCTGACTGTTATTGTTCAGAATGTGTGTGAATTCCTAAGGGACCAAATTGCTGAGGTTTTCGGTCCCTACACTTACACACTACCTAAACCAACTTATGCTAAGAACAACACACACACACCCATGCCCGAGGGGGGACTCGAACCTCCGGCGGGAGGTTAGCTCAAAACGTACCCTTATGTTGTACTTGACAGTACTCGCGACAGCTTGGCTGCAGTCCCACGTGAAACTGAAATCCAATGAGGTTCCAGCAAACGCGGATGAATACAAAGTGCATTGTTTACATCAGGTTTATTCTTATGATGAACGGATTATACACTACTGGCCATTAAAATTGTTACACCACGAAGATGACGTGCTACAGACGCGAAATTTAACCGACACCTACAAATTGCTGACATGAGGAAAGTTTCCAACCGATTTCTCTTACACAAACAGCAGTTGACCGGCGTTGCCTAGTGAAACGTTGTTGTGATGCCTCGTGTAAGGAGGAGAAATGCGTACCATCACGTTTCCAACTTTGATAAAGGTCGGATTGTAGCCTATCGCGATTGTGATTTATCGTATCGCGACGTTGCTACTCTCGTTGGTCGAGATCCAATGACTGTTACAGAATATGGAATCGGTGCTGGATCCCAACGGCCTCGTGTCACTAGCAGTCGAGATGACAGGTATCTTATCCGCATGGCTGTAACGGATCGTGCAGCCACGACTCGATCCCTGAGTCAACAGATGGGGACGTTTGCAAGACAACAACCATCTGCACGAACAGTTCGACGACGTTCGCAGCAACATGGACTATCAGCTCGGAGACCATGGCTGCGGTTACCCTTGACGCTGCATCACAGACATGAGCGCCTGCGATGGTGTACTCAACGACGAACCTGGGTGTACGAATGGCAAAACGTCATTTTTTCGGATGAATCCAGGTTCTGTTTACAGCATCATGATGGTCGCATCCGTGTTTGTCGACATCGCGGTGAACGCACATTGGAAACGTGTATTCGTCATCGCCGTACTGGCGTATCATCCGGCGAGATGGTATGGGGTGCCATTGGTTACGTGTCTCGGTCACCTCTTGTTCGCACTGGCGGCAAATTGAACAGTGGACGTTACATTTCAGATGTGGTACGACCCGTGGCTCTACCATTTATTCTATCCCTGCGAAACCCTACATTTCAGCAGGATAATGCACGACCGCATGTTGCAGATCCTGTACGGGCGTTTCTGGATACAGAAAATGTTCGACTGCTGCCCTGGCCAGCACATTCTCCAGATCTCTCACTAATTGAAAACGTGTGGTCAATGGTGGTCGAGCAACTGGCTCGTCACAATACACTAGTCACTACTCTTGATGAACTGTGGTATCGTGTTGAGGCTGCATGGGCAGCTGTACCCGTACACGTAATGCAAGCTCTGTTTCACTCAATGCCCAGGCGTATCAACGCCGTTATTTCGGCCTGACGTGGTTGTTCTGGGTACTAATTTCTCAGGATGTATGCACCCAAATCGCGTGAAAATGTAATCACATGTCAGTTCTAGTATAATATATTTGTCCAATGAACACCCGTTTATCATCTGTATTTCTTCTTAGTGTACCAAGTTTAATGGCCAGGAGTGTAGTACATATTGGAGGCGTACAGCGCGCTGTCCGATCCACAGGTCTCTGAGGTCGCGGCTGGAGCGTCTGGAGGCGATGTCGCGCGCCGCGGACAGCCTGGAGGCGCTCAACAAGGCCAGCGGCGGTGTGGGCGGGGGCGGCGCGGGGGCGGCGCCGGGGGCGGAGGTGCCGCTGCGCACGGCCACGGTGGGGCGCACGGCGACGCTGACGCGCGCCGCAGCCGCCGCGTCGCTGGTGGCCGCCGAGACGCCGCTGCTGGGCGCCCCCAACGGCGACGCCGCCTCCGACCACTACGGCGGCGTCGACATCACCTGCTGGCTTCCCGAGCGCCGCCGGCCGCCCACCACCGCCGGCCGCAAGCTCTTCTAGCAGGTAGGCCTCCGTCCGACTGCTTCTGCCTACCCAGCCAGGGAGTAGTCACACATTTTTTAACTTTCACTTCGAAAAAACAAAGCTACGTAGCTGACGTTTCGTTTCTTTGCAAGTACGTGTCCATCGTCATGGTACACAATGAAACTGACGCGTCCCAATTCCCTACCACGACGACAGAGGAGCCGAAACAAATTTCGCGCAGTTACGAGGGTTGCCAAGAAATTAACAAACCGTTTTTTTTTCAACAGTTCTTTACTGAAAATAATGAGAATTTTACACGCGAAAGAATAGTGATTTGTCTACAGACCCTATTTTTCCTTGTATTCTCCATATCGTTCAATGGGCTTCCTCCACAGCGATACAAGGGCGTGTATGTCCCATCGGTACCAATCCTTGTCCTGGTGGCGGAGCCAGCACTTCACTGTGTGCACTGTGTGAACCACCTTCGCATTGTCCTCAAAACGTCTTCCACGAATGGCATCCTTTAATGGCCAAAACAAGTGGGAGTCCGAGGGGGCTAGGTCATGGCTGTCATGTGTGACAGCCGTTGATGGTCTCCCTCGGGCACGGGTGTGTGTATTTGTCCTTAGGATAATTTAGTTCCTCGGTAGAAAATTATAATACAGACATGTATGCACGTACAACGACTGGGAGTACATGAAGAATTCACCCAAAAATCTGATCTGGGCTTGTTTTGGAGCCATGTGTGCCCAGTTAGTATTACGGAGTTGTTATTATCGCTATGAAATGTGGGATAACTTTATGTCTAGAAATCCCATGCGGTGCTGCTTTTGAATTTAAGTGGAGTTGAAGCATTATGGACTTTAATGTGTTACTACAAAGGCTTGTTGCCCATAAACTGTTCCTGCTCCGGAATCTAATTGTATTATGTTTTCTACGAATGTTTCGTTAGAAGAGAATTGGTAATGTACCAGATAAATGTAATATTAATGTTTTAATAAATGTGACTCTGTACTCGTTTTAGATATTTAATCTGAGCAGTTGAAGTTCCACGGCACATTGTGTACGAAGACTGCAGACGCGTACCTCAAAACAAACAAATCATTAATTACCTAACTTTATTGTTCTGATGCGACAATTAAAACTATCACAGAGCCTGTCCTCTAAATCCAATTTTAAACGAGCGTCATCCTTGTATCATCGGACTACTCATTGCTAAAGATTTATGGCGTTAATTACAGAAAAAATGAAATGAAAGGGCTGTAAGGCAGTCAGAGTGACCGAAACTGAATTATCACAACCAAATGTGAACAATGCGACCACTGTTTACTGTAACACGCCCCCTTCACTTTCATTCATTCCCTCCGTACTCTGCATTGCCACAGACAATATGTAGCTGTTCCCATTTGTACTCGAAACACAGGACAAGCGAGGGTTCCGTGTGTATTCCACAGCATCGAGGTACCACACTGAGATTCTGCAATGATTCACCAACCTGATGTCGTCCTACCCATATCGCGAATCTGTTGTTCTTGAGGTTATGCTGCAAGACACTAGTGGGACGGCTAAGGCTCTCAGTTCTGCGAAATAATCTTCCAGGTCTCAGTTCGGGTCGCCAGTTGCTTTTTTATTTGTCGCGCGAATTACATCGCAGGCAAAGCATCAAACTGCTGACAATACATCTGTTCTTATAAAGGTACGCCGCACGTATCACAGTCCATATTAGAAACACTAATGAGTCTTGTATACAAAGTGTATTGGAGAAATTAGGTTCACACGTTTAGTCTAATATTCTCTGCTTTACCTGAAGAGCCGCTGTTGTTTAATACCATGTGTTTGAAAAAGAACTCCCCAGTTTCAACGTGTCCTAGAATCTGTACATAGCGACATACACTATTCTAGTTTGTGGTGTTTGATTCATCAACTCTCCAAGTTCGGCTCCCCAGCACTTTGCAGGTCTGCTTGACCTTGAGACTGCACCAGTGCTGTTTTTTTTTTTTTCTCTGTTCCCTCAGTTTAGTCCAGGTGTCCGTGCAGTACAGTGCAGAGCAACTCAGCAACAATGTGTACTCCGCAACAGAAAGCGCAGTGTGTTATTTGGCTTGTGAAAACTGATTCAGTTATAACAGTGTAATGTAATTTTAGACGTCAGTATGGTGGTGAACCACATACAGCAAAAAATATCTATCATTGGCTACAGTTCTTCAAGGAAACCGGTAGTGTTTTAGAAGCAAAATCGCCAGTTAGACCAAGAACTTCTGAGGTTGTTGTTGAACAGATCCGTGTTTCGTGTGTTCAGAGCACTAAAACGTCATTGGCCAGACGTAGTCTACAATTAGGAGTGCCTAAAGGTACTGTGTATGATGTTGTGCGTAAAAGACTCCAGTTGCACCCCTACTAATTGCAGCTGTTACATAAAATAAAACCTACTGATAAAATCGAAAGGTATGAGTTTGCCGTCCGTTGATTTTCTACACAGAATTGATGATGATGTCAATTTTTTTAAAAAGATTCTCTTTTACGATGAGGCTAAATTTCATGTCAGTGGAACAGTTAATCGTCATACCTACAGAAGTTTGGGGACAGAGCATCCACGTCAACGTTACTCCCCCAAAGTTAATGCCTGGTGCGGTTTGATGGAAGATCGTGTGATTGGTCCCTTCATTTCTGTAGAAAAAACAATAAATGGGGACGTTTACTGTGACATGTTGACAGAGTACGTCTTTCCCCAAATGGACGATATTGAGACGGAAAAGAGGCTTGTGCTTTTCCAACAAGATAGCGCCCAACTTCATTACAGCGTGCGGCTCTTTACATTCGCTTTCCAGGAAGGTGTATAGGCAGGGCTGGCCCAATACCTTGGCCCCCAGGAAGCTCAGACTTAACCCCAATGGGCTTTTTTCTTTTGGGGCCACATAAAAAACGTTGTGTACAATGAAAAGATCAGAGACATCAGTCATTTATGGGAAAGAATCATCGCAGCAACTGGGACAGTTACACCTGAAATGTTGGTGAATACGTGGTGAGAAGTGGAATATCGTCTCGACGTGTGCAGGGCAACAAATGGATCCCACATTGAAGTCTATAACTTTGAACAAAACTTGAAGTAATTCTCTTTCATGACGTGTAGTCATTGATGTAATTTTTCATTAATTTCCTCATTAAATTTATACTTACAACTAACAAGTTCTTTTTTAAACACCCTTTATTATTATATACGACTCAGAATTCACCTTTTAGTCGTGCAGCTTGTAATCCGAATTGGATTGTGGGGCCACACTAAACTGGTCATCACTAAAGTGATCAACTCGTATCACTTTGCTCGGCGCACACTTTAAGCAGAAGCCAAATATGCTTGAAGTGCTTCATCTGAATATCGTTACCCTAATTTTAATGAAAATTGTTAAAAATGATATCTGAAACGCGTGGATGATACCTTACTATCGACAGATCAGTTGGCATGATCGATTATTAAGTCTGAATAATACTTTAGAAAACATTAATAAGAATCAATGAACTTTGCAGATTTGGAGCGTTGGCTGCTGCAGTTGCAATCAGTCAGGTTATCCTCCTACCAAACTGGCGTAATTTCTCACGGAGTTAGTACTGAGTGCACCATTTATTGTCTGTCTCTCACTCCACTCCTTACGTCACACCTCAGCTAATGCAATCCCAGGCAAGCTACGATGTAGATCTTAGGGTGAAATACCATGGTTTCTAAAGCCAGGAATGGCACAGAGTTTACTGCAGCGCCCATGGCGAATTGTTTCTCCCGCCTGTCACGAGCGGTCTTTTTGTTTACACGTCGGCGCTACAAATGGTTCAAATGGCTCGGAGCACTATGGGACTTAACATCTATGGTCATCAGTCCCCTAGAACTTAGAACTACTTAAACCTAACTAACCTAAGGACAGCACACAACACCCAGCCATCACGAGGCAGAGAAAACGCTACAATTTGGTGCGTTGTGAGAGATGGCTGCTGTCCGTCTTGGCACCCGAAACGTGAAAACGAAGTTTTGAAGGAACATTCTTCTTACAAAAAGTAAAATTCGTAGTCCATTCTTCTTGAGGTAGGACATATAGCACACTGTCCACGATGCTAAGAACCGAAACAGTAAGAGAAGTTTCGTCCAAACATTTCAAACCATCATTATTTATTGCTCGAGAAAACATACTCATACACGTGCGCTAAACAATATTTAGAAATCAGTATGTAGTTTTTTTCACTTTATCCTTTGTATCTTGTTCTCCAACTGCCAAATAACGCCAGCCGTAGTGTACGAGCGGTTCTAGGCACTACAGTCTGGAACCGCGCGACCGCTACGGTCGCAGGTTCGAATTCTGCCTCGGGCATGGATGTGTGTGATGTCCTTAGGTCAGTTAGGTTTAAGTAGTTCTAAGTTTTAGGGGACTGATGACCTCAGTAGTTAAGTCCCATAGTGCTCAGAGCCATTTTTTTGGCAAATAACTTCTTAAAAATATATATATATATATTTTTTCGTTCATCAGATCGTAATTATTCACTATCGGAACGATGTTCGTTGGAAATGTTTATCTATTTACATTCTTATTTATGCACAGTGTACTACCTTTTCTTTGTCGAAATACTGTAAAACCTAAGTACCTTCTCTCATAGACACCCGTTTCGCCTCTCCCGTGGGAGAACACCAGCGGGGAAAAACATCGAAGCATGGTGCAACGTTTGCAGTATGTCGCGAAAACAAAAGAAACACTACAATAAAGGTTACAAAATCATAAAAACATGAAATCCATTACTGCAGTACGAGTGCGAGCGGCTAGTATAGGTTAGCTTCACATGTTAGCAGACGACGGCATGCTCCCCAGTTCCTACGAGTGTGCTGTCTTCCGAGATTTAGAGCTATTTAACATCTGCATCGATCACGAGCAACTTATTTTCACCAGAAAGTCACTCCCATAAAATGGGCTTAGAGTTGAGCATTGAGTAGGACGAGCTGCTCACTACACACCAAAGGACCTGCACGAGTTCCGTTATGGAGACTATAAAAGCATGTTAACTGATCAGCATCCATACTGCACCAGTCAACGACTGTCTTCTCCCCTTCACGTATAGTTTGCAACAGAACCATACAGTCCATATACTGCTACACTACTGTCTAAGAATGCATAAATGAGGGGCGCGGCATTAAACACTCTTGTTCGTGTGCTGTCTAATCAAGAGAAAAAGAAGAATACAAGAGGACACCAAAGATTTTGGTGAACGATATCTACGGCAAAATGTATAATCATTGAGAGCTTCATTCTCTACTACCAGATCGCAGGGAAGTAGTATAGAATTATTTCAGTGTGGTTTTCTCCAATAATAAACGATGCATATGCCTCTATCTTCGATTTACTTTTGGGTATTCTAATCAGACGAAGAACATGATTCAGAAAGATTGCTCGACCAAAGGAAATACTATTATATAATGTAAGGTACACTTTTCTTTTATTTCAAGTCGAGCCTCTATGGACTGCGTAGTAACAACCAATTTCATTTTAGTGTCTAGGTCTCGTTCTTGTTCCAGCTTTGACTTCCTGCCAGTATCTTCTGAGCCCACCAAGAAGTGCCTGTTTATGCTCTTCAGACAAAGGTTCTCTTCGTATTTTGGACGTTGATGACAGTTTTTTAACCTTGGTAGTTGTTCACCAATCTTCCAAATTTGTTCCTCTCAGGAATTTCTCTCTCTGAGACACGAATCTGCCTAAGATCTTTTCCACATTCTTCGAACCATCTCGGCCTTGTTCTTTTAGATTGGATGAAACTCCATATTCTTTTTGTTAGTCGGTCACCGTCCATCCTCATGAGATGACCATAAAATAACATTCGTCTCTTCTTAATGGATGCTGTGATATGTTCTGGCTTGCTGCACAAGTCCTCATTTGCTCTCATTTGCCATTGTTCATCAACCCACCTATTACCTAGGATTTTCTTTAATATCCTACGCTCCTACTTTTCCAGCCGCTCAGATTGACCTTGTCTATTCATGGTCAAAGTTTCGGACGAATATAAGCCCTCAGGTTTTACAACTGTAGTGTGATGTCGGATCTTTGCCCCTAAAGTCATACACTTTTTGCTACAGGTATTTTTTGTTTTGTGGACTGGCAAGACAGCCAATCCACTAGGACGGGAGGCCGAAGGGCACGCGTTTAAGCTCACGCAGGATGGCGTGAGGTCTGGAACAGGACAAGGTCTTTATAGTAGCAAAAATAGTACATAGCTTCTGGAATACTTAACTTTAATCCATAATTGGTGAACATCGGTCTGACGGTACATGCATCACAAGATAAATAGCAAATGATAATGGCACCTTGCTAGGTCGTAGCAAATGACGTAGCTGAAGGCTATGCTAACTATCGTCTCGGCAATTGAGAGCGTAATTTGTCAGTGAACCATCGCTAGCAAAGTCGGCTGTACAACTGGGGCGAGTGCTAGGAAGTCTCTCTAGACCTGCCGTGTGGCGGCGCTCGGTCTGCAATCACTGACAGTGGCGACACGCGGGTCCGACGCATACTAACGGACCGCGGCCGATTTAAAGGCTACCACCTAGCAAGTGTGGTGTCTGGCGGTGACACCACACTTTGTCAGTTGGTATGCCTGGTCTAACTTCCTCATCCTGAGATAAATTCTTCTTCTTCTAATCCATTTATCTGGATGACTTCACAGAGATACCTGAAATTATTAATTTGTCCGATTTTTCCCAGACTGGTGATCGTCCTTTCAGGACCATCACAGATATTCGTCATATATTTTGTCTTTTGGATAGAGATCTGGAGTCCAACTTTTGAGATGCCCCTATCGTTATTGACATTATTTTTACCGCCTTTTTTGTGTAGAGGATGGATTATAAGCTGACTACCATTTAGTTGGTATCGTCCAAGTTCTCCAGATTCCACAAAAAGTTGGACTAGTACATCTAGAGTTTCATTATTTGCCAGCTTCAGTAGTTCTGCTACTATTGAATCCTCTCCAGCTGCCTTATTATTCTTAAGGTTGTTGATGATTTCTTTGAGCTCCTCTTTACCAGGTGTAGATGAGTTGGGTAGTTTGTGGATCGGGGCACATACAGGGAATCTTCCTTTCGGTTCTACACCATTAAATAGGTTTTCAAAATAACGAGACATGATCGTGCAGTTTTCTTTGTTGGTCAGGCCGAGCCTTAAATTTTCGTCTCTAAAAAAAGACAAGGGGCTTGATACCCATTCAAATTCGACTTGAACGTCTGATAGAAGTCTTTGGATTTGTTTTTCCGGAAATCCTGATCGATCTGTTCTAACTGCTGTTTCTCATACAATCGCTTAGCCCGTCGTAAAGTTCTGGCTGCATATTTTCGAACTTCACGGAATACATTCAAATCTTCAGGGCTCCTGGTCGTGTTCCAATTCTTCCAGGCATTTGTTCTTTGGGCCACCACCTCATCACAAATCACATTCCATCATCTATGCTTTCTCTTTTTAGCTGTCGGGATTGCAGTATTAGCTGCTTGTTGGATCTTGGAAGCGATGTCCGACCATTTGCTGTTGTTGTTATGGTCTTCAGTTCTAAGACTGGTTTGATGCAGCTCTCCATGTTACTCTATCCTGTGCAAGCTTCTTCATCTCCCAGTACCTACTGCAACCTACATCCTTCTGAATCTGCTTAGTGTATTCATCTCTTGGTCTCCCTCTACGATTTTTACCCTCCACGCTGCCCTCCAATACTAAATTGGTGGTCCCTGAATGCCTCAGAACATGTCCTACCAACCGATCCCTTCTTCTGGTCAAGTTGTGCCACAAACTTCTCTTCTCCCCAATCCTGTTCAATACTTCCACATTAGTTATGTGATCTACCCATCTAATCTTCAGCATTTTTCTGTAGCACCTCATTTCGAAAGCTTCTATTCTCTTCTTGTCCAAACTATTTATCGTCCATGTTTCACTTCCATACATGGCTACACTCCATACAAATACTTTCAGAAATGACTTCCTGACACTTAAATCTATACTCGATGTTAACAAATTTCTCTTCTTCAGAAACGCTTTCCTTTCCATTGTCAGTCTACATTTTATATCCTCTCTACTTCGACCATCATCAGTTATTTTGCTCCCCAAATAGCAAAACTCCTTTACTACTTTAAGTGTCTCATTTCCTAATCTAGTTCTCTCAGCATCACCCGACTTAATTCGACTACATTCCATTATCCTCGTTTTGCTTTTGTTGATGTTCAATTATATCCTTCTTTCAAGACACTGTCCATTCCGTTCAACTGCTCTTCCAAGTCCTTTGCTGTCTCTGACAGAATTACAATGTCATCGGCGAACCTCAAAGTTTTTATTTCTTCTCCCTGGATTTTAATACCTACTCCAAATTTTTCTTTTGTTTCCTTTGCTGCTTGCTCAATATACAGATTGAATAACATCGGGGAGAGGCTACAACCCTGTCTCACTCCCTTCCCAACCACTGCTTCCCTTTCATGTCCCTCGACTCTTATAACTGCCATCTGGTTTCTGTACAAATTGTAAATAGCCTTTCGCTCCCTGTATTTTACCCCTGCCACCTTCAGAATTTGAAAGAGAGTATTCCAGTCAACATCGTCAAAAGCTTTCTCTAAGTCTACAAAAGCTAGAAACGTAGGTTTGCCCTTCCTTAATCTAGCTTCTAAGATATGTCGTAGGGTCAGTATTGCCTCACGTGTTCCAACATTTCTACGGAATCCAAACTGATCTTCCCCGAGTTCGGCTTCTACTAGTTTTTCCATTCGTCTGTAAAGAATTCGCGTTAGTATTTCGCAGCTGTGACTTATTTATCTGATACTTCGGTAACTTTCACATCTGTCAACACCTTCTCTCTTTGGGATTGGAATTATTATATTCTTCTTGAAGTCTGAGGGTATTTCGCCTGTTTCATACATCTTGCTCACCAGATGGTAGAGTTTTGTCAGGACTGGCTCTCCCAAGGCCGTCAGTAGTTCCAATGGAATGTTGTCTACTCCGGGGGCCTTGTTTCGACTCAGGTCTTTCAGTGCTCTGTCAAACTCTTCACGCAGTATCGTATCTCCCACTTCATCTTCATCTACATCCTCTTCCATTTCCATAATATTGTCCGCAAGTACATCACCCTTGTATAGACCCTCTATATACTCCTTCCACCTTTCTACTTTCCCCTCTTTGCTTAGAACTGGGTTTCCATCTGAGCTCTTGATGTTCATACAAGTGGTTCTCTTATCTCCAAAGGTCTCTTTAATTTTCCTGTAGGCAGTATCTATCTTACCCCTAGTGAGATAAACCTCTAGACCCTTACATTTGTCCTCTAGCCATCCCTGCTAGCCATTTTGCACTTACTGTCGATCTCATTTTTGAGACGTTTGTATTCCTTTTTGCCTGCTTCATTTACTGCATTTTTATATTTTCTCCTTTCATCAATTAAATTCAATATTTCTTCTGTTACCCAAGGATTTCTACTAGACCTCGTCTTTTTACCTACTTGATCCTCTGCTGCCTTCACTACTTCATCCCTCAAAGCTACCCATTCTTCTCCTACTGTATTTCTTTCCTCCATTCCTGTCAATTGTTCCCTTATGCTCTCCCTGAGACTCTGTACAACCTCTGGTTCTTTCAGTTTATCCAGGTCCCATCTCCTTAAATCCTCACCTTTTTGCAGTTTCTTCAGTTTTAATCTACTCCCACTATATCTAACTTTAACCTATCTATTTCCCTTTTTAAATTTTCTAACCTACCTGCTCGATTAAGGGATCTGACATTCCACACTACGATCCGTAGAACGCCAGTTTTCTTTCTCCTGATAACAACGTCCTTTTGAGTAGTCCCCGCCCGGAGATCCGAATGAGGGACTATTTTACCTCCGGAATATTTTATCCAAGAGGACGCCATCATCATTTAACCATACAGTAAAGCTGCATGCCCTCGGGAAAAATTACGGCTGTAGTTTCCTCTTGCTTTCAGCCGTTCGCAGTACCACAACAGCAAGGCCGTTTTGGTTAGTGTTAAAAGGCCAGATCACTCAATCATCCAGACTGTTGCCCTGCAACTACTGAAAAGGCTTCAGGAACCACACATTTGTCTGGCCTCTCAACAGATACCCCTCCGTTGTGGTTGCACCTACGGTACGGCCATATGTATCGCTGAGGCACGCAAGCCTCCCCACCAACGGCAAGGTCCATGGTTCATGGGGGGAGGGTCCGTCCATTTATGAGATTCAAATGTCAATTTTTGGTGGTATTGTTCCAATACGTTTTGATTGATTTTGAGCTTCGCAACGTCATATTTATGAATTTTATTTCCGGTTTTCATGGCCTTATTCATTTTGATCTTGAAGAGGTAATGATGCGAGTCAAACTGAACACCTCTCTGTAGTTTAACATTCATTATTCCCTTAATTGCACTCCAAGAGATTGTTACATTGTGTTTCCTTTACAGTGTGCTTCCTTTGCTACCATAGCTGAGAGTTAGGATAGAAAGTCTCTCAGAAGGGCTGAAGAACTCCGCGATTGAGCTGACAACCTTATTACGAACAACAAAAGCTGTACCAAGTACAGGCATGTTCTCACCTATTTTGACTGCCTTTTGCCTTTATAAATCCTGCTGACTTCCACACCTATCTGCATACTCTGCAAGCCAAAGTGAACTGCATGGTATTTGCGACTATACTGTGGCAAGCTCCTACGGGTTGTATAAGATACACTCCTGGAAATTGAAATAAGAACACCGTGAATTCATTGTCCCAGGAAGGGGAAACTTTATTGACACATTCCTGGGGTCAGATACATCACATGATCACACTGACACAACCACAGGCACATAGACACAGGCAACAGTGCATGCACATTGTCGGCACTAGTACAGTGTATATCCACCTTTCGCAGCAATGCAGGCTGCTATTCTCCCATGGAGACGATCGTAGAGATGCTGGATGTAGTCCTGTGGAACGGCTTGCCATGCCATTTCCACCTGGCGCCTCAGTTGGACCAGCGTTCGTGCTGGACGTGCAGACCGCGTGAGACGACGCTTCATCCAGTCCCAAACATGCTCAATGGGGGACAGATCCGGAGATCTTGCTGGCCAGGGCAGTTGACTGACACCTTCTAGAGCACGTTGGGTGGCACGGGATACATGCGGACGTGCATTGTGCTGTTGGAACAGCAAGTTCCCTTGCCGGTCTAGGAATGGTAGAACGATGGGTTCGATGACGGTTTGGATGTACCGTGCAATATTCAGTGTCCCCTCGACGATCACCAGTGGTGTACGGCCAGTGTAGGAGATCGCTCCCCACACCATGATGCCGGGTGTTGGCCCTGTGTGCCTCGGTCGTATGCAGTCCTGATTGTGGCGCTCACCTGCACGGCGCCAAACACGCATACGACCATCATTGGCACCAAGGCAGAAGCGACTCTCACCGCTGAAGACGACACGTCTCCATTCGTCCCTCCATTCACGCCTGTCGCGACACCACTGGAGGCGGGCTGCACGATGTTGGGGCGTGAGCGGAAGACGGCCTAACGGTGTGCGGGACCGTAGCCCAGCTTCATGGAGACGGTTGCGAATGGTCCTCGCCGATACCCCAGGAGCAACAGTGTCCCTAATTTGCTGGGAAGTGGCGGTGCGGTCCCCTACGGCACTGCGTAGGATCCTACGGTCTTGGCGTGCATCCGTGCGTCGCTGCGGTCCGGTCCCAGGTCGACGGGCACGTGCACCTTCCGCCGGCCACTGGCGACAACATCGATGTGCTGTGGAGACCTCACGCCCCAGGTGTTGAACAATTCGGCGGTACGTCCACCCGGCCTCCCGCATGCCCACTATACGTCCTCGCTCAAAGTCCGTCAACTGCACATACGGTTCACGTCCACGCTGTCGCGGCATGCTACCAGTGTTAAAGACTGCGATGGAGCTCCGTACGCCACGGCAAACTGGCTGACACTGACGGCGGCGGTGCACAAATGCTGCGCAGCTAGCGCCATTCGACGGCCAACACCGCGGTTCCTGGTGTGTCCGCTGTGCCGTGCGTGTGATCATTGCTTGTACAGCCCTCTCGCAGTGTCCGGAGCAAGTATGGTGGGTCTGACACACCGGTGTCAATGTGTTCTTTTTTCCATTTCCAGGAGTGTATTTATTAAGAAGAGTTTTGAGAAGGGATCTACGTCCGGAAATCTACAGTTAGAATGTAAAATAAGTTTCAGGTTCAGATCATTTTCAAATCTCCCGAAACTTTCTCGATGCATTCGTTTGCAGCTGTATCATTACGTACTGTACCTCGATGCTGAAGATTGCACATGACGCGTGGCAACGAGTTGGGAACCCACTTGAGGCCCATTGGGTATTTTCAACGTTTTGACATTCTAATCGCACTTCGTATGGTGTATTCATTTTTATGGACAGCAAGCGCCGCGACCAGTTTCTACAATCTGAAGATGCCTACCACAGGCGAAACTCATCACTGAAATTTGAAAATAAAAACCTCCTCAAAACTGTATATTTATTTCAAATCTTACACTGGTTGCTGTATCAGCCGCAACGACGGAAGATTTGAAAGTGATCCAATCTCCAAACTTGTTTCACATCCAAACAGTACAGTTCCGGGTGTGTGTTCCTCGTCAAAACCTTATCCACCAAGACCTCTGTACAACCCGTAGAAGCCTGTAATAAGAACTGTGAGACACCCAGTATATGTCGTGAACAGGAGTGGACCTGTCACAGTGCGTTGAGGGACGCCAGACACTGCCTGCGATGACCCTCCGTTAAGGTCGTCGCACTGAGTTCTGCCTGTTAGGGAGTCTTCTGTCTAGCCGCCTATATGTTCACATATTCGGTATGCGCATGTTTTCTTTTCTAGGCGACGGTGAGAACTCTACTGAAGGTTTTCTGCAATTCAAGAATATTCGTGTCAATCTGGACTCTGCTCTCTTCTGCACTGTGGACCAGTAACGCCTCTCTTCTCGTAATAACCACAGAGAAGAAAGGCTGAGTTACATCGCAAAAAGTATCGATTTCCCTTACTTCGCATCTAAGGACGCCACAACACACGTAGGCCCCAGGCTCGCCGCATCACGACATAACTTTCGTAACCGGGCAAAACAGCTGGTTATCGAATTGCTATCGTACCGACTGTTCGGGAAAACGGGCCGCTATAGTGAGGGAGTCCTAATTTCTGATATCTTGTTGTCACGATGCCTGCACGGAGACAGCGGTGAGATAGCGTGCTCGTCTCTCCACTGGCTGCGTCAGACGCCGGGAATACGTCCAATTTTTTTACACAACGTTATTGGCGAAACCAGTGCTGAAGCGAACGCTGCGTGGCTTTGCAATCACAGCCGATCCGCCCCTTCACCTCACTTTCTGGTCAGTCAACTGATCGTTCAAAGTTGTTTCACATATACGGGCAGTGAAAAGTCCTGACGATAACGTCAAAGGTGGCTACGGAACGTGGCTCGAGAAACAAACACATTACAACACTGACATCAAGCCAGAAACCTTACACGATTCAGAAACGTTGATCTTGGAGGGAAAAAATGGATTAGAAAATATTAAGAAACTAGAGAGGAAAAACATCAGGAAAATCTTGAGGTCGAGTAAGACATGAGGAGGCTACCAACAGCAGGATAGACAGGAGACCGAACAGATATCTAACACAGTACTTGACTCAAAGAAACGTCGATTGAAATTTTACGGGCATATAATGAGAAAAATGGCCAGCCAACAAACTAGGCAGTTCTAGAATAGACTAGAACGTGGAGCGGCTCCCCGAAGTCAGGTAAAACCTGAATGATGTTGTCATAACAGACTCAGATATACAAGACAGACAAACATTCAGCCACAAAGTACTCAAGCGAATAGTGAACCAAGATGTCAAGAAATTGAAAGCAGTAAGAACATGCTCGGAAGAAAGGAAAAAAATGCATAGTGAAAAGATGAAAAGTGTGGCATTTAACGGGACATTCTACTCTAGTATTACATCAGTTCTTGAGACCAGTACTATTTCAAAATCATAAACATAACTGCGAAACAGCAACTGTGTAATTCAGAACATATTGAAAAAAATCAGCCAAATAGTTGCAAACCTTTTTTCAATCTATTGGAGTATTATTTTTCGAGTTTTGGACAGGTCAATATTATCTTAGTTGATCTTCTGAAAACTTTCATATAATTTTATACACACTATGTCAAGTTAAAATTTATGAAAAGGGATTACTTTATAAAATATTTTAGTTTCGATGTCGTAATCGATAAGTACTAGTTCTGAATGTACAGTTAATTTTTTTAGAAACATTTGAAATTACGAATTATTTGCACACTTAAAATTTATATTACTTATTATGCAGTCCTGTACTGTTTACTATGTTTATTTCTTGACTCACTTATGAAATAATAATCAAAATTAATAATGTAACAAAACTATCAGGAATTCATTTGTTAAAAAAATTGTAAGCCCCTTAGAATATTGTTATTTCCGCAGAGTGTGAGAGTCGTAAGCTTGTCTCTGATGTGATGGGACGTATTTTTGTATAATAGGTGCGAACAACGTAATTAAGGCTTTGTTAATGTGAAAAATACAATACTGTATGATATACCAAAATGTGAGAAAATAAGTGTAAAATAAATTTACGTAAAAAATTCTGCAACAACAATCTTCCAATTTATTTAGTTTAAAGCCAACCGTGAGGACCTGATGTTAGACTTTCAGCTTCAAGAATCAGACCCCTAGACAAGAAGAACTGGAGCCATCTCAACATGACAAGCTAAGCAAACACTTCCGCTTCACTGTAACCGTCGCTCCTCTCAAATCTTCATAAAAGAATTTGCTTATTTATTACTTGGACTGGCCATTTTTTAGTGTGGATAATAGATGGAACAAAGAAGGAGGGGGGAGAAAAATCTCACATCGAGAAGACTCTTCACGTGGTTCTGAAGCGGCCTAAGCGTGTGTAACAATAACAATGATAACAATACGGGTTTTTACATGCAGTATATTACGCCACATGCTTGGTTCCTCAGTGCTATGTTAAAGGCTTTGACATAGTCTGTTGTAAGTACAATGTGCATGCTACTGTTCCACTCTCTGTTTTTCACGACTACCTGTTTCAAGAGGAAAAGCACTCGATCTATCCGTGCGTAAACCGTTCTGCTGGTCCACATGCAGTTACAGGTACTTGCATCGATACTAAATATCTTATCGAATCCGGTATCGGAACTTCCGAACCTGCGATTGGCCCACACTCGCGTGCGATCGACGGACAGAACGCCGTGACGGGTCGGTAGTGTGAGGGGGCCCTCTAGAGGTCCTCGGTGCCCTCTTCTCATTCACGACTGCCCCGACAATCTCGTAAATGGGCTTTGGCAGCAGACAGACGGCTCCATTAAGCTCTGAGGGGTCACTCGACCGACGCGCGACGCGCGGATGACCCCACGAAAAGTTACGTCTGGCGCACAACACTTTGTTTTCGTCTGACTGGGAAGCGGAATATTCCTCACTTCTCGTAAACAAAACCGTATCGGACGCTGGTCACACCAATAACAATAGCGTGACGTACTCCAGAAATTCGTCTGGCCTCTCCCCCCCCCCCCTCTCTTCCTCTCACCCTCTGTACGTACAGACGCTCTGCCTGTGAGAGCTGCTTTCCAGCCGAGCCTGCTTCCATGCGGAGGTGGCGGCAGGAGCCTCGTCAGCGGAACTCCTGGCATGCGGAGACACGGCAGCACGAGCTGGAATGCGTCGCTTCGTATTCCCGCAGCGGGAACAGGCGCTGCGCAGAATTTGGCGTGCCCTCAGCAGTCCGCATTTCCATTGCAGGTAGCTCCTGTCCAAGGTCTCCCTAGTCTTCGGAAACTGACCCAACACTCTGTCATCCACTGTTACTGCAGAAGACGGCTGCCGGCCCGAGTGGCCGAGCCGTTCTAGGCGCTACAGTCTGGAACCGCGCGACCGCTACGGTCGCAGGTTCGAATCATGCCTCGGGCATGGATGTGTGTGATGTCCTTTGGTTAGTTAGGTTTAAGTAGTTCTGAGTTCTAGGGGACTGATGACCTCAGATGTTAAGGCCCATAGTGCTCAGAGCCATTTGAACCATTTTTGAAGATGGCAGGAGTCACCTGCACTAAGTGATAAGACACTGGGCTCGCACCTGTAAAGACGGCGCTTTGCATCTCTCCCTCGGACGGTCTGCACACAGACTTGAAAGTCCTAGTATCCGACTGTCGAGTTGCCCACTGTCGCATGCGGTACTATCGCAGAAAACATCGAGAAACTCGAAGGCCGTCCGGAGGAGAAGGAGGTGGCTGTCACTTAACCGACCTAAAGATGGCGAGTAAGTGCGTTCCGAATGAGTGTTTCTTGCTGACAAAGCACACGAGGCGTGCCCTTGACGAAAGATAGAGAAGACACTACGGGTGCCACATAATAATACATTTTCACTGAGAATATTATTGCGTTTGTGACTGGAAAGTTCACTATTGGTCATTAAAAATGCTACACAAAGAACAAATGCAGATGAAAACGGGTATTCATTGGACAAATATATTATAATTGAACTGACATGGGATTACATTTCCACGCAATTTAGGTGCATAGATCCTGAGCAATCAGTGCCCAGAACAACCACCTCCGGCCGTAATAACGGCCTTGATACGCCTGGGCATTGAGTCAAACAGAGCTTGGATGGCGTGTACAGGTACAGCTGCCCATGCAGCTTCAAAACGATACCACAGTTCATCGAGAGTAGTGACCGGCGTATTGTGACGAGCCAGTTGCGCAACCACCATTGACCAGACGTTTTCAATTGGTGAGAGTTCTGGAGAATGTGCTGGCCAGGGCACAGCCGAACATTTTCTGTATCCAGAAAGGCCCGTACAGGACCTGCAACATGCGGTCGTGCATTATCCTGCTGAAATGTAGGGTTTCGCAGGGATCGAATGAAGGGTAGAGGCCTCGAGTCGTAACACATCTGAAATGTAACGTCCACTATTCAAAGTGCTGTCAATGCGAACAAGAGGTGACCTAGACGTGTAACCAAAAGCACCCCATACCATTACGCCGGGTGATACGCCAGTATGACGATGACGAATAAACGCTTCGAATGTGCGTTCACCGCGATGTCGCCAAACACGGATGCGACCATCATGCTGCTCTAAACAGAACCTGGATTCATCCGAAAAAATGACATTTTGCCATTCGTGCACCTAGGTCCGTCGTTGAGTACACCATCGCAGGCGCTCCTGTCTGCGATGCAGCGTCGAGTGTAACCGCAACCATGGTCTCCGATCTGATAGTCCATGCTGCTGCAAACGTCGTCCAACTGTTCGTGCAGATGGTTGTTGTCTGGGAAACGTCCGCATCTATTGACTCAGGGATCGAGACGTGGCTGTACGATCCGTTACAACCATCCAGATAAGATGCCTGTCATCTCGACTGCTAGTGATACGAGGCCTTTGGGATCCAGCACGGCGTTCCGTATTACCCTCCTGAACCCACCGATTCCATATTCTGCTAACAGTCATTGGATCTCGACCAACGCGAGCAGCAATGTCGCGATACGATAAACCGCAATCGCGATAGACTACAATCCGACCTTTATCAAAGTCGGAAACGTGATGGTACGCATTTCTCCTCCTTACACGAGGCATCACATCAACGTTTCATCAGGCAACGCCGGTCATCTGCTGTTCGTGTATGAGAAATCGGTTGTAAACTTTCCTCATGTCAGCACGTTGTAGGTGTCGCCATCGGCGCCAACCTTGTGTGAATGCTCTGAAAAGCTAAACATTTGCATATCACAGCATCTTCTTCCTGTCGGTTAAATTTCGCGTCTATAGCACGTCATCTTCGTGCTGTAGCAATTTTAATGCCCGGTAATGTAAATTTCTTTCATTTAAGGTAACCGAAGGGGTGCATCAAAAATCTTTTTCGTCCAAAATGATTGGTTGGTTGGTTGATTCGGGCGAGAGGACCAAACAGGGAGGTCATCGCCCCATTGGATGAGGGAAGGATGAGGAAAGAACTCGGCGGTGCCCTCACAAAGGAACCAGCCCGGCATTTGCCTGAAGCATCTTAGGGAAACTAAGGAAAATCTAAAACAGGATGGCCGGACCAGGGTTTGAACCATCGTCCTCCCGAACGCGAGTCCAATGTGCTAACTACTGCGCCGCCTCGCTTGGCTGACCGAAATGACGATTAGACACGAGTTACTTCGAACTTAAATACAAAACATTAATTTTTATACAATCACATATCATTTATAACACCCTCAAATTCCTTAATTGAGTCTGTAATCATTATAAATTTTTTGGAATAATGCAGTCGACGTCGATTAATGTATTTTCATTTTCGTGACCCGAAGGTGGTCAGAGTCATGACCTAAATCGATCGTCTTTCATAAAAAAAGACAGTAAAGTAGTACAGCTCTGTATTACACATCGCAATTTTCATTTCCATTTACAGCATTTTTCAGCTGCTGCCTTTGTCAGATCCTACGTTTAAGATGAAACTTAAGAATCAGTGTTGTACAGTCTTAACACAAACTCCACTGATATTTTGGTATCAGTCACTTTACTTTTGGCTCTTACTCGCCTTTTTTTAATCCACTTTTTCTAAAGCTGCTTTGGTGAATGTGCAGACCAGTTTCTTTCAACTTCCGCCAACAATAAAGCAAAGGCAGTCGTTTGCAAAATATGTAATCAAGACGTAAAATGGAAAGAGTTCCGAGACAGAACTCATTTAACTTAGATTGTTATTTATTTTTCTGTATTATTCAATGCATTGTCAGGTTTACGCATGAAAACACGTACAACAGTTAGTAGACATTTCAACGTGCCTGCAATCTCAACGGGTGCATGGCAAATACAGGACGTGCTTGGATCAAGGAACAGTCGAAATTGTAGTTGTAAATTGTTTTAGTTGTGCTGGGAAAGTCCCTGTGCTTCAAGCGCTAATAGAAAGCACAGAAGCTAAAATAGTTATAGGTACAGAAAGATGGCTAAAGCCTGAAATAAGTTCTGCAGAAATCTTTACGAAGTCTCAGACGGTGTTCAGGAAAGATAGATTAGGCAGAATTGGTGGTGGAGTGTTTGTGTCTGTCAGTAGTGGTTTATCTTGTAATGAAGTCGAAGTAGATACTCCGTGCGAATTGGTATGGGTGGAGGTTATACTTAACAGCCGAACTAAGTTAATAATTGGCTCCTTCTACCGACCCCCAGACTCCGATGATATAGTTGTTGAACAGTTCAGAGAAAATTTGAGTCTCGTAACAAATAAATACCCCACTCATACGGTTATAGTTGGTGGGGACTTCAACCTTCCCTCGATACGTTGGCAAAAATACTTGTTCAAAACCGGTGGTAGGCAGAAAACATCTTCCGAGATTGTCCTAAATGCTTTCTCCGAAAATTATTTCGAGCAGTTAGTCCACGAACCCACGCGAATTGTAAATGGTTGCGAAAACACACTAGACCTCTTAGCCACAAACAATCCAGAGCTAATAGAGAGCATCATGACTGATACAGGGATTAGTGATCACAAGGTCGTTGTAGTTAGGCTCAGTAGCGTTTCTTCCAAATCCACCAGAAACAAACGCAAAATAATTTTATTTAAAAAAGCGGATAAAGTGTCACTAGAAGCCTTCCTAAGAGACAATCTCCATTCCTTCCGAACTGAGTATGCAAATGTAGACGAGATGTGGCTCAAATTCAAAGATATAGTAGCAACAGCAATTGAGAGATTCATACCTCATAAATTGGTAGGAGATGGAACTGATCCCCCATGGTGCACAAAACAGGTCCGAACGCTGTTGCAGAGGCAACGGAAAAAGCATACGAAGTTCAGAAGAACGCGAAATCCCGAAGATTGGCTAAAATTTACAGAAGCACGAAATTTGGCACGGATTTCAATGCGAGATGCCTTTAATAGGTTTCACAACGAAACATTGTCTCGAAATTTGGTAGAAAATCCGAAGAAATTCTGGTCGTATGTAAAGTACACAAGCGGCAAGACGCAGTCAATACCTTCGCTGCGCAGTGCCGATGGTACTGTTACCGACGACTGTGCCGCTAAAGCGGAGTTATTGAACGCAGTTTTCCGAAATTCCTTCACCAGGGAAGACGAATGGAATATTCCAGAATTTGAAACACGAACAGCTGCTAGCATGAGTTTCTTAGACGTAGATACCTTAGGGGTTGCGAAGCAACTCAAATCGCTTGATACGGGCAAGTCTTCAGGTCCAGATTGTATACCGATTAGGTTCCGTTCAGATTACGCTGATACAATAGCTCCTTACTTACAAGGGAACCTCCCCATCGCACCCCCCTCAGATTTAGTTATAAGTTGACACAGTGGATAGGCCTTGAAAAACTGAACACAGATCTATCGAGAAAACAGGAAGAAGTTTTGTGGAACTATGAAAAAAATAAGCAAAATATACAAACTGAGTAGTCCATGTGCAAGATAGGCAACATCAAGGAAAGTATGAGTTGAGGAACGCTGTGGTCCCTTGGTTAGCGTGAGCAGCTGTGGAACGAGAGTGAAGAATTTAATTTTTTATTTTCAGACAATTATTATCTGTCACCAGTGTCGTATAGAATATATCAGACGTGTTTTCCTGTGGAGGTATCGGTTGACCTATGACCTTGCGATCAAATGTTTCCGATTCCACTTGGAGAGGCACGTCAATTCGTCTACTAATCGCACCGTTTTGCGGTGCGGTCGCAACACACAGACACTAAACTTACTACAGCGAACAGAGACGTCAATGAACGAACGGACAGGTCATAACTGTGCGAAAATAAAGAAATTAAAATTTTCACTCGAGGGAAGATTCGAACCAAGGACCTCTCACTCCGCAGTAGCTCACGCTGACAACGGGACCATGGAGCTCCTGCTCTAGCGCCCTCCTTGATGTTGCTTATCTTGCACATGGATACTCAGTTTGTATATTTTGCTTTTTTTTTCATAGTTCCACACAATTTCTTCGTGTTTTCTCGATAGATCTGTATTCAGTTTTTCAAGACCTATCCACTGTGCCAACTTATAACTAAATCTGAGGGCGGTGCGATGAGTTGGTTCCCTTGTTAGCAATCATATACAACCGCTCGCTCACTGGTATATCTGTACCTACAGATTGGAAAATTGCGCAGGTCGCACCAGTGTTTAAGAAGGGTAGTAGGAGTAATCCATCGAACTACAGACCTATATCATTGACGTCGGTTTGCAGTAGGGTTTTGGAGCATATACTGTATTCAAACATTATGAATCACCTCGAAGGGAACGATCTATTGATACGTAATCAGCATGGGTTCAGAAAACATCGTTCTTGTGCAACGCACTAAGTAATCGCCGCTATCGACAGGGAATCTCAAGTTGATTCCGTATTTCTAGATTTCCGGAAAGCTTTTGATACCGTTCCTCACAAGCGACTTCTAATCAAGCTGCTGGCCTATGGGGTATCGTCTCAGTTCTGCGACTGGGTTCGTGATTTCCTGTCAGGAAGGTCGCAGTTCGTAGTAATAGACGGCAAATCATAGAGTAAAACTGAAGTGATATCAGGTATTCCTCAGGGAAGCGTCCTGGGACCTCTGCTGTTCCTGATCTATATAAATGACGTGGGTGACAATCTGAGCAGTTCTCTTAGGTTGTTCGCAGTTGATGCTGTAATTTACCGTCTACTAAGGTCATCCGAAGACCAGTATCAGTTGCAAAGCGATTTAGAAAAGATTGCTGTATGGTGTGGCAGGTGGCAGTTGACGCTAAATAACGAAAAGTGTGAGGTGATCCACATGAGTTCCAAAAGAAATCCATTGGAATTCGATTACTCGATAAATAGTACAATTCTCAAGGCTGTCAATTCAACTAAGTACCTGGGTGTTAAAATCACGAACAACTTCAGTTGGAAAGACCACATAGATAATATTGTTGGGAAGGCGAGCCAAAGGTTGCGTTTCATTGGCAAGACACTTAGAAAATGCAACAAGTCCACTAAAAAGACAGCTTACACTACACTCGTTCGTCCTCTGTTAGAATATTGCTGCGCGGTGTTGGATCCTTACAAGGTGGGATTGATGGAGGACATCGAAAGGGTGCAAAAAAGGGCAGCTCGTTTTGTATTATCACGTAATAGGGGGGAGAGTGTGGCAGATATGATACGCGAGTTGCGATGGAAGTCATTAAAGCAAAGAAGTTTTTCGTCACGGCGAGATCTATTTACGAAATTTCAGTCACCAGCTTTCTCTTCCGAATGCGAAAATATTTTGTTGAGCCCAACCTACATAGGTAGGAATGATCATCAAAATAAAATAAGAGAAATCAGAGCTCGAGCAGAAAGGTTTAGGTGTTCGTTTTTCCCGCGCGCTGTTCGGGAGTGGAATGGTAGAGAGATAGTACAATTGTGTTTCGATGAACCCTCTGCCAAGCACTTAAATGTGAATTGCAGAGTAATCATGTAGATGTAGATGTAGATGTAGATGCGTGTTCCATAGTGTCAATTGAAAAACACGCATACATTCACCTCTAAGCATTATCGTACACATTCACATTACAGCTATTATCGTACACATTCACATTACAGCTGTTTCCACGTTACAATAAATGTTCAGATATCACACCGCCAACTTCAGTCCACTTGGCAGAATACATCGTGTTGCTTGTCTGAGTGCCTCTGTTCGTTCCCTCTTCAGGCATCAGCGTCCATTGTGTGACAGAGCGGTTCATCTCAAGTCTTCACCTTTCACTTGTACACCCCGGACTTCATACTGCCGCGTAAACAAAAGTCTAATGGTCTAAGGTCTGGCGATGCTGGTGGCCAGTTGACAGTACTGCCATCACCCACCCAGCGACTGGGGTAAGTGCGGTTGTGATTTTCCCCCACACTTCTGGTAAAATGACGAGGGTCTCCGTGATGCTAGAATGCGCAGCAGTGCATGTCGCCAAAGGAATGTTCTCAATGCATTCAACAAACGAGTTTTCCAAAAAAAGAAAGTAGCTCTGTCCCATTATGCTCTCTTATAAAATGGCTGGCCCCAACATATTATTTTTCCGTGTAGTCAGCGCGTACGCAACTTCCCCACTAGAGCGCGCCCCGCTAAGCACAACAGCGCAGGCGCAGCACTCGTCCGTCTCCGCACTAGGAGATGGCGCTGCCTTAGAGACGGACCAAATTCTGCTTCTGCCGATCCATGTATTAATATGTAACGCAGCCAATGAGATCGCTGCTAACGTAGAACCTTTTCTCCTCACAGATCACACTCACGCACTGATACTTGACTGCGCGAGGTATTATAACGAGTGTACAGACCTCCAGTTAGTCAGTCTGCATTAGTCCACATTTATCTGCACCTGTCTGTACCAGTCTACATTAGTCTGTAACAGTCTATACTCAAGTTTCAGTCTGCGCCTAGTAAGATTACCATATTCCATGAAGATAAATGAATAGACACTTTGTGAAGTACAAAATTGTTAAGGCTTTTGTGGCCACTTGTTGACAAACTGCCAATTGGCTTCTGTCTCGGGTTCTTTGGCCGATGTTCATCTAATGATTTTTCTGATGTTTCACCAGCACGAGTGGCTGGCATTGTGAAAGCTTCACACTCCATTGCCAGTGGAGGAAATGGAGGGTGAAGCTTTGACAATGCCAGCCACTCGTGCTGGCGTAACGTCAGAAAAATCATTAGATGAACATCGGCCGAAGAACCCGAGACAGAAGCCAATTGGCAGTTTGTCACTTTGTCAAGTTTCAGAGATATGTGAGAATAAGATTAACATACCAGTACCAAAGGAACTTCAGATTGTCAATTGTAAACAGCATCCAGAATCAAGTTACGTAATGTCTATGCTTTTTATTATTTTAATAAATGTGTGTGAAAATTAATCAATTTCTGTCTAAAGTTGGTCACCGTCAATCTGCTACTCTAAGCATGCAAGTGGCATTTCTACCGTCTGACGTAATTGCAGAAGATAGACACTCCACGATTAGACCACGAGGCATATTGCTGACACTCGCTTACTTCGTTAGAGCGACAAGTCAAATAATCTGATGGTGTGTGTACTGAAGGTCTTACAGTACGCACACAACACATTTTTAATATGTTCTATCCCGGAGACCATTCGAAACGGGGCATATGTCCATATGAAAGTATTTGCTTCAGATGAGCGTCTCTGTCACATACCTGAATATTGTCCGCCTGCTTAGCTGGGTGGCCGGTTCGGTCAGATTTAGCTACCCTCTCTAATAAAAAAAACTGAGTTAAAAGATCAACGACGAACTGAAACGGGTGTCTTGGAACGTCCGCCCCGAGCAGATACAACGAACTAAAACGAACAAAATGAGAGTAAAATAAAAAAAGGTCGTAACATACTTGCCCCCCACGCAAGCGGGCCGGATTCGATTCCCGGCCGGGTTGGAGATTTTTACCGCTCTGGGACTGGGTGTTGTGTTGTCTTCATCATCATTTCATCCTCATCACCGGCGCGCAAGTCACCCAGTGTGGCGTCGAATGAAATATGACTTGCACTTGGCGGCCGAACTTCCATGAATAGGGCCTCTCGGCTAACGATGCTATACGCTCATTTCCATTTTCACCTGAATATTGACCATTCTTCCTACGACAACCCGTATAAATACCATATTTAGAGACGTTTTACGTATCCTTATTTCCAGAATAACCACAAAAGACGCTTTATAAATAAGAACGAAACGCATCTGGTGAAAAATACTTTGCAAGTGAGACTTCCTGGTAGACTGAAACCGTGTGCTGGACTAAGACTCGAATGCGGGACCCTTATCTTTCACGGACAAATGCTTCCAGAAAGTTTCACATCCGCGCACATCCCGCTGCAGAGTGAAAATTTCATTCTGGAACCCTCCCAGGCTGTGGCTAAGCCATGACGCCACAACATCCTCTCTTCAAATGTTCCAGTGTGTGTGAAATCTTATGGGACTTAACTGCTAAGGTCATCAGTCCCTAAGCTTACACACTACTTAACCTAAATTATCCTAAAGACAAACACACACACCCATGCCCGAGGGAGGACTCGAACCTCTGCCGGGATCAGCCGCACAGTCCATGACTGCAGTGCCTAAGACCGCTCGGCTAATTCCGCGCGGCATCTCTCTTCCAGGAGTGCTAGTTCTGCAACTTTCGCAGGAGAGTTTCTGTGAAGTTTGGAGGGTAGGAGACGAGGTATTGGCGGAAGTAAAGGTGTGAGGACGAGTTGTGAGTCGTGCTTAGGTAGTTCTGCTGGTAGGGCACATGCCAGAGAAAGGCAATGGTCCCAAGTTCGAGTCTCGGTCCAGCACACACTGTAGTGTGCTAGATAGTTTCAAATCGGCGCACACTCCGCTGCCAAGCGAAAATTCATTCTTTCATTATTTGTAGTAAGCTTGTAACCTCCCTACAAAAATTTTTAAAGACAGAAATATAAAATTAATAGGAGCCAAGAAGCAATATTGTCCCCACAAAAATATTTAAATAAAAAATATAATAATAAATGGGAGCCAAGTGTAACCTCCCCAATCGTAATCTGACTGAAAGTATAAGCTGTCACGAAAATGATGAAAAACAATTCAATGCTATTGAGACTTCAGTGACAATGTAAACTCAATTAAACCGAAATATCGGTCTTTGGCCCTTGTGCAAAAATCAGAATTAATTTCTTACCTCATTGAAACTGCTTGTCAAAATTTCTGCTCTTATTGTTAGCCACGGCTTGGAGGAACTGCATTGCAAATAATATTTTTTTTTTTTAATTTAACTGAAACTTTTCTTTAAGGGAAGTGGAAGGAAATCGTTAGTTCAATTAAATAAATTTTTTTTTGTAAAAATTGCTTTGAAATCAAAATTATTATTGGGGCACTTGTTCAAAATTAATTACAATAAATAAACTTTACGGTATCTGATGGTTACCTACATTAACAATATACCTCATTCAGCATCTTGACCAGAATGCCATGTCGACGCTCGCCGACTGCGTCCCGCTCGCGACCGTGACAGGACTAGACCACTACTGCCGACAGACTACATCACACAACTGCACTGGGCTGCTACTACTGACCGACTGCTCTGCATGACGACTACTAGCGTACTGCTGGACGCAACTGAACTGAGCTACTGCTATCGACAGACTGTACTGCACGACGACTACTAGCGTACCACTCGCAACACTCGCGCGGTCAAGCGCAGACTAACCACGATAATAGGCTCTCTGGTCAAAGATTTTAACGTGCCTCACCATCGCTGCTACGTTATATACGTGTTTCATAACCCTCCACTGGGGGGGCAAAAATTTGGCAGCGATGGTGAGTCATTTGGACTTGCCATTGCAAGAAATTTTTACAATTTACAGAATATTCAAATTTAGTACATAAATTAAATGTGGTGCACACGCACTGAGCACAAAATATATCAGACAAAGACAAAATGTGAGTACAAAACATAGTAGCAAATCAGAAAAATGTATATAAAAATTATTTGACAGATAACAAAGTGCACAGGCACTGAAAAAATTCTTTAGCATAAACAGAATGGCAAAAAAAATCATGTTGACAAGTGACATGAGTGCACATGCACTGCAGTTCAGAACATATCAGCGAATGACGAAATGTATATACAATGAGTAACAAATGACATAAGTGCATACGCACTGAAGTATTGAACATACAGAATGAGTACAAATCATATTGAAAAATGAGAAAAGTGCACAGGCACTGAAGTTCAGTAGAAAACATATTAATACCTAACATAAGTGCACATGCACTGTAGTTCAGAACATATCATCAAAATAAAAATGTATATACAATATAAAAGACAAGAGTGCACATATACTGTACTTCAGAACAAATCGAAAAAATGTCTTTAGCATTTTCACAACAAATAAACATAATGGCAAAAAAAAAAAACATGTCGACAAGTGCCATAAGTGTACTCGCACTGGAGTTCAGCAAATCTAAAATGTATAACCCACGAACATAAATGATGTTAGCAAAAAAATGATTTTCACTATGTGACAAGAATTAGGATAGGAAAGGGAAGGATTGCATCATGGTTGTAGCACTTTAGATTGCACACAGCTGTTCTGAAAGTCCATATCTTTCCACAGAAGTACAACACCAAGTGACACAATTTGGAGTTCTTTTCCCATCAGAATTTATCAGTGTAGCCAAGACACTGAACTGTCGTAGTAATGTTCCATGTTCTCATTTTGGCAGTACACTAGGTACACCAAACAGTGGGACCATAATAACGTCTTCATCGCTCACGGTGGTGGACAGCATGTTGTGTCAACACCACGCTCTTACAAGGCACACCAACGTAGAATTAGTGCAAAACCAAAGATAGTGCTCCATGATCACTAGGATAGACAGGACAAATGGACATTGCAGTAATTCAGGGTAGTTAGCTCATAAGGTGAAGGACATTAAGTCACATACCATTCTTCATTAGTAGTTTGCGGCATTCATAGCCCAGTTATTGAACATTTCTGTACCATGTATGTAGTATTACAGAAAAATGTTCATTAATTGTTTTACATAGAATCAGTAACCTTCTTTTCCTAGTTACAAAGCATTATTAAATAATCGCATTCTTTTCCAGTTACAAAGCATAGCATAATTAATTAATCATTTTCCAAGTGACATATTATTCATTGCTGTTCAGCATTACTCAGAACTTTCTCGAACTGGTATCACTATTTGGGACTGGTAATACATTTTTTTGTTAGCAATGCGTTGGGATCGATAATTAATTGCTGAGGCATAACACTATATGCTTTTGACCTATTGCTGCAAATGAGGATAGTTAACGTCATTCGTCATGAGTCAGCTGTAGCAAGGTTATGTAACAAGGCAGTATATGTGATCACATTTATAAATGATAAACACAAATGGGTAAAAAATAAAAATGCAAGTACTAGAACAGGTATAATAAGTAACAGGTTTAGTAAGTATCATGAAAAGCTTCTCCTGGAAAAAATACAAAATGGATTATTGACCTGAAAGAAGAAACGCACACTATGCTGAAAAGTAGTGAACTTCGAATTAACAGGTAGTGAAATGTGTATAAAAATGTGTTCCATAGCTGTCCTTTCCAAAACCTTCAGTCATTCTACTATGCAATATAACGCCTGCTGTCAAAGCAAACTGCAACAAATACTTAAATAACTACGTAGCATAAATACATAACTTCAACATTATCCTCATCTGTAAAGAAAAAACTTCATTATTCATTATCCATATTATCATAACTTCATTATTATCATCACCTGTAAAGAAAAACTTCATTATTCATAATAGCATATTCTTCATCATTATTCATCAGCATTCATTATCATCTGCAAAAAAATCACTTCATTACTCATTATACAACTATTCCTTATCTCTAGCATATTTCATCACTAAAACTAAGATGTGTAGTTCTGTCTGACAGCCTGCATCAATCACCTTGTATTCTGAAAGAAAAAATTAGTTAATACTGCTATTCTACGATGAGTATAGTATATTCTTGTTAATGCTTGTTAATCCTGATCCACTTACTCTTCCTCATAAAGTTATTGCATCTTCTATCGTTTATTCCGTAGGTGAAATTCCCATTTCTGTTGAATTTATTTCTTACACGCATCATTTCTTTCTGAAATTGATGAACAAAGATTAATGTCTTGCATTTAAATCATATACCCACTAGATAATGACTGGTTTATGGTAACATAATTAACCATACAGCATAACATGACAGAAAACGTAATATGTCAAAGACATTGACAGTGTTCAAAGCCAAAAATGTACATAGAATATCACAATGCAGCAGCAAAAAATGTAAAACAGTCATGATCTTGAGATGGCATAAGGCAAAAAATGTCAAAGTCGACTGGTGTGTGTTATATCTTAACTATTTCACAGTGCATACAAACAAAACTTGAAAACAATCATACATAAAAAGATAAAATGTGACGTTCGTTGTGTTCAGCTTGTATGTAGTGTAGTTAATCGAGGCGAGAATTAAAGACTTTAATGGAGAGAGAATTTGATAAAATTACTACGTCATTACATAGAATTGCATAATTATTCATAAAATACGTAAGTTCATCTGGAAAAATATGCACGGTCTGATGTGTAACGACAAGAAAAGCGACCTGCTAACCTTACCTTGCCGGGCACTTGCCAAGAAAAAATACGATAATCATCAGTAATTAGTCAGGTGAATATAATTGCATTAGTAAATGGCATCATAGTGTGTTGAATCATAAAGTGTCTTCATTCAATAAAGGGTTTAATATTTGACCAATGGTGGTTGCCTTTCGATTTTCTGGTTCTCAAAGTTTCGACGTGTACAACATTGGGGTGAGCGATGCTGCGAATCCGATATGGACCTGCGTATAGAAGTTCAAATTTACTGCACTTACCTTTTAATTTGCTGGATAAATAATGTGTACGTACTAATATTTTCTGTCCAACGTGAAAGTCGTGGCGTGTACAAACCTGTTTTTGTTGTCTTCTCCGGCGCTCTGCGGCACGTTTGATGTTGTTCAGCGCAATGTCAATTATTTCATGGTGTCGTAGGCGACGACATTTAGGGAAGTTTACTAATTCTTTAATTTTGTTTGGTGGTTCAACGTTTTTCAATATAACAGACGGAGATAGCATAGTGGATTCATTTGGAATTGAATTAATTACATCTTGCAATGAGAGTATGTGTGTATCCCAATCAATATGTCTTTTGTGGCAGCATATTCTACACAGTTTACCAATTTCTTTCATTAATCTTTCACAGGGGTTCGAAGAAGCATGGTACTTGGATACATAAATCGGAGAAATGTTTCTAGCTCGTAACATACGTGTCCATATGCCAGAACGAAATTGAGATCCATTGTCAGAAATTACTTTCATCACATGCCCTACATGAAATAGAAAATGTTTTACAAATGCTTTCGAAACAGTTTTAGCAGTAGCTTTGCGTAACGGAGTGAAAGTAACAAATTTTGAAGTGAGTTCAACAGCGACAAAGATGTAGCAAAAACCTCTGTTAGTTCTCGGAATTGGACCAAAAATGTCTACTGCGGCCATGTGTCTTAATTTAACAGGTACAATAGGATATAAAGGAGGAATATGTGAAGTGGTGTCTGATTTAGCTTTCTGGCAAATTTTACAAGACGCTAAAACTCGTCGTATACGTTTCTCCATGTTAGTAAAATAACAGTTCTGTCTCAGTATAAGAAAACATTTTCGTGCTCCGTAATGTGCGTAACTTAAATGAGTGTATCAAATTAATTTGTTAATCAGCTCGTCAGGAATGCATAATAACCAATTGTTGCTGTCAGGATGAGAGCGGCGAAACAGAATGTCATTGCGTACAGTGTAATGGTTTCTAATCGTAACATTATTCTTATCTTGCCAAAGGTGTTTAATTCCTTTCCACACGTTGTCTTTATTTTGTTCTTGTGCTATGTCCTGTAATGACGATGAAATAAAGTTTTCAAATGCAACTTGCTGAATGTACATGACACTGAAATTTGTTTTGCAGAAGTTGGTTGCTACGTCTTGCTGATTGTTGCTCAGAGAACGCGATAGTGCGTCTGCTATAACATTTTGTGTGCCGGGAATGTGAACTATTGTAAAATTAAATTCCTGTAAATAAAGTTTCCATCTACTTAATCTGTCGTGAGTAAATTTAGCCGAAAGCAAAAATTGTATCGCTCTGTGGTCTGTGTAAACGGTGGTATGTCTGCCATAAAGAAAGTGCCGAAATCTCGTAAAAGCCCATACAACACATAATGTTTCAAGTTCTGTAACAGAATAATTTCGTTCAGCAGGTGACAGAATGCGACTTGCAAATGCGATGTTTTTAATTACTATTGAACCATCTTCTTCAATTTCCTGGAAAATGTGTTCGCCTAAAGCGGTGTTAGAACTGTCAGTGGCAATGGAAAAATTTCTAGTAAGATCTAGGTGCGATAAAAGTGGAGCATTCAACAAAGCATGTTTCAAATAACATTCTCGTGAGCAAAATTCTGCGTGTCAAAAGTAATGTTTGCGTTACTGTAATATGCAATCTGTGCTGTACCTGGTTAAAATCTATCGTATGTGTTATTATTTACGGGAGAATGTTGTGGCATATCCACTATATGAACTGTTCTGTTATTTCTTACTGACGTGTTACGCTATGGATGACACCTATTGTCTGTTTCATTCATGATTATTTGTTGTTGCTGATGTTGTTGCTGCTCATAAGATCGACTGTTATTAAATGTACGCTGAAAACTGTGCTCATCATTTTTTTTTACGTCTGTCATGATAGTAATTTCTATACGGCGCATTGCGATACGAGTTGAAATAGTGTGTTATCTGTACGTAGTTATTTCTTTGCTGCCATGCGTTACTATTTGTTGGAGCTGGGACTATACGTGCACGCGGCGAAACATTAAAGTTTGGTTGACCTTGTAGACTGCATTGTTGGTTAGGTATGCTAAGCGGCTGACTTTCATGCTGTTGTGGTGAAAAGGTCTATTGTTACCAAAATGTGGTTCCTGTTACTAATAATTTTACACATACTGATGATTACGATTTTATCTGTTATTAAAATTACGGCGGTAGTTGTCATTACGGGAGTGCCTACTGAAAATTGTCACATTCGGTAAAAGATTTGTCATATCGGGTTTTCATTACAATGTTTCTTAATTCTAGATAGAGCAATAGTTAAGGAGCAGTTTTGATAGATATAAAGGATAGTAGAAGAGAAGGCAGCAGTGCAGAAAACTAAAGATGAAACAGCACTACTCCAGCTCGGGGCCCTATGCTCGCTACGGCACATATTCATTAAAGCGTAATGAATCCCCTGAGGTCTATTACGCACTGCAAATAAATTTTGGCTTTTGCGTTACAGGCAATTGCGGTATAAATTCAAAAGCAAATAGTTGTATCCAAGTTAATTCTAGTTTCTTCATTATAGGCAATGCTGTTGCAAATACAAAAATAAATTGTCGCATCTGGTTCAAAGCTAGCTTCTGCATTACAGGCAATAGCGGTGAAAGCATAAAAACAAATTGTCGTATACAGCTCAAAGCGTGTACCTGTGTTCTGTCATTATTAAATTCCTTAGATTTTCTTACAAATGCAAATTGCTCGAAATCTACGTTCTCGTCACTCAGTTTGATAACACGTTCAGGTTTGTGTGTGAATCTGTTCGTCTGTGTCATTTCGGATTTCAAGTTGCGTAGCTTTTCAGACTTTAAGCCGCGTGGCTTTTCGGATTTTAAGTCGCGTAGTTGCTGTAAATTGCTCACATTATACACGCTGCGTAAGTCTGACAAATGTTCATAAAGTGGCGTCTGTTGTGGTAAGTTATTATTAACTGAAATACTTTTCATCTCTGTTACTTCTTGTTGTAAACTCGATAACTTTCTACGCAACGTGTTATTAGACGAATCGATGTCATTAATTGTCTGCTGTAAATTTTGAAATTCAGGTGTTTGGTTAAATGAAACCGGTGCAGTATCGTCTGATTTATTATCATTATTACTTTCAATAGCATCAATACGACTGGCTAATTCATCATATTTTTCAGTCAGTATTTTTGCTTGATCATCGGTTTTAGAATCGGATGCATTAATCTGTTTTTGCAATTTACGCGTAGTTTCATTCAGTTTTTTAACGTCAGTTTTGACGACATCTGAATCCTGTGCTAGTTCTAATTGTTCTAGTCTGTCGGTCACTGTTTGAAAATCGGTTGTGTATGTGTCTGTATTCGACTTAAGATTGGAAATTTCGTCACGTATTTCTGTGTTCGACTGTTTGATGGAATTAATTTCGTCGGACACTGTAGCAATATTATTGTCTACATACGTTTTTGCCTTCGCAAACATTTTACGTTTGTCTTCTTGTCTTTGAGCAGTGATTGTTTCCATGACTTGACGTTTGACTTTATTTTGATCCTGAATAAATTTGCGGAAACGCGTATCACTGTTTTGTATGTGAAGATTAAAGCGCTCGTCAATCTGAGTGTTCTGCTGTTCGAATTTCGCGTCTATCTTTGCGTCCATTGTGCGCGAAAGTTCTACCGTCATTGCTTTAAACTCGTCGCGTAGTTGTGTAGCTTTTTCAGAGCATTGTTTAGCGACTGTACTAATTTCCACTCTAAGTGTTTCTGTTGCGACTGTTTGCATTTCCCTTAATTCTTGCGCAACAGACCTAATTTCTTGGCTACTTTTCTTTGAGCTAGCCTCAATTTCCTCGCGCAACTGTTCCTTAGTGTCATGACACTGCGCGGCAACGGCTCTAATTTGTTCACTAAGCTGTCTGGAATTGTCGTCTAATTTTTCATTTAAGTATTGTTTGAGTTTTTTGTTATCTTGTTTGTTATCTTCCCTAAGTTGTCTGAAATCTTCACTCTGTTGTCTGAAATTGTTGTCTGTTTTCTCACTCTGTTGTTTGATATCTACACCAAGTTCGTTCTTAAACTGTAGCATTATTGTCATAAATTGATCCAAACCTAAAGTAGCTGTTGCATTCTCAGTACTCTGTGATGGAGTACATGCAATTGTCACGTTTTGTGTGACCATTTGGTCATTCTTTGGTTCACAAAAAGCTTTCCCTATCAAATGTACACTCTCATTCACTATTTCGGAATTAAATAACTCCGGCGTACTTTGTGTACCTTGTTCATTTTCATTAAAAAAATTTGTCTGTACGTTACTTGAATTTTCCAAATCGGGTGTGTTAAGCTCGGCAGCGCTCATTACAATAGAGCGTCCCGCGTCATCAATTGTCGTCAAATTAACAGACGAGACAATTGAGTTCGTTTGTTCATCATTAAGATAAAAGTCATCATTAGTGGTTGTAATGCACTGATTGTTAGTGAACGCAGGATTGTCATCATTACACTGCGTGTCACATGTCCTATCGGTAAAGTTGTTTGAGTCGGTAATTTCATTCATAATACCTCGCAATACACTATTCACAGTCTTTCGCGGCATTTTTACAGTAGTCACAATTGTTCAAAAACAGAAATAAGCACAATGCAAAAGCAACACACAAATACAACAGAGCAACGAATTGCCGTTGACCTGTAGAAAGAAAGTCACAAGATTAGTAAAAGCGTAGCGCCAAATCCTAATTATACTTAAGCAAATAAGAGCAGATATCTGACTGTTTTTCAAAAGACTCTCAACGAAATACGATCCTGGCAGGGTCGCCAAGTGTAACCTCCCCACAAAAATTTTTAAAGACAGAAATATAAAATTAATAGGAGCCAAGAAGCAATATTGTCCCCACAAAAATATTTAAATAAAAAATATAATAATAAATGGGAGCCAAGTGTAACCTCCCCAATCGTAATCTGACTGAAAGTATAAGCTGTCACGAAAATGATGAAAAACAATTCAATGCTATTGAGACTTCAGTGACAATGTAAACTCAATTAAACCGAAATATCGGTCTTTGGCCCTAGTGCAAAAATCAGAATTAATTTCTTACCTCATCGAAACTGCTTGTCAAAATTTCTGCTCTTATTGTTAGCCACAGCTTGGAGGAACTGCATTGCAAATAATATTTTTTTTTTTAATTTAACTGAAACTTTTCTTTAAGGGAAGTGGAAGGAAATCGTTAGTTCAATTAAATAAATTTTTTTTTGTAAAAATTGCTTTGAAATCAAAATTATTATTGGGGCACTTGTTCAAAATTAATTACAATAAATAAATTTTACGTTATCTGATGGTTACCTACATTAACAATATACCTCATTCAGCATCTTGACCAGAATGCCATGTCGACGCTCGCCGACTGCGTCCCGCTCGCGACCGTGACAGGACTAGACCACTACTGTCGACAGACTACATCACACAACTGCACTGGGCTGCTACTACTGACCGACTGCTCTGCATGACGACTACTAGCGTACTGCTGGACGCAACTGAACTGAGCTACTGCTATCGACAGACTGTACTGCACGACGACTACTAGCGTACCACTCGCAACACTCGCGCGGTCAAGCGCAGACTAACCACGATAATAGGCTCTCTGGTCAAAGATTTTAACGTGCCTCACCATCGCTGCTACGTTACATACGTGTTTCAAGCTTAATACCGAAAAACCAAAAATAAGTGGTGCAGGTTTCAAAACAGCTGCTGCGGAAGATGGCCATGGCAATAAACATAAAAAGAAATTTACCTTCTAAGTTAAATAGCAGAAATGAAATGAAATGATTGTATAGCACTGATGGCCGGGAGTCCCCACCTGGAGAAATCCGGCCGCAGAGTTGCACATCTTTTGAGTTGACGCCACGCTCGGCGACCTCCGTGTCGATGATGCGATAGAATATCTTCACAAAGTCCGGCAAGTGGAAGAACTGTGGGAAGAGGTGAGCAGCGCAACCGGCACAGCTCTGAAACTTGAAGTTATACACCTAACTAACACTGCTGTCAGCGAATTGTTCATGTAAAACTACAGTTTACTTTAGCTCCCTGACGGATTCCTTAATAACCAGTGCTTTGTCACTTTGCACTGACTGTTTTTGCATTACATCATGATTCGCTAAAACGCATGTAGCGGTAATTCATTCGTGTTACACGGATGTTATTTTAGGACTGCTACGGTACTGTAAGATTTTTATGAAATAATATACAGGGGCTAGCCTGTGTGACCGAGCGATTCCAGGCGCTTCAGTCTGGAACGGCGCGACAGCTACGGTCGCAGGTTCGAATCCTGCCTCGGGCATGGACGTGTGTTATGTCCTTAGGTTTAAGTAGTTCTAAGTATAGGGGACTGATGAAGTCAGATGTTAAGTCCCATAGCGCTTAGAGCCATTTTTTGAATAACACTGTATTGCCGTGCACTACGGCAAGCACTGCCGGAACAGTTTAATACTACCCATTAAGAATGACTTTTGTTAGAGACAAAATGTTCACAGACACTTCCTGGCGATGCTAGAGCGCCGGCCGCTGTGGCCGAGCGGTTCTAGGTGCTTCAGTTCGGAACCGCGCTGCTGCTGCGGTCGCAGGTTCGAATCCTGCCTCGGGCATGGATGTGTCTGATGTCCTTAGGTTAGTTAGGTTTAAGTAGTTCTAAGTTCTAGGGGACTTATGACCTCAGCAGTTAAGTCCAATAGTGCTCAGAGCCATTTGATCCAGGGTGTTTCAGAAGTGATGGTCAATAATCACACATGGAAAGTACAGGCCAAAAATAGGTAACAAGATCAAACAAACTTGGGTCCACAAAACAACCGATGGCGAGGTACAACACATATTCTGTTGCGGTCATCACTTTATAGGAACACATGGCATCGCTAAACGTTAAATTAGGTGTTCGAAAGTTGTCCATGAGGCTGAATGCAACATTGAACTCGTCTGTGAAATGAGTTGCGAATCCTCTCAGGCAGTCCTGGGGAATTCTGTAAATGCTGGAAGGCTGCTACAATCGCCGAGCGTAATTCCTCAAGAAAGTTGACCTCGGTAGCGTATATCAGGCTTTTGACATGACCCCACAGACATAACTCCATGGGATTTAAATCCGGAGACCTTGGAGGCCATGGCACAGGCCCTCCTCTACCTATCCAATGTTGACCGTAAGTCCGAGTTAGAAGCCGGCGCACTCGTAAATGAAAATGTGCTGGAGCACCGTCATGCATGAACCACATGTTCAGGCGTTGGTTCAGTAGGAGAACATCATGTACATCTGCAAGTACAGTCCGCAGAAACCGCATGTACTGCTGTCCGGTTAGTCTCTGTGGTAGGAAGTGTGGTCCAGTTATGCGGTTTGGGAGCAGTCCTGTCCAGACGTTCAACGAATAACGTTGCTGATGTCGTGATACGTGTGTTTCATTAAGATTGACATCGGCCCAAACGTGACAGTTACGGTAGTTAAAAATACCTCCAAGGGCAAATACAGCTTCATCCGTGAACAGAATACTGGTTATAAACAGGGGATCCAGGGTACACTGTTGTTGCACCCATTGGCAGAAATTCTGTCTAAGAGGGAAGTCTGCATTATTGAGGGCTTTCAGTCGCTGGAGAAGCGATATGGATAGAGTACTTGCCGATGTAGAATCCACCGCATGCTGCTATGACTCAGGACGCGCTCTTTGGCAACAATCCTCCTTGTTGAAGTACTCGGACGTTCGCGTACTGTGCGTAATAATCTTTCCACAACATCGGGTATTATGGGTCCGGGTCGACCTTCTCATGGTGTGCGAAACTCTAAGGCGCTGACGTAACCCGCTAAATGCACGCCTGTCGGGCTGCCTGCGGAGAGGAAGAGGCTTCTTCACATAACCCTGCAGACTCAAGGGCACTGCCATTCTCTTTGCCATACAAAAAGTGCATGTCAGCGTACTCTTCATTGGTGTAACCACTGTCCATGGTGCTTTCACGTTCGTAATTGATAGCGAAGCCGGTACGGCACAATGCACGAAGGGGAAATGGAATTACACTCCTGGCCATTAAAATTGCTACACCACGAAGATGACGTGCTACAGACGCGAAATTTAACCGCGAGGAAGAAGATGCTGTGATATGTAAATGATTAGCTTTTCAGAGCATTCACACAAAGTTCGCGCCGGTGGCAACACCTACAACGTGCTGACATGACGAAAGTTTCCAACCGATTTCTCACACACAAACAGCAGTTGACCGGCGACGCCTGGTGAAACGTTCTTGTGATGCCTCGTGTAAGGAGGAGAAATGCGTACCATTACGTTTCCGACTTTGATAAAGGTCGGATTGCAGCCTATCGCGATTGCGGTTTGTCGTATCGCGACATTGCTGCCCGCGTTGGTCGAGATCTAATGACTGTTAGCAGAATATGGAATCGGTGGGTTCAGGAGGGTAATACGGAACTCCGTGCTGGATCCCAACGACCTCGTATCACTAGCAGTCGAGATGACAGGCATCTTATCCGCATGGCTGTAACGGATCGTGCAGCCACGTCTCGATCCCTGAGTCAACAGATGGGGACGTTTGCAAGACAACAACCATCTGCACGAACAGTTCGACGACGTTTGCAGCAGCATGGACTATCAGCTCGGAGACCGTGGCTGCGGTTACCCTTGACGCTGCATCACAGACAGGAGCGCCTGCAATGGTGTACTCAACGACGAACCTCGGTGCACGAATGAATTCAGGTTCTGTTTACAGCATCATGATGGTCGCATCAATGTTGGGCGACATCACGGTGAACGCACATTGGAAGCGTGTATTCGCCGCGTGGGATTAGCCGAGCGGTCATGGGCGCTGCAGTCATAGACTGTGCGGCTGGTGTCGGCGGAGATTCGAGTCCTCCCTCGGGCATGGGTGTGCGTGTTTGTCCTTAGGATAATTTAGGTTAAGTAGTGTGTAAGCTTAGGGACTGATGACCTTAGCAGTTAAGTCCCATAAGATTTCACACATATTTGAACATATTTTATGGAAGCGTGTATTCGTCATCGCCATACTGGCGTATCACCCGGCGTGATAGTATGGGGTGTCATTGGTTACACGTCTCGTTCACCTCTTGTTCGCACTGACGGCACTTTAAACAGTGGACGTTACATTCCAGATGTGTTACGACCCGTGGCTCTACCCTTCATTCGATCCCTGCGAAACCCTACATTTCAGCAGAATAATGCACGACCGCACGTTGCAGGTGCTTTACGGGCCTTTCTGGATACAAAAAATGTTCGACTGTTGCCGTGGCCAGCACATTCTCCAGATCTCTCACCAATTGAAGACGTCTGGTCAATGGTGGCCGAGCAACTGGCTCGTCACAATACGCTAGTCACTACTCTTGATGAACTGTGGTATCGTGTTGAAGCTGTATGGGCAGCTGTACCTGTACACGCCATCCAAGCTCTGTTTGATTCAATGCCCAGGCTATCAAGGTGGTTGTTCTGGGTACTGATTTCTCGGGATCTATGCACCCAAACTGCGTGAAAATGCAATCACATGTCAGTTCTAGTATAATATATTTGTCCAATAAATACCCGTTTATCATCTGCATTTCTTCTTGGTGTAGCAATTTTAATGGCTAGTAGTGTAGTTGCGCATGCGCAAACAAACAGTCTATCCCAAACCTTGTGATACCAAAGTATACAATGCGTTATACAGGGGCGTTTACAGTTGGTTCGCAATTCGAATTAATGCAATACCTCGCGCAACGATTGATTTTCGGTCCCATGTTTATTGGAGCTTTTGAGTTACTTTTGGCCTGTATTTTCGACGTGTGAATTATTGACCATCACTTCTGAAACACCCTGTATATACTGCAAAGTCACTTGTTACTAATATTACTGAAACGACGCATTTGTTTGATTTTGTGAATTGTTATAACCTGATGTCCTTACAAATTGGACATGAATCTTTCCGTTCTGTCTTGTTACGTGATCACGGATACTTTTTTGTTTTTTTGTTTTGTTTACATCACAGACACAGCAACGTCACTGGCATATGGGCAGGGATATTTGTGTTTTAATAGAGCTAACGCATAGATTTTACGCGCGTCAACAAACTGTGTGGTTCACGAACCAAATACAGCCGACAAGTGTCTTCGAAGAGCTCTGAGAGTGCAAGACAACGTTAACTAATTAGTCCTCTGTGCCGACGGCGCCCGCCCGCGTCCTGGGCAACTTTAGCTGCCTCGTCCCGTGTGACGACGGCGTAAGAGCTCAGAATTCCAGTGCGACCAATTGACGTGCGCAACTAATGCCTCTGAAATTTTCTAGAGTCTCTGGGATGCTATCTGCTAGCAGTCGAAGATAACTTTGGAAAGTTATAAAGTGCAGGAGAAGGAAAAGAAGAAGAAGAAATAGAAGCAGTGCAAAATTCTCCTCGAACGAAATGGTCAACTTCGAGAGAGAGGCATGTCTTACACCCAAACCTCCAGATGTCTGACATTCAGGTATGTACCAAACGTTGTACGTCGATAGAGTGTCAACCAAAACTCCGATTTAGTTCGTACTATATGCTGTCGTCTAGAAGAACGGGCGTAAACGTTAATTAAAAAGTAACACCAGAACTACGGAGCACAGGAAAATCTTAACAGTGGTTACCTGATAAGTATAACTTCCGCGGGAAAGTTGATAGAGCGCTAGCTCGTGGTACCAAGGGTCCTGGGTTCATACCCCAATGATTACAATTTTTTACTGTATTGTGCGTGAGAGTGTTATCTGGGACTGTTAATCCTTCCACACGTGTGACGAAGTTGTTTCTGTATTCTACTCTTCCGATTGTTTATGTTTATTCAGTGAAATTGCAAATGCACCAGCTGCTTCAGCACGAGTGGTGTCCTTCTATCGCACATGTCCGACAAAATACCACATCTATCTAGACAAATGTACTCTATACGTCTGCTGCTTTCGACAAACGAAGCGAAAGCAGACTGCCAAAAGAACATTGCTACAAACTCCGAAAAGTCCTTTTACCTGTTGGGAAAATGTTCTCCTGTATAACAGTTTCACACGTAAACATTTAAAACGAATTGTCATCACTTGAGCCGCGCGGGATTAGCCGAGCGGTGAGACCGCTACGGTCGTAGGTTCGAATCGTGCCTCGGGCATGGATGTGTGTGATGTCCTTATGTTAGTTATGCTTAAGTAGTTCTAAGTTCTAGGGGACTGATGACCTCACCTGTTAAGTCCCATAGTGCTGAGCCATTTGAACTACGTCGGTGTTTTGGTCGATAATGAATCGACATACACCGTTTGGTACCTGTCTGAGTCTGTGACATCCGGAGGTTTGGATGTTTGAGAGAATAACAAATTGCAGTTTTCGGAGGGGTTAAGAAAATGGCCATTGAGGAGAGAATCCAACTACACTGAAGAGCCAAAGAAACTGGTACACCTGCCTAATATCGTGTAGGGCCCCCGCGAGCACGCAGAAGTGCCGCAACACGACCTAGCATGGACTCGACCAATGGCTGAAGTAGTGCTGGAGGGAACTGACACCATGAATCCTACAGGGCTGTCCATAAATCCATAAGAGAACGAGGGGGTGGAGATCTCTTCTGAACAGCAGGTTGCAAGGCATCCCAGATATGCTTGTAAGTAGCGTGAATAAAAGGACGCTATGTGCAAGAAGCATGAAGCGCCCTTTGAATGTATCCTGATAGCTAAAAGAGCCACGCGCACTTTGAATAAGAAAATGCTACTTGACACTGAAATCAATATAAAAGATAGGGTCGCCACCAACTCTAGCCACACGACAAAGAAGACGTAGCACTGAGTTGGAAAATTACTTAATTTATTAATAAGAAAAACTCACAAAAGAACATTCATTGTAAAGCCATTGATAAAGAATGGGATGTAGTTATTAATATGATCCAGGCATTCTTCCCGTGAATCAAATATTGAGTAAAGTAAAGAGGGCGTGAACACCATGCATAAGTGCAGCCTGCAGCAAGATTCGTGAAAACACGATCTATTCCAGAGCATTTGTTTCAGATAAAAAAAGGGACACTAATCACTACACCTGTGCACATGGAAGCGCTATAGGTGGGCCAACAAGGAAAACTACAAGGTAAATGGCGAAGGTAACGGCGACGTAACATCGATACACAAGATAAGATTGAAGGCAAAATTATTTATTCCTTAAAACATTGATGTAGTGCATCTATAGACTGCTGTTGCATGCTAACTATGTACAATTGCTTGTGAAATACTATACGTTTCATAACAGACTCGCGTGCCCACTCGGTCCGCGGAGACAATTTCTATGGACCGTGGCCAAATTTTAATCACATGAGACAAAGAAAATTCAGAAATACCCAAAAATTACCAAGATCCGGAAAAGATTAGAAGCATACACTCACAGTTGTAGGCACATAAACATTCACACTGAACCGAGGGCACTTCAACATATGCAACTCCTTTGTGCTGCGTTCCTCTCACGGATCAAAGTCAAGACTGCTTTGGGAATCAAACTGAAAGTCTACAAAAGCCTTGCATTCCCTGCTGCAACCCAGCAAGTAAATCTTTATAAGACGAAATTCGAGACCAAAAGCTAAAAGCTCCCCTCTCTATGTGACAACGCGCCACGCGGTCAGTCCAACTCACCCTTCTTCAACTGGAGCACAGCTGTGTACGCTTCCCGTACCGGCGGCAGACTGCCTCCCGCTTCTCCAGCCTCTTCCACGCTCCGCGTGGACCGGAAAACCCCAGGATGCCATTTTCGCCACCAACCTAACGCAGGTGGATTTCTCCCAAGTAGCGGAAACCTCTTTGCCGACTTGACCACTACGAGAGTTGGCAATGAAAGGTGGCTACAGGACCCTTTCATGCTCAATAACGTTCAAGTCTGAGGAGTTCCGTGGCCAGTGGAAGTGTTTAAACTCGAAGAGTGTTCCTGGAGCCACTCTGTAGCAATTCTGAATGTGTGGGGTGTTGAATTGTCCTGCTGGAATTGCCCAAGTCCGTCGGAATGCACAATGGACATGAATGGATGCAGGTGATCGGACAGGATGCTTATATACGTGCCACCTGTTAGAGTCGTATCTAGACGTATCAGGGGTCCCATATCACACCAACTGCACACGCCCCACACCATTACAGAGCCTGTAAGGTGCCTCTTACGTGAGGAAAACGTTTTTAACCGGTTTCAATCAATTATTCTCTCTTATTGATGTATTCACGATAGTTAGGAAATGCTGTAGTTCGTAGCCGGCCATGAGTCGGAGAGCATTTCCCACGCTGGCTGGCTAGATGACGAAGCGACCGTATGTCGCGCGTAGTGGGGTGGGGCCCGGCGCTGGACCGTAGCAACAAGCGTTAGCCTGGGAAATATACATGACGGGAAGTACCGCCATCTTGGCTCCAAAGTCACCAATTTTGTTTATTTATGTTTAATAATTAAAGTCATTTATGACAACATGAATAGTAGGAGGAGCCTCTGGATGTTTAAAACTATTTATCATAATTTTGCCTCGTTAAAATTCACACCCATTCATTAACAAATGCATATCTTAGTAAGTACGAACTTGGTTGGAAATCCACGAACTATGACGAAACTAGTAAGAGATACGGATTTCGCGCCAAAGTTAAGAACTCTTCCTGTCTTGTTCGATGGTAGCCATGCTCTTGGTTACGAGTAGTTTGTGACATGAGTGTTTCATTATTGGTCTAATAGGAATAAATACAGGGAGCGAAAGGCTATTTACAATTTGTACAGAAACCAGATGGCAATTATAAGAGTCGAGGGACATGAAAGGGAAACAGTGGTTGGGAAGGGAGTGAGACAGGGTTGTAGCCTCTCCCCGATGTTGTTCAATCTGTATATTGAGCAAGCAGTAAAGGAAACAAAAGAAAAATTCGGAGTAGGTATTAAAATTCATGGAGAAGAAATAAAAACTTTGAGGTTCGCCGATGACGTTGTAATTCTGTCAGAGACAGCAAAGGACTTGGAAGAGCAGTTGAATGGAATGGACAGTGTCTTGAAAGGAGGATATAAGATGAACATCAACAAAAGCAAAACAAGGATAATGGAATGTAGTCTAATTAAGTCGGGTGATGCTGAGGGAATTAGATTAGAAAATGAGACATTTAAAGTAGTAAAGGAGTTTTGCTATTTGGGGAGCAAAATAACTGATGATGGTCGAAGTAGAGAGGATATAAAATGTAGGCTGGCAATGGCAAGGAAAGCGTTTCTGAAGAAGAGAAATTTGTTAACATCCAGTATTGATTTAAGTGTCAGGAAGTCATTTCTGAAAGTATTCGTATGGAGTGTAGCCATGTATGGAAGTGAAACATGGACGATAAATAGTTTGGACAAGAAGAGAATAGAAGCTTTCGAAATGTGGTGCTACAGAAGAATGCTGAAGATTAGATGGGTAGATCACATAACTAATGAGGAAGTATTGAATAGGATTGGGGAGAAGAGAAGTTTGTGGCACAACCTGACCAGAAGAAGGGATCGGTTGGTAGGACATGTTCTGAGGCATCAAGGGATCACCAATTTAGTATTGGAGGGCAGCGTGGAGGGTAAAAATCGTAGAGGGAGACCAAGAGATGAATACACTAAGCAGATTCAGAAGGATGTAGGTTGCAGTAGGTACTGGGAGATGAAAAAGCTTGCACAGGATAGAGTAGCATGGAGAGCTGCATCAAACCAGTCTCAGGACTGAAGACCACAACAACAAACAGGAATAAAAGTGATACTGCGGCATTCTGAATGTTAATTTCGAGTAAACAGCTACCCCAAAGTTGATCGACAGCAATTTCAGATAATTAGCTTCCATCGACAGAGACATCCAATGCGCCAATGAAGAATCTGCACGGGACGACATTTACGAGAGCTGCACCGCGCACAGGTAGGAGGAAATCCGACGACACGATTCACCAAGGCGGATCAAGGAGGGTCCGACTTACACTCGCAAATTCCGGGTGGAAATGCTGACCAGTCATTCTGTACGTAAGATATACCGCCCTCTACGGACTCGCGGCTAAGCTGAGTAATAACAGTATCAGTTTAGAAGCGAGGGGATCTTGCAAGCCTCCATCAGCTTGAACAGTCCCCTGCCGACATACAGGGTCCGTGGACTCAAGAGGTTGTCTCCATGCCCGTACACGGCCGTCCGCTCGATACAATTTGAAACGAGACTCGTCCGACCAGGCAACAGTCATTATCAGTCCAACGGGAAAACCCTAACTTCATCACTATCTCGGAGATGGTGTGTCCCATCGCTCGTGCGCCGGCTATAACACCACGTTGAAACTCACTTACATCGTGATAACCTGCCATTGTAGCAGCAGTAACCGATCTACACTCCTGGAAATTGAAATAAGAACACCGTGAATTCATTGTCCCAGGAAGGGGAAACTTTATTGACACATTCCTGGGGTCAGATACATCACATGATCACACTGACAGAACCACAGGCACATAGACACAGGCAACAGAGCATGCACAATGTCGGCACTAGTACAGCGTATATCCACCTTTCGCAGCAATGCAGGCTGCTATTCTCCCATGGAGACGATCGTAGAGATGCTGGATGTAGTCCTGTGGAACGGCTTGCCATGCCATTTCCACCTGGCGCCTCAGTTGGACCAGCGTTCGTGCTGGACGTGCAGACCGCGTGAGACGACGCTTCATCCAGTCCCAAACATGCTCAATGGGGGACAGATCCGGAGATCTCGCTGGCCAGGGTAGTTGACTTACACCTTCTAGAGCACGTTGGGTGGCACGGGATACATGCGGACGTGCATTGTCCTGTTGGAACAGCAAGTTCCCTTGCCGGTCTAGGAATGGTAGAACGATGGGTTCGATGACGGTTTGGATGTACCGTGCACTATTCAGTGTCCCCCCGACGATCACCAGTGGTGTACGGCCAGTGTAGGAGATCGCTCCCCACACCATGATGCCGGGTGTTGGCCCTGTGTGCCTCGGTCGTATGCAGTCCTGATTGTGGCGCTCACCTGCACGGCGCCAAACACGCATACGACCATCATTGGCACCAATGCAGAAGCGACTCTCATCGCTGAAGACGACACGTCTCCATTCGTCCCTCCATTCACGCCTGTCGCGACACCACTGGAGGCGGGCTGCACGATGTTGGGGCGTGAGCGGAAGACGGCCTAACGGTGTGCGGGACCGTAGCCCAGCTTCATGGAGACGGTTGCGAATGGTCCTCGCCGATACCCCAGGAGCAACAGTGTCCCTAATTTGCTGGGAAGTGGCGGTGCGGTCCCCTACGGCACTGCATAGGATCCTACGGTCTTGGCGTGCATCCGTGCGTCGTTGCGGTCCGGTCCCAGGTCGACGGGCACGTGCACCTTCCGCTGACCACTGGCGACAACATCGATATACTGTGGAGACCTCACGCCCCACGTGTTGAGCAATTCGGCGGTACGTCCACCCGGCCTCCCGCATGCCCACTATACGCCCTCGCTCAAAGTCCGTCAACTGCACATACGGCTCACGTCCACGCTGTCGCGGCATGCTACCAGTGTTAAAGACTGCGATGGAGCTCCGTATGCCACGGCAAACTGGCTGACACTGACACTGACGGCGGCGGTGCACAAATGCTGCGCAGCTAGCGCCATTCGACGGCCAACACCGCGGTTCCTGGTGTGTCCGCTGTGCCGTGCGTGTGATCATTGCTTGTACAGCCCTCTCGCAGTGTCCGGAGCAAGTATGGTGGGTCTGACACACCGGTGTCAATGTGTTCTTTTTTCCATTTCCAGGAGTGTAACAACTGCTCCAGACACTTGTTGTTTTACATAGGCATTGCCGACCGCAGGGCCGTATTCCGCTTGTTTAGATGCAGGGTGAAAAGTATTTAAACCGACAAACTCTGGGAGGTTGTAGAGGACATGAAAACAAATATTTTTCCCTAATGTCATTTTTTTCCTACGAGGATTATTAAAACCGTTGGAGGCCGTATTACGTTCTTCAGTTGATAGAGGCCGTTTTACGATCTTCAGTAGTTAGATGCCGTATTACGCTCTTCGGTTGCAGGCAACTGCTGTCCACCAGTGTAGTAGTGCATTGTCTCTGTTTACTAATGGAACGATACACCTGGAGTGAGTACACTGACATGCTTGGTGCGTACTACGTAGCGCACCACAACGGACGAGCTGCACAGCGGGTTTATCAACAACAATATCCTAATCGCCTTATCCCGCGTCATACGACGTTTGCCGCTGTGTACCAACGTCTGCGTGAGACCGGGTCATTTAGCAGATAATCTGGACAGGGATGCCGTCGCACGGTAAGAACGCTCCAATTTGAGGAAGCTGTATTGCAACATGTGGAGCGGGATCCTTCAATCAGCACTCGTGCAATTGCACGTAACATGGGGACGAATCAGACGAATGTAATAACAGTCCTTCGAGAGCAATTGTTACGTCCATTTCACTTACAGCGTGTCCACAACCTGGAACCAGTTGATTATCCACCCAGAGCACAGATTTCGCAGTGGCACCTGGAACGCCGGCCGCGGTTGTCTAGCGGTTCTGGCGCTGCAGTCCGGAACCGCGGGACTGCTACGGTCGCAGGTTCGAATCCTGCCTCGGGCATGGGTGTGTGTGATGTCCTTAGGTTAGTTAGGTTTAAGTAGTTCTAAGTTCTAGGGGACTTATGACCTAAGATGTTGAGTCCCATAGTGCTCAGAGTCATTTTTTTGGTACCTGGAACAGTGTGAAATGCATCCTACATTTCCTTCCTCTGTGTTGTTTACCGATGAAGCAACGTTCGGGCGTGATGGAGTCTTCAACATGTACAGTTCGCAAGTTTGGAGTGAGGATAACCCACATGCCACAGTTACTAGCGCTCATCAAGTGCGGTTCTTCGTTAATGTGTGGGGCGGTGTTGTTGGAGACTGTTTAATTGGGCCTTATCTGCTACCTAGTTATTGTCTCTCGGTCATAAAAAAATGGTAAAGTGTTTATTGGTTTAGTTAATTCGTCGCCAGAGAAATCTTCCTCTACCGGTTTAAATACTCCTCATAGGAAAAAATGACATTAGGCAAAAATATTTGTTTTGATGTCCCCAACAACCCCCCAGAGTTTGTTGGTTTAAATACTTTTCACCCTGTATATTTGTATTTGAATACGCATGCCTATACCAGTTACCTTGGCGCTTCAGTGTAAAAGGGGACTACATTGAAGCCTAAGTAATTCGCCTTTGGAAAGGCCGGTATTACACTATCAAATTTCTTTGTCAGAGATTTGATCAAAGATGTGATCAAATATTCCGTCAAATATATTTGACAAAGATCTTTGACGTGGCGCTAGAAGGGGTATTACACTGTCATCATATTTTTCGTCAATGTTCAAGATGGCTGACAACAACAACTTGTTATTAACCGCAGCAGTTGCATGTACCACAATTGCACTGTGTGCATATGTGGAAGAGAAGCGGGGGGAAAAAAAGGAAACATACCTGGGTGAAGCCGTGGGTTTTACGACGACACGATAAAAGAATTCAACAAAACATGTTACGTGAGCTTATAGTGGAGGACGTCAAGTCGTACATCAATTACTTAAGAATGGATGAGCATACATTTCTGTATGTGCTCAATGAAGTATATCCTCAATCACAAAGCACAATATTCACTTAAGAACTTCTACATCTGTAGAAGACAGGCTCACTGTAACACTCCGATTCCTTGCTACAGGAGAGGGTTAGGTTAGGTTAGGTTAGGTCAGGTCAGGTCAGGTCTCCAAACTTCTTAATCTATTTTTGTATTCAGCGTGCCTCACGTTGTGAAGCGCCTCATCAGCTTCATACATCTCTATTAATTTTGTAGTTGTCGGCACACACCAATTGTATTTACCGGCAATGTTTATAAAAACTGCTGCAGCGATTCTAGCGCTCCATGTGGTAGCATGTCACATTGCAGTGAACAGAAGACAAGCGACTTCTTTGATCAAATCTACAGTGAGACCCTCGATTTGATCAAATATTGGACGACATTTGACAAAGTTCCCTATTACACCATCAAATATCTTTGACAAAGATATTGGACAAAGATATTTGACAAAGAAATTTGATGGTGTAATACCGGCCAAAGAATGATGCCGCCTTTGGACGACAGAGGCGGGCCTCGTCAGCTTCATACATCTCTATTAATTTTGTAGTTGTCGGCACACACCAATTGTATTTATCGGCAATGTTTATAAAAACTGCTGCAGCGATGCTAGCGCTCCATGTGGAAACATGTCACATTGAAGTCAGCAGAAGACAAGCGACTTCTTTGATAAAATCTACAGCGAGGCCCTAGATTTGATCAAATATTGGACGACATTTGACAAAGTTCCCTATTACACCGTCAAATATCTTTGACAAAGATATTGGACAAAGAAATTTGATAGTGTAATACTGGCCAAAGATTGATGCCGCCGTCGGATGACAGAGGCGGGCCTACACTGGCCGCTCGCACGTGGACAGCACGTGCTGCAGTGGGCAGTAGCCGGCGGCCGCCCGTCTGAACTGCCTGTCCAGCGGGCGAGTGAGTCGTCCGCCACCGACCGTCGGCCGGTCAGACAGACGGACGCGCAGACACAGATACAGACAGATGAATGTCGCAACGGTCAGGCCAGGCGCGGGACGGCGATCGCCGTGGTGGCCGCTAAGTGGGTCGGAAGTGGTCCGGCCGCCAGACGAGCGGCCTTTGCCATACGCCACACTTATCACCGGCGCAGCTGGCGCTGTTTGGGTGGGAAAACGGGAGCAGGCGGCACACCACGTCAGTTCCCAGCTGCCCGGTGGGGCCGAGCCACGCGCGTGCACGTGCGGCGTGCCGCGAGCACGTGTGCTAGCGGGGACAGCTCGTGCACGACCGCACATACAGGGAGCCAATTATTGAACTATATGAAAAAAACGAGGATAATGGAATGTAGTCGAATTAAATCGGGTGATGCAAATGGTATTAGATTAGGAAATGAGACACTTAAAGTAGTAAAGGAGTTCTGCTATTTGGGGAGCAAAATAACTGATGATGGTCGAAGTAGAGAGGATATAAAATGCAGACTGGCAATGGCGAGGAAAGAGTTTCTCAAGAAGAGAAATTTGTTAACATCGAGTATAGATTTAAGTGTCAGGAAGTCGTTTGTGAAAGTATTTGTACGGAATGTGGTCATGAATGGAAGTGAAACATGGACGATAAATAGTTTGGACAAGAAGAGAATAGAAGCTTTCGAAAAGTGGTGGTACAGAAGAATGCTGAAGATTAGATGAGTAGATCACATAACTAATAAGGAGGTATTGAACAGAATTGGGGAGGAGTTTGTGGCACAACTTGACTAGAAGAAGGGATGGGTTGGTAGGACATGTTGTGAGGCATCAAGGAATCACCAGTTTAGTACTGGAGGGCAGCGTGGAGGGTAAAAATCGTAGGGGGAGACCAAGAGATGAATACACTAAACAGATCAGAAGGATGTAGGCTGCAGTACGTACTGGGAGATGAAGCAGCTTGCACAGGATACGGTAGCATGGAGAGCTGCATCAAACCAGACTCAGGAATGAAGACCACAACAACATGAAAAAATCGTAAAATACTTAGAAACTACGGTGTGCAGACACATTATTCATCATGTAAACGTCACTAAAGATATTTGGATTTAGATTATGACATGTTCCATATGCCTGTCACCATTAGCGATGATGTGGCGCAGACGAATAGCGAAATTCTGCATGACCCGCTGAAGTGTCGGAACATCGTTGCTGTCCATGACCTCCTGGATGGCTGTCTTCAGCTCAGCAATGGTTTTGAGGTTTTCGCTGTACACCTTGTCTTTGATATAGGGACGGCCGCTGTGGCCGGGCGGTTTTAGGCGCTTCAGTGCGGAACTGCGCTGCTGCTACGGTCGCAGGTTCGAATCCTGCCTCGGGCATGCATGTGTGTGATGTCCTTAGGTTAGGTAGGTTTAAGTAGTTCTAAGTTCTAGGGGACTTATGACCTCAGTAGTTAAGTCTCATAGTGCTCAGAGTCATTTGAACCATCCATTTTCTAGTTTCCCTCTGATCAACTTTCCAATCACATACCTTTTGTCTAAATTTTTTTCTGTCTGTAACGTCTGCCTGAGCTATACCGGCCACTTTAAGAGCCTCCTTCATCGCAGCGATCCATTTCATTGGCACAGTTTCGGCAACACTTCTGTTTTCCTATAATTCTACTATTTGTTTTGTGAACCTAGTGGGTACCATTTTTTTAATGTGCCCATAAAATTTAAGTCTTCGTTTTTTCATGTCACCATGTAAGTCTGTGTATTCTTCTATTTCCTCATTACTTCTCAGCCTATAAGTTTTCCCATCAGTAATTTTGGAGCCTAATATTTTCCTAATAATCTTTCTTTTTTTTCTTTTTCTTAAATACCCCTCTTTCATTTAAAATTAAAGTTTCTGCTCCATGAAGACATTCAGGTTTGATTGCAGTGCTGTAATGCCTAAGTTTAGTGACTTTAGAAAGCGATTTTTTATTATAAATATTTTGTGTTAACATCAATGCAGTTGCTATTTTTTGACAGCGAACTTCGACTTAGTTTGTAGCTTTTTCCAGACCGTTTTCTTGTATGATTTCCCCGAAGTATTCAAACTGAGAAACCGTTTTCATTTTTCCATATTTCTTGTTCAAAAACTTCGGTGCTTGTTTGTTGTACTTCGTATGTTCCGTTTTTTTCGAATGATATTTGTGGTCCTACTTTTTCCGCAACTTCTTTAAGAATTTCAATTTGTTTTTGAACTTTTGTAATATCCCTAGTTAAAATTGCCAGATCAGCTGCAAAGGCGACGCAATCTACTCTAATACTACTTCTACCGAACTTGATTGCTTGATTTATATTATGGATTGATTTATATTTTGACTCGAATTTTGCTCTCGCCATACCTTTACCAAAACACAGTTACACAATAGTGGGGAGAGTCCATCCCCCTGTCTACCACCAGTCTTTATATCAAATGGTTCAGAAATTTCTCCTACGAATTTAACTTTAGAGCTAGTGTCGATTAACGTTTCCTTAATCGGTGTCAGAGTTTTATTACCCAACGCTCGTTCCTTTAAAATTTGGAAAACAGATTGGCGATCAACTCAGTTGTAGGCCTTTTACAATCCAGAAATGTACGTACAAAATTACTACTATAAATCATTATGCGCCTAAGGACTAATTTTAAATTAAGAATTAGTTCCGGACAGGATGCGTTTGGTCCAAAACCTGCCTGTTGTTCACCAGTTTTGGGTTCTAACTGTTCTTGGACTCTATCAAATAAACACCGAGAGACATTGTCGTATGTGACTGGGAGAAGAGAGATTCCTCGGTAATTATTAACATCGTTTCTATCCCCTTTTTTATGCAATGGGTGAATTAGGGCAGTTTTCCAGTCCTTGGGTATATTCTCAGCTTGCCAGATATGTATTTACTATATTACTGGCGGTAATATTAACTGAAGGAATATATGTATCTGAATTGCTTGAAAATAAAAAAGTAAAAAGAATTTAAAAGAAGAACGAGTACTAGACCGATAAAATGTGACAGTAAGAGGCATTTAAAATGTGGTAAATAAGAGGACTAAGGGCAGAGCCGGCCGGAGTGGCCGAGCGATTCTAGTCGCTTCAGTCTGGAACCGCGCGACCGCTACGGTCGCAGGTTCGAATCCTGCATCGGGCATGGATGTGTGTGATGTCCATAGGTTTGTTAGGTTTAAGAAGTTCTAAGTTCTAGGGGACTGATGACCTCAGCAGTTAAGTCCCATAGTGCTCAGAGCCATTTGAACCATTATTGACTAAGGGCAGAAAGAAACAGTGACAATGAACACAGCACACCCAGTATATGCTGTGGAAAGGCATCCAGACACGTTACCTTTGTACCTCTCCTATAACCCACACAGTTTGTGTGTGACAGGAAACAGCTACTAAAAGCCGTGTGGAGTGTTTACAGCACCGTCTTGCACGTCTCAAAGGATTCGGTGCCGCGCGGGATTAGCCGAGCTGCAGTCATGGACGGTGCTGCTGATACCGGCGGAGGTTCGAGTCCTCACTCGGGCATGGGTGTGTGTGTTTGCCCTTAGGATAATTTAGGTTAAGTAGTGTGTAAGCTTAGGGACTGATGACCTTAGCAGTTAAGTCCCATAAGACTTCACACACATTCGTCTAGCTTCGACGAGAGTCCAATTAGAAGCTCTCTTTGTGCACAGCTGAGCAATGCGCGCTCGTGACTGGACCTCTCGTTCCCGCCTCACCTCTGTCCCGCTGCCGGCGTCCTCACACTCCTCCCAGCTGTCCGCCCCCGCAAATTCTTCATCCCGCTCGAGTCGTCGCAGCGGCGGTTGCGAGACGTCTCCGTCCATTGCGACGGCTCTCCTAACGACTTCTGCGGATTGACGTCAGCGTTTGTTCGGGAATTCTGGGCGTGCTATCTCCTTCGCTGCGCCATTAATCTCGTCTCGTAACAAGAACGCTGCATGTTGCCGTGGATGGACAGTCGTCTTCACACACTAAAGCAACATCTGATGATCCCCTGGGCAATACATTGAGACCTAACGCTGTTCATGTTATACACTAATGACTCAGCGGACAGTACTATTTGACCCCCCATCTTCTGTCACAGGTAATGCAGTTATCTACACTACTGGCCATTAAAATTGCTACACCACGAAGATGACGTGCTACAGTCGCGAAATTTAACCGACAGGAAGAAGATGCTGTGATATGCGAATGATCAGCTTTTCAGACGATTCATACAAGGTTGGCGCCGGTGGCGACACCTACAACGTGCTGACATGAGGGAAGTTTCCAACCGATTTCTCATACACAAACAGCAGTTGGCCGGCGTTGCCTGTGCGAAACGTTGTGATGCCTCGTGTAAGGAGGAGAAATGAGTACCATCACGTTTCCGACTTTGATAAAGGTCGGATTGTAGCCTATCGCGATTGCGGTTTATCGTATCGCGACATTGCTGCTCGAGTTGGTCGAGATCCAATGGCTGTTACCAGAAAATGGAATCGGTGGGTTCAGGACAGTAATACGGAACGCCGTGCAGGATCCCAATGGCCTCGTATCACTATCAGTCGAGGTGACAGGCATCTTACCCGCATGGCTGTAACGGATCGTGCAGCCACGTCTCGATCCCTGAGTCAACAGATGGGGACGTTAGCATGACAACAACCATCTGCACGAACAGTTCGACGACGTTTGCAGCAGCACGGACTTTCAGCTCGGAGACCGTGGTTGCGGTTACCCTTGACGCTGCATCACACACACGTGCGTCTGCGATGGTGTACTCCACGACGAACCTGGGTGCACGAATTGCAAAACTTCATTTTTTCGGATGAATCCAGGTTCTGTTTACAGCATCATGATGGTCACATCCGTGTTTGGCTACATCGCGGTGAACGCACATTGGAAGCGTGTATTCGTCATCGCCATACTGGCGTATCACCTGGCGTGATGGTATGGGGTGCCATTAGTTACACGTCTCGGCCACCTCGTGTTCGCACTGACGGCACTTTGAACAGTGGACGTTACATTTCAGATGTGTTACGACCCGTGGCTCTACCCTTCATTCGAACCCTTCGAAACCCTACATTTCAGCAGGATAATGCACGACCGCATGTTGCAGGTCCTGTACGGGCCTTTGTGGATACAGAAAATGTTCGACTGCTGCCTTGGCCAGCTCATTCTCCAGATCTCTCACCAACTGAAAATGTCTGGTCAATGGTGGCAGAGCAACTGGCTCGTCACAATACGCCTGTCACTACTCTTGATGAACTGTGGTATCGTGTTGAAGCTGCATGGGCAGCTGTACTTGTACACGCCATCGAAGCTGTGTTTGACTCAATGCCCAAGCGTATCAAGGCCGTTATTACGCCCAGAGGCGGTTGATCTGGGTACTGATTTCTCAGCATCTATGCACCCAAACTGCGTGAAAATGTGACCACATGTCAGTTCTAGTCTAATATATTTGTCCAATGAATACCCGTTTATCATCTGCATTTCTTCTTCGTGTAGCAATTTTAATGGCCAGTAGTGTATAAGGACGTTCCATAGGGTGAACACTCCAGTAACCTCTGGTTACATCTCAATAAAATATCAACCTAGTGAAAAAGCTGAGTCCGCAGCTCGTGTTCGTGCGGTAGCGTTCTCGTTTCTCGCGCCCTGGTTCCCGGGTTCGATTCCCGTTGGGGTCAGGGATTTTTTCTGCCTCGTGATGACTGTGTGTTGTGTGATGTCCTTAGGTTAGTTAGGTTTAAGTACTTCTAAGTTTTAGGGGACTGATGACCATAGCTGTTAAGTCCCATAGTGCTCAGAGCTGATTGAACCACTGAAAAAGCTGACAACTATCTATTCATGCGACATTATGTGGAAAGAGCATGTGAAAACTGTGGTAGGGAAGGTAAATGGTCGGCTTCGGATTATTGGGAGAATTTTAGGGAGGAGAGGTTCCCCTTTTGAAGGGACCGCATATAGGACGCTGCTGCTCCCTATTCATGAGTACTGCTCGAGTGTATAGGGTCCGTACAAGTCCGGATTGAAGGAATACATCGAAGCAATTCAGAGGAGGGCTACTAGATTTGTTACCGGTAGGTTCGAACAAAACTTATGTGTTACGGAGATGCTTCGGGAACTCAAATAGGAATCCCTGGAGCGAAGGCAGCGTTATTTTAGAGAAGCACTACTGAGAACATTTAGAGAACGGACACCAAGCTGACTGACGAACGATTATGCTCCCGCCAACATACGTTGCGCGGACGGACCACGAACATAACATACGAGAAATTAGGGCTCATACGGAGGCGTACAGCCAGTCGTTTTTCCCTCGCTCTATTTGCGAGTGGAACAGGAGGGGAAATGTCAAGTAGCGCTACAGGGTAGCCTCTGCCACACACCTTACGGTGGCTGCCGGAGAATCTATGTGGATGTAAATATATGGAAAAACTCAAGGTTCTACACTTTATGAAATGTAAAGGCGTTGGATGTTCTGACTACAGGAGTAATGAATAACATCTACATCTACAGAATTTCGACAGTGAAGAACTAAAAAGAAAACATCAAAACGAGTGTTCAGTTCCTAGTCTTGTGAACTCTGAAAACAAAATTTCAAATAGCAGTTATAAGAATCGGAACAGAGATAAAAAAGGGAAAGAAAGCATAATATGTAGGTCAGTATCCACAAGATCTACCACTAAAGATACGCTGCAAACAATGAAAGCGAAACGCGTACGGCACAAAAGTTGTGTCTCATTCAGTTGTAATTAGACAGTCCTAAAATAAAAATATCGACATACCGTAAATATACGCAACTAAGGACGACAGGACTATAAAACTTGAAAATGGAACAACCACATTTAGTCATCTCATTGAAATACATGGCAGTAATAATGTCTAGAGGCGTGAAGTGGAACGATCGTCCCCCACTCCCCAGATAGCTGTGCGCGTTAACACGAGCTTCTGGGATGCCGCGAGGCGAGCCAGCCTAGGACCGAACCCACCTCGCAAACTGATGACGTGGGCTCGTGAGATAGGCAGCCTGGATGTGGTTTTCAGGTGGTTTCCCACATGCGACTAGGTAAATACCGCGTGGTACCTCTTGTTAGATGCAAGCTACGCAGACATTTTGAAAAACGTGCTCACACCTGAACACGAGGCTTATTGTAGATGCGGGCAGATGGGCAGTTCCTTCCCCAGGGAAATGGTGACCTCAGGTACGCCATTAGGCCACCACCTGCCACTGATACTGCCAAAACGCCTATAACAGTGCCGACCCTGTGGGGAAACGGGGCAAGGCAATGAAGAAGAAGATTTAAAGTAGAAGGGCCGCGAAGACTCAATCGGAGGTACATTGAAACTTCCTGGCAGATTAAAACTGCAGAGAGCTTCTGGGAAGTTTGGAAGGTAGGAGACGAGGCACTGGCGGAAGTGAAGGGGTGAGAAGGTGTCGTGAGTCGTGCTTGGGTAGCTCAGATGGTGCCGGAACGGTAGCTCAGTGTGTTTGGTCAGAGAGCTGGTTGGCCTCTGCAATAAAAAACTGAGTGAAAGGATCAAAAACGAACTTGAATGGATATCGTGTGACGTCCGCAATGACCAAACACTACGATCAACAACGAACAAAACGCAAAAAAAAAAGATGTTAGAGTACTTGCCCGCGAAAAGCAAAGGTCCCGAGTTCGAGTCTGGGGCCGGCACAAAGTTTTAATCTGCTAGGAAGTTACATATCAGCGCACACTCCGCTGCATAGTGAAAATTTTATTCTGGGAGGTAAAGGTCTGAGGAAGACCGCAATTTTATTGAAGAAGAGATTGCATGCAAGACTAGTTACGCAGCCATAATCGAATGCTGTTGGTGTGTATGGGATATACATTATTTCGTCTCCGTCTAACAGGACACTACGAGCGTATACAAATAATGACAGACCGAATGCTCGCGATGCTCGTCCGACTTGTGAGAGAGTCTAATAGAGGGGCACGAAAATCTTAACTGGAAGATATTCGCAAGAAGGCACCATAAATGTTGTGGGAACCTGTTTAGGGAATTTCAGGCCAGAAGTTCCTCCGACGTACGTGCCCCTTAAACAGCGCAGGTCAAATTAGGCAAATATCAGCTAACTGAAAGGCTTACACGCAATCATTTGTCCCAAGCTGCAACCGTTTGTGGAACGGAAAGGAACCCTAAAGTGTGACGTAATTAAAAACACTCCCTGCTAAACGCATATGTGGAGGTAGATGCGGGTGTGGAGTGGAAGTAGAAGCCTTAGCGCGCATGGGTCCACCAGATCCCGCGATAGCAGGCATCCACCTGTCGACACGACAGGTCCACAATCGGCCCCATCCGCTTCAGCTCCGAGCCAGCACTATGCATGAATCATTTAAATACTCAACTACTGCACCATTTAACTAGTCTTCATGCTTAGCACGACGCGTTTCGAGACTTTATTTTCACTGTCAAGTGAAAATATTTATGTGACTACTTTGTGCGACGTTCCCAAGTGTATCATCCTGTCTCTCTTGTACTCTTCTTTTTGAGGTTATACTGCAGTCGGAAAACCGAGCGAAATAAATTTTGGGTTTTTTCACGCTAATGTTAGAATTAGTATTCTTGTCTCACCATTGGCATGTTTGGTTCAAAATGGTTCAACTGGCTCTGAGCACTATGTGCCTTAACTTCTGAAGTCATCAGTCGCCTAGAACTTAGAACTAATTAAACCTAACTAACCTAAGGACATCACACACATCCATGCCCGAGGCAGGATTCGAACCTGCGACCGTAGCGGTCGCTCGGCTCCAGACTGAAGCGCCTACAACCGCACGGCCATTCCGGCCGGCGGCGGGTTTGGTTAGCGTACCTTATGTAAGTAACATTTTGCAAAAAATAGCAGATCTCTCTTGCAACATTTTACTATACAGTACTTTCACATGCCGTGCGGGGTTAGCCGAACGGTCTCAGGCACTGCAGTCATGGACTGTGCGGCTGGTCCCGGCGGAGGTTCGAGCCCTCCCTCAGGCATGGGTGAGTGTGTTTGTCATTAGGATAATTTAGGTTAAGTAGTGTGTAAGCTTAGGGACTGATGACCTTGGCAGTTAAGTCCCATAAGATTTCACACACATTTTTGAGCACTTTCACCTGGTACCCAACCATCACCTCAGTCTTCTTTATATTTACGTGCACATTATGGTCACCAGCTGGCCCCTTTTCATTTTCATAAGGACGATAGCAGAAAAGAAGACAAAATCAATGGCTTACAAAAACCCTGTCCGAAAAAAATTACGATTAGCAATGGAATAATATATGATTGGTTCTAAGTTCTAGGGGACTAATGACCTCAGCAATTAAGTCCCATAGTGCTCAGAGCCATTTATACCATTTGAATAGAACAGGTCAAACATGTTAGCTATTTAGGCTCTGAGCACTATGGGACTCAACTGCTGAGGTCATTAGTCCCCTAGAACTTAGAACTAGTTAAACCTAACTAACCTAAGGAAATCACAAACATCCATGCCCGAGGCAGGATTCGAACCTGCGACCGGAGCGGTCTTGCGGTTCCAGACTGCAGCGCCTTTAACCGCACGGCCACTTCGGCCGGCCAGCTATTTAGGTTTCGAGGTCACATATGAGTATAAAGAAGACATAGGGAAGAAGCTGGCAAAGTTAGAGAACACGTGCGAAGAATAAACATATTTTTGAAAAAATAAAACGACGAAAGAAACAAGACTGAAATTTTATAAGATAATGACAGTTGCAATCTTGTTTACCAAAGTGATTAGGTAACATAAAGTAAATGTAGCTTTGCCCACAAACAACAAACTACAACAGAAATTGGTGCCCATTTTAAACAACAACAACAAAAATTCTCAGACTCGGGAATATAGAAAATCACATGAAAAATTTACTCAAGTAAGGACAGACTGGCAGGAACGTTAGTACAGTATAAAGTGAACACAACAGCTGTTACAACATAATCACTTCACGAAATCAGCAATAGCAACAAACATGAACAGCACTGGACACTCATTCAGAAACACAGAAGAAGATCTTAAAATACTCTAGCCGGCCGTTGTATCCGAGCGGTTCTAGGCGCTTCAGTCTGGAACCGCGCTGCTGCTACGGTCACAGGTTCGATTCCTGTCTCGGGCATGGATGTGTCTGATGTCCTTAGGTTAGTTAGGTTTAAGTAGTTCTAAGTCTATGGGACTGATGACCTCAGATGTTAAGTCCCGTAGTGCTCAGAGCCATTTGAACATTTTTTTTTTTTTTTCAAATTTCAAATTTGTGTGAAATCTTATGGGACTTAACTGCTACGGTCATCAGTCCCTAAGCTTACACACTACTTAACCTAAATTATTCTAAGGACAAACACAAATACCCATGCCCGAGGGAGGACTCGAACCTCCGCCGGGACCAGCCACACAGTCCATGACTGCAGCGCCTAGCCCGCTCGGCTAATCCCGCGCGGCCATTTTTTTTTTAATACTCTAATTTCTGTACGTGACAGAAAGTAAGGGGAAAAAATTCTCAATGAGAAACTAGACTGTGAATCAGTTACTTTTTTCACATGTCTCCTGTGTATACAATAGCAATACTAAGTTCCATAAATATGTTCATACCTTCCTAGAATCTGCTCAGTAATTGTAACAAAATAGCATATAAACCATAATTCATAACCTAAAAGTCAGTAATATTAAGCCTTCCTCTGTTCTAAATCAGTTGCACCTGGGAACATGGGAGCGGCCAACTTCTATTTCCTTTCTGGTCACTAGATGGTTTCCCCAACTTCGTCAGAAGAACACCTTGACCATCATTCGATAAAGTTACCGCTGCTGTCTCCACAGGCAAACTGGTGAGAAATCTTCGTTTAAAGCTGGACGGTGTCTTTATCTGAAGAACTAAGACATGTAGATATTTCAGTGTCATTCTTCAGCAAGTAAATGGAAGTCCTTAGCCAATATCACGGAAACTCAACAGAGGACTACAAAAGTTCTACAGAAAATTGTGACAACATTTACAAACGAACATTGCCTACCAAAGTTTACAACTGAATTATGTCACGATGCAATGTTGACAGCTACAGCCAGCTTCGGCGCAAGTGAATGGGGCTCGAAAATACGAAGCGAACACATCAGAATGAAACTGTGTCGCACCGAGAGAGGAATATTGCTCGCCGGCCAGTGTGGCCACGCGGTTCTAGGCGCTTCAGTCTGGAACTGCGCGACCGCTACTATCGTAGGTTCGAATCCTGCCTCGGGAATGGATGTGTGTGATGTCCGTAGGTTAGTTAGGTTTAAGTAGTTCTATATTCTAGGGGACTGATGACGTCAGAAGTTAAGTCCCATAATGCTCAGAGCCATTTGAACCATATTTGAATATTGCTCTGGCTGACGAGCGCTATTAACTACAATGCCAGTCGAAGAAGCACACATTGGCTTGTTAAACATTCTCCCCGTTTTCGGTGTCTAGGAGCATCTCATTGGTTGCTCAGATGCAACCTACCAAAAGTAGAAGACTCTACTGAGCAGAACATTACTGACTAGAAACAATTGAACGAATGGATGCAAGCATGCTCACTTGCTGATTGTATACAATGGTACCCATCATGCACAATCGATACAATTGCCTGTTATGATCCGGTACACGGTCACTATATGCTTCGAGCACAGTCTGAATTTCGGCTGAATGTATTACAAGTTTCTATTGTGTGTGGACCGTACTTCATTTACCATATATTGCTCAGCGCTGATCTGCGCTCCCCTTTTGTATAGAAAGAAATTTTCACACATGAATACTACGTGACCACGACATAACTGCACTTGGCCTCCCGTGGTCGCTATCAGAAATACAGAGTGATGTTGCAGTAGAAAAGTACAGCGGCAGTGGTGACTAATGAAAACACATCACATCGTGAATGCTTTCAAGACAGTCGTGCATTTATCCTGCAGCGCCAAAGAACCTTGTGCAGGCATGCGTATTCAAATAGAGAGATATGTAAACAGGCAGAATACGGCGCTGCAGTCGGCGATTCCTATATATGACAACAAGTGTCTGGCGCAGTTGTTAGATCGGTTACTGCTGCTACAATGGCAGGTTATCAAGGTTTAAGTGAGTTTGAATGTGGTGCTACAGTTGCGTATGGGCGATGGGACATGGCATCTCCGAGCTAGCGATGTGGTGTGGATTTTCCCGTACGACCCTTTCACGAGTGTACCGTGAATATCAGAAATCCGGTTAAAACATCAAATATCCGACGTAACTGCTGCTGGAAAAAGATCCTGCAAGAACGGGACTAACGACTGAAAAGAATCGTTTAATGTGACGGAGGTACAACCCTTCCAGAAATTGTTGCAGATTTCAATGCTGCGACATCAACAAGTGTCAGGGTGCGGGCCATTCAACGAAATATCATTGATATGGGATTTCGGGGTCGAAGGACCACTCGTGTACCCTTGATCAATACACGACAGAAAGCTTTAGGCCTCGCCTGGGCCGTCAACACTGACATTCTAATGTTGACGACTGGTATCTAGTTGCCGGCTTGACGAATCTCGTTTCAAATTGTATCGAGTGGATAGACGTGTACAGATATGGAGACAACCTGATGAATCCATGGACCCTGCATGTCAGCAGGAGGGTGTTCAAGCTGGTGGAGACTCCGTAATGGTGTGGGGCGTGTGCACTTGAAGTGGTACGTGACGCCTGATACGCGTACGTACGACTGTGACAGGTGACACGTACGTAAGCATCCTGTCTGGTCAACTGCATCCATTCATATCCATTGTGCATTCCGACGAAGTTGAGGACTTCCAGCAGGACAATGCGACACACCACACGTACAGGGGACCGATGACGTTTGCAGTTTGGTCCCTTTCATCTTTAAACAAACCAACCAACCACACGAACAGAATTGCTACACAAGGGCTCCAGGAACACTCTTCTGAGTTTAAATAGTTCCGCTGGCCACCAAATTCCCCAGACATGTACATTACTGAGCATTTCTGGGATGCCTTTCAACGCGCTGTTCAGAAGAGATCTCCACTCCCTCATACTCTTGCGGATTTATGTACAGCCCTGCTGGATTCATGGTCTGAATTCCCTCCAGCACTACTTCAGACATTAGTCCAGTCCATGACACGTCGTGTTGCGGCGCTTCTGCATGTTAGTGGGGGCCTACATGATATTAGGCAGTTGTACCAGTTTCTTTGGCTCTTCAGAACTATGAAGAGGTTCAGGGTGTCCTCGTGAAATATTGTGATAAAAATTCTCGACAAGCCGACCAAAGCGCCCTCACTTCCAAATACAATAATACTGCGGTCGGCTAATAAGAATCACTGCTGACGCAATAACAGAACTAGGACGCCAGCGTAAAGCGTATGCGCAAAGTAGAACACTTTATAGACTGGCCACGATAAGATAACCAGATGCCCTGTGCTTATTACCCTACAGAACTGATAAGTCTACGGACAAGGTACTCACTCAAAAGTAAAAATGAAGAAATTAAGAATATTAAGCAGAATGTACGTTGTTTGAAATCATTTTTCTTCCAAGCAGAATGCTCCATATTACTATGTAGTACTACACAAAACTCATAGTTCCAGCTTCTCACGAAAATTCCGTGTCAAGACTCCTGTGAAACGTAGCTCGCTTTGCTCATGCACCATGTCGCGCGCACAGTAGATCCAGGAAAACGGGTACATCCCGTTTCCTATATTTCCGCTTGGTCGGCTAGCAACCAAAATTCCATCATACTAAGTATCTTCACGGATCTGAGATTGGTTGACTGATAAAAGGCAATACGCTATACTGGACGGGGAATCTTCAACAGTAACTAAAGGAACATCGGTTGTGCTCCAACGAAGAGTAAAAGGATAACAGAAACAGTCAGTCTAGATAGCTACAATTATTTACTTATTTATTAAATGATAGGTAAATGCCGGCCGGTGTGGCCGTGCGGTTAAAGGCGCTTCAGTCTGGAACCGCGTGACCGCTACGGTCGCAGGTTCGAATCCTGCCTCGGGCATGGATGTGTGTGATGTCCTTAGGTTAGTTAGGTTTAATTAGTTCTAAGTTCTAGGCGACTGATGACCTCAGAAGTTAAGTCGCATAGTGCTCAGAGCCATTTGAACCATTTGATAGGTAAATATCGACTACACAAATAAATAATTGTTGCTGTCTAGACTGACTATATGATACTGTCAAATACGATGGCTGTCGTTTCCCAATGACATTAAAAATTAATAGCATGACAGGACTTCTAATTCTCTCATACCCCGTCATCGATTTATCAAGTAAGATCGATATTACTATCAGTTTTTTCGTTGAGGCTGCTGCCGACTGCAGGGAAGTATCGCCGTTGAACGATCAGCAGGAAATACAGAAATACTGCGATAAAATTTCCATTTGATGTACTGAATGGTGAATATCACTAAATGCAACATAACGCCATAAACTCTGTTTTTTTATCCTATAGTTACTGCACCTTTCCGCTATTTATGTTACAGTAATAACCCTCCCATGAACCATGGACCTTGCCGTTGGTGGAGAGGCCTGCGTGCCTAAATAATAGAAATACCTGTACCGTAGGTGCAACCACAACGGAGGGGTATCTGTTGAGAGGACAAACAGACGTGTGGTTCCTGAAGAGGGGCAGCAGCCTTTTCAGTAGTGGCAGGGGCAACAGTCTGGATGATTGACTGATCTGGCCTTGTAACATTAACCAAAATGACCTTGCTGTGCTGGTACTGCGAACTGCTAAAAGCAAGGGGAAACTATGGCCGTAATTTTTCCGGGGGGCTTGCAGCTTTACCGTATGGTTAAATGATGATGGCGTCCTCTTGTGTAAAATATTCCGGAGGTAAAATAGTCCCCCATTCCGCTCTCGAGGCGGGGACTACTCAGGAGGACGTCGTTATCAGGAGAAACAAAACTCGCGTTCTACGGATCGGAGCGTGGAATATCAGATCGCTTAATCGGGCAGGTAGGTTAGGAAATTTGAAAAGGGAAATGGATAGGTTAAAGTTAGATATACTGGGAATTAGTGTAGTTCGCTGTCAGGAGGAACAAGACTTCTACTCAGATGAATACAGGGTTATAAATACAAAATCGAATAGGGGTAATGCAGAAGTAGGTTTAATAATGAATAAAAAATAGGAGCGCAAAAAAGCTACTACGAACAGCATAGTGAACGCAGTATTGTAACTAAAATAGACACGAACCGCACGCCTAACACAGTAGTACAAGCTTATATGCCAACTAGCTCCGCAGATGACGAAGAGACTGAAGAAACGTATGATGCGATAAAAGAAATTATTCAGATAATTAAGGGAGACGAAAATGTAATGGTCATGAGGGACTGGAATTCGATAGTAGTGAAAGGTTCAAATGGTTCAAATGGCTCTGAGCACTATGGGACTTAACGTCTGAGGTCATCAGTCCTCTAGAACTTAGAACTACTTAAACCTAACTAACCTAAGGACATCACACACATCCATGCTCGAGGCAGGTTTGGAACCTGCGACCGTAACGGTCGCGCGGCTCCAGACTGCAGCACCTAGAACCGCTCGGCCACTCCGGCCGGCAGTAGTGAAAAGAAGAGAAGGAAAAGTAATAGTAGAATATGGACTGGGGGTAAAGAATGAAAGAGGAAACCGCCTGGTAGAATTCTGAGCAGAGCATAACATAATAATAGCTAACACTTGGCTTAAGAATCATGAAAGAAGGTTATATACGTGGAAGAGGCCTGGAGACACTGGAAGACTTCAGATAGATTATGTAATTGTGAAGCAAATATTTAGGAACCAGGTTTTAAATTTTAACACGTTTCCAGGGGCAGATGTGAACTCTGATCACAATGTATTGGCTATGAACTGTAAATTAAAACTGAAGAAACTGCTGAAACGTAGTAATTTAAGGAGATGGGACCTGAATAAACTGAAAGAACCAGAGGTTGTAGAGAGTTTCAGAGACAACATTAGGGAACGATTTACAAATACGGGTGAAAGAAATAGAGTGGAAGAAGATGGATAGCTTTGAGAGATGAAATGGTGAAGGCCGCAGAGGATCAAGTAGGTAAAAAGACGAGGTCTAGTAGAAATCATTGGGTAACAGAACAGAATTGAACTTAATTGATAAAGGAGAAAATATAAAAATGCAGTAAGTGAAGCAGGCGAGAAGGAATACAAACGTCTCAAAAATGAGATCGCCAAAATTGCTAAGCAAGGACTGCTAGAGGACAAATGTAAGGAGGAAGAGGCATATATCACTAGGGCTAAAATAGATACCGCCTACAGGAAAATTAAAGAGACCTTTGGAGAAAAGAGAACAATCTGCATGAATATCAAGAGCTCAGTAGGAAAGCCAGTCCTAAGCAAAGAGGAGAAAGCAGAAAGATGGAAGGAGTATATAGAGGATCTAGACAAGGGCGATGTACGTAAGGGCAATATTATGGTAATGGAAGAGGACCTAGATGAAGAGGAAATGGGGGATATTATACTGCGTCAAGAATTTGACAGGGCATTGAAAGATCTAAGTCGAAACAAGGCGCCAGAAGTAGACAACATTCCATTAGAACTGCTGATAGCCTTGGGAGAGGCACCCACGACAACACTGCCATCTGATGAGCAAGATGTATGAGTCAGGCGAAATTCCCTAAGACTTAAAGAAGAATATAATAATTCCAATCCCAAAGAAAGCAGGAGTAGACAGGTGTGAAAATTACAAAACTGTCAGTTTAATAAGCCATGGCTGCAAAATACTGAGACGACTTCTTTTAAGACGAATGGAAAAACCGTTAGAAGCTAATCTCGAGGAGGATCAGTTTGGATTCCGTAGAAATGTTGGAACACGCGAGGCAATACTGGCCCTACGACTTATGTTAGAAGATAGATTAAGGAAAAGCAAAACTACGATTCTAGCATTTGTAGATTTAGAGAAAGCTTTTGATGATGTTGACTGGAATACTCTCTTTCAAATTCTGAAGGTGGCAGAGGTCAAATACAGGGAACGAAAGACTATTTACAATTTGTACGGAAACCAGATAGGAGTTATAAAATTCGAGGGGCATGAAAGGAAAGCAGTGGTTGGGAAGGGAGTGAGACAAGGTTTAGCTTATACCCGATGTTATTCAATGTCTATATTGAGCGAGCAGGAAAGGAAACAAAAGAAAAATGTGGAGTAAGAATTAAAGTCCATGGATAAGAAATAAAAACTTTCAGGTTTGCGACGACATTATAATTCTGTCAGAGAGAGCAAAGGACCGGGAAGAGCAGCTGAACGAAATGGACAGTGTCTTGAAAGGAGAATATAATATGAACATCAACAAAAGCAAAACAAGAAAAATGGAATGTAGTTAAACTAAATCAGGTGATGCTGAGGGAATTACACCAGGAAATGAGACACTTACAGTAGTAAATGAGTTTTGCTATTTAGGGAGCAAAACAACTGATGATGTTCGAAGTAGAGAGGATATAAAATGTAGACTGTCAATGGCAAGGAAAGCGTTTCTGAAGAAGAGAAATTTGTTAATATCGAGTATACACTCAATTGTCAGCAAGTCTTTTTGAAAGTATTTGTATCGAGTGTAGTCCTATATGGATGTGAAACATCGACGATAAATAGTTTAGACAAGAAGAGAATAGAAGCTTTCGAAATGTGGTGCTACAGAAGAATGCTGAAGATTAGATGGGTAGATCACGTAACTAATGAAGAGGTGCTGAATAGAACTGGGGAGAAGAGGAATTTGTGGCACAACATGACTAGGAGAAGGGATCGGTTGTAAGGACACTTTTTGAGGCATCAAGAGATCATCAATGTGGTACTGGAAGGAAGCGTGTGGGGTAAAAGTCGTAGAGGTAGACCAAGAGATGGATACAGCAAGCAGATTCAGAAGAATGTAGGTTGCAGTAGTTACTCGGGGATGAAGAGGCTTGCACAGTATAGCACGGAGAGCTGCATCAAACCAGTCTTTGGACTGAAGACCACAACAACAAGAAGACAAGTGATATTTGAGGACGTTTTTGGCGAGAAAAAGAAATGAAATTGCGCGGCGGGCATGCACTGTATCTTGCGCGTCTTTTTTAGGCAAATTTGTGTCTGTTTCCCGGCTTGATAGACCGCTAGTGTCCTGTATAAAATTATTCGTCTCGACTTGACTTACGTTTCAGTGGTACGTTGTGAACAACTGTCGTTTACACACTACAAAATGCCAGGCACGAGGTAAGAGAGGTCCTGATTGTCCTAATATGGGCACGGTAAAGAAGTCAATTAATTACTTAACAAAGAGATAGAAAGCGACAGAATGTGTTTAAAAACGTTAGTGGCATATAGATGAAGCACATCGTATCGTTTAAATATTTAGGGGTTTATACTAACAGGGGAACCTCCCCATCGCACACCCTTCAGACTTAGTTATAAGTTGGCACAGTGGATAGGCCTTGAAAAACTGAACACAGATCAATCGAGAAAACAGGAAGAAGTTGTATGGAACGATGAAAAAATTAATAAAATATACAAACTGAGTAGTCCATGCGCAACATAGGCAACATTCAGGAGAATCTGAGCTCAGCAGCGTCGTGGTCCCGTGGTTAGCGTAAGTAACTGCGGAGCGAGAGGTCCTTGGTTCAAGTCTTCCCCTGACTGAACCATTTACTTTCTTTATTTTCGCAAAGTTATGATCTGTCCGTTCGTTCATTGACATCTCTGTTCACTGTAATAAGTTTAGTGTCTATGTTTTGCGACCGCACCGCAAAACCGTGCGATTAGTAGACGAAGGGACGTGCCTCTCCAATGGGAACCGAAAACATTTGATCGCAAGGTCATAGGTCAACCGATTCCTCCACAGGAAAACACGTCTGATATGTTCTATACGACACTGGTGACGGCATGTGCGTCACATGACAGGAATATGTTGTCGGCCCACCTAACTTGTACACTTAGCGAATGGGTAAAAAGATTCTTGTACCTTGCCCGATTTAGGTTTTCTTGTGGATGTGATAATCACTTCCAAAAAAAGTGATGAAAACATAAGAGTTTGCCACATAAACTGAAAATAAAAAATTCAACTTTTCACTCGAGGGAAGACTTGAACCTAGGACCTCTCGTTCCGTAGCTGCTCTCGCTAACCACAGACCACGGCGCTCCTTGACTCCCAGTCTCCTTGATGTTGCCTATCTTCGAATGGACTACTCAGTTTGTATATTTTACTAATTTTTTTCATAGTTCCACATAACTTCTTCCTGTTTTCTCGATTGATCTATGTTCAGTTTTTCAAGGCCTATCCACTGTGCCAACTTATAACTAAATCTGAAGGGGGTGCAATGGGGAGGTTCCCTTGTAAGTAGCGATATGAAACGATATGAAATGACACGAGTACGTAAAATCGATGATGGTGAAGGTTAATGGAAGACGCAGATTTGCTGGAAGGATTCTGGGATAGTGTAGTACATCTGCGAAGGAAAAAGGAAAAACATAGCGGACGTGAGTGCGACCAGTAAATATTTCTCCAGTGTTTTGAACCCTTATGAAGTACGCATGATAGTCCACATTGAAGAATAGAAACGCGTTGCAAGGGTCGTAACATGGCGGTATAGCCCATACGAAAGTGTAACAAAAATGCTCGGTGTAAGCTCTTTGGGAATCTTTGGAGGAAGGGCGATGTCATTTTCGCAAATAACTATTCGGTAACTGTACAACATTTAAGCTGTCACCACCGCGCACCTATCGTAGGGATTATGAGAATAAGATAACAGAGCTTAGGGCGCGTACGAAGGCATTCAGGGAGTCATTTAAATCCTTCGGAACGTGAATGAAAAAGCGCAAGAAGTACCCTCCACCCCGCGCTCTAGGTGGATTGCGGAGTACGTAAGTAGATGTAGGTAGGCAGAAACGGTGGCTGTAATATGGAAAAAGGCTATTCTTTGGTGAAGTGTGCATGGCTTCGAAATCGGTTTAAGAAAGGTGCTCAATGCAGTAGCAGTCTTTTTCATCTACATCTACATCGATACTCTGCAAATCACATTTAAGTGCCTGGCAGAGGGTTCATCGAACCACCTTCACAATTCTCTATTATTCCAATCTCGTATAGCGTGCGGAAAGACTGAACACCTATATCTTTCCGTACGAACTCTTATTTCCCTTATTTTATCGTGGTGATCGTTCCGCCATATGTAGGTCGGTGTCAACAAAATGTTTTCGCATTCGTAGGAGAGAGTTGGTGATTGGAATTTCGTGAGAAGATTCCGTCGCAACGAAAAACGCCTTTCTTTTAATGATTTCCAGCCTAAATCCTGTATCATTTCTGTGACGCCCTTTCCCATATTTCGCGATAATACAAAACGTGCTACCTTTCTTTGAACTTTTTCGATGTACTCCGTCAGTCCTACCTGGTAAGGATCCCACACCGCGCAGCAGTATTCCAAAAGAGGACGGACAAGCCTAGTGTAGGCAGTCTCTTTAGTAGGTCTAAAAATGGTTAAAATGGCTCTGAGCGCTATGGGACTAACTGCTGTGGTCATCAGTCCCCTAGGATTTAGAACTACTTAAACCTAACTAACCTAAGGACATCACACACATCCATGACCGAGGCAGGATTCGAACCTGCGACCTTAGCGGTCTCGCGGTCCCAGACTGTAGCGCCTAGAACCGCTGGGCCACTCCGGCCGACCTTAGTAGACCTGTTACATTTTCTAAGTGTCCTGCCAATAAAACGCAGCCTTTTGTTAGCCTTCCCCTCAACATTTTCTATGTGTTCTTTCCAATTTAAGTTGTTCGTAATTGTAATACCTAGGTATTTAGTTGAAATAACGGCTTTTTGATTAGATTGATTTATCGTGTAACTGAAGTTTAACGAGTTCCTTTTAGCACTCATGTGGATGACCTGACACTTTTCGTTATTTAGGGTCAACTGCCACTTTTCGCACCATTCACATATTTTTATTAATCGTTTTGCAGTTTTTTTATCTTTTGATGGCTTTATTAGTCAATAAACGACAGTGTCATCTGCAAACAACCGAAGACGGCTGCTCAGATTGTCTCCCCAATCGTTTATATAGATAAGGAACAGGAAAGGGCCTATAACACTACCTTTGGGAACGCCAGAAATCATTTCTGTTTTACTCGATGACTTTCCGTCAATTACTACGAACTGTGGCCTCTCTGACAGGAAATCGCAAATCCAGTCACAAAACTGAGACGATATTCCATAAGCACGCAATTTTACTACGAGCCGCTTGTGTGGTACAGTGTCAAAAGCCTTCTTGAAATCCAGGAATACGGAATCGATCTGAAATCCCTTGTCAATAGCACTCAGCACTTCATGTGAATAAAGAGCTAGTTGTGTTTCGCAGAAACGATGTTTTCTAAACCCATGTTGACTGTGTGTCAATAGACCGTTTCCTTCGACGTAATTCATAATGTTCGAACACAATATATGTTCTAAAATCCTGCTGCATATCGACGTTAACGATATGGGCCTGTAATTTAGCGGATTACTCCTGCTACCTTTCTTGAATATTGGTGTGACCTGTGCAACTTTCCAGTCTTTGTGTACGGATCTTTCGTCGAGCGAACGGTTGCACATTTCTTTTTTTTTACAAAAAAGTTAAAGACGAAACGCCCCTTCAACACCGAGGACATTAGGACGTATCGAGGGACACGGATGGCAGATATAATCGCCTGAGGCTCTCTAGTGCCCGAACCATGAAGCAAAGCCTCTGTCAGAATGATCTGACATGGACTGGCGGTCAGTAAGCGCGGAAGAGGGAGTGTAGTATGCTGTAGCCGTTGTAAATTTTTATCAGTGCGCAGCAAGAAACTTTCAACACGTTACGCGTGAGTCAGATGTTTAGCATTTCGGTCGGCTGTCCGTCACGAATATCGCATGTTAGCGTCATAGCCATTCAGTGGAACTGCCGACTCAAGCGGTCCGCGTTGTCACATTTATCGGCGCATTGAGAAAACGCCACCCGTCCCGCGCTGATACGAAATATGCCGACTTGACCGATTCCGCTCGCTTCGCAGGGTCACTGTACCGCTAGTAGTAAACAAGGGGCCACTTATCCGCTGTTTTCAGTAGTAAGGTTGAGAGGCACCCACGTGCCTTGCTCATACTGTGGCATCAAGCAGTCAGGCCTGCAAGATGAGTGGTCTGCCAAGCAAGTGGATTCATTCTTAAATGGTTCAAATGGCTCTGAGCACTATGGGACTCAACTGCTGAGGTCATTAGTCCCCTAGAACTTAGAACTAGTTAAACCTAACTAACCTAAGGACATCACAAACATCCATGCCCGAGGCAGGATTCGAACCTGCGACCGTAGCGGTCTTGCGGTTCCAGACTGCAGCGCCTTTAACCGCACGGCCACTTCGGCCGGCTGGATTCATTCTTATTTATCGAGTAACGCGAACTCTCGTACTCTCAATTAAGTTACAAATTATCCTCCTGTATGAATAATACGCAACGGAAACGCACATCTGACTATCAGTAATTTACAGAACCCTGACTGTTCACTACGCACTGGCAATACCACATTTTCTTTTTGTCTTTTATTTAACGGCTTTTATCAACACGTGGCCACCGCACTGAATATGAATGGCGCACACATTATAAATTCGGGACATCATGACAACATACAATTCGAAGGAAAAGTCCACCAATCTTTTTCTTTTCACTATCTTATTTATTCCGATAAATTCTATAACCTAAACAAACAAATTCTATAACCTACAACAATAACACATGAGAAATTCCGCCCCAGTGGGCATGGCTTTACATTGGTGATTCTCCACCTTATGGTCTCGTAATTATTTAACGCTACAGTGCACTTTCTGTATAGGATGGTGGATCTTTTATTATATCTCACACTTCGACTCTCACAATCATCATCGTGAAACTTTCCTCCAGATCGAGCGGTACAGAAGGAACAAGCATAACCCACTAATCTTTTGAAACTACCTTGCTACTCTCCCATGCAAACCACACATACCCAAATTACATGACATACAACACACTACAACATGGAATACAATACAATAAATAGTCACAACACTATCACTTTCAGCTTTCCCACTTCAATTAGTATTTATCCCAGATTCACACAACACTGCCCCACTTCGTAATTCTAATTTCCTACTATGAACTCTGGAGATATAAGCACGTCTTCCTGTGCAATGCAAGCCATGTGGCGTTGCTGGATAGACGGCTGACTCACCTTGCTTCTCTCTCAGAGTATTATAGTTTGAATCAAGTGTCACACGGAAACACATCTCGCAAAGTAATATTAAGAACATATTCATCACACACACGACTCCTCAACTGATACCATGGACGAGTACTTCTCTTTATCCTTTGTCTCATACACAGATTGAGACACACAGTACTCACCACGTGGAAGTACTCGCTTCTAATTTCAAGTCCTGCACACACTATTTCTTAAATATTTCAACTTATAGTACACACGCTATTTCTTAAATATTTCAACTTATTGTACACACGCTAGTAATTCAGCTTAACTTAAGCACACAGAAGTATTTCAACTTATTGCTACACGTGGTTTCATTGTGACCGTTGGTCACTTCCGAAGATTACTACGATCCCATTAATATTACCTGCCTGATATTTAATTCTCCCCACAAAAGTTCCTGAAATAGAGAAATTATTATTTCAAACTACTCTTAAATATTCCACATGCATACCATGTCTCCACTCTTTTGTCTTTACGGAGCACACCCAAAACAGGTCTTAACAGCACAAGATCCAGCGGCAGAGTGCTGAAACATGGCCGTTCTTCAGGTTCTCTTGCACCTCTGTTGAAGTGGGGGAGCACCTTGCTACCGTATTGGTCAGCCACATTTCAGGCGCTCAAAGCTCAGGTAAATTTCATCTCTTTGGTTCTACCAAAGGTGGCCAAAGGATCGTCTCAAAGATGATCATATATTCACATTCACTATCTGCGGTTAGCAGACGACCATACATTCATTCATTTCACAGATCTCACAAAACTGGATGTAGGGATTTATTTTGAGGGAGTGCACATGTGATCAATTAAATAAATAAATTGTCATTCTTTCCCACACTGTTATCCGGCTTCGCTGTATTAATTGAAACTGAGTTATTTTACAAAAAAATGTGTTGTTCTGACAAAAATAATGAAGTATGTTGTACCTATTTTCAATGTCGGGCGGTACTGTACCCTTTCAAGGTCGTGGCAGCTTTTCGTAACCATCTTCGGCTGTTTATACTCAGCGCCCCTTCATAAGCAGTTCACGTAAGACTTGGTGTCCGGAACTTTCCAGATCACACAATATCGATCAGAAGTCGTGGAAGAACGTACAGGAGAGTGCATGAAACAATAGTCTGGTCATGGGGCGTGGCGAAGCAAATAACAACACTTGGCGACAGCACGTACAGTAGAGTAAGTTGTAATGGCCTTCAGTTCGAAGACGGGTCTGATGTAACTCTCCATGTTAATCTATCTCGTGCAAACCTCTTCATCTCCGAGTAACTACTGAAACCTAAATCCCTCTGAATCTGCTCACTGTATTCATCTCCTGGTCTCCCTCAGGATGCGTCCTAACAACCGATCCCTTCTTCTAGTCATGTTGTGCCACAAATTTCTCTTCTCCCCAATTCTAATCAGTACCTCTTTATTAGTTACGTGATGCACTCACCTAATCTTCAGCATTCTTCTGTCAAACCGCATCTCAAAAGCTTCTGTGCTCTTCTGCTTATCGTCCATGTTTCACTTCCATACATGGCTACAATCCACACAAATACTTTCAGAAAGAAGTTCCTGACACTTAAATCTATACTCGATGTTAACAAATTTCTCTTCTTCAGAACCGCTTTTCTTTCCATTGCTAGTCTACATTTTATATCCTCCCTACTTCGACCATCATCAGTTATCTGGCTTCCCAAATGGCAAAACATCTACTACTTTAAGTGCCTCAGTTCCTAATCCAATTCCCTCAGAATCATCTGATTTGATTCTACTACGGTCCATTATCCTCGTTTTGCTTTTGTTGCTATTCATCGTATAATCGCTTTTCAAGAGAGTACATTTCAAATGTTCTTCCAACTCCTTTGACGTCTCTGACTGCTTTACAACGACATAGGTAAACTTTAATTTTTTATTATTTCTTCATAAATTTTAATTCTTTATCCAAATTTCTCCTTGTTTCCTTTACTGCTTGCTCAAGGCACAGCTTGAATAACATCAAGGATAGTTTACAATTTTATCTCACTCCCTTCTTAACTGCAGCTTCCCTTTCATGTCCATGGAGACGTTTAAAAATGCTTGCACTCTGTTGACGACATCCATATGTGTACTCCACAACTCACTTTAAATTGTGTGCTGGAGAGTGCATAACATGTGAGAACCATGAATCATTTCGTCTGCCCCACCCCCTTGCTGTTCATTCGCACACGGTTCTTTGGAAGAATATCAACACCCCTTCAGTACATGCCCATTCTCTTCCAGAAAGTGAGATCAATGGATCTATGGGAATAAAGATGGGGATGAACATGCAGCGATGTGAGAAGCTATCAGTACAAACGGTTCAGAGCCGGCCGGTGTGCCCAAGCGGTTCTAGGCGCTTCATTCCAGAACCGCTACGGTCGCGGGTTCGAATCCTGCCTCGGGCATGGATGTGTGTGGTGTCCTCACGTTAGTTAGGTTTAAGCAGTTTTAAGTTCTTGGGGACTGATGACCTCAGATGTCGCATAGTGCTCAGAGTCGTTTGAATCATTTGAAACCGTTCAGATGTAGTGAACCTACAATGTCATCAATATTCCAAATTTCTGTTATCCGCAACTTATTGATTATAGTTGTAGTGTACTTACATTGATCAGCCAGAACGTTATGACCACTACTTAATAGCCAGTATGTCCACATTTGGCACGGATAACAGCGGCGACGCGTCGTGGCATGGAACCAACGATACTTTAGTAGGTTGCTGGAGGGAGTTGGCACCACATCTGCACACACAAGCAACCTGATTGCCATAAATTCCTTGAAGGGGAGCGATGAGCTCTGACGCCACGTCCAATCACATCCCAGATGTGTTCGATCGGGTTTGGATCTGGCGAATCGTCAGGCCAGCACGTCAATTGGAACTCGCCACTGTGTTCCTCGAACCACACCATCACACATCTGGTCTTGTGACGCGTGCATTATCTTGTCGAAAAATGCTACTGCTATCGGGAAATATGATAGTCGTGAAGGGGTGTACGTGGCCTGAAACCAGTGTACGATACTCCCCGGCTGTCATGCTGCCTCGTATGGGCTCCACTGAACCCACGGATGCCCACGTGAATGTTCTCCAGAGCATAGTGAAGCCGCCGCCAGCTTGTCTCCGTCGCGCAGTAAAGGTGTCAAGGAGCTCTTCCGCAGAAAGACATCTACGTCTACATACATACTCCGCAATCCACCATACGGTGCGTGGCGGAGGGTACCTCGTACCACAACTAGCATCTTCTCTCCCTCTTCCACTCCCAAACAGAACGAGGGAAAAATGACTGCCTATATGCCTCTGTACGAGCTCTAATCTCTCTTATCTTATCCTTGTGGTCTTTCCGCGAAATGTAAGTTGGCGGCAGTAAAATTGTACTGCAGTCAGCCTCAAATGCTGGTTCTCTAAATTTCCTCAGTAGCGATTCACGAAAAGAACGCCTCCTTTCCTCCAGAGACTCCCACCCGAGTTCCTGAAGCATTTCCGTAACACTCGCGTGATGATCAAACCTACCAGTAACAAATCTAGCAGCCCGCCTCTGAATTGCTTCTATGTCCTCCCTCAATCCGACCTGATAGGGATCCCAAACGCTCGAGCAGTACTCACGAATAGGTCGTATTAGTGTTTTATAAGCGGTATCCTTTACAGATGAACCACATCTTCCCAAAATTCTAGCAATGAACCGAAGACGACTATCCGCCTTCCCCACAACTGCCATTACCTTCTTGTCCGACTTCATATCGCTCTGCAACGTTACGCCCAAATATTTAATCGACGTGACTGCGTCAAGCGCTACACTACTAATGGAGTATTCAAACATTACAGGATTCTTTTTCATATTCATCTGCATTAATTTACATTTATCTATATTTAGAGTTGCCATTCTTTACACAAATCACAAATCATGTCAAAGTCATCTTGTATCCTCCTACAGTCACTCGACTACGACACCTTCCCGTACACCACAGAATCATCAGCAAACAGTCGCACATTGCTATCCATCCTATCCAAAAGATCACTTATGTAGATAGAAAACAACAGCGAACCTACCACACTTCCCTGGCGCACTCCAGATGATACCCTCACCTCCGATGAACTCGTGCCCTCCCATAGGCACGATGATGAACGTATCGGGATTCATCAGACCGTGCAACACTTTGCCACTGCGCCAACTTCCAGTGCCGATGGTCAAATGCCTATTTCAGTCCTAACTGCCGAAATCGCGGTGTTAACATTGTCACATGCCTGGGTCGTCGGCTAGAGAGGCCCATCATTAGGAATGTTCTACATCTACATCTACATTTATACTCCGCAAGCCACCCAACGGTGTGTGGCGGAGGGCACTTTACGTGCCTCTGTCATTACCTCCCTTTTCTGTTCCAGTCGTGTATGGTTCGCGGGAAGAACGACTGTCTAAAAGCCTCCGTGCGCGCTCTAATCTCTCTAATTTTACATTCGTGATCTCCTCGGGAGGTATAAGTAGGGGGAAGCAATATATTCGATACCTCATCCAGAAACGCACCCTCTCCAAACCTGGCGAGCAAGCTACACCGCGATGCAGAGCGCCTCTCTTGCAGAGTCTGCCACTTGAGTTTGTTATACATCTCCGTAACACTATCACGGTTACCAAATAACCCTGTGACGAAACGCGCCGCTCTTCTTTGGATCTTCTCTATCTCCTCTGTCAACCCGATCTGGTACGGATCCCACACTGATGAGCAATACTCAAGTATAGGTCGAACGAGTGTTTTGTAAGCCACCTGCTTTGTTGATGGACTACATTTTCTAAGGACTCTCCCAATGAATCTCAACCTGGTACCCGCCTTACCAACAATTAATTTTATACGATCATTCCACTTCAAATCGTTCCGCACGCATACTCCCAGATATTTTACAGAAGTAACTGCTACCAGTGTTTGTTCCGCTATCATATAATCATACAATAAAGGATCCTTCTTTCTATGTATTCGCAATACATTACATTTGTCTATGTTAAGGGTCAGTTGCCACTCCCTGCACCAAGTGCCTATCCGCTGCAGATCTTCCTGCATTTCGCTACAATTTTCTAATGCTGCAATTCCTCTGTATACTACAGCATCATCCGCGAAAAGCCGCATGGAACTTCCGACACTATCTACTAGGTCATTTATGTACATTGTGAAAAGTAATGGTCCCATAACACTCGACTGTGGCACGCCAGAGGTTACTTTAACGTCTGTAGACGTCTCTCCACTGATAACAACATGCTGTGTTCTGTTTGCTAAAAATTCTTCAATCCAGCCACACAGCTGGTCTGATATTCCGTGTGCTCTTACTTTATTTATCAGGCGACAGTGCGGAACTGTATCGAACGCCTTCCGGAAGTCAAGGAAAATAGCATCTATCTGGGAGCCTGTATCTAATATTTTCTGGGTCTCATGAACGAATAAAGCGAGTTGGGTCTCACACGATCGCTGTTTTCGGAATCCATGTTGATTCCTACAGAGTAGATTCTGGGTTTCCAAAAACGACATGATACTCGAGCAAAAAACATGTTCCAAAATTCTACAACAGATCGATGTCAGAGATATAGGTCTATAGTTTTGCGCATCTGCTCGACGACCCTTCTTGAAGACTGGGACTACCTGTGCTCTTTTCCAATCATTTGGAACCTTCCGCTCCTCTAGAGACTTGCGGTACACGGCTGTTAGAAGGGGGGCAAGTTCTTTCGCGTACTCTGTGTAGAATCGAATTGGTATCCCGTCCCGTCCAGTAGACTTTCCTCTGTTGAGTGATTCCAGTTGCTTTTCTATTCCTTGGACACTTATTTCGATGTCAGCTATTTTTTAGTTTGTGCGAGGATTTAGAGAAGGAACTGCAGTGCGGTCTTCCTCTGTGAAACAGCTTTGGAAAAAGGTGTTTAGTATTTCAGCTATACGCGTGTCATCCTCTGTTTCAATGCCATCATCATCCCGGAGTGTCTGGATATGCTGTTTCGAGCCACTTACTGATTTAACGTAAGAGCAGAACTTCCTAGGATTTTCTGTCAAGTCAGTACATAGAATTTTGCTTTCGAATTCACTGAACGCTTCACGCATAGCCTTGACATCTCGTTTAGCTTCTGTTTGTCTGAGAGGGTTTGGCTGCGTTCGGTGCTCTATGTGTTCAGACACACTTGTACTGTACCCAGAATTAAACTCTGATGTTAGTTCCGCCACAGTTCACCGCCTGTCCTGCTGTACCAATCTGCCCAGCCTACGACGTCCACCTGTAATGAGGGGTGGCCACCCAATCCCACGACGTCTGGGCGTGGTTTCACCTTGGCTTCGCCACGTGCTGACGGCACTCACCACATCACTCTTCGAACACTCGACAAGTCGTGCAGTCTCCGAAATGCTCGTGCATTCTCTGCTCCATCAAAATCTGCCCTCGGCCCAATTCAGATAGATGGCGCGCCTTCCCCATTCAGCACGCGTACGTCGCGCTCACTGATACTACATGCACCGCGTGAGTGTCTGACTAGCAGTCATTCCTCGCCAGGTGATGCTGCTGTCGCCTGGATTGGTCCTTCCAGTACCAAATTGGTGATCTCTTGATGGCTCAAAAAGTGTCCTTTCAACCGATCCCTTCTCCTAGTCATGTTCTGCCACAAATTCCTCTTCTCCCCAGTTCTATTCAGCACCTCCTCATTAGTTACGTGATCGATAGTAGGTCGGTGCTCAGAATGTTCTCTGTATTATGTATAGATATACTAACGAACAGTAACATATGAAAATTGGTGTGGGACCGGGACTCGAACACGGATTTCTCGCCTCAACTACTTCGGCTATCCGTGCACGCTCAATGGGTCGACAAACTTCCGTATGTCACACTGTCTCCTTGTAGTCCACTAATTTCATTGGCTCTGAGCACTATGGGACTCAACTTCTGAGGTCACAGCCCCCTAGAACTTAGAACTACTTAAACCTAACTAACTTAAGGACATCACACACATCCATGCCCGAGGCAGGATTCGAACCTGCGACTGTAGCACCTAGAACCGCTCGGCCACTCCGGCTGGCACTAATTTCATTACCTGATGCTCGAAACATTAGCTGAACTCCCAAACAGGCAGAATGAGAGAACGAAGAGTCGAGGCCAGTGTTGTTGTCGTCGTGTACCCGCCAGAATGGTTCTGACTTGGTTTGGAATGTGTGAGGATCTCCACCGCGCAAAAAGCCTTTCTTGTGACGTCTCCCATTGCAGTTTGCTGAACATTCCCGTGTCATTCCACTCACACGCCGACTGAACAAATTGTGAACAGTCGCATAGCTTTTCTTCTGTTCTATCTGTTCCGTTAATCCAAGACAGTAATCGTCCGAGACTTACAAGCAACTCTCAAGAATTTCACGAACGTGAGTGCTTGGGTCTGTGAACCATATCTCTTGGGGTTCTTCTAATGAAAATGAGCCTGAAGTCTTCTTCCTCCTATTGACAGATTTATGTGCTCGTTGCACGTTAAATCTCCACTCATACTCCTAGATACATGGCGAACTTATGTGGTTGCAGTGGCCCATAGCGTATTCAGACAGTATTAAATCATTTCGTTTGTTTAATGTCTGCTGTCAATCTTTACACACATTGTCCGCAAGTCTCTCTATATTTCGTAACATTTTTCTAACTCTGTAACCTCGATGTACACAACTACGTCATGTACGAACATTTTTTTCACAGTTATTTATTTTTATTGATGGTACATCACCGAGCTAACTAAATGGATCAGGTCCTTTTATATTACATTTTTGAACCAATTTGTACAACAAAGCTGTAGTAAAATATATTTATTGCGATTTCTCGACGTGCCTAGTATACAGTTATTACCTAGTTCCCTTCCGCCAGTTAGATTTGCTTCCCACGTGTTTCTTCTAACGACTTGGTATAAGTTATCACCAACTTACCTATTAAAACGTCCCACAGTAAGTACCTTGTCCCTAAAATTACAAAACAAACTAGTAATAACAACAGAGAAGTAATAACAATAAAAATTGGTGTATAGAATGGAAATAAAAACTGGAAGGAAAAGACATTATGAGGCGTCGGCTGTGTTTTAATGTGTAGTAGTATCAAGTGGTTTGACGGTAAATTAGTGATCTTAATCTATCTTTCTACTTAAAAATAAGGGGCTGAGTTGGGTTGTTTGGAGGAAGAGACCAAACAGCGACTTCATCGGTCTCATCGGATTAGGGAAAATGGGGAAGGAAGTCGGCCGTGCCCTTTCAAAGGAACCATCCCAGCATTTGCCTGGAGCGATTTAGAGAAATCACGGAAAACCTAAATCAGGATGGCCGGACGCGGGATTGAACAGTCGTCCTCCCGAATGCGAGTCCAGTGTGCTACCACTGCGCCACCTCGCTCGGTTTAAAAATAGGCAAAAATGGGACTTGAATATATTTAACAACTAATCTCAGTTCCTTTTTTTGTCACATCCATTTATTATCGTGACGTATCTCATAAGTGCAAAGACCACACTGTGGTTCATTAAAGTAGGAGGAATTTCTGCCATGGAAACAAGTAAAACAGTTTCTCTACACTGAAACTATGCAAACAAGCAGCACAGTATGGCCTTACTGAGACGAACGCAATGTTTTACAGTACCTCACAGAATTTTTTTAACCTGTTCATATGGTTCAAATGGCGCTAAGCACTATGGGACTTAACAGCTGAGGTCATTAGTCCCCTAGACTTAGAACTAATTAAACCTAATTAACCTAAGGACATCACACACATCCACGCCCGAGGCAGAATTCGAACATGCGACTGTAGCAGCAGCGCGGTTCCGTATTGAAGCGCCTAGAACCGCTCGGCCACAGTCGCCGGCTCTTAATCTGTTGCCTGATGCATCTTATAATGACATGGTAGGCCTTTAGTAAATACATAATTCAAACCATTGGACTTATTACAATAACTTGTACATGACAGTAATGTAAAACGAACAATGTTCTTAAATGCTACTGTCCCTTACGAAATGCAGGTTTAAAAAAGTGATCAGTATTGGGGGGGGTGCCTCTATGGGAACAAGGGAAAGTATCTTATAAGCTTGTGCGTAATTCAGCATGGTACAGCCGAGATAAGCACTGCTGAGAGCAAAAAAGAAGAGAGCAAGTTATTACGTCTCACTCGCAGAAATTCCCGATGCTGATAAGTTTAAAATTTTGTTAACGAATTTGCACGGGACAAGAGTAGAGCGAGAGAAAAATGGATGTGAATTACAGTCATTGAAACATAGGAACGAGCACACCCTTCAGCCTAAAATAGTGCAATGAAAAGAATTTAGCTTAAGACACACGTGGCAAGTACTTCAACAATTCGGAGAGAGTTTGGTACAAAAAATAGGGACTACTAGCATACTCTGTCATACAATGAACGATGCGCCAGCAAGCAGCTGCATCTTGTCTCCATCACTGCCTCATGGTAAAGCTGCCCAGCGGGTCCCCACCGTCCCAGAACATCTCCAGCGCTTCCAGCCTGTAGGTGGTCCCGTCTTCAACTGTCCGTTCGCTCCTCTAAACACTTGAGAGGATGCACTTTTCGGCGCACATTCCGACCGGTCGAAACTCTCGCTTCCTGGCGCAACACAACGGCCCAGTCGCATACCACTAATTCGGCGGGAAATATCGTCCACCCTACGTGCTCCAAGTCACATAAGGCAAGACAGCGAGCCTGGGGTCCTCTGCCAACATGTCGCTCATTGTTCTTCGATTCCCAAATGGTTCAAATGGCTCTAACAAGGGAACCTCCCCATCGCACCCCCCTTAGATTCAGTTATAAGTTGGCACAGTGGATAGGCCTTGAGAAACTGAACACAGATCAATCGAGAAAACAGGAAGAAGTTGTGTGGAACTATGAAAAAAATAAGCAAAATATACAAACTGAGGAGTCCATGTGCAAGATATGCAACATCAAGGATAATGTGAGCTCAGCAGCGCCATGGTCCCGTGGTTAGCGTGAGCAGCTGCGGAACGAGAAGTCCGTGGTTCAAGTCTTCCCTAGAGTAAAAAGTTTACCTTCATTATTTTCGCAAAGTTATGATCTGTCCGTTCGTTTACTGACGTCTCTATTCACTGTAATAAGTTTAGTGTCTGTGTTTTGCGACCGTACCGCAAAACCGTGCGATTACTAGACGAAAGAACGTGTCTCTCCAATGGGAACCGAAAACATTTGATCGCAAGGTTATAGGTCAAACGATTCCTCCGCAGGAAAACACGTCTGATTTATTCTATACGACACTGGTAACGGCATGTGCGTCACTTGACAGGAATATATTGTCGACCCACCTAACTTGTACACTTGGCGAATGGGTAAAAAGATTCTTCTACCTTGCCCGATTTAGGTTTTCTTATGGATGTGATAATCACTCCCAAAAAAGTGATGAAAACATAAGAGTTTGTCACATAAACTGCAACAAATGAGTGGAACAGTTTCACAGTCGCGCAGTTTTCCCTGTGCTCTGTCAAAACATATGTTTTGTTTCGACGTTTGTTTAGGTGTAGCGTCCCTATACTACGGCGCAGTTACCCCGCATCGGACGGACGGACGGACAGATAATAAATTGTCTGAAAATAAAATATTAGACTTTGTGCTCGGGGAAAGACTTGAACCAAGGACCTCTCATTCCGTAGCTGTTCACGCTAACCACAGGACCACGGCGCTCCTGAGTTCACATTATCCTTGATGTTGCCTATCTTGCACATGGACTACTCAGTTTTTACATCTTGCTTATTTTTTTCATGGTTCCACACAAACTCTTTCTGTTTCCTAGATTGATCTGTGTTCATTTTTTCAAGGCCTATCTACTGTGCCAACTTATAACTAAATCTGAGGGGGGTGCGATGGGGAGGTTCCCTTGTAAGAACTATGGACTTAACATCTGAGGTCATCAGTCCCCTAAACTTAGAACTACTTAAACCTGTCTAACCAAAAGACATCACGGACATCCACACCCGAGGCAGGATTCAAACCTGCGACCGCAAAAGCAGCGCGGTTCCGGACTGAAGCGCCTAGAGCCGCTCGGCCACAGCGGCCGGCTTCGATTCCTCCCCCGTGCTGCTTCCTGTGCATTACATCGGTTCATTCCTCCTTTTCTAAGCTTGGACATAGAAAATTCTGCTTAGCCCACAGCCATACTAAGAGAACGGATTTCATGCAAGACAGGGAGTGTTCATGAGATAGAGATTGCTGATCACAAAGGGAACGTAAGGATTAAATAAAATATTTACGGCAGAGATCACTTCCTACAGGCATTGATCCGACTAGAAAATGACAAAGATGCCACATGAAAATTATAAAATGCCGTATCCAGTTGACAAGATGTACCCTAACGAAATATGTAGTCAAATAAACGGAGTCACTATTACAAATAACACACAGTATCCATAAAGTCTCGCATCATTTCAAAAAATCTTAACTTGGACGGCATTACAGACAGAGGACCGTGGTTAGCAGCTGTCAGAGTATTTTTTCCATTGTCCTTTGTTGTAGATTTGACTTGTAATGCAACAAAAGGGGCGAAAAATCAGGAGGAGACGCACTGTCTCAGGTGGTATGCAGATTCCAAATCTGTGACAAAAGTACTGCGGAATATCGACGCACGGTGGTCTAGCGGTTCTAGGCGCGCAGTCCGGAACCGCGCGACTGCTACGGTCGCAGGTTTGAATCCTGCCTCGGGCATGGATGTTTGTGATGTCCTTAGGTTAGTTAGGTTTAAGTAGTTCTAAGTTCTAGGGGACTGATGATCACAGATGTTAAGTCCCATAGTGCTCAGAGCCATTTGAACCATTTTTTTGAATATCGACGCAAGTATAGGAGGGGAGCACCGGAGAGATGGTTCAGAAACAAAGAGGACACGCAGACAGGCTGCATAAGAGACTTTTCCCGAAATGGACGTCCGCCTGCGCCCCATGTCTGAAACACGTGTTGACAGAGTACGTTCAACACAGCCTCGTCATTCCATCCTGCATCAGGCGGACTGCAACGAGAGAACTAAATGACACTTTCCGTAATGGTCCTCTCGCACGTCCGCCGCTCTCTCCCGACGTCACGCCACTAGACTTATTCGAATGGGGTTACGTCAAGCAATGCGTGTGCGCGACGACAGTAAGCGGCATTGCTACGTCTCGTGCACGAATCATTGAAGCAATCAGAAGCGTTGATACTGCCAGGCTGACCCCTACATGGCCAGAACTCGAACGCCGCATTAATGTTCTACGAGCGACGAGTGGTGCAGAAGATAACTTTGAGAGTTTCTAAATGTTTTTCAATGTTCATATGTTCTAATGTGTGTGAATTCTAACAAGGGAACCTCCCCATCGCAGCCCCCCCCCCCTTAGATTTAGTTATAAGTTGGCACAGTAGATAACCCTTGAAAAACTGATGACAGATCAATCGAGAAAACAGGAAGAAGTTGTGTGGAACTATGAAAAAAATAAGCGAAATATACAAACTGAGTAGTCCATGCTCAAGCTATGTAACATCAAGGATTATGCGAGCTCAGGAGCGCCGTGGTCCCGTGGTTAGCGTGAGCAGCTGCGGAATGAGGAGAGGTCCTTAGATCAAGTCTTCCCTCGAGTGAAAAGTTTAATTTTTTATTTTCAGACAATTATCAAAGCTCAGGCGCTCACACATAATCAACTTCGCTCTCCAAAATTCCAGGACATGTTCAGATTTGCTTGGACATATGCAGGATTTGACGGTCTACACACGGAAAAATTTGAAAACGTTAAAAACATATGTTTTGACAGAGCACAGGGAAAACTGCGCGACTGTGAAACTGTTGCATTCATTTGTTGCAGTTTATGTGACTCTTATGTTTTCATCACTTTTTTGGGAGTGATTATCACATCCACAAGAAAACCTAAATCGGGCAAGATAGAAGAATCTTTTTACACATTTGCCAAGTGTACAAGTTAGGTGGGTCGACAACATATTCCTGTCATGTGACGCACATGCCGTCACCAGTGTCGTATAGAATATATGAGACGTGTTTTCCTGTGGAGGCATCAATTGACCTATGACCTTGCGATCAAATGTTTTCGGTTCCCATTGGAGAGGCACGTCCTTTCGTCTACAAATCCCACGGTTTTGCGGTGCGGTCGCAAAACATAGACACTAAACTTATTACAGTGAACAGAGACGTCAATGAACGAACAGACAGATCATAACTTTGAAAAAATAAACTTTTCACTCGAGGGAAGACTTGAACCAAGGACCTCTCGTTCCGCAGCTGCTCACACTCACCACGGAACCACGGCGCTCCTGAGCCTACATTGTCCTGATGTTGCCTATCTTGCACATGGACTACTCAGTTTGTATATTTTGCTTATTTTTTTCATAGTTCCACACAACTTCTTCCTGTTTTCTCGATTGATCTGTGTTCAGTTTTTCAAGGCCTATCCACTGTGCCAATTTTTAACTAAATGTAAGGAGGGTGCGATGGGGAGGTTCCCTTGTAAGGGACCAAAATGGTGGGGTCATCGGTCCCTAGACTTACACACTACTTAAACTAACTTATGCTAAGAACAACACACATACCCATGGCCGAGGGAGCGCTCGAACATCCAATTCCTGTGATTGCTTAGGAATATTTTCCGAATATTTTGGTATAACGTAACAATGGCCTCCGGTGCTTATTACAGAATAATGGGATTTAGATCTATTCGGATCGTTGCCTCAGTTACCTTTGTTACTGTGAAAATACCTTCACAACAGCGAAAAACCATACAATACGCAATCAGCAAAAATTGCTGGGGTGTGGTTGGCATCGCAGCGGCAACAGCTGAGCACAGCGCTGCTTTCCATTGCACTCAGTGAACCCATACACGGGTTGCATATCCAACTCCATCAGTATCCATACTTATGTGTCACTGTTAACGTACAGCTATCACTGCTGCAGAAATTAATCCGAGGCAGAACCGAACAGGACTGAATGCAAGCTTGACGCGCAGGGAAAATAAACTGAAGCGGCTAAGAAACTGGTATAGGCTGCGTATTCAAATACAGAGATAAGTAAACAGGCAGAATACAGCGCTGCGGTCGGCAACACCTCTATAAGACAACAAGTGCTCGCACAGTTGTTAGATCGGTTACTGCAGCTACAGTGACCGGTTATCAAGTTTTAGGTGAATGTGAGCGTGGTGTTATAGTCGGCGCTTGGGTGATGGACACAACATCTCCGAGGTAGCGATCAAGTGGGGATTTTCCGTACGACCATTTCACAAGAGTACAGCGAATATCAGGAATAGTCCGCAGCTCGTGGTCGTGCGGTAGCGTTCTCGCTTCCCACGCCCGGGTTCCCGGGTTCGATTCCCGGCGGGGTCAGGGATTTTCTCTGCCTCGTGATGACTGGGTGTTGTGTGATGTCCTGAGGTTAGTTAGGTTTAAGTAGTTCTAAGTTCTAGGGGACTGATGACCATAGCTGTTAAGTCCCATAGTGCTCAGACCCATTTGAACCATCTGAATATCAGGAACCCGGTAAAACGTCAAATCTCTGACATCACTGCGGACGGAAAAAGATCCTGCAAGAACGGGACCAACGATGACTGAAGGGGATCGTTCAACGTGACAGGAGCGCAATTTTTCCGCAAATTGCTGCAGATTTCAATGCTGGGCCATCAACAAGTGTCAGCGTGTGAACCATACAACGAAACATCATCGATATGGGCTTTCGAAGCCGAAGACCCACTCGTGTACCCTTTATGACTGCACGATACAAAGCTGTACGCTTCACCTGGGCCCGTTAACACCGACGTTGGACTGTTGATGACTGGAAACATGTTGCCTGGTCGGACGAGTTTCATTTCAAATTGTATCGAGCAGATGGACGTGTACGGGTATGGAGACAACTTCATGAACCCATGGATCCCGTCTGATCACCTGCATCCATTCGTGTCCATTGTGCATTCCGACGAACTTGGACAATTCCAGAAGGACAATGCGACACCCCACACATCCAGAATTGCTACAGAGTGGCTCCAGGAACACATATCTATGTTAAAACAAGTCCGAACGCCACCAAACTCCCCAGACATGAACATTATTGAGCATACTTGGGATGCCTTCCTACGTGCTGTTGAGAAGACATCTCCGCCCCCTCTTACTCTTACGGATTTATGTACAGCCCTGCAAGATTCATGGTGTCCAGCACTACTTCAGACACAAGTCGAGTCCACGCCACGTCGTGTTGCGGCACTTCTGCGTGTTCGCGGGGCCCTACACGATATTAGGCAAGTGTACCAGTTTCTTTGCGCCTTCAGTGTTGATTAAAGGAGTTCATTGGCGCGTGGATACTGCCTCGCGGCTTTTGTCGCTACAGCCGCCGCACCGGAATTGCGCATTAATGGTGCGGAAAAACCAGAAGGAAGACGGCCATCTGACCATGTGTAGTCCTTACAGATATCGGCGGCGCATGTATCATCTGCAGGACGCTACATACTCCAGCGAATATAGTAGCACTTCGTTCCGATCTGTATAAATATTGGTGCGAGACAGTACTAACTATTGCTATCGACCGTATGTAACCGAAATAGACGAAGATCGTAAATTCTAGAATTTTTATTACAGTGAATTGTCGCCATTGTCTTTACAATGATTACCGGTTCATATTCTGAACATCGTCAGAGCTGTTAAAACAAATAAAAGACGTGCTAAGTTTGATCTTACACAACTAATGTGAAACACGCATGTGATAAACATAATACTAATGACGATACTCCCTGTAGTTGCACAGCGACCCGTCAGTTTTATGTGCTCTGTGTAGCCCCCATAACACACTAACTGAGCATAATTTTATCTATCTAAATGTTTTCTTTCAGCACAATGACTTTGTCGTCTTGATGTGCTACGTACGGAGGGCTACACCTCCTAACACGGTTGCCCACACTCTTTCACAAGTCTGGACATCATTACAACTGAAACACGGAAGCTGCACACAGCACGTAACTTCGAAAAATTTTGGTTCAAATGGCTCTGAGCACTATGGGACTCAACTGCTGAGGTCATTAGTCCCCTAGAACTTAGAACTAGTTAAACCTAACTAACCTAAGGACATCACAAACATCCATGCCCGAGGCAGGATTCGAACCTGCGACCGTAGCAGTCTTGCGGTTCCAGACTGCAGCGCCTTTAACCGCACGGCCACTTCGGCCGGCCGAAAAATTTTGGAGATTTGTGGTTAGTTCCAATGTCGCAAACTGCTGAGGTCATCGGCCCTAGGCTTACACACTACTTAATCTAACTTAAACTGACTTACGCTAAGGACAAGACACACACCCATGCCCGAGGGAGGACTCGAACCTCCGACGGGGGGGGGGGGGGGGGGGGGGGGGGGGGGGGGAACCGTGACAAGGCGCCCGTCCGTGACCACACGTCTACCCCGCGCGGCCACATAACATGTACGGGCTGATCTCCAACTACAATATGAATCATATGCACTGTAATATTATACAACTTAGCATGTCTTACTTGTTTTAATACATCTGAAGATGCTCAGAATATGAACGAAACTGGTAAGCGAAGTGAAGACAAAGATGACAAGAGACTAATAAAAATATTAGCATAATAACTCTGACGTTACGGATTTATCTCCTCTTGATAGTTCATAGAAGATTTTAATAATGATAATTTTAAATGAAAAATAATTGTTATTCCAGAAATCCGCACCAATGACGCAGACCTCTTCGTACGGCTATGTGCAACTGGGCGGTGACCTTCCTGAAAGTGGGAATGACCGGTGTCTTATGCGATTGCAGCCGTAAGAACAGTGAGCATTGAGCGGGCTCCTTACGTAACACAGGGGCGGGTGAGCCGCGCTGCACTTCAAAGCGCTGGTCGCCAGCCCACACCCACACCCACACACGCCCACACAGCGTCAACTTCCTCACCTCGCCTCAACTAGTCCGCCATCGCCTGGACTCGCAGTAAATTTATCCTCAAGGCTATTAGCACACTAACACGCGATGGCGATAGTTTCCTGAAGGAAATTTGAGTGTTTTATTTTATGTACTATGACTGTGTGTGTGTGTGTGTGTGTGTGTGTGTGTGTGTGTGTCTGTGTATATGTGTGTGTTTGTCTGTGTGTGTGTTGCGGTGTGAACTGATTCCGGGCGCATATGTAAGCTTGACGGAAATTAAATTTCCTTCATTTGTTACGCGAACGAGACACGTGACAGTAGACATACACTGTACAGAGGCTTGTAATGTACACTTGTTGTGTACATAGTTCCGCGTAGTCAGCGCGTACACAACTTTCCCACTAGAGCGCGCCGCGCTAAGCACAACAGCGCAGGCGCAGCGCTCGTCCGTCTCCGCACTACGAGATGGCGCTGTCTTAGAGACGGACCAAATTCTGCTTCCGCCGATCCGCGTATTGATATGTAACGCAGCCAATGAGATTGCTGCTAACATAGAACCTTTTCTCCTCGCGGATCACACTCGCGCAGTGATACCTGAACGCTCGAGGTATTATAACGAGTGTACAGACCTCTGATTAGTCAGTCTGCATTAGTCTGTACCAGTCTATAGTCAAGTTTCAGTCTGCGCCTAGTAAGATTATCATATTTCTGTACATAGCCATGAAGAGAAATGTATAGACACTTTGTCAAGTATCAGAGATATGTGAGAATAAGATTAACGTACCAAGACCAAAGGAACTTCAGATTGTCAGTTGTAAATAGCATCCAGAATCAAGTTAAGTAAGGTTTATGATTGTTATTATTTTAATAAATGTGTGTGAAAATTAATCAAGTTCTGTTTAAAGTTGGTCACTGTCAATCTGCTACTCTAAGCGTGGAAGTGGCATTTCTATCGTCTGACCTAACGGCAGAAGATAAACACGCCACGATCAGACCACGAGACGTATTGCTGACACTCGCCTACTTCGTTAGAGCGACATGTCAAATAATCTGATCGTGTGTGTACCGAAGGTCTTACAGTACGCACACCACAACACTGAAGAGCCAAAGAAACTTGCACAGCTGCCTAACATCGTGTAGAGCCCCTGCGAGCACGCAGAAGTGCGGCAACACGACGTGGCATGAGCTCGAATAATGTCTGAAGTAGAGTTGGAGGGAATTGACACCATGAATCCTGCAGGGCAGCAAGGCATCCCAGATATGCTCAGTAATGTTCATGTCTGGGGAGTTTGGTGACCAGCGGAAGTGTTTAAGCTCAGAAGAGTGTTCCTGGAGCCGCTCTGTAGCACTTCTGCACGTGTGGGTTGTTGCGTGGTCCTTCTGGAATTGTCCAAGTCTGTCGGAATGCCCAGTGAACATGAATGGATGCAGTTGATCAGACAGGATGCTTACGTACGTGTCACCTACCAGAATCGTATTTAGACGTATCTGGGGTTCCATATCACTTCAACTGCACACGCCCCACACAATTACAGAGCCTCCACTAGCTTGAACAGCCCCCTGCTGTCATGCAGGGTCCATGGATTCATGAGGTTGTCTCCATACCCGTACACGTCCATCTGCTCGACCCAATTTGAAATGAAACTCGTCCGACCATGCAGCATGTTTCCAGTCATCAACAGTCCAACGTCGGTGTTGACAGGTCCAGGCAAAGAGTAAACCTTTATGTCGTGCAGTCATTAATGGTACACGAGTGGGCCTTCGGCTCCAATACTCCAAAATGGCTCTGAGCACTATGGGACTTAACTTCTGAGGTCATCAGTCCCTTAGAACTACTTAAACCTAACTAACCTATGGACATCACACACATCCATGCCCGAGGCAGGATTCGAACCTGCGACCGTAGCGGTCGCCGGGCCAGACTGTAGCGCCTAGAACCGCTTGGCCACTCCAGCCGGCTCCAATACTCCATATCGATGATGTTTCATTGAATGGTTCGCACGCTGACACTTGTTGATGGCCCAACATTGAAGTGTGCAGCAATCTGCGGAAGGTTTGCCCTTGTGTCACGTCAAACGATTGTCTTTAGTTGTCGTTGGTCCCGTTCTTGTAGGATCCTATTCCGCAGCGATGTCGGAGATTTGATGTTTTGCCGGATTCCGGATATTCGCTGTAAGCTTGTGAAATGCTCGTACGCGAAAGTACCCACTTCATCGCTACCTCGGTGTGTCCATCGCCCAAACGCCGACTATAACACCACGTTCAAACTCACTTAAATCTTGATAACCGGTCACTGTAGCAGCAGTAACCGATCTAACAACTGTGCGAGACACTTGTCTTATATAGCCGTTGCCGACGCTTGCCTACACCAGTTTCTTTGGCGCTCCAGGGTACATAGCCACATAGTACTAGCACTTGGTTTAACCTGTTACTAGTTAACGCATTAAAAAAACTCCTTTGGTGTAACTTGTCAAATCCATGTCTATGGGAGATCATATTGCACCCAGTGACAGGATCTAACTGTACATCGAGCGCAGTCTGGTAAAAGCATAATCACATATCCGGGCCCGTACCTGCCAGAAAAGCCGTGTGCACGATTAATAGGGAAAGAGCATCGTTGCCCAACGCTGTGACCTGTAGTGTCAGTGACCCTGACCAAATGTGGCCGTTCAAATAAGCGCTGGTAGACTCCCAAATGGGAGACTCCCTTTCGTCCCAGGAACGCGCAGTTCGCTTATCGGGTTAGGTCACTAGTTTTTGTTGCCCTCACGTCTGGCTAGTCTCGATATCATTCTCCGTTTAATGTTTAAAGTGCACTGCGGTCACGTCTATTACGAGCGCTTATTAGCGCACACAATACCAACAACTTCTCCAGACGTAAGCAGAGATTGCTTTTACGACCAACCGTAGGGAAAAAAAACGTGAACTTGCACGAAAAAGAGCAAGGAGCAGTGCTAGTACAATTTTACACCTACATTGCGCAAAAAGAAAACATTAGACGAAAGATAATAGGAAACAGAAAGGAAATTTTCTGCTAGGCTCATTGTGCACAAAATCTAAGATAATCAAGTAATTCACTTTTCCCGTGATAAATTCGACAAGGAGAAACTCGTCATAAGTCACACTCTGACGCAGTCGAAACTTGGCAGGGTGAAAGAAAGGTGAAAATAAAGGGACACCTATTTCGGCTTAGGTTCCAGCATGCAATAGCATCCAAGAAAATGGCGGTCAAAGTTTCAACGCGATTTCATCAGACTCCTTGCTCGTCAGAAAATCAAGTGGGTTGGTAGCGCAGTGGTTAAGACCATAATATCAAAATTTTACGCCCCGTGTTAAAGTACAATCTTATGTTGCCTTTTTTTTATCGCGGAAGTATGTGACATCAATATTTTTTTATGACATCGTGATACAAATAGAATTAATGGCAAAAGAAATAAGGATTTCAAATCCTACGAAAAACAGTTTTATCATCACGGCTGACACAGAGTAACAGCTTCCAGAAAATTTTCTAACCCAAGTTTTCGTTTCTTGATAAGAAATTCGTAACGAATTTAGTCCTCGAGTCGGTCAAGACGTAAAGTAGGTATGGAACGACATCAGAATGTGCACGCAGCTGCCACAATATCTACAGTAGAAAGCTCACAAAAGAAACCTATCACCAGTTTCTGGACCAATTTTTGCGACTGTACTTTAAAAAAAAAAAAAAGGAGGCGTTTTCGTACCTTGTTGACTCTTGGGATGGGCAGAATCGTCCCTCCTTATACTATGGCCTGTTTGTCGATGAAATCGGAATACCGATATGTTCATTAAAAGTGAAGAGGTTGAAAAATCAGCCAACCAGTTGCAAAACAAAGGTTTATTAGCTCTTGACCTGTGTTTAGATATTACTAAAAAATCCTCTTCAGAAGGAGTGGGCCTTCTTGTTACATCACATGATGGTTCGTTAGATTAGATGAAGCCGAGCGGCTCTTGTCATATATAAAATTGACAAAACAAGAATTATCTCAAGCCATGGCTTTAGCTAACAGCCAGATTACATGTATAGTACTTCAGAATGAATGCTCACTAGCAAATGCCTACAGGTAGAGGCTCTTGTCAACATAAAATTGTAACAGTTGATCTCAGTCTCTGCATGATGCGCACGCCAACTCTACAAAATTCCGGAACTGTGGTTTGTTAAGTTTATTAAGTGAGGAACTGACGAAAAGTAGGGCCAGCAGCTTCTGAAAAAGCATATTCACGGTACAAAATAAACGTGTAGTGTCTTCACTTACATTGTTCCAAAACCCACATCATTTGTCGTTACACCAGCAATCGATGGCACTAAAAACTACATTCTTTCACCGAAAAAGTCTGTAGTTATTGGAATAACACGGTAGATAATGAAGTTTTACATAATAATAGTATGCTAAAATACTCTCCTCTTTGTGTGCTATCATTTACCAAAATCTCATTTCGATATCTAAAACTGTTTACGAAATATCAGCAATATTTTGGGTATTTCACTCTGGCTTTATCACTGGCGCGGCTCGATCGCATATGAACGTGCAACAGCAGATGAATCTTCTCGCGATTAGTGACATAGAGGCCTCCACCCAAGTCTCAAGAAAAATTTGTTACGTTAACAAAATTTTATACGCAGTACATATTATGTAATATGCAACAAACACAAAATCATAGCAACCCCTATTTTTCATTGCAATCTTTTTCGAATTTCGCGCAGTGTGTTATTTCCATGTAAATATCACAATAACTATGAGAATTAACGAAACGACAGGCACATCAACATGAACCTGTCATATAAAGCCACAAATAACGAAAATATGAAATTTTTCTACCAAATAGTTCCTGTAAAATCGAAAGCAGTCGGCACACGGACCGTGCATCCGAACGTTGAGCGTTTTGTGTGCCGAGTTTCTGACGTCATAGCGTGGAATAGCACGTTCGGTAGTCTTTCCGAATGTGCAGAGCAATATCCGACATGTCAGAGCGTGCGTCTGAGCGTTGACCAATGAGATGGCACAACGCCACCTACGTCACACGCACGCCGTCTCCCTTGAGTACAGAGTTGTGAAGCGCCATATTGACATTCATTTCAAGCCTATATGTATATATGCCGTTTCTGAGCACCAGCAAATTGAGAATCACTGGAAAACCCGGTGTTGACTGTGTGATTCGTTCCAGTAAATCATGAGAAACATCATATTCGTGGCAAAAGAATTATTGTAACTTGCGTATTATGAGAGTAGGCTATTTGAAAGCAGAGACACACTGAAGATCCACCCAAAACGCATTCTTCTTGGTACCGTTTGTTATAATTAAATTTCAATTAGTAACATATCTACGATTAAGGTTTTTAGCAATGGCTAAGACACTATGATTAGATTAAGCTGGTACATTGGTAGTGTAGCGTACTGACTAGCGGCCGGCACGGTAGCTCAGCGTGTTTGGTCAGAGGGCCGATTGTCTTCTGTAATAAAAAAAAATGAGTGAAGGAATCAACGATCAACTTAACAGATGTCATGTGACGTCCGCCCACACCAAACGAAACGAACCATGAAAACCGTGTTCGGTCAGAAGGTTAGCTGCGCTCTGTAATAAAAAAACTGAGTAAATGGACCAACGATGAACTTCAGTGGGAGTTATGGGACATCCGCCCCGAACAAACGCAATGAACAATACCGAACATAATAAGATTAAAAAAAAAAAAAACTAGCGTGACTGGTCGCTGTTGAGTTGTTTGTTTGGGTGGTGGTTCGCGTCTTGGCACTTCCAATTTTTTTTTCCTAACATTCGCGTTTTTATTAGGTTCTGATACTTTTTCATTAGTTTAATATTAGTATATACTATAATATTTGATGTTATGTAAATAAAAGTTTACCCTTTTTTGAGGGGTGCTTGTGTTCGATTGGCTTAATCTACAGGACAGCTTGAGCTACTTGTATAAAGATATTTTGCTCCTTTTTCCTTTACGCTTCGTAATTCACATGTTGCAAAGATTCTGCTACTGGGTAGGAACAGTGATCAAGAAAGACTGACCTTGGGGTTTTACTAAAATGTGGGAATGATGAAATAATGTTTATCTTGTGCGGAGAAGTATTCCAAATTTGTACCGCACTGTTTGTAATGGAAATTTTATAAGCCTGTGTCCTTATTGATTGGACAAGGTACTTTCCTTTTCGTGGACGATGGAGGAAATGTGCGTTTTAATAGAGCTAACGTGGGAATTTTACGCGCGCCCGTTGCGTAACTAGAAAAATCCCTCAAATGCCGCTGGAGTGCGTTGCGATCGCGTACACCACGTTGAGCCCACGTACCGTATGCACAAGTGGCATCGTTCCTGAGCGTTCAGCAACACGTTGAACTTGGCACGCTCAACGTTAACTTTCGACAGCACGGTCCGTGTGCCGACGGCTTTAGGGAAATATTCCAGGGCGTGCACCTCTGTTCTGTCATCGCCAACCAGCCGGAAGGTGGCAGACACACACCGTCGGCCACCCCTTCTGGGCAAACGAATGAACTCGCCGGCCCTTTGGGTGAAAATTGGCCACCGTATCCTGCGCGGATACCCTGTGTATGGTAGCTACACTACTGCCCATTAAAATTCATACATCACGAAGATGACGTGCTACAGACGCGAAATTTAATCGACAGGAAGAAGATGCTGTGGTATGCTATTGATTAGCTTTACAGAGCATTCACACAAGGTTGCCGACGGTGGCGACATCTACAACGTGCTGACATGAGGAAAGTTTCTAACCGATTTCTCATACACAAACAGCAGTTGACCGGCGTTGCCTGGTGAAACGTTGTTGCGATGCCTCGTGTAAGGAGGATAAATGCATACCATCACATTTCCGACTTTCATAAAGGTCGGATTGTAGCCTATCGCGATTGTGGCTTATCATATCGCGACATTGCTGCTCGCGTTGGTCGAGATCCAATGACTGTTAGCAGAATATGGAATCGGTGGGTTCAGGAGGGTAATACGGAACGCCGTGCTAGATCCCAACGGCCTCGTATCACTAGCAATCGAGCAGTCGAGATGGCAGGCATCTTATCCGTATGGCTGTAACAGATCGTGCAGCCACGTCTCGATCCCTGAGTCAACAGATGGGGTCGTTTGCAAGACAACAACCATCTGCACGAACAGTTCGACAACGTTTGCAGCAGCATGGACTTTCAGCTAGGAGACCGTGGCTGCGGTTACCCTTGATACTGCATCACAGACAGGAGCGCCTGCAATGGTGTACTCAACGACGAACCTGGGTGCACGAATGGCAAAACGTCATTTTTTCTGATGAATCCAGGTTCTGTTTACAGCATCATGATGGTCGCATCCGTGTTTGGCGACATCGCGGTGAATGCACATTAGAAGCGTGTATTCGTCATCGCCATACTGGCGTGTCACCCGGCGTGTTGGTATGGGGTGCCATTGGTTACACGTCTCTGTCACCTCTTGTTCGCATTGACGGCACTTTGCACAGTGGACGTTACATTTCAGATGTGTTACGACCCGTGGCTCTACCCTTCATTCTACTCCTGCGAAACCCTACATTTCAGCAGGATAATGCACGACCGCATGTTGCAGGTCCTGTACGGGCCTTTCTGGATACAGAAAATGTTCGACTTCTGCCCTGGCCAGCACATTCTGCAGATCTCTCACCAATTGAAAACGTGTGGCCAATGGTGGCCGAGCAACTGGCTCGTCACAATACGCCAGTCACTACTCTTGATGAACTGTGGTATCGTGTTGAAGCTGCATGGGCAGCTGTACCTGTACACGCCATCCAAGCTCTGTTTGACTCAATGCCCAAGCATATCAAGGCCATTATTACGGCCAGAGGTGGTTGTTCTGTGTACTGATTTCTCAGGATCTATGCACCCAAATTGTGTGAAAATGTAATCACATGTCAGTTGTAGTATAATATATTTATCCATTTAATACCCGTTTATCATCTGCATTTCTTCTTGGTGTAGCAATTTTAATGGCCAGTAGTGTAATAAGAATTGCTGAATCCCATGATTTCTTTTGGCGGACGATACGAATTGCTTTTGTTTTCGGTATGAAGAGCGCGAGATTAACTGTTATTGATCTGTCAATTACAGATTTCGAAGTTGGTTACTGATTTTCGTATCATTTGGTTATGGTGGCAGATTGCGCAGTAACGTAGCTCGAGACCTCCGTTTGGTTTGAATGTGACTAGCTGTTGTGAATTGGCGAAGCCAACAAATGTGAATATCAAACAATAATTGTGGTAACGCAGTCACTGGTAGCGCAGCCCGAGGTCTAGGTTAAATAGGAATTTGGTAACCTTTTTTTGAGTTGGTGAAGCCAACGAATGTGAACATCAGAAAATGATGGTGGTAACAGGCCTATGACCAGCTTAGTTAGAGGTATAGGCTACGTTGTAATGTGATAAACTGGTTGTGAGTTGTCGAAGTCCACTAATGTGAACAATAAAAAATGGTTGTGGTAACATACTGCTGCACAGCGAAGCTCAATGTTTCCGTCGTCGTTGCAGTCACCTACTTGTGCGTTTTATTTCTGAATTTGCTGCAGTTTCCGAGGATGTGATTAACTTGCTAACCAACAGCAAAAAGTTAACTTAGTTAAGAAGCGTAGCTAATTGCGAATCAGCAATGAGATTGGTTACCCAAATCCAGTTCATGATCTGCACTGTTCCTTTACCATCATTCATCACGTGAATCGTTACCAACATCAGGTCGCAACGGAACATAGGCGAACGATGTGCGCGGATTTTTAATAACATTTCTTAAGAGTTTTTAAAGATCTTTTGTTTCCATTTCCCCGTGAGTTTCTAATATGTGTTGAACTTTCTTCGTGATCGGTTGGACGATAGTTACTTTACACACGAGCGACCGACCGCCTCCTACATCGCACGTTTGTGGGCAAACTGCAACGATAGGTTGCTGATCGCATAGAAACCTCAGATCCCAGGAAACCTAGTACGGCTGTCTGGCATGTTAGCAGAGGTGTGTGACAATACGATGGTGACTTGTTTCTCTTGTCATTAAGTCTGGTTGTGCAGTTCCTTTTCGGTTTACCCACGTTGAGTGACACCATTCCGTTAGAATTAGTAGTAATTCGGGGGACACGAACTACTCTGGGAAGTTAGAAATATATATAAATACCTTCAGCTGCTGACGGGCGTTGATATATATCAAGGGGGGCAGGTGAAAATGTGTGCCCCGACTGGGACTCGAACCCGGGATCTCCTGCTTACATGGCAGATGCTCTATCCATCTGAGTCACCGAGGGCACAGAGGATAGTGCGACTGCAGGGACTATCTCGCGCACGCCTCCCGCAAGACCCACATTCTCACCTTATATGTCCACACACTACTTTCGAAGTGTCCCTAACCAACACACTCATTACTCGTGTCCGAAAGAACAAACACCATGTCCATATAAGTATATAGTTCTGGCAATACCGGCCATGACCTTCTTCTTCTGTGCGGATGCACACATATTACCCGAACTGTTACGGGACTTGGTAAGAATGTCTTCCACGAGTAATAAGTGTGTTGGGTAGGGACACTACGAAAGTAGTATGTGGACATATAAGGTGAGGATGTGGGTCTCGTGGGAGGCGTGCGCGAGATAGTCCCTGCAGTCGCACTACCCTCTGTGCCCTTGGTTGCTCAGATGGATAGAGCGTCTGCCATGTAAGCATGATATCCCGGGATCGAGTCACGGTCGGGGCACACATTTTCACCTGTCCCCGTTGATCCACATCAACGCCCGTCAGCAGCTGAAGGTATTACTATATAAGTCTAATTTCATTCTAGACGGCTGGAGGTCATCAGTGGTGTCTGTTCTTTCAGACAGAATTGATGGGAAGTTTATAGTAGTAGTAGGTAGTAGTAGTCACGATACAGCGGCCTTCATCTCATGGTATTAAATTACTTATGAAACACTTAAAGAACTGCGTACAGGTTCCGTAATATCATGTGGACATTTTAATTTAAATGTTCAGGGGAAATCTACAGTTATACTCAAGTCCTGTGTCGCTTTGTAGAATAAACTCTCAGCCTATTAATTTATAATAAGAGTTCTGATAATCACTAATGCTGTTATTTACAACATTTCGATGGACACATCGAGATTGCAAATCAAATTGTGTAAAAGTAGTGTGGCTACTTCAAATTACACAATAAGAATAATGAATAAAAAGAAATTGAGGATCAGTAAACGAAAAAAGAATTGTATTAGCACACTAGAACGATGTACACAACGCACTTGACGTCAGTGAAAAGTGCAACATGTTCTGAAAAGTTCTAGTGCTTGTGCTTGGCGGGCCAGCACCTGCTGAACCCGCTATAGTGCCAGTTTTAAGTGAGGAGTGTTTTGAACTATGGTTGCGTAAGATACCGGTAGGGGCCGGGCCCGAACTACCACTGCCTACCGCAGCAAACAACTGCGCTGTAGCCACTAACAAATGCCTTGTGAACTACAATTTGCTACGCGTTGTACATTGCTTTATTTTTAATTTTGAAATGAGTAGGGAGACTAATCTTGGTGTATAAAGGGATTCGAATGAGACCCTCACCGCAAGAAAAGGAATCTGCAATCGCTATGACCGTTATTTCAAGACTGCTTTCGTGGAAGCACAGAAGGCGGACGTAAGATGGCAGCTCTTGGAGAGGAAGGCGGAGCTCATTCCCCCGCACCGCTCTTCTCCCGCCTGCCAATATATACTGTAAGTAGGCTGTTTAGGTTTTTTTATTGGTAACGCCACCTCTGTATGAAAGTCACTGGCTGTGCTGTGTGCAGTCTGTGGCTGCTTTGCATTGTTGTAATACTCGCCATTGTAGTGTTAGGCAGCTGGCTGTGAACAGCGCGTAGCGTTGCGCAGTTGGAGGTGAGCCGCCAGCAGTGGTGGATGTGGGGAGAGAGATGGCGGAGTTTTGAAATTTGTCATGAACTGCTATATATATATTATGACTATTGAGGTAAATACATTAGTTGTTCTCTATCAAAATCTTTCATTTGCTAACTATGCCTATCAGTAGTTAGTGCCTTCAGTACTTTGAATCTTTTATTTAGCTGACAGTAGTGGCGCTCGCTGTATTGCAGTAGCTTGAGTAGCGAAGATTTTTGTGAGGTAAGTGATTTGTGAAACTTATAGGTTAATGTTAGTCAGGGCCATTCTTTTGTAGGGATTTTTGAAAGTCAGATTGCGTTGCGCTAAAAAAATATTGTGTATCAGTTTAAGGACAGTCGTGTATAATTTTTATAAGGGGACGTTTCAATACCGTCCGCTTAACTTCTGTGGCGGAATCGAGGCGAACGTCCGATTGCATCAATATCGCATGCGACGAATCGCTGCGATCTGTCGTTGTATTAATTGTGGAACAAGTTCGACTAGTTTTTGTATCGTGTCTATCTTGACAGATACATATCCGGTTAGTTCTGCCTTTAATTTACTCGTAGTTTCTTGACGTTGCTGACGGACCTGCTCAATTTGAGCAATGAGATTTTGTTCGGTTCTTTCTGCCTGTTCTTTTATTTCCTGTGTCTTGGTATTTAAGCTGTGATCTAGTTCATTAAAGCTTTCTCGTAATTTATTCTGTAATTCGGTTCGATTTTCACTTAACTTATTATGCAGGTCAGCCTGTACAGCTGATAAGTCTCGTTTGACTTCTGTTTGTGCCTTAGCAAGATTGGTCACATTTTCTGCTAAGAAGGATAGCTGCTGCATAATCACAATTAACGGGTCCACAACATTTTGATCTGGTGTCGTGCGAACATTGTCTGAACCAGCGGGGGTTTCTATATCGCTACCGCTATCCACAACAGTCTCAGAATTGCTCTCTGTGGCCTCTGCTTGGGCGCAAACAGCTGAAGGCTGTTGCACGTCTTGTTGCTGATGCATGGACATTTGATATGCAGCTCTAGTTAATACCATGAAATAATTATCTATCACAGTTTATAAATCACTGGATATTGTTTCAAAATTAATGTCTTAACCAAGTTTAACGTTCAGATTAATTCACTGAGGTAGTAAAGTTAAATGCTCACACACGAAATAATATAATAACCACACAACATTAAAATTCTACAAGCTAACTACTCTCTGAAAAACTTCTTTCCAAGATACTTCAAATTCTATTTTAACTAAAAAATTAAAAATTGGTTTGTTCTGGCCTTTATCTGGAGTGCTGTTCTTGTCTAGTGGATGAAACCTTTCCTGTCGGCAACCTTTACTGTCAGTACAGGATATCTCTACAGTTTAGTTCCAGCTCGTTCTCGTAGTTTATCATGAAACAGAAAATACATGTATTATATAACAATCCAAGAGAGTCCTGTCACACTGGCGCCAATATAATTTTAATTAATATTGTGTTTATACTGGTTGCTGGTGCGGTGGAAAGTTAGTTATTAGTATTTTATTAATGATCTCATTCATAAGCAGCCATATCACAGTCGCTCAGGAAAGTTATAATTAAGCTCTACTTGTTTAATCAGAATCGGACGTTGACTCTCCTTGTCCGCAGTCTCGATGATTCGAAGCGATCTGCAGTCCTGTGTAAAAAAAAATGTCTTGGTTTTCTTGCGTTGCGTAGTCAGTCGGCATACCTCCGATCAAGCGGAAAGTTTGCTTTGATAGAGTTTAATCACCCGATGAAATAATGGAGCTCTTGGATCTAATAATTGCAGGTTCGTTTCCAATTCATCAGAAGTTCCCTTCTGATTACCAACGAAACGCCACCTCCGTGCAAATTTCCAGTTAGAGAATACATATATAATGAAATTCCTTACACACCTTTGATGTAAATGCTCAGTATATATTTTCTTGAGTAGCATACAATATATTTTCAATTTCTTTCTTCCAGTTCTCTCGATAGCAAAATTACAATTATTCAATGTGGCTATTCGGCACGGAGAAGATCCTAGAAGTCCTCTCAACACACCAGAGAGAATATTACAAAGAGTAATTATGCGCTCATGGAATAGTAATAGTACTGCAGTACTTTGCGCATCGATTCTGCGAGTTTATAAATGGTCAAGTAGGAAACGTACTTCACTCATAGAATTATGCAGGGATAATTAGTAGAATATAAAATATTACACTCTCTTACTTATGAAGAGAAGTGTACCTATAGCAGCAAACCCAGCCAATAGTAAGTTAAAAAAAAGGTGAAATTACAAATGTAAAAAAATTATTTTGTTGTTTCTTTTTAACGTCCACTGCTATGAGTGCGAATCCTGAATCCTTTCTGGTCATGCTGACAAAGTTTTACGAATTTCACCAGCTGCGACCTAGCCGCGTATTTGAACAGTGATCCAATACTGTCAAATGTTTTTTATTCCAGTCTTTGATGGCAATATCAATTCTTTTGACGATGAGCGGTTTCAGTCAGTAACGACCATTCTCAGATCTTTTCTACACCGTGTCCTAAAGTGATAAGGCCGTGATGAATTTATCTGTAAAACTGTAGACAGTGGAAATTAAAATGTCCTGTTGTGCCTGTCCTGCTCCGAGTCGCCCCGTTCGGCGTCCTACCCCCCTTAAGTGCTTCTCGCTTCTGTTGCTGCTTGTCACGTAGCTGCAGAGACCGCCCGTGTTGAGGTGAACACTCACGCCGCGGGCTCCTGTTGGATAGGTTGCCGCCTCTGTACGCAAGGCGCGCTCATCTTGGCGAAGCAGCGTTCCGCGCTATATGCAGAGCGCAGCCGCCGCATGCGGGCGACGTTGATTATAGAGGAAGGGGAACGCTTTTGCGCCGAGACCATCTCCCGTTAGGCATTCTCCTGCCGCCTCGGCGGGGTCAAGACCCTCCGCGCGCTGAGTCACATCTCGCCGGCTGCAGCCAGAGACAAAGGCGGTCCTTCATTCAGCGGCGGTCACACACAACCTGTCCCGTCCCCGCTGACTCACATGCGAGCCGTCTCCGAATTAGCGGCGGCCGCCTTCGGCGAACTCAATCGCGTCGTTTCCGGCGAACGACACGGCGACGGCCTTCTGGCACGTCCTCGATGGCGATCTCCTGTTCTTCCCGGAACGTGAGGAAACGGACGGAGCATCACGAAATGTTGAGTTTGTGCCGTTTTATTTCATCTGATCTACACAGGGAGACAAAACGACAGTGGTCTACGGCTGGGACCATAGGCGATATAAATTGCTACACCAAGAAGAAATGCAGATGATAGACGGGTATTCATTGGACAAATATATTATACTAGAACTGACATGTGATCACATTTTCACGCAATTTGGTTGCATAGACCCTGAGAAAAGAACAACCACCTCTGGCCGTAATAACGGCCTTGATACGCCTGGGCATTGAGTCAAACAGAGCTTGGATGGCGTGTACAGGTACAGCTGCCCATGCAGCTTCAACACGATACCACAGTTCATCAAGAGTAGTGACTGGCGTATTGCGACGAGCCAGTTGCTCGGCCACCATTGACCAGACATTTTCAATTGGTGAGAGATCTGCAGAATGTGCTGGCCAGGGCAGCAGTCGAACAATTTCTGTATCCAGAAAGGCCCGTACAGGACCTGCAACATGCGGTCGTGCATTATCCTGCTGAAATGTGGGGTTTCGGAGGGATAGAATGAAGGGTAGAGCCGCGGGTCGTAAGATCTCTGAAATGTAACGTCCACTGTTCAAAGTGCCGTCAATGCGAACAAGAGGTGACCGAGACGTGTAACCAATGATACCCCATACCATCACGCTGGGTGATACGCCAGTATGGCGATGACGAATACAGGTTCCAATGTGCGTTCACCGCGATGTCGCCAAACACGGATGCGACCATCATGATGCTGTAAACAGAACCTGGATTCATCAGAAAAAATGACGTTTTGCCATTCGTGCACCCAGGTTCGTCGTTGAGTACACCATCGCAGGCGCTAGTGTGTGTGATGCAGCGTCAAGCGTAACCGCAGCCATGGTCTACGAGCAAATAGTCCATGCTGCTGCAAACGTCGTCGAACTGTTCGTGAAGATGGTTGTTGTGTTGCAAACGTCCCCATCTGTTGACTCAGGGATCGAGACGTGGCTGCACGATCCGTTACAGCCATGCGGATAAGATGCCTGTCATCTCGACTGCTAGTGATACGAGGCCGTTGGGATCCAGCACGGCGTTCCTTATTACCCTCCTGAACCCACCGATTCCATATTCTGCTAAAAGTCATTGGATCTCGACCAACGCGGGCAGCAATGTCGCGATACGATAAACCGCAATCGCGATAGGCTACAATCCGAGCTTTATCAAAGTCGGAAACGAGATGGTACGCATTTCTCCTCCTTACACGAGGCATCACAACAACGTTTCACCAGACAACGCTGGTCAACTGAATGGAGCTGACAGTTACAGTTTCTCTTATTTATAGCTGAAATCAGGCACTGATTTTGAGAATTCAACGAAATGTAATTCTACTCTTACACATGTAGTAGTGCAGGTAACCTAGTTTCTCCGAAATTCCTGATAACAAAACAGTGGTTATCATTTTTACATGTGATCAAGTTGAAACGTATTAACCGTTCTTTTAACAAGCGACAGATCTTTAGCGAATACTTAATGTTTTTTTTTTTCGCTTCGAATTCTTGTAGTTCACCGCTTCCACAGAAGTGTAAGACAAAATAACAATTTCGACCGTAGCATTAGTTTACTAACGACTCCATAAGAATATGTGTGAAATATTTTAGTAAGCTTTTGTAAGAAAGGAAATCCATTCATGTGCATAGTGTGAGGTAAGCACGTATGTTTTCTGAATTTTGCTTAATCCACTACAGATATCGAAACGACATCAAGATAGGAAGCGTAATATATTACAAACCCTTGACTACATTGGTGTAGTGAGCTAGATATTAACGATACGTCGTCTCAAAATCTTAGTCATTCACTAAGTTTTATGTCCAAGGACCAACAGCTACCCAAACTTTCAACTTGTGGAATTACCTCTGCAAGTATTTTAAAGTAATTCGCTTACACATCTGAGATTTTCCGCACCTTTCCTAATCTGTAGGATACAAAACAATACCAACACGAGCACATGTGAAGGTCTTTACTTCTCCATCTAGTAGAAAGCACAACATTTGCTCTGCAACAAAAATGCCGTAAATTATCCACTTTCAATGCGTAATTACATGCTCGGCTTCGTGCCTCGAGTCACGTGACTAAGATGTTGGTTTCAGTAAAATGACGTAATGTGCAGTCTATGTTATCTATACTCTATGGCTGGGACACACGTGAGATCTTTTTATTCTCAGACATTTTTGAACTGTCATATAGTACTTGCAGAAAAAAACCACTAGGATAGCAGAGAGCACTTACGCGCTGCTTCCTGGAGCCGGGTAGGCGCGCTGGCCCCGGATCGAATCCGCCCGGCGGATTAACGACGAAGGGCCGGTGTGCTGGCCAGCCTGGATGTGGTTTTTAAGCGGTTTTCCACATCCCCCAAGGTGAATACTGGGCTGGTCCCCACGTTCCGTCTCAGTTACACGCCTCGCAGACATTTGCTACACGTTCACTCTATTCCATGGACACTAGTTGCAGACAGCTGGGGTACACTACTACCTTCCCGGGGGGTACAGGGTGGCGACAGCAAGGGTATCAGGCCACCCCTTAAACTTAGCATGCCACATCCGATTAACCGTGGCCGACCCTGCATAACTGCGGGACAAGGCTCAGAAAGATAGAGATAGCACTCACAGAATCGTTTACATTCGGGGCGAATTTTTTGCTAATAGTTACTTGGAGGGAAGCTAAGACGAAATGGCTGCATGAAAAATATGAAAAAATCGAAAAAGAAATGATTGTTGGAAGGACTGACTCAGCGTACTGGAGATTCAAAACAACCGTCGGTGAAATTAAAAGCAAGGATGGTAACATTAACGGGAATTCCACTATTAAATGCAAAGGAGAGAGCGAGTATGTGGGAATAGTACATTGAAGTGAGGTGGAAGATTTGTCTGATGTGACAGAAGAAGAAACAGGAGTCGTTTAGAAGAGATAGGGATTCCAGTATAGAATTTAAGAGAGTTTTGGAGCACTTGAGATCAGATAAGGCAGAAGGGATAGATAACATTCCATCAGAATTTCTAAAATCATTGGGTGAAGTGGCAACAAAAACGACTATTCACGTTAGTGTGTAGAACGTATAAGGCACTGTACCTTCTGACTTCCAAAAAAATATCATCCACGCAATTCCGAAGACTACAAGAGCTGACAAGTGCGAGAATCATCGCACAGTCAGCTTAACAGCTCATGTATCCAAGTTGCTGAAAAGAATAATATACAGAAGAATGGAAAAGGAAATTGATGGGGTGTTATATGACGATCAGTTTGGCTTTAGGAAAGGTAAAGGCACCAGAGAGGCTATTCTGACGTTGCTGCTCATAACGGAAGCAAGGCTAAAGAAAAATCAAGGCACTTTCATAGGATTTCTCGACCTGGAAAGTGTGTTCAAGAACGTAAAATGGTACAAGATATTCGAAATTCTGAGAAAAATAAGGGTAAACTAAAGGGAGAGTCGGGTAATATAAAACATGTACATGATCCAAGAGGGAAAAATAAGAGTGGATGACTAAGAACGAAGTGTTCGGATTAAAAAGAGTGTCAGACAGGAACGTAGTCTTTCATTGCAACAGTTTAATCTGTACATCGAAGCAGCGATGATGCAAATAAAAGGAAGGTTCAGCCATTGAATTAGAATCCAAGGTGAAAGGATATCAATGATCCGATTCGCTGATGACATGGCTACCCTGAATGAAAGGGAAGAAGAATTACATGACCTGCTGAACAGAATGGACAGTCTAATGAGTACAGAATATGGATTAAGAGTAAATCGAAGAAAGACGGCCGGCCGTGGTGGCCGTGCGGTTCTAGGTGCTGCAGTCCGGAACCGCGGGACTGCTACGGTCGCAGGTTCGAATCCTGCCTCGGGCATGGATGTGTGTGATGTCCTTAGGTTAGTTAGGTTTAAGTAGTTCTAAGTTCTAGGGGACTTATGACCACAGCAGTTGAGTCCCATAGTGCTCAGAGCCATTTGAACCATTTTTTTTTTTTTTTTTTTTTTTTTTTTTTTGAAGAAGGACGAAGGTAACGAGAAGTAGTAGGAATAAGAACAGCGATAACTTTAACATCAGGATTGACAGTCACAAAGTAGATGAAGTTAAGGAATTCTGCAACCTAGGAAGTACACTACTGGCCATTAAAATTACTACACCACGAAGATGACGTGCTACAGACGCAAAATTTAACCGACAGGAAGAAGATGCTGTGATATGCAAACGATTAGCTTTTCACAGTATTCACACAATGTTGGCGTCGGTGGCGACACCTACAACGTGCTGACATGAGGAAAGTTTCCAACCGATTTCTCATACACAAACAGCAGTTGACCGGCGTTGCCTGGTGAAACGTTGTTGTGATGCCTCGTGTAAGGAGGAGAAATGCGTACCATCACGTTTCCGACTTTGATAAAGGTCGGATTGTAGCCTATCGCGATTGCGGTTTATCGTATCGCGACACTGCTGCTCGCGTTGGTTGAGATCCAAGAACTGTTAGCAGAATATGGAATCGGTGTGTTCAGGAGGGTAATACGGAACGCCGTGCTGGATCCCAACGGCCTCGTATCACTAGCAGTCGAGATGACAGGCATCTTATCCGCATGGCTGTAACGGATCGTGCAGCCACGTCTCGATCCCTGAGTCAACGGATGGGGACGTTTGCAAGACAACAACCATCTGCACGAACAGTTCGACGACGTTTGCAGCACCATGGACTGTCAGCTCGGAGACCATGGCTGCGGTTACCCTTGACGCTGCATCACACACACTAGCGCCTGCGATGGTGTACTCAACGACGAACTTGGGTGCGCGAAGTTGCTTGCGAGTACCTTCTGTAAGTGCTTGTGAGTCTTGCTGGAGCAGATGTCGGAAGCGTTTACACACAGCGGGACGAGAGTGTCCATTAGAGCAGACTATCAGTCGTAGTTCTGTACGTGAAGGAAGAGTTTGCCACGGGAGAGCGTCGGTCTGCAGCTGTACTTTTAATAGCTTTAGTGACAAAGGAAAATGCATGAACGACCTCAGTCGTGTTGGATAAGAGAGTAGATTAGGCGGCCGGATGGTTTTGGAGCATGTAAGAAACTCACTGCAGGGATTGTAGCAGAAGATCCGTAAGAATATCGAAATTTTATGAGAATGACAGGGATAGAGATGGTTCAAATGGCTCTGAGCACTATGGGACTTAACTGCTGAGGTCATCACTCCCCTAGAACTTAGAACTACTTAAACCTAACTAACCTAAGGACGTCACACACATCCATGCCCGAGGCAGAATTCTAACCTGCGACCGTAGCGGTCGCGCGGTTCCAGACTGTAGCGCCTAGAACCGCTCGGCCACCACGGATAGAGATGGAAGAAATATTTTGTAAAATAACAGTTACGATAAAATAACGTAACACCTCACTTCATCTTGATACAACAGCGAAATAGGGTGGGTATCTAATTAACGAAGCATTTCCGGACATACATTATGTGAACGTTTTTACTTGTATTGACTTACAGAACCACTCGTAAATTCCTCAAGGTCTTTATGTTGGCACCTAATATAATAATATAATCAATAAACACTACGTCATAAAAATTATACATGTAATTGCATTACTTGTAGTTAAATGACAATTTTACGAGATCCTAAAGACTGATTATTTCAAACGTAAACTCAATTGTTTCTCTATATTAATTAATCTGTGTCATAAAACTACTTTGCCTGATTCCTTAAATATATGTGCATACAAGGCAAAGCAAAGCCTTGACTGGCTGACTCATCAACGCCTGGTCCGAGCCACTAAGGATAGAAATCTGAAATTTGGAGAAGGTGTTCGATCTTATACTGTGGGCGTCGTTTAAGAAGGGAGTTTTCGAAATTCCACCCCTAAGTTGGTGAAATAGGGGATGAAAGGTCTTTTGAAAATAGGTCGTTATTAAGGAGACTTTGAAGCAGGACCGGTGAAAAGTGGTGTTTAGTTTCTTGGTCATAAGTAAACAAAAACGTGTTTCAGTATTTTCGGAAATTTGGCTCCTATGGGAGTGAAATAGTGGGTGAAAGTTTCTTTGAAAATAAATCATTACTAAAGAATAATTGAAGTATTTTTAAAGCTACATATATGAAAACTGATATTTGACTTCCTGGTCATAAGTTTTAAAAAAATACGTGTTTCATGATTTCTAGAAATTCAACCCCTTCACTGACTCATCATCGCCCGCCCAAACCGCCAAGGATAGAAACTTCGAAATTGGTGAAGATATTGATCTTATACTGTAGGCATCGCTTAGTAAGAGGCTATTGGGAAATTGGTATTTGGTCACTCAGTCAGAAAGAAATACGTATTTCGGCATTTTTGGAAATTCAGTATTTAAGATGGCTGAAAATGGTGGCTATTTCTTTTAATAAGTCATTGTTAAAAAACTACTAAAGCATTTTTAAAGCTCCATCTATGAAAATCGGCGTTTGACTTCCCAGAAATAGAAAAACATAAGTTTGAGTGTTTTTGGAACCTCAGCGCCATAGTGGAGTGAAATAGGGCATGAAAAGTATTATGAAATTATTTCATTATGAAAGCATTTACAAAGCTAAATCTATAAAAATTTATAATTGGATTATCGGTTGGAAATAAAAAACTACGTTTTTCATTGTTTCTGGAAATTCAACCCTGAAGGGGATGAGAATTTTAAGGAAAAAAGTTTTTACAGCTAAATCTATGATAACTGGTATTTCAGTTCTCTGTTAAATATGAAGAAATATGTATTAGGGAGAATAAAGTTTCTATGGAAATATCACAAGAACGCAAAAGGCATGATTAACAAAAACCTTGGATTCCAGCTACCAGAACCGCTTTTTGGTCGAATTTATTCGGAAAGGACCATGCTTCTATGGCTTTAATTAGCGTGAAAAATTTAGAAAGTGTTGCAATTTGTGAACAACACAAAAATTCGATTAAAGACAAAAAAACAAAAATCTGTACACAGCATACAATCTGCACGAGCGGAGCAGTAAGCACTCAGCTAGTTGTGGGTATTCTGGTAAATTTCTTCTCTGTAGGTGTTAAAAATTGTGGCCATTTCAGCCAACAAACTTCGCTCCTTATCTCGGTTCCCGTAATCCAGTACCTGCACATTCCATAACGTTCAGTTTCCTCGTACAAACTATTTAAGTACGCAAATTCGTCCTGAATCTAATTCCCGGCAGCTTTCTTCTTCGCCCTTTCTACCCACATATCGCTGACATCCACTTCTCCACGCGTATCCATCGCGACGTTGGTTGTAATTGTTTCGACAATGCCGGTACACATTTATAGACCAGTTACTTCCACCGTCTATGTGTAGCGATGAAATAACTCATCGGTCTCTCGTTCAAATTAACGTAGGATCGAATCTCCTCGATGACGATTTTTTTTTCTTTAAAGTTCTTTGTAATAAGTCTATGATGTTCTAATAAGTTATTTTGCTGCATTGCATTGTTTAAATTCTATCTTTTGAAATAGCTCGTGCTCTTCCTGTAGGGGGTAAAACGTACAATTTCTTTGCATATAAATATATCACGGCCACAAATTATGTCTCAGAACACGTATCTGAGACGGAATATACCGAAAATGTCTATGAAAAACTGACAACAGGCGCCTCCGTGCGCGCGCGCTCTGTCAAAACACTTGCAGCCGCTTGGGCAGGCGTTGTGACGGGTAGAAGTGCGTGGATTGTAGTGATGGGGAGCTCGTGAATGAGTCGTTCAAATGAACGCTTCACTCCAGTGAAGTGTGAACTAACCACTCAGTTTCAACGAACTGGTACAGATAGCACATTCCACACTTTTTTCTAGTTCACTCACTCTCTTCCCCTCTCCCTCTCCCATTACATCGGCGCCACGTCACTCATCCTCCCTTCACTTCAGTCCTCCCTCTACTGCCTGTCGACGAATCGCGCGGTGTTTGTGGGTAACGATAGGTTTACGGGGGGTTGGGGAGGTGAAGGGCGAGGGGAATGGAGCGTCAGCTGCTTCCTGCAGTGCTGACATCATTACCCGTGACTATTTGTGCAGTTAAACTTCGCGTCTACGGGTAGCCTACCGTTGGCACCGCTTGCAGACAAATGAATATTAAAGATACAAACGAAGAGGCTGGCTGAGTGAGCATGCACAGCCAACATGAAAATAAAAGGTTTGTTAATAACACTGAAAGAGGGATTTTATCTGAAATCGTACCAATGACTACAGGTGACAGTTTACATTTTGAATCTGGAGGGTTATTATTCTCGACAAAAATAAAATCTACAGGAAAACTTCTGAGTAATTACTTAACATATGTTTATAGACTTTGCGACAGTGGTAAACATACTCATTCTATTTTGAATTAAATTTTAAAAGGAACATAAAACTGGACTGCATTTCGTTGGTAGCCCTAGTTTTCAGTCCATGAATACAACAAATAATGTTTCATTTGGCAGATAAAGACTTTTTTTGGCGCTTCATGAGAAAATGTCGAGCAAGATTAAATGTAATACCTTCTTTATATGTGACAGGCTTCTCTGTTTATCTTTCCTTTGTCCCCTTCGACCATGCTCTATTTAAGTTAACCCAGACGCTGTAAGAGCGTAGAAAGGTTGCGTGCACGTTACTGCATAGTTCTGTCATCTGTTGGTAAAATCATGAAGTATTACGAAGCTTTATTGTACGAGCGAGGCGAAGCGAGCGCAGCCGCGGCTTAGCGGCGAACTGGGCAACTTCGCCAGGCTTCCGTACTTCATGAATGAACTACTTCATTTGAACGTTTCACGGCAAAGAGTGAAATGAATGAAGTAGTTCACGGGAATGAACGAGTTCGACCCATCTGTAGTGGATTGACAGCTGTGGGCCATGCTAGGCCGGACGAGCTTTGCGGCGTGGTCAGTACATGGCAGCACCTCTGACAAGCGATGAGTGTCGGAACTAGAAGTATGAGAAAGCCTGACTTCGGGTCAGACGTCATGAGGCTGTGAACATGCAATGGGTATTCGCGACCGTTTGAGATGTCCAGCGAAGGTAGTCGCCAAGGCAAAACTAACTGAAAAAAGAAAATACGAAATATGGGAAACTCTAAATATAAACTTAACGGAATCAGTGACAGAGAAGCCAATAAAATAATTTTTAGACAGAAATTAGACGAATACGTGAGTGAAGACGCGCCCCCGCTACGAGACTGGAGTTGAAAAGGTATTAACTGTTAAACTTTTGGATATAAAATGATTTTTAAAAATTAATAACTCGCAAACACCCTTGGCCATTCAGACAGCCCTATCGAGCTGTTTTAATATATTTCCTGTGAATATTTATTATTTCACAGTATAGACCGGAATGTATTTTCCACGCATGAAAAATTAATTTTCTGGCAAATAAAACATGTAACAGTAAAAGCAGCGACAGCATTAATAAACATAGGTAATTAGGGTTGTATGAGTCATCAGTTTAATTTTTTAATAATTATCGGTGATAGGACGATGCAAGATCGAGCCCATAAAAGCAAAGACACTATTTTTGTGAAAACAATTAAAGCTATACAAAAATTAAGAGCATCATAGAAAAGTGGCTGCAATCTTCGTCTAAATTCGTGTGTAATATATCTATACAACAGTAAATTTACAGTTTATGTATGTTTTCGAAAGTCAGAAGTACCTGAGTTTGACTCACGTTCAGTACGAGCCTATAAGTATAGGCGGCCATCGTCGCACGACACTTGGATTAGCGCGCTCAGCTGGAGCGGAGCTCGGGAATACACAGTTCTGTGCGCGGCTCGAAGGCGCCTCGTCTACATAACAGAAATATTTTATAAGTTTTCGCTCGGGTCTTGTAAGAGTTTCACCTGAGACATTCGCGAGGAACTCTGAAGTAATTTCAGCTTTTTCGTACTCAGAAGAAATTCACGCCGCGTGGACGGATCTTTGGGACTCATAAATATTTCGCTAGTGTCGATCGAAAAGAGTTTCGAACATTGCTCGATGTTTGGACTCTGAATAAACTGGGTTAAGCGACTTTGTCTAAAGAACTATGAACTGCTCTGCAGTTGACTTTAATGATAATCAGCAATGAAAAATACCCTTAGTTCGCTATTACAGAACCTCAACTTAGAGTTATGCTGAAGAACATGAGTAATTTTAGTGGCTTTGCTAAAGGTTAAGCAAATACGTGATGCCGGTCGACTACTTAGCTTCTCGCACTGAGAAGTATTAATTTAACAGTAAACTGTTGTGAATAATGTGTAAGGATATTTCGTTTGTTTTTCTCTAGAATAGATTAAATTTGTGAAAAGTGAGAAGCGACTATTATTTCTGAAACGTCCCCTTTTAAACAATTATACAGGACTGTGCTTAAACTGACACACAATATTTTGTTAGCGCAACGCAATCTGACTTTCAAAATTCCCTACAAAAGAATGGCCCTGACTAACATTAAACTATACCTTTCACAAATCACTTACCTCACAAAAATCTTCGCTGCTCAAGCTACTGCAATACAGCGAGCGCCACTACTGCCAGCTAAATAAAAGATTCATACTATGGAAGGCACTAACTACTGATAGGAATAGTTAGCAAATGAAAGATATTAATAGAGAACAAACAATGTATTTACCTTGATATCATCATATATAAATATAGCAGTTCATGACAAATTACAAAACTCCGTCATCTCTCTCCCCACATCCACCACTGCTGGCGGCTCACCTCCAACTGTGCAACGCTACGCGCTGTTCACATCCAGCTGCCTAACACTACAATGGCGAGTATTACAACAATGCAAAGCAGCCACGGACTGCACACAGCACAGCCAGTGATTTTCATACAGAGGTGGCGTTACCAATAAAAAAACCTAAACAGCCTACTTACATTTCACCGTAAATTTCTGCATGCAGTTTTAATAAACTTGTGGCTGCATTCATTTACGAATAAATGCGATGGATGCGTTGGTTGGCCCCTGGACAGGGACGAAGGCAATATTTTAAAATCCAAACACGCATTGGGGAGCCCTAAGAACAGTGTTTTTCTTGCTTTATGTAACTTTTTATTCGTACTGGGTGGCTCATGAGTCGAACTTTGGTGGAACCAACAGGTAGCAAATTTAAGACTAGCCATTTGCTTTCTCATTAAGCAAGTCGCCCTAAGTATTACTGATTTCTGCGCAGGATCATGGGTGTAGAATTCGAAAGTATAGTGTGGTTAGATGAAACTTGGGTCAATGCCAGCCATTCTTTACGTAGAGGCTGGAATGATGGAACGCCCGAGGGGACAATGGCAGTGCCTGTTGGCAAAGGAGGGCGTATTATTGTCTTACATGCAGGAACATCGAAAGGTTTTGTGCCAAACTGCTTGAAAATGTTTCGGTCAAAAAAGACGGGAGATTACCATGAAGAAATGAACAGTGTAGTATTTCAAGAATGGTTCGAGACATCGCTTATGACGAATCTGACAAGTCCATCAGTGATTGTTATGGACAATGCGCCTTATCATTCCGTTGTTCACGATAAGGCACCAACCTTGGCAACAAAAAAAGACGATATCATTCAGTGGATGAAACGGCGAAAAGTAGATTTCAGAGAAGATTTAAGGAAGGCGGAACTGCTCGAAATTGTGGCACAAAAGATACCCCAATTGCCAACATATGTAATTGACGAGATTGCTAAAAGGCACGGGCATAAAATCGTTCGGCTTCCTCCATACCACTGTCACTTCAATGCAATTGAAGGAGTGTGGGAGCAGATAAAAAATTACATTGCAGCAAACAATAAAAAATTCACGATCTCTGAAGTGGAAACTCTCCTTCCAGCAGCTATCAATAAAGTGACAAGCGAGAAGTGGGCTAAAATTGTAATAGCACTGCAAGTGCCATCAGAGAGGCGGCCAAAACCGAAGGGGTTGTGGAAGAATGAATCGAAAATTTAATTATACATCTGGGAGAGAGCAGTGATAGTTCGAGTAGTGCTGAGGAAGACAATGTCAAATCAGATTCTGACAGTGATGTGAGTGATGTTTTTCCGTTACAGTAACTACAACGTATTCAGGAATGTAAGGAGGGAGTTTGCTATCGATCTACAACCAGATCATCATATTGTGAGTACTTTCTTCAGATTATAACTCTTAATACACTGACCAATTATTCTGTAGCTTGTAGTAGAACAAATTAATAATGCTAATACTTAACAATGGAAACCAAAACTGCTAATGTTCAACAACTTGCGAAAATAGTTTTCATTTCAGTTGTGAAGTTTAACAAATAACTTTATTATGTTTCAGCATCTTAGATACTTGTACTAAATAGCTCTTATCAGTTTTCGAGTTCATATATTTCAAGCATCAACTTTAAATAAATTCACGCGTACCAATACGACTTGTATTTTGTCTCGCTTTTATTTCTGCTGCTAGAGAATGCGTGTAGCAGACAGGGCGCCGCGTGCTGTGAGCCACGTTCGGCAACAGCGCCGTCTGCCCGCCGGAACTGTCAGTACCAATCACTCGTCTCACGGACTATAGTGTTAAATATTCAGTGTAATAATTTCAGTGTTATGTATTAATGATTTACGGAAGAAAGAAGATTTGAAGTAAAATCAATTACTAAAATGGTGCATATATTGTTATGAAATTTTGATGAAGAATCTTTCTACATACGAGGGACATTTGAAAAGTCCGTGCAAAAATAAAAACTACTGCCGTGTTTGGGGTAAACCTCTGATATTTTTGGACATAGCCTCCTTTTAGACTTATACACTTCGTCCAACGCTTTTGTAATTTGTTGATCCCTTCCGAATAACAGGAATTGTCCAAGTCTGCAAAATAGCTGTTAGGGAACAAATAGTAGTCCGAGGAAGCCAAGTCTGGAGAGTAGGGGGGATGTGAAACCCGTTGGAATCCTACTTCGATTAATTTTGCGACCACAACTGCTGAGGTGTGTGCTGGTGCAGTGTCGTGATGGAAAAGGACTTTTCTGCGGTCCAATCGCCGGCGTTTTTCTTGCTGCTCGGTTTTCAAACGTTCCAGTAACGATGAATAATATTCACATGTAATAGTTTTACCGTTTTCCAGATAGTCGATGAGGATTATCCCTTGCGAATCCCAAAAGACGGTCGCCATAACCTTTCCGGCCGAAGGACTGGTCTTCGCCTTTTGGGGTGCAGATCCTCCCTTGGTAACACATTGTTTAGATTGTTGTTTGGTCTCAGGAGTATAGTAATGTACCCATGTTTCATCCACAGTGACGAAACGACGCTTGAAGTCCTGCGGATTCTCCCTGAACATCTGCAAACCATCCTTGCAACACTTCACACGATTCCGTTTTGGTCAAGCGTGAGCAATCGCGGAACCCATCTTGCGGATAGCTTTCTCATGTCCAAATGTTTGTGCAAAATATTATGTATATGTTCATTCGAGATGCTCACAGCATTAGCAACCTCACGCAGCTTATCTCTTCTCTCATCCATCACCATATCATGGATTTTATCAATGATTTCTGGAGTCATAACCTCCAAATTGCGTCCAGAACTTTCAGCATCACTTGTGCCCATATGGTCACTTCGAAAATTTTGAAACCACTTATATACTTTTCTAATCGGAGGTGCAGAGTCACCGTAATGTTTATCAAGCTTCTCTATAGTCTCTTGAGGCGTTTTGCCTTTCATAAAGTAATGTTCAATCACCACAGTAAATTCTTCTTCGTCCATATTTTGACAATCACTCGACTTCCTTGATTCACACGAATGCCAAACACAAAGAAATAGACCTATATGGCTGAAACTTGGTGTGCGTTCTTTCCAATGATGCTACTAACTAAACATGATCTCGATACACGCCGGTGGTGCCATCTTTCGGACTTTGCACGGACTTTTCAAATACCCCTCGTATTGTTATATCGATTTACAGTAAAGTAATGAATATTCATGTATTTGTTGCGGTTTTGATGTATAACGAATCTGAATGAGACCACCTTTGTATGTAATCCCAGGTTTTTTTCTTTTTTTTTCTTTGTAAGGATCATTTGTTTGCGTAAATGTAATTTTTATGGTATGGCTTAACAATTGCAAGTCAGTTTCACAATATAGACAGATTTTAAAGTAAGATTTCACAGTCACTCTCCTCAGTCACGTTCCGCCTCCCAATTCGAGTCGTTTTTATTTAAACAAATTCTTAATGTGTCTCAGTCAAATATCTCGCATTTTGGCTTTTGTAACTGTTGTTAGTTTAGTAGCGCTGAGAGCAGAACAACGCGTTATCAAGGCGACAGCAATACGAGGTAAGAAATTAATTTCACACAACTAGAATGAAATTTTCACTCTACAGCGGAGTGTGCCCTGATATGAAACTTTCCTGGCAGATTAAAACTGTGTGCTGGACTGAGACTCGAACTCGGGACCTTTGCCTTTCGCGGGCAAGTGCCCTAGAGCACTTGCCCGCGAAAGGCAAAGGTCCCGAGTTCGAGTCTCTGTCCGGTACACAGTTTTAATTTGCCAGGAAAGCTTCAATTTCACACAGTTTATGGATTTTCGCACAGGGACCACTTTCGTAGTTATTCAGATTTACAGGGCCATAGTAAGATCTAGTAGATCTGAATGTATTCACCTCTAATTTTTCATTATCGCGCACCGGTTTTAATTAGTTAGGGTTTACTGGTATTGCTTTCTTGCTAGTAGACAGACTGTTTGGAAAATTTTTTGGAATTTTGTGGTAATGTCTTATGGGACTAAACTGCTAAGGTCATCGCTCCTAAGCTTACACACTTCTTAATCCAATTTACACTAATGACAACACACACCCATGCCCGAGGGAGGACTCGAACCTCCGACGGGGGAAGCCGCGCGAAGCGTGACAAGGCGCGTGACCGATCGGCTACCCTGCGCGGCACAGAGTGTTTACAACAGGGTCAGGTAAATATACAGATACACGTGACAGATACGCAGTCAGCACATCACTTTCCATAACTGTTCTTTGTTAGACATAAACATTACGCCTTACTTTAGACATTAACGACACACCTGTTGCTTTTTTTTTTTCCTTGAAAATCTTACTGTATTGTGAAACTGACTTGCAATTTTTAAGCCATATCATGAAAATAACATTTACCCAAACGAATGATCTTTACAAAAAAATACAATAAAAAAATTGGGGTTACATACAAAGCTGGTCTCATTCAAATTCGTTCTACAGCAAAAGCGCGTATATACATGAATAATCATTACCTTATTGTAGATCGATTTAACAATATGTAGAAAGATTCATCAGAATTTCATTGTAATATTTTTACTTCAAATCTTATACCCGCCAGGGTAGCCGAGAGCGCTAACGCGCTGCTTCCTGGACTCGGGTAGGCGCACTGGCCCCTCATCGAATCCGCCCGGCGGTTTAACGACGCGGGCCGGTGTGCCGGCCAGCCTGGATGTGGTTTTTAGGCGGTTTTCCACATCCCGCTAGGTGAATACCGGGAGGGTTCCAATGTTCCACCTCAGTTACACGCATCGCAGATATTTGAAACACGTTCGCACTCTTTCACGATTTACACTAGATGCAGACAGCCGGGGTACACTGATTCCATCCCTGGGGGTAAGGAGTGGCGGTAGGAAGGGCATCCAGCCAAATGCGTTCTAACCCCGCCGACCCTGCGATCGCTGCGGGGCTATGGCGTAAGCAAAAGAAAGAAAGATTTTTACTTCAAATCTACTTTCTTACATAACTCATTAATACACAACACTGAAATTACTACACTGAATATTTAATACTAGGCAACTGGCCACTCCGGAGCACCGCAACTGTCACTGCCAGCCTCTGGCGTGCTATCCTAGTACTCCTAAGCAACAACTGCCTACCACTGCACAAGCTAACTTAAGCTCTTTGTTACACGTACTCTGCCTCAGCGATAGCCACATCGCAGCGTTCTTTCACAACTACACCTTTGTAATCGACATATCTCTTATGCTCTTGGATGAAACGTTAAAATTTAGTTTTCATTATATGTACCTATTTCAGCGGCACGTACACGGTCCATTCGCTTCAATGCGACAACGGTCCATGTTCGACGTTAACGTGCAATAATCACTCACAGACGTAAGGTGGCAGCACTAGCAGTGGATGGTATACAAAGCGCGTCGGAGGGACGCGGGAAACAGTGCAGTCGCAGTCGTAATGCGGAAACAGAGGAGATTTAGCTGACGTCCAAAAGGGCATGACCACTGGCAGGGTGGAAGCATTTCCGAAACGGTTATAGCATACCGTGCATGGCAAAACAGCGCTATCTAAAACCGGCACTGACCTGTAGTGCATGACAGGTTATAGATGACAGGGGTGAAATACTGTTGCAGAGATGTTTACGGGCGCATAGACGTGCATCCAACCGCCCATGTGGACTAAGGGGCTACCAACTGTGTCTCCTCAACGACAGTTCAGCGAACGTTGGTGCTTACGGTCCTCCGCAGCAGGCTCCTGGTTCATGCACCCATGCTGACTGCTTTTCATCGGCGACGAAGCCTGCAATTTGCACTCCAGAACCGCAACTGGACATCCACTGTGTGGCGACACGTATCCCTTCCACGTGAGTCACGTTTTATGTTCCAACGGACAGTTGGCCGTTGGTGTGTAAAGCGTGGAACGTCTGAAAGCAAACACCCTGCAACAATCGTGAGAAGGGTCCAGGCTAGAGCAGGGAGCTTTATGGTCTCAGGAACGTATTTGTCATTCTCGAAATCACAATAGATCGACACAGAATTTGTTATTAAATCTTAGATTTATTCATTAAAGACAGGATGAGCAATATTCCTAACCTAAAACATTACAATCAAATTAATTCCCTAAAGTAACTATCTTCCATTGGCACAATGGAGACTCTATCCCTAATCGTCCCTTTCCCTAACTTACGTAGGTTAATACTGGCAACGCAAGTGGTTTTACTGAAGTTCCACCTAGAGGGACACAGAATCTGAGAGCTGAAGCAAAGGGGACTGATGACCATAGATGTTAAGTCCCATGGTGCTCAGAGCCAGCCAGCTCAAGCAAAGAGATATGGGAACGCGTACGCAATTTCAGTTACAGTGCCCTACTTTCCCAGCTGTTTGCTCTAATATCACCATAATTCAGCAAGTAGATTACGACATTTATTTATTTATTTATGTCATTAACAGTACAGAGTAACCCATCGCCTTGAAATGTAAGGTGGGTCGGATGCTTCTGAATCTAATAGGAAAGACTTCTCATTGTTACAGTCTTATTGGTATACAGTTGTTAACGCTTTTTTAAAATAATATGAACAATGTAAACAACATTACGGCAGTGGTGCCAGGCACCAGCGTGACGCCGCCTCTCCCCTGTGAGAGCTCTTCCGGAACAGACCCTCAGCGTCCGCCTAAGCACCACCGCCGACACCAGAGTCCCGAATCTCCCGATCTTGCTGCCGCCAAGCTGCGACGTGCCCTTAGCGCTAGGATTTCACGCGGAACAAGTCCCGCCCATTCGCCCGCCTCCACGCCTATACATAGTGTCAGGCCCTCTCCTAAACAGCCACCAGTTCCGCAAACTGGAAGCTACATCAAAGTTGTTATCGTCACAAAAAAATGATTCAAATGGCTCTGAGCACTATGGGACTTAAAATCTATGGTCATCAGTTCACTAGAACTTAGAACTACTTAAACCTAACTAACCTAAGGACGTCACACAACACCCAGTCATGACGAGGCAGAGAAAAGCCCTGACCCCGCCGGGAATCGAACCCGGGAACCCGGGCGTAGGAAGCGAGAACGCTACCGCACGACCACGAGCTGCGGACTGTCGTCACAGTCCAACACATGTTACACTGCGATGAAATTCAGTAATAATAAGAAATTTCAGTTTTTCTGGATAGTAATACAATATGAATTTGCATTATTAAAGAAATAAAAATATTTATAGAGAATTGAAAGCATCGCCAGCAATAGAAAACAAAAAATAAAGTGATGTTTTTTAAAGGGCAATAAGGACAAATTTTCATAACTAATTCACTTACTATAATACGTTTATTTAAGGGAAACGACAGAGCAAACATACAATGCGAAAACAAAGATCTTGAACCTGTCATGTCGGTAGTAAAGCCACGGATGCAGTCGACTAACTCTGTTGTCTAAAGTCAACGTTATATGGAAATAAGTGAAAGTCCTTCCACGCCTAAAACTTTTCAGCAAAACTATTCAGTGCATAACACGCAAAAACAGCCTGGATCGATCTAGCAAGAACAAAGTAATTTTGATGCCCTCTGGAATTATAGTGTGTAACCTCCCCACAAAAATATTTAAATTATAAATATGAACCAAGTGTAACCTCCCCACAAAAATAATAATTAAATGAATTTTAGTGTAACTTGCCCACGGAAATATTAATTAAATGAACTTTAAATATTGTGACCTCAGAACAAAATTGGCTCCCATTTATAATCTCTGTGCAGAAATGCATTCACATTTAATGTACCCACAAAATTCTTTTCTCTTTTAATGTTAAGTTCGAAACAGAAAAATTCCTAAACTCAAAAATAATAAAAAAATTCAGTAACCTGGTAAATTTTATGACGACAGCAGCGCTGCGCCACGGCCCTGTATTCTGAATAAAAAAAGCAAAAATTCTTACCTCGATAAAAACTGCGAATATATCTGCTCTTACATAAAAAAATTTCGGCACAGCTCCGTGCAATGCTGGCCTATGCTTTGTGACTCGTGAAAGGAATTAATTATTCATTGGATAAAATCTTTAAATTGAAATGAATATTTTTTTTAAATTACTTTATATTATAAAAATTATTACTGAGGTATTTTTTTAAAAAATTGGAATAACAATTCACATACATTACTAGATATGCGCAAGGCTGCTTCTTTACCTTAAACAATAATACCCATCTTCCAGAGTCTCGACCAGAGCAGACTCCCGACACGCGCCGACACGCGCACACAACTGCCGACTCCCGAAGACTACAGAAGACTAGCGACAAGCAACAACTAACTTACATACTGCTCTCTGGTCAGAGACTCTCCCATGCCTCGCCCATCGCCGGCAATGCATACATCTTACAAGTGAACACTGGTGCTTGTTTCGCGTATACTGCCTGAGTTCTGAAACTCAAGTGTCAAGTATACCGTGGTTCCTCTTTCTCCAAGCAAATTATTCTTTGACGGTTGGTTTTTACTGTGTTTTTTCTCACATAGAAGTATGTTTCGTCATAGGCTATTCATCTGAAAACTGAGTTCTCTTATTTAAAGAATTCAGTGCTAAATTGTTTTCTCTTATGTTTGCTGTGGAAGTACCTGGCACAGCTGAGGCCAATTGTGCACGTTTTTGTAACGTGTCTCTTAACTATCTGGCAAAATTTAAGACCTAGCAAGACATTAATTTAACATTCACTCCGAGTGCAGCCGAACGCGGTAAACCACGTGGGTCAACTGAAACGATGCCCAGGCGCCGAACAAAGACCGGGAAAACCGGGGGTCAGTGGGCGGACTTGTTCCGGGTGATATCCTGGCGCTCCGGTTCCTTAAACTGCGCCGTTGCCCGCACTATTTACGCGGTTTTTGGCCAATCAGGACTCTGAATTTTCGTGCGGTTCTGTTGCCGCCAAACTCTACCGTTCCTCTCACATGTATTCCTACGCTTTTCGGCCAATCGCGTGGATCTCCCACCTTTGATGGGCGCGCCGTATTTGCGTCCCGAGAGCCGCAACGTACGCCCTCTCTCTCTTCTACCACCTGTGAGGTCTCAGTCTCCCACAATACCCCCTGTGGTCACAAAAGTGCCACTCAACCGACAAAGCAGCCGCCGTGTGAAGCACCCTCCAGCTGCCGGCCACCTCGCTTGTTCGCCTCCACAAACAACTCTTTCCTGTGTCCGTCCAAACCACCTTCCCAATTATGATATGCACGGTTCTAAAATATTACGTACCAGTATTAACGTTGATATGTTGATACTAGTATCGTTCTGTCAAATGGCTATCTCTGTCAGCCTGGTATTTGTCATATATTATTTTCTGAATAAATATCATGTAAGATCCTAAAATCTACCACCTTACAAGTTGCTGTCCACCCTGTCCCCTAGATCATTTAAGTATCCAGAGAACGACAGCGGACCTACCACACTTCCCTGAGGCACTCCTGACGATACCCTCACCTCTGATGAACACTCGCCATCGAGGACTGGGTTCTATTACTTAAAAAGTCTTCGAGCCACTCACATATCTGGAAACCTAATCCGTATGCTCGCACCTTCGTCGAAAATCTGCATTGTAGCACGATGCTACACTGCGCTGTATAGTACAAGCTGAACAATCCGTCATTTTAAATCCCACGTGAAGGCGCTCGTTTAACCTCTGCAGAACAGTTACATTTTTTAATATGCTCTTAAGGCAATCACATGTACATTCCTTGTGTAGATAATATTACAGCGTAGTAAATGCAATGGCTTCATTTGACTTTAAGAGGCAAGCAAATTAAAGCGGGTGGTCAGACGAGTATTTCGAGATATGATAAATTCACTTACGTTCCATATAAGTCACACATTGCAGTTCTAAATATATACCAAAGACAGCTAAAACGCGTTACCAGTATCTTTTTTCTGGTTTATGCGTGGTACATCCACTTAAGTCTACGGTAAGTAGGAGTTGCATTCGTAAATAGTTACGGAATAATGTTAAAATGGAACACAACAGGCGTAAAAATTTCATGTCAGCACAAGAGGAAATTGCATGAGTGCTCAAAGTATATAACTGATTGCAATTTTATTGACTATTTCAAAAGCTTTAAAAGAAATCTGTCAGAAGTTATTTAAACATTAAAACAACCCGCAAATATTTCGCTATTATCAACAAGGTGCTCTGGCTCTGAGCACTATGGGACTTAACATCTGAGGTCATCAGTCCCCTAGAACTTAGAACTACTTAAACCTAACTAACTTAGAACTTAGAACTACTTAAACCTAACTAACCTGCCCGAGGCAGGATTCGAACCTGCGACCGTAGCGGTCGCGTGGTTCCAGACTGAAGCGCCTAGAACCTCTCGGCCACACCGGCCGGCACCAACAAGGTGCGATAAAATATTATTAATTTACTCTTTCTATAGAATTAACAGCTCCTTAGAATGACTTGTGATTTTATACAATTGTTGTAAATAAAAGTAAGAAAAGTAGCTTACTTGCTGCTGCAAACGTCGTCGAACTGTTCGTACAGATGGTTGTTGTCTTGCAAACGTCTCCTTCTGTTGACTCCGGGATCGAGGCGTGGCTGCACGATCCGTTACAGCCATGCGGATAAGATGCCTGTCATCTCGACTGCTAGTGATACGAGGCCGTTGGGATCCAGCACGGCGTTCCGTATTACCCTCCTGAACACACCGATTCCATATTCTGCTAACGGTCATTGGATCTCGACCAACGAGAGCAGCGATGTCGCGATACGATAAACCGCAATCGCGATAGGCTACAATCCGACCTTTATCAAAGTCGGAAACGTGATGGTACGCATTTCTCCTCCTTACACGAGGCATCACAACAACGTTTCACCAGGCAACGCCGGTCAACTGCTGTTTGTGTATGAGAAATCGGTTGGAAACTTTCCTCATGTCAAGCACGTTGTAGGTGTCGCCACCGGCGCCAACCTTGTATGAATGCTCTGAAAAGCTAATCATTTGCATATCACAGTATCTTCTTCCTGTCGGTTAAATTTCGCGTCTGTAGCACGTCATCTTCGTGGTGTAGCAATTTTAATGTCTAGTAGTGTACTTGAAATTCTGATACACTGTAAAGTTTTACAGTATGGTTTTATTTCTGTGATTTGACTTTAGATTTCCTACCAATCCAACACGAAGAGCTCTCTCGAGGTGAGCAATACACTTGGCTTTCTGTGTTTGCTTATTCCCAAGTAACTGAAAAGTCCTGGGACGAAACATCCTGGCACGGAACATCCTGGAAATGGGGACTAACGTTTTAAAATGCGATAATTTAACATAAAAGTAATGTAACTACATGTAGTCAGTTAAATATTCAGTAAAATGTGTGAATCACCTGTTACAGTGGTTAAATTATAAGTACTTAAAGGGTTACATATTTATTAAAGCAAAGTTCCCTATCTAAGTCCAGGCTATTGAGATCATTACATTAATCACTGTATTGTCGTGTTACTCTGTAAATTGCTGTTATTTGCCACACTGAATGTCGCTTGGTAGGTACAATTTATGAACAAAGCAGATGTGTAAACTACAATGGGCCTGAAAATCTTAAATTCCGTTCTTTTCCTTCGTAATTTAACGAATCTTTCACTTTGTTGACATGAGAGCTGTCTTGTTTATATCATCCCTGCATACATGTATAGGACATCAAAGGAAATAAGGTAAGTTTCTTGCAAACTTGAACATTTAACATTTGCATTTAACTTGAAAATGCAACGAATACAACGCCGGCCGCGGTGGTCTCGCGGTTCTAGGCGCGCAGTCCGGAACCGTGCGACTGCTACGGTCGCAGGTTCGAATCCTGCCTCAGGCATGGATGTGTGTGATGTCCTTAGGTTAGTTAGGTTTAAGTAGTTCTAAGTTCTAGGGGACTAATGACCACAGCAGTTGAGTCCCATAGTGCTCAGAGCCATTTGCAACGAATACAAATAGGTGTCTCTAAACTATCAATCATTGCTTTGGGAGTTCTGGCTTTATCAATTATCGACACAAACACAATGAAAGTGAATAGAAATGGATTACGAAAGCACGCTTTTTATAGCACATACTTCTCTTCTCGGTTATTCGAAGTGTATAAACAAAAAGGAATTACAGTATTGAGGCCAGAAGCCTCATATTTTCGTGCCGCATTACTGTATCGAATACGCATTTAAGACCAGAAAAATGTTTGAAGTTGCGTTCCTTATGCTGTGCTGTTCACTAAAACAGTGTGACATTACCTACATATAATAAATATCGCGTGCACAAAACAGAAATAACGAACAAGAAGCAATTGTAAGCCGCGTCTGCTAATGTTTTGGGGGATCCAAGATGGCGGCAGGCCCCGCCCACTGTCTTCAAAACAACTTACAGCGTAAGTCTGTAGCGCCATCTCCCCTTATTCTACCTCCATGGATGGGAATCATTCCTCACATTCAAAGCACATTCGTGCTTCTAGTCGAAGCTTCCAAAAAATTTCACTTATGTCGCAATGAACGAGGAAAAACGATTCTGATTATCTTGCACGTCGATAGTCCGTCTCTCCTTCACTGAAGTGTCTCGATAATTTTCCGTATGTGTTTTCGCGCGTTTGTATGAATGGCTAGATTTAAATGCTGGCGGCAATGAAATGCGCTACGACTGAATTATCGCTTTGCGAAAGTTCGCTTCTTAATACAAAAATGCTTCCAGAATATACCACACACGACGTAGCTTAGCAAGTGTAAATATTGCCTTGTAAAACAATGCTATGCACAGGGACGATACAACCACCTACGTAGCTATATTGTTGCAACGATAGCAGTAATGTCCTTTTATGGCTGACGGGGAAATTAACTTAATAAAAATTAATTTTACTATTTAATGAATAAAAGAAGGTTGTATACATGGAAGAATCCTGGAGATACTAAAAGGTATCAGATAGATTATATAATGGTAAGACAGAGATTTAGAAACCAGGTTTTAAACTGTAGGACATTTCCAGGGGCAGATGTGGACTCTGACCACAATCTATTGGTTATGAACTGTAGATTAAAACTGAAGCAATTACAAGAAGGTGGGAATTTAAGGAGATGGGACCTGGATAAACTGACTAAACAAGGGGTTGTACAGAGTTTCAGGGAGAGCATAAGGGAACAATTGACAGGAATGGGGGAAAGAAAGACAGTAGAAGACGAATGGGTAGCTCTGAGGGATGAAGTAGTGAAGGCAGCAGATGATCAAGTAGGTAAAAAGACGAGGGCTAGTAGAAATCCTTGGGTAACAGAAGAAATATTGAATTTAATTGATGAAAGGAGAAAATATAAAAATGCAGTAAATAAAGCAGGCAAAAAGGAATACAAACATCTCAAAAATGAGATCGACAGGAAGTGCAAATTGGCTAAGCAGGCGTGGCTAGAGGACAAATGTAAGGATGTAGAGGCTTATCTCACTAGGGGTAAGATAGATACAGCCTACAGGAAAATTAAAGAGACCTTTGGAGAGAAGAGAACCACTTGTATGAATATCAAGAGCTCAGATGGAAACCCAGTTCTAAGCAAAGAGGGGAAAGCAGAAAGGTGGAAGGAGTGTATAGAGGGTCTATACAAGGGCGATGTACTTGAGGACATTATTATCGAAATGGAAGGGGATGTAGATGAAGATGAAATGGGAGATACGATACTGCGTGAAGAGTTTGACAGAGCCCTGGGAGTAGACAACATTCCATTAGAACTACTGACGGCCTTGGGAGAGCCAGTCCTGACAAAACTCTACCATCTGGTAAGCAAGATGTACGAGACAGGCGAAATACCCTCAGACGTCAAGAAGAATATAATAATTCCAATCCCAAAGAAAGCAGGTATTGACAGATGTGAAAATTACCGAACTATCAGTTTAGTAAGTCACAGCTGCAAAATACTAACGCGAATTATTTACAGACGAATGGAAAAACTGGTAGAAGCCGACCTCGGGGAAGATCAGTTTGGATTACGTAGAAATGTTGGAACACGTGAGGCAATACTGACCTTACGACGTATCTTAGAAAAAGGTTAAGGAAAGGCAATCCTACGTTTCTAGCATTTTTAGACTTAGAGAAAGCTTTTGACAATGTTGACTGGAATACTCTCTTTCAAATTCTGAAGGTGGCAGAGGTAAAATACAGGGAGTGAAAGGCTATTTACAATTTGTACAGAAACCAGATGGCAGTTATAAGAGTCGAGGGACATGAAAGGGAAGCAGTGGTTGGGAAGGGAGTGAGACAGGGTTGTAGCCTCTCCCCGATGTTATTCAATCTGTATATTGAGCAAGCAGCAAAGGAAACAAAAGAAAAATTTGGAGTAGGTATTAAAATCCAGGGAGAAGAAATAAAAACTTTGAGGTTCGCCGATGACATTGTAATTCTGTCAGAGACAGCAAAGGACTTGGAAGAGCAGTTGAACGGAATGGACAGTGTCTTGAAAGAAGGATATAAGATGAACATCAACAAAAGCAAAACGAGGATAATGGAATGTAGTCGAATTAAGTCGGGTGATGCTGAGAGAACTAGATTAGGAAATGAGACACTTAAAGTAGTAAAGGAGTTTTTCTATTTGGGGAGCAAAATAACTGATGATGGTCGAAGTAGAGAGGATATAAAATGTAGACTGGCAATGGCAAAGAAAGCGTTTCTGAAGGAGAGAAATCGAGTATTGATTTAAGTGTGAGGAAGTCGTTTCTGAAAGTATTTGTATGGAGTGTATGGAAGTTAAACATGGACAATAAATAGTTTGGACAAGAAGAGAATAGAAGCTTTCGAAATGTAGTAATACAGAAGAATGTTGAAGATTAGGTGGGTAGATCACGTAACTGATGAGGAGGTATTGAATAGGATTGGGGAGAAAAGAAGTTTGTGGCACAACTTGACTAGGAGAAGCGATCGGTTGGTACGACATTTCCTGAGGCATCAAGGGATCACAAATTTAGCATTGGAGGGCAGCGTGGAGGGTAAAAATCGTAGAGGGAGACCAAGAGATGAATACACAAAGCAGATTCAGAAGGATGTAGGTTGCAGTAGGTACTGGGAGATGAAGGAGCTTGGACAGGATAGATTAGCATGGAGAGCTGCATCAAACCAGTGTCAGGACTGAAGACCACAACAACAACAACAACAACGAATGAAATGTGATTTGTTTAAACTTCAGACTACAATCAGAACGATTAGTACACCCGTAAGCGACGCAAGCCGGCATTTTTCATCGAAACACTTCACAACTACACGGAATCAAACCACCAGAAGCAAATGTTTTGGGGTAGCCAACATGGCGGATCTTCAGTTGAGTCGGCTTCAAGTTTGTGACGTCATGACAACTCCTCTTATTTTTACCTCCATGTTCCCATCCCAGATAGTGGAAAGCGTGGGTCCGGAGCCTGTTCGCGGAACTAGTTCCTCGTAAACCTCCCGGAAGGGGAGAGCAGCGGGAAGAGCGCGCGAACCGTGTACTCCCCCAGCAGTGTGAGAGGGCTGGGGTGGGGGGGAGACGTCCCCTCCCGCTCCCACGCCCACGCCCCCCTCCCCCGCCGTCCGGCGTGTCACGGTGGACGACAGAGCCGTGCGGCGGCGTCTTTTTGCTACGTCGGATTATCGGCGCCTGACCTCAGGCGAGACTCGGTATAAAACCGCGCCGGTGGCGGCACCGTCTGTAAAAATAGGCGACGTCCGCAGGCAGCGAGCACGCAACGCCGCGACAGCTCCGTACGCACGCAAGGTGAGTGAGTGCCCGCCACGCCACGAGCCTTCCCTTAGTAGCGCCGCCGTCTCCGTGTCAACAGGTGTACAACTGTCACGTGCCCAGACTTCGGCAGTATCCGGCGATAACGTAACGTTCACCGGTAAGGGACCGCGTAAACTATTATTGCCTGATCTTCTTAGTGTGGGGTGCCCATTCGTTCCGTTTTTCCCGGAATAGCCCTTTTCTCTTCAAAATGTCCGCCTGTCCCGAAAAATTTTTTGGGAGCCTAAAATGTCCCGTTTTTTTTATTCCCCGTGGCTAAAGTATTTTACGCTACCGGATGTTTGATTTGTGGTTAATTACTGCGAATTGCTTAAGTATATACGGTAGGAAGAGCCACTTGTACAACAGAGCGTGGTAGTGGAGAACCTGTAGTACGTACACTGTGAAACTCAAACTGTGCTATTGACGTGGTGGAAGCTCTGACACTGTGAAACACGTTAGGGCGAAGAAACGTCGCACGAGTGTTCAAACGAAAATGCGCCTCTTGACGAACTACGTAGAACTGATAAGTATGGTGACAGTGTGGTAGAATAATTGTGAAAAGCACTTGGTATCATCCGAGACTATGATGCAAAGATACTCCTTTACGTCCGTTGGATTTTGTTAGTACAATATTTTTGTTCCGTTTTTTCCTTTAACTGTCCCAGGATTCTTTTTATTATTTTTTTTAAATCTCCCGATTTGTAATAAAAATGAAATTAACATTCTATCTCAGTACCTAATGTCCGTCTCTGCGACTATTTCCTTGCCACAGGTGTTTCCTTACTTTTTTTTTAAAGTAATTCTCGGAGGTTTGTGCCATGAATATAGCTCCACGCAAAAACTATGTGATAAGCGATAGAACAGTTACAAGCTGTTTCTATATTACAGTTTTCATCGTTAGTTGACTATTGTTTGGTTGTAAGCAACCTTTTGCCGCGCTAACTTTCTCGCGTTTCTCGCAAAGTTAGCTTTCAATTACGGCTTCACGGAGTTCTTACATATGTGCGGCGAAGGAACTGCGTTTATTTGTCTTGTACAGTCCCGGAAATCTGCGCGCAAATTTGGCTATAAACGCAACCCCGTTTTCACACCCGTATGTATTGTGGAATGTGCACTATATTCGCTTCATCTATTCGCAGCTGTACATAGAAAAACATGCACTACACATACTTCGCGTAAAAATAGATGTATATTAACAGCGAATATAAACTGAAGTTCTGTGATCTGTTTTCTGAAAGTACTTAACTGGAATGTAGCCTGATAAGCATGTGAAAACTTAACGATAATAAGTGTAGACAAGAAATAACACAAGCTTTTGACGTTTTGTACTGTTGATGAATGCTGGAGATTACATGGGGAGATCGGCTACCCAGTAAAGAAGCATTCAACTGAAGCGGACAGAAAAAAAAGGTCATCGCACAATTTGACTGTTATAAAGGACTCGTTGATAGGATGCGTCCTGAGACATCGACGAACAGTTTTATAATGAAGGTACCTGGGAGGTAAAAAGTGTAGACGGAGCTCAAGGCTTGAACACAGAAATCCGATTCAGATGGATGCACGGTGCTGTGATTATGAGGAAATGTAGAGAGATCTCCACGTGATAGCTTGTTTCGTTATACCGCTATGTGACCGGTTGCTAGAGGTTCTGCAATGCCTAACCAACTAATAACTGAAATATTGATAAATTAAGAACCCACAGATGATACAGGAAATGTGATGCAACATCATTGGCCAAAAAAGTGATAAAATGTAAAATTTGTGATTTATATAAATATGTGGTAAACTACAGGAAATGTGATGCAACATCATTGGCCAAAAAAGTGATAAAATGTAAAATTTGTGATTTATATAAATATGTGGTAAACAATCACAAAAGTGTTTAAAAAGTCGGCATTCACGTTACGCTGAATATAGTTTCGCAACATCTTCTGAGGCTTGTAATGGATATTTAGTTCTGCACTGTACGTATATATTAAATATGCGACAAAGTAGTTTGATATATGTTTCTGTATTGCAGTCTATTTGGCGTTAGTCAACGTTTGTGGCCGATATTGAATTTTTTGATTAATTTTGTGCAAACATTTAGTTTGTGCGTATCGAGACGGACCCACAAATCATACATTGTTTTTCTGCATACACAGCTAAATCAGGGGCAAAACATCAGTGTGCAATGAATGTTCTATTGTTAATTTAAAGAAAACATTGTGTCCCGTAAGTCAGTGAAGGCTTTAACATTTTTTGTTCCGTTTTCGATTTCATGTGGATATTTCTTCACATCTCTGCCGTGATGTACGTATATTTAATTATCCTTTATATTCAAGGGCGTCGTATTAGGGACGTTGGATATTTCATTATATAAGAATTTGCGAAATCCACATTGGGCTGTTTCATGTCTGCATAACATTTGAAGCCGATTGCTACCGTAAGGCCTCCATCTATCATTTTTACACCCCACGCTTCCATCCATTGTCAAATTAACTGTCGTTTGATGCCTCATAATGTACAACCTATTTCTTCTTCTAGCCAAGTAGTACCGTAAGTCCTTTTACCCCCAGTTTGATTCAGTGCTTCTTCAATTGTTGCTCATTGTACCCACCTAATTAACAGCGTTCTAGCATAGTACCAGAGCTCTATTCTCTTTCCGTTTGTGTTGTTTATTGCCCAAGTATTATTTTCAGTGACGATTAAAATGCAAACAAATACCTTCAGAAAATCCTTCGTAACAGTTTAAATCCATCTTCCATATTTTACGTGAAGTGTATACAGTGCATGAACACGCGTACAGTGAAATGTGCACGCAGTGTCTACAGTAGGACATCCTAAACGTTGCAGGATAACGAAACTCAGATCCATCACCGCACTGATGTGAAGAAAGGATCACACGAAGTCGTTAGTGGAATCACGAATTGTTAAAACCTTGAGCAGTTTACACGCCAGAAAGTTGTTTTTAATGAAACAATATGAAACTAACGACAAAACCGGAATATACAACCGTGTTTAGAACTATTTTGTCACCTACGTGTCGTAAAAACGTAGCTAGAACCAGCAACCAGCCGCTTTTTACGATGCTATTTATTTATTTAAATAGCGCCGTTATCGGTTTCGAACCGACAGGTTCATCTTCAGACGGCTTGTTCACATTTTACATTAGTTTTCGCCTTTTCTTTCCCCAACTAATGAGATTTCCTAGTAATCGTGGTGCCCTGCAACCAAAACCAGATGTAAGACAACGTCTTTTTAAATGTAATTGTGCCTCGCAACGATTTTAAGTGATGTAAACAAATCATTAAAGAGAAAATGTTTCGATTACTTACGACGAAACATCCGCGCCATAATGTTCCACTGCAGACTGCTTGTGATCTTACAGCAGCGAAAACATGTGAAAAAAATGAACTAGCCGTCTGAAGATGAACCTGTCGTTTCGAAACAGGTAACAGAGCTATTTAAATAAATAAAATAAAATAGCATTGTTAAAAGTGGCTGGTTGCTGTTATCTTCTATGTAAGAGTCAACCTATATTTTGTACACAGCCACAGGCTCAAAATGTCTGTTTTTGACAAAATAGCAGTTAGAATCAAAGTGTGTATTACAAACCACTTACGATGCTTCAAAAATAAAAAGTCGAGTCGCTTATGGCAATCAAACGAACAGCCTTTTATTTACTCGGAGAGACGGACCTTAAATACTGAGAAGATAGTAACAATCAAGCTAGGAAAGACAGATGATATATATAAAAGTTAACAACTTGTATATTCGGGTGAGGCAAGTACCTACAAGGTCTTTTTTATGGTTATTCTAATGCACAACGCCACCAGCAACTTCATCAGCCTAATATTTCTCGAATGTGCCGAAGCGAGGTTGCAGGAAGCGACATTAAGCAACGTGCCGAGTATATTTCTGTGTGGTTAGTACTTGTATCCGTTTTCAGCTGTCGAGGTCCTGAAGTAACAGGAAGTTAACAGGATACTATTGATCTTACTACAATGTGCAATTCTGTCAATACTCGAGGCCTTTTGAAAAGAATGGCAACAGTCTTTAATATATGCAGTAGTAAGTTTTGCAGAAATGACCGCAAAATATTCTAAATTTGATGTCCGAGGCATATGCCCGCAGATTCGGTATGACATGGTTATAAGACGAGTGCGTGAATCTGCTACGTCTTTATTTTTGTTTCCACTGTAATATGGTTCTTTTCTGTTTCAGTAACTCATTGTGCAGTGGAAAGTCTCGATTTTTTATAAATGTTATACTTTTTCACAGGGTTGCATATTGACCATTTACCTGAATGACATTAATTTATTTTTATGGAACACTTAATCAATGTGCAACTAAGAAAAGGTAGCTACAATGAATATCTCGGCACATAAAAAAATGCGACTCTTATCCGTACAGATAAACTCTTTGCCCCTTTTCGTAGCTCCACGTATTTATACTTTTCTTGCAGTAGAGGCGTAAGCATTCACGTTCGTGAGATACTATGACTACTGATGAAATGAGTAAACTGGTCGATGATTTATTACGTTTCACCGAGGTTTCTTCTTTTTTCTGGCGAAGATGAAAAGTAAGAAACTTGCTATAAATGTCGTTGAGCATCGAACAGTACATCCACCTGATATCCAGAGAAGAATTAAAATTGTAAATTTGGCGAGAACATCTACAGACACAAATATAAGTACTTATCGGAGGATTCATTTCTTTATTTGTCTGCTTGCTTTTTTGGGACTGCCGTAGTGAAAAAATCGCTATAATTGTTACTTTATTCCTCAAGTTTTCGGTACCAAACGTGTCTGAAAAGGAAAAATGTTTATGCTTTGCAACAAATGTATCACTGGTTTATCTTCGGTTATTACAAAAATACCTTAGAATACCTTGTACATTTAGCCCCAATACTTGGTATGGAGAACAAGAAACACGACAAATCTTAATGTAGATTATATATATCTGTCTAATATACTGCAGAGAATAAACCCACAGAGCTGCCAAGCATTTCTGCTAAGGATAAGAGCATTATTTCCTTACGATTATTTTCATTGTCGATCTGAAAATCTGTGACAATTGTCTACAGAATATGGATCTACGAAGTAATGCATGCATTTGTCTAGATTTGTTATAATTCCAGAGCAGATTAGTTTTGTTTGTTGTGGTCCCTGAAGAAATCCTAGACTAGCAAGTTTGTGCACATATTTTATTACCTCGATCGTTGTTGACCGAATTCCAGTGTTTACAAACACGCACCAAACAGCGAAAAGCGGATATATCAAATTTTATATTTCGTCTATCTGACAACGCCGTGGAGTATAATAATGGTTTCAGCATTTATAAAGCTTTATGGAAAGGATTGTTTTCTAGCAGATATTTTCCTTCCATTTATCCCCATCCGCGCCATTTAGTGCATTCACTGCTTCGTTACTGTATGCAGCTCTTTTTAAACGTAGCCTCAGACGTACGTGTCTGGTGAGGACATTGGTTGCCATCACAAACGAAGTACTTACAGGAATTTCCTTTGACCAGCTGCAGGGATTTTCGTGTCTTCACATACACATTATCATCCGAGATATGATTAATTTTCGTTCCGATATTTTGGCTGACAACCGTACAGACGTTCTCATGGTGAGTCGCATGCAATATTTTGAAATCACTTTAAAAGTCTTGCAAACGACTCGCCTTGAGAATGGCTGTAAGGCAGTGAGCTACGAGTAAAGTACCGGAAAGAGAAAAATAACGTCCTCTATGCACGCCCGAAAGATGATAGAATATTCGATCCGTCGGGAAAACTTCAAGACACATAAATAAAGATGTTTGTGTGTTAAATTAGCAGAATACGACAAGGCTGCAAGCTTAGATAAGGCACGCAGCTGTCAGATGAATCTAAACAACAAGCAGATCCAGTTTAATTAATTTGGATGATTCCGCTTGATAACTCTGTTTTTGCCCGCTTTCGCAGCTTCTCACTGGGTCGTTTCTAGTTTGAATTAGGCAGGCGTCAGATGAATGGAAATGTGTTACCTTCTACGAATACTTGCGTCTTTTGGAGCCGTAGAAGAGAATGATTTTTACATTTAGAAGGTTCGCAGCATGACGTCGCGTGGGCTGCAGGGCTGTCCATAAATCCGTGAGAGTACGAGAAGTGCAGATCTTTTTTGAACAGCTCGTTGCACGCATCCCAGATATGTTCAAATGGTTCAAATGGCTCTGAGCACTATGGGACTTAACATCTATGGTCATCAGTTCCCTAGAACTTAGAACTACTTAAACCTAACTAACCTAAAGCCATCACACAACACCCAGTCATCACCAGGCAGAGAAAATCCCTGACCCCGCCGGGAATCGAACCCGGAAACCCGGGCGTGGGAAGCGAGAACGTTACCGCACTACCCCAGATATGTTCAATAACGTTCGTGCCTGGGGAGTTTGGTGGCCAGCGGGAGTGTTTAAACACAGAAGAGTGTTTCTGGAGACAATCTGTAGCAATTCTGGACGTGTGGGATGTCGCACTGGCCTGCTGAAATTGTCGAAATCCATCGGAATGCACAACAGACACGAATATATGCAGGTGATCAGACAGGATTCTGACGTACGTGTCACCTTTCAGATTCGTCCCATATTACTCCAACTGCACATGTCCCACAACATTACAGAGCCTCCACCAGCTTGAACACTGCCCTGCTGTCATGCAGGGTTCTTGGATTCATGAAGTTGCCTCCACAAGCTTACGCCTCCGACAGCTCGATACAATTTGAAACGAGACGCGTCCGACCAGGCAACATATTTCCAGTCATCAACAGTCCAATATCGGTGTTGACGGGCCCAGGCCAGGCGTAAAGGTTTGTGTCGTGCAGTCATCAAGGGCACACGAATGTGCCTTCGGCTCCCAAAGCCCATATCGATGATGTGTCGTTGAATGGTTCGCACCCTGACACTTGTTGATGACCCAGTATTGAAATGTGCAGCAATTTGCGGAAGGGTTGCACTTGAACGATTTTCTTCAATCGTCGTTGGTCCCGTTCATGCAGGATCTTTCTCCGGCCGCAGCAATGTCGGAGATTTGATGTTTTACCGGATTCCTGATATTCACGGTACACTCGTGAAATGTTCGTACGGGAAAATCCCCATTTCATCGCTACCTCGGAGACGCTGTGTCCCATCGCTCGTGCGCCGACTATAACACCACTTTCAAACTCACTTAAATCTTGATAACCTGCCATTGTAGCAGCAGTTAACCGATGTAACAACTGCGCCAGACACTTGTCTTGTATAGGCGTTGCCGACCGCAGCGCCGTATTCTGCCTGTTTACACAGCTCTGTACTTGAATACGCATACCTTTACCTCGATGTGGCCAATAACATTCCCGTCATGGGATATAAATTTCAAAACACGAAGCGCTGTGTTAGATCTTAGCATATCGTCAACGGTGTGGTTGCAACCATCTTACGTGACAACGCAGCTCAGTGTAATAAGGTTCAGCATAAGTTGTTTACTGAAAATAACCTCAATTAAGACACCTAATGTGTACATGATTCTTCTTCTTAAAGGCGCTGCAGTCTGGAACCGCACGCCCGCTACGGTCGCAGGGTCGAATCCTGCCTCGGGCATGGATGTTTGTGATGTCCTTAGGTTAGTTAGGTTTAACTAGTTCTAAGTTCTAGGGGACTAATGACCTCAGAAGTTGAGTCCCATAGTGCTCAGAGCCATTTTCTTCTTTTCTTCATAGTATTTGACTCAGTGCTACTCCATCGGCCTTAAGTATTTCAGGAGTTAAAAATAATAGCAGATACCATTGAGTTTGCTATATATCGTTCTAATTTAAATGACGCTGCGCTCTTTCAGGACACAACTGAGTTAACCTAACACTGGTAGCTGTAGATTTCCAGTACCCATTTCGGAGTGTTTTCTTTTAATCTCCTTTAGATTTATGACTCCTTTTTCTCGAATCCATTCTACAGTTCTCTGGTTCTTTTTAGCTTGAAACTGTGCCAAAATAAGTTCTGCGAAGGGTGTGAGATTGGAAAATAAGTTAATGAAGAAGAATGTTGAACCAGGCGTGAAATCGTAAAATCGGATGCGAGAAAAGCACCTCAGCTGTACTTCACTAGACATTTCAGACATCCAACGTCTTCGCGACGAATCGTAATAAGTTCGTTTACTGCAGAATGATTGCACTTGTTTTAAATTTACGAGGCATTATGCTTGCTTGATAAACTCCAGGTGCTTCGTCCCACTCTACAAAACAATCTTCAAATAGTGCTAGGGCCGGAGTGGGGAGCAGCATTGTTGTGCCTTCAATTCACTGCAGTACTGAACCGAAACCACTACCACCGCATTCCCCCCTTCGCCCCGTCCTCGCTCTATGTCAACGAAACGTTTCGTTTACGACATCAATTCAACCACGGCATATTGAGCCTCAAAATTTTAGCAATCGTGCCATTCCGGGCTGCGAAAGGTTAGATACATTATATTTCATAACATTATTGCTATCTTACTGAAAATCCATAAGAAATGTTGTTGAAACCGTGAAGATCACTTATTTGCGAAATAAGAATTTCACTAAAAAGTATGACTGTTAGTGGGAAAAATAATTATATCCTCTGTTTCTATACCTTTATTCTCACAAACACTTTTGACACCAATCTCTCCGAACGGGTTTGCCTATCATTTCGTTGTTCTCCCATATCTGCAACCAGGAATATCTCTTCATTTATGAATTGAGATCACCAGCATTGACGATCATTGCGTGGACCATAGCGCACGCCGACGGACCAAAAGTGTAAGCCGCTTCACGTCTCAAACCTGGGTGTCTCCTTTCTGGGAGAATCTCTTCCATTTTGTAGCGTGACACACAAAGTACTAGAGGCTTTAGTATGATTACATGGTCTTAAGTTAAGGACCATTGATTTAACGGATGGGTGATATTACGATTCGCAAATAGGTGTTAATTAATGGGCTCTAATATTTCCACAACGTTATTCTTCGTGGTGCGACAAGCTTTCAGTTGCTTAAATAGAAGGATTGACCCACGAGGAACTTCTTCAGTCAAGACTTAAATGAACATGGACTGCTCTACGATTTCTTAATTCTTATGGTACCTTAATCAAAAAGGGATGCAGGAGAATACCGCTCGCCTTTCTGCACAAGAGTTAAGAAGGTGCGAACCAAATGCAGATTGGTTTTATGCCTAGTATTAATTCAGTGAAAGCTGATAATTCTTGGGATTAAGTCCATATTGTAAACAACAAACGACATAAGAAAATATATATTCAGGAGCCAATGTCAGAATTCCCGGATTCCTAAACAGGGGTCGACAAGAGGTTCGCGAAATTAATATCACATATTTCTGGAACTGAACATTTCTGAGTCAAAATACCCTTAGTGAATGAGGAGAATTACCCCAGAATATAATGCTGTATGTCTTACGCGAATGAAAATAAGCAAAGTAGACTAATTTTTGTGTTGGATAATCAGTTATTGCGGATACTGTCCTCATAGTAACTATATCAGCATTCAGTTTTGAACAAGGCCCAGAACATCTAGCTTTTATGACAACTTACCATCTATCTGCACAAATAGGGATGAGGACTGTTCAGATTCACTAATTATGTGCACATTTTGGTAACCTAAATTTCTGTTTATGATTATGATGACGTTCTTTGTGTTTCGGAGCGAAGAGAGGCGGAAATGAGATCATGTTATTCTTAGATGTCGCTCTGGTCTTCAGTCTGAAGACTGGTTTGAGGCAGCTCTCCATGCTACTCGTATTTCATCCTGTGCAAGCCTCTTCATCCCCGAGTAACTACTGCAACCTACGTCCTTCTTAATCGGCTTAGTGTATCCGCCTCTTGGCTTTCCTCTGCGATTTTTACCCTCCACGCTACCCTCCAATACTAAACTGGTGATCCCTCGATGCCTCAGAACGTGTCCTACCAACCGGTCCCTTCTTCTAATCAAGTTGTGCCACAAATTCCTTTTCAGTACCTCCTCATTAGTTACGTGCTCTACCCATCTAATTCCTTAGATAGAGAAGTATATTTGGGGAATTTTAGTTTCCATGTGAATCCTCTCTGTTTATAATTGTTAAATTTCCACCAGAAGGTTGTGACGTTTAGGTTATTTATGCCTCGCAACAAACGTACAACTGATTTATCTTCGATATCACAAAAATACTTTAGAATACGTCGTACATTTAGCCCAAATGCATGAAGGAGACCGTGCTGAGCGCAAGGATACTTCGGCTGGAAGTTAATGGGCGGTTAGGAGCAACCAAACAGACCTGCAGAGTTTCTTCAAAACTCGGTTTAAAATTGCCGTAATATTTGTACGATGCACATATATCTCTTCATAACTACTCTGCAGTTCACTCTCATGTGGGTGGCAGAGGGGTTCTTCGAACCACATTTAGACTATTTCTCTGCCTGCCTGTTTGGCTTCTGTCTCGGGTTCTTCGGCTATTTGACGATTATTCTGACGTTTCGCTAGCTCGAGTGGCTGGCATTGTCAAAGCTTCACCCTCTATTCACCAACAGTAATGGAGGGTGAAGCTTTGACAATGCCAGCCACTCGTGTCGGCGAAATGTCAGAAAAATCATCAAACAAACTTCGGCTCAAGAACCCGAGGCAGAAGCCGACAGGCAATTTGTCAACAAGTGCCCACGAAAGCCTTCACAATATTATATTTCTCTGTCGTACCACTCTCGTACAGCGTCGGAAAAACCAGTATTTAAGTTTTTCCTTGCGAGCTCTGAATTCTATCATTTTATTTCAATGATCTCCCTTCGTAGGTGGGTGTCAACAAAATATTTTCACAATCAGAGTGGAAAGATGGTGATAGAAATTTCGTGAAAATTTCGTCTCGCAACGAAAGACGCCTTCATTCTCAGTGACTGCCATTCAAAATCGCGTGGCATATATTCTGCGTAATCGAAGTCGCGCTCTTCCCTATTTCGCGATAGAAGAAAACGATCTGCCCTTCTTTAAACTTTCTTCGTGCTTTCCGTCAATCCTATGTGGCACGGATGCCATTCCAGTCAGCAAGACTCCATAGGACGACGGACAAGTGTAGCCTAGGCGGTCTCTTTAGTACACCGGTTGCACTGCTAAGTGTTCCGCCAACAAAAGGCATTCTTGGGTTAGGTTTCCCTCGAACATTTTCGATATGACGGTTCCTATTTCAATTGCCAGGTACTTAGCTGATCCCACAGCCTTCAACTTTATCTGATTTACTGCATAAGCGAAGTCTAACGGGTTACTTTGACTACTCATGTGGATGACCTCACACTTTTCATTATTGATGGTCAATTGCCACTTTTCGCACCATGTTGTCGTTGTTGTTGTTGTGGTCTTCAGTCCAGAGACTGGTTTGATACAGCTCTCCATGCTGCTCCATCGTCTGCAAGCATTTTCATCTCCGAATAACTATTGTAACCTACATCCTTCTGAATTTGCTTAGTGTATACATCTCTTGGCCTCCCTCTAAGATTTTTACCCTCCACGCTTCCTTCCAGTACTAAATTGGTGATCCCTTGATGCCTCAGAACATGTCCTACCAACCGATCCCTTCTTCTTGTCAAGTTGTGCCACAAATTCCTCTTCTCCCAATTCTGTTCAATACCTCCTCATTAGATACGTGATCTACTCATCTAATCTTCGGCATTCTTCTGTAGCACCACATTTCGAAAGCTTATATTCTCTTCTTATATAAGTATTCATCGTCCATGATTCACTTCCATACATGGCTACACTTCACACAAATACTTTCAGAAAAGACTACCTGACACTTAAATCTATGCTCGATGTCAATAAATTTCTCCTCTTCAGAAACGATTTCCTTGCCTTTGCCAGTCTACATTTTATATCCTTTCTACTTCGACCATCATGAGTTATTTTGCTCCCCAAATAGCAAAACTCATCTACTACTTTAAGTTTCTCGTTTCCTAATCTAATTCCCTCAGCATCAACTGATTTAATTCGACTGCACTCCATTATCCTCGTTTTGCTTTTGTTGATGTTCATCTTATATCCTCCTTTCAAGACACTGTCCATTCCATTGAGCTGGTGTTACAGGTCCTTTGCTGTCTCTGACAGAATAACAATGTCATCGGCAAACCTCAAAGTTTTTGTTTCTTTACCATGGATTTTCATTCCTACTCCAAATTTTCCTTTTGTTTCGTTTACTGCCTGTTCAATATACAGATGGAATAACATCGGGGATAGGGTACAATCCTGTCTCACTCCCTTCTCAATCACTACTTAACTTTGGTGCCCCTCAATTCTTACAACTGCCATCTGGTTTCTGTACAAATTGTAAATAGTCTTTCGCTCTCTGTATTTTACCCCTGCCACTTTTAGGATTTGAAAGAGAATATTCCAGTCAACATTACCAAAAGCATTCTCTAAGTCTACAAATGCTATAAACGCAGGTTTGCCTTTCCTTAACGCCGGCCGAAGTGGCCGTGCGGTTAAAGGCGCTGCAGCCTGGAACCGCAAGACCGCTACGGTCGCAGGTTCGAATCCTGCCTCGGGCATAGATGTTTGTGATGTCCTTAGGTTAGTTAGGTTTAACTAGTTCTAAGTTCTAGGGGACTAATGACCTCAGCAGTTGAGTCCCATAGTGCTCAGAGCCATTTGAACCATTTTTGAACCTTTCCTTAACCTACTTACTAAGATACGTCGTAGGATCAGTATTGCCTCGCGTGTTCCAATATTTCTACGGAATCCAAACTGATCTTCCCCGAGGTCGGCTTCTACCAGTTTTTCCATTCGTCTGTAAAGAATTCATGTTAGTATTTTGCAGCCGTGGCTTATTAAACTGACAGTTCTGTAATTTTCACGTCTGTCAACACCTGCCTTCTTTGGGTTTGGAATTATTCTATTCTTGAAGTCTGAGGGTATTTCGCCTGTCTGATACATCTTGCTCACTAGATGGTAGAGTTTTGTTAGACCTGGCTCTCCCAAGGCTGTCAGTGGTTCTAATGGAATGTTGTCTACTCCCGGGCCCTTGTTTCGACTCAGGTCTTTCAGTGCTCTGTCAAACCCTTCACGCAGTATCTTATCTCCTATTTCATCTTCATATACATTCTCTTCCATTTCTATAATATTGTCCTCAAGAACATCGTCCTTGTATAGACCCTCTATATACTCCCTCCACCTTTCTGCTTTCCCTTCTTTGCTTAGAACTGGTTTTTTATCTGAGCACTTGGTATTCTAAATCACTTCACCGTTTTGATCATCCGACGAGTTTACTAGATGGTAGATGACAGCATCATCTATGAGGGCTCCTCAGATTGTCTCCTAAATCGTTTATAGAGATTAACAACAGCGAGGAACTATGACAAGTCCTTATGGGACGCTGTATATCATTTCTGTTTCACTCGATTCATTTGCGTCAGTTAATACCAACTGTGACCTTTCCAACGGGAAATCACGAATACGATCGCACAGCTTGATTAGAAGCCGCTTGTTAGGAACGGTGAAAAAGCTTCCCGGAAATCTAGAAATATGGAAACAATTTGGGATCCCCTGTAGATAGCACTAATTACCTCGTGCGAATAAAAAGCTAGTTGTATTTAGAAGAACGAGTTACTTTCTGAACCCTAAGTATCAATAGATCGTTTTCTTCGAGGTGATTCATAATGTTCCAAAATCCCACTGCAAATGGACGTCATTAATGTGCGTCTGTAATTTGTCCGTTTACTCCTATTAACTTTCTAGTGTACTGGTGTAACCTGTGCAACTTTCCTGATTATAGTCTACTGAAGCGCTCCAAGCGTACTAGGCCCGAATTATAAGCCCGTACAAGATCTTGTGGCAGTGTGTTTAAATGATAAAAACACAAAGTACCATTGGTATGGTATTGAACTGGGGACCTATAAACGACGGAGAGGCTTTGTTCCCGCCGTAGCCCTCAGTGGTTTACAACCCCACAACAGACTACAGCAGTCTACTCACCCCACCGCCGCCCCACACCGAACCCAGGGTTATTGTGTGGTTCGGCCCCCAGTGGAGCGCCCCCCCCCCCTCCCCGGAAACGTCACACACGAGTGTAACCCCAATGTTTGTCTACGGTCGCAGGTTCGAATCCTGCCTCGGACGTGGATGTGTGTGATGTCCTTCGGTTAGTTAGGTTTAAGTAGTTCTAGGGGACTGATGACCTTAGCTGTTAAGTCCCATAGTTCTCAGAGCCATTTGAACCCAATGTTTGCGTGGTAGAGTAATTATGGTGTACGCGTACGTGGAGACAGTGTTAGCACAGCAATCGCCGACATTGTGTAACTGAGGCGGAATAAGGGGAACCTGCCCGCATTCGCCGAGGCAGATGGGAAAACCGCCTTAAAAACCATCCACAGACTAGCCGGCGCATCGGACCTCGACACTAATCCGCCGGGCGGATTCGTGGCGTCCGGAAATCCGTGCGTTAGACAGCACGGCAAACCGGGTGGGTTTCAGCGTACCATTACTAGCATAACAGTGCCAAAGTTGTGAATTCACATTAGCGTATCATTAATTGCTTATGAAATTCAAAAAGATTTAGAAACTTCCGTGAAAATATTTACCAAAAGTGCACTGTACACACTCACTCAGAAAGTTCGTTGTTATAACGAAACGACCTTTAACAGAAACAAAACTGAACGTACGTTAAGTGCACCAGTAAGCAATATGGCAGACTCAGCACTCAGCTGATACCTGACCGCTGCAGACAGCTACTACCTCGCGCAGAACTATCGGGCGCCGCTACTGACGCGATCATAATAATGAGCCCGTTCACACGATAGATGGCCGCCATTAACGCAACTGGTTCGTCCTGTAAAACTGGCATAAGTAGGACCCAGGAGCCTCAGAACCTGAGTATTGTCAGATTTGTGACGCCGCCAACACGCACACCCGCGTCTTGAATGCAGTGTCAGTCGCATTGGACGTCGCTCTAGCCGCCATGTTGGCGAATCTCGTTCTGGGTGCTCACGCTCTCATATGAGTCGTGAGAGCTTCTGATGCGCAGCGCGTGACGCCCGCCGTTTCCGAGGCGTAAACTATCGCCTTGATTTACGTGATGGAAAGTCCTGTTCGTGTAGCGAAACGCGCATTATATCAGTTGTGCGGACTGACTTCTGCGGAGCCTGGGGTTTTTGCACGGATAACCGTAATTTCGCAGGTAGCATACAGGCACACTAGCAATATGTTTCCTGTCACGCAGTGTAGAGCAACGTGCCACGTGTTACCAGGAAATCGTTTTAATCTGTGTAGCAAGGTTGAAAAACTTGCAACGAGTCACTTTTTCATGGTCATTTATTTTACCGTTACCAGTTTCAGGCAGGTTTGCTCATATTCAGACCGTCGTTACATACTTACATTAGAAGGTCACCAGTTTGCGTAAGTCGTTGCTCCCTAGCTGTGGCAACGAGGTTCATAAGGATAACGGCAAAATATCAAAAGAAAGTTGTAAGTAGGCTGTTTAGGTTTTTTTATTGGTAACGCCAACTCTGTATGAAAATCACTGGCTGTGCTGTGTGCAGTCTGTGACTGCTTTGCATTGTTGTAATACTCGCCATTGTAGTGTTAGGCAGCTGGCTGTGAACAGCGCGTAGCGTTGCTCAGTTGGAGGTGAGCCGCCAGCAGTGGTGGATGTGGGGAGAGAGATGGCGGAGTTTTGCAATTTGTCATGAACTGCTATATTTATATATGATGATATCAAGGTAAATACATTGTTTGTTCTCTATTAATATCTTTCATTTGCTAACTATCCCTATCAGTAGTTAGTGCCTTCCATAGTTTGAATCTTTTATTTAGCTGGCAGTAGTGGCGCTCGCTGTATTGCAGTAGCTTGAGCAGCGAAGATTTTTGTGAGGTAAGTGATTTGTGAAAGGTATAGTTTACTGTTAGTCAGGGCCCATTCTTTTGTAGGGATTATTGAAAGTCAGATTGCGTAGCGCTAACAAAATATTGTGTGTTAGTTTAAGGACAGTCGTGTATAATTGTTCAAAGGGGACGTTTCATAAAGTGAACGGTCGCAGTTTTCAGTCTTTCATTATATCAACAGTCACAGAGTTTTAACACCCAACCTGGATAAAATAATCTTTAATACATTCTGAAGCGCCAAAGAAACTGGTATAGGCATCTGTATTCAAACACACAGATATGTAAACAGGTTTGCTACGGCGCTACGTTCGCGAACGCCTATATAAGACAACTGGTGTCTAGCTCATTTGTTTGATAGGATACTGCTGCTACAATGGCAGGTTATCAAGATTTAAGTGAGTTTGAATGTGGTGCTATAGTTGGCGCACGAGCGACGGGACACAGCATCTTCGAGATAGCGATGAAATGGGAATTTTCCCATACGACCATTTCACGAATGTACTGTGAATATCAGAAATCCGTTAAAACATCAAATCTCCGACATCGCTGGGGCCGGAAAAAGATCCTACAACAACGAGACCAACGACGACTGCAGAGAATCCTTCAACATGACAGAAGTGCAACCCTTCCGCAAATTGCTACAGATTTCAATGCTGCGCCATAAACAAGTGTCAGCGCGGGAACAATTCAACGAAACATCATCGATATGGGCTTTCGGAGCCGAAGGCCCACTCGTGTAACCTTGATAACTGCACGACACAAAGCTTTACGCCTCGTCTGGGCCTGTCAACGCCAACATTGAACTGTTGATGACTGGAAACATGTTTCCTGGTCGTACGAGTCTCGTCTCAAATTGTATCGAGCGGATGGACGTGTACGGGTATGGAGACAACCCCATGAATCTATGGAACCTGCACATCGGCAGCTGGTGGAGACTCTGTAATGGTGACGAGCGTGTGCAATTGGAGTGATATGGGACCCCTGATGCGTCTAGATACGACTCTGACGGGTGACACATGCGTATTCATCCTGTCTGATCACCTGCGTCCATTCATGTCCATTGTGCATTCCGACGGATTTGGGCAATTTCAATAGAACAGTGCGACACCCCACACGTTCAGAATTGCTAAAGAGTGACTCCAGGAGTACTCTTCTGAGTTTAAACACTTCCACTGACCACCAGACTCCCCAGACATGAACATTATTGTGTGTACCTGGGATGCCTTGCGACGTGCTGTTCAGAATAGATCTCCACCCTCTTGTACTCTTATGGATTTATGGACAGCCGTGCAGGATTCATCGTGTCAGTTCCCTCCAACACTACTTCAGACATTAGTCGTGTCCATGCCACGTCTTGTCGATATTAGGCAAGTGTGCCAGTTTCTTCGGCTCTCCAGTGTAGTGTTCATTAGCTCAACACTGCTACAGTATGGACTACTGACGTGTCGCGGGGAGTGCCCAAGAGAATATCTCAAGTGTGCTGCCAGCTGCGGAGTTTGGATACTGGCTTTGAGGGTAGTTTTGAGTAAGCCTCGGAGTTGGTGTGTTGAACAACTTAAGCTGCGGATTTCTCGTGTAGAGCAGGATAAAGTTGCGGAGCTGGTTTGTTGGGCGGGTTAAAGTTGCAAAGTGCGTGTGAGTTGCAAGGGATGGTGGGGACAGATAGGGAGAACTATGACGGACGATAGGAGAGGTGTGGTAGGGGCTGTGAATGGTGGGGCGGCGGGGAGGCGGGGATCACGGCAGAGGAGCAGTTCGCTGAACCCGCAGGCGTGCTTCAGGAAACACGAGACCTGCCGCGGTCGCGTCGTATCGCATCTGCGGTCAGGCTGTTGCACCAAGTTGCTTCTTTATAACGGCTTGTCTGCCAGCTTGGCCGCAGCTGGGTAGCGGCCTACTGTGGTCTCAGGTTCCCAGACGTCAAGAAATGTAAAGCAGGAAGGGTCACATGACGAAGGCATACCGACCCAGCTGGATGCCCTACTCGCACAGTGAAGAAGAAAAAAATTGATGTATTGATTGCCTCCAATGGGAATTATTCTAGAATAACGTCTTGGGAATGCTTACACATTTCTGCAAGGCATTATCACATATGTGCGCCTGGTCCCGGCGGAGGTTCGAGTCCTCCCTCGGGCATGGGTGTGTGTGTTTGTCCTTAGGATAATTTAGATTAAATAGTGTGTAAGCTTCGGGACTGATGGCCCTATCAGTTGAGTCCCATAAGATTTCACACACACACACATTGTCACATATTATCAGCTTCTTAACGAGATTAAATAACACAAAACTAAAAATAAATGTTATTTTAGTGTGCTAATGTAATACAAAGCTGTTAGCACACTATGTAGAACATATTCTTGATGTTGTCTCATTACCGTTATTTATTGAGATAAAAGACGTTGACAAACGTCTTCTTGTGTAAAAATTTAAAAAAGTAGCATTACGTTGTTTTGCTGGTTTTATGAAGTATGACACTGTATAACTCTTTCTTACTAAAGAAAGACAAAGGAAAACCTTACATTCGTCAGGCTTTACGTACCCACTTACGAGAGTTTTCGCCGTACATTCGATTCTTTTATCAATTTTGAATTCCGTGATATATTATTAAAGAAAGTCTCACTCGAAAAATTGGTTAGAAATGTTGAATCCTGTCTAGTCCTCGAATCTGAGGTGTCTAGGAAACCTGCTTTCTCGTATCGCTAGACAACATTCAAACAAATCGTATTAATGAATTTTATTACGAAATGAACTGTGACAATGCTTAACTTGGTATTAACACAAATGTGTCGCAAGCAAAGGGCAAGAGACAAAATAGACAATGTTCTTCATTTTGTACAATTCCTAAGTCGCTGGTGTTGAAGGGCCTGCTGTAAAAGTGGGCCGTGGCCATTCGACGCGGCGCTTACGTCCTCGTCGCATAGAGGCCGCTGCCGTGCGATTGGCTGACGTCTTCTTCGCAGCCCTGTCCCCTCTACCGTTCCTGACAGCCGTGTCGGCACTTGACTTTAGGCCGTAACAAGAAAGAATGAGAGGATCCCTGTAGATAATAACAATTATAATAAACGTAACAGTTCCTCTTAGCTGTGAACGCAATAATAAACTAGCGAGTAGCACCTAACATTGAAACTCTTAATCATTTTTCTATGAGTAGCGGTCTCCACTCGCCAGGAACCGCAGTGTAACATCGACGCGAACGCTCGCTTGGGGTTGTTTCTGTCAAATCTCAATCCACGTCTGTACTACACTAGAATCCAGACGTAAGGACTGCAGAGCAGTTTATATAGGGCAGACAAGCAGAAACTTTAATAGCAGATCACAGAAGAGCATTAAAAAGTAACATCTGTCATTCCACATTCGCTGAACAACTCATGGACAAGAAACATAACCCAACAAATATCAATACTGATTTAAAAATTCTCAAATGCAGCAACAGCCCTCCACAAAAACTAATAATTGAAGAAAATTGTCAGATACAAAAAGTCATAGTGGAAGGCAAAGAAGTGATAAATGAATACACAGCCCTCTGCAATGGGACTCTGGTCTCTGCCCTCAAAGAGTTATTAGACAAGACCAACCTATAGAGCTCTCATCCCTCCCTCCCCACCATCCAAGGCCCCGCCCCCTACAAAAAGATCCTAAAACCTACTGTCACATTCCCTCTCTCTCTCTCTCCCTCTCCTCTCTCTCTCTCTCTCTCTCTCTCTCTCTCTCTCTCTCTCTCTCTCTCCCCCTCTCCCCCTCCCTCCCTCCCTCGCTTTTCACAACCCCCCCCCCCACATACACACACACACTCACTCACACAAAAAATCCTAAAACCTACTGTCACATTCTGTCTCTCTCTCTCTCTCTCTCTCTCTCTCTCTCTCTCTCTCTCCCCTCCCTCCCTTTTCACACACACACACACACACACACACACATTCACAGACAACTCTGAAAGTTTCAGAACAACCGCCAGGAACACCTTCAACTGTTCCATTGTCCATCATGTTTGTTTTTACAGCTGGTAAACAGAGAAACAGTGACAGTGGCAACACAATATATAGTGTTTGAGAGTGATGAAGATGAGGAATAAGAAAATGTGGGTGAAACATTATGTAAATAGACACACACACTCATACGTAGAATTAATTAATTTCAGGCATAGACATAATAATTTTCAAATCGTAATTTTGGCTTAAACAATTTTATCTACTTTAAGGTGTAAGTGGTTGCAGATGACAAACTGTGGAACAAAACAGTCACTGTAGAAACAGAACACATCAGAAAAACCACACCATGTGGTAAAAAAGGTATGAATTCATAATTTATGTGTTTTTTTCAAATTTCTGTAATTACGACTCTACACTAATAATTACATGTATGCAAACAGTAAGAACATTCTTTAACAGATGAAAACGAAGAGCAAGAGGAAGAACTCCTTAACAATATTTTTGGCGCACAACGAAGTCATTGTGACACATCAGTAACTGATTTACGCCACTTGGCATTAGGGAATAATCTACCACAACAAAGAGTAAATTGTTGCAGGCAAGGATCGAGTGACACAGTTGAGGAAGACACTCCCAAACACAAGCCTTACAAAATCAGATTTCACTTCGTATAAGTCTTATTTTTCCTTTATCTACCTCTAGCCATTTTGTCCTACCTGCCGGGCAGCGTTTCACTTAAGCTCACTTTTCCACTATAAAAGGATAAAGTTTTATAGGTACGTAATGCGTATAGTTTATACAGAAACACTTCATACGCTTATCTATGACGATGTCGGAGAAAAATAGCAGTTTCCTTAGGTTGGCCGCCGTTCCCTTATTTCCTCTTACTATCGGGTTCCTCTTTTTCGTTTTACCTTTATTCACATCTGAAGAGACAAGCCGATCATTAGACCAAGTGAAAATTTTGTCCAACTCTTTCTGCATTTCCTTACGAATGATGCTATCCTGGTGACAACAGCATTGTCATCTCTTAACAGTCTCGTGTATGGTGACGCTGCTCCTGTCTGGTAAACCTTTAACGCCTTCTGCACTCTGATCATCATAAGAAAACCTGATGTAAACATTACGCCATCATAAGGATACGTTTTATGCTTTGTTACACACACATAGACAGAGCGATAATGCGGGACAACAGCTTTACCGGCGTATTAAACTTGGGACAGCACTGCCCAGCCAGCGGTCCACGTACAATGTAATGACGTGAGCATTTGCAGTTGAGACGTAAAAAGAGACGAGCAGGGGAAAACTGTAGCTTAGAATGTCAATTAATTTTTAAAGAGGATTGAAAGTAGACTGCAAGAGGAGCAGTACGGTTTCAGACCGGGAAGATCAACAACGGACCTCATATTTGCGGTAAGGCAACTGCAGGAAAGGCACTATGAGTACGGGAAGGACTTAATCATGGCCTTTTTAGATATTGAGAAGGCGTATGACAGTATCTGTAGGGACAAGCTCTGGGATGTGCTGAACGCAAAAGGGATAGATGAAGAGATAACACGAAAAGTCAGAAAAATGTATGAGGGAAGTGAGAGTTGTGTGAAAGTGGGGAGGGAACGTACTGCATGGTTCAAGCTGGAAAATGGGCTGCGACAGGGAAGTGCACCTTCGCCTTTATTGTTTATTATTGTTATGGATGAAATCCTACAGCATGTATCAGATGCAATTGGAGATCATAAAATGAAAGCAGTGCTTTTTGCCGATGACCTGATGTTATGGGGAAATTGCGAGAAGGAGGTGCAAGAGCATTTAGATGCATGGGAGGCAACGGCAGCACAATATGGAATGCATTTCTCTGCAAAGAAAAGTGAAATAATTGTCACAACAAGGAAGAAGAACAGGCCAAATGTGGATATAACTTGTGGAGGGGAAAAACTACAAGTGGTAGAGAACTTCAAGTACCTGGGAAGCGTGATTGAAAGTAAGGGGGGAAACGCAATGGAAATAAATGAAAGGTGCAGAAAAGCAGGGCGGTTCTACAAATGTATTAGGGGGCTTATTTGGAGCAAGGAGGTGCCACAGAAATCCAAGGGAATTATATACCGAACCTACTTTGTCCCCATATTGGCATACGGAAGTGAGACATGGGTAATGCACAAAAGCGACAAAAGTAGAATACAGGCTAGTGAAATGAAGTTCCAGAGGAGCAGGTTGGGTGTAACAAGACGAGACAGATTGCGAAATGTGTATGTGAGGGAAAGACTAAAGGAGGAACCAGTACAGGACAGGATAGAGAAATCAAGACTGCAGTGGTATGGACACATGAAGAGAATGGATGAGGGAATAATTCCAAAGAGGATGTTTGATCTGCAACTGGAGGGGAAGAGGCCCAGAGGAAGACCAAGAGATAGATGGGTGAAGGGAGTGAAGGAATGTGTGACGAGAAGAGGAGAGAACTGGACGAAGGTGGAAGAGGGGGAATGGTGGAAAGACAGAACACGTTGGAGAGGCTTGTGTTCCCGACAGACCCAGCCAGTGGCTGGAAACTGTCCAAGATGATGATGATGAAATAATATTCGGCAAAACTCAAGCACTACCGTGCGCTTCTTAGGTGACGAGACGGAAAGCATAAAATGCTCTCGTTATCACCTAATTACAAACAAGAGTGATGAAAATATCCCCATCAAACACAGAGTAATTGTTCTGAATGAGCTATGAGTCGTGCAGAAGCATACTGCAGGGATTTCACCGTACTGTTGAATACTGAAGCCACTGAAGGTACTAATACAAGTCAATCGTTTAGAAATCTCTTAGATCCTTCTTTATCCGAATCGGAAAAATACATTTCAGCTCTTGCAGTGTCACCTGCTACGTTGATAACGAGCCTATCAACAACAGAATCCACGAAGCCAACCAGGCGCCGCATTTTCTCTTCTTTTATGACGAGCCGTTCTAAATCCCGCTAGCGTTCGGCAGACATGTGAAAAACCTGCGTGCGTTAGTTCCAGTACGTCTGGCAGCTTGACAGTCTTGTTGCTTCGCGGCCCAAATCCCGTAACTTGGCACCGGATGATTTCTGTTGGGTTCATATTGTAATGGTACAGTGGCAAATGTAAAAATACAGCATTTGCATGGTGTGCTCGATGCTGCGAAAATGATTGTTTTTCGTGTTCCTACGAAAAATGGTTCAAATGGCTCTGAGCACTATGGGACTTAACATCTGAGGTCATCAGTCCCCTGGAACTTAGAACTACGTAAACCTAAGTAACCTAAGGACATCACACACATCCATGCCCGAGGCAGGATTCGAACCTGCGACCGTAGCGGCCGCGCGGTTCCAGACCGACGCGCCTAGAACCGCTCGGCCACACCGGCCGGCATGTTCCTACGACACTTATCTACATATATGATATGAAACGACGGACATAGTACAAATAAAGAGTATCCGGTTTTCATTTTTGCCTTAAAAAATTAAACTGTAATATTTTCTTAATTTAAGCAACTTTTATTAACAGTCTTTCATAAAATATCGATAACAGAGAATTTATATTTGTAATGAAAACAGGAATTTCGTGTGCAGTATGTAATTAGAAATAACAAACGTGCATTATTCACAAAAAATTATGATGACTTTTACAATTACGAGATGTCCGCCTCCGGTAGCTGAGTGATCAGCGCGACAGAATGTCAATCCTAAGGGCCCGTGTTCGATTCCCGGCTGGGTCGGAGATTTCTCCGCTCAGGGACTGGGTGTTGTGTTGCCCTAATCATCATCATTTCATCCCCCATCGACGTGCAAGTCGCCGACGTGGCGTCAAATCGAAAGACTTGCCTCGGGCGAACTGTCTACCCGACGGGAGGCCCTAGCCACACGACATTATTATTATTATTATTATTAATTATGAGATGTAGGTATTTCAAATTGAACGAGAAAAAACAATGGCTCACACGAGATTTGAACAGCGAACCGAACACTGAAATTCATTTTCAGTCAGCTACACATCCTATTTGTATTTGTTTCTCAACGGAATGTAATACAGTCCTCCGTAAACTTCAAGCCGACTACCTCTGTAAATCTATGAAAAACGTTAAGAACAGCATATTTCTCGGAACTTTTTAACCGCGTTCCACGCGCGTGTTTCACTACGGAACAGTATATCAGACTCAGCCATTTTCATACTGCGCGTCAACAGCGAGACAATCAGAGCACAACAGTGCAGAGGCTGTGACTGTCACGATTTTTGAAATAAAAACTACATACCTAAAGCGTTGATGGCTGTTAACACATTTGAATGTCTTGAAGTTTCATTTAACGTAACTCAGTAATAATATATCTAGAACATAAGTAGCACCTACTTCCAAGAGCGTGACAACACCAGTGTACGGCTTCTGACTAATCATAGCGTTTGTGTTTGTTTACAAAAACTCAACTGGTATTGATGGTATTTCCATCAAAGTGTTGAAACACACACACATTTTCATTTGTGAAGTCCTGTGCCACATCTTTAGTGAATCACTGAGGCAAGGAATTGTCCCTGATAGACTTAAATATGCAGTGGTGAAACCATTGTACAAGAAGGGTGACAGAAACGAAGTAACCAATTATCGTCCTATTTCACTCTTAACTTGTTTCTCCAAGATTCTCGAGAAACTTGTACGCAGAAGGATTCTTGAACATCTTAGTAAATACAATATTCTCAATAAAAGTCAGTTCGGTTTCCTGAAAAACATCTCAACAGAAGATGCAATATATTCTTTCACCAATGCAATTCTTGAATCAATCAATAATAAAATGTCTCCAACTGGAATTTTATGTGACCTTTCTAAGGCGTTCGATTGCGTGAACCATGAGATTTTTCTGAGAAAGGCAGAATTTTATGGGTTAACAGGAGAAGCAGGGATGTGGCTTGCCTCCTATTTAAAGGACCGGAAACAGAAAGTCATGGTAAACGACACTAATGGGGAACCAGTGTCCTCTTCTTGGGGCACAAAAAACTGTGGAGTTCCTCAGGGCTCTATTCTGGGTCCTCTACTTTTCCTTATTTCATAAATAACCTTCCAATGCGTGCAAGGGCTAAGATAAAATTTACTTTGTTTGCCAGTGACACGGCGATTCTGGTAGACAGTTCAACAAATACTAATCTTGAAATCAATGTAAATGAAATTTTTCAGGAGACCTTTAACTGGTTTACCTCTAATGGATTATCACTAAATTTTGAAAAAACTCAGTTGATTCAATTCCATACAAGCCAAAATATCGAAGGTGAGATTAATGTCAAATACAATGATGGGAATTTAGCAAGAGTGGAGTCGACAAAGTTCCTGGGTCTACTTGTTAATAGCAATCTAAACTGGTCCTCACACATTCCTTAGCTATATAAAACTAAGCTCAGCAATTTACGCTATTCGTGCGATTGCTTCCTTCAGTGACTTAAATACTTTGATAGCTGCCTATTTTGGTTATTTTCATGCCCTGATGGCCTATGGAATTATATTCTGGAGAAACCAGCCGAAGGCAAACAAAATCCTCATAGCCCAGAAAAGAGTCATTAGGATTCTGTGTGGTGTCAATTCCAGACATTCCTGCAGGAAACTCTTCCAAGAACTGAGAATACTCACAACAGTACCTCAGTACATTTTCTCTCTCATGTGTTTCTTGTGTAAAAATCATTCCCTTTCTGAAATGAACAGCATGTATCATAACTATGACACTAGGGTAAAAATGATCTACATCTTGAGCAAAAGATCTAAGTATGGTGGAAAATGGTGTACACTACTCTTGCATAAAAATATTTAATGCTCAGGCAATAAAAATGACAGTTACAGATCCACCTACTTTTAAAGATTAACTTGAACAGTATCTTCTAAGTAAAACCATTTACTCACTGGACGAATTTATGTATGAGAATATATGAATTGATTTTGATCTATTGTAAGTCTGTTCAATGTAATTTGTAACTTTTTACAAAAAACAATTCTTGTAAACATTTTTTTCTATGTAATATATTATTCACTGTATAACATCAGGGTTATTCTTATGATGATCGGAGCATAGTGTGCGGGAGACTGTTGTTTGTCGTGACGCCTGCCTACCGAGGCACTTCACGCAGGTGTGGGCCTCGCTGCAGCTACCACCCAGCATCTGCCACGCTGCTGACTCAGCCCTGCTGCCTTTTGAGAGATTTCCGCACAAACGACTGTTCCCCCAGGTGTAGAACTCTCCAGACACCTGCAGACAATATACAGCCGCCGTAGCACCGCACGCGGCGTGCCCATTAGCAGGAAACGCTACGCTAGGCCGACAAGAGGTTTCCCGTTTCCTTTGTTCGACGAACAGCTCCGAACAGCACTCCCAGACAGTGCGGCAGTCGACAGTTTCATCTGTAAAGCGAAGGTCGGACGGTGACAGATGTCAGATCAGCAGTCTTCATAGCGACTGTGTTGTTCCGCTGCTTGCCGAACAGTTTCGTGCAGGCCAAGTAGAGGGATGCGTTACCGCTGTATCTGAGCATGTATCTGCCCACTAGAATTATCATTGAAAGACAATTTCGATACTTACAAGGGAACCTCCCCATCGCACCCCCCTCAGATTTAGTTACAAGTTGGCACAGTGGATAGTCCTTGAAAAACTGAACACAGATCAATTGAGAAAACAGGAAGAAGTTGTGTAGAACTGTGAAAAAATAAGCAAAATATACAAACTGAGTAGTTCAAGGAAACATAAGCAACAATAAGGACGATAGGAACGCAGGAGCGCCGTGGTCTCGTGGTAACCGGAGTAGCTGCGGAACGAAAGGTCCAAGGTTCAAATCTTCCATCAAGTGTAAATTTTAATTTTTTATTTTCAGTTTATGTGACAAACTCTTATGTTTTCATCACTTTTTTGGGAGTGACTATCACATCCACAAGAAAACCTAAATCGGGCAAGGTAGAAGAATCTTTTTACCCATTCGCCAAGTGTACAAGTTAGGTGGGTCGACAACATATTCCTGTCATGTAACGCACATGCCGTCACCAGTGTCGTATAGAATATATCAGATGTGTTTTCCGATGGAGGAATCGGTTGACCTATGACCTTACGATCAAATGTTTTCTGTTCCCATTGGAGAGGCACGTCCTTTCGTCTACTAATCGCACGGTTTTGCAGTGCGGTCGCAAAACACAGACACTAAACTTATTACAGTGAACAGAGATGTCAATGAACGAACGGACAGATAATAACTATGCAAAAATAAAGAAAGTAAAATTTTCAGTCGAGGGAAGGCTTGAACCAAGGATCTTTCATTCAGCAGTTGCTCACGCTACCACGGGACCACGGCGTTTCTAAACACACTTCGTCCATGATGTTGCTTATGTGGCCCATGGACTACTCAGTTTGTATATTTTGCTTATTTTTTCACAGTTCCACACAACTTCTTCCTGTTTTCTCAATTGATCTGTGTTCAGTTTATCAAGGCCTATCCACTGTGCCAACTTATAACTAAATCTGAGGGGGGTGCGATGGGGAGGTTCCCTTGTTAGGAAATCATTGCCTTCCTAGTCGAGGTAAATTTAATTGTACAGGGTGAAAGCGGGTTCACCAGGTGGGGGAGAACTGCGGAAATGGATCCCTGAAAGAAATCTTCTTTCGTCTTTAGTATACCTGTCGTGTGACACGTTCCAACTGGGGATTCTCCATCGTGTCCTCTTCTAAGCTACTTCTGTCTTCAGTTTGTAAGTTCGCCCTCTTCTAATGCCGTCGATCATTCCAGTTCTCTTGCTACCTCTTCCTCTCATTCCTTCCACTTTTTCCTCCATAATTCTTTGTTGCAGACTACTGCTACACAGCATATGTCCCAGCTGCGATTTTTTCTTCTTTCTAGTCACTTCCAATAACCTTCTTTCTTCCTTTATTTTCCTCATTGCTTCTACAATCTTAAGTCTGTCAGTCCATTTCGCATTAAATATTCTTCTCCACAGCCACATTTGTGAATATCTTTCTTCTTTCGTTTTAACTGTCCTTGATTAACTGCTGTGTAACACTACACCCCAGACATAATTTTTGGCAAATCTTTTCCTCACCTCCATTGGAATTCTCCAGTTAGTAACTCTTTGAGCTTTTCGAGCACTCTCTATCCCACAGATATCCTCCTCCTTAGTTCTTCTGTGCAGCTTCCGTTCCACGTCATGAAGCTTCCCAGGTATAGAAAGAGTTTTACTTGTACTATCTTTTTTCCGTCTAAGAAGATGTTAACTGGAGCGTCTTTCCTCCTTATTCTCATCGGTTTTGTCTTTTCTATAATTATGTTTATTCCATACTTCTTCCCCATTCCTGTAATGGTCTTCAACATCTTCTCTACCTCGTCTTCTGATTCCGCCAGCATCGCTTGATCATCTGTATATGTTACAGTCTTCATCTCGTCTCCTCCAATTGCAGTGCCTCATGCGCCCTCTGCGGTGACCTTACCCAGCTGTTCTTCTCCATAAATGGTGAACAGCTTCGCTGACAGTGAGCATCCTTACCTTACATCCCTGCCAGTGCACATCTTTTCCGTCTCTTCATTACCTGCTCGGTCACGTTTTCCTTTGTGTGAATCACCTCTACCAGCCATCTATCTTTCTAGTACGTACCAACATCCTTTAAAGTTCTTTGAAGTATACTCCAGTTGACTCGTCCGCAGCTCGTGGTCTAGTGGCAGTCGGCTTTCAGCCGTGTTACCGTGCGAACGGGCTCGGCGCGCCGGGCAGTGCTCCGCAGGTGTTGTTGTTTACCCGCTAGCGCGCGGTCGCGTCGTTGTATTGCCGTATAGTACCTGTATCGACCCGACATGGCGTTCTCATATCGAAAAGCTACAATCAAACTAACGCTCAACGCATCGTACACGAGACCGAAGGCCCATGAAATTGAACTGTTTCTACGAGACATCGTGCACATAGAACCACAAGAACTGATAGGAATTCATCTGTCTATTGTAACCAGCACAGTGTACCTCAAACTGATTGACGAAGCGGCCTGCGACAGATTACTCCAACGATCTGCAAACGGCTTTCGCTTCTGTCACGCAGACGGTAACGTGAGCGTGGTAGGAGTTGACCATGCTGGTCTGGGGGTGCGTACCGTGCGCATCTTTGAACTACCGTTCGAAGTTCCTGCCAACCTAGTCGTTGATGCGCTGCGGCCTACGGCACAGTTCTGAGCCACACAGAGGAGAAATGGAACACATTCGAAACGTACCCTGTCCTTAACGGGGTACGACAAGTGCGCATAGAACTTAAGAAGCACGTTCCATCATATGTTTTCGTTGGTGGCTGCCGCGCAATTGTTATATATGATGGACAACCGAGGACCTGCTCGGGCTGCGGCCAGGAGGGCCGTGTTAGAACTGAGTGTCTGCAGCGCCGCCTCGTTCAGGTGCCCCGCAATGAACTTCCCCAACGATCCACTATGACCTCTCTCCCGCTAACATATGTGGAGGTGGCACGACATGATGTGATGGATGATTAAAACCTGCTACCTCCTCAAGCCGCTGCCAGCTCCGTTGGAGAGTCAGCGCCGTCGACGACGCCGCAGCCCAACTGTGCAGAGGTTCCTACAGCCTCTGCCCACCGCAGCGTGGTGGGCACCCAGCCATCGTCACTGTCGGGATCAGACACAGGGGTTCCTAGCGACCGAGACTGTGTCGAGCCCCGCCCTCCAGTGGATGTCGAATCTCGGACCCGAAAGCAAAAATCACCCAAGCGACACAAGAAGAGGCGATTGTCAGCTGAAGAACAGGACAGGGATGTGAAGCCGGCGGAAGACATCGACTTCGTTGACTCGCCCACAATTGCAACGGACTCCAGTGGCATCATTCACCAGAACGTGCCTGAAGACAAGGAACACTCTCCTAAATCTGGTGGCCCAGAAAACGAGGCGCATTGCGTCAACTCCCAAAATGTGGGCTCCTGTGAAAGTGACCAGCCCCCAATGACATCACAATCGTCTCTTGGTGATTGGGCAGACGATATGGAGGCAGATGATGCACAGCAAACATCGATATCTCCACCAGAGCCCATGGCTGACATTGAGCCCGGACGGCTCTGCCAGTCAGGTTCAAATGGTTCAAATGGCTCTGAGCACTATGGGACTCAACTGCTGAGGTCATTAGTCCCCTAGAACTTAGAACTAGTTAAACCTAACTAACCTAAGGACATCACAAACATCCATGCCCGAGGCAGGATTCGAACCTGCGACCGTAGCGCTGCCAGTCAGGGACTCATACGGCACAGTAATGCACAGCATGCAGATGGATGGCTGTGTGGTGTGTGAGATCACTGTGAGCTCCGCCACTTGATATGTCTCAGTCATACCGTGTGGGAACAGTCAATGCAGATGGTGTCCACTCCACTGTCAAGACCCGCATGTTACACGACATGATCAGAGCGGCAGACTTGGACATTGCCCTTCTCCAGGAGGTCCGTCCCGAGCTGCGTTTAGACCTATATGGCTACCCCCACGTACAGCCTACCCGTAGGTGATGGCGCAGGAGGAACGGCCATCCTTCTCCGAGATGGCATAGACGCGACGGCCGCGACGTACTTGCCGAACGGGCGAAGCATCGCACTCACACTTGGCGCAGTCCGCCTCATTAACGTCTACGCTCCCTTCGGTAATTCGCATCGTGGTGACAGGCATGTCTTCTATTCGGAGGAGGTAGCGCCACTTTTGCAAGGAAATATGGACCATTACATAGTGGGCGGCGATTTTAACAGTGTTCTGCGGCCCGAGGACCAGATACCGCATTACGTCCCATGCCCGGCTCTCCAAGCATTGATACGTGACCTCTCGCTCCACGACACATGGCTCTTACATCATGGGACCCAGAGTGGATATACGCACTTTACCAGCCATTCTGCCAGTCGTCTGGACCGGATATACGTCTCGCGTGCCCTCCGCACAGCAACCCGTGATGCAGAACTCTGGCCGACGGCCTTCACGGACCATCTCGCGTACATCTGCACTGTCACCCTGCCCCGACAACTCACAAGACGCAGCAGGGGCCCGTGGACGCTGAACGTCTCCCTCCTTCGCGAGCAAGCGTGTCGGCGAGCAGTCACTGACACGTGGCGTCGATGTATCAGGCGCCTGCCCATGTATGCTTCCACGTTGCTGTGGTGGCTGGGATGTGTCAAACCTGCACTCCGAAGACCTTGATGGCCTACGGGCGCGACAGATCGAACTGGCAAAGGGCAACATCGGAATTTTACTATACAGCGTTACGTGAGCTGGCGACATAACCGCCGTCTCCCGAACGTCAGATGTCCGTACAACGCATCAAAGCTCGTCTACTTCGCATCAGGACAGAGCAGCTAGGAGGTGTCCGCATCCGTGCGCGAGTGCAAGACTGTATCCCCAACGAAACAGCGTCAGTGTATCACATTGTGTGCGAGAGGCGCCACCGCAAACGTCAGCTCATTACGGCGCTAAACACGGAGGACGGCGGCCGCGCAGTGACACAAACGGACATCGCGCACACGTTCGCCAGACACTATGGGACCTTGTACATGGAAGATCCGCGAAATGTACGTGATTATGACGAGCTGTTGCACGATTTTCCCGCCCCTCGGGACGTGGCACCCGATGATAGTCTGCTGTTGCCCATTACACCCGACGAGCTGACATCGGCCTTGGCACGTGGAGCACCGAACAAGTCGCCTGGACCGGACGGTTTACCCCTGGAATTCTACCGCACTTTTTACCACCTTATGGGTGACAAGTGGCTCCAAATGTTTCAAGACTTGATCCACTCTGATTTCACTGTCCCCACAGAATTCACAGAAGGCATCTTGATCCCAGTACCGAAACCGAATGGTGGTTGTAGGTGGCAGGATTTTCGCCCACTCACACTCCTCAACAACGACTACAAGATCTTCGCCCGTATCCTCCGCGCGCGTCTCCACACCGCTATCGGGAAAGCCATCCACACCGATCAGACATGTTTAGGTGGTGTCAGCAACATTCATACGGCGTTAGGAACATACCGCGACGTAATTGCTTTGACGGCGGCCTGCAAAATACGAGGCGCCCTTGTCGCCGTAGATTTTGACCACGCATTCGACCGCGTCGACCACGGCTTCTTACTCGCAGTTTTGCAACACATGGGCCTCTCTCCGGAGTCTGCACAGGTGGTCCTTCGACTGGTCCACGGAGCGCGCTCCCACATGATGGTCAACGGTTATCAGTCTGGTCACATTGTTGTTGGACGGTCAGTGCGACAAGGGTGCCCCCTGTCGGGTATATTATTTGCTGCAGCACTTGAACCAGCTTTACATGGTCTACGGCAGCGATTAACTGGTATCCCCTTGCGGGACGTGACCTTTTGTTGTGGTGCATTCGCCGATGACGTGGTGTTCCCGGCCAGATCAGAGGATGAAATGCATATGGCGCTACAGTGGCTACGCCAGTACGGGGCGGTCGCTGGGAGCGTCATCAACGTGAAGTAGACAAAATACATGGATGTCGGAGGGGGGCTTTCCCACACAACGGCGGTGCCCTTTGACAAGGTGCCCGTACTCAAGTGTTTAGGAGCGCAATTCTACAGCAGTCCGCCGCACGGCGGCGCCTACGTACCGCCGGCTCCTACACCAGACACGTGCTCTGCTGCAGGACAACAAACTGCGTCGCTTGGATATGCTCCTCGGAACACGTTATGTCAACACCTATCTTGTCTCAAAACTGAACTATTTTGCGCATATCCTTCCATTGACGGCTACGATGGCCGACAGATTTCAAGCAGCATATGGACATTTCGTAAGCACCGGTCTGGTTTTTAAAGTCCGATACGCCACCCTGACACTGCCGCAGCGGGCGGGGGGTATCGGTTTAATTCATGTATATAACCGTGCGCGATCGCTTTATCTCAACACTATGCGTCGCAAGTGGACCTCTGCCCACGCCACTCTGACGGGCACCCTCATAGCGGAAGTGGCACCACACTCTCTGCATCCCCCGGTTTCTGTAGGACACATTTCATCGGCACTCATCCACATCAGAGAGTTCTTGATTGACTTCAGCTACTTACGGTCAGAACTTCCGACGACACGGAAGCCCAGCACAAAAGACTATTATCGCCTCTATCAACAGCGGCAACCTGTCGATACGGTCACCCACAGACATCCTGAAGTTGCCTGGAACACGGTGTGGCGAGCGGTACACACGCCTTTTCTACCTACGACGGTGCGTTCATTGTGGTACGTGGTTGCGAATGGGAAGTTCGCTACTCGTCAGAGGCTACATTCCATACATCTGACGGACGACCCCTTGTGTCCGAGATGCTCAGTCGCTGACTCGGATGCACACCGTCTGACGTGTGCCGCGACCAGCGAGTGCTGGCTACTGACGCAGCGCATGCTGGCATTACTCTTGCGGCGATTGCCGGAGTCTATCTCCCCTGATGACGTATTGCGCCCCGACGGCGTATACTTTCCATCAACCAGAACGAACGCCGTTAACTGGCTAAAAGGCATGGCCGTTTACTACATATTTTGCGATGCTCCCAAAGGCACACTCGACTTTTGGTCCCTATTGATGACGACACATGCAGCTTTCAGCCGCCACCCTAAGTACAGAACTCGTTTCGCAAACTATTTAGGTTCATTATTTGCCGATCCTCCTGCTCACTGGGGCGTTCCGGGTATGAGACGCTGAAAATGAAGAAGAATCATGGAGCATATTGATCCTCTACGGACGGAATAGGGGGGAACCCCTCCCAACAGACGAGAAGACGACTCGGACGCTCGGCTAAGGCAGTTGTAGGATCTTTCTTTGTAATGAAACAAAAATAAATCTATAATACAAAAAAAAATGCGACAAACCCACTACATCCTCTTGCTGATCCTTCGATCCTCGAACTCGAAAAAAAAAAAGAAAAAAAAAGTGGCTAGCGTTGCTGCCTCTGGATCACTGGATCCCGTGTTCGATTCCCGGCCGGGTTGGGAATTTTCTCTGCCCGGGTACTGGGTGTTTGTGTTTTCATCATCATTCGTGAAAGTGGCGAGACTGAACTGTGTAAAGACTGGGAATTTGTGCGGGCACTGATAACCGCGCAGTTGAGCGCCCCACGAACCAAACATCATCATCATCTGCTTGTCTCTGTCGATGGGCTTACTCCAGTCGATTAAAGAAATCTACACCTCCTTGTTCATTTCTCTCATTCTTTTTCTACTCATCCTCAAAAAATGGTTCAAATGGCTCTGAGCACTATGGGACTTAACTGCTGGGGTCATCAGTCCCCTAGACCATAGAACTACTTAAACCTAACTAACCTAAGGACATCACACACATCAATGCCCGAGGCAGGATTCGAACCTGCGAGCCGGCCGGAGTGGCCGTGCGGTTCTAGGCGCTACAGTCTGGAACCGGACGACCGCTACGGTCGCAGGTTCGAATCCTGCCTCGGGCATGGATGTGTGTGATGTCCTTAGGTTAGTTAGGTTTAAGTAGTTCTAAGTTCTAGGCGACTAATGACCTCAGAAGTTAAGTCGCATAGTGCTCAGAGTCATTTGAACCATTTTTTTTCGAACCTGCGACCGTAGCGGTCACGCGGTTCCAGACTGTAGCTCCTAGAACCGCACGGCCACTCCGGCCGGCACTCATCCTCAGACAAACAATAGCATCGCTTGTCTCCTTACCTTCTCTGGACCCGGAATGGTCTTCTCCAGTGTGTTTCTTAATTTTATTTTCAGTTCTTCTTAGTTTGAACCTTCTTACAGCCTTTATAACATGAATGATAAAGCTTATTGTCTTTGCATTCCTTGGCGTTGCTCTGAGAGGATAAGGGGCAAAAATGGTCATGTGTGTATGTGGCCAGAAAGGTGTCTAATTTACAGACGCACCTCCCAACCGGAGGCGTAGACATTTCGCCTTTAACCTGCCAATACTTGCCCGTTAGCCGGACAGGCAAGCTGCAGGACGGTCAGTCTGCTTTATCCCCATCCAAGCCAGGCTATGTCCAGCCCAAACAGGCTAAAGGAATCTTGCTTGCCTGCTCGCCTCCGCTGTAGTGTTATGAGTAGATTTCGGAAGTTGATGAGAAGTCTTTCCTTTACCTAAGTATCACAGGACTCAGTGAAATATATATTCATTTTGGGTCATTGTAGGCAAGGAAATTGAGAATTTTACGTGCCCTTTTTTACTCTTTGTCATCTTTCGAGATTATTTATTTATTTCGACATGAACAATATTCTGTGCAGCCTCTTTCGACTATTCCCGATTCGAACCATCATCAGGTCACGTCTAAAAATGTTTTTTGTAGTAAGAACCTGAAGATATCTACTATACGGCACTGCCAACCAAAGTAACGTTTTGGAATTCTACTTCCTGTAACCTTAGTGTGTTCTATCCAAATATGACACCAGTTGGATCAATTGTAGTTAGTTTTTCCAGGATCTGCACCGCGGGTTCGGTGCCCAAAATATTTCATTCGAAACTCTCGAAATACATTTTATTAGAGACGATGTTCGTTTTTCATCTACATCTACATCTATGTTATTACTCTGCTATTCACAATAAAGTGCCTGGCAGACTTTCAAGCTGTCTCTTTACCGTTCCACTCTCGAACAGCGCGCGGGAGAAAGGAGCACTTAAATTTTTCTGTGTGAGGCCTGATTTCTCCTATTTTATCGCGATGATTTCTCCCTATGTAAGTGGGTGCCAACAGAATGTTTTCGCAATCGGAGGAGAAAATGGGTTATAGAAATTTCATGAGAAGATCCCGTAGCAATGAAAAACGCCTTCGTTTTAATGATTGCCCCACCAATTCACGTATCATGTCTGTGGCACTATGTCCCCTATTTCGTGATAATACAAAACGAGCCGCCCTTCTTTGAACTTCTTCGATGTCATCCGTCAGTCCCACCTGATGCAGATGCCACACCGCACAACAATACTCGAGAATAGGGCGGACAAGCGTGGTGTAAGCGGTCTCTTTAGTAGACCTGTTCCACCTTCTAAGTGTTCTGCTAATGAATCGCAGTCTTTGGTTTGCTCTACCCACAATATAATCTGTGTGATCGTTCCAATTTGGGTTATTTGTAATTGTAATCCCGAACTATTTAGTTGAATTTACAGCCTTCAGCCTTGTGTGACTAATTGTGTAATCGAAATTGAGCGGATTTTTTTTAGTGCTCATTTGAATAACTTCACACTTTTCCTTATTCAGTGTCAAAAAAAATGGTTCAAATGGCTCTGAGCACTATGGGACTCAACTGCTGAGGTCATTAGTCCCCTAGAACTTAGAACTAGTTAAACCTAACTAACCTAAGGACATCACAAACATCCATGCCCGAGGCAGGATTCGAACCTGCGACCGTAGCGGTCTTGCGGTTCCAGACTGCAGCGCCTTCAACCGCACGGCCACTTCGGCCGGCTATTCAGTGTCAATTGCCACTTTTCGCACCACACAGATGTCTTGTCTAATTCATTTTGCAATTCGTTTTGGTCATCTGATGACTTTACAAGACCGTAAGCGACGGCATCATCTGCAAACAATCTAAGACGGCTACTCAGATTGCCTCGATGTCGTTAATATAGATCAGGAACAGTAGAGGGCGTATAACACTTCCTTGGGGAACATCGGATATTATTTTTGTTTTATTCCATGACTTTCCGTCTATTGCTACGAACTGTGACCTTTCTGACAGGAAATCACGAGTCCAGTCGCACAACTGAGGCGATATTCTATAGGCACGCAGATTGGTTAGAAGACGCTTGTGAGGAACGGTGTCGAAAGTCTTCTGGAAATCTAAAAATATGGAATCAATTTGACATCCCCTTGTCGATTGCACTCATTACTTCATGGGTATAAAGAGATAGTTGTGTTTCACAAGAACGATGTTTTCTGAATCCGTGCTGACTACGTGTCAATAAATCGTTTTCTTCGAGGTAATACATAATTTTCGAACATAGTATATGTTGCAAAACCCTACTGGATTCGACGTTAGTGACATGGGCCTGTAATTCAGCGGATTGCTCCTACTTCCCTTTTTGGGTATTGGTGTGACTTGAGCAATTCTCCAGTCTTTAGGTACGGTACTTTCTGAGAGCGAGAGGCTGTATGTAATGGCTAAATATGGAGCTACTGTGTCAGCATACTCTGAAAGAAACCTGACTGGTATATAATCTAGACTAGAGCCCTTGACTTTTTTAATGATTTAAGCTGGTTTGCTACACCAAGGATATCTACTTCTATGCTTCTCATCTTGGCAGTTGTTCTTGATTGGATTTCAGGAATATTTACTTCGTCTTCCTTGGTAAAGGAGTTTCGGAAAACCGTGTTTAATAACTCTGCTTTTTGGCACTGTCATCAGTGACTTCACCGTTGTTATCGCGCAGTGAAGGTATTGATTGCGTCTTGCCACTGGTGTGCTTTATGTATGACCAGTATCTCTTTGGGATTTCTGCCAGATTCCGAGACAGAGTATAGTTGTGGAAATTATTAAAAGCATCTCGCATTGAAGTATGTGTTACATTTCGAACTTCTGCAAAACTGGGATTTTGCGTTCTTTTAAATTTGGCATGCTTTTTTCATTGCGTGTTACGTCAGTTTAAAAATTAATCATCTGAAAGTACGAGTTTTTCATTCATACTAAGCTGTCTTTGCGATACGTTGCACACCATCAGACTTTGGTTTTTTAATTTCCACTGAGCCAAATTTATCTCCTATTTCACTCAATGTTGGCCCAACATTTAGAAAGCCTATATACTGCTAAATGGCCTCAGGTTCTTAGCTCACATTTCCACACACGTGTCTTCCACTAAGATTTTGTCCTCTCTCAAAATATTTCTGTACTCAAGGAAGTGCTGCACAAATTTATGAACATGTCCTAATATATTCGAGGTTCCGGAATGAGTGTTTAGTAACTTTTTTACACAATTTGCATTGCGAGACATCTACCGATTTATTTTGAAGGTGCCACAAAACGCACGACAGGTTCAAAATGGCTCTGAGCACTATGGGACTTAACATCTGTGGTCATCAGTCCCCTAGAACTTAGAACTACTTAAACCTAACTAACCTAAGGACATCACACACATCCATGCCCGAGGCAGGATTCGAACCTGCGACCGTAGCGGTCACGCGGTTCCAGACTGAAGCGCCAAGAACCGCACGAGAGTTTTTGCACTGATGGACTAGGGCTCTGTTTCCTGACTGTTATATATTCCCAAATTCTTAATTTCTCCTCAATCTTTTTTATGTTTGCTTTGTACATTTTTCTGCTGCCACCGTTAGATAAATGAGCTGCAGTGAAACTACCTATGCAAACGTAGTATACCAGGTTATTCTGTAGTCACGTTGGACTAACAGCGCAACCTATTGTCAGGCGAGGCCGGATGAACGGGTCCCGTGAAGGTTGCCAGGCTAGCGGAAACCCAAGCTGGATTGCTTTAACCACTGTGCTTTCAGCACACGTGTAATCTTGGGTTTCCGTTGCGGCGGGCTGAGCTGCTTTAATGGTTGCGGCGGAGACAGGGGCAGGCAGGCTGGAAGGAGAATTTGTACACCTCAGCTCCCAACCGATCCTCACAGTTTCACTGTAGCACTTCCAACAGTGCTATCCCTGCAAAGTATGGAAGACAACATCTGAGAACTTCGGAAACTAGGAGGACAGTTAATGGCGGAAATAGAGCACCTTTCCTGCGAAAGGCGGGTTCGAGTTCCTATCTGACACGCAGTTTGAATCTGCCAAATAGTTTCAAATCAGCGCACACTTCATGGCAGAGCGGAAATAATTTTGGCAATGATTTTAATGTTGGAATCTGATTATCACATTTGCTAAATGTTTGTATTAACTGTCAAGTTGTCAGGCTACTTTAGGTACGTGTTTATCTTTTGTTGGCTCAAATGGCTCTGAGCACTATGGGACTCAACTTCTGAGGTCATCAGTCCCCTAGAATTTAGAACAACTTAAACAGAACTAACCTAAGGACACCACACACAGCCATGCCCGAGGCAGGATTCGAACCTGCGACAGTAGCGGTCGCGCGGTTCCAGACTGTAGCGCCTAGAACCGCTCGGCCACTCCGGCCGGCTTATCTTTTATTGTTACTCGTATATACAGGGTGTAAATTTTAAGTTGACAAACCAGAATAACTCGAAAGATAAACTTCGCATGAAACAATGTGTAGAATCCAGAGTTGATTATTTTCTAGGGGGACATCTGCTGGTGCTAAAATTAGCCCGCCACCCCAGCCCCTTGGGGGTGGGGCGGGAGGCAACTTTAAAATTTCAAATGGGAACCCCCATTTTTTTATTGCAGAATCAGATTCTAGGTAGAAAACTACGTACATTTTGTCTTAAGCATTTGCTTTGATCTTTAGTATCTGGCGCTGTAATTCAACAAAATCCAAGTTCTCAGTTTTGGGTGGAAAATGGTTACGGATCAATAAAAAATACTTATTTACTTTGTAAATTTTGATTTGTTTGATAGTTAAAAGTTGTGTGGCCTCATGACCACGAAACATACAAAACTTATCCGAATTAATACAGTATTTGGGTCAACATTTGTAAAACTCTAATTCCTCTCTCTCAAACCCCACCCTACGGGGAGAGAGGGAGAGTTTTAGTTTTAGCGAATCAAAACTTACGAAGTAAATAAGTGATTTTTATCTATCCGTAACCATTTTCCACGCAAAAATGAGAAAATGGATGTTATGTACAGTGAGAAGATCAGAGACATCAATCATTTATGGGATGGAATCGTCGCGGCGGTTGGGACAGTTGTGGTGTCACCGCCAGACACCACACTTGCTAGGTGGTAGCCTTTAAATCGGCCGCGGTCCGTTAGTATACGTCGGACCCGCGTGTCGCCACTATCAGTGATTGCAGACCGAGCGCCGCCACACGGCAGGTCTAGTCTAGAAAGATCCTCTAGCACTCGCCCAGTTGTACAGCCGACTTTGCTAGCGATGGTTCACTGTCTACATACGCTCTCATTTGCAGAGACGACAGTTTAGCATAGCCTTCAGTTACGTCATTTGCTACGACCTAGCAAGGCGCCATATCTTCAAGAATGTATTCTGAACAGATAATATTGTGAATCATGTATCGTCAAGAGCGACGTTCATCATTAATGGATGAAAGTTAAGTATCAAACTAATTATGACTGCTTTCTGAATTCTAATTCCTTGTCATGTTCCAGACCTCACGTCAGTATAGACCTTCCCTCCTCACGCCAGCCTGCGTGAGCTAAAACGCGTGCATTTCGGCCGCCACTAGTAACACGGTGTTGGCTCTTCTGCCAACACAACAACAGTTACACCTGAAATGTTGGTGAATACGTGGCGAGAAGTGGAATATCGTTTCGACGTGTCCAGGGCAACAAATGGATCCCACGTTGGCGTCGTCTACTAACATTTAACGAAACGTGAAAGGATTCTCTTTCATCATGTGCACTCATTGATGTAATTTTTCATTAATTTCCCCATCAAATTTATACTTAAAAGTAGAGAGTTCTTTTTCAAACACCTTGTATAGGTTGCAGTGCTTACGCACAGATGAGGACGCTTCCACAGGACAGACTAGCGTAGAGAGAAGCATCAAACCACAGTAACGGCAGCACTAAACACTCAACGAATGGCCGAACCAGCTTTTGCAGCAGGCGGCGAACGCGACGAGGAATGAGGCCACCTCCTTACGTGCGCAGCCCGGGCAGTGGGGAGGCGTCAATGGGAAGAGCTGCCGGGGCCAGAGCGCTCCGCCCCGTCTCGCCGGTGTTTACTACGGGCTGGCCGGCTGCCTGTGTTTAGTCTGCCTGCCCAGACTCCACTCCGCCTCTTTGGGAGCCTCCCTGTCACCTCGGGCTCCCACATTTAGGCCTGTTTACTCCCACGCCCGCGTCTTTCAACCGGCAGACGCCCTCAGGGCACTGCCGCCCTTTCCATTCACGGCTGGAACGTCTGCCTACCTTAAAGCATTCGCAATCGTACCAGCTCGAGATTGCCCTGACTGTGAATCGAATGTAGCTACGGAATTTACTGTATGCGGCCATGAGCATTATGATGGTGGTAAGATAAGCCTGATAAAAAAAATAAAAGAAAATGTTTGTTTTGTAAACAACTCACCTTCTCGACCTAGACTCCTTTGAGGGATATGCCCTTCGTCCAACGATCCTCCAGCTTTTTTATCCCATCAGAAAAACGGGTTCTGTCAAAACTCACCAAAATACTCATTAACTGCAACTATCATATCCCCATTTGATGAAAATTTATTCCCAGCAAAACCGAAGTTTCAAGTTAGTGAGTAGGAAGAAGTTATTCGGGGCTACGTCTGGTGCACAGGGTGGACGAGGAACCAGTTCAAAGACCAGTTCATACACTTTCGCCATCGGTGTCGCTGATGTGTGGGATGGCGCATTATCTTGGTGAAAGAGCACTGTTTTTCGCGCCAACGTTGGTGTTCCTTCAGCCAGAACAAAGTACAACCGATCCAACAATGAAGCCTAATAGGGTCCAAACATGGCTCTGCCTTTTTCCAAGTAATCTATGAGGATTATTTCTCGGGAACCCCAAAAAACAGTGGCTTTCACTTTACGAGCTGGCGAAATGGTCGTTGCCTTCTGCAGTGCTCTATTACCAGGCTGTTTTGACTGTCGGTTTGTAAAGATGGATCCACGTTTCATAAACACTCACAAATCGGCGCGAAAAGTCTTGCGGATTGCGACTAAACATCGCCAGACGTTCTGTTGAAATGCTGATCCGGATGAGCCTTTGGTCTACTGTGAGCAATCGCGGCTCCCATCTCGCACCACAGCTTCATCATAGCCAGTTCTCCCTGCTGGATATTATGCACTCACTCAGTTGAGATGCCTACATTCTCAGCAATCACATTATTTTTTTTATTGGGCTGTCTTAAATTGCCGTATCATGGATTTTATTAATTGTTTCCTTTGTGGGGACCTTAATTGGACGGCTGGAGTGAATTTCGTCTTCTGTACTTGTCCAACTATGTTCTAAGCATCTATAATGGTCTTTAATGACGGTGCAGAGTCCGTGTGAACTTCACGCTGTTCTGTTTTGATTTGTGCGGCAGTCCAGTCCTTCAAAATGGAAATGTTTAATAGCAGCCCGAAACTCTGTTTTCTCGATTTTCAATCGCAGTCGATACGCTAAAAAAATAAAATGATCGTATGGCATTGTTGGCCGGGAGACCCCATTCGGGGTTGTTCGGCCGCCGTATTGCAAGTCCTTTTTAGGTGACGCCACATCGGCGACTTGCGAGTCAATGATGATGAAAATGATGATGGAGTACACATAACACCCAGTCCCCTGCCGGGAATCGAACCCGGGCCCCCTGCATGGTAGGCGGATGAGACACTCACCAATTCAGACATTCAGACGGCTGTAGACAATGAACTTTACACTGCGCATTGTTTAAATTCTTTATACGATCCTTGCAATAATCAAGCTTACCAGTTATGAAGGCGCAACAACAATGCTCCATTCAAATGGCTCTGAGCACTATGCGACTCAACTTCTGAGGTCATCAGTCGCCTAGAACTTAGAACTAATTAAACCTAACTACCCTAAGGACATCACACACATCCATGCCCGAGGCAGGATTCGAACCTGCGACCGCAGCGGTCGCTCGGTTCCAGACTATAGCGCCCAGAACCGCACGGCCACTCCGGCCGGCAATGCTCCATTCTTTCGCGGAAATTTGCCAGACTTACCACGTGGAATAAGTGATCTATATTAGTGGCACTAAGCAACTAACCTCGAATCCAGTACCAGCTGCATGATGCATACCTGACTAGAATGTCCCCAGTTACGGAGAATGAGAGAACATAGCGACTTCCAACAACCTTTACACACAATTTCAAACTTTTACGAAACTTTTTCTCGCTCACAATCCACACAAAATGAAGAAAGGAAAATACATTTTCGCTTACTACATTTTCGCCGTTGATGCAGAAAACTCCAGCATCAGTCATGACGTGTTAATTTATTACCTATTTACTACCTACTTCATTCGTGACACAGTTTGTACACAGTATCCACATATGCCAATGAATGTACATGCAAAATTATAGCATTATCTAACATGTAGTTCAGGAGATATGAGGTTTTAAACGATTAGATGCGTGAAAAATTAGCTTTTGCTTAAAATGACGTGCAATAAAATTTCAACACCATGCATGACGTTTTAATTTATTATTCCTTTACTACTACATCTATTCGCAACATTTTGCAGACACTGTTCGCATTAACCACTAGATGTATGTGCAAAATTATGTAATTCTACGACACATAGTTAGGAGACAAGGCGTCATAAACGCTAACATGCTCCAAACACTATCTTTTGCTTCAAATACAGCGCTAGCCCAAGTTACCCAGACTGTTCTCATCAACTGTGTCGTAGCACTTAACGGCTTCCGACAAGCTTCAAGCACCACTTCAAACCTTCTCTGAACTTTTTCTCACTTGCATGCTTAAAATCAAATATTTTACACGTTGACTCATCTGTACAGTAATCAGACGCTGTTGTATACATGGTAGTTCGATTCTTTCAAAAATGTTCAAATGTGTGTGAAATCTTATGGAACTTAACTGCTAAGGTCATCAGTCCCTAAGCTTACACGCTACTTAACCTAAATTATCCTAAGGACAAACACACACACACCCATGCCCGAGGGAGGACTCTAACCTCCCCGGGGCTAGCCACACAGTCTATGACTGCAGCGCCTGTGACCCCGCGGCTAATCCCGCGCGGCTTCGACTCTTTAATGAATCGGGCGTTTACTGGTACTTACCTATAAGGAACAGTCAAATGGACACACGGCAGCCGGCCGCGGTGGCCTAGCGGTTCTAGGCGCGCAGTCCGGAACCGCGCGACTGCTACGGTCGCAGGTTCGAATCCTGCCTCGAGCATGGATGTGTGTGATGTCCTTAGGTTAGTTAGGTTTAAGTAGTTCTAAGTTCTAGGGGACTGATGACCACAGTAGTTAAGTGCCATAGTGCTCAGAGTGTGCAGTGTGGTAGCCACTGCGCTATCTCGCTTATGTGAGTGGAGGACAGGGCTCAGGCCCTGAACAATATGCTCACTAGATTTCAACACAACATCCTGAAGAAGGAAGTAATCGATCACAGAAATTGTGCGCTTCCAGAGCAGGAAACACAATGAATTTGCAACGACTTATAGCACGACCTATCAGCCTGTGGTGGTTTCGAAGCCCCGGGGCAACGGGTGGGCGAGATGGTGATCGTTTTTGGCAAGGAAACCCTTGAGTTCGAGGTCGCGTGTTCAATCAGTACCAAGGCTCATTTGAAAGTGTTGTGTTAACAACCACGACAGGCAAAATATTAGCAGCTAATGACTCTCCATGTGCATCAGGTGGGCGACAGCAAATGAGTGTCTGGGAGGTGCAGAGATCAACCTTCTATGGGATGCATGTATTACATGTCGCAAAATGGACATTGTCGACATTCAATAAGTGTTCAAAACCATCCATTAACTTGCACCATGAACATAGAATGAAAAATGGAGCGCCACAGTGATCACAAAGATTCGCACCATCAAGACCGAAGGCGAACTCCTTGGGAGTTACAAACGGTGCACGACGTTCAGCTAGGTATCCACTCTTAAAAGATGCATATAGAATCATACTGCTGTGACGGGGTGGTGAGAACTGACGGAATATGATGGCATGCGGCCGAATGGGAAACAGTCTGTCGTGGAGCTTATCGTGAAACTGGCTACCCTTTAAGTCGTAGTACAATATGCTCTACAGGCACGAAAAAAAGCATCTAGAAGTGAAAGTGTCCAGTGGTTCCAGGTGGTATGAACTGCAATGTCACAGACTTTCCAGGAGGGATAGTTTGCTCTAAAGTAGTATTATTTTTATATGGAGACTAAGAATCAGGCAAAAGCAAGTTATTTTGACCAGCTATTGGGCAAAAGCAGTGCTCATACCATAGTTACAGTTCTCTTACGCCCATTTTCCCACTTTTTCTTGCTGTGACGTAAATATTCCCTACTGCCCTTGCAAGATCGCACACACGAGAAAAATTCATAGGGGGAACTTGTCCCAGCACAATGAATAACTTTCCAGCCAATTCAACACTCAGATTAACGCTCGCGATAATTATATGTGAATGCGTTAAGGCAGTGATGTTAGTTGATCTTGATAAAACTCTCTTGGTACATCTAATTTCCAGAGTTCCTTTCAAATGCATTTTCTCCTCACATCTCGATTTTTCGGAACTGAAAACAAAATCCTTACTGAACGATGGGATAAGTTTGTTTATCTCATCTACAAATTTTCTGCGCTATTGCACAGTTTGCTGTGCATCGTGAAGCTGACGCTTTGTTTGAAATTCCGTTATCTTACGTTTTCCAATTCTGTAGGGACTGATAACTTGCAGTTCAGTCCCTTTAATCTCCAAACCATCAAATTCCGTAGCACTGTTTGATGTGCAACCATCCACTGCTTCCCTTGAAATCATTGTAATCATGTCGCGCACAATTTGAGTGCATAAGCTAGTAGATAACTATCATGTATAAGCTCTACATTGTATCGAGCGTCATTGAAACGCGCGAACACCCGTTTCTATAACAAGTGCACCTTGTCCTCCCTTGAAAACCCTTAGTTTTTCCAATGCACTACACGGTCATATTACAGTGAACTTACTCGAAATCTATTCATAATTGCTTTTTTACTATGCTGTCAATGATCTTCCATGTACGTAATTATGTTTAGTACTCGATCTTTAGACGACGCTTCACTGGAGACGGGATTTGTGGCTCGCTGTCCGACAAGGATGATGTACTACATGGTTCAACACCTGTTTCAATATCACTTTCACTTGTTAAGCACATATTCTCATCATTGTTCTTCTCATGTGCATTGTCCGCACAGTCGAGCATATACGACACCACACATTTCATGACTCGCCTTGCAGAAGCGCTAATATTTCATCTGCCACTGCTTTCGCACTCAGCGAAATTTCCTGGGTTCCTTTCTGAGAAAATGCCAACTTCGGCAACTGTTGTAGATATAATGCAATGTTTGCTTTGTTTATCGTTGCCATTGTTCTGCTTTGTATCAACACTGCTACACATCTACATCTACATGGATATTCTGCAAATCACGTTTAAGTGCCTGGCAGAGGGTTCATCGAACTACCTTCACAATTCTCCATTATTCCAAACTCGTATAGCGCGAGGAAAGAACGAACACTTATATCTTTCCATGCGAAATCTGATTTCCCTGATTTTATCATGGTGACCTTTTCTCGCTGTGTAGGTCGGCGTCATCAAAAAATTTTCGCATTCCAAGGAGAATGTTGGTGATTGGAATTTCGTGAGAAGATCCCTCCGCAACGATAAACGCCTTTGTTTTAATTATGTCCATCCCAAATCCTGTATCATTTCAGTGACACTCTCTCCCCTATTTCGCTATAATACAAAACGTGTGCCCTTCTTTGAACTTTTTCGATGTACTCCGTCAGTCCTATCTGGTAAGGATCCCACACCGCGCAGCAGTATTCTAAAAGAGGACGGACAGGCATAGTGCAGGCAATCTATTTAGATCTGTGACATTTTCTAAGCATCCTGCCAATAAAACGCAGTCTTTGGTTAGCCTTCCCCACAACATTTTCTATGTGTTTCTTCGAATTTAATTTGTTCGTTATTGTAGTACCTAGGTATTTAGTTGAATTTACGGCCTTTAGATTTGACTGATTTGTCGTGTAACCGAAGTTTAACGGATTTGTTTTAGCACTCATGTGGATGACCTCACACTTTTCATTATTTAGGGTCAATTGCCAATTTTCGCACCATACAGATATCGATATATCTATAGTTGCAGTCATGAACGATAGCGGTCTAGTTTAGGCTTTGCGGATCTGCGCCACGTACGATCCGACAGCCAATGAGCGTTCAGTATATTCTAAGCGCTCTGTTGTAAATACCATAGCTAATGGGAGCATTAAACGTGATCGTAGCGAGTTGTTTAGTGAATTTCGATTCCATTTGTTGCGAGTTGTTATCTCTGATTGTGGTGGTTAGTGATAAATTCTGCATAAGTAAGCGAGAGACATAATTTGCGGGATGCACGCTTTCTTCAAGCGGAGGCCGGCCGGTGTGGCCGTGCGGTTCTAGGCGCTTCAGTCTGGAACCGCGTGACCGCTACGGTCGCAGGTTCGAATCCTGCCTCGGGCATGGATGTGTGTGATGTCCTTAGGTTAGTTAGGTTTAAGTAATTCTAAGTTCTAGGGGACTGATGACCACAGATGTTAAGTTCCATAGTGCTCAGAGCCATTTTTTCTTCAAGCGGAAAGCACGCGCAAGCGCTTACCGCAACTGTCTCTTAAAATCATCAACAATGCAATCCCCGTCAGTGCCTCGACGTGCGCGAACCGCCATCGTTCGTGGATCGGAGTAACGCACTGTATCACTGCTGTGAGCTACTCGTCGAATAAGCAGGTCAATTACGCTCCGTAGCCTATGCTGTGCTCACCACTGGATACCTACAGTCCCGCCCGCTGTTGCCATTAGCAGCCGACATTGTGGTTGCATGGTAGACAATAGTGGGACGACGAATGCCGTAAACAGCATTGGACTTTTTCGACCTCGCACTCGAGGGGTTACTTAGCTATCCTGATTCGTTGCCGTTCAACCGTCGCCCATATCTCACGGAAGTTAACAAGAAGGTGGGTCCCATGCGCAAAACCTCGCCCACTGGCTTCGCAGATGTGCCGAGTACGACTGAGTCCAAATGATGGAAAGAATTTTGAGGAGCACAACAATCTTCACGGCAGAGTGGCGGTGCAAAATAAACGCGGGACCCCATATATCACAGCACCGGCAAGCTTATCAAACAGAGAGAATGGCAGCCATGGGTCTCTGCACAGTGAATTATTTGGGAGCAGCCCAAAAAACAAAAAAACAAAACAAAAAAAAAAAAGGAAGCAGCGACCGATATTTTTCTGCGCAATAGTTCCGAGGAATCTTAGATGTTGCGCACAAATATTTCTACGAACGGAAATACTGTGACGATAACAGCAAGCTGGGCGCGGGCGCGGGGTACCTTTAGGTTGTAACGTACGTGAAGTGGCGTAAGGTGAATGACCTGTGAAGGACACCTTGTATTTCTTTACAACATACGTAGACATATTAATGAATATTTTGAGGTATTTCCATTTTGTTTACGAGTCCTAAAGCATTAACCGTGATGTTTTTGTAGGCCTACTGTTCGAAGGCAATTTTACTTCTCGCTGCACATACAGAATAAATAAAGGACTTTCAAAACAATTGAGATTGCTGGAAGTACATACAGGGGTACTGTTTTTTCCGTATTTAGTGTGGTCTAAGCAAAACTGAAATCGGAACTGTTTATGATTCGAAATAAGAAGACATGGTTAATTTAAGTTAGGAGACCCAGTTACTATAGAGGAGAGCTATTCTTAACAGAAGATGCTCGAAATGGATACTGTTGACGTATCTGTCCCGATTTCTAATCATGCCTTTGTTCTTATGATTACGTTTTCATGACGCAGGAAAACATTCTGTACTAGTTTTATTTTAGCCTTCCTCAAGCAGGCTCCCTAGCAAGCACACTGGATTTTTGTCCGAATTTTCGTAGCCAATGAAGAATGAGAAATGGACAAATGGAGTATCAAACCGATCAGCGTGAGATCTAGTTTTTTGTAAGTATTTGATTCCTTGAAATTATTCGAGGTAATTAAGAAAAACATAATTAGTGATTTGATGCAAAAATTGCAGAATGACTCTTTTCCCGAATTTCCACAGACAAATGAATAGTGGAATATAGCACATCAAGCTGAGAAGCGTGAGGTCTAGTACCTCTAATACCCAGTAGCACGTCCTTTTGCACTGATGCATACCTGTATTCGTCGTGGCATTCTATCCACAAGCTCATCAAGACACTGTTGGTCCAGATTCCCCCACTCCTCAACGCCGATTCGGCGTAGATTCATCAGAGTGGTTGGTGGATCACGTCATCCTGACGTGTTCGATAGGGTTCATGTCTGGAGAACATGCTGGCCACTCTAGTCGAGCGATGTCGATATCCTGTAGAAAGTCATTCACAAGATGTGCACGATGGGGTGCGAACTGTCGTCCATGAAGACGAATGCCTCGCCAATATGCTGCCGATATGGTTGTACTGTCGGTCAGAGGATGGCATCCACGTATCGTACAGCCGTTACGGCGCCTTCCATACCACCAGCTGCGTACGTCGGCCTCACACAGTACCATCCCAAAACGGTAGGTAGGGAACCTCCACCTTGCTTCACTCGCTGGACAGTGTGTCTAAGCCGTTCAGCCTAACTGGGTTGCCTCCAAACACGTCTGCGACGATTCTCTGATTGAAGGCGTATGCCATATCATCGGTGAAGAGAACGTGATGCCAATCCTGAGCGGTCCATTCGGCATGTTGTTGGGCCCATCTGTAGCGCGCTGCATGGTGTCATGGTTGCAAGGATGAACCCCGTCATGGACGTCGGGAGTGAAGTTGCGCATCATGCAGCCTATTGCGCACAGGTTGAGTCGTAACACGACGTCCTGTGACTGCACGAAAGACATTATTCCACATGATGGCGTTGCTGTCAGGGTCCTCCGAGCCATAATACGTAGGTAGCGCAAAACGACTGCAGTAGTAGCCCTTGGGCGGCCTGAACGAAGCATGTCATCGACAGTTGCTGTCTCTCTCTATCTCCTCCATGTCCGGACAACATCGCTTTGGGTCACTCCGAGACGCCCGGACACTTCTCTTGCTGAGAGCCCTTCCTGGCGCAAAGTAACAATGCGGACGCGATCGAACTGCAGTATTGACCGTCTAGGCATGGTTGAACTACAGACAACACGAGACGTGTACCTCCTTCCCGGTGGAATGACTGGAACTGATCGGCTGTCGGACCCCCTCCGTCTAATAGGCGCTTCTCTTGCATGGTTGTTTACATCTTTGGACGGGTGTAGTGTCATCTCTGAACAGTCAAAGTGACTGTGTCTGTGATACAATATCCAGAGTCAACGTCTATCTTCAGGAGTTCTGGGAACCGGAGTGATGCAAAACTTTTTTTGATGCGTAATAATAAAATACGGATTAATATTTAAATATTTTAAAATATATCATACTTTCTGAAAAAAATTTAAATTAAAAAAATGGTCAGATATTTTATGATATGATGTATCCAAAAGTACGAAATAAAATACATTAGAGAAACTATTTACGCACCTTTGAATGATGCCCGAAATTTTATACAGTTGGCGAGGTGCCGACTGAGAATTTGAAGCTCAATATTTATCTTAAAATCCTAGGATTTTTAAGAACACTAAAATGGATAAAGAATCCTTGACTTGTGTAGTTTCTCTCACTGGTCCCCTCACGTCACTGACGTCTGAACATGAACATGAACATGATTCCGAGCATTACTCAAAGGCACGTAACTAGTACATTCAACATAGGTGTTGTGACATTCTCGTGACTGTCACTTAGTGCTTCGTGATTTCGATTCACCATTGCTAAGATTTCGTGATTTCACGTGTGTGAGTTTTCTCGGCAAATGGAGAAGGATCGACAGGGCCTGGCAGATTCTGTACGATTTACAGAATGTCTTCGTAGCACCTTTAGAGCCGCCGGCGGAGCCGTCTGCTTGTCTAGTTGTCCACTCTAAGAGTGCAAGATTGTGGAATTCGCCATTGTGTTTGTATGCCGTAGCAGGGCCGCCTTGGCTTGAAAAGAATTGTTTCCCCTCCCATCCATCAGTCTGTCGTGTGTGAAGCCGCCTGCTGGACTAGCCTTCCCCTGACAACGCATGGGCGTGAAACTCGTCTCTATGTTCCCACATCAAAGTGAGCCGCCTCCAGACGCCTTCATGACGTGGGAGAAGTGGTGTTTCCCTCCACATTACAAACAGTCCAATCGGGAGTAACGTCCACCCACCACCAAGAGTGGAGCGTTCAAGGCTAGCCAATGAGAAAGATGTTTCGAAACCTGTGCCAACCTCATCACTTGAAATTGTGCGTTCTGCTAAGTTTGCGTGGGGAATTACGTTGATTTTTCCCTGTTTTTACACAGAGAAGTAAAATTTTCGTTCGTCATAGTGGCAGAAGCGTACCTTTTCCCCTTCAAAGCTGGAGTTTGGGTATCGGGACTTGGGGAGCGGGACTTCATTCGAGAACAAGTCGTGGGTTAGGAAGGCCGTATTCCTGTCTCTCGTCTAGTGCTGTCTGACGTCGATTTGCAGCTACTGAAGAAAGTAAGTGTAGCCCAAGCAGTAGCGCATTCCATCTTCTAAGTAGTTCGTACCAATTTTGGTAACGCAGCTTGCATGCTCAGTTACCTGCGTTTTGAGACTTCTCTAATTTATTTTAAATTTGCAATCCTTCCAGATGTGGAAGTCGTATTCTATTTACTCCTTGGAATCTTCTATTTAAAATACGCGGCCCACGGATTATAGACTCAGTTCACCTTGTTTGTAGAATAGTTTTATTTCAGCGTTTGTTAAATTGCAAGCCGTCACTTGATTTAATCATAAATAGATGTCCGAGTGATGCTAAAAGTTATTATCTCTGCATGAAGAAAAGTATTATCTTCTCAATAATCTTCAAATCGTGAGCTACGCCTTTAACTTATATATATGAAATTAGTGAATAAACTCATGGCACTAGTGTTGCCTATGTCTGCGGTCACATTCGGAATTCATATTGTTGTTGTTCTAGTCTTCACTTCAAAGACTGGTTTGATGCAGCTCTCCGTACTACTCTATCCTGGCAAGCCCCCTCATCTCCGACTATTTACTGCAACCTACATCCTTCTGAATCTGCTTAGTGTAGTCATCTCTTGGTCTCCCTCTACGATTTTTACCACCCACGCTTCCCTCCAGTACTAAATTGGTGATCCCTTTGTGTCTCAGAACGTGTTCTCCCAACCGATCCTTTCTTCTAGTCAGGTTATGCCACAAATTTCTCTTCTCCCCAGTTCTATTCAGTACCTCCTTATTAGCTACGTGATCCACCCATCTAATCTTCAGCATTCTTCTGTAGCACCACATTTCGAACACTTTTATTCTCTTCTTGTGTAAAATGTTTATCGTCCAAGTTTCACATTCATACAGCGTTACACTCCAGACGAATGCTTTCAGAAAGACTTCCTGACACTTAAATCCATACTCTTTCTCAGAAACTCTTTCCTTGCCATCGCCAGGCTACATTTTATATCCTCTCTACTTCGATGACCCTCAGATATTTTGCTGTCCAAATAGCAAAACTCATCGACTACTTTAAGTGTCTCATTTCCTAATCTAATTCCCTCAGCATCACCTGATTCAATTCGACTATATTCAATCATCCTCGTTTTGCTTTTGTTGATGTGCATCTTATATCCTCCTTTCAAGACACTGTTCATTCCACTGAACTGGTGTTCCAAGTCCTTTACTGTGTCTGACAGAATTACAAAGTCATCGGCAAACCTCAGAGATTGTATTTCTTCTCTCTGCATTTTGATTCCTTCTCCAAATTTTTCTTTGGTTTCCTTTACTACTTGCTCAATATACAGATTGAATAACATCGGGGATAGGCTACAACCCCGTCTCACTCCCTTCTCGACCACTGCTTCCCTTTCACGCCCCTCGACTCTTATAACTGCCATATGGTTTCTGTACAAATTCTAAATAGCCTTTCACTTCCTGTATTTTACACCTGCCACCTTCAGAATTTCAGAGTATTCCAGTCAACATTCTCAAAAACTTTCTCTAAGTCTACAAATGCTATGAACGTAGGTTTGCCTTTCGTTAACCTAGCTTCTACGAGAAGTCTCAGGGCCAGTATTGCATCGAGTGTTCCAACATTTATACGAAATCCAAACTAATCTTCTCCAAGGTTGGCTTCTACCAGTTTTCCCAGTCGTCTGTAAAAAATTCGTGTTAGTATTTTGCAGCAGTGAGTTATTAAACTGATAGTTCAGTAATTTTCACACCTGTCAACACCTGCTTTCTTTGGGATTGGAATGATTATATATTTTTTGAAGTCTGAGGGTATTTCGCCTGTATCGTACATCTTGCTCACCAGATGGTAGAGTTTTGTCATGGCTCGCTCTCCCAAGGCTGTCAGTATTTCTAACGGAATGTTGTCTACTCCCGGAGCCTTGTTGCGACTTAAGGTCTTTTAATTCTCTGTCAAATCCTTCACGCAATATCATATCTGCCATCTCATCTTCATCTACGTCGCCACCTTTCTCCTTTCCCTTCTTTGCTTAGGACTGGTTACCCATCTGAGCTCTTGATTTTCATACAGGTGGATCTCTTTTCTCCAACGGTCTCTTTAATTTTCCTGTACGCAATATCTATCTTACCCCTAGTGACATATGCTTCTACATCCTTACACTTGTCCACTAGCCATCCCTGCTTAGCCATTTTGCACTTCCTGTCGATCTCCTTTTTGAGATGTTTGTATTCATTTTCGCCTGCTTCATTTACTGCATTTTTATATTTTCTGCTTTCATCAATTAAATTCGATATCTCTTGTATCATCCGTGGATTTCTGATAGCCGTCGTTTTTTTACCTTCTTGAGCCTCTGCTGCCTTCACTATTACGTCTCTCAAAGCTACCCATTCTTCTTTTACTGTGTTCCTTTCCCCTGTCCTTGTCAATCGTTCCCTAATGCTCCCTCTGAAACTCTCTTCAACCTCTAGTTCTTTCAGTGTACCCAGTTTCCATCTCCTTAAATTCCTACCTTTCTGCAGTTTCTTCTGTTTTAATCTGCAGTTCATAACCAATTAATTGTGATCAGAGTCCACATCTGTCCTTGGAAATGTCTTACAATTTAAAACCTGGTTCATAAATCTCTGTCTTACCATTGTATGATCAATCTGAAACCTTCCGGTGTCACCTGGCCTCGTCCACATATACAGTCTTCTTTCATGATTTTTAAAAATTTGTAAATTTGTGATAAGTTTCTATGGGACCAAACTGCTGAGATCATCAGTTCCGAGGCTTACGCACTACTTCATCTAACTTAAAGCAACTTAACGCTAAGGACATCACACCCACCCACGCCCGAGAGAGGACTCGAATCTCTGACGGGGGGAGCCGCGCGAACCGTGGGAAGGCGCCCGAGACCGCGCGGTTAAAAAGCACGACCCATGATTCTTAAAGTGTTAGCGGTGATTACATTATACTCTGTGCAAAATTCTACAAGGCGGCTTCCTCTTTCATTACTTACCCCCTGTCCATATTCACCTACTACTTTTCCTCCTCTTCCTTTTCCTGCTATCGAATTTCCGTCCCCCATGTCTATCAAATTTTCGTCTCCCTTAACTATTTGAATAATCTCTTTGATCTCATCATGCATTTCCTCAATCTCCTCCTCATGTGCGGAGTTAGTTGGCGTATAAATTTGTACTACCTTGGTTGGTGTAGGCTTCGTGTCCATCTTGGCTACAATAATGCGTTCACTATGCTGTTCGTAGTAGCTTATCCTCGTTCCTATTTTTTTATTCATTATTAACCCTACTCCTACATTACCTCTATTTGATTTTGTATTTATAACACTGTATTCACCTGGGCAGAAGTCCTGTTCCTCCTGCCACCGAACTTCACTAATTACCACTATAACTAACTTTAATCTATCCATTTCGCTTTTTAAATTTTGTAGCCTACCTGCCCGATTAAAGGATCTGACATTACACGCTCCTATCCGTAGAATGCCAGTTTTGTTTCTCCTGATAACGACTTCGTCCTGAGTAATCCCCGCCCGGAGATCCAAATGGGAGACTAGTTTTCCTCCGGAATATTTTACCGAAGAGGACGCCATCATCATTTAACCACACAGTGAAGCTTCATGCCCTCGGGAAAAATTGTGGCTGTAGTTTCCCCTTGCTTTCAGCCGTTCACAGTACAATCACAGTAATGCTCTTTTGGTTAGTGTTGCAAGGCCAGATCAGTGAATCATCCAGACTGTTGCCCCTGCAGCTACTGGAAGAGGCTGCTGCCCCTCTTCAGGAACCACACGTTTGTCTGGTCTCTCAACAGATACCCCTTTGTTGTGGTTCCACCTACGGTATGGCCATCTGCATCGCTGAGACACGCAAGCCTCCCCGCCAATGGCAAGGTCCATGGTTCATGGGGGGCGGGGAAATTGGAATTAATAATCACATTAACTATTTTAATAGGGTTGAACATTTAATTGCTTGTATACACATATATCATCACAATGAAATAAAAACTATGAATAGTTGAGGGAGTATGCGTTTTTAAGTTAACAAAATAATGACAAGTTTTTATTAATCCTTTTATAACTGCAACGAACTGATAAATCTTACAAAAAATCGCAAACACGAATCAGAAAACGGATTGTGCTTCATTGGCAAAGCATTCAATAGGGTGGAAGCTATACAAAGTCTCACCTGAATTAATCACTTTTACAACTCAATCTGATTTTATTTACATGAATCCACTGTGACGCCCAATTCTATTCATATGGAATCAACTACGACCAAGTACACCACAAACTATGGTTCACTGGAGAACAGGAAGCTGTGCATATCATTTAGCAACCCTACGCCGGTGCTGCAGTATTTTACCCTTCCGCCTTGATTCAGGCGGCAGCAGAAAACGGCGCGTTGTAATGTTCTGACGCGTCCACGGAAACTTGAAAACTACGCCGACTGACTGTTCTAATTATCAGAACATGGGAAACTTCCGTATTAGAGCCCTGATGTAAAGTTCTGACGCGTCCACGGAAACTTGAAAACTACGCCGATTGACTGTTCTAATTATCAGAACATGGGAAAATTGCGTATTAGAGCGCTGAAAAGCCGGCAGATTTCAGTCTGAGGTGCACTCTTTCGCTGGTCTGGCCGAACCAATTTGATTCACAGGCACAACAGTGTGTGCTGGAATTGTCAGACGTCAGATGGAAGACTCCGGACGAATAAGTTCGTCCTCGTGACACATGATATGTCCGAGGCGATATGCAATTCCACAGCCGCGCGGGATTAGCCGAGCGATCAAAGGCGCTTCAGCCATGGACTGTGCGGTTGGTCCCGGAGAAGGTTCGAGTCCTCCCTCGGGCATGGGTTTGTGTGTTTGTCCTTAGGATAATTTAAGTTAAGTAGTGTGTAAGCTTAAGGACTGATGACCTCAGCAGTTAAGTCCCATAAGATTTCACATACATTTGAACATTTCTTTTTTGCAATTCCACTGTCAGTACAGTTGGAAGCCGCCACTGGCTCTTAGTCCACCATAAGCTGCACACCAGCTAGGAAAAGACCTGAAGTTTTCCACCAGAGGACGACCAGAAAATGAAGAAGGCAAAGAATTACAACCACTTTCCACCAAACCTCGGTATGGGAGCCGTATTAGCGAAAACGAAACCGCTCCCCGTTGTACAAACCAACTGAACTATCCTCTACTCTTTGAATCTCCCATCTTGACTGTTCTGCTGACCTGATAGCCAATCCAGACACGGCACCGAGGTTCCCACGATGGGGGAGCAAGCCCCTACTTTGCATATCCTGAGAGTAGCCAATCAGCGATTCAGAATCACTCTTGTCTACAAAAAGAAGTTTTTAGACTAGGGAGGCGTCGTTCTCACGGCAAGCATGGCCATGTTTCAGCAGAGAACGTCTAACTAGACGGGATCACAGTCCCTCATTTATGGAGAGATCCAGTCTTTCCAGTCCGACCATTTCCAGTTTCTGAAAGAAGGCTGTTAAGCTTCCCAACAGCCGTAACCAAAAAATATACGTTTTTACCGCTCGTTAAAATAGCCGGGCGACTTCCTGTCGTCGGTGGATTTACAGTCTACTAAACACGTACGCCAGCCGCTCTGTCCGTATCGTCCCGCATTCTAACATGAGAATGCTCGGAGTCTTACAACCTTCCCACCATTTGCACGAAAGCTCAGATTACAGCAATCGCTCTTAAATGGCTTCCTCCACCCATTTTACACGAACCGGCCACCTTTACGACGGTTTATTGCTTAGCGCAAGTAAAATGTGTTGCGAACCGGCTGCCCCTGTTCCGACGCTAAAGTGGGAAGAGGAGAGTGGCGCGGTCCAAAGTCCCTCTGCAGCTACGATCCACAGAGAGCCGCTTCCCACAATCACTCGCACAGCCAGGTCGCTGGACTCAGCATTTATGGCCCGCAGTCCATCTCCCCCTGTTCTCCATCGCCTCCGCTATGGCCCCTCGGGTGTTCTCTGCAGGCTACACATGCAGTTATATGAGCATTCTGCACAAAATTTCTACATGCCAAAAACTCATAAACCACACATACCAAATTTGGAACACGTATTATGTTCGAGAATAATGACTTTTCTGGAGACTAGAAATCTGCTCTGTAGGAATCAGCATGGGTTTCGAAAAAGACGATCGTGTGAAACTCAGCTCGCGCTATTCGTCCACGAGACTCAGAGGGCCATAGACACGGGTTCCCAGGTAGATGCCGTGTTTCTTCACTTCCGCAAGGCGTTTGATACAGTGACAGTGACAGCCACAACAGTTCAGAAATCGTAATTTTTGCGTAAATGCTTTGCCTATATTAAGTTGTATATAGTTACAGGTGATAAACTGTAAACAAAAACAGACATTATAAAAACGTAATGCAACAGCAAAACCCCACCATGTGGTATGAAGGTATGAATACAAAATTTTATGTGCTCCTCAAAAAACTGTAATTACGATTTAGAAACTATTATTTGTATGTACGAGGTGCATTTAAGTTCTAAGGCCTCCGATTTTTTTTCTAATTAACTACTCACCCGAAATCGATGGAACTGGCGTTGCTTCTCGACGTAATCGCCCTGCAGACGTACACATTTTTCACAACGCTGACGCCATGATTCCATGGCAGCAGCGAAGGCTTCTTTAGGAGTCTGTTTTGACCACTGGAAAATCACTGAGGCGATAGCAGCACGGCTGGTGAATTTGCGGCCACGGAGAGTGTCTTTCATTGTTGGAAAAAGCCAAAAGTCACTAGGAGCCAGGGCAGGTGAGTAGGGAGCATGAGGAATCACTTCAAAGTTGTTACCACGAAGAAACTGTTGCGTAACGTTAGCTCGATGTGCGGGTGCGTTGTCTTGGTGAAACAGCACACCCGCAGCCCTTCCCGGAAGTTTTTGTTGCAGTGCAGGAAGGAATTTGTTCTTCAAAACATTTTCGTAGGATGCACTTGTTACCGTAGTGCCCTTTGGAACGCAATGGGTAAGGATTACGCCATCGCTGTCCGAGAACATGGACACCATCATTTTTTCAGCACTGGCGGTTACCCGAAATTTTTTTGGTGGCGGTGAATCTGTGTGCTTCCATTGAGCTGACTGGCACTTTGTTTCTGGATTGAAAAATGGCATCCACGTCTCATCCATTGTCACAGCCGACGAAAAGAAAGTCCCATTCATGCTGTCGTTGCGCGTCAACATTGCTTGGAAACATGCCACACGGGCAGCCATGTGGTCGTCCGTTAGCATTCGTGGCACCCACCTGGATGACACTTTTCGCATTTTCAGGTCGTCATGCAGGATTGTGTGCACAGAACACACAGAAATGCCAACTCTGGAGGCGATCTGTTCAACAGTCATTCGGCGATCCCCCAATACAATTGTCTCCACTTTCTCGATCGTGTCGTCAGACCGGCTTGTGCGAGCTCGAGGTTGTTTCGGTTTGTTGTCACACGATGTTCTGCCTTCATTAAATTGTCGCACCCACGAACGCACTTTCGATACATCCATAACTCCATCACCACATGTCTCCTTCAACTGTCGATGAATTTCAATTGGTTTCACACCACGCAAATTCAGAAAACGAATGATTGCACGCTGTTCAAGTAAGGAAAACGTCGCCATTTTAAGTATTTAAAACAGCTGGCGGTAAAATTCCATCTGCCGTACGGTGCTGCCATCTCTAGGACGTATTGACAATGAACGAGGCATCATTTTAAAACAATGCGCATGTTTCTCTTTCCAGTCCGGAGAAAAAAAATCGGAGGCCTTAGAACTTGAATGCACCTTGTATTTAAACAGTGAAGAACATTCCTTATGTTTAACAGCTATAACAATAAAAAAAAAACACTGATGATGCTGCAACTGCAATGAATCGTCTCTGGGACAAAAAACAAAATTATGATTTGCTAAAGGCGGACCCCACTCAAAAACATAACTCACACACTCACACTCACTCACTGGTCATACCGGACTCGAGAGTCCATTACCGCAGCATAGTATTTTCGCCAGCTGGCCCTGTCTTGGGCTATTTCCTTCCATTCACCTGCAGTACGTAGGCTCCTCAAATCAGCCTTCACATTGTCCTCCCATCTACGCCTCGGTCTCCCCACAGGATGTTTTCCCTCTAAGTGCCCTACCAGTACTCTGCGCGCTGCCCTGCCCTCATCCATTCGAGCTACGTGACCCGCCCATCGCAGCCTAGGTGATTTAATAATACTGATTATGTCAGGGCTTGAATAGAGTTCGTGAACCTCTTCGTTGTGCAGTTTTCGCCTCTCTCCGCTAATGTCATCCCCTTTTGCTCCGAAACTTTTCCTCAAAATTTTGTTTTCAAATACTCGAAACGGCTTTTCATTTAGCACAGTGAGAGACCAAGTCTCACACCCATACTACATAACTGGTAGAATAATAGTTTTGTATATTCTAATCTTTAAATTCCTAGACAATATCCGTGATGAAAGTAATCTATTCAGTGAGAAGTAGCACCCATTTCCCGCCTGTAATCTCTTCTTCAGTTCGGATTCAATCTCATTTCTCGAAGTGATGTCCACGCCTAGATAGTTAAATGTGTTCACTTTGTCAAACTGCATGTCTCCAACTCTTAACATTTCCTGATCTACTGCTGTTGGCATTCTACTAGTGACCAGATATTTAGTTTTGTCTTCACTTATCCTTAGACCTACATCTTCACTAGCCTCGATTAGCGCATTCGCATTTGCTGTTACAGATTCTTTCCTGTCGCTATTGATGTTTAGATCATCTGCATACCCTAATATCTTAATATTTCCATTTAACTGCACACTCTCTGAATTATCTGCTGCCATTCGTACAATATATTCTAGGACTAAATTCAAAAGTAGTGGAGACAGGGCATCTCCCTGCTTAAGTCCGTTCTTTATTACAAATTCTTCTGACTCCAATTTCCCCACCTTTTGTGTTTTTCAAACTCGCTTCTGTAAGTCTAACACACTTCTTTGGTATACCAAGTTCCAAAAGAATGCTGTACAATTTTGATTGCGATACTGAATCATACGCTTTTGTAAAATCTATGAAAAGATTATGAACTGGCTTATTGTATTCCCATTTCTTTTCCAAAATTTGACGCAGGGTGAATATTTGGTCTACAGTTGAGCTGTTCCTCCGAAAGCCAGCTTGGTAATGCCCCACAATTTCATCTGCATATGGTGTAAACCTGCTTAGCAGAATATTCGAGAAAATTTTGGAGCATACTAGTAATAGCGATATCCCTCTATAATTACAACATAAATTAAGGGGCGACCTGCGACAGCAATCGCACAACTTGCGTACGGGCCGCTAGACGCCGCCGCTAGCGCAACCGTATACAGGGTGTTACAAAAAGGTACGGCCAAACTTTCAGGAAACACTCCTCACACACAAACAAAGAAAAGATGTTATGTGGACATGTGTCCGGAAACGCTTAATTTCCATGTTAGAGCTCATTTTAGTTTCGTCAGTATGTACTGTCTGTACAACGTGATCAAATTGGAAATTTTCACAATCAACATGTGTGGGCTGACGGGAATCCGCACGCAGTTGTGCAGTCACGTCATCAACACAGATTTTCTGTGAACGTTTGGGCAGGCATTGTTGGTGATGTCTTGATTGGGCCCCATGTTCTTCCACCTACGCTCAATGGAGCACGTTATCATGATTTCATACGGGATGCTCTACCTGTGCTGCTAGGACATGTGCCTTTAGAAGTACGACACAACATGTGGTTCATGCACGATGGGGCTCCTGCACATTTCAGTCGAAGTGTTCGTACGCTTCTCAACAACAGATTCGGTGACCGATGGATTGGTAGAGGCGGACCAATTCCATGGCCTCCACGCTCTCCTGACCTCAACCCTCTTGACTTTCATTTATGGGGGCATTTGAAAGGTCTTGTCTACGCAACCCCGGTACCAAATGTAGACTCTTCGTGCTCGTATTGTGGACGGCTGTGATACAATACGCCATTCTCCAGGGCTGCATCAGCACATGAGAGATTCCATGCGACGGAGGGTGGATGCATGTATCCTCGCTAACGGAGGACATTTTGAACATTTCCTGTAACGAAGTGTTTGAAGTCACGCTGGTACGGTCTGTTGCTGTGTGTTTCCATTCCATGATTAATGTGATTTGAAGAGAAGTAATAAAATGAGCTCTAACATGGAAAGTAAGCGTTTCTGGACACATGTCCACATAACATATTTTCCTTCTTTGTGTGTGAGGAATGTTTCCTGAAAGTTTGGCCGTACCTTTTTGTAACATCCTGTATAAGTGCCGACGGAGTTCGGTCAGCTCTCATTTTGTTGGCATCTCATTTTTGCCTATTCTCTTATTTGCTTAGCTCTTATTCGTTTATGGCTCATGTTATTGTGCTCTCTTTCAGCCATTCTGGTTGTTTTGATTTACTTCCAATTGAGAAGTGCTCATTTTGGCATTTCACTTTTGCATATTTCTCATTTTGCTAATAATTTGCTCCTTAGCTTTTTACAGTTAAATTGATTAACAAAGTCTCATGTACTGTTTGTCCATTTCAGCCTGTTCATATTTTGATGTTCTTTAAATACAGTAATAATTATCGGAAGCATTTCTTCCCTTAAACTTGTGTAAAGTATTCTCGGTGTAGTATTTGTTCTGTGACACAGGTGTAAGGTTTTGAATATAAATTATACAGGGTGTTACAAAAAGTTAGGGCCAAACTTTCAAAAAACATTCCTCACACACAAAGAAAGAAAATATGTTATGTGGACATGTGTCCGGAAACGCTTACTTTCCATGTTAGAGCTCATTTTATTACTTCTCTTCAGATTACATTAATCATGGAATGGAAATACACAGCAAACAGAACGTACCAGCGTGATTTCAAAAACTTTGTTACAGGAAATGCTCAAAATGTCCTCCGTTAGCGAGAATACATGCATCCACCCTCCGTCGCATGGAATCCCTGATGCGCTGATGCAGCGCTGGAGAATGGCGTATTGTATCACAGCCGTCCACAATACGAGCACGAAGAGTCTCTACATTTGGTACCGGGGTTGTGTAGACAAGAGCTTTCAAATGCCCCCATAAACGAAACTCAAGAAGGTTGAGGTCAGGAGAGCGTGGAGGCCATGGAATTGGTCCGCCTCTACCAATCCATCGGTCACCGAATCTGTTGTTGAGAAGCGTACGAACACTTCGACTGAAATGTGTAGGAGCTCCATCGTGCATGAACCACATGTTGTGTCGTACCTGTAAAGGCACATGTTCTAGCAGCACAGGTAGAGTATCCCGTATGAAATCATGATAACGTGCTCCATTGAGCGCAGGTGGAAGAAACTAAAATGAGCTCTAACATGGAAATTAAGCGTTTCCGGACAAGTGCCACATAACATCTTTTCTTAATTTGTGTGTGAGGAATGTTTCCTGAAAGTTTGGCCGTACCTTTCTGTAACACCCTGTATACGAAAGTGTGCTTTAAAAGGAATTTATTTTTTCAGTTTGTACTACATCAGACGACAATATTGTGATATGAGGGAGGAATTTGAGGGGCGAACCCACGGAAATAGTCTTAAGTGATCCCCTTTAAAAATAAAAATTTGTGTGACACTGAAAGACGTGACACTGTAGGCATCGAAAATTTTTATACGTCACACACTCAAAAACATATGTTAGAGGAAGTTTAATTATAACCATTTGGTAGTCAAACTGCACTGTCGATATGTTAAGAAGAGAAGGCGTTGCGTCCGTTGGCAGCGAGTGAGAAGGCGGCTGTGTCTCGGCGGCGAGCGGCCACCGGCGATACGAAACGCAGCAGAGGGTAACAGCACGGCTGTACGGAAGGCCCGCGTTGTGCCAGGGCGCGTCACGTGACCGGTGTGGGCGGCTGCTGCTCCTCCCATTCACGGGAGCGAGAGCGCCAGATACCGGCCGGCGCGGCGCGTAAACAAGGCGGCGGCGACGCGCCCGCCGCTCGTCAAGGCCGCCTCGTCTGGCAGGCGAGATAAAAGAAATCGCAGTGCCCGCCACTTGCTGTGCGTCGTCACCGACACCGCCCCCCCCCCCTTCTCTCTCTACATCTACATCTACATTTACACTCCGCAAGCCACCCAACGGTGTGTGGCGGAGGGCACTTTACGTGCCACTGTTATTACCCTCCTTTCCTGTTCCAGTCGCGTATGGTTCGCGCGCTCGAATCGCGGGAAGAACGACTGCCGGAAAGCCTCCGTGCGCGCTCAAATCTTTCTAATTTTACATTCGTGATCTCCTCGGGAGGTATAAGTAGGAGGAAGCTATATATTCGATACCTCATCCAGAAACGCACCCTCTCGAAACCTGGACAGCAAGCTACACCGCGATGCAGAACACCTCTCTTTGCAGAGTCTGCCACTTGAGTTTGCTAAACATCTCAGTAACGCTATCACGCTTACCAAATAACCCTGTGACGAAACGCGCCGCTCTTCTTTGGATCTTCTCTATCTCCTCTATCAACCCGACCTGGTACGGATCCCACACTGATGAGCAATACTCAAGTATAGGTCGAACGAGTGTTTTGTAAGCCACCTCCTTTGTTGATGGACTACATTTTCTAAGGACTCTCCCAATGAATCTCAACCTGACACCCGTCTTACCAACAATTAATTTTATATGATCATTCCACTGCAAATCGTTCCGTACGCATACTCCCAGATATTTTACAGAAGTAACTGCTACCAGTGTTTGTTCCGCTGTCATATAATCAGACAATAAAGGATCCTTCTTTCTATGTATTCGCAATACATTACATTTGTCTATGTTAAGGGTCAATTGCCACTCCCTCCACCAAGTGACTATCCGCTGCAGATCTTCCTGCTTTTCGCTGCAATTTTCTAATGCTGCAACTTCTCTGTATACTACAGCATCATCCGCGAAAAGCCGCATGGAACTTCCGACACCATTTATCTACGTCATATATATCGCTCTTGTGCGAACGCGGTTGAACGTCCGACCAGCACAGGCCGAAAATTATAATAATGCTGATCATAAAATATTCGACACAGCACCGAAAGAACTCGAACAGAAGGCCGCAAACTGTAATAATGCCCATATTCACTGAAGAGCCAAAGAAACTGGTACACCTTTTTAGTACTTTCAACATTGCAGCCCAGTCAGCAGTCGTGATAATCTAATATACGAGGGTCACGCCAAAAGAAAGGCACACTATATTTTTTTAAATCCAGGTTTTATTCTACATGTTTGAAAGTTTTACAGTGTGTAGATACATCCTTTAGGAACAATATTTTCATTGCTCCACATAATTTTCATCCCTCTCAACTGCCTTACGCCATCTTGAAACCAGCGCCTGTATACCCGCACAGTAAAATTCTGAGCCAACCCGTTGGAGCCATTGTTTGGCAGCGTGCACAAGGGAGTCATCATCTTCAAACCTTGTTCCACGAAGAGAGTCTTTCAGTTTCCCAAAGAGATGATAGCCACATGGAGCCAAGTCAGGACTGTAAGGCGGGTGTTTCAGTGTTGTCCATCCGAGTTTTGTGATCGCTTCCATGGTTTTTTGACTGACGTGTGGCCGTGGATTGTCGTGCAACAGCAGCAAAACATCCTCCTTTTGCCGATGTGGTCGAACACGATTCAGTCGAGCTTGAAGCTTCTTCAGTGTCGTCACGTATGCATCAGAATTTATGGTGGTTCCACTTGGCATGATGTCCACAAACAAAATTCCTTCGGAATCGAAAAACACCGTAGCCATAACCTTTCGAACAGAAGGCGTGGTTTTGAATTTTTTTTCCTTGGGTGAATTTGCATGATGCCACTCCATTGATTGCCTCTTCGTCTCTGGTGAAAAATGATATAGCCGTGTTTCATCACCTGTCACAATTCTTCCAAGAAATTCATCTCCACAATTCTCGTACTGTTCCAAAAGTTCGCTGCATACCATTTTTCTTGTTTCTTTGTGAGCCACTGTCAACATCCTGGGAACCCATCTGGCACAAATCTTTTTAAACGCCAACACTTTCAGTATTCTGCAAACAATTCCTTCCCCTATCCCAACGTAGCGTGACAATTCGTTCACTGTGATGCGTCTGTCAGCAGTCACCAATTCGTTAACTCTCTGCATATTGTCTGGAGTGTGTTCAATACGAGGCCTGCCGCTGCGAGGACAATCCTCAAAATTGCCGTGCCCGCTTTCATCACGTAACCTGCTTGCCCACCGACTAACTGTACTGCGATCAACAGCAGCATCTCCATACACCTTTTTCAACCTCTTGTGGATGTTTCCCACTGTCTCGTTTTCACAGCACAGGAATTCTATGACAGCACGTTGCCTCTGACGAACGTCAATTGTAGCAGCCATCTTGAAGACATGCTGTGACGGCGCCACTCACGGGAACAGGTTGAACTAAGTTTGAAAACAAGCGGGAAGGATGTATCAACACACTGTAAAACTTTCACACATGCAGAATGAATACTGTATGTTTAGAAAAATATTGTGCATTTCTTTTGGAGTGACCCTCGTATAAGAAACTATCAGCCTCGATTGCGCTAATGAAACCAACCTTTACCTAAGTTTCAGCCCAAGTAATTGAGCCTTCTTCAGAAGATATACCAGATTCTATAATATGTCTACGATGGCATGGTCTAGAAATAAAACTAAAACAGCTTGAATAGGCGTAGTCACATTTTAAAAATGCGGTTCATAGGTACTAAGACACCACCAAGACTTAATTTAAGCTCCGGCGAGCGCCTCGTCTCCATGGACGACGTCCGATGGACCTCGGGAGTTCACGTGAAACTAAGTAGATGACGCGCTGCATATCAACATGGCGGGGAACATTACGCATGTCTGAGTCCATCACTGTCAAAGATAAAAGACCAACGCAGTTATATCTTACAAAATTTGCAGAGACATTATGTTTCAGAGTTTCAACAATTCTATAAGTTATTTGTTTTAAGATGTAACTCCCGAGGTCCACCGCACGTCGTCCATGGAGACGAGGCGCTCGCCGGAGTTTAAATTAAGTCTTGGTGGTGTCTTAGTACCTATGTACCGCATTTTTAAAATGTGACTACGCCTATTCAAGCTGTTTTAGTTTTATTTCTAGACCATGCCCTCGTAGACATATTATAGAATCTGGTATATCTTCTGAAGAAGGCTCAACTAATTGGGCTGAAACAGAGATAAAGGTTGGTTTCATTACTGCAATCGAGGCTGATAGTTTCTTAAATATTAAACTGGTACACCTGCCTAATATCATGTAGGGCCCCCGCGAGCACGCAGAAGTGCTGTAACACGACGTGGCATGGACTCGACTAATGTCTGAAGTAGTGCTGGAGGGAACTGACACCATGAATCCTGCAGGGCTGTACGTAAATCCGTTAGAGTACGAGGCGGCGGAGATCTCTTCTGAACAGCAGGTTGCAAGGCATGCTCAATAATGTTCAAGTCTGGGGAGTATGTTGGCCACCGTAAGTGTTTAAACTCAGAAGAGTGTTTTTGGAGCCACTCTGTAGGAATTCTGGACGTGTAGGGTGTTGCATTATCCTGCTGAAGTTGCCCAAGACCGTCGGAATGCACAATGAACATAAATGGTTTCACGTTATCAGACAGGATGCTTACGTACGGGTGACCTTTCAGAGTCGTATCTAGACGTATCAGGGGTCCCATATCACTCCAACTGAACACGCACCACACCATTACAGAGCCTCCACCAGCTTGAACAATCCCCTGCTGACATGCATGGTCCATGGATTCATGAAGTTGTCCCCATATCCGTACACGTCCATCCGCTCGATATAATATGAAACTAGACTCGTCCGACCAGGCAACATGTTTCCAGTCATCAACAGTCCAATGTCGGTGTTCACGGGCCCAGGCGAGGCGTAAAGCTTTGTGTCGTGCACTCATCAACAGTACACGAGCGAGCCTTCGGCTCCGAAACCCCATATCGATGATGTTTCGTTGAATCGTTCGCATGCGGACACTTGTTGACGGCCCAGCATTGAAATCTGCAGCAGTTTGAGGAAGGGTTGCACTTCTGCCACGTTAAACGATTCTCTCCAGTCGTCGTTGGTCCCGTTCTTGCAGGATCTTTTTCCAGCCGCAGATGTCGGAGATTTGATGATTATCGGATTCCTGATATTCACAGCACACTAGCTAAATGGTCGTACGGGTAATTCCCCACTTTATCGCTACCTCGGAGATGCGGTATCCCATTTCTCGCGCGCCGACTATAACACCACGTTCAAACTCACTGCCATTGTAGCAGCAGTAAGCGATCTAAGAACTGCGCCAGACCCTTGTTGTCTTATATAGGTGTTGCCGACTGCAGCGCCCTATTCTGCCTGTACGTATCTTTGTATATGAATTCGCCTTCCTATACCAGTTCTTTGGCGTTTCGGTGTATGTTGATGTAAATAGATGTAGATGAACTTGTTGGTACGAGAAACCACAGTAGGAACTGAAGATGAAGTGGTTGGATTGTGTTGTTTTGGGGAAGGAGACCAGACAGCGAGGTCATCGGTCTCATCGGATTAGGGAAGGACGGGGAAGGAAGTCGGTCGTGCCCTTTGGAAGGAACCATCCCGGCATTTGCCTGGAGCGATTTAGGGAAATCACGGAAAACCTAAATCAGGATGGCCGGACGCGGGATTGAACCGTCGTCCTCCCGAATGCGCGTCCAGTGTCTAACCACTGCGCCACCTCGCTCGGTGATGAAGTGGTTGGTAAGCTCTTAGCTGCTTGTCTCACAGTGCAACAGACAACGAGGATCTGAGAGCCTGCAGTAAAATTATATGCGCTGTTCTGAAACATGAATTCGGGGCGGTGGTCATCATTTCGAGCAGCTGCAGTGAGCTGACGAAATTGCAAGTTTTGTACGCCAATAACAAACTAAATTTTCATTTCCGACCCTATCTCAAAGTATGCAGTTCACAGAAATCTACTGTCTATGTGATTTTAATCCGTAAGTCTTAAAACAGAGAAATATTTCGCTTGAAGGTCGCGTCGACGACGAAGTCTTCAGTGACTTGGACAGGAGGAATTTGAGGACGGAAATCGTGCGTGTCCTTTTCAAGCGAATTGCCCCGTTCGTTATTTGCCGTAAGAGATGCAGGGAAACGTTTTAAAAGCTAAATCTGAAAGGTCGGACGAGGATTTGAAACGAAGTTCTCCAGAATGCTAATCCACTGCCCTGCTACGTTTTGCCGTAAGATTTAGATAGCCTGTATTCGTCGCCAGTAAATTCATTAACCTCTACACAGAATCGCAACATCTGTGTGTGCAAGTATTTTTTTACGATCGCTGCTACGTTTGCGCTACAAAAGAAAAATAAAACAGTTGGGGCTTGTACGACACTGTAGGTTGTCACGTGACCCAGCTTACACCCTCGTAGAGCCGTGACCACAGTTAGCGTCGCTGTACAGTACCTTCGTATCTGTTTACACGTAACGTGTGTCGTGTTTACAAACAAAACATATCCATTGACTCACGGTGCACGCTGTTGACAGCAAAGTACAATGACTCTCTTTCTTCTTCGTCTCCATACATGGACTCTGTACTGTTTAGGTCCGTGTCGTGTTTTGTACCCGGTAGCGCTACGGGTATGGGTGGTTTACGTACGCCGCACGAGTTCGTGAGGAACATCAGAATAGTGCCGCAATAACCCTGATGAAAGTAGCTCATAGCACATCTGCCGCCGTGTTAAAGTTACTGTGAATGACACGAACTTCACTGTACACCAGAGTGCACAGTCTTGAAAAAGAGATATCAAACCTGCAGTTGGTGAGTACGACGTCTCCTATGGGCTCACACCGTCTCTATTGCGGGCTTCCCAAACTTTTCCTCTGACGAAACACTTTGAGAATCCTGCAACTTTGATAGAACACCCCATTTATTTTGAATGTTAATAAAATTTTTAAAAATCAAAAAAGATATTTAATCGAGCGACTTCTTCAATTTCAGGTTGTACCTAATAATACACAATTCATAATAATTTTTTTTTTTTTTAATGTAATTGGTGTCGTCTAAGTGTCGAAGGAAAACGGCATGTTATAAATTGTTTTTCGCGGAGCTCTTATCCACCTCCCGTGGAACACAGCTGCTTGAAACACAGTTCGACAAAGCTGCTCGAACGATCTTTATGTCAGCCGTACGTTAAATGCCAATCTTTCTTGTTCCTTCTTCCTGGGGACTCAGATGAATAAACAGGGAAAGTCTCCTTTATTACCACCCATTGGACACTTTTCCAACTGGGGTACATTGGTGCAAATAAGTCGCCGGAATGGCCTCCAATAGTAACCACACTATTGAGCCACAAGCGATAATTAAGTCAGGCATGCCGGCCGAAGTGGCCGTGCGGTTAAAAAATGGTTCAAATGGCTCTGAGCACTATGCGACTTAACTTCTGAGGTCATCAGTCGCCTAGAACTTAGAACTAATTAAACCTAACTAACCTAAGGACATCACAAACATCCATGCCCAAGGCAGGATTCGAACCTGCGACCGTAGCGGTCTTGCGGTTCCAGACTGCAGCGCCTTTAACCGCACGGCCACACCGGCCGGTGTGGCCGTGCGGTTAAAGGCGCTGCAGTCTGGAACCGCAAGACCGCTACGGTCGCAGGTTCGAATCCTGCCTTGGGCATGGATGTTTGTGATGTCCTTAGGTTAGTTAGGTTTAACTAGTTCTAAGTTCTAGGGGACTAATGACCTCAGCAGTTGAGTCCCATAGTGCTCAGAGCCATTTGAACCATTTTTTTAAGTCAGGCATTTTGCTACGTCTCTAAACTCCGATAAATCGGCTATAGCGTGCTGGAGAGTAATGCTTTCTAACCTTCTATGTCAAAACTCTTAAAGCTAAAAATAAAATAAACGTTACTAATATTTTACATCTTTATTCTTCGTGTCCGCATATTTATTTAAATTACGAAATATTTGAAATTACGAAATATTTGCACACTTAAAATTTCTATTATTAATTACTCAATCCTGTACTGTTTACTATGTTTATTTCTGGATTCGTTTACGAAATAATAATCGAAATTAATAGTGTAACGAAAACTTGTAGGAATTCATTTGTGAAGAAAAATTGTAAGCCGTTTAGAATGTTGTTATTTCCGCAGAGTACGGGAGTCGTAAGCTTGCCTCCGATGTGATAATAATAGGTGCGAACAATGTAATTTCGGCTTTGTTAATGTGAAAAATCAAAATATTGTATGATATACAAAAATGTGAGAAAATATATTTATGTAAAAAAATGCTACAACAACAGTCTTCACATTTATTTAGTTCAAATCAACCGTGTGAACGTAATGTGACAGTTTCAGCTTCAAGAATCAGTCCCCTAGACAAGAAGAATAGGAGTCATCTCAACATGACAAGTTAAGTAAACTTGAAAGTCTATTGTAACTTCGCTCCTCTCGAATCTTCATAAAAGACTTCGCTTATTAATTACTTAGACTGGGCATTGTTTAATGTGGACAATAGGTGGAAGAAGGAATGAGGGGGAGGGGGGAGGGGAGATTACAGGTCTTGCCGCAATGGTAACACCGGTTCCCGTCAGCTCATGGAAATTAAGCTCTGTTGGGCTTGGCTAGCATTTGGATGGGTGACCGTACGGGTCTGCAGAGCGCTGTAGGCAAGCGGGATTCACTCAGCCCTTGTGCGTCTTGTTCTCACCCACGCTTCAGTTCTATAACTCCGAAGGAGGCACTACGATTCGATTTGGGATGTAACCAGCCGCGCGCACCCGAGACATAATCATTCCAAAACTGATAGTCTCGTGGGCAAGTAATTCTACAGCTGCCGCTGGCTCTCCATCCAAGATGACACGCTGTGCGCTGCCTACTAAGAAATTCTCAGTCCACTGGAAAACTCGGACTTGATTTTACGTACGACGGTGTTTCAGAAAGTAGCCACCATTTTGCTTTCGTATACGCAAGATCTGTATTCTCGAAAAACATCTCACTGACAAAACAGAAGGTTACCTTTCACCCTTACACGAGAGTGCCGCACCTATGCATGAGATTCAGAATTCCCGTGTCGCAGTCGCCTGCCGCGAATCCATTAAGCCAAGTTTTTCGCTGCATTGTGCACCTCGCAATCATTTCCCAAACGTTTCGAGGCAAGATTTTTTTGTTTCAAAGATGATTTGTAAATATGATTATTCTGCGCAGCGTTTGGCTTTTTTGTGTAAAACATGTTATGGATAGAATGCATGTGTAATATAAATAGGATATGGAAAAGCATTCTGCGACCACTGAAATATAATGCGCCGGCTGAGGAAAAAAATTGCAGATATAGATCGTATGTTTATAGTTAATTTAAATAAATCCGTCATGATGGAGGTGTAACTCTCGGAGACGCATAGTCGAACTTTCAACAAAAGTGGCCGATTACAATTCTTTGTATATTTCAATAAATTATTGAATGCTGGTGGCGTCTACAGAAAGCATACGCTAACAAATAAGCGATAATTGTCGTTTATCAGTTGTTGAGGCGTCATAGTGTTCAAATGATGCTGGGGCAATTGGGTTAGAAAACGATATACTAAAAGCATTGATGAGTTTTGCTATTTGGCCAGTAAAATGCCTGATGATGGCCCAAGTAGAGAGTGTATGAAATGTGGACTGGGAATTGCAAGAAGAGCATTTATGAAGAAGAGAAATTTGTTAACATCGAATATAAATTTAAGTGTCTGGAAGCCTTTTCAGGAGGGTTTCATCCGGAGTGTAGTCGTGTATGAAAGTGAAACATGTACGACAAATAGTTTAGACAAGAAGAGAATAGAGCCTTTTGAAAAGTGGTACTACAGCAAAATACCGAAGATTAGAGGGGTAGATGGTGTAACTAATGCTGAGGAACTATACAGAACTGCGGAAAAAAGAAATTTGTCGGACCCTCATGACCTTAGCAGTTTTGCGCGCTAAAACATCGACTAAATAAAAAAAAGTTGTGGCATAACTTCACTAAAAGAGGAGTAGGTTAATAGGACATATTCTGAGCCATGAAGTGATCATCTATTTAGTATTGGACGGTAGTAAGGAGGGGGGGGGGGGGTGTCAAACCCATAGAGGGGGACCAAGAGATTAATACAATAAGTAGATTCAGAAGGATGTAGGTTGCCGTAGTTATTCGATGATGAAGAGACTTGCACAGGATAGAGTAGTATGGAGAACTGCGTCAAACCATTTTCAGACTGAAGATCACAACAACAACAAACATGGTCAGGGGTTTGGGAGAACTATTTGTTCACACAACCGTGGAACGTTAAAGCGGTGGCTCATTTTTTTTTTATTTTACAGGTTACTATTCCTTGCTGTAGGGGCTGTGATTTTTGATATTTTTTGTCTAAACTAGCAAGGCAAAACAGAGGGCACTACTTCCACCACATCAAGTGGATTTAGTGCTCACGTACTCACACTGAGCCGTGAACACTTCCCAGTTTGTCAATGGGGAACAGTTGAACATGATTACTACTGTTATCGGTGCCATGCGTGCAATGGTCGAGCCAGCCGCACGATATGGAATCTTTATACTATCGTTAGTGGCGCGAGACCTGTACGACCTTGTAGCAACCGTTATAGTTCCGCATTGTTCTGTTACACTAGGGTTGTCCGCAGCTCATGGTCGTGCGGTAGCGTTCTCGCTTCCCGCGCCCAGGTTCCCGGGTTCGATTCCCGGCGGGGTCAGGGATTTTCTCTGCCTTGTGATGACTGGGTGTTGTGTGATGTCCTTAGGTTAGTTAGGTTTAAGTAGTTCTAAGTTCTAGGGGACTGATGACCGTAGCTGTTAAGTCCCATAGTGCTCATAGCCATTTGAACCATTTTTTGTTACACTAGGGTTGAGTTCACGTAAGGAAAGAGAGATAATGTAAGATTTACGGACTCATTTATTAAACAGTTGAGAATCGAACAATAATACAGCCAAATGGGGGTGGGGGGAAGAAAGATTCGAGTTCAGCAGCCTGCCCTAACGTACGTTCATAACACGCCACGATAGCAGGAGGAAAGGAATTTTAGTAACGATCGCCGTATTATCAAATAGAATCCCATTTAGTAAAGGAAGGGGTTGCAGGCGTGCAACGACCACCACCAGGAATTAGCCAAAGACTAAGAAGACGCTACTGTGCGCGAATCGCTCGGTAGCCTCCCGTACTAAAGCAATAAAACCCGCAAGACGCGAAACTATTCAGAATGACCTATGAGGTTCCCTCTGGGCTGCAGGGCACGTCGGCGCTCATGCTTACCGAACTTCATCTCGTGGAAGCAGCACCTCCAGTCGCAGGCACGGTCACACTAGAGCTGAACTACTGCCTCTTTGTCCACCACCCATCCGCGGAGGGCGGTTGGCGCCCGCCCGCGAAAAACGGGCGCGCACCTAAACTGGCCAATCATAGGGCCGGAATGCGTTTACAAGGTTGGTAAGGCAGGTTGGGGAACTGAGAACGGGAGAAACTTTGGCCACTACTGAATGTTCAAACGGCACCACGTGTTACTCAGGCGATCGGAAAAGGGATGGGAAACGGGAAGTCATCATGGCTGCTAGGAAGACTGCTGCCCTCGCCCATAAATAAAGCAAATTTCTAGCGCCAAGCTCCTCTCACAGATCAGTGTGAGACAAGCTGTAGAAATCGTCAAATAAATCAGGCAACCCATAGAAATTATTAATATTACCTGAATTATTACTTGACCGAGTACCAGAATGCTGGGATTAGAAATATGAAATAAAAGCACTGAATGGTGAACGAAGTGCACGTCCTTCAAACGATTATGTTTAGATGCAAGCGATTTACTCAGAGTGTGCTACGATTATCGAAATGTCAAAGATGACACTTTGCCACATCCCATTCTTTGAGACATAGGTCTTCTCTGTCGCAACATGTTACATGTTACTACGGCAACAACAGTATATCAGGCGAGAAATAACATTGAATTTATGGGGTGTTATGTTCAACCTGTATTATTATGTGTTAAGTAACATTTAATTTCCTTGTCGTTACCTACATGAGACGATGTAATACCACGTAATATCATTCGACAAATAAACCCATTCATCAAAGAATCTGCAACCTTCGACTGCCCCTCTTCGTCAGTACATGAGGTCTGCTTTGTCTTCGTCTCACAGCGTTCGTCCCTTCGCATTTTTACTTCATAATCACATCACAAATAGTCCACATGGCTAGCTTTAGAAAGGTTGGAATGACGCTGATGGATTTGTTACTCGGGTGACATCCAGTAACTAGTGCATCTTTCGAAGTCACTGAGCTCTCATGACCGGCCCATACTGCTGTCACGCCGGCCGGAGTGGCCGAGCGGTTCTAGGTGCTTCAGTTTGGAACCACGCGACCGCTACGGTCGCAGGTTCGAATCCTACCTCGGGCATCGATGCGTGTGATGCCCTTAGGTCAGTTAGGTTTAATTAGTTCTGAGTTCTAGGGGACTGATGACCTCAGATGTTAAGTCCCATAGTGCTCGGAGTCATTTGAAATGCTGTCACTGCTTCTCTACTGACAACACAACACTCCCCTCCTCCTCTTACACTGGCGGGTCCGCCTCTTGTGACACCTTCTGATCAGTTCCGCGTTACTTTGGGCTCTTCGTATAGTTTTGATTATGCATTTACATGCTCCGGATGCCACCATATAATACGTGGCGTAGGGTGTCTTATACAATAACTAGTCATTGCTTTTCTTAACATCTAGAGTAAAAGTTACACACGCAATAAAATTGTGTTGTAGACAATGACTGCACAAGCTGAGACATGGTCGCAAATTAAACAGTGACCCGAATGTAGAATAAATTTAATTTACTTCACGTCTATGGTCACAAACTTCATCAGACTCCCGGTTTCAGTCTATAATGACAATTTTCAGATCTGTTTTATAAAAACATGTCCTAAGGTACCGGAGCCATACTGGCATCGTCAAATGCTAAACGCCGCGCGGGGTGGCCGTGCCGTTTAAGGCGCCATATCACGGTCCAAAAAATGGTTCAAATGGCTCTGAGCACTATGGGACTTAACATCTGAGGTCATCAGTCCCATAGAACTACTTAAACTTAACTAACCTAAGGACATCACACACATCCATGCCCAACGCAGGATTCGAACCTGCGACTGTAGCAGTCGCGCGGTTCCAGACTGAAGCGCCTAGAACCGCTCGGCCACCGCGGCTGGCTGTCACGGTCTGCGCGGCCCCTCCCACCGGAGGTTCGAGTCCTCCCTCGGGCATAGTGACTGTCTTGTCCTTCGCATTAGTTAGTTTAACCTAGTTTAAGTAGTGTGTCAGTCTAGGGACCGATGACCTCAGCAGTTTGGTCCCTTGGCAATTCACACTCATTTTTTTCATGTGCTGAACCCAAAATCAGCGCGAACATCGTCAACTATATACGCACATCAAAAAAAAGTTTTGTGTCACCTCGGGTCCGAGAATTCCGGAACCAGTACCGAAAATTGGAATAGAGATCAATATAAACATCATTTCCGCCCTTTTTATTGCTCATGAAAACCGCACATTGCATGTTGTGCCACCATACAGTGAGACCTTCAGATGTAGTGGTCCAGATTGCTGTACACATCGGTACCTCTAATACCCAGTAGCACGTCCTCTTGCATTGATGCATCCCTGTATTCGTCGTGGTATACTATCCACAAGTTCATCAAGGCACTGTTGGTCCAGATTGTCCCACTCCTCAACGGCGATTTGGCGCAGATCCCTCAGAGTGGTTGGTGGCTCACGTCGTCCGTAAACACCCCTTTTCAATCTATCACAGCCATGTTTGATAGGGTTCATGTCTGGAGAACATGCTGGCCACTCTAGACGAGCGATGTCGTTATCCTGAAGGAAGTCATTCACAAGATGTGCACGATGAAGGCGCTAATTGTCATCCATGCAGACGAATACCTCGCCAATATGCTGCCGATAAGGGTGCACTGTCGGTCGGAGGATGGCATTCACGTATCGTACAGCCGTTACAGCGTCTTCCATGACCACCAGCGCCGTACGTCGGCCCCACATAATGCCACCCGAAAACAGTAGGGGACCTCCACCTTGCTGCACTCGCTGGACAGTGTGTCTAAGGCGTTCAGCCTGACTGGGTTGCCTCCAAACACGTCTCCGACTATTGTCTGGTTGAAGGTATATGTGACACTCATCGGTGAAGAGAACGTGGTGCCAATCCTGAGCGATCCATGCGGCGTTTTGTTGGGCCCATCTGTACCGCGCTGGTGTAGTGGTTGCAAAGATGCATTTCGCCATGGACGTCGGGAGTGAAGTTGCGCATCATTCAGCCTATTGCGCACAGGTTGAGTCGTAACACGACGTCCTGTGGCTACACGAAAAGCATTATTCAACTTGATGGCATTGCTATCAGGGTTCCTCCAAGCCACAATCCATAGGTAGGGATCATCGACTGCAGTAGTAGTCCTTGGGCGGCTTGCGTGAGGTGTGTCATCAACAGTATCTGTCTCTCGGTATCTCCTCCATCTCCGAAAAACATCGCTTTGGCTCACTCCGAGACGCCTGGGCACTTCCCTTGCTGAGAGCCCTTCCTGGCACAAAGTACACAATGTGGACGCGATCGAACCGCGGTGTTGACCGTCTAGGCATGGTTGAACTACTTCCTTCCTGGTGGAATGACTGGAACTGATTGGCTATCGGACCCCCTCCTGTTAATAGGCGCTGCTCATGCATGGTTGTTTACATCTTTGGGTGATTTTAGTGACATCTCTGAACAGTCAAAGGGACTGTGCGTGTCATACATTAGCCACAGTCACCGTCTATCTACATTAGTTCTGGGAACCGGGGTGATGCAAAACTTTTTTTGATGTGTGTATAAATAATAGTATACACAAGAGTCATCTTGTCAGCAGCACTTTTTTTATTAAACACATCTGAAGCTGGTCATTGTAGTCCGAAACCTGTAGTCTGATGACAAAAAAATTGTGACCATAGAGGTGAAGTACAGACAATGACTGCATTGCAAATTGATTTCTAAACTGTGATAGTTTTGGCCGACAGATATCCAGAGGTCATCGTCCACGGGTAGAACGCGGAAAGTGGCAAAACGTGTAGAAGCGTCACAGAAAATAAACCATTGGGGAAGCAGAGGGGCTGCAGAAGGACGCGCCTCTCGGTGGGTGCAATGGCAGAGCGCGTAGCCGCCACAGCTGTCCAAATAGCCGCCTGTCATAACACGACCGCGCATCATCTCTATTTTAGCGATACGTCCGTCCGGAGTTTACGACATCCCGACGTCGCCGCAGGCGAACTGAGCGCTGCACAATCATCTGGCAGAACATTCCAACCGAGAGTTCCCTAGCGGAAGTGGCCGACGAGGAATCTGCTTATGGCGGGCGGGGGTGAGCATTGGATTACGACTTTCCCCTCTGTTGTTCAGAAATTAGCAGATCTAAAAGTAACGTAGTCCAGAGAAGACTCACATTTAAGTACAAAAGATTTTCTTACAATATGACACTTTGGATTCGAGAAGGGTCACTGAGCTATTTACACACTAACCAATCAAATATTGCAAGCCTTAAATAATATAACATCTCCAGTTCGTTTTTTTTTTTGCCACCTGTCGAAGGCGTTTGATTGCGTTGATCATGTCACTGTCTTTGAAAAAATGAATTTTTACGGAATTCATGGCTTTACATACAGCTAGTTTAAAATATACTTAAAAAACGGACTGCAGACAGTCGTGTGAAGTTTCATGGAATTCGTGGCTTCACACAGCTGGTCTGAAACATACTAAATGTCAGTATGCAAAAAGTTGTGGAATAATACCAATAGTACTGGGAGGGTAAAAAATTTTAGTGACTTGGGAGAAAAAAATCGCAAAAAGAGGCTACAGAATTAAATTTTGGTTGCACTCCTCTTCCTTATATATTTGAATGACGTTCCACTTAATATCCAAAATCCAGAATTGGTAGTTTTTGCAAACGATATTAGCGTTGTACACTGATGAGTCAAAGAAACTGGTACACCTGCCTAATATTGCGTAGGGCCACGCAAGCATGCAGAAGTGCTGGAGTACGACATGTCACGGACCCGACTAACGGCTGAAGTAGTGCCGGAGGGAGTTGACACCATGAATCCTGCAGGGCTGTCCATAAATCCGTAAGAGTACGAGGGGGTGGAGACCTCTTCTGATCAGTACGTTGCAAGGCATGCCAGGTACGCTCAATAACAGTCATGTCTGGTGAGGTTGATGACCAGCGGAAGTATTTAATCTCAGAAGAGTGTTCCTAGTGCCACTCTGCAGCAATTCTGGATGTGTAGGGTGTCGAATTGTCCTGCTGGAATTGCCCAAATCCGTCGGAATGCACAATGGACATGAGTGGATGCAGGCGATCAGACAGGATGCTTACGTACGTGTCACCTGTCAGATTCGTGTCTAGACGTATCAGCGGTCCCATATCACACCAAATTCACACGCCCCACACCATTACAGAGCCTCCAACAGATTGAACAGTCCCCTACTGACATGCAGGATCCATGTATCCATGAGGTTGTCTCCATACTCGTACAAGCCCATCCGCTTGATACAATTTGAAACGAGACTCGTCCGACCAGGCAACATGTTCCACTCATCAACAGTCAAATGCCGGTTTTGACGGGCCCAGACGAGGCCTAAAACTTCGTGTCGTGCAGTCATGAAGGGTACACGAGGGGCCTTCGGTTCCGAAAGCCCATATAGATAATGTATCGTTGAATGGTTCACTCGTTGACACTTCTCGATGGCCTAACATTGAAATCTGCAGTAATTTGCGGAAAGGATGCACTTCTGTCACGTTGAACGATTCTCTTCGGTCGTCTTTGGTGTCATTCTTGCAGTATTTTTTTCCGGCCGCATCGATGTGAGATATTTGATGTTTTACCGTGAATGTCAGGAATCCGGTAAAACGTCAAATCTCCGACATAATGCGGCAGGAAAAAGATCCTGCAAGAATGGGACCAACAACGACTGAAAAGAATCGTTCAACGTGAGAGAAGTGCAATTCTCTCCAAGTTGCTGCAGATTTCGATGCTGGGTTATCAACAAGTGTCAGCGTGAGAACCATTCAACGAAACATCATCGATATGGACTTTCGGAGCCAAAGGCCCACTTGTGTTCCCTTGAGGACTGCATGACACAAAGCTTTACGCCTCGCCTGGACCCATCAACGCAGGCTCTGGAGTGTTGACGACTGGAAACATGTTGCCTGGTTGGACGAGTTTCTTTTAAAATTGAGTTAAGTGGATGGACGTGTAGAGATACAGAGACAACCTCCATGGACCCTGCATTTCAGCAGGGGATTGTTGAAGCTGGTGGAGGCTATGTAATGGTGTGGGGCGTGTGCAGTTGGAGTGATATAGGACTGTTGGTGCGTCTACATACAACTCTGACAGATGAGACGTACATAAGCATCCTGTCTGATCCTCTGCATCAATTCATGTTCATTGTGCATTCCGACGAACTTGGGCAATTCCAGTAGGACAATGCGACACCCCACACGCCCAGAATTTCTACAGAGTGTCTCGAGGAACACTCTACGGTGTTTAAACATTTCCGCTGGCCACCAAACTCCCCATACATGAACATTATTGAGCATACCTGGGGTGCCTTGCAACGTGCTGTTCAGAAGAGATCTCCAACCCCTCGTACTCTTATGGATTTATAGACAGCCCTGCAGGGTTCATGGTATCAATTCCAACCAGTACTACTTCAGACATTAATCGAGTCTAAGCCACATCGTGTTGCGGCACTTTTGCACACTCGTGGGAGCTCTAGACGATATTAGGGAGGCGTACCAGTCACTTTAGTTCTCCAGTGTACATTGCAGTTGAAAAATAATATTAGAATCTTATAACGCAAGTAAGTTCAAATGGCTCTGAGCACTATGGGACTTAACTTCTGAGGTCATCAGCCCCCTAGAACTTAGAACTACTTAAACCTAACTAACCCAAGGACATCACACACATCCATGCCCGAGGCAGGATTCGAACCTGCGACCGTAGCGATCGCGCGGTTCGAGACTGTAGCGCCTAGAACCGCTCGGCCACCCCGGCCCTTTAAACTGGTCTGTGCAGTGGATCAATACCTATATATTTAATAGGACCTTTGCGTGATACGACTTTGAGGAAATGAAGCCTATATGTTACCTCAAGTTACGTTCATGTTACCCTTGAAAACCCATTACAATTCGTCTAGTAATTTAGGAGATTAGCGTATTCAAAAAGACAGGCAGACTCGGCGGTTTTAGACAAAACTTGAAATCACGATATATCTTTATTTCGTGATTCGATTTTCATGAAATAGAGTCTATATGTTACCCTGGGTTACAGTCAAATTTACTGTGAAAAACCCATGAAAAAAATAATCAAGTAGTTTTGAGATTAGCGTGTCGAAACAGGCAGACATGGCGGTTTTATAGATTAAAATATTTTACACTACTGGCCATTAAAATTGCTACACCAAGAAGAAATGCAGATGGTAAACGGGTATTCATTGGACAAATATATTCTACTAAAACTGACATGTGATTACATTTTCTTGCAATTTGGGTGCATAGGTCCTGAGATATCAGTACCCAGAACAATCACCTCTGGCCGTAATAACGGCCTTGATACGCCTGGGCATTGAGTCAAACAGAGCTTGGATGGCGTGTACAGGTACAGCTGCCCATGCAGCTTCAACACGATACCACAGTCCACCAAGAGTAGTGACTGACGTATTGTGACGAGCCAGTTGCTCGGCCACCATTGACCAGACGTTTTCAATTGGTGAGAGATGTGGAGAATATGCTGCCCAGGGCAGCAGTCGAACATTTTCTGTATCCAGAAAGGCCCGTAAAAGACCTGCAACATGCGGTCGTGCATTATCCTGCTGAAATGTAGGGTTTCGCAGGGATCGGATGAAGGGTAGAGTCACGGGTCGTAACACATCTGAAATGTAACGTCCACTGTTCAAAGTGCGGTCAATGTGAACAAGAGGTGGCCGAGACATGTAACCAATGGCACCCCATACCATAACGCCGGGGGATACGCCAGTATGGCGATGAGGAATACACGCTTCCAATGTGCATCCATCGCGATGTCGCCAAACACGGATGCGACCATCATGATGCTGTAAACAGAATCTGGATTCATCCGAGAAAATGACGTTTCGCCATTGGTGCACCCAGGTTCGTCGTTGAGTACACCGTCGCAGGCGCTCCTGTCTGTGATGCAGCGTCAAGGGTAACCGCAGCCACTGTCTCCGAGCTGATAGTCCATGCTGCCGCAAACGTCGTCGAACTGTTTGTGCAGATGGTTGTTGTCTTTCAAACGTCCCCATCTGTTGACTCAGGGATCGAAACGTGATTGCACGATCCGTTACAGCCATGCGGATAAGATGCCTGTCATCTCGACTGCTAGTGATACGAGGCCGTTGGGATCCAGCACGGCGTTCCGTATTACCCTCCTGAACCCACCGATTCCACATTCTGCTAACAGTCATTGGATCTCGACCAACGCGAGCAGCAATGTCGCGATACGACAAACCACAATCGCGATAAGCTACAATCCGACTTTTATCAAAGTCGGAAACGTGACGGTACGCATTTCTCCTCCTTACACGAGGCATCACAACAACGTTTCACCAGGCAACACCGGTCAACTGCTGTTTGTGTACGAGAAATCGGTTGGAAACTTTCCTCACGTTAGCACGTTGTAGGTGTCGCCACCGGCGCCAACCTTGTGTGAATGCTCTGAAAAGCTGATCATTTGCATATCACAGCATCTTCTTCCTGTCGCTTAAATTTCACGTCTGTAGCACGTCATCTTCGTGGTGTAGCAGTTTTAATGGCCAGTAGTGTATTTTATATTAAGTCCTACGCAACTACGCTAAAAGTGTTATATTGAAAGTGGGAGTAACACAAAATTGCACTGGGTGGTGGAGGGGAGAGGGGAGGAGCGAAACTAAGAAGCTGTGATTCCCGCTCCGGCAACTCGACCCTGAATGCTACCCTGCAGTGCCGCCCGTTGCCCGTCGGCTGGCGTGCGACAGCCTCGGCACTTGACAGAAGACGATGCCCGCCCCACCCCATCCAGCAGTCTGGAAGGCGCCAGACGCATCCGGAGGCAGGGAGGGAGCCGAGAGGCAGCAAAGTTTTCCGCGCGTTTATCTGCTCCAGAGCAAATATTTGTCTTGGCCGCGCTCGCTGTTCGGTTTCCTTTTTTTTCGCACGCGGGCACGCAACAGCTTTCACGCATGTGCGTGTGGCGTCGCAGTGCCAGTCTCGCTCCGCTTCTGTCGCCGCCGAGGTGCTCCGCCCGCTGCCGTACCACGCCACGCACGACCTGTCGCTCCAGGTAAGGTACCAGCGCCCGCTGCCCAGCTGGGGCGTCACCACGCGATAGCGGGGCGCACTGCTTCCACTGTTCTAGCCGTCTCAGCGTGTTAATGGGCTGCTGCAAACGGAAAATTCATGTCTGATCAATGACTTCGAAAACAGAGCTATTCGCAATCAGGCCCAAGCGACTCAACCCGCCACTTTGGCCGGCCGCGGTGGTCTAGCGGTTCTAGGCGCTCAGTCCGGAACCGCGCGACTGCTACGGTCGCAGGTTCGAATCCTACCTCGGGCATGGATGTGTGTGATGTCCTTAGGTTAGTTAGGTTTAAGTAGTTCTAAGTTCTAGGGGACTGATGACCACAGATGTTTAGTCTCATAGTGCTCAGAGCCATTTGAACCATTTTGAACCGCCACTTTGGGGCGCCGAGGAGAGAGGAGAGCCTCTGGTGCCACAAACTGTATGATTTCAGCACAGGTTGTATCACAATCAGCAGAGCCCGCTTTGGGCGCCTAGCTTGGAGAGGGGCTCAAAAGCAAGATTTGTATACAGTGCGCTTTGCAGCTAACAGCAAAAGCTGACCCGTCTATAAGTGCGCGAGGGGAAAGGGGGGCGCCAAACGATAAGTCGTTTGTGTCGAAAAATGTTCTCGGAACCGGACCTGTTTGCAGCCTATCTGATTCCCGTCATCAGATTCTAGTCCACCTGCAGGGTGTAGACCACTTGTTCCCTACCTTGCTAGCCACTGTATGGCAGAATTTAATGAGACATGATTTCGCGAACAGTGGACGCCGCCACAATTACGACACTGGTGAAAATGTACTTACATCCAGTCTACCTGCCGGCCGGTGTGGCCGTGCGGTTCTAGGCGCTTCAGTCTGGAACCGCGTGACCGCTACGGTCGCAGGATCGAATCCTACCTCGGGCATGGATGTGTGTCATGTCCTTAGGTTAGTTAGGTTTCATTAGTTCTAGGTTCTAGGCGACTGATGACCTCAGAAATTAACGCATAGTGCTCAGAGCCATTTGAAACATTTGAACTCAACCTAGGGGAAATTACCCCCCCGAGGCGTAAAATGAAATTTTCTGAGGGCTAAAAACTAAAAGATCCAATTCTTTCTCATTCACGAAAATGAATTATTTTCAAACAATCATTACTATTCACACAATTTTGTAGTGCTCCAATACTGACTGTACAATTTACCAATAATTACTTTGAGAATCAATAGCATTAATGTAGTGGAGGTTACAAGTTCCTCACATAGTCTACTCACTACGCACGTATGTTGTGCTTTGTCCCGTACATCACTGACGATAAAAGTGAGACATATAGGTAACAAATGCTAAATATCTCACGAAAATGTCTTCTCCAGTTGTAGATAATACCTGCAGTAGTCCATTGCTTCATTACTTGCTTAGAAACAGATAAACGAATTAATTGACAGTAAAACACAGCAGTAGCTACATCTACATCTACATTTATACTCCGCAAGCCACCCAACAGTTTGTGGCGGAGGGCACTTTACGTGCCACTGTCATTACCTCCCTTTTCTGTTCCAGTCGCTTATGGTTCACGGGAAGAACGACTGCCGGGAAGCCTCCGTGCGCGCTCGACTCTCTCTAATTTTACATTCGTGATCTCCTCGGGAGGTATAAGTAGGGGGAAGCAATATATTCGATACCTCATCCAGAAACGCAGCCTCTCGAAACCTGGACAGCAAGCTACACCGCGATGCAGAGCGCCTCTCTTGCAGAGTCTGCCACTTGAGGTTGCTAAACATCTCCGTAACGCTATCACGCTTACCAAATAACCCTGTGACGAAACGCGCCGCTCTTCTTTGGATCTTCTCTATCTCCTCTGTCAACCCGACCTGGTACGGATCCCACACTGATGAGCAATACTCAAGTATAGGTCGAACGAGTGTTTTGTAAGCCATCTCCTTTGTTGATGGACTACGTTTTCTAAGGACTCTCCCAATGAATCTCAACCTGACACCCGTCTTACCAACAATTAATTTTATATGATCATTCCACTTCAAATCGTTCCGTGCGCATACTTCCAGGTATTTTACAGAAGTAACTGCTACCAGTGTTTGTTCCGCTATCATATAATCATACAATAAAGGATCCTTCTTTCTATGTATTCGCAATACATTACATTTGTCTATGTTAAGGGTCAGTTGCCACTCCCTCCACCAAGTGATTATCCGCTGCAGATCTTCCTGCATTTCGCTGCAATTTTCTAATGCTACAACTTCTCTGTATACTACAGCATCATCCGCGAAAAGCCGCATGGAACTTCCGACACTATCTACAATAAGGGCTACTATAGCGCTGTAAACAATATTATTATTTTTATTATAATTATTATTATTAGTCATTGTTGGCAGACACAAATCATTAACAGCCCGAAGTCTTCCAGTTGCTGCCAGTTCAGAAGTAAGGAGTGCAACCAAGTGATTTACGAATTATGAATATAGTGCACACATTTTAAACAAGTGGCTACCCTCGCTGTGGATAGTTAGCTTTCTTATCTGAGAAGGAGTTGTGGATAGCACTTGCAATGCACCCACGAATTCCTTCTTTATTCATTCACACCACACACACACACACACACACACACACATGCACGCACACACACATACACAAACCAAATATCATTCATCTTTCATCGTTTTTAAAAATGAAAGTGTTCCTAGAAGAGTCTTTCAGCCTACAGTTTAGTTAGGTGTTACAGTTCGTGGGGGATGGGGGGGGGGGGGGGGGGGGCAACAGATGACGGGGACGGGGGAGCGGGAGGGGGGGGGGGGGCGAGGACAGTCATAAGTAATGGTCTATGAAATGTTGGGAAGCACTGGTGTAGACGATAATTGTTGCAGCGTACCAAGGCGTAGAGCAAGTCGAGACGAAAAGTTTGATGCAAGACGCTTGTAGTCTATCAAATCGGCAACCTACCACAAATTCGCCTAGAAAATCAACCCAAGCTACAGTGCATGCGCGTCTTGAGAGATCTTCGATATTTTCTCGTTCTCTTCTTGCAAACTATTGGTCCTAGAGAAAAAACCTAACGGGACCATTTTGTATTAAATTTAATGTTTAATTTATACTGGGATACGTTTCCGATAGAAGCCGTGGTTTCTGAGTTACTCAAAATCAACGAACGGGAGTGACCTTCAAAACGTACCCCCGCCGTCACACTCCCCCCTTACCGGTCACGATCACGATTTTTGTTTGGTGTTTTGTTCGTGGCACCCCCCCCCCCCCCCCACCCCCCTACCACCGTGCAAAGGTCTGCGACTTCGTGAATTACTTCCCCTAGCGACCCTTTCTGTCTTCATTAACTAAGTTTCATTGACGCCACCAGCTTAATCGGCTGTTTCGTTACCATCGTTAATTTAAACATCCCTGTTAGGGAAATGAAAGAAAAATGACTTTTATAAAAATTCTGCGGGAATCTAATTACAATTGGATCGAAAATTAAGCGTTACAAACACCATAGTATCGTAATAAAAAGGCTACATAAACTAATGTATTTTTTCATTAATTTTATGCTGTAAAATTTGTCAAAATTGTGAGATAAAATTTTACATAAATGTCAATTTTACAATTTGTAAGTGCACAGCTAAGCCGGTGGCGTAATAATAGCCCAGTCAATGAAGACCAAAAAAGATCAAATATGCGAAATAGTTCATGTGGTCACAAACTTTTGTACGATAATAGGAGGGAGTGCCATGAACAAAATCCCAAACAAAAATCCTGAACAAGAGGGATGAGTTTGAGGGTGGAGTGCATTTTAAGTTCACATCCGTTCGTTTTGTTTGAATAACTCGAAAATCGCGGCCTCTAGCGTAAACGTATCCCAGTACAAAATTACACTACGTTGAATATCCTATAAAAAAAAGGCCCTATTAATATCTCCTCTAGGCTCAATAGTTTGAGAGAACAGAGTGAGAGAATATTGAAAACCTGGTGCGATTGGCATGCGCAGTAGCTTGCGTTGTATTTGTGGTACCTTCCCGACTTGATAGAATACAAGCATCCTACGCCAAATTTTTCATCTTAACTTCCTCTAAAGCACTGTGGTACGTTGAAAAAAGTTATCATGGACCATAATCCAGTGCAGGTTATATTTCTAACTGCTGGAAGGACAAACAAAAATTTGATTTTAGATATTTCATGTGATTATTGGCTGAATTTAAAAATTTAAAACGCTGTTACAATCTACTCTTTAAGAGGTACAATCTTACGTTAGAAGTTAAGCGCAGTAAGTCTGGTACTAAGGTTACAGAGTGTTTAACGCCTTGAGGCAGTATACATCACGCTGACCATATTACTCAGGTTATATTCACCCTGTGTTTGAGAAAGAGATTACTTACCGGCTTCCAGTAAACTTTATACATAATTTCAAAACTTTACGAAACTTTTCCTCACCGACATCTCCAAACAATAACGAAAGGAAACAAGTTTATCGCTTACTACATTTTCGCTGTTTATAAAAATTCAGCATGAGGCAATACGTTTTAATTTATTACTTCTTTAGCGGTAACTCAGTTCGCAACACACTTGCAGACGGTATCCACAAAAAAAAATGGCTCTAAGCACTATAGGACTTAACAGCTGAGGTCATCAGTCCCCTAAACTTAGAACTACTTAAACCTAACTAACGTAAGAACATCACACACATCCATGCCCGAGGCAGGATTCGAACCTGTGACCGTAGCAGCCGCGTGGTTCCGGACTGAAGCGCCTAGAACCGCTCGGCCATCGTATCCAGACATCGCACTGAATGTACCTGCAATATTCTATCATTGTACGGCACAGTTCGAGAGGTACGACGTAACAAACATTGAAATGCGTGGAAAGTTAGCTTTTTTTTAGAAGGGAGCGCAATTTAGCGATAATGTAGTCATCCAGTGTTTGGCAATCAGAGCGCTTAGCAAGTCCCATCAAACTTTAAACACAATTTCGAACCCTTTCCTAAGCTTTTCATCGATTATATGCTGTACGTCAAATATTTAACTCAATATCTTGTTTTTAAAGTAATGAGACATTTGTAGCTGTTTCATTCGCGGGGGTTCGATATTTTAAGGAATTTTAAGAATTAAGAGCTGGGGTTGGGGGAGTTATTGAGGACTGACGTAGTGTCGTTAGGAAGTCATGCGACCTGTTGCATCTTTACTGATGTTCTTTCATGTATTCGGGAAAAAAATTTTCACATTAGCGATCCAGGCAAGACATCGCTATCTACAAACATGGTATGAATATTTTTCTCGCCGGCAGTATTCTAGCACCGTATTTTAGTAGTTAACTATGATAGGGAGCACAGTCGCTACTAATTTCCGAAACGAAATAATGTTTCTTCGTAGCCTCGGTTCTTATTTGAAAGAAGCACTTCATTTCAAACAGAAAAAGAGCGTGAGTCAGAAAATGTCTTCTTTTAAGCAACTACTTTTTAAGACAACGCAAACTGTTTCAGTTCACGATATTGTGCACTGAAATGCACCTATATATTGGTGAAATTGTTTTCACGTTGTTCACGCATACAGAACCAAGTTCGTTGGTCGTTACACTTGGGTCCAGAAACCTCACATATACGTTGCCAACGGCCTTCCCGCGTTGGTAAAACCGGTTCAGACGCGATCACCGAATTTAAGCAACGCTGGGCTCGATTTGTACGTGGATGGGTGACCGTCCGAGGAAAACGGGCTGGCGTTGGCTGTCGGACACACAAGTCGCGAAGTGGCCTGCAGTTGAAAGACTTGCACCAGGCCGGTGCGCCACAGGACATTATTACACATTGCGTAAAAGAAGTCATAGTGTGTTACTTGAATAAACTGTTTTGTCACTACTGGCCAGGTTCGAACAAATGGTCATTGTCAGTTGTCATGTACACTCCTGGAAATTGAAATAAGAACACCGTGAATTCATTGTCCCAGGAAGGGGAAACTTTATTGACACATTCCTGGGGTCAGATACATCACATGATCACACTGACAGAACCACAGGCACATAGACACAGGCAACAGAGCATGCACAATGTCGGCACTAGTACAGTGTATATGCACCTTTCGCAGCAATGCAGGCTGCTATTCTCCCATGGAGACGATCGTAGAGATGCTGGATGTAGTCCTGTGGAACGGCTTGCCATGCCATTTCCACCTGGCGCCTCAGTTGGACCAGCGTTCGTGCTGGACGTGCAGACCGCGTGAGACGACGCGTCATCCAGTCCCAAACATGCTCAATGGGGGACAGATCCGGAGATCTTGCTGGCCAGGGTAGTTGACTTACACCTTCTAGAGCACGTTGGGTGGCACGGGATACATGCGGACGTGCATTGTCCTGTTGGAACAGCAAGTTCCCTTGCCGGTCTAGGAATGGTAGAACGATGGGTTCGATGACGGTTTGGATGTACCGTGCACTATTCAGTGTCCCCTCGACGATCACCAGTGGTGTACGGCCAGTGTAGGAGATCGCTCCCCACACCATGAGGCCGGGTGTTGGCCCTGTGTGCCTCGGTCGTATGCAGTCCTGATTGTGGCGCTCACCTGCACGGCGCCAAACACGCATACGACCATCATTGGCACCAAGGCAGAAGCGACTCTCATGGCTGAAGACGACACGTCTCCATTCGTCCCTCCATTCACGCCTGTCGCGACACCACTGGAGGCGGGCTGCACGATGTTGGGGCGTGAGCGGAAGACGGCCTAACGGTGTGCGGGACCGTAGCCCAGCTTCATGGAGACGGTTGCGAATGGTCCTCGCCGATACCCCAGGAGCAACAGTGTCCCTAATTTGCTGGGAAGTGGCGGTGCGGTCCCCTACGGCACTGCGTAGGATCCTACGGTCTTGGCGTGCATCCGTGCGTCGCTGCGGTCCGGTCCCAGGTCGACGGGCACGTGCACCTTCCGCCGACCACTGGCGACAACATCGATGTACTGTGGAGACCTCACGCCCCACGTGTTGAGCAATTCGGCGGTACGTCCACCCGGCCTCCCGCATGCCCACTATACGCCCTCGCTCAAAGTCCGTCAGCTGCACATACGGTTCGCGTCCACGCTGTCGCGGCATGCTACCAGTGTTAAAGACTGCGATGGAGCTCCGTATGCCACGGCAAACTGGCTGACACTGACGGCGGCGGTGCACAAATGCTGCGCAGCTAGCGCCATTCGACGGCCAACACCGCGGTTCCTGGTGTGTCCGCTGTGCCGTGCGTGTGATCATTGCTTGTACAGCCCTCTCGCAGTGTCCGGAGCAAGTATGGTGGGTCTGACACACCGGTGTCAATGTGTTCTTTTTTCCATTTCCAGGAGTGTATATACACATATCAAAAGAAGTTTTGCGTCACCTCGGTTCCGAGAGTTCCAGAACCTGTACAGAAAATTGGAAAAGAGATCAACATAAACATCATTTCCGCCCTTTTTCTTGCTCACGAAAACCACACATTGCATGTTGTGCCACCATACAGCGAGACCTTCAGAGGTGGTGGTCCAGATTGCTATACACACCGGTACCTCTAATAGCCAGTAGCATGTCCTCTTGCATTGATGCATGCCTGTATTCGCCGTGGCATACTATCCACAAGTTCGTCAAGGCACTGTTGGTCCAGATTGTCCCACTCCTCAACGGCGATTCGGCGTAGATCACTCAGAGTGGTTGGTGGGTCACGTCGTCCATAAACAGCCTTTTCAATTCATCCCAGGCATGTTCGATAGGGTTCATGTCTAAAGAACATGATGGCGACTCTAGTCGAGCGACGTCGTTATCCCGAAGGAAGTAATTCACAAGATGTGCACGATGGGGGCGCGAACTGTCGTCCATGAAGACGAATGCCTCGCCAATATGCTGTCAATATGCTTGTACTATCGGTCGGAGAATGGCATTCACGTATCGTACAGCCATTACGGCGCCTTCCATGACCACCAGCGGCGTACGTCGGCCCCACATAATTCCACCCGAAAACAGCAGGAAACCTCCACCTTGCTGCACTCGCTGGACAGTGTGTCTAAGGCGTTCAGCCTGACCGGGTTGCCTCCAAACACGTTTCCAACGATTATCTGGTTGAAGGCATATGCGACACTCGTCGGTGGAGAAAACGTGATGCCAATCCTGAGCGGTCCATTCGGAATGTTGTTGGGCCCATCTGTACCGTGCTGCATGGTTTCGTAGTTTGCAAAGGTGGACCTCGGCATGGACGTCGGGAGTGAAGTTGCGCATCACGCAGCCTATTGCGCACAGTTTGAGTCGTAGCACGACGTCCTGTGGCTGCACGAAAAGCATTATTCAACATAGTGGCGTCGCTGTCAGGGTCCTCCGAGCCACAATCAGTAGGTAGCGGTCATCCACTGCAGTAGTAGCCCTTGGGCGGCTTGAGTGAGGCATGTCATCGGCAATTCCTGTCTCTTGTATCTCCTCCATGTCCGAATAACATCGCTTCGGTTCACTCCGAGACGCCTGGACACTTCCCTTGCTGAGAGCCCTTCCTGGCACAAAGTAACAATGCGGACGCAATCGAACTGCGGTATTGACCGTCTAGGCATGGTTGAACTACAGACAACACGAGCCGTGTACCTCCTTCCTAGTAGAATGACTGGAACTGAACGGCTGTCGGACCGCCTCCGTCTAATAGGCGCTGCTCATGCATGGTTGTTTACATCTTTGGGAGGTTTTAGTGACTTCTCTGAACAGTAAAACGGACTATGTCTGTGATACACTATTCACCGTCAACGTCTGTCTTCATGAGTTCTTGGAACCGGGGTGATGCAAAACTATTTTGATGTGTGTATGGTCATATATATTTGATAATTATGATGTAGTAGAAATTGGCCAGTAGTGACAAATAAAACTTAAAGAACACACTCTCAGCCGAACCATGATGTCTTCTACGAGATGTTTTCTTTAGCTTTCGACGGAAGTTTTTGTTAAAATTCATACCAGGTTTGTTGGTGAAAATAACTTTCTGAGACCGGAAATGTAAAGCTTTTCTTTAAAAAATAATTAAATATCCTGAATAAAGGAGAAACTTTTACACCTTTTGTTTTTAACAGAATCTGACGAAGACCATTAGTTGGAACTAACTATTCGGAAAGGTTGTGTAGTATAGTTACGATCTTCTCGATTGGGCATTGTGACGAAGCGTCCAATGTGTCGGGAATGGTACTATGAAATCCTAAAGGGACCCATCGGTATCAACATCCTAGCTCACACAACGCAGCTACAAGTAAATTTATTTTTAACATTCCGCATTATTTTGAACCAGTGGATGTGGTTTAAAACTTCGACAATTTGGCCGAAACCGCAATCAGTAGCTATACATTTTCTTGTCGTATTCATTCTCCCATGAGGTAGGTTTCAACCCATCGCAGCTTTATCGTAACATCTGGGGAAACGGTTAAATTTGACACGGCTGTGCTGACCTAAATAAATTACGCATCTTTAGGTAGACTGAGAGTAAGAACATTTTCACCAGTGTCGTAATTGTGGCGACGTCCACTGTTCACGAAATCATGTTTCATTAAATCCTGCCATACAGTGGCTATATAGTCCTGGCCAACTGCTATTTGTAAAGCAACCTGAGCGCAAAGGTTAGTTTGATCACTGTGGTTCTTTTCTGGCACGACCCTACTGACGGTGACATCTTCTTTGCCTCACTCAGACTTTCAATTGATTAATCCAGCGGAAACCGAACGCCGCGCTTTTTGATTTGATGTTCAGCACTTACCACAAAGCCATCAAGCCACACGACAGAAGGTCCAGAATGTTGGTATGATGGAACTGGCCACGATGTATCAGTGTCGTTTACACATAACTGTGTTTGATTACGGTCGAGATAAAGACACATAAAAGATACATCCGTCCAGTGTCGCATGCTGGAGAAGGCAATGGTAAAATGATCTCATTAGTTAAGTGATCGCTGTATCAAGCAGAAATCTACAGATATCTGTCTTTGAAAGCTGGCCCCTATTTTGACAGGCGCAAAAATTACTCAGTCTACGGTCACCCAGAATGAGAGCATTTGGTGACTTGCAACAAACTTTACTCATAATTTTAAACCTTTTAGAAACTTCTTCTCGCTAACACCGTAACAAAATGAAAGAAAAAAATTGATGACTTACTGTATTTTTGTTGTTCATGCAGTAAAACTTCAATATTAGGCATGACGTTTTAATTTAGTACTTCTTTACTACTAAGTCTATTCGCAACGCATTATGTAGACAGATTCCACATATTCCACTAAACGTACATGAAAAATTACAGCACTGCACAACACGTAGCTCTCAAGATGAGACGTCTTATACATGAGAGTCCTGTTCTTTAAAGAATGGGGTTGGGGTGGGGGGGGGAGGGAGGGGGGTATGTTTACTGGGTCTACTGGAAACGGACGTGATCTGTGGATCGGTTCTAATTCCATTTTTGTAGATGGATGTGATCTATCCTCTTTTCTTACCACAGAAAACGTATCTGATCTAGAAGAAACTTCGCTAAACTGTGACCAATAGCGGCACGATTCACTCGCAAAGTCTGTAAGGAACTCGACAGCAACTCCAAGCTCTGTTTTCAGTTATCCTCTGTGGAAGAGTGAACGAGACGTAGGTTTTCTGTACATCTGATCGCAGAGCGTTGGCTGCTAAAGACGAAGGTCCACGTTCTATTCCTGCTGCAGCACAAAGATGTAATCTGTCGCGAATTTTCGTGTTGTGTACTGGTCTGCGGGTGTTGACCTCGATAGCTTTGTTTACAAAGGCGGCGTGGGATAGCCGTGCGGTCTCTGGGCACGTTGCCACGGTCCGCGCAGTTCCCGCCGTCGCAGGTTCGAGTCCTCCCTTGGGCATGGGTGTGTGTATGTGTGTGTGTTGTCCTTATCGTAAGTTAGTTTAAGTAGTGTGTAAGACTAGGGACCGATAACCTCAGCAGTTTGGTCCCGTAGGAACTTACCACAAATTTCCAAACATTTGTTTTCAAGGCACTCGTGTAATTCTTCGCTGTTAAATGGTTACGCAGCCTCTAGCTTACGCAACATTCCCGTATCACACAGAGACGTAAACAGCGGACAAGCATTTCAAAAACGCCACGCGGTACGCTGAAATCGCCAAACGCCGTCTGAGCTCCAATAAATTGTGTGACGTGCAATACGTGCAACACAGCTGTTTTGATTTCTAGTTCTTATCTTCACTTATTTTTTCCGCAGTAAAAGTCAATCCTCCGATTCATTCTTCGCGCAGATTTCGCAGTACTAGCTATTGCGTTTGAAGCTGCTCTATCTGTTGTGACAGGGGTTACGTTTCCCGCAATTCTTATATAATGTCTGTTTATCATTTCCGAGTACATGAAATGTATTCGACACAAATTTTCATAGTCGTCATTCCATTACGCGGTTGATGGTAGTCCATATTCGCAACTGCGAATACATTTCATGCATTTCGTGACGGCTGTAGTCGCAGCAGTACATGTTCCTCCGGACACACATGCATTTCAGAAGGAACATCACATCGTCATTCGAAATTACGCAGGCGCTGCAATATCGTATTTCCTAGTTTGAAAACGAGGCACTACGCATTGCGTTACATCGATAAAGATGTTGAGTTTCCCGTATTTCGACATATAGATATACATGGATCAGCCAGAACATTATGTTCACGTACCTAATAGGCAGTACGTCCACCTATGGGACAGATAAGAAGAGGCGATGCATCGTGGCATGGAAGCAGTAAGACCTTCGTAGGTCGCTGGAGTGAGTTGACACCACATCTGCACACGAAGTCACCTAATCCCGTAATTTTCTGGGAGGGGGCGATGATCTCTGATGGCACGTTCAATAACATCCCGGATCCGTTCGATCTGGTTCAGATCTGGGTAGTTGCCGGGCCAGCACATCAATTGGAACTCGGCACTGTTTTCCTCGAACATCTCCATCACACTCTTGGCCTTGTGACATGCCGCACATTACGTTGTTGAAAAATGCAACCGCCGTCAAGAAACATGATCGTAATGGAGGGGTGTTCGTGGTCTGCAACGGGCGTATGATACTCCTTGGCCGTCACGGTGCCTTGCACGAGCTCAGATGGACACATACATGCCCACATCAAAATTTCCCAAGGAGCTGTTCCCCTGGAAGATGACGGATTCGCGCCTTGCCATCGGCAAGATGGACAAGATATCGGGATTCATCAGACCGTGCAACGTTCTGTCAGTGCGCCAACATGCAGTGCCAATCGTCATGTGTCCATTTCAGTCGTAGTTGCTGATGTCATGCTGTTAACATTGGAACATGCATGGGTCGTCGGCTGCAGAGGACCATCAAAATGTTCAAATGGCTCTGAGCACTATGGGGCTTAACTGCTGTGGTCATCAGTCCCCTAGCACTTAGAACTACTTAAACCTAACTAACCTAAGGACATCCCACACATCCATGCCTGAGGCAGGATTCGAACCTGCGACCGTAGCGGTCGCGCGGTTCCCGACTGTAGCGCCTAGAACCGCTCGGCCACTTGGACCAGCGGAGGCCCATCGTTAGGAGTGTTCGGTGCACTGTGTGTTCAGACACACCTGTACTCAGCCCAGCATTAAAGTCTGATGTTACACTACTGGCCATTAAAATTGACGTGCTACATACGTCAAATTTAACCGTAGGAAGAAGATTCTGTGATATGCAAATGATTAGCTTTTCAGAGCATTCACACAAGGTTGGCGCCGGTGGCGACACCTACAACCTGCTGACATGACGAAAGTTTCCAACCGATTTCTCGTATACAAACAGCAGTTCACCGGCGTTGCCTGCTGAAACGGTGATGTGATGCCTCGTGTAAGGAGGAGAAATGCGTACCATCACGTTTCCGACTTTGAAAAAGGTCGGATTGTAGCCTATCGCGATTTCGGTTTATCGTATCGCGACATTACTGCTTGTGTTGGTCGAGATCCAATGACTGTTAGCAGAATATGGAATCGTTGGGTTCAGGAGGGTAATACGGAACGCCGTGCTGGATCCCAACGGCCTCGTATCACTAGCAGTCGAGATGACAGGCATCTTATCCGCATGGCTGTGACGGATCGTGCGGCCATGTCAAAAGATGCGGACGTTTGCAAGACAACCATCTGCACGAACAGTTCGACGACGTTTGCAGCAGCATGGACTATCAGCTCAGAGACCATGGCTACGGTTACCCTTGACGCTGAATCACGGACACGAGCGCCTGCGATGGTGTACTCAACGATGAACCTGGGTGCACGAATGGCAAAATGTCATTTTTTCGGATGAATCCAGGTTCTGTTTACAGCATCATGATAGTCGCGGCGGTATTTGGCGACATCGCGGTGAACGCACGTTGGAAGCCCGGTGTGATGGTATGGGGTGCCATTGGTTACACGTCTCGGTCACCTCTTGTTCGCGTTGACGGCACTTTGAACAGCGGACGTTACATTTCAGATGTGTTATGACCCGTGGCTGTACCCTTCATAGGATCCCGCGAAACCCTACATTTCAGCAGGATAGTGCACGACCGCATGTTGAAGGTCCTGTACGGGCCTTTCTGGATACAGAAAATGTTCGACTGCTGCCCTGGCCAGCACATTCTCCAGATCTCTCACCAACTGAAAACGTCTGGTCAATGGTGACCGAGAAACTGGCTCGTCACAATACGCCAGTCACTACTCTCGATGAACTGTGGTATCGTGTTGAAGCTGCATGGGCAGCTGTACCTGTACACCCCATCCAAGCTCTGTTTGACTTAATGCCTAGGCGTATCAAGGCTGTTATTGTGGCCAGAGGTGGTTGTTCTGAGTACTGATTTCTCAGGATCTATGTACCCAAATTGCCTGAAAATGTAATCACATATCAGTACTAGTATAATATATATGTGTCCAATGAAACCCATTTATCATCTGCATTTCTTCTTGGTGTAGCAATTTTAATGGCCAGTAGTGTAGTTCCACGACATTTCGCAACCTGTCCTGGTTTTCGTGTCTGCCCAGCCTACGACCTCCGACGTCTGTAATGGGGGGGTGGCCACCCATCCCCACGACATCTAGACGTGGTTCCACCTTGGTTTCGCGACGTGTTGGAAGACACTCACCACAGCACTCCTTGAACACCCGACAAGTGGTACAGTTTCCCGTATGCTCCTGCCGAGCCTCCAGGCCATCACAATCTGCACTCGGTCAGACAGATAGATCGCTCGCCTTCCCCATTACACACTCAGACAGCACGCTCAGTGATACTACATGCACCATGCGTGTGTCTGACTATCAGTCATTCCTTACGAGGTGATGCTGCTATCGCCTGGACGGGTTTCTATCGATAGCAGGTCAGTGGTCGTAATGTTCTGGCTGATTAGCGTATATTCCTTAAGTCATAGTACAGTACATGGCTAGAGTACTTTCTACCACTGCTCGTCATCGTATAGCCTCAGCCACAGGTAAAGCAGGTGGCAGACTTCACTTGCTAGAATACTAGGGAAAGGAAATCAGTCTACAGAGGAAGTTGCTTACAAAATGCTTGTAGGACACACCCTAGAATATTGCTTAAGTATGTGGGACTTGTGTCAAAAAGGACTAACTGAGGAAATCAACACAAACTGAGAAGTTAGATGCATAATGTCCCAGAAAAGACTGCTTAGGAAGTTTCATGAACCAGCTTTAAGTGAAGAATCTGTACGTATACTGTAGCACTCTACGTATCGATCCCGCAGGGATGTCGATAGTGAAATGAGGCTAATTACAGCGGCACAGATGTCTTTAAGAAGCATTCTTCTCCGCTCCATGCACGGATGAGGGAGAAAGAAGTCATAATAAATGGTAGGATGATGAGTACCCAGTGCTGTGCACTTTGCAGTGGTTTGCAGAATGTAGATGTAGATGGAGATGGATTTTGTAGATTGCAATATTGCTCTGCCGTCTGTCGCAAATGCTGTTTCCATAAATTTTCTCTATTTCGCGAGAAGCTCGTCTTCTTCCCTTCAAGGATAGTAATGTCCACGCCTACAAGACAATGAAAAAAATGGACTTCGTTACTCGAGGCTATATCTGTCAGCATCTCAGAATGGAGCTCAGTAACTAGGCGGAAATACTCGTACTTCTATCTCTCGCTGAGTAAGACAAAATGTTTGACAGGTAACGTATCAGATTTTAAACCTAGCCTAAAATAAGTCTTCTGGAAAACTCTTTCTATTTTTAATCAAAAGCTGGTAGAACATGTAGCTAAAACAAAAACTAATTTTAATTTTGTTCAAAAAATGGTTCAAATGGCTCTGAGCACTTAATTTCTGAGGTCATCAGTCCCTTAGAACTTTTCATGTCTAGAGAGTTTGGTTGCTATTGGAAATGTTTAAACTAAGAAGAGAGTTTCGGAAGCCACTCTGTAGCAATTCTGCAACTGTGGGGTGTCACATTGTTCTGCTGTAATTGCCGTAGTCCGTCGGAATGCACAATGGACATGAATGGGTGCAGGTGATAAAAAAAAATGGTTCTAAGCACTATGGGACATAACATCTGAGGTCATCAGTCCTCTAGACTTAGAACTTCTTAAACCTAACTAACCTAAGGACATCACACACTTCCATGCCCGAGTCAGGATTCGAACCTGTGACTGTAGTGGTCGCGCAGTTCCAGACTGTAGCGCCTAGAACTACTCGGCCACCCCGGCTGTCCAGTGTAAGTTCATTACCAGTTACATTGAATGGTTAAGTTGTTATTAACCTGAAGGCTGTAGACTGAAATTTTCACTCTAGAGCAGGGTGTGCACTGATATGAAATTTCCTGGCAGATTAAAACTGTGTGCCAGACCGAGACTCGAACCCAGGACCTCTGCCTTTCACGGGCAAGTGCTCTACCGACTGTGCTACCCGAGCACGACTCACGCTCCATCGTCACAGCTTTTATTCCACCAGTACCTCGTCTCCTACCTTCCAAACTTCACAGAAGCTCTCCTGCGAACCTTGCAGGAAGGTGCTTTTGGCCAGTACTGTTCCTCATTCGATTTCCTCGACACATCTGTTAATAATTTATTACGTGCAAATAGTGCGCTCAGATCAGTGCGTTTACCCCGACAATTTGTGTCTCGCAGATGTTACGTATCGCAAAGTCGCTGCCGCTGCTGCTGCTGGCGTCGTGGGCGTCGGCCGCTCCGGCCGTCGTCTCGGCGCCCCTGTCGACGATGAAGGCGTCGGCGTCCTCGTCTTCGGACGAGTCCGAGCTGGCACCGTCGCCGTGCAAGACCTACTGGACGTACACCGGCTCCAAGGCGGACTGCCGGGCCGCCGGGCTGACCGACCTGCCGGCCTCGCTGGACCCGGCGGCGCAGCAGCTCGACCTGTCCGACAACAACCTGACGGCGCTGCGCAACGGCTCGCTGGCGGCGCTGGGGCTGTCGGCGCTGGAGCTGCTCGACGCGGGCGCCAACGCGCTGGCCGCCGTCGAGCCGGACGCGTTCCGCGGGCTGCGCCTGCTGCGCACCGTGCGCCTCAGCGACAACCGGCTGCGCGCGCTGCACGCCGACACGTTCGCGCACAACCCGCGCCTGCAGGAGCTCTTCCTGGACGGCAACCCGCTGGCGGCGCTGCCCGCCGACGGCGCCTGGCTGCGCGCGCCGCTGCTGCTCGTGCTCGACGCGTCGCGCTGCGGCCTGGCCGCGCTGCCGCGCCGCGCGCTCGCCGCGCTGCCGCACCTGCGCGCGCTCTACCTCGCGCGCAACAGGCTGCGCGCGCTGCCCTCCGCGCCCGGCGCCTTCGCCGCCTCGTCGGCGCTGCTCTTCCTCGACCTGTCGGCCAACCGGCTGCGCGACCTGCCCGCCGGCGCCTTCTCCGGGCTGGGCGCGCTGCGCAGGCTCGACCTGCAGGACAACGAGCTGCTGGCGCCGCCCGCCGCCGCCTTCGCGCCTCTGCGCTCGCTGGCGCGCCTCGAGCTGGGAGGCAACCCGCTGGCGTGCGACTGCGCGCTATACCCGCTGCGCTCCTGGGCAGCCGCGCGCAACCTTTCCGTGCGCGCGCACTGCGCCGCCACCGGTGCCGCCTGGACGCTGCTCGACAACCTCGACTGCCCGGCCTGAGCCGCCGCGACGCCACACACCACCCGCCGCCACTGCACGTCCTTCCGGCAGCAGCTCCCGGCGGCTACTCACTCGAACGGTGTCTCACTTTCCTTTCGCCCACACCGCTCGTCTTTCATCCATTCCACTTCGAGCATTGTGTAAACAGTTTACATTACAGTGCAACCCGTTACTCTCCCTCTACTGGATGCTCCTAGCCGACATCACTCTCTAACACTCTGTAGCTCCATTTCTGTACCACAGTCCAGCCCGTATCTCTCATTCGCATATTTCCCCAGTGACAGTTCCTACCACGTATTTGACTGCCTCACTTTCCTCTTTATTTCTTTTCTGTGACGGTTTCTGTCATTTAAATCGATCCCATTAGAATGTCATTCATTGCTCAGTCTACTGTGCTTTGAACCCATTCTGATTTCTCACAAAGGTGCTACCCTCCCAAACTTCACAACCTTTATTCCTACAAAAAATAGAACACATTCTTCCATCGTACGTACATTTGCCCGACGTATTCTCCAAAAGTAATAGGAAAGCACTTTCTACTTCTGTTTACATCTGCTTTTTCTATCCCTGTAAGTTCAGGCACCTTGAAATTTCAAAAGAATTGTCAGTGACTCACCTCTGAATGTGTACCCTACATACAGGAACAAAAGGTTAGTGAATAGTTTTAAGCAGTGACCACAGCCTCTCCACCTGGAAGTGTTAACAGAAGAAACAATTATTCTCCAAATGCCAGTTTTTCTTCTTCTCTGCTCAAGTAGCATTAATAGCATTCATCTGGCCACTTCTTTACAACTGTGCTCCTCTCAGTATCAGTACCATCTTTATTTTATTAGCACTTGACACAGATCTTGTCACAGTTTATGAGATTCATCAGTATTTAATGCATGTTTCACGAACAATGTCAAAAATTACTTGTGCCTTCTGTTCAAAATATGATTGTACATGTTAATTTCTCTATTAATATTACCTAATGATGCAATCTCTAACCCAAACTATGACCCAAATATTAGTGTACTCACTAGATTGTGTCTGAGTAGCCATTTAATTGTTACTAAAATTAAATATTTACTGTAATCAATCTCTTCATATCCATCACTCAGTCAGTAATGAGTAAATTAAATTTCATATACATATGTTACCACAACAGTGGTATGTGCTCTTGTACTGTCTATGTTTTGCTGTCACACTGCTGGGAATATTGCAAGTGTCCTTGAGTGGCAAACGTTGCTTCTATGGTTCATATTCTCTTCCTTACATTATCCACACCTCCTGTCCACACGCTTCCTTCCCTTGCCCTTCCTATTCTGCTTCTATCCTTGAGTAAACAATTCTCACAGCATTCAGTTTTATCATATCCATTTAGCTATTCTTTCATATTGTAAATAAGTTTATCATACTATGATCATTTTTCATTTATTTCAGATAAGAAAATCGTTCACTTTGATATGTGGAAGACTGTCTTCCTCACTCATTACTTTTCCAAAGCATATTTTCAATCACGACTGATGATACCATTGTACAATGAACTACACAGATGACACAAGTTCTTTGTATGTGGTCTTATGTTTCCCGACTGATCAAACTCAGGAGAATCAACACATTGTACAGCCAGTGTATATACAGTACAGTATTCGCGCTATGTGGGAGTGTCTACATAAGCTTCTTATTTTTTCTTGGGCTTTATTGGATCACTCTCTGACTGGAAAGTTAGTGTCTTAATTGAACTATATCGACAATGTCGTTTTACAGTATTCGTGATTTTGTTGCTTAATCACCTTTTGAGAACAGAATTATATCTATTTTCCCCTTAAGTTGTATGTAGTGATTTGTAGAAAACATTTCATTGACACTGCTACATCCAAGATTGTAGATATTTATTTATATTTATAGACTGAAGATACAATGTAATTTTTATGCCAGTATAATGTAATAAAATATGTTAAACAAAAATTATTTGTCATTTTCCTTAATATTCCTACCCAAACACTGTTTTAGCCACACTGTTGTAGCTCACAGTGTATGAATAACTGGGAAATGGAGGTAAAGCACAGAGAAGGTATGTCTACATGGCACTGGCTTGACATCTAGGAAATCATATGACTCCATTTAATCATTTAAGACAAATGCAGTTCTGAATATAATCTCTTGGCACTGAAACCTCATTTCGAAGGTGTGGGGCACAACTCTATGTCCAATAAACCTGATGTGGATCTTCTCCAGCTTCACTAAATTACTTGAAGCAAATGCTGCAGTAGTTTATTCAACAAATTGTCACACTTGTTGTGCCTCATTCCATCTCTAAACACACTGCAACAGTGGGTCATTAAACCTAAATCCTTATTTCTTTCTTCCACTAACTTGAGAGAACTGTTGCAAAAGATATAACCATTGTCTTGGTCATCAAATGCATTGTGCTACTAATAGGTTCTATGTAATATATAAATCATAGGGCACTAACATTAGGATGGTTTAATACAACATTGTGCAATTTTGGCCACAGGTGAGATTTCTTCTTGGACATTTCTAGTCCATTAATATAGTTGAAGCTTCTTTTGTTGTCAAGACATAGAACGAACATTGAATCATTGGCACTGACCTCGTTCGCAAGCATCAAATAACTAATGACAGCCTGAAACTACCATGCATTTCGGATAAAGTGTTAGAATTCGTTGCTTTCATGTGATATCATATTCTTCACACATGACAAGGCAGCTTAGATCAATAAGGAAGGGAAGTAAGACTTTGTCTCATTGAGAAAGAGATCATTACGAAGGAATTTGGAGTTAGGAAGGGAGAGTGGGAGGATTGGACATTTGATGGGGCAGGAATGATCTTGGCATTCCTCATATATGAATTATGGAAATTATGGAACGCATAAATCCGCTTAGAAAAGTTAAAGACCTACTGCCTCCCTTCCCGCCCCACTCCCCCACCCCACCTCGCTGCACCTCCCTAAATGTCTGTCAGCACTTGCCATGTTAACGTTTGATAAAACTATATAATGGCTATTCCAAGGCATATCGTTTACCTAGTAGTTTGGATCCTAAATCCGCCCAAATCTCTCTTTTACAACCTCATCTGTCACTTATGCATGATGCCTATAAATTATTTCTGATATCAATAGGCTGGAAAAGTAGCCTGTGAGTACTGAAAGATGGTCTCGCTGAGTTCTCACAAAAGTCATAATACAAAGCGTCTGTGCCTTACTAATTGGGATAAATCCACTTCGTTATGTAGGCAGAACCTGTAGAAGCGCATAGAGGATAGAACGATAAATTGTTGTAATGTGGCTACTCTTTTGAACAATGGCACTACTAGGAGAATTAGAAACATGAAGCCCTGATTTATTGAAACTATGCCTTGTAATAAACAGACTCACGATCGAACTAATCAGTTCTGTTACGCTATATGACTTCCATAGTGAAAAAGTAAACCGAAAGAGCAGCTCATGTGTAGATCGTGCAACGTAATGAAAGGCGGGCATAGCATGAACAACTTAACATCAATGAATAGGAAGATCGCTTCTAAGATCTTACCAAATTTACTGAGCGTAATAGTGAACCTCTCGACCACTGTGCAATGGGAATCAAGGCTCCTCTGCCTAACGTCAATAGTCCAATATGAAAAGTAAGCAACTGCTGGCAATACGACTCAGGATCATTTGAATAAGCTGCAGTTTGAAAAATTTAAAAACGCGTGACCTATTAAGTAACACATCGACGCAACTCTCTCTGTAATTTAGCTTGTGGTTCTTGACCACATGCTTCTACAGCTTCAGCGACAGCTCTTCTTCATTCAGCGCCTGTCGTTAAGATCTAGCTTCGCAGCTGGAATGTAGTGGGGCATCTACTAGTAAATAATGGGAAATCATTTGAGAAATGAAATGTTTCACAAGTTTTGTTAAGTGCAACAGTTAGGTAGACAAAGGTGACAACTTGCCACAACTTCCAAAATGTGTGTGAATCCCTAAGAGACCAAACTGCTGAGGTAATCGGTCCCTAAACTTACATACTAGTTAAAGTAACTTATACTAAGACCAACACACACACCCATGCCCGAGGGAGGACTCGAATCTCCGGCGGGAGGGACCGCGCAATCCGTGACATGACACCTCAAACCGCGCGGCCACTCCGCGCAGCTTTTCCACAAGTGAACACGAGATGGACAAGCACACTTAAAAACGTACATAAATAGTTAATAAATGACTTAGGAAAATGTAAATGAGAATCAACATGTGCAATTAGCTCGTATAATTGTTTCCAAGTTAGCATCGAATACGAGCCAATAAGCTTCCGGAAAACCTGTGTTCATGAACCAAGTTACACATTAACTGGTTGTTTTTCAAAGAGCTCTTTGCGGGGTGGGTGAGTGGGTACGTAAAAAACAGTATTCCATTTGAGTCTGTGGATGTATCAAAGCACTGAACTGAAAAGATATTTGAATGTTGTGTGGACGTGGTTGAATTTAATGAAACTAAACTTTTAATTATAGTTATTTATAGGTTCGCTAACTCTGACTTCAGTGGGTTTCTGCTCAAGCTAGAGAGGGTTCTTGGTTCACTTTATAGGAAGAACCAAAAATTAGTTCTATGTCGTGACTTCAATATTAATTTTGTTGTGTGTTTGTCCACGAAAATGGATGTTGGAAGATCTCCTAAAACCATATGATCTGATGCAAACTGTATTTCTTCTAACCAGCGTGCAGAGAAACACTAGCACAACTATAGGCAATATTTTTGTTCATTTTTCTTTACTAGATGGGCATTCTATTAGTAAAAGACTGAATGGCCTTTCAGACCATGCTGCACAAATTTTAACTCTGAACGGTTTTTGTAATCAAACAAATGGTCTATATAATTACAAAATAGATAGAAAAACTAATCCAACGTTAAGGAACAAGAGTGGCTGGATGTTCTGATAACATAGATGACAAATAGGACTATAATGCTTTCTTTAACATCTTTCTCTCCCTCTTTGAAAGTTGCTTTCCATTAGAATGTTCAAAACAGGGTACTAACAGCAAAAGGCAGCCTGGGGGCTGACTAGTGGGAGAAGAATGTCATGTAGAAGAAAGTAAGGATTATATCAAAATGTTAGAAGTAGTCGCAATCTAGCTACAGTGGCCCATTTCAAACAGTACTGTAAGGTGCATATAAATTTTATTAGGAAGACAAAGGGAATGTGGTACACAAATAGAACACAGCTTATTCATGGGATAAAATTCTGAATATAGCTGGTGAATCAAATAAAAACTTCGTTTCTACAGGGCATCACATAACTCTCTTGGAAAATGGATTTCCGAGATTGATAACTGAAATATCCCCCTGTGATACTGACAACGGGGAAACTGAGTCAATAATTAAATTACTGAAGACTAAGGACTCTCATGGATATGATGGAGTATGTATCAGAAATCAAAAGCACTGAGCTGCACATATTAGCCCTGTATTTTGCCATATTTGTAATTTTTCCTTTAGGAATGGTCAGTTTCCTGAACAATTAAAGTTCTCAGTAATAAAGCCATTTTATAAAAAGGGAGAAAGGTATAACGTAGACAATTTTAGAACTATTTCTATGCCATCAGTGTCCGCTAAAGTTATTTAAAAGGCTGTGTATGTAAGGATAATTGATCATTTCATTTCACATAAATTGTTGTCAAATGTACAGTTTGACTTTAGAAGTGGTTTAACAACTAAAAAAGTTGTATTCCCAGTTCTCTGTCACGTACTAGATTGATTAAACAAAATGTTTCGAACGCCAGGAATCTTTATTTCATGTAACTAAGGCATATGATTGTGTTGATCTCAAAATACTGTTCCAGAAGTTGGACAATTATGGAGTACGGGGAGTAGCTCATAATTAGTTTAATTCTTACTTTAAGAACAGACAGCAAAAGGTCATTCTCCACAATACTGAGGATGACTATGATGTGGTGTCCGAGTGGGGCACGGTTAAATTTGGGGGGGGAAGGGGGTGCCACAGAGATCAGTGGTATGCCTTCTAGTATCACAGGTGATTCGAAAATATTTCTCTTTGTTGATGACACTAGCTTGTTAGCAAAGCGTGTTGCGTGTAACGTCGACACTGTTTCAAATAGTGCAGTTCAAGTGACAGGTTCATGGTTTGTAGAAAATAAATTAACGCTAAATCATAGTAAGGCTCAGTTTTTACAGTTTCTAGCGCACAGTTCAGCAAAACCTGACGTTGTAATTATACAGAATAGGCATACGATTGGCCCATATTCAGGAATTAGTTCAAAGACTTACTGCTGCCATTTTTACTACTAGAACGGTATCTGAAGTAAGCGATACTTCGACATGAAAAGTACTCTACTTCATTTTCATTCACTTATGACGTATGGTATTATGTTTGGAGGTAACTTTTACCATTCTCAAATGATATTTTTGGCTCAGAAACGGGCGGTTGGGCGGTTTAGGCAATAAGTGCTGAAAGTTCACCTCTTGTCGATCCCTGTCCAGTCGTCCGAGTAGTCTGACATTGGCCTCTCTGTCTCTCTCGCTATATATATATATATATATATATATATATATATATATATATATATATATATATATATATCACCTTTCACTCAGTTAATACTAGACAGAAATCCAATCATTTTGATCGCACTTCCTTGACTCTGAGCAGAAAGACGTGCAGTATTCTGCTGCATCCATTTTCGATAAGATACCACAAAAATTAAAAAATCTTAGTAGTAATTCACATGGATTTAAATCTAAACTGATGAGTTTCCTCATGGGCAGTTCTTCTATTCTATCGAGCCGTTCGTTGAAAAATCAAGCTAATTCCTGTGCTATAATGTCGATTGCGTTTATATAAACATATACCTTGTCGTCTTTTTAGGATTCATAAATATTTTATTTTATCTATTTTTTTTTTTTTACTTTTCTGTTGTAATTTCATGTACTGATATGTTCCATAACCATAGAGATTTGCTTCTCAGTTTGGTCCTAAGGAACTAGACGTGTAAAATTAAAAACAAAAAACATAAAACTGAGAGAAAAAGCATACACAAAGACACAGACTTGTTTGTACGACTCCATAAAAAGCAAAAGGGTGCTAAATCATTATTAACAGTCTACATCCCTATTCTTCATGCCAACATATTTATTTCTCAACATAGTCACCAAAACGACGAACACGTTTCCCCCAACGAGAGACTAGTTTGTTGATACCGTCACTATTCAACGTTTGATTCTGTTGAAGAGAGCCACAACCTCACTTCTGCTTGCACTGCTTCATCACCATCACAGTGAATTCCTCGAAATTGTTATTTAAGGTCTGGAGACATATGAAAATGGGATGATGCCAAGTCGATGTTGTATGAAAGATGATCGATGACAGTGAACCCAGGGCGTCGGATTGATGCAGACATGTCAGTGCTGTTGTGTGGTCCGGCACTGTTATGCTAAAGGAAAGGATGCTTCCACCAGTGTGGACGAACTCTTTGCATTCGAAATTCGATTACAGCACGCTGTTTCTCACGAACCAACATAGGGACAGGTATACACTCGCACACACACACATATCTATCCGCACATATAAAGACACAAGCAGACATATATGTCTGTATATGTGCGGATGCATATGCGTGTGTGTGCGAGTGTATACCTGTCCTTTTTCCCCCTAAGGTAAGTCTTTCCGCTCCCGGGATTGGAATGACTGCTTACCCTCTCCCTTAAAACCCACATCCTTTCGTCTTTCCCTCTCCTTCCCTCTTTCCTGATGAAGCAACCGTGGGTTGCGAAAGCTTGAGTTTTGTGTGTTTGTTTGTGTTTGTTAGTGTCCCTATCAACCTAACAACGCTTTCGTCTGTTAAGTTACATCATCTTTGTTTATAGGGTGGTCCATTGATCGTGAGCGGGCCACATATCGTGAATAAGCGTCAAATGAAAAAACTACAAAGAACGAAACTTGTCTAGCTTGAAGGGGGAAACTAGATGGCGCTGCCATAGCTCAAACGGAAATCAACTGCATTTTTTAGAAATAAGAACCCCCATTTTTTATTACATATTTGTGTAGTACGTAAAGAAATAAGAATGTTTTAGTAGGACCACTTTTTTCGCTTTCTGATGGATGGCGCTGTAATAGTCCGAACATATGGCTCACAATTTTAGACGAACCGTTGGTAACAGGTAGGTTTTTTAAATTAAAATACAGAACATAGGTGCGTTTGAACATTTTATTTCGGTTGTTCCAATCTGATACATGTACCTTTGTGAACTTATCATTTCTGAGAACGCATGCTGTTACAGCGTGATTAACAGTAAATACCACATTAATGCAATAAATGCTCAAAATGATGTCCGTCAAGCTCAATGCATTTGACAATACGTGTAACGACATTCCTCTCAAGAGCGAGTAGTTCGCCTCCCGTAATCTTCGCACATGCATTGACAGTGCGCTGACGCATGTTGTCAGGCGTTGTCGGTGGATCACGATAGCAAATATCCTTCAACTTCCCCGCAGAAAGAAATCCGGGGACGTCAGATCCGGTGAACGTGCGGGCCATGGTATGGTGGTTCGACGACCAATCTGCCTGTCATGAAATATGCTATTCAATACCGCTTCAACCGCACGCGAGCTATGTGCCGGACATCCATCATGTTGGAAGTACATCGCCATTCTGTCATGCAGCGAAACTTCTTGTAGTAACATCGGTAGAACATTACGTAGGAAGTCAGCATACATTGCTGAGGCAAAATGGGGGCCAATTACCCTTCCTCCCATAATGCCGCACCATACATTAACCCGCCAAGGTCGCTGATGTTCCACTTGTCGCAGCCATCGTGGATTTTCCGTTGCCCAATAGTGCATATTATGCCGGTTTACGTTACCGCTGTAGGTGACTGACGCTTCATCGCTAAACAGAACGCGTGCAAAAAATCTGTCATCGTCCCGTAATTTCTCTTGTGCCCAGTGGCAGAACTGTACACGACGTTCAAATTCGTCGCCACGCAATTCCTTGTGCATAGAAATATGGTACGGATGCAATCGATGTTGATGTACCATTCTCAACACCGACGTTTTTGAGATTCCCGATTCTAGCCCAATTTGTCTGCTACTGATGTGCGGATTAGTCGCGACAACAGCTAAAACATCTACTTGGGCATCATCATTTGTTGCAGGTCGTGGTTTGTAACCTCCCCCCTCACTTATCGACCTTAATGACAGTGAAAAATTAAACCGCGTGTACCTAACGGAAATTTGGGAAAAGCAATCGTCACCGAAGTTAATCTGTCGGTAAAGAGGGAGGAAAGGGTTACATCTAAATGAAGGGAAAAATGCAAATGAAACTAGTGGAAATTAATTTTGAAAAGGGGTAAAGTTAATAAAGAAAGTAAATGTGCGGCCGTTACGTTAACAATTAACTAGCGGTAATTAGGTATTTGAGATTTGGGGGAAATCACGGTCGCCAGTCCTAAGGACAATTACTATAGTAACTGAAAAAGAAAGGTTATTACACATATAATTAGCACTAGAAGCGTGGCAACTGAAGGTTGACACGTGTAGTGTGAAAACTGAAAGTTTGTCAGAAGTAATAAATTTCGCTACACCCTGACTTAATTTACCAAAAGAATTAATAACCGGAAAATCTAAAGTTAATTTAGTGACTGAAGTTAATAGTGAGCTTTCTTTCTGAAGCACATCGAAATTCAGTAAAATACGGTTAGTCTTGGACTACCTCAACAATCATTTCAAAAGCAACTTGACTCTACGCAATTTAGAAACAAGAGATTTAACTTTGAACTTGAATTAAATGATTCTGAACTATTAACAATAGTAAAATTTAGTACGTACCAAGCTGAGCTGCAGTCACAGGTAAGCTAAAATATGCTAACAAAACTCGCACTCTAAATTTGTGCTCGTGTAACCTAAATATTGTAGCCAGCTACTGAACTTTGAAATTAAAGCAGTGAGATCTAATTATATTATTTTAATGCTGGCGTTTGAATTTCAACGACACTCGGGTTCATTTCGGAAAAGGAAGGGACCCTGCTTGGCAATGCAATTGGGACAATGAGCAACAAAGGTTCATGCTAAGTTGCTGTAATTTTGCGAGGCAAATGGAACAATTTGAAAAGCTGAGGTCTGCCATACAGTTCTGAAACTTTACGTGCTTTTAGTCTTCCTTGTTGGTTGATTGAAGGTTTGAAACCGTCGATCGAGGAGGTGGCGACAGTCACTCATTGTCGGCCGTCGCTGCTGCAGAAGCTGGATGTTGGCGCGCCTTCTTCTCGACACGGTCACCAGGCGAAACGGGCTCTTGATGTGCGCCAGCTAATGCTTCCCGTCCGCGACACCATGTCAGAAACTATAATCGCGAGTCGAGCGCAATTACATGCTGCCAAACCCCGAAAGCGCGGCAACTCGCGGGAGCGTCACACAACACACCTGCTCCACTCGCTACTCCAGCCAGACTCTTACTGTTCTGCCCGCGCTCCACGCGGCAGAGTTAACACTACCAAAGATCCTGCACACTTTGATTCTTCACACGACCTAACGATGTAATCGTTCGATAGCAGTTTTCCCTAGGCAAGACCCAGCGTAAAAGTACAAATAATCTTTACACAACAAACCAATTATACATCGACATAAATGCATAAATATATATATATATACAAACAGTAAAACAATTACAATATATAAAGAGACAGAAATGTCATATCTAGAGGTAACAAAACAAGGAAAAAAAATAATAGTACAATAGATGGAAATAGGAGGATATGCATTTCCGGCGTTACAGGTTGACGTTCCACATGTGGCTGAACACTTCCTGTTTTCTTAAATAACGTAACTATCGGGCGAACGGCCCGGACACTTGGATGATATCGTCCAGTATACCGAGCAGCATACATAGCCTCACGCCCGTTGGGCATTTTGATCACAATAGCCATACATCAACACGATATCGACCTTTTCCGCAATTGGTAAACGGTCCATTTTAACACGGGTAATTTATCACGAAGCAAACACTGTCCGCACTGGCGGAATGTTACGTGATACCACGTACTTATACGTTTGTGACTATTACAGAGCCCTCTACCACAAAGCGACAAAAGTGGTCCAACTAAAACATTCATATTTCTATACGTACTACACGAATATGTAATAAAAAAATGGGGGTTCTTATTTTTAAAAAACGCAGTTGATATCCGTTTGACCTATGGCAGCGCCATCTAGCGGGCCAACCATAGCGCCATCTGGTTTCCCCCTTCAAGCTAGACGAGTTAAGTTCTTTGTAGTTTTTTCGTTTGATGCTTATTTCGTGAGATATTTTGCCCGGTCACTAACAGTGGACCACCCTGCGTATCCGAATGGTACAGAAACCGGGAGATGTAGTTCAATAGATTCAATAGAAAGAGCTTCACGAATTGTGCAAGTGAATGATACACTGATGCACCTCTGGTCTTATGCAAGCAGTTATTCGGCTTGACATTAATTGATGGATACGCTGCCGAGTAATACTGTGCCAGATTCTATCTAGTTGGCTTGGTAGATCGCCAAAATCCCGAGCTAGCTGGAGCAACCTGCCCACAATGCTGCAGACTTTCTTAGTTGGGGAGAGACTCCGCGACCGTACTGGCCAAGATAAGGTTTGGCAACCACGAAGGCAAGCAGACGAAACTCTTGCCATGTGCGGACGGTTATTATCTTGTTGAAATGTAAGCTCAGGATGGCTTGCCATGAAGGGCGACGAGAAAGGGAGTAGAATATGTTCTATATACCGCTGTGCTATAAGAGTGCTACGGATGGCAACCAAAGGAGTCCTGCTATGAAATGTAATGGCATCCAGAACATCATTTGTGATTGTCGGGGCGTATAGCGGGCGACAAGGCAGGTCGGTGTCCCACCGCTGTCCACGGAGTCTCCTGAAATGTATTCGGCCTGGACTCTCATTGACTGGAGTAGAATTGTCTTCAGCGAGTTAGTAAACTGCTACGGAATCAAAGGGAACTTCAGAGCATATATAAACATAGCCAAAGCCTTGCAGATAAACAAAAATTACACGAAGCGAAATGTAGCGTGAGGAGGGCTACGCGAGAGGCGTTCAATGAATTCGAAAGTAAAGTTCTAAGTACTGACTTGGCTGAAAATCCTAAGAAATTTTGGTCCTACGTCAAAGCGGTAGGTGGACCAATACAAAATGTGCAGACACTCTGTGACCAAAATGGTACTGAAACAGCGGATGACAGACTAAAGGCCAAAATACCAAATGTCTTTCTCCAAAGCTGTTTCACAGAGGAAGACTGCACTGTAGTTCCTTTTCTAGATTGTCACACAGATGACAAAATGGTAGATATCGAAATAGATGACAGAGAGATAGGAAAGGCCGCTGGATCTGATGGGATACCAGTTCGATTTTACACAGAGTACGCGAAGGAACTTGCCCTCCTCCTTGCAGCGGTGTACCGTAGGTCTCTAGAAGAGCGTAGCGTTCCAAAAGATTGGTAAAGGGCACAGATCATCCCTGTTTTCTAAAAGGGACGTCGAACAGATGTGCAGAACTATAGACCTATATCTCTAACGTCGATCATTTGTACAATTTTGGAACACGTATTATGTTCGAGTATAATGACTTTCTTGGAGACTAGTAATCTACTCTGTAGGAATCAGCATGGGTTTCGAAAAAGACGATCGTGTGAAATCCAGCTCGCGCTATTCATCCACGAGACTCAGAGGGCCATAGACACAGTAGATGCCGTGTTTCTTGACTTCCACAAGGGCTTTGATACAGTTCTCCACAGTCGTTTAATGAACAAAGTAAGAGCATATGGACTATCAGACCAATTGTGTGATCGGAGAACGCAACAAGTCATTCTCAAAGGAGTGAAGTCTTCCGAGGTAAGAGTGATTTCAGGTGTGCCGCGGGGAAGGTGTCGTAGGACCGTTGCTATTCACAATATATATAAATGACCTCGTGGATAACATCAGAAGTTCACTGAGGCTTTTTGCGGATGATGCTGTAGTATATCGAGAGGTTTGTAACGACAACTGTACATATAATAATTTTTTTTCTTTATGAATTTAGATAAATTAATGTAAGCAATGTTTTGAACTTCTTTTTCGGTTCGTATCGTGATGTTAAAGAGACTATGAGTAACTTTTGAAATGAATATTATTATTTATGTTAGATTTCAAATAATGTGGTAATCAAAAGGAAGTGTATTTAATGTTAAAACTATTGTAAGATGTGAAAATTGTAATTTATACACTTGGTCCATACGTAGGTAATGCATTAGGATATGTGTAGTAGTAAACCTGTGGTGAATACCCTACCTGTAGGGGGAGCGGGAAAAGGTGGAGGCAGGCGAGGCGGGAAGACACACACTGGCGCGGTTCGGCACAACGGGCACAGTATAACAGTCGGAGGCGAGCAACAGTCGGAAGTACACGTACTGTACCGAGGAGGCTACCCAGGAAAAGTGGATTCCATTGAGCCTCGGATGAACCGATTCCGACGACTACTTGGCATGGCTAAATTCTGAGGCACAAAATTGGAAAGATTACGACGCTAAGAAGATGGAAAGTGCCGATGTTGTGTGAGCCTTAGCCGTGCTCGTATGTGTGCCGTGCTGCCCGCTATCTCGCTGCCCGCCAACCGCCGCACCGACTTGCACAGGTCAAACATTTATTTCATCTTTAGAAGTGTATCTGTGTGGACCAGTGTCGAAAATGTTTCTAACTGTTCAATAATAACGTGACTTTTACCAGAATTGCTTTAGCCATGACTTATCCTGATCACTGACCTAGACAGGATCCTTGCCTCGTATTGTGCAACCCGAGTATCCTAAACTGAAAGTTTAATGTTAGTGCTAATGAAAATTATCAGCAGATTAATCTATGCCATAAAGGAATCTAAAGTGCTGTGTGTTATTGCAAATGTTGGCAAAGAACAAAAGCATGACTAAATTGGAAGAGAGTTTTTTTTTAATTGAGTTAGCGATGTTATTTAATTGATATGAGACAGAAATAATGACAGTTAAATTATCCAGAAGTAAGACAAAAGAGTAGTTATCCATAGATTGATAATTTTGAGTGTTAATTTGCCTTCAGTACTTAATAGTTTCAGTTTAACGACCATAACAGTTTCAGGGTCCCCCCCCCCCCCCCCCTTTCTCTTGCACATTCTTTCAAACCTTGAAATGTACTGATCAGATTTGACCAGTAAAGCTAAGTCTATATTAATCCTAAGTATATTAGTGTTTTTCCATCATTAATAGTGATATTGTGTGTGTACTTTCAGGATTGTCGATGCTAGGGCAATCTATGCCCGATTTCAGTCTGATCAATATACAAAATGCAGTTCGTAGTAATCATTGCTGTGTGGTGTTGTGTAAATTTAGCTCGTCCAAATTAGTACAAAAAGAGAAAACTTTAGTTCAGTGGATTTTTCTGGTTCCAAACTTTGCCATATAACGCATCATTACTACGTGTTACTATGCTTGTACATGCACCCACTTGTACAAGGAAAAACTCACTCTACGCCTAATTAGGCTGGCGACCGAATTATTAATTATAGGTAGCATCTACTGTGTGTACTTCTTGTCCATGCGAACGAGTAGTTATACTTTACATTTGCTTGATGCATCACTGTAGTTATTGACTGAGTATGAGTCCGATCTTGCTTCTATTAGGTACACGCGGCCAACTTACGTACTAAAATCCTTGTTTATAAGGTGAAGCCCGTGAACTTATTGCAGTACAGGCTTTATGGAGATAACGTACGTCCGAGCAGGGAGGTAGCGTTACAAGTGGCTTCCCGGTGACAGGACATCCAGTTGTTGTCGGTTACAAATTAATGTAAAGATCGAACAGTGGATGTTCAGTGGCACGAATAGCAATAAAGTTCAGTAAAAGAAACTGCAGTGTGAGTCAAGTATAATAGTGTGGTGTAGTTGGCATTTAGTATGGACAGAAACGTAGACGGGGTAGGTGCGCCAAGCGAAATGGAGAATGCGGCTGGCAGTAGCCGGAGTTTACGCGGCCAGATAACAGATGGCGTTAGCGAAAGACAGTTGGCGTACACACAATACCACGAACATGTCAATGAACAGATTGAAAGGTTGAGATCGCCTCGGACACAGCAAGGAATAAAACAGGAAGTAGAGGGTGATTTTGTAGATGATAGTGGGTACGTAAACGAATCCACTGACATGTTTAATTCTCCACAGATAAAGAAAGAACCGAAAGAAACTTATGAAGTAGAACCGGAACACACGGATTCCGTAGAACAAAACAGTGTAAAAATTTTAAGCATGAACGACTTATTTGAACAATTAACTAAACAAATTGCAGGACAGAATGAACAGCTTAAAACACACGTTGACGAGCAACTCAAAATACAGGGAAGTCAGCTCAAAACACAGAATGAACAGCTTAAAACACACGTTGACAAGCAACTCAAAACACAGAATGAACAGCTTAAAACACACGTTGACGAGCAACTCAAAACACAGGTGGATCAAATTAAAGCACAGGTTGAAGGACAGGGAATTAAAATTAGTAAACAAATAGAACAGATAGAACAAAAAGTGGGTAATTTAAGTTCTGTGGTAAATACACTGATACTTGAAATTGATACCATTAACAAAAATATGGATACTATGCAGGAGGAAATTGGAAACATTAATAGTAGATTCGATGTTGAAATTCTCAACATCCAAGAGAAAGTAGAACCTCTGGTTGAAACTAAGGTGGACGAAAAAGTTTTCGGTCTCAAAACTGAGATCGTAAACGAATGTCAACATGGGATATCACAATTGAAAAAGGTCGTTTTAGACACTGAAAGGGATTTAAGTAAAAAAGTAACCGGATGTGTTCAAAATTGTGAACAAAATACTACGAAAATTCAAGGCAGAATTTTCGATCTGGAGAGCAAAATTAAAGATAGGCCTGGTGTTGTCTGTAATGGCACACCAATTACGAAGCTGTTAGAAGGCGAGGAACGCTTCGATCCAGCCAAGAAACATAACGGGTGGCATCCGTTAGATTTTATCAAAAATTGCGAGAGAGTATTTCCTGAGCACTTGTCTGATCAGGAAAAGATAAACGTTGTAATTAGCGCCTTAGCGGGTGATGCTAAGCGCTGGGGAATAAATTTAAATACCGAACGAATGACGTTCGAAGAATTTAGGCAAAGATTTACGGAAGAATATTGGTCTGAACAAAAGCAGGACCATTTATGGCGCGAGTTTATCATGGCCAAACAGCATGATAACCGGGGCAGAAATTCTTTGAAAGATTTCTGTGAGTATTGGTACCGAAAATTGACACACTTAAGAGGTAGGAGATCAGATTCGGAAATTATCTGGGAGTTATATAAAAAGCTTCCAGAAGATTCAAAGAGGTATGTAGGAAGCAATCATCGCAGCTTCCAAGCATTTCTCGTAAGAGTCGAAGACGAAGACCATTGGCGCGCAAGTCGTGCCAATTATCAAAACTTTGGTAACCATAATAACCGACACAATGACGAACGAAATGACGGCGATGGATTTCGCGTCAATATAATACAGAGAGGAAGAGGCAGAGGAAATAATCCAGGTCGCGGTAGAGGGTATACCGCGCAAAATAATAACGACGCGGGAAACTGATTTCCGCGAACGTTGCGGGCCAAACGGAAGCGGACAATACATACCGGCCCCGATTTAAGAAAAGATACCGGACCGACCGTAATGTAATGAGACAGGCTAGGGACGGACATGGAACGCCGCAAAGTGGTGTGGCGAAACAAGCGTCAGGTGCGAGCCAGAATGAGTCATCCATGCCGCACAGAGCACTACATGTTAACAGGCGAGTGGAGCATCAGAGGGCAACGGCCCAGCCTAGCAGAACATCTGTTCGGGAAGAAGCCGCTATCAATACGGCAGCAGTAGGTACGAACGTAGCCGTAAGAGCTGAGGAAAATTTAACGAGTGATAATTACGTGGCAAAGGAAACAATAAATGAAACTGTGAATACACAGAGAGGTGCGGTTAGCAGTGTTTGCGATAAGATAAAAGGCGATAATGAATTAGCAGAAGTAACTGATTGGCGTGTGCAGATCGATGATCTGTACAAGGGCCTAAAGCAATGTGAGTGGGAGGATTTTAAAAGGGAGTGTGAGGCGAAGAAATTAGTTGGTGGAAAGAGAGATAGTAGGGACGTCCATAAAGTGACGTGGCCCAAATTTGAAGAGGGGAGAATAAATAGCGCCGCGCAAAGTACGCGTGCTGCCGATAGGAGGAAGGTTAATGATAGGAAGGATTTGGAGGATGAAATCCTCAGCATTGACGAAGAAATAACTTCTGCTAACAGTCCGCCAATAGTACAAGCTGCTACCGAGAGGCACCGTGGAGAAGGGGTAGATGATTACCTGAAAGTAATTAAAGTCCACGAGGATTACACCGAATATGAAGTCACAGTAGATGTAAATAAAGCTGATGGTGAGGCCGTTTTGCCAAAAGAGGAGATTGAATTAAAATCCAAGCCTGACGTCAATACAGAGGAAGAACTTAATGCCTGTCTCAGAAAAGCTTTTATGTTAGAACCTGAAAGCGATCCGGAATGGTCAGATTCCGACGATAGTTCAGATGATGAAAGATACACAAATACAGACGAAAATGAATGTACTAACTCTCCTTATTGTGCAAAAGTAGCGTGCTTAAGTGAATCTGATGTTGAGGAAGAGAGTAGTGATGACTCTAGTGAAGATGAATTTTCAGGTGTAAAGGAAAATGAATATACTTTTACTGAAAGAGGGTATGAGAAAATCAGTGAAAATAAAGGGGATGCAGTTAATTGCGATATTGTACCTAACGATGACGTGTATCAAAACAAAATCCAGACGTTGAAACAGAACAAAGAAAGAAAGAGCCACCGGATGACTCAGTGTTTATTTTGCAAAGAGTTCAAATAAGTAAAGACTTTGAACTCCAGAAACCGAAAAAGCCGCCAGATATACATGGTTCACAGGTCAGGAACGTATCTTGGGACGATGTCACAGTCGACCAAGGTGCGTTGTGGAGAAAGTTCGTCAAGGGGCAAGTTTTTAATAGTCCTCATCTGAATAATTTACTTAAGAAAAATAGTGCTTTTGTGTGGACTGAAGGGTGCATGAGAGATTTTGAAAAATTGAAAAACGAACTTTTGAATGACAATATTTTGCATCACCCCATACTATCAGAACCTTTCCATATGAGTACTGACAGCAGTGCTTATGGAATTAGTATAGAAGTTTTCCAAGAAATCTGTAATGACAAAGAAATCGAACACAGGACTATCGCATTTGCAAGTAGAACTCTAACAAAATACGAGCGGAACTACACTATTTCGGAAAAGGAAGCTTTAGCCATTATATGGGGGCTAAAGAAATTTAGAAATTATCTGTGGGGCCATAAGCTCATTATACATACTGACCACAAAGCTTTAACTTTTCTTAAAGATTGCCGTTTACTTAATGGTAGGCTGACTCGTTGGGCTTTGTACCTGCAACAATTTGATTACGATATTTACTATGTTAAAGGTACTGAGAATTATGTGGCAGATGCTTTATCTCGATTGCCTAATGGTATGAGTGAAGTGCCAAATGAAAATGGTGAAGAGGGTACTTTTCAGATAAGATATATGAAAGAGGTTTCAGGAAAGAGGAAAATGGAGCAGATATGTAAAAATATGAGATACCATCAGAATGAGGATTCAACCTGGAAATCAGTGAAGGTAAATTTTGACAGTGTACAGTATCCTCAAATTAAGAAATATTACAAAATTTATAGAGGCATTTTATATAGGATGAAAGATTTAGCCACTGAGGAATGGAGAGTATGTTGGCCAAACCAGTTTGACACTGATGTCATAGACTATTTTCATTTAGCATTGGGGCATAGTGGGCCGAAGAAATGTTTGGATAAATTGAATAATGTAATAGTGATTACTGGTTGTATAAGTAAGAAGGTAAAGGAACGAATTAAGTCATGTGATGTCTGTCAAAAGGCCAAAGTGCCGAACAAAACTAGTAGGGGACCAATGCAAAATACATTGCCTGAAGACACCCTAGACTTATTATCGGTGGATTTATATGGTCCCCTCCCAAAGACTTCGGGAAATTGTGCATATATTTTGGTGATTTTTGAAGTATTTTCAAAATTTGTGAAATTATATCCCTTGAAAAAAGCAACAGCAAAAGCTGTATTTAATAGGATGGTCGAATACTTCAGGACCATCGGGAAACCCAAAGCAGTACTATCTGACAATGGACCCCAGTTCATATCCAAAATTTGGAAAGAGGGAATGGAGAGAAATGATGTGGAGGTTAAATATATCTCAGCTTACCATCCTGCAAGCAACCCGGTTGAAAGGTACATGCGAGAAATCGGGAGATTGTGTAGAACATACTGCAGTCACAGTCATAGAGCCTGGGGCAGGTTTATATCGGATTTTGAGAATGTCATGAACACATTACATCATGAAACTACAGGATTTCCACCGGAAGAAATTTTGTTAGGCAGAAGTAGTAAAAGTTTAATTGAAGAAAAACTAGAGTTTCCACCTTGTACAAGTTTGGGATTGGATCAAAAGAAAGAGTTGGTGATAAAAAGGGCAAAGCAAAAAGCTGAATCGAGATCTAAAAGACACAATAAAAATTTAAAAGTTTCAAAATTTAAAATTGGAGATTATGTTCTTTTAAAAACCCAAGAAAAGTCTAGTGAACTAAACCATGAAATTTCAAAATTTAAATATATTTATAATGGACCATATATAATACAGAATATTCCACACGATAATGCTTACTACCTGATCTACCTAAAATCCAAAAGACCTTTAGGTGTAAGAAATATTGTGGACCTGAAACTGTATGTTCCTAGGAACGAGTAAATGTGCTGTATCTTATGCTGAACCCAAGTTATTCTAAATGTATCTAATCTTTGTAAATGTCTGTATACCCTTGAAAGTGTGCTAATGTAGTTATGTGAGTTTCAGATTACCAATTGTACTGTAACTGTAAAAATGTATGGAGAAAAGGACTGAAAAGAAAGGATAAATGCTATCAGCCAGATAAAAGATGGGACTGTCAAAAATGAAAATGGGCAGTGTATGAACCATAATATGAAGGACTGCCAAATACCAATGAAGGCAGATAAATAATCGATGGAAAATTGTAAATGTGATCCAGGAGATGTGACAATATGAAGTGAAAAGGGCTGCCCAAATCCGCATAATAGGCAGCAAATATGTGTAGTTAATTTTCTGAATATAGGTGTGTGTGTTTTGTTTAGTAAGTAAGAAAATGGACTGCTATTCAAAGCAAGCATCGACAAATTGTCTGATATTGTATACAAAATATGCAATTGTTTTTGTAGTTAAATGTTTGTATTCCAGAATTTTAAATTATTTCTTTGAGAAATTTAGAAAAATTGATTAAATTGCTATTTTAGTGATGTTATGATGGGAAGGTGGACTGTGCAAAAGGCACTTGAGTAAATGACAAGTAATTATTCTTGATGTGTTAAAAAAGTGTAAACCTATATACAGGGAGTAAAAGGAAATATGTAGTGTAAATCTTTTTGGACAATTAAGTAAAGATTCGGAACCACTGTATAATTGTAAGATTTAGTGTTCCCATAAAATTTGGACTTAAGAAAATTTTCTGGAAACAGGGGCATGTGTAACGACAACTGTACATATAATAATTTTTTTTCTTTATGAATTTAGATAAATTAATGTAAGCAATGTTTTGAACTTCTTTTTCGGTTCGTATCGTGATGTTAAAGAGACTGTGAGTAACTTTTGAAATGAATATTATTATTTATGTTAGATTTCAAATAATGTGGTAATCAAAAGGAAGTGTATTTAATGTTAAAACTATTGTAAGATGTGAAAATTGTAATTTATACACTTGGTCCATACGTAGGTAATGCATTAGGATATGTGTAGTAGTAAACCTGTGGTGAATACCCTACCTGTAGGGGAGCGGGAAAAGGTGGAGGCAGGCGAGGCGGGAAGACACACACTGGCGCGGTTCGGCACAACGGGCACAGTATTACAGTCGGAGGCGAGCAACAGTCGGAAGTACACGTACTGTACCGAGGAGGCTACCCCAAGAAAAGTGGATTCCATTGAGCCTCGGATGAACCGATTCCGACGACTACTTGGCATGGCTATATTCTGAGGCACAAAATTGGAAAGATTACGACGCTAAGAAGATGGAAAGTGCCGATGTTGTGTGAGCCTTAGCCGTGCTCGTATGTGTGCCGTGCTGTCCGCTATCTCGCTGCCCGCCATCCGCCGCACCGACTTGCACAGGTCAAACATTTATTTCATCTTTAGAAGTGTATCTGTGTGGACCAGTGTCGAAAATGTTTCTAACTGTTCAATAATAACGTGACTTTTACCAGAATTGCTTTAGCCATGACTTATCCTGATCACTGACCTAGACAGGATCCTTGCCTCGTATTGTGCAACCCGAGTATCCTAAACTGAAAGTTTAATGTTAGTGCTAATGAAAATTATCAGCAGATTAATCTATGCCATAAAGGAATCTAAAGTGCTGTGTGTTATTGCAAATGTTGGTAAAGAACAAAAGCATGACTAAATTGGAAGAGAGTTTTTTTTTAATTGAGTTAGCGATGTTATTTAATTAATTTGAGACAGAAATAATGACAGTTAAATTATTCAGAAGTAAGACAAAAGAGTAGTTATCCATAGATTGATAATTTTGAGTGTTAATTTGCCTTCAGTACTTAATAGTTTCAGTTTAACGACCATAACAGTTTCAGGGTCCCCCCCCCCCCCTTTCTCTTGCACATTCTTTCAAAACTTGAAATGTACTGATCAGATTTGACCAGTAAAGCTAAGTCTATATTAATCCTAAGTGTATTAGTATTTTTCCATCATTAATAGTGATATTGTGTGTGTACTTTCAAGATTGTCGATGCTAGGGCAATCTATGCCCGATTTCAGTCTGATCAATATACAAAATGCAGTTCGTAGTAATCATTGCTGTGTGGTGTTGTGTAAATTTAGCTCGTCCAAATTAGTACAAAAAGAGAAAACTTTAGTTCAGTGGATTTTTCTGGTTCCAAACTTTGCCATATAACGCATCATTACTACGTGTTACTATGCTTGTACATGCACCCGTGTGTACTTCTTGTCCATGCGAACGAGTAGTTATACTTTACATTTGCTTGATGCATCACTGTAGTTATTGACTGAGTATGAGTCCGATCTTGCTTCTATTAGGTACACGCGGCCAACTTACGTACTAAAATCCTTGTTTATAAGGTGAAGCCCGTGAACTTATTGCAGTACAGGCTTTATGGAGATAACGTACGTCCGAGCAGGGAGGTAGCGTTGCAGGTTGTAACAATGGAAAATTGTACTGAAATGCAGGAGGATCTGCAACGAATTGACGCATGGTGCAGGGAATGGCAATTGAATCTCAATGTAGACAAGTGTAATGTGCTGCGAATACATAGAAAGAAAGATCCCTTATCATTTAGCTACAATATAGCAGGTCAGCAACTGGAAGCAGTTAATTCCATAAATTATCTAGGAGTAGGAATTAGGAGTGATTAAAAATGGAATGACCGTATAAAATTAATCGTTGGTAAAGCAGATGCTAGACTGAGATTCATTGGAAAAATCCTAAGGAAATGCAGTCCGAAAACAAAGGCAGTAGGTTACAGTACACTTGTTCGTCCACTGCTTGAATACTGCTCACCGGTGTGGGATCCGTACCAGATAGGTTTGATAGAGAAGATCCAACGGAGAGCAGCGCGCTTCGTTACAGGATCATTTAGTAATCGCGAAAGTGTTACAGAGATGATAGATAAACTCCAGTGGAAGACTCTGCAAGAGAGACGCTCAGCAGCTCGGTACTGGCTTTTGTTGAAGTTTCGAGAACATGCCTTCACCGAGGAGTCAAGCAGTATATTGCTCCCTCCTAGGTATGTCTCGCGAAGAGACCATGAGGATAAAATCAGAGAGATTAGAGCCCACACAGAGGCATACCGACAATCTTTCTTTCCACAAACCTAACTTGGCCAACAAGATTGCTGGATTGAGAACGCTTTGAGCATTATGGGTAGTGCCCTCCAATCAGACGGTGATTTTGACGATCTAACGCGGCAGTTGGACAAAGTCCCTGCGCAGGACATCCAACTCGGCTAATCAATGCCAAGCCGAATAACTGCTTGTATAAGGCCCACAGTTGGTCCAGCATGTTATAGACTTGCTCAGTGTGTGAAGCTCTTTCTCTGGAATAAATGATTCAGTTTATATGAAACTGTTCAAAAAAAATGGTTCAAATGGCTCTGAGCACTATGAGACTTAACATCTGAGGTCATCAGTCCCCTAGAACTTAGAACTATTTAAACCTAACTAACCTGCCCGAGGCAGGATTCGAACCTGCGACCGTAGCGGCCGCGCGGTACCAGACTGAAGCGCCTAGAACCGCTCGGCTACAACGGCCGGCTATGAAACTGTAAAGAGTTGTTTGTCTGTACAGGCGCACCACAATTACCGCTTACCGTTCCATTCGGATAATTCTTTCTTTTCTGTTTTTTAGTGTGCTTATGTTGCACATCGCCATGTTACATACTGCAATTCGTTCCCCTCTAACGGCAGAGGGCTGCAAATATGTAGACGTGAAGAATGAAGAAGTAGAATGTTAATAATGTTTGTTTTCAGGCTCGCAGGAGAGCTTCTGCAAAGTTTGCAAGGTAGGAGACGAGGTACTAGCGAAAGTAAAGCTGTGAGGACGGGACGTGAGTCGTGCTTGGATAGCTCAGTTGGTAGAGCACTTGCCCGCGAAAGGTAAAGGTCCCGAGTTCGAGTCTCGGTCCGGCACACAGTTTTAAACTGCCAGGAAGTTTCAATGTTTGTTTTTTCTCAAAAGCTTTAAGGGTTCTCAGATAAATTCAGAGGCATTACTTTTCACCACGCCTCCATTACTAACGTCAAGCTCAACGAATTCCCAAGGACACGAAATTTTCTAACATTGTGTGCATGGATACATGCTCGCCTTCACCAATCATAGGAATTTTGGCACACGAAATTCGGGAAAATTAAATCATGTTATACTAATGAATTAATGGCAAAATTTTGCTCATGAGCAATCACTTCGAACACACGCAGATAAATGAAATATTCTCAAAAATAACCGCGAACACGCCATATCCGGAGTTTTGAACAAAACAGACTATTTCGAAATTTACCGGGAGCATTTACTCTTAACTACCAGTGAGTCAACTGGATAAAACACCAACTTCCCAAAGAGACAAATTCAAAGAATATATACTGTGTATATCGGCATTTGTGACAGAGGCTTCTTCGCAAGGTAATAGCAAAGTTAAGTTCGCCATTGAAAGAGGCCAATTAACAGGCAACTTTCACTGCGATTCAGTACACTAATTTTTAGTTGCAAATTAGTCAGGGTCAAGGAGGCCCTAAAATGTTCGCATTGAAAGACATCAGACAGATGTCGTGTTCGCAGTTCTTTTTAATTTCTCTACCTCCCCTCTCCTGTACTTCCGGGGACACCACTTTTCCTTGTTTTTGTGCCTTCGGTCAGAAATAATAGTTTATCTTTTGACCCCTCAACACTGTCCGTCTAAAAGTTACTATAGGTTGTTTGCATTGACTCCCAGATATCATATTCACTAATGAAAATGGCCAGTATTACACCATGGATCTCCATTCCGATATTTATCAAACTTTATGAAGATTTTCATCACACAACTGGCATCAAACGATTAAACTTTTATTCTATTCATAATCGATGCGCAATACAGTGCACAAATATCAACGCATGAAAATAAATCTGTTTGCAGATGTACCTGCAGTGAAGAAACAGGAGACAGAAACACAACTAAGGTACATGTTAAGGAAATACACCATCCAATAAGAGTGGGCCAAACCAAAGGAGTGTGAAATCAAAGTCTCTGGTGGTAGGCTCAAAATCAACTCACGAACAGGGGGGAAATATCGTAAAAACACAAAACATGCATGAAGTACCACGTGAATTACGAGAAACAACACAAAACGACGCCCCAACTGAAGCAGCTCTTATAACAGCATACCGCTGGTGCTTTCAGTCACGGTCGTGGACTTGCAAATAAATCAAAGGAAAAAAGTTCTTGTCGCATGGTGAAGCCGGGATCCCCAGTTTCTGAAATTAGAAAGATGATTGCAGCTACAGAGGTTAACAACTACACGATAGAGGCTTTATTGTACTACTTAAAAACTCAAACGACGTCTGCAAAAATCAAACTGCCAGCGCTACAGGTGAACTTAAACATAGTATGGACAACCTCACACAGAAATGTTGTAAATGTGAATATTCCGCATCGGCACGATCTTGTGAAACGCTGTTCCACTGTGACAACAACATACAATTTCACTGTCAACATAATGGAGTCTTCAAATAGTGAAGTGTCACCAATAGGAATTTTCTGTGTCTTATCCAAAGCGTTTGATTGTGTGAACTATGACATTACGTTACAGAAATTACAATTCTATGGCATAAATGGAACAGCATACGAGCGGTTTAAGTCATACTACAGAACAGGAAGCAAAAAGTTTCCTTATATGGTTTAAGCGATTTAAGAAAATTTCCCAATTCATCTGACTGGGGTGAAATTACATTAGGTGTTACACAGTGTTCGATCGTGGGTTCCGTTCTGTTCTTGATATAATGACCTCCCTTCTTATCTGAAACAAGAAGCTAAACTGACACTGTTTGCTGATGATGCAAGCATCATTATTAATTCAGTAAAAGAAGCTCCAATAGAAAATTATACAAATAATGTCTTTGGAAAAGTGATTGATTGGTTTTCTGCGAATGAGCTTGCTCTGAACTTTGAAGAAACACAGTACATCCAATTTTATGCTGCAAGGAGTACAGTTCCTTCAATAAATATAACACATCAACAGAAGTCAGAAGACAGGGTAGAGCATACTAAGTTTTTGTGTGTACATATAGATGAGAATCTTAATTGGAACATTCATATTTTGGAATCTTAAAGCGACTATGTTCAACAACTTTTGCTATCAGAATAATTGCCAATTTTGAAGATACAGAAATTAGTACGCTAACATACTTTGCATACTTTGTCCGGTGTCATACAGAATAATATTTTGGGGTAACTCAACACTTAGGCAAAAAGAATTCACTGCTCAAAAGAAAGTGGTTAGAATAACGTGCGGTGCTCATAGTCGCACATCTTGTAAGCATCTGTTTAAAAGGTTAGGAATTCTTACAACAGCATCACAGTACATTTACTCAGTAATGAAATTTGTTCTCAACAACATGGACCAGTTTAAAAACAACAATGACAGTCATGACTGCAATACCAGAAGAAAGAAAGACGTACACTGTCCTCTACTTAAACTATCTTTGGCACAGGAAGGGGTAAAATACGCTGCTGTTAAACTTTTCGATAAATTACCCGATTAAATAAAATGTCTGACAGTCAACAGTAATAGTTTTAATAATCAATTGAAACCATATTTCCTTGACAACTTCTTCTTTACCATAGATGAATTCTTGATTAGGAATAAATAAATCTATAGGTATAATATATGTATTTTATGCCATTTAAAGGAATGAGGTAGGTAATAAAAATTTTAAGGTGTTTTTTTTTTCTTTTTTTAAAAAAAAAAACGAACCTTGATTCACATCTGCATTTCTTATGCACTTAACATGTTCCACACCATAACGGTTAAAGTGAGACAGATCAATGGAATACGTAACTAACTAACGAACTAAGTCATCTGTTAATGTAGAAGTTTGATAAATCCTGCAGTCATTGTAAAAAGTTGATATACGTAATGCAGGACGTAGTGAAACGGTTCTAATCCCCTTCTCTCTCTCTGCTTTTGAAACCGTTTAGTCACTACGCCTGTTTCCTGACTGGTTAGGATAGTTTCAAGACTGTTCGTGGAGCTTGTAAACAGCTGACGTGCTTTACGATATGCTCCCACTGTAATCAACGGATATGTAAGAATCCTGTGCTCTTCTCACACTAAATACAAACTTGGATTCTCAGAATACCCTATACTGTGATAAGTACATAATAGCTCGGTACAGAATGTATAGACCACAACATTACTTCAGGAGGCTACGCCCATTCTACACACTGACCCCCCACCCCGGCAGTCGCACTTACAACCAATGCCTACAGTCAAATAAATACACAACATATGTAAGTGCTGCTGAGGTGGTTATTATTGATGTGTAATTGTTAGCTGTCGGAAGTCTATGTGTGTACAAGTAATGCAAATGCGCTTTATGTAAATGTTATTCACAGAGTAAGTGAACAAAATATAAATATTTGTAGGGAAGCGTTAACAGATTCGTTTCGTCACATTTCAGACCGATCGAGGCAATAATTCTTAAATACTGCCTGGGATGAAAGTAAGTAGCAATATAAACCGTAATAGGAATTAAATGATTCTTTAAACTAGCTATTACTTGTATAAAATAGAATAAACTACCTTAGTACGCAATTTTTATTTAAAGTAGCTGACAGCTGTGCACAAATTACATTTCACAACAACTCTGTTTTAAATTCGGGAATTCTGGTAAATTAAGATCTTTAATTATCACCTTAAGGAATATGAACACTGTTTTGTTGTGTAGTACTCTTTAGCCTGATGTTAGGTAAACAGATTTCTTTTGGTAAGACCAAGCAAAACAAATGGCTGCGTATTGTTGATAGAGACGTCACTTAAGTTACCTCTTACCTTGTGATGACTACAGCGTACTCTCAGGAGTCAGCGCTCTGCTGTTCCGTGAATATCGCAACGCTGCTGCCAAAATGGCGAAGGCAGTTTCGTCGATTACTAAAATATTCACGGAAGCTGAAAATAAAAACTTTTAGGCAGCTCTGACGTCTCAAACTTTGAGTAAAACACTGTAGACTAATATTTAGATGAATTCTAAAGCAGCGGAATGGGCAGACGTCGGGTTTAGTTCATGAACACAGATATTCACTTCTATCAAGGGAAGACTGCTTGACGGCACTCTTATGTGTCAGCTCGTCTGTTTAACACACCGTTCAAATTAACGATCGAAAGCTGTGTCCTTACACATTTGGAATACAGTTGAAAACAAAAGAAGCCGCAGTTCAACTATCAATCCACTTCCACTTGAAGAGCGGTCGAACAAACAAATTCCTGTCCATCGTTTGGCCACGATCATTAAGTAAATTGTTCATTTTGCTGCTTGAGTGAGCTATACTCTCTCTACCTAACGGCTATAGATTCTGAAAGTTGTGACGACTCTTTCTATCTTCTTCTTCCCTCTATCTTCCTCGATGAATCTTCTCACGTGGGATTTCTTCACCTGCTGTCTTTTATTCTTGCGCGTCCTCTTCTCTGTCGACATATGGTCTAGTTCTTCCTCGTAGTAACCAGAATGCAGCAATCGCTTTCTAAAACTTTTCACGATCAATTCGCGTTTTTTCGTATATAATGACGTTCTCAGCCTCCAAATGGCGACTTCTACTTTCTTTCGAATTCCTCTTCCTTCCGACTCTGGCAAAATTGGTCTTTCCTTCAGAATTTAATGACACATTCCCCGATTTAAACCGCGCTCGTGACCGAACGTCTCCAGACATTCAGGGGGAAAAAATAAGGCTTCGAACCCCCTATCGCTCATCATTTGTCTCTCCTTTTTGCTCGTCAAATATTAGTACACAGATTACACCTTAGCAGGCTCATTTTCTAGAAGTACAAAGAGAAAATATAAAAATTACATTGAGATAATATTACACGCGTAACACAAGTAACATGTATTTACAAAACACTTTTTACTTACGTTTTCATGTACAAGACCACCAAATGGATCAATAAAGCTCAAAGAAAGAGAATAAGAAAGATATGTTTAATTTTATATTCTTTCCTATACGATACTCAATTCGTGAAACACTGTCACTAGAATACCGAAGACTGACCAAAGTTTGTTCGTCACAGAAGACTTTACACACAAAGCGGACTACACCTAAATGGCTTGGGGAAAAACACATCTGACGAACGCGATAATCAAGGTAATAAAAAAACACGAAAACAATTTCAGAACAAAAACAGTAGTAGTAACTTCGTCGTCAACCACAACAGCTGCAACAATAGCACTACTAAAAGAGATAGAAGAGTCAGAATCAGCATCACTGCCAATAAAAACTGCACTAGTAGCATTGACAGCTAAAAAAGATGAGGAGAAGTGTCAAAATACTGCACTGAACAGGTATCTGAATGTTGCACAGGGGCAGTTGAATTCAGTGAAACTGAACTTCTAATTCTTATTATTTGTAGCTCCCATAATTTTGACTTCATACCTTTTCTGCTCAAGCTAGAGGGGGTTCTTGGATCACTTTATAGGATGTACCAAAAATTAGTTCTATGTATTGGCTTCATTATTAATTTTGTATGTGATTCTGAAGAAAAAGGATGATGGAAGATCTCCTAAACTCATAAAATCTTATGCTGGCCGTATTTTTTTTCCAACCAGGGTGCAGGGGAAAGGTAGCATAGCCACAGACAGTATTTCTAATCATCCTTCATTATAAGATGGACATTCTGTTTGTAAAAGGTTCAATGGCATTCAGACTATGATGCAAAAATTTTAACACTGAAAGGTTTTTTGTTCTCAAACAAATGTTGTATATAATTAGAAACAATGTAGAAAAGCAAATACAATGGCACTAGAGAGTTCTTTAAACCTCATTAAGCAACAAGAAGGTCAGGATGACAAATATATATATCTATATATATCCAATTTCTCAAGCTCTTAGAAAGTTGCTTTCCATTAGAATGTTCAAAACAGGGTACTAGCAGTATAAGGCAGTCTGGATGGTTGACTAGTGCGATAAGGATATCATGTAGAACAAGTCGGAATTATATCAAAATGTTAGAAGCAACAGTACCCCTTTACAGAAGGTACAGTAAGGTGCTTAAAATCTTATTAGGAAGGCAAAGAGTATGTGGTACGCAAATAGAATAGCCGATTCATAGGATAAAATTGAAATCATATGGTCAGCCGTGAAGGCAGTGTCTGGCCAGCAGCACAGAGTCGAAGATAAAAAGTCAGTACGTAGTAAAAATTTTCTGTTACTGGTAAGTCAGGTATACGTATCGTATTTAACAATCAATTTCTGAACATAGCTGGTGGACTAAATGAAAACTTAGTTTCTGCAGGGAATCATATAACTCTCTTGGGGAACGCCTTTCCGAGACTGATATCTGAAATACTCCTCTGTGATACAAAGGGGAGATCGAGTTAATAATCAAATCACTGAGGACTAAGTACTCTCTTGAACATTATGTAGTATGTAGCAGAATACAAAAGTACTGTTCTGTACACGTTAACCCTGTACTTCGCCATATTTGTAATTTTTCCTTTAGGAATGGTCAGTTTCATGAAAGATTAAAGTTCTCAGTAGTAAAGCCGCTTTATAAAAAGGGGGAAAAGGATAACGCAGACAATTTTAGACCTATTTCTATGCCATCAGTGTTTGCTAAAGTTATATAAAAGGCTGTGTATGTAAGGATAATTGATCATTTCATGTCACATAATTTGTTGTCAAACTTACAGTTTCGTTTTAGAAGTGATTTAACAACTGTAAATCCTACATCCTCTTTTCTCTGTGAGGTACTGGATGGATTAAACAAAAGGTGTCGAACGTTAATCATCTGTTTTTGATTTAACTAAGGCGTTTGATTGTGTTGATCACAAAATATTGCTCCAGAAGTTGGACCATTATGGAATACAGGGAGTAGCTCACAAATGGTTCACTTCTTAGCTTAAGAACAGACAGCAAAAGGTTATTCTCCACAATATTGAGAATGGCTATTATGTGGTGTCCGAGTGGAAAACAGGTACATGGGATGGGAGACCCAGGGATCGGTGCTTTGGCGTCTCTTCTAAAATATTTCTGTTTGCTGATGACACTAGTTTGATAGTAAAGCATGTTATGTGCAACGTTCACACTGTTTCAGATAGTGCAGTTCAAGACATAAATTCATGGCTTGTAGAAAATAAATTACGCTAAATCACAGTAAGACTCAATGTTTAAAGTTTCTAGCGCACAATTCAGCAAAACCTGACGTTCCAGCTACACACAATGGGCATATGATTAGTGAGACTGAACAGTTCAAATTACTAGGTGTTCAGATAGACAGTAAACTGTCTTGGAAAACCAATGTTCAGGATCGTATTCAAAGACTTAATGCTGCTATTTTTACTATTAGAACAATATCTGAAATAAGTGATAGTTCGACACGAAAAATATTCTCCTTTGCTTATTTTCATTCGCTTATGACGTATGGTATTATAGTTTGTGGTAACTTTTCCCATCCACAAATGGTATTTTTGGCTCAGAAATTGGCGGTTCAGGCAATAAGTTGCTGAAAGTTCGCGAACCTCTTGTCGATCCCTGTTCATTAGTCAGGGTATTCCGACATTCGTCACTCAATATGTATATTCTTCAGTGTCGTTTTTTGTCAACAATACCAGCTTATTCCCAAGAATTACCACTTTTCACTCAGTATTAGGCGAAATCCAATCTACGTTTGGTTCGCACTTCCTTAACTCTGTGGAGGAAGGAGTGAACTGTCCTGCTGCATTCATTTTCAATAAGCTACCACGACAATTTAAAAAATCTTAGCATTAATCAATGCGCTTTCAAATCTGAACTGATGAGTTCCCTCATGGACCACTCCTTCTATTCTATTCAGGAGTTTGTTGAAAAATCAAGGTGATTCCGTTGCATTATTGTTGATTGCGTTTACATAAACGTATAGCTTGTCGTCTTTTTAGGATTCATAAACAACTTTTTTGTTGTAATTTCATGTACTGACACGTTCCATGATCACGTAGATTAGCTCCTCATCTTGGTCCTAAAGGAAATAGATGTGTAAAATAAAAATAAAATAAAAAACAGAAGCAGCTGTGGATAGAGAAGGGAACGGTAAGAAACCTGTACCTCCTCACCGTCCAAATGATTTTTTATTTGAAGGCAAGAAGAAGGAGAAGTCTCCAAGGTAAGCAGTGTGCTTTGTTTTTTAGCTCTCCAGCAAAATATCGACTTCATAAGAAATACAGTGCCGCAGCTAAACATAGAATTGAAGACTCTTGATAGCTCGTAGCTAGCATTACAAAATATTGGTGAAGAAGATTTGAAATAGCACATGCAATTCCAAACTCATGGTCTAACTTGTCATTATGGTATAACACTATGAGAGGTAGCTTTTATTGACATTGTCAACGTTGGAGACACGCGATCTGCCGTAATTTTTATATCAACGATTCAAAATCCTCGATGTCAAGACGGGAAATAAATTTTTAGCTTGATTACTAGTTTAAGGTACACACGAGCCATCTTCTGATTTACGACATAAAATTTCACATGAGATTACAGAAGTGTACAACAACTGACACAATTTAATCAGTATTTATATTACCTCGTAGCAGATATCATCAGGAGTACGTTATTAACACGTGGTGTATGAGAATAATATTGCAGTTGATAACCATCACAACAATCAAGAAATAAAACATTTGAAATACACATCATGTAAACATGTGTGGCCATTACTGCAGTGAAGAGGGGACTAATAGCCATTTTTAAGTTCGGTAATCCACTTACAGCAATAATCGCTAGATGGGATTAGCAGTCGGCTATGCAACGTGCGTAAAATATTAATGTTCTAATAAAATTTAAAAGTAATACAGGGTACAACTGTATTTATAGCTGAATTATTAACATCGATACAGTCCACATTGTAACTGAATGAACAGAGCTTCAAATAATGATGGTATGACCTGATAATACGAGGTTATTAGCGTTAATAAGCGATCCAATTTTATGTAATATTCTACCAAACTGATAATTTACCAAAGTTTACCGGCCTCAGCCATAGTCTAAGCATTTTGAAACTGTAAACGACATGTCTTCATAACAAATCAAAGTATAAGAAATATTATCAACATACAACATTATGGACCATAACAGGTTGAAATAATGGTAATCAGTTTTTCATCTTAATGATGGTATTAAGCAATAATAAAAAATTATTCAATTACTGAAAAGGAAAAAAGATACTAAATGTACACTAGTAAAAATGATATAATGGAAATAGATTATAAAAGTAATAAAAACTGCAGATCTCAGTAGCTAGATGTCTACCAAATGCATAGATAAAAGCTACAAAACTTGGGTCATTGGAATTTGTCTTAATCTTATATATCAAAAAACAACAGTAGTTATCACTCGAGGGCTAGATGTAGTGTTTTTCGATATCCAATCAGTGAAATATCGTTATTTGCAACTAACATCACAACACATTCTACCACAAGATTGACGTTCTCATTCTTAAGAGCAAATACATACAGAATACGTTATTATGTTTTATCCAGAATGCACCAGTGGAAATGGGTCTTAGTTATCGTCCAATTCTATATGGAAATATTGCCCAAAGTCTAGATTAAAATGGCTATGAGACAGGAACCAATATGATTAAATTGTCTGCGTAAGACAAAGTATGACAGTATATTCCTGTATCTCCGTATTATATGTGTTGTACATATGTTTGAAAAGAATATATTGATTATTCAAGGGCTTGGTGTGAATGTACCAATACCTCTGTTATTGGCAATTGTTGAATAGTAAATCATAGTATATGATGTATGTATGGAAGTTGTTATTTTTAAAAAAGATTTTAACTATGTGTTGAGTCATTATGGCAATTAAACTAATCAAGAAATTTTATGGTATGCATCCTGTAATTACTACTTCTTGTGTATGCTTGATTTGCTAATATTTTATGTGCATTTTCTATTTTGGGTCTGTACTTTTGTTTCCTATAAACTATAACAAGTTGTGAAACTTCCTGGCAGATTAAAACTGTGTGCCCGACCGAGACTCGAACTCGGGACCTTTGCCTTTCGCGGGCAAGTGCTCTACCATCTGAGCTACCGAAGCACGACTCACGCCCGGTCTCACAGCTTTACTTCTGCCAGTATCTCGTCTCCTACCTTCCAAACTTTACAGAAGCTCTCCTGCGAACCTGCAGAACTAGCACTCCTGAAAGAAAGGATATTGCGGAGACATGGCTTAGCCACAGCCTGGGGGATGTTTCCAGAATGAGATTTTCACTCTGCAGCGGAGTGTGCGCTGATATGAAACTTCCTGGCAGATCTTAACAAAGTGCAATCTTCTGAGTAAAAAAGAAAACAGTTTGTTCTTACGTTTGGTAAAAACAGAGGCTCAGCTATACCTCAGTTTACAAACGTTGGTCTAGAACCACTAAACAAAGGAGATCAGGAAACCGGTATCTTCCTTGGCTTTACCAACGTCTCTCGCACAGTAAGCCATTAAATAATGCTAAATAAACTGTATATATTAGAAACAAGGGGAATAGAAGTAATTGGTTTCCTTCGTACCCGAAAAACATCGTACAATGGGACGAAATTTGTCAAACGAAATCCAATCATATCATAAAACATATTTCTAACCCAAAATACGTTAATATTGTATCTCGCATAGTAGTATGCTGAGTCCAGTAGTGTTTTCAATACAAACCGATGACTTCCTAGAGTGTCATCTATCATGATTAAAGTAACATTCTAATCAGCAATGAGTCACCCAGAGTACTAAAGGACAAAGCTTAGGAAACACACACACACACACACACACACACACACACACATATATATATATATATATATATATATATATATATATATATATATATATATATATATATGCAGGTGGATAGTAAACAACAAATTAACCTCACATTTAAAGTAAAAATCAACAGTATTAGTTTCCACAAAGCAGAAAAACCAACAGTATCTCTCTGAAAGTGAAAGATGAGCTCGTAGAATGTGCAGCAAGAACAAAAATTCTGCGGATGTATATGGACTTACAACTAAAGTGGACGGAGCATATTACAGTCCTTGAAAAGCGAATAGCTTCAGTAGCGTTTGCAGTTCGAATAATAACTTCAGTGTGTACTAGTTTACGTCCATTCCCTAATTATTTATTGGATAACCTTAAGGGGAGCAAATGAACAAAATAAACAAACAGCATTTAAGGTGAAACAAACGACTATACGAATTATAACAAAAAGTATCAAGAGAATTCGTTGCACTGAGTTGTTTAAATCTATGAGAATCTGGACTGTCAATGTCAGTATAGCTTGTGAACACTGATCTACATATAGAAAGACACGAAGACCTCGACCAGTTGTAATATTTCCTTCTTTGCAGCCATCATATTCAGGTACAAAAACTCTTCTTAGAGCAGTTGAAAAGACAGCAGTTGCAAAATGACGTAATGTAGTGTCAGGTACCGATGACAGAAGGTTTGTTCGGTACGGGTATCGTAAGACAGACCGCCTAAATTGTGATCCTTCTCCGCGATAGGCTGCTGCGTTCGGTAGTTGCCGGCCAAAATGACAAAATGACAAAGAGATGCAGATGATAAACGGGTGTTCATAGCAGAAATATATTATACTAGGACTGACATGTGGTTACATTTTTACGTAATTTGGGTGCATACATCCTGAGAAATCAGTACCGACAACAACCGCCTCTAGCCGTAATAACGGCCTTGATACGCCTGGACATTGAGTCAAACCGAGCTTGGTTGGCGTGTACAGGTACAGCTGAACATGCAGCTTCCACACGATACCACAGTTCATCAAGAGTAGTGAATGGCGTATTGTGACGTTGTGACGAGCCAGTTGCTTGGCCACCATTGACCAGACGTTTTCAGTTGGTGAGAGATATGGAGAATGTGCTGGCCAGGGCAGCAGTCGAATATTTTCTGTATCCAGAAAGGTCCATACAGGATCTGCAACATGCGGTCGTGCACTATCCTGCTGAAATGTAGGATTTCTAAGGGATCGCATGAAGGGTAGAGCCACGGGTCGTAACACATCTGAAATGTAACGTTCACTGTTCAAAGTGCCGTCAATGCGAACAAGAGGTGACCGAGACGTGTAACCAATGGCACCCCATACCATCACGCCAGGTGATACGCTAGTATCCAATGTGCGTTCACCGCGATGTCGCCAAACACGGATGCGACCATCATGATGCTGTAAACAGAACCTGGATTCATCCGAAAAAATGACGTTTCGCCATTCGTGCACCCAGGTTCACGTTGAGTACACCATCGCAGGCGCTCCTGTCTGTGATGCAGCGTCAAGGGTAACCGCAGCCATGGTCTCCGAGCTGATAGTCCATGCTGCCGCAAACGTCGTCGAACTGTTCGTGCAGATGGTTGTTGTATTGCAAACGTCCCCATCTGTTGACTCAGGGATCGAGACGTGGCTGCACGATCCGTTACAGCCATGCGGATAAGATGCCTGTCATCTCGACTGCTAGTGATACGAGGCCGTTCGGATCCAGCACGACGTTCCGTATTACCCTCCTGAACCCACCGATTCCATATTCTGCTAACAGTCATTGGATCTCGACCAATGCGAGCAGCACTGTCGCGCTACGATAAACCGCAATCACGATAGGCTACAATCCGACCTTTATCAAAGTCGGGAACGTGATGGTATGCATTTCTCCTCCTTACACGAGGCATCACATAACGTTTCACCAGGCAACGCCGGTCAACTGCTGTTTGTGTATGAGAAATCGGTTGGAAACTTTCCTCATGTCAGCACGTTGTAGGTGTCGCCATCGGCGCCAACCTTGTGTGAATTATCTGAAAAGTTAATCATTTGCATATCACAGCATCTTCTTCCTGACGGTTAAATTTCGCGTCTGTAGCACGTCATCTTCGTGGTGTAGCAATGGAAAGTAGTGTATTAGACAAACTAAACAGCTCATTTACTTGCATTGGAAATTGAAGCATCTCTCAATAGCGTTCTATCATTCCATTATTTCACAAGTATTAATAACCAACAGAGTAATAAACAACTGCTGAACGAAAATGCCGTCGAAGCCCTTCGGTGATCTTCGGATCGCGCCTAACTTGGATGGCGGGCGGAGCGGTTTGGCTGTAAGACAGAGCTAGTTTGGTAGTGTGGAAGACAGACATGTTGTCTGCCGCGGTACCAGTTAAGACTTAGTTAGAAATGTCTAATGTGTAAATCAGAACTGGTTCGGCAGGCCGGCAGCTGTGACCGAGCGGTTCTAGGCGCTTCAGTCCGGAACCGCGCTACTGCTAAGGTCGCAGGTTCGAGGAGGAGGAGGAGGAGATTAGTGTTTAACGTCCCGTCGACAACGAGGTCATTAGAGACGGAGCACAAACTCGGATTAGGGAAGGATGGGGAAGGAAATCGACCGTGCCCTTTCGAAGGAACCATCCCGGCATTTGCCTTAAGTGATGTAGGTAAATCACGGAAAACCTAAATCAGGATGGCCGGACGCGGGATTGAACCGTCGTCCTCCCGAATGCGAGTCCAGTGTGCTAACCACTGCGCCACCTCGCTCGGTCGCAGGTTCGAATCCTGCCTCGGACATGGGCGTGTATGTTGTCCTTAGGTTAGTTAGGTTTAAGTAGTTCTAAGTTCTAGGGGACTGATTACCTCAGATGTTAAGGCCCATAGTGCACAGTGCCATTTGAACCATTTGGTTCGGCAATGTCGGAAGACAGACATGTAGTCTGCCGCGGTAGGTGTCAGTTAAGACTTTATTAGAAATGTATGGTTATTTGGATATATAGTTGAGAACAGTGTGATAATAATTACGGAAATATACCGTTCATTAATTTGTGGAAGAATGGAAATCATTTGTGACTCTGAAAAGAAATGTAATTGTGCAGTTTCTCGTGCTCTGCCAATAAAAAGCGAGTGGCATCCGGTATAAACAAACTGATTGGAAATTTAATCATTTCTAAAATAAGAGTCCCTCTCAAAGGGTTTCTCACAGCGTCAAGATTACGGATTCACAATCTACAGCTGTTTTCCGCGCAGGGAGCAACAACTGTAGAAGACAGCAGGTTGGTGTACTTTTATTAGATTTATGCATTCCACTCTGGGCGGTATAAGCAAATAGGCACCCACCTCCACGTACTGCAATCTTAATACAAATGAGATGAGTGACACGTTACGTGTGGTAACACAGAGGAGGTATGAAAGAGATAAATATTTTTGATGCAAAGGGTTTATCATACACACGTCTATATCACTTCTCCCTCACTCTCTCTTTTTCAACTTTCCGTGCAGCATCGAACCATCATGTTTCTACAGAACGTGAAACCAAGTCTAGCCATTACTTACATCTCAGTACGAGAAACAAAACAAAAAGCCAAAATAGTATACAATGTGCAATACTTTATTTATTAAGTCAGTCACATCGTTGGTTTGATGTGGCCCACCGTGAATCTTTTCCTGCGCGAACCTCTTCGTCTCAGAGTAGCTCTTGCAATCTACATCATCAGCTATTTCCTAGATGTATCTTTCAGTCTTCCCCTACAATCTTTGCCCTCTACAGCTCCCTGTATTAACATGAGATTATTCCCTCATGTCTTATCATCCTGTCCGCCTTTCTTGTAGGTGTTTCCCAAAGATTCCTTTCCTCACAGATTCTGCTGAAAACCTCATTTCTTACCTTATCATTCCATCTAATTTTTAATATCCGTCTATAAGACCTCACCTCGAACACTTCGATTCTCTATTTTTTCAGTTTTCCCATAGTCCATTATTAACCTCCATACAATACAAACGTACATCGTCTGAAATTTCTGCCTAAAATTAAGGCCGGTGCCAGATATCAGTACATTTCTTTTGCCCAGGGAGGCTCTCTTTGCCGGTATTAGTTGGCTTTTTAATGTCCTCCTTGCTTTGTCGATCATGTGCTATGCTGCTTTTAAGACAGAAGAAATTCTTCACGTCATCTACTTGTTTTAATTTTAGGTTTATAGCTAATCTCATTTATACTACACCTCGCTAATTTCGTCTTTCCTCGACTTACTCTCAATTCATGCTCTTTTCTCATTAGACTGTTCATTCCATCCAACACGTCCTGTAATTCACTTTAGCTTAGGATAGCAATGTCATCAGCGAACCTTATCATTGATATCATTTCCCCCTGAATTTTAAGCCCACGCTTGAACGTTTCTTTTATTTCCGTCATCGCTTGTTCGATGTCTAGACTAAACAGCAGGGACGGAAGACTATATCCGTGTCCTCTTTTTTTTTTTTTTTTTAATCCGAGCACTTCGTTCTTAGTTTTTCATTCTTATTGTTCCCTCTTCGTTCTTGTACATATTGTATATTATCCGTCTTTTCTTACAGCCTACTGCTTTTCTCAGAATTTCGGACATTTTGTACCATTTTACATTGTCAAAAGGTTTTTGCAGGTCAACAAATCCTATGAACGTGTCTGGATTTTTCTTTACTCTTGTTTACATTATCAATCACCAGGTTAGAATTGCCTCTCCGACTCTCTTACCTTTCCGAAGTCAAACTGATCGTCATTTTAACAGATCTTCAATTTTCTCTTCTATTCTTCTGTATATTATTCTTATGAGCAACTTGGAAGAATCAGGTGCTAAACCGACTGCGCGATAACTCTCGCACTCATCAGTTGTTGCTGTCCCCGGAATTTTGTGGATGATGTTTTCCTGAAAGTCTGGTGGCATATCTTCAGACTTACATATTCTACACATCAGCTTGAGTAATCGCTTGGATGTCACTTCCTCCAATGATTTCAGAAATCCCGAAGGAATATTTTCTGTCCTTCCTGCCTCATTTCATCGCAAGTCTTCCAGAGCTCAACTCTTGATCCTAATACTGGATCCCCTATCTCTTCCCTGTCGACTCTTCTTTCTTCTTTTATCACGTCTTCAGACAAGTCTTCCCCTTCATTGAGGCCATACGTGTACTCCTTCCAACTATCCGCTCTCCTCTAGGCTCAACACTGGAATTCCCATTTTACTCTTAACGTTGACGGCCTCGCTTTCAGTTTCACAGAAGTCTGCTTTGACTCTTCAGTGAGCCGAATCAGTCCTTCCGACAGCCATTTCATTTCCGTTTTTTTTTCATATTTTTCTTGTAGCCATAACGCCTTGGCTTCCGTACACTTCCTATACATTTCAATCCTAAGTGATTTACATTTCTGTTTCCATGAATTTTACATAGATTTTTCCGTACTCGCTTCTTTCGTCGATCAACTGTAGTACCTTTTTTTTCTATTATTCAAGGTTTCTTCACAGTTACCTACCTGGAACCTATGTGTGTGTGGTCCAGATTCTGTGTATGCCATTTTTAGAGTGTTCATTCGTTTTCATCTGAACTGCCTATTGTGTTATTGATTATCGCAGTGTCTATAGCCTCAGAGAACTTCAAACCCGTCTCATCATTTCTCAGTACTTCAGTAAATGAAATGATAGTACGGACTTATTGGCCGAGAGACTCTATCTGGGCCTGTTCTAGCCGCCAGATGCAACTCTTTCTATTAGGTTAGTGCATAAGTTCGTAGCGTTTTTGTTGGATTATTGGTATTCTGGTTGCTGTAAGTTTACTTATCGATTGTCATTTTTTATTTGTAGATCACTGTTGCTATTTGAGTTAAAATATTTCCATTTTGACACTTGGAGACAGTGAGTGGAGCTGTGGACGCTAGCAAATTGAGTGCCAAGTGGAGGAATCGGAACGTTCCCGATATATTCTTCTGTTTGAGTTAAATGCAGGGGTGACAGCAGCGAAGACAGCCACAAACATTTGCGCCGTGTACGGGGTGGGTCTCACTCGACAGAGCACAGCAAGAAAACGGTTTTTTCCTTTTAAGGAGGATCGTTGTGACGTTCCGGAAGACCTTCGGAGTTTGATGAAGATCGGTTGAACGCATTAATCTACAATGATCCACGGTAGTGTACTCGAGAACTAGCAGTACTCGAGAACTGGCAAATGCGATGAACCGCGATTGGTCCACCATCGTGTGACATTTGAATGCAATGGAGAAGTTCAAAAATCGGTTGTCTGGGTACCGCATGCTCTAACCCACAGTCACAAAAATCAGCTGGCAGCCAAATGTGCGTCTCTACTTGCTCGTCTTCAGTTGGCTTCTGAAAAACACCGATCTTTCCTATCCTGTGGTGTTACTGGTGACGAGAAATTGTTTCCTTATGCTAACTAAAGATCAGTTTGGATTCCATAGAAATATTGGAACACGTGAGGCAATACAGACCCTACGAATTATCTTACAAGATAGATTAAGGAAAGGCCAACCGACATTTCTAGCATTTGTAGATTTAGATAAAGCTTTGACAATGTTGACTGGAATACTCTCTTTAAAATTACGAAGGTGGCATGGATAAAATACAGGGAGCGAAAGGCTATTTACAACATGTACAGAAAGCAGATGGCAGTTATAAGAGTCGAGGGGTATGAAACGGAAGCAGTGGTTGGGAAGGGAGTGAGACAGGGTTGTAGCCTATCCACGATATTATTCAATCTGTATATTGAGAGGTACTGGGAGATGAAGAAGCTTGCACAGGATAGAGTAGCACAGAGAGCTGCATCAAACCAGTCTCAGGACTGAAGACCACAACAACAACAACAACAACATATTGAGCAAGCAGTAAAGGAAAAAAAAGAAATATTTGGAGTAGGAATTAAAATCCGTGGAGAAGACATAAAAAGTTTAAGGATTGCCGATGACATTGCAATTCTGTCGGAGACAGCAAGGAACCTGGAAGAGCAGTTGAACGGAATGAACAGTGTCTTGAAAGGAGGATATAAGGTGAACTTCAACCAAAGCAAGACGAAGGTAATGGAATGTAGTCAAATTAAATGGCTCTGAGCACTATGGGATTTAACATCTGAGGTCATCAGTCCCCTAGTACTTAGAGCTACTTAAACCTAACTAACCTAAGGACATCACACACATCCATGCCGGAGGCAGGGCTCGAACCTGCAATCGTAGCGGTCGCGCGGTTCCAGACTGAAGCGCCTAGAACCACACGGCCACTAGTCAAATTAAATCAGGCGATGCTGAAGCAATTAGATTAGGAAATGAGACACTTAAAGCATGTAGTAAATGAGTTTTACTATTTGGGAAGCAAAATAGCAGATGATGGTCGATGTAAGGAGGATATAAAATGTAGATTGGCACTGGCAAAGAAAGCGTTTCTGAAGAAGTGAAATTTGTTAACATCAAGTATAGATTTAACTGTCAGGAAGTCTTTCCTGAAAGTATTTTTATGGAGTGTAGCCATGTATGGAAGTGAAACATGGACAATAAACAGTTTAGACTAGAAGAGAACAGAAGCTTCCGATATGTGGTGCTACACAAGAATGCTGAAGATTAAATGGGTAGATCACGTAAGTAATGAGGAGGTACTGAATAGAACTGGGAAGAAGATGAATTTGTGGCACAACCTGACTAGAAGAAGGGATCGGTTGGTAGGACACATTCTGAGGAATCAAGGATCACCAATTTGGTACTGGAGGAAAACGTGGAGGGTAAAATTCGTAGAGGGAGACCAAGAGATGAATATGCTAAGCAGATTCAGAAGGCTGTAGATTGCAGTAGTTACTTGGAGATGAAAAAGCTTGCACAGCATAGCGTAGCATGGAGAGCTGCATCCAACCAGTCTGTGGACTGAAGACCACAACATCAACAACATACTAACTAACGGAAAGGAAAGGTATCGTAGAGCCCAAACAAAGCAGCAACTCACCGTACAAAAACCTCCGCGCATCCAGAAAAGATAGTGTTATGCATCCGGTGGAACAGCGGCGGTGTGGTGTGCTACGAATTGCTTCTCCGAGGTGTAACCATCACTGTTAACATTTGTTGTGAACGACTGAGACATCTTTCACACGCAGTCCGAGAACAACGATCAGGGAGACTGCGTGATGTGATGCTACTCCATGATAAAGGCCTCCCGCATTCTGCTAGACTAACAAAAGACACTGTACGAGTTGGGTTGAGAAGTCATTCCTCACCCGCCTTATTCACCTGATCTGGCGCCCCCAGATTTTCGCCTTTTCTGCTCTCTATCGAACAACCTTCAAGGAACTTCCTTTCTCGATGAAAATGCATTCCGAACAGGGCTCGACGAGTTCTCCGCCTCCAAACCACGTAATTTCTACAGTCAAGGAACGAGAAACTACCCCAGCGTTGAGTTTTGTAAATAGTGAAAGAGAATATATTATTGATGACTAAAGCCCCTGTTATGTGTATCCGTTGTGTTTATTAAACTTGCGGAAAACGGCTACAAACTTATGCGCCAACCCAGTATTACACGCCATTTCGGCGATTTGCGTCTGACAACGATGTGAATGACGAGGACGGCACGCAGATCCAGTCCTGAGTGGAGAAAATTTGACTCTGCTTGCAGAGCCGTCATTTAAAACCAATCACGAAGTGAAAACTCCTCAAGAAGGCTACAAAACAGACAACTTGAACAAGAAATATAATAAATTTCTACAAAGCATAAGCACTTTCTTTGATACCACTTTCTCATTTAGAAAACTGTCAGCAGATGTGCAGTACTAATAAGCAACCGATTTACATAATTAATGACATTACAATATCGTGTAAGAGAAAACGGGAGCCGCATCATAATATGAAGGACAGTCAGAACCCAGTTACAGGATTTCACTACAAATAATACTGCAAAGCGCTGAAGAATAGTGAGCAGTTGTAATATACGTAATTCAGCGCTCCTTATATTTTGAGGCATGCCGGCACGGTAGCTCAGCGTGTTCGGTCAGAGGGTTAGCAGCCCTCTGTAATAAAAAAACTGAGGTAATCGATCAACAACGAACTAAAACGGATGTCTTACAACGTCCGCCCCGAGCTGATGCAAAAAAAGGGGGGGGGGGACTGACTTTCACTAATAATCAAAACGTCCAGGGTCCAGTGTTCTTCGAAGCCGCTTAAATTCAAAATAAAAATTTTCAAGAATTTTCCGAAAGCAGAACAATTAGCAATGATCAACGGCATGAGGATGCAGAAAGCAATGGAAAGCTCTTCATTAAAGACACGACAATCTGTACCCACATGACGCGTGGCTTGTAACTGATGACCTGTCCATTGGCAAAAGACTCCGGATTAGTCCCTTATTCGGATCTGTGAAGGGGGCTGCCAAGGGGGGAGGTAACAATGAGAAAAAAACTGAACAACCAAGGAAGGGATAACATTGCATGAGTAGGAGCGTGGGACGTCAGGGGTTTGAAGAGGGGAAGAAGAGCTAGAAAAATCTGAAAATGGAAGTGCAAAGGTTCTATGTGGATGTAGTCAGAGGTCAGTGAAGTGAAATAGAAAGAAGATAAGAAACTGTTGCCGAGCGAATATCGTGAAATATCAACAGCAGCAGAAAATAACAGGAGTGGCATTCGTTATTAATAGGAAAGTAGGGCAGAGAGCGAGCTACTTTCACAGTTCAGCGATAGGTTTGCTCTCAACAGAAGCGGCAGCAAACCGACGTCAACAACAATAGTTCAGGAATGCACGCCTACGTGACAAGCAGATGGTGAAAAGACATAGAGAGTATACGACGGTATTGAACGGGTAATTCAGTATATAAAGGGAGATGGAAATCTAATAACCATGCGGGATTGGAACGCGGTTGTGGGGGAAGGAATAGAAGAAAGGGTTACGGTTCAATGTGGGTTTGATAGTGAGAATGATTTTTGCAATAAATTTCAGCTAGCAATGGCGAATACACTGTTTAAAAACCACAAGAGGAGGAATACTTGAAAAAGGTCTGAAGATACGGGATAATGTCATCTAGATTACATCGTCATCAGACAAATATTCCGAAACCAGGTATTGGATTGTAAAGCGTACCCAGGAGCACATATAGGCTGTTCGGGAATTCTCGCTACAAACTTCTAGAACTTGTACAAGGGAGTGAGTACGTAGTATTTTAAGTAGGAACCCATGTCCGCCAAACGTCATCCAACGATACTACAGAGGGTCAAAGTCATAGGCGACGGCGAGTATACACAGGGAGATTCCGTGTTGATGATACGAATTTTCAAGGATGATGGAGGAGGGTAAATGTGTCAATTCGAGGTAAGGGTCTCTGTACCGGAAGGGAACGAATCGCAAGTTATGAGCGAAAATCGTTATGATACCTCTGCCAGTGGAAATACTGTGCCTGTACTGCTGTTGCTAAGACTGTAGGGTAGGAAACTTTCAGAGGAGGTAGTATGGACCAAATCAGGTAAAAAAGTCTCATAAACATGGCCTCTAAAGCGCATACCTTAAGAGCTAGGAGCACTTGTTCCATAGAGATGTGTTTCGCACTAGCGAAGATGGACAATTGCTCACGGCTCCTTAGGTATGCATTGTAGAATGGGTGTTTACTAGATTTTTTTTCCTTGATTTGGACCGTACTGCCACTTCTGAAAGTTGCATGATTGGAAATTTGTGGTAAGATCTTATGGGACCAAACTGCTGAGGTCATCGGTCCCTAAGCTTACTCTCTACTTAATCTAACTTAAACTAACTTGTGGTAAGATCTTATGGGACCAAACTGCTGAGGTCATCGGTCCCTAAGCTTACTCACTACTTAATCTAACTTAAACTAACTTGTGGTAAGATCTTATGGGACCAAACCGCTGAGGTCATCGGTCCCTAAGCTTACTCACTACTTAATCTAACTTAAACTAACTTGTGGTAAGATCTTATGGGACCAAACTGCTGAGGTCATCGGTCCCTAAGCTTACTCACTACTTAATCTAACTTAAACTAACTTGTGGTAAGATCTTATGGGACCAAACTGCTGAGGTCATCGGTCCCTAAGCTTACTCACTACTTAATCTAACTTAAACTAACTTGTGGTAAGATCTTATGGGACCAAACTGCTGAGGTCATCGGTCCCTAAGCTTACTCACTACTTAATCTAACTTAAACTAACTTGTGGTAAGATCTTATGGGACCAAACTGCTGAGGTCATCGGTCCCTAAGCTTACTCACTACTTAATCTAGCTTAAACTAACTTACGCTAAGGAGAACACACACACCCAAACCCGAGGGAGGACTCGAACCTCCGACGGAGGGAGCCGCGCAAACCGTGACAAGACGCCTGAGACCGCGCGGGTACATTTATTCCATTGTCAGGGGTATCAGAATGATTTTCGCTTCTAACTTTCGACTTGTTCGTTTCCGAACCAGGACCCCTTACCAAAAATTGATACATTTATCCGTCTCCATCACCCACGAAAGTTTGCAACATCACGGAATCACCCTGTATATATATATATATATACTAACACGTACCGGTGCCTACAACTTTGGCGCTCTGTGCCGCTGGATGGCGTTTTCGGTCATGGCTTCTTATCCAAAAGACAGGGTATGTCGAAAAGAATCATCAGATATGGTACACCTATATTTCCGAAACTAATAAACATATAGAATGAATTTTGTTTTTTGATCCACTGGAAACTCAAAAAGCTTTTTTCCGTACCTTTTCAGAGGTGTTCAATATGCCCCCTTGAGATGCACGAGATACGTCAATGCGGTATTCAGATTTTTCCCACACTGCAGCGAGCATGTCCTGAGTTACAGCTTCCACAGCTGCTGCTATGCTATGTTTCATTTTATTCATTGTTGGTGGTAACGGAGGCACATAAACAGAGTCTTTTATAAACCCCCACAAGAAATAATCTCATACAGTCAGATCCGGCGACCCTGGAGACCAGTAATGTACGGCTGAGACATTTGATCCAGTGCGACCGATCCATCGTTCAGTAATTCTTTGATTTAAAAATTCCCGCACTTCCAGATGACAGTGTGGAGGTGGCCCATCCTGTTGATAAATGAAGTCGTTCGAATCAGTCTCCAACTGTGGGAAAATAAAGTTCTCAAGCATATCGAGATATGTGCTTCCTGTAACAGTGTTCTCGACGAAGAAAAATGGACCACACACCTTTTCCCGTGAAACTGCACAAAACACATTAAATTTTGGAGAGACCCTCTCATGTTGTACAACTTCATGTTGTTGTTCCGTACCCCACATTTTGTATTTATTTATTTATTTACACTCCAGGTTCCGTAGGACCAAATTGAGGAGCAAATCTCCAAGGTAATGGAACTTGTCAGTACATGAAATTACGACATAAAAGCAATAACAGATAAAATAAAATGTTTATGAATTCAAAAGAAGTCAAGCCATACGTTTAAATAAACGAAATCAACACCATAACCTAGGAATCAGCGTAATTTTTCAAGAAACTCCTCGACAGTATAGAAGGAGTGACCCATGAGGAAACTCTTCAGTTCCGATTTGACAGCGCGTGGATTACTGCTAAGATTTTTGAATTCTTGTGGTAGCTTCTTGAAAATGGATGCAGCAGTATACTGCACACCTTTCTGCATAAGAGTTAAGGAAGTCCGATCCAAATGCAGATTTGATTTCTGCCGAGTATTAACAGAGTAAAAGCTGCTTATTCTTGGGAATAAGCTAATATTGTTAACAAGAAATGACAGTATGGAACATATATATTGAGAGACCAATGTCAAAATACTCAGACTCGTGGACAGGGGTCGACAAGAAGTTCGTGAACTTGCACCATTGATTGCCCGAACCGCCCGTTTCTGACCCAAAAATATCTTCTTAGAATGGGAAGAGTTACCCCAAAATATACTACCATACGACATAAGCGATTGAAAATAAGCAAAGTAGATTAATTTTTGTGTCGAGCAATCGCTTACTTCAGATACCGTTCGAATAGTAAAAATGGCAGCATTAAGTCTTTAAACAAGAGCCTGAACGTGGGTTTTGCACGACAGTTTACTATCTATCTGAACACCTAGAAATTTGAACTCTTCAATTTCACTAACAGTATGCCCATTCTGTGAAATTAAAACGTCAGGTTTTGTTGAATTGTGTGTTACAAAGTGTAAAAACTGAGTCTTACTGTGATTCACCATTAGTTTATTTCCTACAAGCCATGAACTTAGGTCATGAACTGCACCATTTGAAACCGAGCCAATGTTGCACACAACATCCTTTACTACCAAGGTAGTGTCATCAGCAAACAGAAATATTTTTGAGTTACCTGTAATACTAGAGGATATATCATTTATAAATAAGGAACAGGAGTGGTCCCAACACTGATCCCTGGGGCACCCTCCCCCTCCCCTCCCCACCATTGGAACATACCCCACTCAGAACCCACATCACAGCCATTCTCAACACTGTGAATAATGACCTCTTGCTGTCTCTTCCTAAAGTAAGAGGTGAATCAATTGTGAGCTACTCCCCGTATTCCATAATGGTCCAACTTCTGGAGCAATATTTTGTGATCAACACAATCAAACGCCTTAGTTAAATCAAAAAATATGCCTAGCGTTCGAAACCTTTTGTTTAAGCCATCCAGTACCTCACAGAGAAAAGAGAATACAGCATTTTCAATTGTTAAACGATTTCTAAAGTCGAACTGTACATTTGATAGCAAATCGTGTGACATAAAATGATCAATTATCCTTACATATACAGCCTTTTCAATAACTTTAGCAAACACTGATGGCATAGACATACGTCTAAAATTGTCTACATTATAAGCAAAAACTATTCTGATATCTGTGACAGTGGAATATCTGTACCTGTATTGTTGTTGCCAAGATTGTAGGATACACAGGCCGGCCGGTGTGGCCGAGCGGTTCTAGGCGCTACAGTGTGGAGCCGCGCGACCGCTACGGTCGCAGGTTCGAATCCTGCCTCGGGCATGGATGTGTGTGATGTTCTTAGGTTAGTTAGGTTTAAGTAGTTCTAAGTTCTAGGGGACTGATGACCTCAGAAGTTAAGTCCCATAGTGCTCAGAGCCATTTGAACCATTTTTTGTAGGATACTCGACTTTCTGAGGTGACAGTATGGACCAAAGTAAGTGGAAATGGCTGGTAAACGTGGCCTTTAAAACGCAAACCTTAAGAGCTACAAGCATTTGTTCAATATAGATGTCACACTAGCGAAGATGAACAATTGCTCACAGCTGGCTGAAATAGCCCAACAGTTATCATAATACTCATCTTACTGTGCTAAACATTTACATGTTATGAGACAAATCTGCTATTAGATTCTAAAAGAAAATATGGTCAACGTTTTTTGACTTATTCCGCGTTTGTGAAGACCATTTTAGTTGGGATCTGTGAAAGGCATACTAGCAAATCTGTTTTTCTTTTGAAATATTTATTGCATATTCTTGTCTTCCTGATACGTGTCTACATACTGGGTGATTTCTTCACTATGGATCCACTGGAACGAAAAGCACACAGTATCTAATCTAATGTAACTGTGGGGTCGTTTAGTTACTGTTAGAGCGTTGTGGATATGCTCCTCAAACTCCAACCATATTCGATAGAATAGAGGCGCTGGGATCGCAGAGAAGCTTAGTTTTAAATTCGAAGACCGTACATTATCTGCTTTCCCACCCCCCGCCCCACTCTCACACACATCTTTCTCGAATTATCCTTCATGACATGAAAAAAAAAAAAACTGCGAAACCAGACGTACCCTACTCCATGCGCCGAAGGGTGGCTAGTAGAGTGTAGAAGTCTATCTAGATTCAGATGTAAATGTAGGTCGACTTGATCTACTCTGCGGTAGAAGCGCCCCAGAAAGTAAGCAGGCCGGCTGCAGTCTTGAAAACTTGGGACAGGAACGGGAGGACATCTGCAACACTTCAGAACGAGATAGATAAAAAAACATAACATAAACATAACATATTAACTGTTCTGCGGAAATGAATGAAAGTGCTGGAGCACGTTGCCAGGGGTCTCCCAATCGTGCAAAGACAGCCGGACGTCGCATGGTGTGAGGTCTATGTGACTACAGCTCCAAAAGGGACTGGCCCCGCAACACGAGGCAGTTGAAGGAACGTGAAAAGACAGTGTCTGTCTGTGTGTCTATCAGCGACCAGTTAAACTGCACTGTGGCGGTGTTCTTCATTACCACATCGCCGCGAGACAACACTTGGATTACTTCGCACGGGGTAGAATCAGTGGTGGCTCGTGAGTACTCATTCGAGGTGTTCACAAATTTTTAGATTCAGATAAATTTGAGAGTGTGGACTTCATAGCAACTGCTGAATACCGGTTATGCTTATCAACAAGTCTATATAACTACAGCCACTGCCAGCAATAATAATAATAATAATAGTAATAATAATAAGATGATGCATAACGTCTCCGAGCGATTCTAGGCGCTACAGTCTGGAACCGTGCGACCGCTACGGTCGCAGGTTCGAATCCTGACTCGGGCATGGATGTGTGTGATGTCCTTAGGTTAGTTAGGTTTAAGTAGTTGTAAGTTCTAGGGGACTGATGACCTCAGCAGTTAAGTCCCATAGTGCTCAGAGCCATTTGAACCATTTTGTTAGCATTTAAAATAGATTCGACATAGTTTATGTTTACACTGCACACGAAATCTGATTCTCGCACACTAAACATCCAAGTCCAAACACAAAGTGCCGTTTGTGGAAATGATTAATTTCAGGTAGTAATGTCTACCAACAGGGTTTCTTGACTAGAATAAAAATGAGGTGCTGAGATCCATAAGGGCCTAAAGCACACCGCCGTCGATCCTACATTTAAGTGAATATCAGAGAAACCAGTGATACAGCCTTTCGTGAATTTTCATATATACAGTGTGGGTGTACAGCACAGATAAGATCAACAAATTTCAGAAACATGAATAAATGCCGGCCGCTGTGGCCGAGCGGTTCTAGGCGCTTCAGTCCAGAACCGCGCTGCTGCTACGGTCGCAGGTTCGAATCCTGCATCGGGAATGGATGTGTGTGATGTCCCTAGGTTAGTTGGGTTTAAGTAGTTCTACGTCTAGGGAACTGATGACCTCAGATGATAAGTCCCATAGCGCTTAGAGCCATTTGAACCATTTGAATAAATGCTACAATCTCACAATGGACAGTAATGTTCGTTAGGCCATTATGATTCTCAGCGCCTCAAATGGATTACTGTATGATAAAATACATAATACACACAAAATAGGTTTATTAACAGTACAAATATAGCATATACTGACGACCAATCTAATTTTACAACAGTATATAGTGACTGAATTAGCATATCTGAGGAGTGTGTGTGTATTGCGTATTGAACTGGGGACCTAGAAACGACGGAGAGGCTTCGTGCCGCCGCAGTCCTCAGTGGTTCACAACCCCACAGCAGGCCACAGCAGTCTACCAGCCCCACCGCCGCGCCACACAAAACCCAGGGTTATTGTGCGGTGCGCCCCACAGTGGACCTCCTGGGAACGTCTCATAACAAACGATTGTAACCCCAAATGTTTGCATGGTAGAGCAATTATGGTGTAGGCTTATGCGGAAAAAGTGTCTGCGCAGTAATCGCCGACATAGTGCAACAGAGGCGGCATAAGAAGAACCAGCCCGCATTCGCCGAGGCAGATGGAAAACCGCCTTAAAAACCATCCACAGGCTGGCCGACACCCTGGACCTCGACATTAATCCGCCGGGCGGACTCGTGCCGGGGACCGGCATGCCTTCCCGCTCGGTAAGCAGCGCGATAGATGGTGCGGATAGCAGTGCGGGCTCTGAGGAGTGTGCTATCATCTAGCGGGATTTATGCCAAGCGGGCGGGGATAAGAGTTTGCTGCAGTGTGCTACCACCTGGTGGCACTCAAGTAAACTTCAAGCTAAATGGCAAGCTGTGATTGTGAACCATGCACATCGTTTACCAAATCCATATGTGAAACTTCCTGGCAGATTAAAACTGTGTGCCAGACCGAGACTCGTACTCGGGACCTTTGCCTTTGTAACAAGTCCGATTTATGTATCTCGACCCGATCCGGATCTGATAGCAGCCCAAATAATTATTAATTAATGTGACCGTGTACCTAATGGGGCTGGCAATCGGATTTGACTGCTACGGAGTTGTTACATTCCATTTTGTCCTTCTCAAATGCTGTAATAATGAAATGTCTGGTGACAAGAAGAACGCCAACACAGCTTCACTAATCAAGAACCTATATTCGTCTCAAAAACACAAAAGGAAGGAGACAGCCACTGCCTTCGTCATACATATTTAATTACGGCTAATCTCAGCACAGGCTTCCTCGCTATTCATTATCATCACACGCAAATTCAATCACTGCAATCCAACACTGCAATCCAAATGATGCCGGCGCGGTAGACGCGAATCCACAAATATCGGCACAGAAATATCACTGATCACTCTCATAATTATACTTTTTCACTTTCCTGTATTATTCTAGCACAAAGGGGTTAAACCGCGGCGATGGCCACTCCCTTTGTCGGTAAAGCCTTGCATTACAGCAACAGGCCTCCACACGGCTCGGCCCGCAACCTGGGAACTGACTCAACTCTACACTCGCTCTCGCAACACGACACTATCGATTGTTTGCCCTATCGACCTGTGCCGAGTGCAAACTTATAGTAAGAGCCTACGGACCCCTTACATCCACGCCCTTGAAAACTTCTTTGGAGCCTCTGGCATAAAAGAATCGGCTAGGGAGTTAGACATTACTACATCTGAACAAAACACACAGTGTAAATAATTAATGAAATTACAATTCACCAAATAATCCCTCGACTCCGGTAGTGGGCTGCCTCCACAATAATATTCTACAAAAGGTTATTACATCTCATAAACATGGCATTGTCCAAATTACAATTTTTTTATCAAGCAACAATAATCCTCTATAGTCCATATTGAATGTAACACACAACATACAATCAAAAATTATTACGTGAACATATGACATATGAGTTATTATATTACAAAATAGTTGTTACTGGTTTTACATCCATTCTCAGGTACTCATCGATATGAAATATGAAGTTCTAGTTACAATACATCAGAAAATACAATGCAAATAAACATTCCCCTTTTTCAAATGTCCATTCAACAACTAAATGTCCTAAACATGTCCTACCCAACTACATCAAGGAGCTTGAACACTCTCATTTCAGACATTCGCCCTAATTGAGTTCCCCTTCCTCATCTGGGTTATCCCTGTTCTCGTGTGAGTAGTACCTTATTATGTTTTCCACATGTTCCTTACCATGCACTCTCTTTGTCCGTGCATACTCCAACTCCACAGTGTTAGGATGACCAATTTTTATAATCCTGTATGGTCCCTTATAAACGTGGTTGAATTTATGTATTTCAGAGTTTATTTTCTTTGATTTTGCATGAACCTTTACTAAAGTGCGCGTCATATATCTTGGCGGCCGAGTTTAGGTTCGTTCTGCTCATCTGACGTCACAAAACACAGTCAGCCAATGAACAGAGAACGATGTTGCCAGATCTCGACAGCAGTGCAGAGCACGGACGAGTGTCTTCAGTTTTAGAAACGTTCAGTCATAAATAAAGTAATAGAACAAAAGCAATGTCTTGATAGCAGACTTTCTTTTACAGAAAGTTTGGAAAAAGCATTCTTTATACCAATTGCTTCATATTCTATTAATTAATTAAACCAAACAAGCAATAAGACTCCTAACTCAGGCGATAGCAAGGAAAGGTGTTTGTTTCAATCTCACGAACTGCTTTTTCGCAATAAAGAACAGCGGTAATTGTTTATTTCCTATTGTACTTCGACGAAGCGTGAGTAATCAGTCATACCAACAGTGTTTATAAGTAGTTGCGTGTGCTGTTAGAGTCCTTATGGAGTTAGACTGTTCAAGGAGCTGAGGTAGCAGAACGGTTAAGGTGTTGGACTGCCAAGTGAAAGGTTATGAGTTCAAACGTTATGTAGTGCTTAATATTTTCTTTATTTAAAAACAATATTGGAGTGCCTTATTTCACGAATTTTATTCGTTTGAATGAAATTTCTAGTGCTTTGCCTCTTCATTAACTTTTTCGCTGCTGCAGACACGTGCTCCCCGCATTCCGCGCTGTGCGCGATTTTGTCATCACTGCACTTCTCGCCTGTGCAGACACATGGTGTTCCCACTGCTTTGACACACTTATCATTCGATTTCACAAAAACTATTTGGCCAAAAAATTTGATTTTTACACGTCTTCTTGCCTGGTACCTTCCCCCCATAAATGACTTAATTTTGTTTTGATGTGCAGCATTAAATGTAGTAAACCATTGCACGAAATTCTGAAGAGTTTGCGGAGGTAAAAGTCCATAGCGTATACTTTCCGTATGGTCGATTTTAGTTGCCACAATGTTGAGAATGAAATGTGGACAAGATACCTAAATTTCATATAATATTTACTGTATAACAATATCTCATTTAATTTAAGTACCACATAGGTGTCGTATGTAATATTGAGAAATATTCCGTCTTTCGCGACTGTAATAAAAGTTTTGTATACACACGGCGCGTTTGGCTTTATTTTAAAGCACTTCCATCGGTGAAAGGTATGGCACATACACAATGGTATTCATGTTCTATTTCTTGTTTTTGTTCCACAGTCGCAGTTTTACCAATGGTATTGAAATATATCCCTCTTCTGCAACTGTAATAAGCGACGTATTTAGACCAGACGCGTTTCTCTCTTTTGAAGCATCATGTATTTTGTGTCCGCCATTGCCAAGTCACCTTTCGTAGTTTTGTGCTGCGGTAGCACAATATTCAACGTTTGTGTTGGTTCATGTTTTAGCAAATAAATGCTGTTTGTATGTGCCACACACAAAATTATATTTGACATAGCTCTGAGCACTTCACTGACAGACGGTATATTCAAGTCCTAATGTTTTTGTAAGTCCACAGTTTTGTTTAATGTATTTTGTCTACTTCCTTTTGATTGATTGAAGTGCTTTAAAATAAAGCCAAACGTGCCCAATGTAAGTAAAACTTTTGTTACAGTCGCGAAAGGTGGAATATTTCTCAATATTACATACGACACTTATGTGGTACTTAAATGAAATATATAGGTATCTTGTCCACATTTCATTCTCAACATTGTGGCAACTAAAATCGACCATACGGAAAGTATACTCTATGGACTTTTACCTCTGCAAACTCTTCAAAATTTCGTGCAAAGGTTTACTATATTTGATGCTGCATAATAACTGCGTTGAACATCGAAACAAAATTAAGTCATTTATGGGGGGAAGGTATCAGTCAAGAAGATAGGTAAAAATCTAATTTTTGAGCCAAATATTTTTTGTGGAATCGAATGATAAAGAGTGTCAAAGCAGTCGGAACACAATGTGTCTGCACAGGCGAGCAGTGCAGTGACAAATCGCCCACAGCGCGGAATGCAGGGAGCACGTCTTTGTAGCAGCGAAAGGGTTCATGCGGCCGTGGTGGCTTTACTTCATGAACTGCGCGCTCCCCCCTACATGTAAGCTTGCGAACTATGCTATACTATGGCGCTGCTTCTATTGGCGTGTGCGTCGTGTGCAACTGGCAACGCAGCAATCTCCAGCGTCTGGGCGGGCATGCGCGAGCCACCAAGATAAAAGAATTGAACTATTGTACCAAGTCTCCCACTCGGTAAGTAACGGTTTCACTAGCTTGTCGTGTCTTTCCTGTCTTTTCCGAGCCTTCTCCTTCATACTTAATTCCACTAGCTCCAATTTCCTTTCCCAGGTCAATGAACTTCCTGGCGGGTAGACTAGCAACTCACGAAAAATACTGTCGGGTTCTTGATTGAGCAATACTTCGCATGGTGCAAACCCTGTAGAATCATGTGGGAGGTGATTCCTGACCTGCTCAAATTCTTCCAGATATTCTTTCCATGAACCATGCTTCCTATGACAGTATGTTCGGCATAAACGGTTCAACAATTCCTTCATTGTTCGTTCTGCAGGGTTAGAAGCTGGCCTATACCTAGAAATGGCAATTTCTTCTATTCTGTGCTCATTTAGCATCTCTGTCCACTCCTTTGACCTAAATTGTGACCATTATCACTCAAAATTCGCTTAGGAATACACACCTTTTGGCTTGGAAACCAGTTCTTCCACTACTAAGATTTGTGTTTAATTCCCTCGTGAGGCAGGAAGTGGCCCAAAGAGATCCACTGCAACTATGTCCTTAATTGCTGTAGGTACAATTGCATGCATATATCCTTTGTGCTGTACTGTAGTCGTTTAAGATTTTTGACAGGTGTCACATGTACTCAGTATCTTACGTATATGCCTTCCCATGTTGTTGAATGCACAATCTAACTTCAACTTTTCCAGACACTTCTTCGGTCCATAATGCGCATTACTATAGTGCGTATACCAAATTAACTTTTCTACCACATGGTCAGGCACACAGAGTTTCCAGTTCTCCTCACTCTCCTTGTTTCTTTTATAAAGTATCCCATTATGAATATAATAAAATGTGCGAATTCTTTCCTCTCCTGCACACCTGTATTTGTTTTTAATTGTCTTTAATTTCTCATCCTCGTTCTGTTCCCTGCACACATTCTTTAGGAACTTCCTTATGAATTCTTCATACTGTACTCCCTTCATCAGGTTAATTCTAACTCCTTCTCCCTTTGGCCTGTCCACCAACATTCCTCTCGAGTCAGCTGGTAATCTTGACAAAGCATCAGGTATTATATGTGTTGCTCCTGGTTCATAAATTATCTCGAAGTCATAGTCCTGTAATGCCAGGGCCCATCGCGTTAGTCTGCTATGCCTCAACTTGCTTGTGGTCAAAAATGTAAGGGCCTTATGGTCAGTCACTACTTTCACATGCCTCCCGGCCAAATAATACCGGAAACACTTAAACCCCCACACAATTTCCAATGTCTCCCTTTCAGTAATCGAATATTTTCTCTCCCAAGCATTTAAACTCCTGCTACCGAACGCTATTGTTCTTACACTCTCACCATTTCCGCTCCTCTCCATTTGGTACAAATGTATTCCTAGTCCATAGTCAGAGCTGTCTGCTCCGAAATAAAAATCCTTGGAAAAATCCGGGTGGTACAATATATCTGCACTATATAGTGCTTCCTTGATATTCTCAAACTCGGTTTGGCACTCTGCACTCCAATGCCATGGCATCTTCGCCTTGGTCAGTTCCCTCATACTCGGGGCATTAAGTACAGATCCTTTGACAAATTTTCTATAAAACTCACAAACCCCAAAGAATGCTCACAACTGCTTTTTACTATGGGGGGTCGGAAAATTTCTAATAGCCTCCATTTAACTAGGATCGGGATAGATACCCTCCTCTGATATTATATGGCACAGGAATTTTATCTTTGATTTGCCAAATACCGACTTGTCCAGGTTTACAGTTACCCCTGCGGTTTCAAAAGCTGCCAAGATTGCATCCAATCTATTCAAATGTTCTTCCCATGATTCGCTTGCTATCAAGAGGTCATCCACGTAGACAGTGACCTTTTTAAGTAACTCCTCGCCTAGTTTCTTATCCATTGCTCTTATGAATTCAGACACTGACACATTAAGCCCAAATGGCAACACTCTAAATTGTTAGCACCTCCCTCCATAAGTAAATGCTGTATACTGGCGGGACTCTGTGGCCAATGGTATGTGCCAGTAACCAGCAGTTAAGTCGATACTACTAAGCACCTTTGCTCCTCGGAATTTTTGAATCAGTTCTTCTATAGTCTCAGGTTTGTCCCGCTCAGGCTCGATGATCTTGCTCACTGTTCGCGCATCTAACACTATCCTCACCTTTCCATCCTTCTTATCAACAACAAATAGGGGGTTATTATATTGACTGTTGGCCCTTTCTATAACACCAAGGTCCATCATCCTCTGTATCTCTTCATCTACTGCTCTTCGTTTCGCCTGGGGAATGGAATACTGTTTTATATTGAACAGTTTATGGTTCTTTATCTTTAGCTTACACTGCACCCCTTTCATGACACCTGGCCGTTGAGAAAATACCTAATGACGCCTGTATAAAACTGTGGCTAATTTCCTTTTAGTCCCTTCATCTAGGTGTGTCATCTCCTCCAACTTTTTACTGATTTTATCCTCTTTAAGTCTATCCTCTCGTGCTAATCCCTCAAGGTATATCAACACTTCTTCTTCTAGTTCTTCTTCCCCGTATCCCATGGTGGGTTCCTCTTCATAACACAAACTTATCCTTCTGAATTCCTCCTCTTCTTCGATTGCACTCCCCTCAGCAAACTTTAACCTCTTCTCTTCTCCCTTTCTTCCTTTGACCTTGATAGTACCTTCATCAAAACTCACTACTGCATCAACTTCATTCAAACAATCTAGCCCTAAAATAATTGATGTTTTCAATCCAGCCACCACCAAAAATGTTGCTTCGTATTCTTCTCCCTCTATCTCGAAGGTAATCGACACTTGTTCTTTAATAGGTTTACTCCTTGCGCCAAACGCATTCACAATTCTCACTCCACTCACCGGGAAACTAGGCAAGCTAATGTTTGCTTTTAGTACCTGTTCATATAACCTCTTGGACGCTGCACATGCTTCACTTCCCCTATCGACTAACGCCTCGATATTCAGTCCACATAGCTTGATCCTTATCATGGGTAGTATGGGTTCTTTGGGAATCCCACTTCTTTCCTCCACTAGATCTTCTCTCAGATCTCCACCATTGTCGTGTCTTAGTAGGTTTACTCTGGTCCTTGTAGCTCTCACTCCTAACTGGACCTCATCTGGAGTGTCATTCAGTTTTCCGGTCTCTCCGCCTCTTCTATATGCACTGTGTCATTCATTCGCCTATCCCATCCTCTCTCATGATCTCTTGGTTCTTCACTCCTTCTCCAATCATTTCTCCATTGCCGTTCACCACCATGGTTCCTGTGCCTTTAGCCACCACCTCTTCCTCTATAATTAGACGAATTACCAAAATGATTCCTTGGCTCATTACTTCCCCCTCGGTTTTGATCATTAGCTTGATTGTGTTCCTGTGATCGAACAGATTCCAACTGTTCCAGTATTTCCATCAAGGCCTCCCTGTCTTTAATTAGGCTCCCGGATACAGTTTCTTGCATTCTCCGGCTCATTCTTCTTTTTATCGCTGATATCATTATGTCATCACTCAGGGGTTGTTCCAAGGTCCCGTTCAATTCCCACAAATGTTCGGCAAACTCTCTCAACGTTCCTCTCCATGTACTACGTGACTTTCGGTGGAGTAGGTCCTCAGTTGCTGCAAACTGATGACTTTTGGACCAGTATTTCTTCAAGAATTCCTCTTCAAACTGATCATAACTAGTAGTCCCTTCCTTTTTCCTGACTCCCCATGTGAAGGCCTCACCTTCCATTCTATCTATTGCAAATTGAATCTTGTCTGAGTCTTTAAGATGTGCTGGGAAAACTCCTTTTAACCATTTCATAAATATCATTGGGTGCAACCCTCCTTTCGGTCTAAATTTCTGCCCTGTATTATTTTGGATGTACCGATTATCACTGCTCATCAAGGTAACGACTCTACCTTCCCCAACAGTTAAAGTGGCATTGCTAATTCGTTTATCAATTTTTCTGTCTTCCTCTCCAATTGCTGCACTCCCTGTTGTAATTGCCTGACCTCCATTGCAACCCTCTTGTTATCCTCTTCTCGTTGCACGGCTATAGCATTTCTCAGATTGACAGCCAGTTGGTTTTGCCTATCTCCTATCCCTGTAACAGGATCATTGCATTGCTTCTGCATCTGCGTCACCTCAGCGATTCGATGACTGCAATTTGTTTCCACTTCGTTGATTCTTTCTCCCAATTCGACTTTCGTTTCTTCAATATCGTCTTCTATCCTTTTTGTTAACTTTCCTTCCATCTTCTCCACGTCTCCCTGGACTTGGTCTATGCTCTTCTGTTGCTTCCTCTCTCTCTCGTCGATGTCCATCTTCAGTCATTCTTGTAACTCCTGCATTTCCTTCTTCAGATTACATTCCATCTTCATTTGCGATGTTTTGATCTCTTGTAAACCTTTCTCTAATGATGCGTTAGTTTCTTGTAAACCATTCTCTAACGATTCGTGGAATATTCTTCCCTCTTCTCTAGTTTCTTGTAAATCTTTCTTTAGTGATTCTCTTGTTTCTTGTAAACCCTTCTCTAATGATTCTCGTAAATCTTCCTTTAGTGATTCTCTTGTTTCTTGTGAACCCTTCTCTAATGATTCTCGTAAATCTTCCTTTAGGGATGCGTTATTTTCTTGTAAATGATGCGTTATTTTCTTGTAAGCCTTCCTTTAATGATTCTCTGAAACCTTTCTCTAATGATGCGTTATTTTCCTTTATCAAGTTTACCAACATTGACCACTTATCTGCATCTTCTGAAACTGACTTATTTCTCGTCGTTTGTCCCGGTGTCTTGGGATAACTAGTTGAATGTGCTAATGGGCTATCTAATGACACTCCATAATCACTGATTCCCGAATCATCTCTGTCTTCCTGTCCTATCCCTTTCCTTTCAACTACTGCCTCACAAACCCGCTTATCTTCAGTAGACATGTTTGGTTTATTTTTAATGCACAGGCAAGTAATACAAAATAACCTCTAGTAACCCAAAAACACTCCTAATTACCATGAAACTAATCAAACAGTACCTGCAGTATTTTCAGTTAATCCCAAAATTGATACAATATGCATGAGTACTGAACATAACAACTCTCAAAACCTAATCACTTCAAATATCAATTCTCACATACACAGTTTATGTAAAATGTTTTAAATAAGATAAATCACACCATTCATAAAATCTATAAATGTAAAATCCCCAAAAACAATGAGCATATCTGTATAATCACCATTTATACAGTGCAGCATGCATCAATAAGTATGCTATATTTCAGAGTATATTTCGCAAACTCTTCGGAAATTACTGTAATTGGGCACTTTTCCTAACACAAAACTCAGTGTGCACGAAGACTGCACACTACAATTTAATGTTATGTCAACCAGTCGTCTTCACTCACCAACTGACGTTACCACGAGTCGCGATGTTTTGACGTTTGAAGTGGGCGTGGCGCTGTACTGCCGCCGGAGCCGCGTGAAGTCGCGCTGAAGATCTGTGGTGAGTTGTCGTAGTTCTCCGTCAGCCGCTCCGTGGCGCTGCAGGCGGGCGTAGTTTGTAGTTCGGCCGCTAGATGCTGGGTCGGTGCTCGGTGTCTCGAAGTTGCGCTGCTCGATGTGGCGGGACGTCGTAGTTCTCAGCCGGCCGCTCCGTGGCGCTGCAGGCGGGCGTAGTTTGTAGTTCGGCTGCTAGATGTCGGGTCGGCGCTCGGTGTCTCGAAGTCGCACTGAAGACCGTCGGTGTAGTGCGTCTGTACTTGACCTACTCCTTGCACAGGTAGTTGGGATGACGTGTGAAATCACCTCGCAGATCGAAGCTCTTTGGCGCAGCTGCTACACGGGTCTGTGTGACGTCACTCAACCACAAATATCGGCACAGAAATATCACTGATCACTCTCGTAATTATACTTTTTCACTTTCCCGTATTATTCTAGCACAAAGGGGTTAAACCGTGGCGATGGCCACTCCCTTTGTCGGTAAAGCCTTGCATTACAGCAACAGGCCTCCACACGGCTCGGCCCGCAACCTGGGAACTGACTCAACTCTACACTCACTCTCGCAACACGACACTATCGATTGTTTGCCCTATCGACCTGCGCCGAGTGCAAACTTATAGTAAGAGCCTATGGACCCCTTACACCTTTCACAAGCAAGTGCTCTACCAACTGAGCTACCCAAGCATGACTCACGCCCCGTCCTCACAGCTTTACTTCCGCCAGTACCTCGTCTCCTACTTTCCAGGCTTCACAAAAGCTCTCCTGCGAACCATTGCATCAGTTCAATGTTTGTGACGTCATATATCCTGAACTACGTGTGGTACAACGACACATATTTGCAAGTACAGTCGTGCTCAAAAGTATCCGAACGACCTGTATTGCATTTCGCCTGATTCGCATGCAACCCACATAATGCAGCTGTCTAGCAGCTCCTCTAATCGCTCCTGGGTACAGTCGTTTGACTATTGAAAATGGTCCCAACAAGTCACCACTAGAAAACACTGCTCTGTATCGCAATAACTCAAGATGCAAAGTAATACCACGATACTACAAATATCAGGGAACACCTTATCACAGATAAGACTGTCCTTAAGGCTTGTAAGCTCACATTTATTACAATAAATGACATACCTGAAATGTTACCACTCTCATTATTGCGTCAGATAGGTAATGCACGTAGTAAGTTCGTCGTATTCATGATTTCCTCTTCAAAGTAACATATCGTGCTTATTATTTAACAGACAATGAGATTAAAGATTTAAGTTATTCACGAGCAGCTAGTTGAGGATATGTATGAACTTCAAATGACATGACGAACCGTCTCGTTCTGCATATGGATTCAAACCCAGGTCATGCAGACTAAGCAAAGATTTCGTGACTGACGGAAGCTAACAGTAATTCCTGATTAGGCATACAGAGAGTGATATACATCGATTTTAGATAGTATCAGTTAGCAAATACCAACTTTAAATTACATAACGCAAGCATTTTTAACGGACGCGAATTCCTACCCAGCACCTATTGTCCCTGTTAACGAACTACGAGAGATGTTAAATATTGCTTCTTATCAAGTAACTTACTTGAATTGCCGTGAGGTAAAGCTTTGTGTTGGACAGGGATTCGAACCCAGAACCTAATCGGATAGATATAGACGCACAATCAACTGTGACATTTCGGATTTTTTTCGGCAGTAGCTAGATGTTTTAACTGAAATAACGAGACGAAACATTAATTTTTTTCCTTGCCAGGACTCCAACCTGGCACCTATCACTATTATATCCTAGAGAAACCGAACGTTAAATATGGGTTTGTTGCACCAGCAGCGACATGTGAGCATGTTTGAACTAGAAATAATATGACGAAGCGTTCAGTGCTGACTAGGAATAGAGCTCCACACATATCGTTGTTGATACACACACAAAGAGACGTCAGCTACCGAATTTTTCTCCAACTCGGACTAACATCTTGAACTTACAGTGATCTCGTAAATAGTTCTGAGTCTCACTGGGAGTCAAAAACGTCACATATCGTTAGTGTCGACAACGAATTAAAATACATTAAAAATCAAACTTATTATCCACCAGCAGATAGGTGTTCTCATGCTAGAGCTTGATAATACATAATGAAATCTTTAGTCCCAGGCTAGGATTCGAACCCATTCACGCGCAAGATGTGGAGCGTTGAGGAATCTGCAGTTTTGAACAAACAACGAATTGTAACCGAGCTGTATTGTCACAAAGGGATCTAATTCAGCGTTAAGGACGGTCTGGTTTGCATTCCCAGTTCAGAACCAATGTTATCGACATTCAGAAGCTCAGATAAAAGATGGAATAAGTGCCCTGTGAGCCTACACAGCGTTTGTTACGTCACTAGAAATAAATAACTAGTATAAGATAGGTTACTGGTGATAGAGTTTCTATATGTCGCCACTCCAGACTTCATTGTGGTTCAACCCAACGTCTACTTGGTTGAGAAGGAATTTTTAATTTCAGACCACAATGCCATTATATCTTCTTCACTTGGTGTAGCCAGAAGAGAATGGAATCTGTCTCTCCCTATAAAATCACGTAAATGCCACCTACACAGAACTGCCAACATTGTAAGATGCAGAAATTGAAATAGGAAGTGTTTCTTTCCACTTGAGCTACTCTATTGCGCTATCGCTTTGTTGAAAATGTGGTGCAGTGCAAATGTGGTATTTCATAAATAAAGTTTTCTATTCCTAGAAACCCAAAATTTGCTAGTCAGAGGCGGGAAGAGGAGTTACCTGTTGTGCAGGATTGTAAGTTTTTCATCATTGCACTATGAGCCGAAAGTATTTTCTTGCGATTTCCTTATCGATGTTTGATCTGACTGCTTGTAGCTCTTGCACAGAAGGGATAAAAACGGTGCAGTCAGAGAGACTGGAACTGCGAACCATAAGACACTTTTTCACAGGTCAGCACGTTACCACAGAGGCGGCGAAGAAGTACGTGTTTTAGCTTCCTATTACGAGATCAATAGTGCCTAGAACTCGTAAACCGCTATTTAAAGGACGAGATTAGCTGCGATTCCACGTGCAACGACTGAATACCGTAAATTTACAATCTTTTTTAAAACCTCAAGCGATAATAACTCAGATTATTCAATGGAAATGACAGGTAAAATCAAGTGAACTTTGAGGCTTAATTCCGTGCACACCAGGAAGTAACTCGTCGATCACAGAGTTGCCAAACATACCTTGCCTTGTTGCTAAATCTCAGTTACATTGCCAGCAGGAAGAAGACGAACCGATGTGATCCTACAGCGGGCTGGGAAGTGACCACAGCTGGTGTCTCTAAGTCGCGGCTGCTACGGCCTGGAATACGTAATGCGTCTGATTCGCATTTCTGTAACTGGAGCTTAGTTACTAATAATACTCAGAATTCACTGCAAACTAAGCATCATAAATCAGTAACTCTCATAGTTGTTTTTATATTTCTTTCGTAAGAGTACTCAAAACTAAGAAACTCGTTCACAGACGTTTTCGTGCCTCGCCGATAGTCGAGCACAACAAACAAATAAAAATAAAAAAAGAATGTGTGTGTGTGGGTGTGATAGAGAGAGAGAGAGAGATAAAAATCAAAAAGAATGAGAGAGAGTAAAAAATTGTTGTAAAGAAATTGAATCATGGTATGTAAAGAAATCTTTCATTAAAATGACACGTTCCACATCATTACGAAATATCGTATTCATGATCTATGAAACAAGAATTGATCTAATCTAATCTAATCTAATCATATCATATTGATGACTAGCCATGAAGAATCATGAATTACCGAAACTTTTGCCAATACCAGTAACCAAATCTAAACTTGATATTAAAAGACGACAATTTTTGTAATAAACCGGGACTCCTATCAAGACCCTTTCGTCCCTGTTAACTAACCACGAAAGATGTCTGATATACCTCCATTCTGAAGTAACAAAGTTTGCATGCATTTAAAGATGAAGTACATGATGTGAAGTTCTGTGACGGAGATACGAACCCAACACGTTATCGGATTGTTAACTAAGTAAAATCAAATGTTACGTATCAGTTTTTCTTACCAGCTGCTAGGTGTTTGAATCTAAAATAAAGATACAAACTTTTGTGCCTAAGCGACAATCGAACTGCACACCTACCGTGCACCCACGAATATAGCTTAAATATCAGTTGCTTACTCAGCAACGGTAAGATATGTGCGTGTTTGACCAGAAATAACGACACCTATTGCGATTGTTGGCAACACATGAAGAAACATTAAAAATGCACGTTAATTTTCACTAGCAGGACGGTGTGCACGTGATAGGGCTTGAAATGAAATTATGAAAATTTTTGTATTGGATCAGGATTCGGACCCACCAACCTTTGGAGGAGACCTAGAGAAGATTGTAGTCTTGGGAAAAGGAACGAAATGATTGAACTATACTGTTCCGAGAGATTCAGATCTTCGAAAAAGGCGATACGAATTCGAATCACAGTCCAGCACCAAAGTTTTCAACGTCTCTAGTTCAATCAAGTACAAGTAAAATAAGAGCTCTGTTCCTTTAAATGGCTATCGCTTCATCAAATGAAATAAAATTTTCTAATGTAAGTAAGTTTACTGGTGACTGTATTTCTGTTTATCATGACTTCCGCTATGTCATTTCCCAACGTAAACCGGCTCTGCGCAGTTGGTAATGAAGGAACGTGATGTTTAATGCGGATTCTGGATTATAACGTCTTTGTCTTGAGGTTACCAGAGGTAAAGTAAATCTGTTTGTGCCTCTTAAAAGTGAATGCCTGAACCCATGCATTGCACCTGTGATAGTTCGTTCCACCAGACCATTGTAGTCACATTTCCCAGCCCCAGGAGTGTGCTGTAACGGATGATGTGCTTAGCTTACAAAACCAGTCACGGTGGAAAAAACGCGAGTCTATTAAATGGTTAAGTAGAAGCAAGCTTCTGACGCGGAGATTATGCTATTCTCATGTCAGCAGGATGTAAAGACTCTTCTAGGCATCATAGGCTCGATGTGAAGCCATTTTGAAATTTTCACAAATTCAGCAAATTTCTTAGTTCGAGAAAATTCACTGGGAAGTGTGAAGTTACCGGATAATTCGATTATTAACTTCATTATTACTATCATTTTCTTCATACCGCTGCTGGAACACTGTACTTGAAGATCAGTTGATGCCTTTTGGTCACTATAGAAGTAGTTTCCAAAGAACAGGTTCTTTCCCTGTCTACGGAATTCTTTTCATGTTAATATCAAACATCAGCAATTACTCATACATTACAGTAAAACTAAAGTAATTGATGGAGACGTTACTTGATAACAAAAACGCGCTGCCTTTCTTCAGTTACTTGCGCCTAGAAATGGCTATCAAGTAATGCCAAACCAAAAGGCAAGAGATCTTACTGCCTGCCGATATACGTCGCTGTCAGTTCTTCCATATGATTTGGTCGACGTGACCTGTTTCAAGTTGTGTATGACAGAGAATGTTTTAGAAAATCAATTTGTTTTCCTTTGCAATAAACAGAAAGATTTTAATTCTAAGCTATCCAAGTACAAAATTTTCGCATATTAGTTCAAATTTAATATTCGCTTCTATAATGTAGGAAAGTATTTCACAGTTGCAAAACTCGCATCCGACTCACTGACCTTACACTTAGTCGCTGACCATAAATTTCTAGTCAGCACTGAACTCTTCGTCATATTATTTCTAGTTCAAACATGCTCACATGTCGCTGCTGGTGCAACAAACCCATATTTAACGTTCGGTTTCTCTTTAATATAACAGCGATAGGTGCCAGGTTGGAGTCCTGGCAAGATAAAAAATTAATGTTTCGTCTCGTCATTTCAGTTAAAACATCTAGCTACTGCCGAAAAAAATCCGAAATGTCACAGTTGATTGTGCGTCGATATCTATCCGATTAGGTTCTGGGCTCGAATCCCTGTCCAACACAAAGCTTTACCTCACGGCAATTCAAGTAAGTTACTTGTTAAGAAGCAATATTTAACATCTCTCGTAGTTCGTTAACAGGGACAATAGGTGCTGGGTAGGAATTCGCGTCCGTTAAAAATGCTTGCGTTATGTAATTTAAAGTTGGTACTTGCTAACTGATACTATCTAAAATCGATGTATATCACTCTCTGTATGCCTAATCAGGAATTACTGTTAGTTTCCGTCAGTCACGAAATCTTTGCTTAGTCTGCATGACCTGGGTTTGAATCCATATGCAGAACGAGACGGTTCGTCGTGTCATTTGAAGTTCATACATATCCTCAACTAGCTGCTCGTGAATAACTTAAATTTTTAATCTCACTGTGTGTTAAATAATAAGCACAGTATGTTACTTTGAAGAGGAAATCACGAATACGACGAACTTACTACGTGCATTACCTATCTGACGTAATAATGAGAGTGGTAACATTTCAGGTATGTCATTTATTGTAATAAATGTGAGCTTACAAGCCTTAAGGACGGTCTTATCTGTGATAAGGTGTTCCCTGATATTTGTAGTATCGTGGTATTACTTTACATCTTGAGTTATTGCGATACAGAGCAGTGTTTTCTAGTGGTGACTTGTGATTTTCAATAGTCAAACGACTGTACCCAGGAGCGATTAGAGGAGCTGCTAGACAGCTGCTTTATGTGGGTTGCATGCGAATCAGGCGAAATGCAATACAGGTCGTTCGGATACTTTTGAGCATGACTGTACATCCAGCGGTGTATGTGAATACTGTCACCAAAATGTGTTGTGAATAGAGTAATTAATACAGAAGTCATAAATTAAAAGGTCATGCCTGATGCGGCAGTTTTACTGCATGAACAGCTGAAATGTAGTAAGCTATAAATTTCTTCCTTCGTCATTTCGTGAAGCGTGTCAGCGAGAAAAATTCTCGTAAATGTGAAATTATGTGTGAAGTTACTTCAAAGTAACTATCTTCTCTCATTCTGAAATACTGGATGACTATAGTCTGACTATCTGTGCGTCGTGAGCTACGCTTCTTTTTCACTCCCACCCCCAGTTCTTTGAGAAATGAGCAGTCCTTAACCCCACATTATTTCTGTCCAGATGATAAGTAACATGTGTATTAAGTTTGGTTGACATCAGTCCAGTGGTTTAAGAGGAAATGTGGAACATAGACCCACACACAATGTGTCCCAGTTCCGTTAGAACTGCTGCTACGAATAATAAAAGTTGTGAATTACGTTCATAAAATTACTGTGTTTATTCAAAATAGTCTTCCCTGGAATAGATACACAGCTGAAATTGGTATAAAAGTGTTTTGAATCAGTCACTGTAATCCTTTTTAGGAGTTGCATTTAGTATTGCGGTTGAGTTTTCTTGGATTTCCTTAACTGTATCCTTTCATTGCCAAGTTCAATTTGGGTAACGACCAGAATTCGGCTGGTGCCAAAACCGGCGAATTCGGCGGATGATCCAGGACCGTGATCTGTTTGCTGGGCAAAACCTCGTGCATGATCTTCCATTACGGGCTGGTGCTTTGCCGTGGAGGAGAAACCAAGAACCTTCCTCTCGGTATTCAGGTCAAATTCGACGAATTCTCGCCCACAAACACACAACCTAACACAAAACTGGATGTTGTATCGTTGTTCCACCGTCATTTTCTGACGCATCTCAGACACGCAGTGTTACATTCGTGGTCAGTACGCCTGCTGCAGCGATGCAGCTCTCTGACCTTTCGTATGGCTGTTGTTGGAGCTTCAAAGATCTTAATGCCACAAGTCGCCAAGCATTGCAGTTTGGAATTTCACACAAGCGTTCCTAATGGAATTGTTTACATCCACTTTTATAATATGCATGAATTTTCAACATAAAGAAAATCCCACATGTTGTTTCCATTTCTCAAGTTTCATAGTTTTTTTTTTTTTTTTTACATACGTTCTGAAATTGTTTGTCCGTTTTTGATTGGCGGCTGCTTTTGATTATCTTGGCACATACAGTTCCTGTTGTCTGAGGGACACTGGTTCGAATCTTGTTATTGTTTTATTTAGCTACTCTAGGAAAAGAAATAAATAGTTCGATTGCTTAATCCATTAGACACATGATCACGGTCAGCTAAATTCTAAAAAAGAAATAACGTCAACTGGATTTGTAAAGTCAACGCTATAAACGTAAACAAATTTAGCCTTGTAAGGTCAGCTCTAGGTAATACCAAACCCCCAGAATGATATTAGAACTAAGCACTGGAAACAGCAGAGGACCTATAACAGTTCGTTGGGGAACCCCAGATATCACTTCTGTTTTACTCGATTACTTTCCATGTTACTTCGCACTGCGACCTTTCTGACAGGAAACCACGAGCCCATTTTGCACAACAGAGACGATACTCCACAGGCACGCAATTTGATTAGAAGCTGCTTGTGAGCACTGTTGTCAAGAGCCTTCCGGAAATCTAGAAAGGTGGAATCAATTTGACCCATGTCGAAAGGGCATATTACTTCATAAAATAAAGAGCTAGTTGTGTTTCACAAGAACGATATTTTCTGAATCCCTGTTGACTCTCAATAAATCGTTTCCTTCGAGGCAATTTGTAATGTTAGAACACAGTATATGTTCCGAAACCGTACTGAAAATCGATGTTATGATATAGCTCTGTAATTCAGCGGAATACTCCTGTTTCTTTTCTTGAGTATTGGCGTGACCGGTGCACCAAACGTCGATCGTCTGGATGTTTATGTTTTTACCGCTACAGCTTTCTTGTTGTTTTGCTATATTCAACAGCTTCGTCCGCAAACAGACTCACGGAAGCTCCGAAGCTAACCAAATCATCATTCATATACAGGATGGTCGCTAAGTCTTTTAACAGTTTCAAAATTTTATTAAAAAAGCAACTGCTGATACATCTTCATCATATTTTTACACTGCAGTCAGTGGTTATCATAATTTTTAATCAGATTGCATCTGTTTGTTTCAGGTTCCCTGTTGACGAGTGGAATACTGGAAGGAACTCTATATAAAATGGCTACTTGTCAATATAAGGCAGAGTGCAGTGTGTATAATGATTTATTAAGACAAAATCGAGCCTGCAGACTCAGCGATACTGGAACTAAGACGGAAGAGATTCACCATCTCGACTATCAATTCGTGCATGGCACGAGGTATTTAAGGATACGTGAACAGCAACCCACAAATGGAACAGCTGAACAACCAAGAAGCAAAACATCTGAGGAAAAGATCGATAGAATGAGACAAGCCTTCATTTGTTTTTCCACAAATTATATCCACAGTACTGTCAGAAAGTTTCAACGACCACGTTCAACAGTGCACAAAGTATTACCCCAAAATTTGCGTCTGAAAACTTTAAATGTGCAATTGTTACAACCACTGTAGCCAAATGATAAAAAAAGACGAAAAGAGTTAATGGATAACATAGTGCTACGAACGTCTGGTGATGAAACATTTATCACCAGAGTTTGTTTTGAAATTACAATGAAATCCAGACCATTTTAGCTGCTTACAACGGGGACAACTGGAAATGTGTGCCTCGACTGGAACTCGTACCTGCGATCTCCTGCTTACCTGGCAGGCGCTCTGTCCGACTAAGCCATCGAGGACACAGAGAATAGTGCGACCCACATTTCCAACTTATTGTCCACGCACTACATTTTAATGCCCTCTTCATATAGGGTTTGTTTTAGTGATCAGACGACATTTCAGTAATACTGAATACTCACAGTATGAGGATCTGTGGATCAGAAAACCATTATGTGACTACGGAACTTCGGTGAGCAACTCCAAAGGTGAATGACTGGTGCAGAATCATGTGTAATCGCATCTTTGGTCCGTTTCTCTTCGACGACACATCAGAAAGGGCAGATATTTACCTGAACCTTTTGTCGGAATACGTGGCATCACTTTTTCTAGCAAGTTTGTTCAGCGTCAAACGGAGGGACTGCATGTTGGCGAGTTTCTAAATGAAATGCTTCCAGCTCTATGAACTGGAAGGTGTGGTCCAGTTCCCTGGCAGTCTCATTCACCAGATGAAACTCCCCCAAAATTCTTTCTGTAAGGATTTGTTAAACATGTCATCTATCGAACAAAAGTACGGATCATCACCGACCTTAAACAGAGGATTGCTGATGGTATTTCCTATACCAGGGTGAGCAAACTGTGTTCCACTCAGCAAAAGGTGTTCCTTGGGAACTGAATAACTGCTCTGTGGTAAACTATTAATATCATGGCGTTGTTTCCGACTTTTTTTGGTATTTAAAAAAAAATTATTACTGTTTCTGTGTTATTAGTTACGATTTTATGCTGAAGTAAACATTCAATTAAACAAGTTTTCTCATTGTTTAAAATTTTATTAATTCAATTAACCTTCAAACAAGATTTTCCATCAAAGTGCCAGAATTTCGAGTGTTGCGTCAGAGGAAGTTTGGGTACACCTGGCCTGCACTGATGTGGGTCTGCCACAGCGAACATAGTAACTAATTGAGTATCAGTTTGATACGTTTTGTGCATCTAGTTCTGACATATATAAGGGGGCAAAAAATCTTCGTTAGATAGGACTAATATAAATGATTCAGTCGTTTTCAAAGCACTATGTTTCCCAGACTACATTATTACATGTACAAATACGACTGATGCATGAATAGTACTAAAAAGTCACAGAGTATGTATTGCGCCCAGGTCAATTAGTCTTGACGAGATGACGACAAAGCAAGAAAGCAGTTCTGTGTTGGAATGTCCGAGATATGTATCTGTTACAAGTTGCATTCAAGCTATAACACCTCCGATTTTTTTCTCAGAAACGAATCACACGAAGACTTTGAATCTTGTGTCACTTCTATATTGAAATCTCCCACAGTTCCACACATTATTTTTTTTTCACAAAATCGTCGCAATGATTTCATGGCTTCAAAGGCAGGCTCGGTTCCCCTCGGCACAAAGGCGTCACTGTTTCTGGCCCCGACCTATTTGCTTGCTTGCTTGTTTTCTACACCAATCTCCAGACCCTAGGATTACAAAAACGCATCTAATTTCACATGGCTTGCGAGAATATCATAACATTTTCGCGATTTCTCAAGCACATCGCAGTGTGCTACCGATCGCTCTTGCAACATAATTCTGAAGATATAGACTGGAGATTATTTTTCTAGAAACCCGAAACTTTAGCGAGGTGGAGCGTGCTGTAAACGATTGAGTAACTAGAAACTGATCTCGTCTGCGAAGACCTTATAATAAATAGCGGAAACTGATATTTCCACTTGTGAATACCGATTTACATAGTCAACTAAGGTGTTTCTCATGTCTACAGAACCAGGAAATGTGTCTTCCACCCGTCTTTCACCTGCTAGATGCACACACCACAATCGATGTTCTCTCAACCAAGTAAAGACGGGAAACGTGTAGCAGCAGTCAACCAGACAATTTATGTGGGAGGGAATATTGGTCCAGCACAAACACATGTCCATATTGAATCTTTTCAAGTTTTCACGCGATCATGAATGCTCTCCAACAAATACCAAGTATTTCGCCGCCGTGTAGAGGACGACATGGTTAAGTCAACTACATTCCTGCATCCCAACAGGCATCTCCATTTGGACAGCTCCTGCCGTTAGTGGGAAACATGAACTATTACCGCCACACCGCTCAGGGGGCTCATGGTCCTTTCGTAAGTACGTGCATGGCGAGCACGGGGCCCCGAGCTATTGCAGCCGTCCTTCTTTCCCAGGCTGGATTTCCCTTCCCTTCCCCTCCTTTGCTGTCCTTGCTCCTTTCCCTCTCCACTCGCTCTCTTGGTGTCCTTGTTTATGTTGACCCCACTATCCTCCTGGTTATGTTGGCTTTGCGATTTGGTTTTGTTGAGTATTTACTCATCCTTTTGGCATTCTCTGGTCCCCCTCTGGGGTTTGACCTCCATTACTAAATTTCTGTTCCGTAGTGTGAGCCATCTGGGGAAGAGCACCTTACCTAGTGTCTCCGGCGTGTGCCCACCTAGTTCCTTCCATCTTTTCCTTCATGTCGTTTTCTGATGCTAGGGTACATAACCAGCATGGTAGCCGGCTTGTGTGGTGGGGTCGCTATGTAGCCTTTTGGTTGAGCCCCCTAAAAATACAACGATCACACTTCTGATACCTGAGCTGTGACCTCCTCATGTAAGTATAGGAGTGGTTGTTCGTCATCATGGAGCATCAGAACTCCCAAAAATGGCCGCTGTGCCAGGCGGCACTTTCTGTGGTTGGGTGCAGCCTGTGGTTCAAAATGGCTCTGAGCACTATGGGACTCAACTGCTGTGGTTATCAGTCCCCTAGAACTTAGAACTACTTAAACCTAACTAACCTAAGGACATCACACACATCCATGCCCGAGGCAGGATTCGAACCTGCGACCGTAGCAGTCGCACGGTTCCGGACTGCGCGCCTAGAACCGCGAGACCACCGCGGCCGGCGGAGCCTGTGGGAGGAGCCCCTGATCAGAATGGGTGGCATCAAGGCAGACGCTATGAAAATGAAACTCATATGGGTCCAGAACTCCGGCCATTCCTCTACAGCCATCTCTTTGAATGAAAATGATTCTTTTCATGCTGCTTCTTCTGCCCCTTCGGCCTTCCCTTCCATGGCTACCCTCTGGGAGGAGGGTCAGGCTTGTTGGCTAGGGACAGAACCTTTCCCCCACTGGTTTGCATCAGGACTGATTTGGATACTTTCACCAATGCCAAATCTTTATTTTTCGTGGAATACATTGAAGACAAGTTTGGCAAAGTGGACTCTCTGAGCAAGATATGGTTGGGTTCATTGTCGATCAAAACTGCTTCAGCTGCCCAATCTGTGACCTTTTGTGCCTGTGAACATCTGGGAACAATTCCTGTGTCCATTACCCACACCAGTCTTTGAATATGGTTCAAGGTGTAATTTTTCACAGGACCTCATCCTTCAAACTGATGAGGAACTTGGGACAATCTAGGATGGTAGGATGTTCACTTTGTTGGGCGATTTCAGAAGGGCCCGAAGGACAATTGCATTGATACTGGTGCCTTTACCCTGGCCTTTGAAGGGGATACCCTCCCTGAGAAGGTCAAGATTATGGTTTATCGATGTGACATGCAGCTGTACGTCCCACCGCCTATGAGATGTTTTAAGTGCTTGTGTTATGGACACATGTCTTCCCACTGTTCACAGACCCCTCTCTGTGGTGACTGTGGCCGTCCACTCCATGAGGGGAGTTCCTGTGTTCCCCCCCCCCTCCTGTGTGTATTAATTGTCATGGCAATCATCCTCCATGTTCACTGGATTGTCCAGTTTATAAGAAGGAAAAGAAGATACAGGAGTATAAGTTCCTTGATCGTCTAACCTATACCGAGGCACGTAAGAAGTATGCACGTCTCTATCCTGTGTCAGTGATGTCTAGCTATGCTTTAGTTACATCTTCACCCCTTCCTCCCCCTTCCTTATCCCAGCCCCAAACCCCTCTCCTTCCCATCTCTACTGTGGGTCCCACACCTTCCCCTCTGGGTGCTGCTCCCCCTTCCCAGCTGGAGAAGTGTCCCACTTCTTCGGAGTCTGCAGGTCAAGGGCGCCCCTCCCGGGACCTCACTTCCTGGCAACTTCCTGGTCAAAGGTCTGCTGCCACCCGACGACCACAAGAACCACGGTCTATGGGCCCCAAGTCGCCCTCTATCTTTCTGTTCCAGATCTTGCTGCGGCTGGCTCCTCTTTGCAGCACAGCCCTCCTCGATCTCAAACAGAAAAAAAGAAGAAACATAAGTCCCAGGAAAAGGAGCCTCTGGTATCGCCAGAGGTCCTGTCCCCACCTTCGCAACCTTACTCAGACCTGCTGTTTATGGATGTTCTTGTCGGTGAAGGATGGTGACCCAGTGGCATGACTGGCTTTAGTCTGTTCAGCCCCCATTTGAATCATCATTCTGTGGTTATCCAATGGAATTGTAACGGATTTTACCGTCAGTTTCTGGAAATCCCTTATTATGTTTTACTCTGCAACTTGTGTGCTCCTACAGGAATCTTATTTTACTGATGATCACTCACCAACCCTCCAGGGGTTCCATGCTTTCTGTAGCAATAGGGTCAGCCAACTGCAGGCCTCTGGTGGTGTTTGTACTTTGGTCCATATGGATGTTGCTAACACATGAATTCCTCTTCAAACTACATTGGAAGCAGTTGCTGTTATGGTCCACCTGGACTCTGGAATCACAGTTTGCAATCTTTGTCTACCTCGTGACAGGACTTTTACACCTGTTGCCTTAGTTGCCCTTCTTCAGTAACTTCCTCCTCCCTTCCTCCTTCTTGGGGATTTTAATGCTCATCATCCCTTGTTGGGCTGTCCATTCCCATCCGCTGCCTTCTTAATGATGGCTCCCCTACCCATTTCAGTGCTAGTCATGGTACCTTTTCTACCATTGATCTTTCTCTTTCTTCTCCCTCCCTCCTCCTTTCATTACACTGGTCACCACACGACGACCTTCGCGATATTGACCACTTCCTGTTGATTCTCTCGCTCCTTCCCACTCCCCGATGGACAGGTTACCTCGTTGGTCTTTCCAACACGCCGATTGGCCTCTATATATTGCACAGGTCGTTTTTTCTCCCTCTTTGTCGGGTTGTATTGATGACGTCCTACATGACGTGTCTGATGCGATTGTATGCGATGCTAGCCTTGCTATCCAACGCTCATCTGGTCCATTTCGCAACCTGCAAGTTCCGTGGTGGAGTACGGCCATTGCCGGCTGGAGTGGCCGTGTGGTTCTGGGCGCTACAGTCTGGAGCCGAGCGACCGCTACGGTCGCAGGTTCGAATCCTGCCTCGGGCATGGATATGTGTGATGTCCTTAGGTTAGTTAGGTTTAATTAGTTCTAAGTTCTAGGCGACTGATGACCTCAGAAGTTGAGTCGCATAGTGCTCAGAGCCATTTGAACCAGTACGGCCATTGCCATCCGTGATCCCTGTCGAGCTTAGCAACTCCTTAAGAGGCACTCATCCACTGTCAGTCTTATTATCTTTAAACGCCTTCACGCCAAAGCCGGTTACTTAATAAAACGGAACAAACGGGTGTGTTGGGAATGCTTTGTTTCTTCCCTCAGTTCTACTGTCCCTATGTCATAGGTATGGGCTACACTTCGCTCTCTCCAAGTTTGTCATCAGCAATATACCCTCCCGGGCCTTGCCCTCCCGGATGGCCTTTGCACAGACCCGTTGATTCTCATGGAACATCTTGCAACCCATTTTGCAACAGCATCAGCATCAACCTCCTATCTGGCTGCTTTCCTTCACCAGATACAGCAGGCCAAAGCTTCCGCCTTATGTTTTACCCCTTGTCAGAATGTTACAATGACCCTTTTACTGAATGGGAACTTCTTTCTCCACTTTCTTCTTCTCATGAGTTGGCCCCTGGCCCAGACTGCATTCATAACCAATTGCATCAAAATCTCAGTGCTCCACAACGACAACATCTTCTCTGGGTGCTTAACCGTATTTGGCTCCAGGGGTACTTCCCTTCTCAATGGAGGGATAGCATTGTGTTTCCCATCCTTAAGCCTGGTAATAACCCCCTGTTTGTCGAAAGCTATCGGCCAATTAGTCTGACAAACGTTGTCGGATGGTAACCCATCAGCTCAATTGGGTCCTCGAATCTAGGGATCTATTGTCCCCTTACCAGTGTGGCTTCCGAGAGGGATGATCTCTGATCGATCATTTACTTCGCTTGGAAACTGCAGCTCGGCAGACTTTTTCGTAGCGCCGCCATTTGGTTGCAGTATTTTTCGATCTTTGCAAGGCCTATGACATGGCTTGGCGCCATCATATCTTACTTACACTTCATGAGTGGGGTCTTTGGGGCCCACTCCCGATTTTTATTCACCAGTTCCTGTTCCATCGGTCGTTCAGGCTTTGGGTTGGTACTGTTTTTAGTTCTCCACAGACCCAGGAGAATGGCATCCCACAGGGTTCTGTACTGAGTGTACTTCTTTTTCTCATTGCTATAGATGGACTTGTGGCCTCCATTGGTCCTTTGGTCACCCCTGCCCTGTATGTGGGTGATTTCTGTATTTAGGTTAGTTCCTCTTCGATGGCCTCAGCATGCCTCTGCATAGACTCTCTCACACGGGTTTCAATTCTCTCCTTTAAAATCGCGGGTGGTCCACTTCTGTCGCCATACTACGGTCCACCCCGATCCATAGATCTGCCTCGATGCACAACGATTACCTGTGGTCCCACAGTTTCGTTTCCTGGGTCTTCTTTTCGACAACAAGCTCACTTGATTGCCTCATATCATACTTCTGAAGATAGGACGTTTCCATAAACTCAATGTCCTTCGCTTCCTTGCCCATATCTCTTGGGATGCGGATCGTTCCACTCTTCTCTGCCTTTATCAGGCTTTAGTGCTGTCTCGTTTGGACTATGGTTGTCAAGTTTATGGTTCAGCTGCTCCTTCCACACTGCACGTCCTGGATACAATCCACCATCGTGGTATCTGTTTGCCCACTGGTTCCTTCCCTGCTAGCCCTGTTGATACTCTCCTGGTTGAAGCTGTGATCCTTCCCTTTCTGTCCGGGAATAGTCTGCCAATATTAAAGGTAAAGTGTGTGGAAGTCTGTACTTAGTATGCAGAGCCAAAAGAAGGGGGCATTCCACCAAAATGTGGGCTACTGACTGGAAGGATCCACAAACACAAAGAGGGGGTGGGCCATTATGCAAAAGAAAACCGTGGGTCAGCCTGGTATGGCCGATGCAGAGACGACACAGGGTGGTCGAGTCCTTTCGGGAGACGCGGAAGGAAGAACGCCACGGGGCAAGTGTCACCTTAATTGCACGAAGTATATGAGGCAGGGAGGTAGCCTCCCAAGAGTTGGTCCATGATTGTGCGAAGTGGGATTTGATATGAAGCCGTAAATCCGCTGCAGGAGGGGTTACAGAGAAGGGAGAGTAAGTGACTGCTCCCCCAGCCAAACGATCAGCAAGCTCATTATCTGGGATACCCAAATGGCCAGGGACCCAAGGGAGGCAACGGAACAAGCAGCATGGTGAAGATGAGAGATACAACGGTGATGCATGGCCGAAACCAAGGGATGGAGGAGAAAACACCTATCAACAACCTGAAGACCACTCGTTGAGTCCGTACATAACAAAACGCGGTTGAGTTGGGACTGTTTAATAAAGGAAAAGGCCTGCGAAATTGCCATTAATTCCGCAGTAAACACCCCACATGCAGTTGGCAGGAGATGATTATAGAAATCAGCCACCACGTAAACAGAGCATTGTACATTGTGTGAAGAGAATGGTTCCTGGAGATTTACTACGACAGTGAATTTGTAATCAGAAAATGTTTAAAGAAAAACAGCGCGAAATAAATTAATATTGCATGAACCCTAAGAACCCATTTTACTTCCGGAAACTTCAAATGCAAGCCTATGAAAGAGAAGTATTCCAATCCTATTAAAATTCTGATAATAAAATATTTTGATAGTGAAAACAGTGAAAAGCTCTTAAATCAATCTGATAAATAAGGACACAGTATACTGTAATTTTGCTTACCAGTAACAGTTAAACTCAGATAAATTTGCATTTAAACATGAATGGATGGAAATATGACGGTAAGTGGCATGTAAACAGAGATCGCGTAGTTTGACAGCTATTAGATTCAAAGTTCCCTGTAATACGTCAACTTGAATCAATGGCGAGTAAGCTACTTCTTTGTTAAGTGACCGGTATAAATAACTTTAATGGCGGATGCCTCAAATTACACGTCTGGCCACATTTCACAGTACAACACCTAAATTCTTCTGCCTAAACTACTGTATATACACGTCGAAGCACACTCTTCCAAAGACACACACAACGCAATAACGACTAGTAAAAATACACTGAAAAGCAAAAAATAAATGATGGCAATAACTACTGTTAGCGGTGGAGTCAACAATCACTGAAGGTGAACAGCATTTCCAATACACACCTATAATTTTATTTGCGGAGAGAAACATTAAGAGACAGTCTATTACAAAGCAGAAAGAAATTAAATTGTTTACAACTGTGAGTTTCTCGAAGAGAGGAATTGGCTTCAAATGGCTCTGAGCACTATGGGACTTAGCTTCTAAGATCGTCAGTCCCCTAGAACTTAGAACTACTTAAACCTAACTAACCTAAGGACATTACACACATCCATGCCCGAGGCAGGATTCGAACCTGCGACCGTAGCGGTCGCGCGGTTCCAGACTGTAGCGCCTAAACCGCTCGGCCAGCCCGGGCGACGAAGAGAGGAATTGTTTCGATTCTTATCTGTTGTGGGACGGAGTGATGTGGCGACGGCAGGAGAATCAGTTTGAAGTTCCTTATACGAATTATGTAAGTTTATCCAGTCGTGAATGTGAATGTCGTGTGGCTAGGGCCTCCCGTCGGGTAGACCGTTCGCCGGGTGCAAGTCTTTCGATTTGACGCCACTTCGGCGAATTGCGCGTCGATGTCATCCAGCCGTATCCCTGGCATTAATATATCCTCTTTTCTTACATTCTGTTTCGGCTGGCGGTGGTAATAAGTTGCGTAGCAACCATTTGTCGTAGGCCAGAACAAAGCAAACTGTTTATGCAGTACTTGAAGGTCGTATTAGTTCAACTGCAACTTTCACACACGATACTTTGGCACAGTCCATACATCGCGTTTAATTTAACATTCCATTTGCTATAATTTGCCAATTGCAAAGTTAGACAGTCCATCTACTGTTAATATTCACGGTTCACGATAACATTGTTGTCGCGAAAACAGTCATTTACGTAGTATCACAGCTCACAGTTTCCACACTGGCAGTTAGTGTTTTAGCAATGGGGGGGCTCTGAGCACTATGGGACTCAACTGCTGAGGTCATTAGTCCCCTAGAACTTAGAACTAGTTAAATCTAACTAACCTAAGGACATCACAAACATCCATGCCCGAGGCAGGATTCGAACCTGCGACCGTAGCGGTCTTGCGGTTCCAGACTGCAGCGCCTTTAACCGCACGGCCACTTCGGCCGGCTAGTGTTTTAGCCTACGTCATATATCGCAGTCCAGAAAATGAGCAATATAAAATTCACAGTTCATGTAATGCAGCTCAATTCTAAACCGAGGACAATACTGCATGTTCACGAGTGCACTGTCACTGCCATAAGCATCGTTAAGCAAAAACCAACAGCGTTTAGAATGGCCGTCATGAAGTCAAATTTCAAACTGTGTCTAACACACGAAAGTCTGGTATTAATATCACGTTTAAGGCACACCATTACTACACACAACACTTGCTTTCGTACCGTCACGCAAACGCGCCATCCGCAGCTGACTCCCACACACTGTTCGACCCGACAGCTATCGATACCTCTCTCGCTCCACAGTTCTTACAACTCTTCTGCCTATTGCATTCCGTTTAACACAATATATGTAATAAAACTATGTGAAAAATCATCAGAAAAAAATCCAAGTCTTTACATAAGGAACTCGTATAGAAAACAACAAAGTAAACATAATCACACTTCACGTTCTACACTATATAACCAAATGAAAAATATTCTACGTCATCATAATTATATCTATGAAGTACAAGGTAGTAAAGGAAAGGAAGAAAATATTATATCTCGTTATTAGTCATGCCATCACAATTGGTATCAGCAGTTCAGGGACACAGATGCAACGGTGGAGAGGGCTTGTAAAAGTATCGAACGTAGTCCAAAAAACGTGAACGGTGTACGTAAGCCACGAACTAGGAACACCGCAGCAGACTGTATGGAAGATTTTACGACGGCGGTTACATTTCAAACCGTACCGCCTGCAACTCGTGCAACAATTAAAACCGGAAGATAACGGCCAGTGCTTTCAATTTTGCATAACAACGCAGGAAACAGTTGAAGATGAACACTTCGACTCCAATCCGATATTCGGCGACGAAGCCATCTTCCATTTGTCTGAAAATCTTAATCGCAACAGCGTGAAAGTATGGCGGCACTGAAAATCCCCATGAAAGTGTGACCCACGAACGAGATTCGCTGTAGGCAGAGCAGGCTTTTCCACACGATCGACAAATCACCTGGTGCCCCCCTCCCCTCAACCACACGCTTGTCTCTGATATTAGTCGCATTTCCTTGGACAAATGTACGTCCAGTAATCGTGGAAAGAGTTGATTTTTTCTTTGAAAACATTCATATGAAACAGAAATGCGTTTCTGGATCTTATTTCAGTGATAAATGTTACAAGAAGAAACAGTACCGTCACGCAATGCGTTTAAAGTAATTACTGAAATCTTTAAAATCTTTTGACGAAAGCAGAAAAAACTAGACCTTCTTTGTTCTTATAGATTCAATAAAAATGCGTTATTGAACAAAGTGGAACGAATGAAAACATAAAATTTCTGTTACTCTTTTAGTTTAATAATGTGACTTTTTAGTTCTGTACATCACTAATACAAGGGGCAGACAAATGAAAACTTGACGGAAGGAAAAAAGGAAGTAACCTCTTTAATATTTTAAAAGTATTCACCATAACTGTTAATACATTTATCACATCGTTAGACAAGACAGTCGATGCCTTTATGGAAAAATATTTTCGATTGCCTGCGGAACTATGATTGAACCAAGGCATACACCTCTTCGTCCGAAACATATCGACGGCCACAAATGTATTTCTTCAGGACTCCAAAAATATGGAAGTCGCATGGGGACATATAAAGTACTGTATGGAAGATGTGTAAGGGCCTTTCAGTGAAAATTCTGTAGCGTACTCCAAACAAACTTGGCAAAATGTGGGCCTACTACATTGCAGAAGTGTCGCTGGAAAGTTCTTACACATTCTCCATACAGTCCTGATACGTCTCCATGCGATTTCCATATACTTGGAGTCCTAAACAATTTGTGGCCATCGATTTGCTTCGGACGAACAGGTGCACGACTTGGTACAACCATAGTTCTGTAAAGTAACCGAAAACATTTATGATCCACACTGGAACAAATGTATTAACAGTTACGGCGCTTACTTTTCAAATACTAAACAGTTTGCTTACTTCTTTTTTATCTGTACAGTTTCCATTTGACTGCCCCTTACAACATCATTTTCCATCAGAAAAACTCTGACAAAATACACACATCAAAAAAAGTTTTGCATCACCTCGGTTCCAAGAGTTCCGGAACGTGCACAGAAAATTGGAATAGCGATGACCATAAACATCATTTCCGCCCTTTTCATTGCTCATGAAAACACACATTGCATGTTGTACCACCATACAACGAAACCTTCAGAGGGGTTGGTCCAGATTGCTGTACACACCGGTACCTCTAATAGCCAGTAGCACTTCCTCTTGCATTGATGCATGCCTGTATTTGTCGTGGCATACTATCCACAACCCCCCCCCCCCCCCCCCCCCATGAACCATGGACATTGCCGTTGGTGGGGAGGCTTGCGTGTCTCAGCGATACAGATGGCCGTACCGTAGGTGCAACCACAACGGAGGGGTATCTGTTGAGAGGCCAGACAAACGTGTGGTTCCTGAAGAGGGGCAGCAGCCTTTTCAGTAGTTGCAGGGGCAACAGTCTGGATGATTGACTGATCTGTCCTTGTAACACTAACCAAAACGGCCTTGCTGTGCTGGTACTGCGAACGGCTGAAAGCAAGGGGAAACTACGGCCGTAATTTTTCCCGAGGGCATGCAGCTTTACTGCATGGTTAAATGATGATGGCGTCCTGTTGGGTAAAATATTCCGGAGGTAAAATAGTCCCCCATTCGGATCTCCGGGAGGGAACTACTCAAGAGGATGTCATTATCAGGAGAAATAAAACTGGCGTTCTACGGATCAAGCGTGGAATGTAAGATCTCTTAATCGGGCAGGTAGGCCAGAAAATTTAAAAAAGGAAATGGATAGGTTAAAGTTAGATATAGCGGGAATTAGTGAAGTTCGGTGGCTGGAGGAACAAGACTTCTGGTCAGGTGACTACAGGGTTATAAACACAAAATCAAATAGGGGTAATGGAGGAGTAGGTTTAATAATGAATAGGAAAATAGGAATGCGGGTAAGCTACTACAAACAGCATAGTGAACGCATTATTGTGGCCAAGATAAATATGAAGCCCACACCTACGACAGTAGCACAAGTTTATATGCCGACTAGCTCTGCAGATGACGAAGAAACTGAAGAAATGTATGATGAAATAAAAGAAATTATTCAGATAGTGAAGGGAGACGAAAATTTAATAGTCATGGGGGACTGGAATTCGTCAGTATGAAAAGGGAGAGAAGGAAATGTAGTAGATGAATATGGATTGGGACTGAGAAATGAAAGAGGAAGCCGCCTGGTAGAATTTTGCACAGAGCATAACTTAATCATACCTAACACTTGGTTCAAGAATCATGAAAGAGGGTTATATACATCGAAGAAGCCTGGAGGTACTGACAGGTTTCAGATAGATTATATAATGGTAAGACAGAGATTTAGGAACCAGGTTTTAAATTGTAAGACATTTCCAGGGGCAGATGTGGACTCTGACTTACAATCTGTTGGTTATGAACTGTAGATTAAAACTGAAGAAACTGCAAAAAGGTGGTAATTTAAGGAGATGGGACCTGGATAAACTGAAAGAACCAGAGGTTGTACAGAGTTTCAGGGAGAGCATAAGGGAACAATTGACAAGAATGGGGGAAACAAATACAGTAGAAGAAGAATGGGTAGCTTTGAGGGATGAAGTAGTGAAGGCAGCAGAGTATCAAGTAGGTAAAAAGACGAGGGCTAGTAGAAATCCTTGGGTAACAGAAGAATTATTGAATTTAATTTATGAAAGGAGAAAATATAAAAATGCGGTAAATGAAGCAGGCAAAAAGGAATACAAACGTCTGAAAAATGAGATCGACAGGAAGTGAAAAATGGCTAAGCAGGGATGGCTAGAGTACAAATGTAAGGATTTTGAGGCTTATCTCACTAGGGGTAAGATAGATACTGCCTACAGGAAAATTAGAGAGACCTTCGGAGAAAAGAGAACCACTTGTATGAATATCAAGAGCTCAGATGGAAACCCAGTTCTAAGCAAAGAAGGGAAAGCAGAAAGGTGGAAGGAGTATATAGAGGGTCTATACAAGGGCGAAGTACTTGAGGACAATATTATGGAAATGGAAGAGAATGTAGATGAAGATGAAATGGGAGATGTGATACTGCGTGAAGAGTTTGACAGAGCACTGAAAGACCTAAGTCGAAACAGTTCCATTAGAACTACTGACAGCCTTGGGAGAGCCAGTCCTGACAAAACTCTACCATCTGGTGAGCAAGATGTATGAGACAGACGAAATACCCTCAAACTTCAAGAAGAATATAATAATTCCAATCCCAAAGAAAGCAAGTGCTGACAGATGTGAAAATTACCGAATTATCAGTTTAATAAGTCACGGCTGCAAAATACTAACGCGAATTCTTTACAGACGAATGGAAAAACTAGTAGAAGCCGACCTCGGGAAGATCAGTTTGGATTCCGTAGAAATATCGGAACACGTGAGGCAATACTGACCCTACGACTTATCTTAGAAGCTAGATTAAGGAAAGACAAACCTACGTTTCTAGCATTTGTAGACTTAGAGAAAGCTTTTGACAATGTTGACTGGAATACTCTCTTTCAAATTCTGAAGGTGGCAGGGGTAAAATACAGGGAGCGTAAAGCTATTTACAATTTGTACAGAAACCAGACGGCCGTTATAAGAGTCGAGGGAAGCAGTGGTTGGGAAGGGAGTGAGACAGGGTTGTAGCCTCTCCCCGATGTTATTCAATCTCTATATCGAGCAAGCAGTGAAGGAATAAAAAGAAAAATTGGGAGTAGGTATTAAAATCCATGGAGAAGAAATAAAAACTTTGAGGTTCGCTGATGACATTGTAATTCTGTCAGAGACAGCAAAGGACTTGGAAGAGCAGCTGTACGGAATGGACAGTGTCTTGAAAGGAGGGTATAAGATGAACATCAACAAAAGCAAAACGAGGATAATGGAATGTAGTCGAATTAAGTCGGGTGATGCTGAGGGAATTAGATTAGGAAATGAGACACTTAAAGTAGTAAAGGAATTTTGCTATTTGGGGAGCAAAACAACTGATGATGGTTGAAGTAGAGAGGATATAAAATGTAGTCTGGCAATGGCAAGGAAAGCATTTCTGAAGAAGAGAAATTTGTTAACATCGAGTATAGATTTAAGTGTCAGGAAGTCGTTTCTGAAAGTATTTTTATGGAGTGTAGCCATGTATGGAAGTGAAACATGGACGATAAATAGTTTGGACAAGAAGAGAATAGAAGCTTTCGAAATGTGGTGCTACAGAAGAATGCTGAAGATTAGATGGGTAGATCACATAACTAATGAGGAAGTACTGAATAGGATTGGGGAGAAGGGAAGTTTGTGGCACAACTTGACTAGAAGAAGGGATCGGTTGGTAGGACATGTTCTGAGGCATCAAGGGATCACCAATTTGGTATTGGAGGGCAGCGTGGAGGGTAAAAATCGTAGAGGGAGACCATGAGATGAATACACCAAACAGATACAGAAGGATGTAGGTTGCAGTAGGTACTGGGAGATGAAGAAGCTTGCACAGGATAGAGTAGGATGGAGAGCTTCATCAATACAGTCTCAGAACTGAAGACCACAACAACAACTATCCACAAGTTCATCAAGGGACTGTTGGTCCAGATTCTCCTACTCCTCAACGGCGATTCGGCGTAGATCCCTCAGAGTGGTTGGTAGCTCACGTCGTCCATAAACAGCCCTTTCCAATCTATCCCTGGCTCGTTCGAGAGGGTTCATGTCTGGAGAACATGCTGACCACTCTAATCGAGCGATGTCGTTATCCTGAAGGAAGACAAGATGTGCATGAAGGGGCGCGAATTGTCGTCCATGAAGACGAATGCCTCGCCAATATCCTGCCGATATGCTTGTACTATCGGTCGGAGGATGGCATTCACGTATAGTACAGCCGTTACGGCGCCTTCCATGACCACCAGCGGCGTATATCGGCCCCACGTAACGCTACCCCATAACAGCAGGGAACCGCCACCTTGTTGCACTCGCTGGACAGTGTGTCTAAGGCGTTCAGCCTGACGGGGTGCCTCCAAACACGAGTCCGACGATTGGCTGGTTGAAGGCATATGCGACACTCATCGGTGAAGAGAACGTGATGCCAATCCTGAGCGGTCCATTCGGCATGTTGTTGGGCCCATCTGTACCGCGCTGCATGGTGTCTTGGTTGCAAAGATGGACCTCGCCATGGTCGTCGGGAGTCAAGTTGCGCATCATGCAGCCTATTGAGCACAGGTTGAGTCGTAACACGACGTCCAGTGGCTGCCCAAAAAGCATTATTCAACATGATGGCGTTGCTGTCAGGGTTCCTCCGGGACATAATCCGTAGGTAGAGGTCAGAGGTCATCCACTGCAGTCGTAGCCCTTGGGCGGCCTGAGCGACGCGTGTGATCGACAGTTCCAGTCTCTCTGTATCTCCTCCATGTCCGAACAATATCGCTTTGGTTCACTCGGAGACGCCTGGACACTTCCCTTGTTGAGAGCACTTCCTGGCACAAAGTAACAGTGCGGACGCGATCGATTCGCGTTACTGATCGACTGGGCGTGGTTGAACTACAAACAACACGAACCGTGTACCTCCTTCGTGGTGGAATGACTGGAACTGATCGGCTGTCGGACCCCCTCCGTCTAACAGGCACTGCTCATGCACGGTTCTTTACATCTTTAGCCGGTTTTAGTGACATCTCTGAACAGTCAAAGGGACTGGGTCTGTGGTACAATATCCACAGTTAACATCTATCTTCAGCGCTCTGGGAACCGGGATCATGCAATACTTTTTCTGATGTGTGTACAAAAGCTGCGTAAATTGTATGTTTCATGCGAAACAAACTCATCAGTAAGTAGTTAATTTTAGAAAATTTTGCCTGAAGGTAGTTGTAAATTAATACACCTGGTCATAATTTTTGTGTATGCCACTGGAAAAAGAACCCACATACTTGTGTGAGATACGAAAATGAAATTAAGCGGTGAGCCTGGGTTCGACTGCTGACGACATCACCAATTTAAACTGACACGCACATCAGTGAAATGCCGTCAGATGAAAATACTTGTTTCAACCGGTGAACCGCTCTAGATTTTTTATTTATTTATCTGTAAACATTGTAATATTTTTTGTTATGGGATGGATCAAAATAAACAGCGAAAAGAGACACGTGTGAAAATATACGATAACAGAACCATAAATTATGCCATAATTGGTTTATACCATTCATTACGCTGTGAACATTTCCTAGAGCTAAGAACATTTGTACATAGTTATATTGGCCTATGTCTTTTAGAGGTGACATACAGATTAGTACAATGATTTTCATTCATGACATTTATTTGAAGACAAAACAAAGACATGAATAAACGCATCAAATTAATGATATGCAATGTCGCAGAAGTTGGAAAGAAAAACATTGGTGCAAAGAAGGTAACTGAGAAGAAACATGGGTAACAGAAAAATACTTCAGTTGATCGATAAAAGGTCGAAGTACTAAAATGTTTGGGGAAACTCAGGAATACAGAAATACAAGTCGCTGAGGAAAGAAATAAATAGGAAGCGCAGGGAAGCTAAGACGAAATGGCTGCATGGAGAAAGTGAAAAAAATCGAAAAAGCAAAGATTGTCGGAAGGACTGACTCAGCATGCAGGAAAGTCAAAACCACCTTCGGTGACATTAAAAGGAAGGGTGGTAACACTAAGAGTAAAACAGCAATTCCACTGTTAAATCCAGAGGAGAAAGCGGATAGGTGGAAAGAATACATTGAAAGCCTTCTGTGAGGGGGAAGATTTGTCTGATGTGATAGAAGAAGAAACTGGAGTCGATTTAGAAGAGATAGAGGATCCAGTATTAGAACCAGAATTTAAAAGAGCTTTGGAGGACTTAAGATCAAATAAGGCAGATGGGATGGATAACATTCTATCAGAATTTCTAAAATCATTGTGGGAAGTGGCAACAAAACGACTATTGACGTTGGTTTGTAGAATGTATGAGTCTGGTGACATTCCATTTCACTTTCGTAAAAATACCATCCGCACGATTCCGAAGGCTGCATGAGCTGAAAAGCCCGAGAATTATCGTACAATCAGCTTAACAGCTCATACATCCAAGTTGCTGACAAACATAATATACAGAAGAACGGAAAATAAAATTGGGGATGTGCTAGATGACAGATGACAGATGACAGATGACGACCAGTCTGGCTTTAGAAAAGGTTAAGACACCAGAGAGGCAATTCCGACGTTGCGGTTGATAATGGAAGCTAGACTAAAGAAACATCAAGACACGTTCATAGGATTTGTCGACCTGTAAAAAGCGTTCGACAGTATAAAATGGTGCAAGATGTTCGACATTCTGAGAAAATTAGGGGTAAGCTATCGGGAGAGATGGGTAATAAACAATATATACAAGAGCCAAGAGGGAGTAATAAGAGTGGACGACCAAGAACGAAATGCCAAGATTAAAAAGGGTGTAAGACAGGGATGTAGTCTTTCACCCCTACTGTTCAATCTGTACATCGCAGAAGAAATGATGGAAATAAAAGAAAGATTCAGGAATGGAATTAAAATTCAAGGTGAAAGGTTATCAATGAAACGATTCGCTGATGACACTGCTATCATGAGTGAAAGTGAAGAAGAATTACATGATCTGCTGAATGGAAGCAACAGTCTAATGAGTACAGAATATGGATTGACAGTAAATCGAAGAAAGACGAAAGTAATGAGAAGCAGCAGAAATGAGAACAGCGAGAAACTTAACGTCAGGATAGATGGTCACGAAGTAGACCAGGTTAAGGAATTCTGCTATCTAGGCAGTAAAATAACCAATGACGGACGGAGCAAGGAGGACATCAAAAGCAGACTAGCAATGGCAAAAAGGGCATTCCTGGCCAAGAAACGCCTACTAATACCAAACATAGGCTTTAATTTGAGGAAGAAATTTCTGAGAAAGTATGTCTGGAGTACAGCATTGTATGGTAGTGAAACATGGACTGTGGAAAAGCCGGAACAGAAGAGAATCGAAGTATTTGAGATGTTGTGCTACAGACGTATGTTGAAAATTAGGTGGAATGATAAGGTAAGGAATGAGGAGGTTCTGCGCAGAATTGGAGAGGAAAGGAATATGTGGAAAAAACTGGCAAGAAGAAGGGTCAGGAAGATAAGATGTTTGTTATGGCATTAGGAAATGACATCCATGGTACTGAAGGGGGCTGCACAGTGCAAAAACTGTAGAGGAATACAGAGACTGGAATACATCCAGCAAATATTTGAGGATCTATGTTGCAAGTGCTACTATAGGATGAAGAGGTTGGGACAGGAGAGGAATTAGTGGCTGGACGCATCAAACCAGTCAGACGACTGATGGCAAAAAAAAAAAAAAAAAAAAAAAAAAATTAAATACACTAATTAAATCATTTAAAAATGTTAATTAAGTCTACAAACAACCTTTATTTTAGGTTATTAACGTCGACAGGGACTCCTTCTAGTGAGCAGAGGCAACATGTAACATTAAGTTCTCTCTCTCTCTCTTTCTCACTCACTCCCACTTTTCGTATCCACAAATCTGGCCCAGAGTTGACTTCACCAAACAACTCTCAGTGGCAGCCGTAGCGGGCTCCCCGACAGCACTCATCATGTCATCGATTTCCGAATATTGATGACTGGTGCCTCAATAAGCGTGTGTCTTTTGAGCTGACATACGAGGGCAGTTCAATAAGTAATGCAACACATTTTTTTCTCGGTCAATTTTGGTTGAAAAAACCGGAAATTTCTTGTGGAATATTTTCAAACATTCCCGCTTCGTCTCGTATAGTTTCATTGACTTCCGACAGGTGGCAGCGCTGTACGGAGCTGTTAAAATGGCGTCTGTAACGGATGTGCGTTGCAAACAACAGGCAGTGATCGAGTTTCTTTTGGCGGAAAACCAGGGCATCTCAGATATTCATAGGCGCTTGCAGAATGTCTACGGTGATCTGGCAGTGGACAAAAGCACGGTGAGTCGTTGGGCAAAGCGTGTGTCATCATCGCCGCAAGGTCAAGCAAGACTGTCTGATCTCCCGCGTGCGGGCCGGCCGTGCACAGCTGTGACTCCTGCAATGGCGGAGCGTGCGAACACACTCGTTCGAGATGATCGACGGATCATCATCAAACAACTCAGTGCTCAACTTGACATCTCTGTTGGTAGTGCTGTCACAATTGTTCACCAGTTGGGATATTCAAAGGTTTGTTCCCGCTGGGTCCCTCGTTGTCTAATCGAACACCATAAAGAGCAAAGGAGAACCATCTGTGCGGAATTGCTTGCTCGTCATGTGGCTGAGGGTGACAATTTCTTGTCAAAGATTGTTACAGGCGATGAAACATGGGTTCATCACTTCGAACCTGAAACAAAACGGCAATCAATGGAGTGGCGCCACACCCACTCCCCTACCAAGAAAAAGTTTAAAGTCATACCCTCAGCCGGTAAAGTCATGGTTACAGTCTTCTGGGACGCTGAAGGGGTTATCCTGTCCATGTCCTTCCCCATGGTCAAACGATCAACTCTGCAGTGTATGGTGCTACTCTTCAGAAATTGAAGAAACGACTTCAGCGTGTTCGTAGGCACAAAAATCTGAACGAACTTCTCCTTCTTCATGACAACGCAAGACCTCACACAAGTCTTCGCACCCGAGAGGAGCTCACAAAACTTCAGTGGACTGTTCTTCCTCATGCACCCTACAGCCCTGATCTCGCACCGTCGGATTTCCATATGTTTGGCCCAATGAAGGACGCAATCCGTGGGAGGCACTACGCGGATGATGAAGAAGTTATTGATGCAGTACGACGTTGGCTCCGACATCGACCAGTGGAATGGTACCGTGCAGGCATACAGGCCCTCATTTCAAGGTGGCGTAAGGCCGTAGCATTGAATGGAGATTACGTTGAAAAATAGTGTCGTGTAGCTAAAAGATTGGGGAATAACCTGGTGTATTTCAATGCTGAATAAAACAACCCTTGTTTCAGAAAAAAAATGTGTTGCATTACTTATTGAACTGCCCTCGTATATTAATAGATATAATTTCGCGAGTAAGTTGTGCTTTTACCTCCTCTAAGTGAACGAAATCCTACCCCTATACCTGATTTCCAAACCTGACAACGAAATTATGACTTGTACGACGCATCTAGGCTCCTCTGCGAAAAAAAAAACAACAAACATCGCGTATCTTGCTAAATGTTCGAAAATCCCTGTATGTATCGAACACTGGCGTAACAGGATTTCGTGAAAGCACATTGTAGAGACAGTTATCTTCAAATCTGATACTTAATTGTAGCAAAGATATCAAATTAAATTAAAGTTGTTGTGCTACAACGTAATAAAGTGACGAACAATGTTGGATGTGAGGTCCACCAGATATGCAAAACACCGTTTTTTCTCAGTACTCAAACATGTTTCGGCACCACTGTGCCATCATCAGTGGGTTTTCGTTTTTATTTATTCTGCAATGTGAACATTTTTGTTAAATGATTATATAATTGTGTGCATCTTTAGTTCAAACAACATATCGTTTCTTTTTGTAAGTACCTTTACTTTTGATGTGCATGAATTTTCTGGATCACTTGTGTGTTAATTACTATAGGTGACTTGTCATCTGCAATCAAACGATGTTGATGAGAAAGTTTTTTGCTGGGAGTTAACCTATCTTCTAGAATGTAATTTAGTTCGTCGCGATGTTTTCGCGCCTATATTCGTTTTTACCTACGTTTTCATGTGGCAAGCACTTCCATTCTCCGCATTATGCTGAGGTGTTGTGATGCACACGTAACTATAACAAGTATTTTCCATTGCAGAATAAATAAACACGAAAACCCACTGATAATGGCACAGTGGTGCCGAAACATGTTTGGGTACTAAGAAAAAACAGTGTTTTCCATAACTAGTGGACCTCACATCCAACAATTTTAACTGCAAACACGGCCAATGCAAGGAGCTGCAAAACAAAATGATTAATAGACGAACAAATGGCAACTAACGTTAGATGGCTGGGGTTGGCTACAGTTGGATACATAGTGACAATCGACACGATGTGTACCGACCTGTACCTACAAGTACTGATTACAACTAGAGCACCGAGATTGAGCTCTGCACCAAAAGCTATATAAGTTAGTGGAGTGGGACCCATTACAGTTATAAACGATTACCTTCACAAGTAATTACATTGCGTTTTTTTTATAAAGCTCTGGGGAGTTATCCAGAATTGTGAGCGTAAATGTCATCAGAACTCTAGTGCGATTTCGTATGTTTTCTGTAGTGAAAATGGGTTCTTCATTTCGCAATTATTTCATAACCTATTACCTGTATAAGAAAAAAGTCATTAAGTTTTTCTGTAGAATTCTTGGGGAGTTATTCAGAATTGTGATGAGAAATTCATTTCGTACAATGGCAAATAATTTTTTACAGCGTTAAAATTTTGCCAATTACTCGTGCTTTCTTCGTGAAATTCTACAGAACTATATAGCATATCTACTGAGAGCTATATATACAGTTCCCGAAAATCGGGCCCAACTTCACAGCCAGTCAGCTGTGAAATTCTGCAGAACTATATAGCATGTCTACTGAGAACTCTCGACAACACTCTCTCTCTCTCTCTCTCTCTCTCTCTCTCTCTCTATATATATATATATATATATATATATATATATATAAATAGGGCCCAACTTCACAGCCATTCAGCTAGTCAGAATGTGATCGTAATTTTTTTCACGAAATCCTACAGAAATATTCGAAACCCTAGAATTACAGCACATCATAAAGAACACTGAAAAAATGTATATTATTTCTCGAAAACTGGGATTGTGAACACAATTTTTTTCGTAAAAAATTCTACAGAGCTATTAAAAACATTTACAGAGAACTCTAGAACTACAGCATATCTGCCAAGAATTCTGAAAAAAAAATGTATATTTGTGCACGACGGGGTTGATCTGTTATTCTATTATTCTGCGCAACGGATTAATCTGAGATGTACCCTTTACCCTGTGGCTCCTGCAAGATGCAATTTCCACCCCCACACTACTACAGAAGTCAGACAGATGCTCCTAACGTTCTAAAGAGAAATGCCTGAAAAACTTTCAGCAATAAATACCTTCTGGAGTCGTCCGCTGTAAGGAAATAACACAAAAATTCACAAAATTTGTGACGTAACTAGTGGGATACTTGGGTACTGGAGTAGTGCTAGTTAGTGTAAGAAAAACATGGAACTAATGAAAGTTATTATTTATTTTGCAAAAATTCTGAGAAATCGCAATGACACCTTTAGTTATGAACTGAACAAGTTATATCCTGGTTCTTTTCGGAATGTGAAGTTACCTTTCAGTTATATCCTGGTTCTTTTCGGAATGTGAAGTTACCTTTCAAGGATAGGATTTGCTAATGAAATTTCTACACAAAGTTTAAGATGGTAGTTGCCTTGGCAGAATGGCTGAGAGGCGCACCTACTCAACTTGAATAATTATCCTTTAGAATGTTGCTAGGTACAGTCGAGGCTGTTGCATGTGAAATGCAGTGAAGTGTACTGTTGTGGAGGAAATATGGGGCTCGCAATAGCTGCAGCGCACAATACCGTAAGCTGCGATGACTGCTGTCTGCCCAGCTCGCTGCTGACAAATAAAATAACTCTCGTTCTATCTGGATTGACCTTCGCCAATCAAACTCTCCCTATGCCTTGATGAAGTCAAGGATTCCTATTCGCCCCTAGTCTAACTATTGGCGTGGTACACCAGTCAGATAACCAGTCCACCGCAATGCCACTCAAAATTCTCTCGCAGGCGTTTAACTATAACTCTGTCCGTTCACACTGCACAATAAGTGTGTCGGCCAACACAGTGAACAACGCTTAATTGCAAGGACTCAATATAGAGTCGCACTTCGATTCGCTCTCGACAGAGGTGCTCTCCCAGTGAAGTACTGAGGAGAGACTTGTTCCCCCCCCCCCCCTTTGAGTACACGTACGAGCGCGCACACTCTTGTTATGTGTTCTCGCTCCAAGAGTGACAACGGAACGGCCCCTCTCCACGCCAGATGTGAAGGGGTATATCTTTCGGCCTCTTCCATTATTCCTTCAGCTCAAGGCGTCAGAAATATCGTCTGCCAATCAGCATTGCTCTTCTAAAACGGGAGAATGACGTTTCGTTTAAGGCGACCAATCTGGAAGCTGTAGCTTTGGCGTTTGGCGTTTGCTGTCTCCCTGTGAAAACCTCTGAAACTGCGTGCTATGTGTAAAAAATGCGTAGGCTGGCCGCTCCCACACAATGTAGCGGAATTTGCTTTTAAGCCGAACACGGGGTTGTTCCGCCCTTTCCACTCGGGCCCACGCTGTCCGCTACGGACGGTCACTGGCCGACATGCGCTGGGTCGTCCTCTGAAGGGCCTGGCGTCCCGTTGTGCGGCCTCTCTCCCAAACTAAAAGCCTCTGTGACCGTCATGTCTGGAATGTATGTGTGCACGCCAGCCTCTAGTATTTCAAACACGGTGCGCTCACTTGTCAATTGCATATCGCGTACATGAATTCATAACACATTGACTTTATCTTATCGAGTTTGGGTTCGAATGAAGCGTCTTGATGTGCAGAATATGATTGTGAGGTCGGAATATGTAAGCAATGAAGGTCAGGAGACCGCGACGTCTTAAATATTTCTCGAAAGTCGTGTGCTAACTTCACATGACTGTGGAAATGGGTCCCTCATTATCGCAGTTATCTCATAAACTATTATCTGCACAAAAAAATCTGTAGAACTCATGGGGAGCTATTCAGAACTGTGATTATTATTTTTTTTTGCAAACTTGGCAATTAATTTTCATACAAGATTAAAATATTCCCAAGTACTATTGTTTTTGTCACGAAATATTGTACATCTATTTAAATTTTGTACATATAATTCAAGAACTAAACTCTAGAACTATAGCATGCCTATCAAGAACTCTAAAAGAAAATGTATTTTTCTCGAAAGTCAGGTACCAACTTCACATGAATCCGACAGAGTGCATTGCTAACAGCACAACATCGCCTGTAGCGCCTCTCCTGGGTTCGTGACCATATTGGTTGGACTCTAGACGACTGGAAAAACGAAGCATGGTCAGATGAGTGCCGATTTCGGTTGGTAAGGGCTGATGGTATGGTTCGAGTGTGGCGCAGACCCCACAAAATGATGTACCGAAGTTGTCAACAAGGTACTGTGCAAGCCTGTGGTGGCTCTATAAGAGTGGAGGCTGTGTTTACGTGAAACAGTCCCTGGTCAAACTGAACCCATCATTAACAGGAAAGCTACGTGGAGACGATATGCAGCCATTCAGGGGCCCCATATTCCCAAACAACGACCGAATTTTTATGTATGACAACTCGCCACGTCACAAGGTCACAACTGTCCGCGATTGGTTTGAAGAGTATTCTGGTCAGTTCGAGCGAATGATTTGACCACCCAGATCGCGCGACATGAATGCCATCGAAAATTTACGGGACATAATTTCAGTTCGCGCACAAATACATGCATCGGCAACACTTCCGGTATTACGGACGGCTATAGAGGCAGCAAGGCTCGATATTTCTGCAGGGGACTTCCAGCGACTTGTTGAGTCCATGCCACGGCGAGTTGCTGCTCAAGGCTGGGCATAACGCAGTCTGACACGACATTAGAAGGTGAGCCGTGACTTTCTACATCTACATCTACATTTACACTCCGCAAGCCACCCAACGGTGTGTGGCGGAGGGCACTTTACGTGCCACTGTTATTACCCCCCTTTCCTGTTCCAGTCGCGTATGGTTAGCGCGCTCGAATCTCTCTAATTTTTCATTCGTGATCTCCTCGGGAGGTATAAGTAGGGGGAGCACTACATTCAATACCTCATACAGAAACGCACCCTCTCGAAACCTGGACAGCAAGCTACACCGCGATGCAGAGCGCCTCTGTTGCAGAGTCTGCCACTTGAGTTTGCTAAACATCTCCGTAATGCTATCACGCTTACCAAATAACCCTGTGACGAAATGGGCCGCTCTTCTTTGGATCTTCTCTATCTCCTCTGTCAACCCGACCTGGTATGGATCCCACACTGATGAGCAGTTCTCAAGTACAGGTCGAACGAGTGTTTTGTAAGCCACCTCCTTTGCTGATGGACTACATTTTCTAAGGACTCTCCCAATGAATCTCAACCTGGCACATGCCTTACCAACAGTTAATTTACATTCCACTTCAAATCGTTCCGTACGCATACTCCCAGATATTTTACAGAAGTAACTGCTACCAGTGTTTGTTCCGCTATCATTTAATCATACAATAAAGGATCCTTCTTTCTATGTATTCGCAATACATTACATTTGTCTATGTTAAGGATCAGTTGCCACTCCCTGCACCAAGTGCCTATCTGCTGCAAATCTTCCTGCATTTCGCTGCAATTTTCTAATGCTGCAACTTCTCTGTATACTACAGCATCATCCGCAAAAAGCCGCATGGAACTTCCGACACTATCTACTAGGTCATATATATATTGTGAAAAGCAATGGTCCCATAACACTCCCCTGTGGCACGCCAGAGGTTACTTTAACGTCTGTAGATGGAGCGGTCTAAGGCGCTGCAGTCATGGACTGTGCGGCTGGTCCCGGCAGAGGTTCGAGTCTTCCGTCGGGCATGGGTGTGTGTGTTTGTCCTTGGGATAATTTAGTTTAAGTAGAGTGTATGTTTAGGGACTGATGACCTTAGCAGTTAAGTCCCATAAGATTTCACACAGAATGAATTTTTTTTAACGTCTGTAGACGTCTCTCCATTGAGAACAACATGCTGTGTTCTGTTTGTTAAAAACTCTTCAATCCAGCCACACAACTGGTCTTGTATTTTTTTATCAGGCGACAGTGTGGAACTGTATCGAACGCCTTCCGAAAGTCAAGGAAAATGGCATCTACCTAGGAGCTTCACCTTAGTGTATAAGCCAAGACGATTCTGCTCTATCAGAGTCCATAGAAAACATGGCATCTTTGTACAGCGTAGAAGTTAATAAGCATGATTTGAAACAAGAAATTTTGCACTTAAAAAGATCCATCCAGCTACATTTGGGTCTGAGTCACCTTCCAATCTGCGCCTTCTGAATGCTATTCGTTGGTGCACATTTTAATAACATAGATTGCTTTCAAATATAATGGTAGCCTTACGGATTTTCTGAATTTTGGTTCTTACTGTTGACCAAGTAGAGCGGTCATTCAGCTTTCTTGCAAGAGCAAATTGTTTGAGAACTACAACGAGGCAACGGCAGATCGTTGGATTAGCTCTGGTTCCAACTGAGTCAGAGTTGGCTCAGTCATTAGATCATACCGGGATTATAAGTAGAGTTCAGATTTACGAAAAAAGTAAGAAAGTAAAATTTTGTTAAGTATCGAATTTATGTGAACTGCGAGCATCGTAAAAGGTTATTGAAAATGCATTGTTTGACTTTTTTACATTAATATTTACTGACTTAATCCAGAAAACCAAAGTTTAATGTATAATTTTGGGGAGGAGCTTAAGAACGACTCCCCGGTGCCAGAAAATCGTGGAGCCGGCACTGGACGTAGTATAGTAAGTCAGGTAATGATGGATAGCATAGGAGGTAAGAATTGTAGAGAGAGCAAAAGCAGAATCAAATGGACGTATATTACATGAGTTGTGTGGAGAAATGAAGACACTTGCACAGGATAGACTGGCGTGAGAAACTGCTGCAAAACCAGTCTTCAGACTCAAGACGGCCACAACAACAACAGCAACAACTCATTGTTGATGTTGTTGTCTTCAGTCTGGAGACTTGTCTGATGCCGCTCTCCATGCTACTCTATCTTGTGCAAGCCTGTTCATCTTTGAGATACTATTGCAACCTGCATCCATCTGATTCTGCTTGCTGTATTCATCTGTTTGTCTCCCTCTACCATTTTATCCCCCTCCTCCACCCTCCCCCTCCGCCACTTGCCTCCAGAGTACTACAGTAGATCCCTTGACGTCTCACAATATGTCCTACGAACCGATCCCTTCTTTTAGTCAGGCATTGGCATAAATTTCTTTTCTCATTAATTCTGTTCAGTACATTACCATTAGTTACGTGATCTACCCATTTAATTGTCAGCACTTTAATGTAGCGCCACATATCTAAAGCTTGTATTCTGGTCTTTTCTAAACCGTTTATCGTCTATTTTTCACTTCCATACAAGGTTACGCTAGATACAAATACTTTCAGAAAAATATATCCCGACACTTAAATCTATACTTGATGTCAACAAATTTCTCTTCTTCAGAAGCGCTTTTCTTGTCCTTTTACATCTTCTCTACATTTTAAATCTTCTTTACTTCGGCCAACATCAGCTATTTTGTTGCCCGAATAGCAAAACTCATTTACTACTTTAAGTCTCTCGTTTCGTAATATAATTCTCTTACCATCACCTTATTTAGTTCGACTACATTCCATTAGTCTTGTCTTGCTTTTGCTGATGTTCATCTTATAGCCGGCCGGAGCGGCCGTCCGGTTCTAGGCACTACAGTCTGGAACCGAGCGACCGCTACGGTCGCAGGTTCGAATCCTACCTCGGGCATGGATGTGTGTGATGTCCTTAGGTTAGTTAGGTTTAATTAGTTCTAAGTTCTAGGCGACTGATGGCCTCAGAAGTTAAGTTGCATAGTGCTCAGAGCCATTTGAAGCCATTTCATCTTATACCTTCCTTTCAAGATGCTGTCCGTTCTGTTCAACTGCTCTTCCTGGTCCTTTACTGTCTCTGACAGAATTACAATGTCATCGGCAAACCTCAAAGTTTTCATTTCTCCTCCATGGATTTTAATTCCTACTCCTTATTCTTCTTTTGTTTCCTTTACTGCTTGTTCAGTATACAGCTTGAATAACTACAGGGATAGGCTACAACCCTGTCTCACTCCCTACCCAACCACTGCTTCTCTTTCATGCCCATCGATTCTTGTAACTGCTGTCTGGTTTCTGTACATGTTGTAAATAGCCTTTACCTCCCTGTATTTTACACCTCCTACCCTCAGAATTTCAAACAGAGTGTTCCAGTCGACATTGTCAAACACTTTGTCTAAGTTTACAAATGATATAAACGTAGTTTTGCCTTTCCTTAACCTACAGGGTGACAATTATTGAACTATGTGGAAAAAAACGCAAATTCGTTACAAATTACGGCTTTCGAACACATTATTCAACATGAAAACGTCAGTACAGATACTCGGATTAATGTTACGACATGTTCGATATGCCTGCCATCATTGACGGTGATGTGGCGCAGACGAATAGCGAAATTCTGCATGACCCTTTGAAGTGTCGGAACATCGATGCTGCCGATGACCTCCTGAATGGCTGTTTTCAGCTCAGCAACGGTTTGGGGGGGTTATTGGTGTACACCTTGTCTGTAATAGAACCCCACAAAAAGGAGTCACATATATACAGATCCGGAGAATATGGCGGCCAATCGACGCCCTCGCCAGGGGCCTCTGGGACCCCACAGCCAAAAAACTGTTCCCAGATTGCTCCTCCAGGACATGAAATACTCTCCTGCTTCGATGGGGTCGAGCTCCGTCTTGCGTGAACCACATCTTGTCTAAATCACGGTCGCTTTGGTTAATGGAGATGAAATAATCCTCCCAAACCTTCCTGTACCTTTCGGTAGCCACCGTGCCATCAAGTAATATCGCATCAATTATTCCGTGAATGGACATCTTACAGTCACCCATTGAGGGTGAGGAGACGTTTCTATACAAAATTGGCCACTTGTCGACAAACTGCCTGTTGCCTATTATGTGATCTTCGATCGACATTCGTCCGATGATTTTACTGACGTTTCGCCAGCATGGGTGGCTGGTATTGTCAAAACTTAACCCTCCATTGCTGGTGATGAACTGGAGTGGAGCTCGCGGCCGTAGACTATATGTACCTGACGCATCAATGTCCGAGGGCTTCTCCGCGGTCGTAGAGAAGCCCTTTGGGCGTTGGCTCGCCAGATATATAAAATATCCTGCGGCCGCAAGATCTGCTCCAGTTCACCACTAGCAATGAAGGGTGAAGCTCTGACAATGCCAGCCACTCATGTTGGCGAAACGTTAGAAAAACTATCAGACGAATGTCGGCCGAAGAGCCCGAGGCAGAAGCCAATAGGCAGTTTGTCAGACTCCTCTGACGCGAAGTGCGGATTCTCAGTCCCTCAAATGCACCAATTTTGCTTATCGATGAGACTATCCAAATGAAAGTGGGCTTCATTGCTAAATCAAACCATACACCACATCCTAATTCCCATCATGCCCCACGGCTAACCGTGCAGCTGAATGTCCTAACGCAAGCCGTTCAGAAGTTACGATGCTTTTATTTCATATAGTTCACTAACTGTCACCTTATATCTTTGAAACGTCCCCTTAGAAAAATTATACATGACTGTGCTTAAACTGACACACAGTACTTTTAGCGCAACGCAATCTGACTTTCAATAATCCCCACAAAAGAATGGCCCTGACTAACAATAACCTATACCTTTCATGAATCACTTACCTCACAAAAATCTTCATTACTCTAACTACTGCAATACAGCGAGCGCCACTACTGCCAGCTAAATAAAAAATTCAAACTACTGAAGGCACTAACTACTGATAGGCATAGTTAGCAAATGAAAGATTTGATAGAAAACAAACAATGTATTTACCTTAATGGTGTTCAAAAGTCATAATATATATAGCAGTTCATGACATCCAGTCTTACAAATTTACTGTCTCTGATGGACACATGTCCAGATCATCCGCTCTCAAAACTCCGCCATTTCTCTCCCCACATCCACCACTGCTGGCGGCTCACCTCCAACTGTACAACGCTACACGCTGTTAACAGCCAACTGCCCAACACTACAATAGCAAATTCCAACAATGCCACCCAACCACAGACTGCACACAGCACAGCCAGTGATTTTCATACAGAGCGCTACATGGCGGTGGCGTTACCAATATAAAAACCTAAACAGCCTACTCCCCACAAAAAATTTTACAAATTGTTTTGGGCAGTGGCCAATACAGAATTGAAAAAATTTTTCATAGTTACAATAACAAAGATATAAAATGCACACACTTATTGATACACTGTTGGTCAAAAGCAAAAACTGTCCTCATAAAGACAGTCCTGATCATTTATCACAATAGTAATTACAGTTTTTTCTCAAAGTCTCATTAGTAAAAGAAATTGCACACAGAAGTAGTGGATTTCCATGTAGTCTTCAAGAAGGAGTGTTGTCCTTCCAATGGAAAGAGAGTGCTGACTCTTGACATGCAGGCAGGCAATAGGCCACAACAGAGAAATCCCACAGCAGAGTCAGTCGAAGTTGAAGAATATTGGTAGGTCATCACAGAGCAGACCACTGTAGTCTTGTTAGAGATTACGGTATTGGTAGGTAGGTCATTTGGTAGGTAGGTCATCACAGAGCAGACCACTGTAATCTTGTTAGAGATTATGGTATTGGTGGGCCACCAGAGGTGCAGACCCACAGCAGTCCTTGTAGAAATAATGGTATTGGTGGGCCATCAAAGATCCTGACCCACTGTAGTCCTTGTAGAAATAATGGTATTGGTGGGCCATCAAAGATGCAGACCCACTGTAGTCCTTGTAGCGACGGCCAGCAGACATATGTTGCGTCTGTGCAGGGGCACAATCACCATCAAAGAGTCTTGCAGATATTATAGCATGTCCATAAACCACCACATGTGCACTCACAAAGTTTTTGGAGTTGACCTTAGAACCAGCAATGCTGTTAACCAGTCCCTTGCTGAATTATCAACACATGTGCAAACACTAACGGTCCCAACTTCTCACATATTGTGCATACACTATGACCAACAGAAACGTGTGCACTGAAATGAATGCTTACAAGTTACTTAATTTGTTGAACTGGTGTCCATTACAATTTTATAACATGAGAATACAATTACAAAGATACAGAAAACATCATTAAAAAAACATAATAATACAGACAACATTTTTAGTAATACAGGCTTTACAAAAGAATAGAAATAAACATATACATCAGTGTTACAAGAATTATGACATAAGTAAACATATAAAATTATGAGAATAGCTTTCAAAACATTAATTTCACACATGAGCATTGAAAGAGAACAGAATTAATAATGTCTATAAACATCTTTACAAAGAAAATAACATATTATTAACGCAAATTATATTTGAGGATAACAGTACTCCTCATCATAGTGAATGTAGCTTAGTACTAGAAAAATTCTACAACATAAATCTTATTAGCTAAACACATAAAGACAGGAAAAACACAAATACACAAGGGTACACAAACACATAGCGGAATAACACAAAAGGAGACTACAGGGTTTATATTACTGCAGTATTTTGCAAACAAAACTTTCTTTTTCTTGGACAAGTCCCTTTGTTCATCATTATTCCCAAGAAGTCCTATCTGAACCTGCTTTCTGTATTCTATTTATCCTCTTTTAAAATAAATATTTCTCATTGTACAATACTCATTTATGCCAAAATCTTTTTCATATAACTTCTCAATGCATTCTTTCCCTATTCTTCATAGTTAGTTTCTTATATAGTCTACCCCCTCTTAAGCTAACTTAAATCTACTTAGCTCAGATGCTAAACTAAGGGATGAGGCAATGCAGCAGTACAAAACAATTAACACAAACAGCAATGACTAAAAATACAATTTGGCAAAGCTAGCAGCAGTAAATCTAAATTAGCAAAGCAAATGCAACATTACAACTAATATGAGCCAATGTGCAGCAACAATAAAAATAAATCAGCAGTAAAACTGGCTTAACAGAGTAATACAAAGTGAAATTCAGTAGCACTATGCCTGGCAAACAGCAGCAGCAAATGCAATAACTAATATCTAAACATGACAAAGCTCAAGCAGAAAAAATAGTACACTAAAGATGGCCATGTCTAATACATATGTCACATCTTAATACTAGAGTGATGCATCATGATAACTTGCTCTAGCAGACAAGTTACCAAATCATCGACAAAAATTATGTATGCAATTCCTGTGAAGTGGAAATATCTTTTTGTGCTCCCTCTTTTTTTTGGAAGTAGATCATAAAATTATTATTTACTGGATCTGCAGGCATAAAATATCTACATTAGTATATCTATTAAATTTTATTTTAACCAATGTGGCAGTACAGCTAGAAACTAGATATTAAACAAAATTAGTAAATAAATACAAAGCATGAAACATCATTCACTAGGCAAATGGCATCTCCAAAGGCAGTAAAAAAATCTCTCAACTAGAAAGACAATAGATGTAATATGTTTCTCATCATTTCATTAGGCATTTTAGTGAATATCATAAATTAAGAGCTCCACAGTGTAATCATGTTTTCAAGTTTGAGTGTGTCATATTTGGGATGCTTTCTACGAAGAAATGTCAATAGAAAGGATAATGGCCTCTTTTTTTTCTCCACCTAATGGTTTTCTTTTTCAGGTGGCTGGCACAGCTGGACGCTCACAACGCATTACATCAAGGTCACTTACCTTTCTTACCAAAATATTTACGACAGCAGTTTGCACTGCAGTGACAGTCTCATATGAAAAATGTCACAGGTCGAGAATTTGCATTACAAATGTGTAGAAACAAAATCCTATAAATATAACAGTGTCCAAAAAATTTTCGCCAGCATTGTGATACATTCACGCATGTACATACATTTCATAACTCTTAAAGTACGATTCTTGGTTTCCAACAACATTTTTCACAAACCAGAGTCCCTAACCACTACTCATTATTCCTTACCTTATTATACATATACATATTCGTCGACACTTCTTCAATATTTCATCATAACAGATACATAGCATAATCAAATTCCTCATATAGCATCATCTTATTGATCATAAACATACCTCAGCAGCATAATACACATCATCGTCATAATAATAACATCATAACACCTCAGTCAAATCTTAAAAACGTCGTAGCTTTCTGCAATAATTTCAAAACCTAAAAAAAAATTCTCTCCTCATTTCAACAGTGTCATCTACCTCAAACGTACTTTAAAAATCATGAGCCCATACCAAATACATAATTCAAAGCTCTCATAGTATCACAACGGTTCCAAAAAATATGAACAGTTCACTCAGTGCAGACAAAAATACAATTTCATAAGTGTGGAATTATCCAACTGTGTAATTGTGTAAACATGTGTCACTGACATAGTAAAAAAATATTCGTTTCTCTGTTAAATAATCAGATAGCTGTGTAATTCTGTGTTAAGAGAAATATGGTACCGATGTGTAAAGTTGTATAAGCAAATACGATATTAGCTAGGGCTCCTTGTGCTTGCCAAACACATGGTACACAAAGTAAGCGTGTACCCTCCTGAGGATTAATGTAATTATACCCTCAGGTGTTACAGATTACAGCAATGGAATGAAATGTATCACGGAAAACCTTTGTATCACTGTAATTCAAAAATCTTTAAAAATAAATGTTTTAAGTACAAAATTAGTCACTCAAATGCGTGTCCTGTAGCGCTAAATGTGCGTCTTGCTATAAGATAATTCTGTGGAACTGTCGTAGTTATCGTCCTCTGTAAGCAAAGTTCTGCTGAAGTCAATGTACTCACCTCCTCATAAATAAAAGTGAAATCCTTTGCGTATAGATATCTTAGCTATTACGCTTATTGCCGTGATGAAGAAAGTACTGTGCTGTAACGTATTGTTGTGCTACGGAAAAGGCTGTCTCATTGTAGCTATACCACAAAAGTTACTACTGAAACATGTTTTACTTTCCAGAAGAATTCAGGAAAACTGTGCAGATATAAAACAGATACAGCGCAAAAGCAATAATATAAATTGTGTCACTCATTAGTAGCATCGTGATATAATCGTGTAGCCGTCAAATAAACTAACCACTGTGTCATCTAGTATCTCACAGAAAGTACTTTAAATCCAGAATGTATTTTCATGTAAACCAAAATGTTGCATTAAACTCTCATTAGCAGTTCCGGTACATGTTCTAAGTATGTGAGCCTTATAGTCGTTACGTAATCGTGCAACTAACAAGCAAGAATGTACACACACAATAACACTGTGTCGTCTGTTCACTCTAACAATGCACTCGTAAATACTGTCTAAATAAGTTCCCTAGGTTCTTAACTGGATAGTTAACTTTAAAGCATAGTTGCATGTTAACAGTGCATGTTAAAAGTGTGACAAAGAGTACTAGTAACGTGAAGTGAAAAATTTTATAGCAAAGACTAAGTTAAAAAGCAGATTATCTCTCAAAAAATGGTTTTACATGTGAAATGTAGTGTAATCCTTTACTCTTCCTAGTGCGCAGGGTTTCAACTTGAACGCAATTACTATGCGGTATACGTCAGTAAAGAATACTGGAATTTTTCTCAATGTAGGCGTCTATGTTACTATTTTTCTCTGAGCCAGCCGGCGCACGTGTCTGCCTGCGGTGCGAGTCATTGTCTGTCTCTTCGTTGGCGCGCGTCGTTATTAGGATTAGGAGACCTAACTTCTACAAATTCACCTTGACGTGAAGACCCTGCCCTGTTTGAATCTCGCCAGTTCTGATGAAATTCAGGTCTGTTGTTAAGATTATATCGTCTGTCGTCATGTCGGTAGTTCCTGTAGTTTCTTTCTTGTCGGTTAAGTGGTGGAGAATTTCTCCCTGAATTATCACTGCACGGTGGACCGTTGCGTCTGAAGTTATTCTGTCTCCCTTGATAATAATTGTTTTGGTTCCCATATTGTCTGTTTCTATGGTTATCTCTGTCATATTCATTACTACAGAAATGAGATCTTTCTCTGTAACTATTACTCTGCCAGTGGTTGTCATATGGGTGGTGTCTGTTTTGTTCACGATTTGAATTGTAAGAATAGCCTTGTCGTGTCCAGTTATTATTTCTGTCATCGCGGAATTGTGACAGATGTGACCTGTAATTGTTGTGCTCCTGTTTTCGAGGTCCGCGATTGTCTGTGTCAGTTTCCAATTCTTGTAAGAGTCCCTGAAATGCTTCAATGTCGTCTTTGCAACGTCCTGCCAAAATAATATGTCGTAAATGTTCAGGCAATTTGATTAAACAAATGCGGATGAGTTCTGAGCGGCTGTATGGGTTTGACAGGTACTGATTCTTGTGCAACATGTCTTCAAAAAATTTCACAAGACTGGAAAATTCAGATTGTTCGAAATGTTTCATCATTATGATGCTATGTTTTAGTCGGTCTTGTGTAGCTTGAGACCAATATGCTGAGAGGAAGGCATGATAAAAATCTCCTTCACTGTGACAATCGTGAATGACCGATCGCATTCGGACAGCTGGTTCATTCTCTAAATAGTCTCACATAAATTCTAATCTGTGCTCTAATGACCAGCTGGGAGGAAAACAATGAGAGAATTGATGGAGCCACGCTTGTGGATGAATGTCGTTGCCGGAATTCTTAAATGTTTTGAATTTACGTGTAGTAATAAACAGCATGTAGTCAAAATCATCATGTCGGCAAGTCGCATATCGGTCATTGTTACTTCGTTTTGGCGGTTCCATCTCAAACTTCGGTGTACCTTCCCAATTTCTTTCATAATTTCCGAAGTGCCTCGTGTTATTATTTTGTGGCTGTTCTGTATTTCTATGCCCCTCTTCCCGTATTGGAGCGCGAGTGTCCTCTGAAATATGTAATTCTTGTATTACCTGCGTTAACTGATCTTGGACTTCCCGGATTTCTCTTTTGTACTGTGTATTGATTTGATTTTGTTTGAATTCTCTAATTTGTTCATACTCTTCTGTGTCAGTGAAGGCTACGGGTCTTGTGTCATTCAGATCATCATCTACCTTTGTAGATAAGTTAAGGAACTGATCCGAAAGTTCGGCTACTTTCTCCGATAGTGAACAGATTTCCTCAGTGTGTTTTTCTGAACCAAGTTTCAGAGTGTCCATTTGTGTTGAAATCGTATCTACTGTCTCCTTTAAGTTTTCCTGAGTTTTTGCAAGTTGCATAACCAAATCGGTAGATGCAACTGAGTCAATTTTAGCTTGCAAGGTGTCGTGATTTTCATGAACAATAGTTTGCAGTTCTTTTATGGCTGATTCGTGATTCTGTAATGCATTTTCATGACGCGAAAAAATAGGTTGAAAATGCTCACAAATTTGTGTTTTGCGTCATTACAGACTTTTTGACATTTCGATTCGATTTTAAGTAACTCAGCAGTTAAACCTTCACGTGTTTGTTCCATTGAGTCTAACTTTTGAAGCTGTTGCTGTGTTTGTCTCTGATTTTGTTCCATTGTATCTAACTTTTGAAGATTTTGTCCCATTTGTTTCTGATTTTGTTCAAGCGTTGTGTCTAACTTTTGTAGCCTTTGTCCCATTTGTTGCATTAACTGTAATAACAATGCATTGGTGTCTGAAACATGTTCCTCAGTGCTATTCGGCAGTGCAATTGAACCGGCAATATTCGCATTTTGAAAAGCAGAAAATGTGTCTTGATTTATTTCGAAAACGGTGAGGACGCAAAACCTGAATCTACAGTATTTGCAAGATTGTGTCCTGTTATTTCGGAATCCTGAGGCGAGCTGTTGCCGACCGATCGATCGATAATGCTTCCCTGTTCACTAATTGTTTCACTGCCTACACCATTATTTGCAGCCCGCTCCATTTCCCTACGCAGAATTACCAAATTACTGCTTTGAACATTAGTTAATTCATTACACGGTGGCGCTAACACACTGCTTTCGTCTTCACTGTCCTTTCTTAGTTTACTTTGGAGCCTAGTATTACGTTTTTCACGCGCCATTATTGTCACAATATTTCACACGATAACACAGAAAAGCCCAATTTGAAGAGCAAACTAAGAAAACACATTAGCATAGCACTGAAAATAATATCTAGTTAATTGCAAGTGCAGCTGCGAAATACTTGGTGCAAATCTGCATCCATGCCACAACTGTTTTACTGTACAACAATGAAAAACTACAACTACAAAGAAGATTCCCTATACAATTACGCGCTAGCAATAAACAATAGCTACACTAATCACACAAACTACAAGAAAAAATCAGAAGATTCCAGTGAGGTATCCTCGGCTAAGGATCGACATATGAAACGTCCCCTTAGAAAAATTATACATGACTGTGCTTAAACTGATACACAGTACTTTTAGCGCAACGCAATCTGACTTTCAATAATCCCTACAAAAGAATGGCCCTGACTAACAATAACCTATACCTTTCATGAATCACTTACCTCAAAAGATCTTCATTACCCAAACTGCTGCAATACAGCGAGCGCCACTACTGCCAGCTAAATAAAAGATTCAAACAACTGAAGCCACCAGCTACTGATAGACATAGTTAGCAAATGAAAGATTTGATAGAGAATAAACAATGTATTTACCTTAATAGTGTTCAAAAGTCATAATACACTCCTGGAAATGGAGAAAAGAACACATTGACACCGGTGTGTCAGACCCACCATACTTGCTCCGGACACTGCGAGAGGGCTGTACAAGCAATGATCACACGCACGGCACAGCGGACACACCAGGAACCGCGGTGTTGGACGTCGAATGGCGCTAGCTGCGCAGCATTTGTGCACCGCCGCCGTCAGTGTCAGCCAGTTTGCCGTGGCATACGGAGCTCCATCGCAGTCTTTAACACTGGTAGCATGCCGCGACAGCGTGGACGTGAACCGTATGTGCAGTTGACGGACTTTGAGCGAGGGCGTATAGTGGGCATGCGGGAGGCCAGGTGGACGTACCGCCGAATTGCTCAACACGTGGGGCGTGAGGTCTCCACAGTACATCGATGTTGTCGCCAGTGGTCGGCGGAAGGTGCACGTGCCCCCGTCGACCTGGGACCGTACCGCAGCGACGCACGGATGCACGCCAAGACCGTAGGATCCTACGCAGTGCCGTAGGGGACCGCACCGCCACTTCCCAGCAAATTGGGGACACTGTTGCTCCTGGGGTATCGGCGAGGACCATTCGCAACCGTCTCCATGAAGCTGGGCTACGGTCCCGCACACCGTTAGGCCGTCTTCCGCTCACGCACCAACATCGTGCAGCCCGCCTCCAGTGGTGTCGCGACAGGCGTGAATGGAGGGACGAATGGAGACGTGTCGTCTTCAGCGATGAGAGTCGCTTCTGCCTTGGTGCCAATGATGCTCGTATGCGTGTTTGGCGCCGTACGGTGAGCGCCACAATCAGGACTGCATACGATCGAGGCACACAGGGCCAACACCCGGCATCATGGTGTGGGGAGCGATCTCCTACACTGGCCGTACACCACTGGTGATCGTCGAGGGGACACTGAATAGTGCACGGTACATCCAAACAGTCATCGAACCCATCGTTCTACCATTCCTAGACCGGCAAGGGAACTTGCTGTTCCAACAGGACAATGCACGTCCGCATGTATCCCGTGCCACCCAACGTGCTCTAGAAGGTGTAAGTCAACTACCCTGGCCAGCAAGATCTCCGGATCTGTCCCCCATTGAGCATGTTTGGGACTGGGTGAAGCGTCGTCTCACGCGGTCTGCACGTCCAGCACGAACGCTGGTCCAACTGAGGCGCCAGGTGGAAATGGCATGGCAAGCCGTTCCACAGGACTACATCCAGCATCTCTACGATCATCTCCATGGGAGAATAGCAGCCTGCATTGCTGCGAAAGGTGGATATACACTGTACTAGTGCCGACATTGTGCATGCTCTGTTGCCTGTGTCTATGTGCCTGTGGTTCTGTCAGTGTGATCATGTGATGTATCTGACCCCAGGAATGTGTCAATAAAGTTTCCCCTTCCTGGGACAATGAATTCACGGTGTTCTTATTTCAATTTCCAGGAGTGTATATATAGCAGTTAATGACATCCAGTCTTATAAATATACTGTCTCTGATGGACATACGTCCAGATCATCCGCTCTCAAAACTCCGTCATTTCTCTCCGCACATCCACCACGGCTGGCGGCTCACCTCCAACTGTACAACGCTACACGCTGTTAACAGCCAACTGCCCAACACTACAATAGCAAATTCCAACAATGCCACCCAACCACAGACTGCACACAGCACAGCCAGTGATTTTCATACAGAGCGCTACGTGGCGGTGGCGTTACCAATGTAAAAACCTAAACAGCCTACATACGTCTTCTATAAAGAGTCGTGGTGTCAGTATTGCCTCGCGTGTTCCCACGTTTCTTCAGAATCCAAACTAATCTTCCACGAGGTCGGTTTCTGCCAGATTTTTCCATTCTTCTGTGTTGTTGTTGTGGTCTTCAGTCCAGAGACTGGTTTGATGCAGCTCTCCATGCTACTCTATCCTAATGCAACTTACATCCTTCTGAATCTGCTTAGCGTAGTCATATCTTGGTTTCCCTCTACGATTTTTACCCTCCACGCTTCCCTCCAGTACTAAACTGGTGATCCCTTGATGCCTTAGGAAGTGTCCTACCAACCGATCCCTTCTTCTTGTCAAGTTGTGCCACAAATTCCTCTTCTCCCCAGTTCTATTTAGTACCTGCTCATTAGTTACGTGATCTACGCATCTAATCTTCAGCATTCTTCTGTAGCACCACAGTTTGAAAGCTTCTCTTCTCTTCTTGTCTAAACTGTTTATAGTCCAAAGTTTCACTTCCGTACAAGGCTACACTCCATAAGTTTCACTTCCATACATGGCTACACTCCATATAAATACTTTCAGAAATGACATATTGGCACTTAAATCTATATTCGATGTTAACAAATTTTTCTTGTTCAGAAACGCTTTCCTTGCCGTAGGCAGTCTACATTATATATCATCTCTACTTCGAGCATCCTCAGTTATTTTGCTCCCCGAATAACAAAACTCGTTTACTACTTTAAGTGTGTCATTTCCTAATCTAATTCCCTCGGCATCACCTGATTTAATTCGACTACATTCCATTATCCTCTTTTTGCTTTTGTTGACGTTCATCTTATATCCTCCTTTCAAGACACTGTCCACTCCGCTGAGTTAGTGTTTCAGGCCCTTTGCTGTCTCTTACAATTTAAAATGTCATCGGCAAACCTCAAAGTTTTCATTTCTTGCGCTTGGACTTTAATTCGCACTCCATTTTTTTTTTTTTGTGTTCTTTACTGCTTGCTTAGTATTCAGACTGAATAACATCGGGGATAGGCTACAACCCTGTCTCTACTTTCTCTACCACTGCTTCCCTTTCGTGCCCCTCAACTCTTATAGCTGCCATCTGGTTTCTGTGCGAACTGTAAATAGCTTTTCACTCCCTGTGATTTACTCCTGCCACCTTTAGAATTTGAAAGAGAGTATTCTAGTCAACATTATCAAACACTTTCTCTAAGTCTACAAATGCTACAAACGTACGTTTGACTTTTCTTAATCTATCTTCGATTAGAAGTCGTAGGGTCAGTATTGCCTCGCGTGTTCCCACATTTCTCCGGAATCCAAACTGTCCTTCCCCGAGGTCGGCTTCTACCAGTTTTTTCATTCGTTTTTAAAGAATTCGTGTTTTTTTGCAACCAAGATTTATTGAAATGATACTTCGGTAATTTTCACACTTGTTGACGCCTGCTTTCTTTTGGATCTGAATTATTATATTCTTGTGGAAGTCCGAAGGTATTTCGCTTGTCTTATACAGGGTGCTTCACTGATAGTGACCGGGCTAAATATCTCACGAAATAAGCATCAAACGAAAAAACTACAAAGAACGAAACTCGTCTAGCTTGAAGGGGGAAACCAGATGGCGCTATGGTTGGCCCGCTAGATGGCGCTGCCATAGGCCAAACGGATATGTACTGCGTCTTTTTTAAAATAGGAACCCCCATTTTTTATTACATATTCGTTTAGTACGTAAAGAAATATGAATGTTTTAGTTGGACCACTTTTTTCGCTTTATGGTAGATGGCGCTGTAATAGTCACAAACGTATAAGTACGTGGTATCACGTAACATTCCGCCCGTGCCGACGGTATTTGCTTCGTGATACCAATTTCGGAAGAGGTCGATATCGTGTTGATGTTTGGCTACTATTATCAAAATCCCCAACGGGCGTGTAATATGTATGCTGCTCGGTATCCCGGACATCATCCAAGTGTCCTGATCGTTCGCCGGATAGTTACGTTATTTAAGGAAACAGGAAGTGTTCAGCCACATGTAAAACATCAACCACGAACTGCAACAAATGATGATGCCCAAGTAGGTGTTTCAGCTGCTGTCGCGGCTAATCCGCATATCAGTAGCAGACAAATTGCGCGATAATCGGGAATCTCAAAAACGTCAGTGTTGAGAATGCCACATCAACATCGATTGCACCCGTACCATATTTCTATGCACCAGGAATTGCATGGCGACGACTTTGAACGTCATGTACAGTTCTGCCACTGGGCACAAGTGATATTACGGGACGATGATAGATTTTTTGCACGCGTTCTATTTGGCGACGAAGTGTCATTCACCAACAGCGGTAACGTAAACCGGCATTATATGCACCACTGGACAACGGAAAAGCCACGATGGCTGCGACAAGTGGAACATCAGCGACGTTGGCGGGTTAATGTATGGTGCGGCATTATGGGAGGAAGGATAATTGGCCCCCATTTTATCGATGGCAGTCTAAATGGTGGAATATATGCTGATTTCCTGCGTAATGTTCTACCGTTGTTACAACAAAAAATGGTTCAAATGGCTCTGAGCACTGTGGGAGTTAACATCTATGGTCATCAGTCCCCTAGAACTTACAACTACTTAAACCTAACTAACCTAAGGACAGCACACAACACTCAGCCATCACGAGGCAGAGAAAATCCCTGACCCCGCCGGGAATCGAACCCGGGCGTGGGAAGCGAGAACGCTACCGCACGACCACGAGATGCGGGCGTTGTTATTACAAGATGTTTCACTGCATGGTTGAATGGCGATGTACTTCCAACATGATGGATGTCCAGCACATAGCTCGCGTGCGGTTTAAGCTGTATTGAATCGCATATTTCATGACAGGTGGATTGGTCGTCCGCACGTTCACCAGATCTGACGTCCCCGGATTTCTTTCTGTGGGGAAAGTTGAAGGATATTTGCTATCATGATCCACTGACAACGCCTGACAACATGTGTCAGCGCATTGTCAATGCATGTGCGAACATTACGGAAGGCGAACTACTCGCTGTTGAGAGGAATGTCGTTACACGTATTGGAAAATGCACTGAGGTTGACGGACATAATTTTGAGCATTTGTTGCATTAATGTGGTATTTACAGGTAATCACGCTGTAACAGCACGTGTTCTCTGAAATGATAAGTTCACAAAGGTACATGTATCGCATTGGAACAACCGAAATAAAATGTTCAAACGTACCTACGTTCTGTATTTTAATTTTAAAAAAACCTACCTGTTACTAACTGTTCTTCTAAAATTGTGAGCCATATGTTTGTGACAATTACAGCGCCATCTGTCACAAAGCGAAAAAAGTGGTCCAACTAAAATATTTATATTTCTTTTCGTACTACACGAATATGTAATAATAAATTGGGGTTCCTATTTTTAAAAAAACGCAGTTGATATCCGTTTGACCTGTGGCAGCGCCATCTAGTGGGCAAACCATAGCGCCATCTGGTTTCCCCCTTCAGGTGAGACAAGTTTCATTCTTTGTAGTTTTTTCGTTTGACGGTTATTTCGTGAGATATTTGGCCTGGTCACGGTCAATGGTCCACCCTGTACATCTTGCTCACCAGATGGAAGAGATTTGTCATGGCTGGATTAATGTAAAGAGTAACGATCTTGGGTTACTCCCCAGATTGCTTTTACGTCTGTCAGTATCGCCCCGCGATTTAGGAATCCCAGCGGCCCGGACACACACCGTACCCTCCGCCGGCGAGAGCCGCCGGTGAGCAACTGCCCGCCCGCAGTCCCTGCCTCAAGGTCAGCCGGCTGCATGAGGCCCCCTTGTTCGTTTTGGCGCCGCCTCACACGGATGCCAACGTCTGAGCGGCAGCAGAAGTGTACCTCGTAGCCACCGCCCAGGCGGCCACCCCGTACCACGGAAGCGGCTGCCGTAACCCCCCGTCCCCTTTGGAGTTTCCCACCCAGCAGTCTCGAACACCCCCGGCTATAGCCGTTGCCGAAGTCTTTGGACGAGTCGCTGCCGCTCGCAGCGTGCACAGCCGGCCGCCGGGTTGGCACTGCGCATGCGCGGAGCGTTGACCGCGCTCCAGGCAGCGGAGTCCAGCGCAGCGTCCCGCGCCGACGTATCCGCCACCGCCGCCGCCGCCGCTGCTGCCCGTGCCTTCTCAAGCAGGTGAGTGCGTTTGGGTTTCCTCTGCTACCGTAACACGTGGACTGCACGTGCGCACAAATGCCACCGCCTTTGCGCCGGCTGTCTTATGTCGCCTCGGCGGCGAGCACGCACTATTGTGTAGCCGAAGTGCTCAATGACCTGACATAACCGGTGCAGTGGGAACGTCAGACTACAAAGGCTGCCCGACGAGTAGGCCTTTAAATAAGAAAACTGGAGAGGAATTCCGCGTAATGCAAGACAAGGGTTTAGTTTTGTTTTACCCAGACGTGTTGCAGTCTTTTAAGTGCTACCTTCAATGGCATTCTTGTTTACTTCCTTTCCGAAAAATTGTTACATGTTAACCTCTTCTGTAAGTTATATGAATATTGGCTCAAAATTATTTACATTTGTAAAAGGAAGCGATCATTACACGTCACATGTCTTCCATTAGTTAAGACACATATCACTGAGTGAGGGAGTGTATGTTGTTCTTTTACAATGTCTTTAAAGGTATTAGTTTTCCATTACATTTAAAAATAGTACGGATACACATTTGTTTACATACCTCAAACGACGTTGTTGCTTGAGTACGACGATTGCTTTAATTCCACTACACGTTCTACAGCCTGTCATCTGCAAACAAGCGAAACGTTCATTTCCGACTGAGACTCGCTATATATATCGCGTTATTTAACGTGTTACTGGTTTTTTGATGCTGCGGTGTAACTTCACTTGACTGTGCCATGTGGAAGTACTTGTTTATTTTGTTGTTGTAGTTTCTCGTCGTTACACATGCACTTGTCAGTCAAGCGCAAAGTATCTGCCGCCATTTCATATGTTGTTGTAGCTATGTTGTGTTCATTTGTTTCTTTTTGTTTTTGTTACGTTATGGCGCGTGATTTAAAGTGTTGTTGACGTTTGAGATGTTTAGCTTCGCGAGCGCGCGCGCGTGTGTGTGTGTGAGGGGGGGGGGGGGGGGGGAGAGAGAGAGAGAGAGAGAGAGAGAGAGAGAGAGAGAGAGAAGGGGGGAGGGAGAGGGGGGGGTGGTAGAGGGAGAGAGGGAGGGCCAGTGACGAGAAGGGGTGGGGGGCGGAGGAGCTACGGAGAGGCATGTAGAATGAGTGGTCTGGACTAAAGGTACAGATTTTGATTTTAGAGTGTGGCCACGTACGGTTTGGGGGAGGTGTTATTTATACACTTCTTTTATTGTCGCAAGGACTGTTTCGTTGCGCAGTGATATGCATTTATTTTCCATGTACTTCCTTTCCATGAGCTATTGATTTTCGATGTGACAATTTTCGTCTACTGTTAATTTATGGTAGAGACAGATATTGGCTGTAACAATTTTAAAATCAGTTTCTGATTTCGTGGGGTGGTGATGTCGTGGAATTAGATCACCAGCAAATGTTGATTAGGTGCTGTTATTTTCCAGTGCTCTGACATGTTCTGTATGTCTGGTTCTAAAATTCCTGCATGTTTGGCCCACGTACTACAGATAGGAGCGACTGTAAATGGGAAATGCCTTTGCGGTCGCTCCCATCTGGCACCGCGCCGAGTGTCAACTTTGTTTGCGCGAACAATTTACAGATTGACAGCAACTGAAGGTTAATTGGTGTATACCAGAATGGCTGCATTTATCAGTGTCGATCGTATGTCTACCAACCCTGTTTTGTATTGTGTTGCTGGTTCAGTAGGCCTATGTTATAGTGTATTCTTGTGATTTTAGTATCTTGCCCACCCCGTACCTAACGAATACACACCACAGTGTAATAAAACACTCATTGCTACAATGACAGAAGTATATACATAACCTGTCGTCGTCGTCGTCCTCTCTCTCTCTCTCTCTCTCTCTCTCTCTCTCTCTCTCTCTCTAACACACACACGTCAACAACGCTTTCAATCACACGCCACGTCCTCTAAACAAACACGTAACGAAACAAACGAAAATCCTGCTGCTGCAACACGTGAAATGGTGGCATATACTTCGAGCTTGACGCACAAACTGTGCAAAATGCGCGTGTAACAACAAGAAATGACAATCGCAAAAAAAGTACTTTAACACTAAACAATAAAGTGAAGCAACACTGCAACATCGAAAAACAGGAAGTAGCATGCTAAATAACACGATATACATAGCGATTCTCAGTCGGGAATGGACGACAAACAGAAAATAGAAAACGTTTCACTCGTTTGTAGAAGACAAGTTGTTCTAGAATATCCGTAAACATATTGTAAATGAACAACAAACAATGGCTCAACTCAATGACGTGTGTCGCAATTGTATACTGTGTGGAAATTAATGTAAAATATGTGACACCTAATGATCGCTTCCTTTTACAAATGTAAATATTCATGTAACGTACACAAGATGTTAACATGTAACAATAATTTTTCAGAAAAGTGCTGCAACACCTCTTGGGTATAACAGAACTAAGAAGGTGTTTTTCATAACGTGGAATTCCTCTCCAATTTTTCTTAGCAAGTACAGAAAAAAGAGCTATAGTATCCAAAAGACGATTGGGCCTTTTTATCCCGAGACGAGCTCGTGTATGTTCTGCATATTAAGCAATTTCGTTTTTTGTTTGGCTTGTAGGATGTGTATGTCCACTTCGTTTCTCGTCCAAACATGCTTTTGAAAATAAGTACCATCGTTAAGCGTTTATTATTATTATTATTTACTTTTCATGTTGACCATTGATCAGTAAGTTAGTAGTTTAAATGTCTCGATCGGAAGTGAATTGTTTGGTATTTGTGGGGCTACCTTGATGCAAATACTTTATCCCCAAAGAAGATTCAGCGATATCTCGTAATCATCAAGGCTTTTTTTTTTTAGACATACGACAAGTAGGTTGTTACACATAAGAAAAAGAAGATTTAAATATAGTTTTGATTAATTTCATGCATATATTCATATAGTACATTTTATTTATTAATTTTAAATGATAGGGTACTGTGCCTCTTACGTTTTTTCATGAGTAGTGTGACACGTTTCATGAATTTATCATCATTTTGAAGTGCTGTGCCAGTCTGCATCAAAACTAGACAGGATCACTTTGTCAGTGCTGTCCTGCCTGGCTGTTTACCAACAGTCGTCCTTGAGATGTTGTTGTTGTTGTTGTTGTGGTGGTGGTGGTGGTGGTGGTGGTGGTGGTCTTCAGTCCAAACACTGGTTTGACGCAGCTCTCCATGCTACTCTATCCTGTGCAAGCCTCATAAATCCGAATAACTTCTGCAACCTGCGTCCTTCTGAATCTGCTTAGCGTATTCATCTCTTGGTCTTCATATACAATTTTTACCCGCCGTACTTCCCTTCCGTACCCAATAGGTGATCCCAGGATGTCTCTGAATGTGCCCTATCAACCGATATCTTCTTATGGCCATGTTGTGCCACAAATTTCTTTTTTCCCCAATTCTATTTAGGAGCTCCTCGTTAGTTATTTAATCTACCCATCTAATCTTCAGCATTCTTCTCTAGCTCTACATTTCAAAAACTTCTGTTCCCTTGTTGTCTAAAATGTTTATCGTCCGTTTCACTTCCATACATGGCTACAAAATGGTTCAAATGGCTCTGAGCACTATGGGTACATGGCTAAACTACACAAATATAGTAGAACATCGCTAATTCAAACTCGGATGGTCCGACTGCCCGCTTAATCCGACAATCCCACTTCCGGTCTTTATGCACACAGGCCGCCGCTAGTCATGATGCTAAAAGATAAAAGTGCGTTTGATATAGCCCTTCAGTACATCGAATAAAGCTCAACGTTTACATCAACAAACATTTTGCAGATTGGGAAATGGCAAAACATCGCAGCAAAATCGAAGTTGTCGTCTGCTAAGCAAAAGAACATTACAAAATTTTTTTCGTCCTGCTTAAGAGCACAACATTTTCTATCGTGTGATTTCTCATGTTTTAAAAAGTTAAGTGCAAATCAGTTGTGTGTCAGTCCAGCACTGAAATAAGATATGTGGGGTAGTTACACTTTCACCCAGTACCTTACCGTACGATTAAAACCTATTGCACAGTACAGGCACTACTGTATGGTACAGGCATTACTGTTCATAACACTTTCGTGTAAGATATTTTAGTGTGTCGACTTTTCTTTTCGTTTTGTTACCGTTTTAAACTGGAACAATATTTCATACAGTTATTTCCAGCTGAAAATGAAAGTTGTACTGCACTGATTAACAAGTTATGGGTCCATAAAAGTGATCCTCTGATAATCCGATCTTTTTGTGTTCCGATCATGTTCCCGGTCCCATAGGCATTGGATTAGCGTGGTTCTACCGTGCTTTCAGAACAGACTTCCTAACACTTAAATCTATTTTCGATGTTAACAAATTTCTCTTCTTGCGGAACGGTTTTCTTGCCGTTGCCTGTCTTCATTTTATATCCTCTCTGCTTCGGCCATCATCAGTTACCTTGTTGCCTAGGTAACAAAACTCATATGCTACCTTAAGTGTGTTGTGTCTTAATGTAATTTACTCATCACCACCTGACATATTTCGAGAACATCCCATTATTTTTTGTTGTTGTTGATAGTCATCTAATTCCACCTTTCAACATCATGTCCATTCCATTCAACTGCTCTTCCAAGTCTTTGCTGTCTCTGACAGAATTACAATGTCATCGTTAAACTTCAAGATTTTTATTTCTTTTCCATGAACTTTAATTCTTACCTCTAATTCTTCTTTTGTTTCCCTTACTGCTTGTTCAGTATACAGATCGAACGACATCGACGATTGGTTACAGCTCTATTTCACACCCTTCTCAACCACTATTTTCCTTTCATGCCCCTCAACTCGTATAGCTCCCATCTGGTTTCTGGACAAGTTGTAAATAGCCGCCGGCCGGAGTGGCCGAGCGGTTCTAGGTGCTACAGTCTGGAACCGCGCGACCGCTACGGTCGCAGGTTCGAATCCTGCTTCGGGCATGGATGTGTGTGATGTCCTTAGGTTGGTTAGGTTTAAGTAGTTCTAAGTTCTAGAGGACTGATGACCACAGCAGTTAAGTCCCATAGTGCTCAGAGCCATTTGAACCATTTTTGTAAATAGCATTTCGCTCCCTGTATTTTATCCCTGTTACTTTCAGAACTTCGAAGAGAGTATCACAGTCAACATTGTCAAAAGCTTTCTCTAGTCTACAAATACTATAAACGTAGATTTGCCTTAATCTATCTTCTAAGATAGGTCGTAGGGTCAATATTACCTCCCGTGTTCCTACATTTCTCTAGAATCCAAACTGATCTTCTCCCAGGTCGACTTCCACAAGTTTTTCCCATTCTCCTGTAAAGAATTCGTGATAGTATTTTGCAACCACTACTTATTAAGCTGATAGTTCGGTAATTTTCACACCTATCAGCAACTGCTTTCTTTCGAATTTTAATTATTACATTCTTCTTGAGCTGTAAGTGCATTCCACCTGCATCTTGCATACCAGGTGGAAGAGTTTTGTCATCGCTGGCTCGCCAAAGACTGACAGTAGTTTTGACTGAATGTCGTGCTTTTGGAGTCTTGTATGGACCATCTATATACTACTCCTACGTTACAGCTTTCCCTTCTTTGCTTAGGACTGGTTTTTCATCAGATCTCTTGATATTTACTGCTGATGCGTGAAAAATGAAAAAAGTAAAAGGTACTATAATGAATGTAAGCATCGAGCTAATCTAGGTAACATTTCAGATGAACGTTTTCCGATGTACAACTCAATTCTTGTGGTTTCAGAGCAATTTAAAAAAATGTAGCTCGAACAGTCCACGGGTGTACTGCCGGTTCATAGTGTCCAACGGGCACAATATTTCGGCGATCAGACATGTCGCCATCGTGCGCTGACGAACTGAGCTCCTGAGGGCGGGCGGCCGATTTAAATCCCATCCCCCCGCGGGCCGCTCTCTTCGCCGTCCGCTCCCGCGCGCCGGCGGTCGCGAAGACGTGGGCGTTGGAATCTGTCGTAGCGTCGATGTGCTTGCTACGTCCGCCCTGGTCGCCAGTTCGTACTTCTTGGTGAGAGTCTTCTTAATTACATTCAGTGCTGGGTCCCAAGCCTTGCTGAGATTGTAGCTGCAGGCTCGGTTGATAATATCTCCCCTGGTGCGAATTTCGATAGCCTCCCTTATAACGCTGTCCCAATATTTAGAGGTCTGAGCCAGGATCTTGGTACGCTCATAATCCATATCGTGTTTCTCGGACAAACAGTGCTCCGCTACCGCCGACTTATTTGGATATTTCAGTCGAGTATGCCTTCGATGCTCTCGGCAACGACCTTCGATGGTGCGTACTGTTTGTCCGATATAAGTCTTCCCACACTCACAGGGAATTTGGTATATGCCGGCCTTCCTCAAACCGAGGTCATCTTTCACACTTCCCAGTAATGCCCGTGTTTTATTGGGCGGGCAAAAGACGGTTTTAAGTCGGTGTTTCTTTAATATACGGCCGATTTTCCCCGATAGTGCGCCACTGTACGGAATAAAGGCAGTGGCTACCTCTTCTTCCGTGACTTCATCTGTCTCCACAGGTTGTGGCTCACCATCACAGATGCAGCTAAAATGTTCTCAATGTTATACTGACATCACATGTCTATGTAAATAAGGGCCAGGTCTATCTCTCAGAAACAGTAAAGTGCTGCAGAAATACTTAACAATCGCTTTTGTAGGAGCTTTTGTGATGTCTCAGCTTATGTACATTGAAATTCTTGCCCTAACAGGAACTGTTTACGAAAATAGCCTGGAATAACACCGATTGTATACTCGCTGATGGTCCTGACGAGGCACCTTGACCGCCACGTGTTACCCTTGCAGGAAATCGCCAAGTCCTGCTTACGTCTTATAAACAGCAAACATTCTCACCACTATGTAGAGGATCCTATGTCCCATTGCAAAGGATGCCTTGTGAATGAATGGAGCATTCTATTCGGCTCTTACCCACCAAACTGCTGCTGCTGCCACTGCCAGTGCGGGGGCACTGACCGCCATTTTTTTTTCTGCAGATGAGAATTTCATCGACAAAAGTATTTTGTGTAGATCGCCATATTACACTGACAGTTAAACCCTACAAAACTGGTCTACAAAGTGCGACAATAAAGTAATGAGACTGATTTTTTTTGCATGATGCGGCAACCCTGCAGGCTTGCATAGGCACAGTATCTTTGACCTTGGTCTATAAGCTGTTTCTAGTCCAATCGGCACATCGATGCAACTGCTCAGTCGTGAGTTGTGCTGTAATAAGTTAACACGTGTTTGTGTGTCTCTCACGGAAATGGAGCCGCATAATATTGCGAAATGGTATGCCATTTCTTTTTGCCTTAAATATGGTGAAAACGCAGCGACAACTTACGGTAAGCTTCAGAAGGCTTTTGGAGAGGAGGTTATGTCAAGAGCTCAAGTTTTTCGTTGACATAAAATTTTTAGTGAAGGCAGAACGAATATTGAAGATGAATACCGTAGTGGACGATCATCAATTTCTCAGACGTATGTCAACTTGGTCAGGGTGCGTGAACTCATACAATCTGATCGAAGATTATCCGTGAAAATGATTGCAAAAGAACTGAACATCAATTGAGAAACGGTTCGTCTAGTAATAACATTGCTGATAAATGGATTCTGCATCACGATAATGCACCATCCCATACTGCTCTGTCAGTACAGCAATTTTTAAGCTCAAAACAAATTTCAGTACTACCACAGCCACCTTATTCACCAGACTTCGCTCTGTGCGACTTTTTTTTCTATTTCCAAGAGTCAAAACGGCGGTCAAGGGACACCATTTTCAAACAACACAAGATGTCCAAAAAGCTGTGACGAGAGTCTTTGAGGATATTACAGAGGATGAGTTCCAGAAATGTTACCATGAATGGCAGAAGCGCTGGAAAAAGTGTGTGCGATCAGAAGGGAACTGCTTTGAAAGAGACAACACTAAACTTGACTAAAACGGTAAGCAACATTTTTTTTTTTCATATCAGTCTCGTTCATTTATTGTCGCACCTCGTACAGATCGTCATATACGGAAAGACACTTGCTCAATTACTTTGCTCTGCCACTTAGGATGGAAGCTTGAATATTACAGCGTGAAACCAATCTTCACGTACCATATCGATGTAGTAAACAAATAATTCGTATCCTGCGCCATACAAGTCACCTCTTCTCCAGCGTCCATATAGCTATCGAGCGCCAGACACTCATACATATACCGCGAAGACACGAACTGTATATACTCCCCTCAGCACTAGATATTTCCCGCTAGGTCGGGCAGTCATCCTTTGTAGCCGACCGTCACAAGTCATCCACTCGCGATGCCTGACCAGAGCGCCCTCAGTGGACCAAAGTCACTTCCGAACTGTTGTACAAAGTCCGGCTCGTTTTTCCTCGGCACAAAGGCGTTGCTGTTTCTGGCCCCGACCTGCTTTCTTGCTTTCTGCACCCATCTCCAGACTCTGGGATTACAAGAAAATATGTAATTTCACATGGTTTGCCAGAACATCATACCATTTTCGCGATACTTCTCGATGTCGAGCACATAGCAATATCGCTTGCATAGTATTGCTTGCGCAGTATAATTCCGAAGATATAGACTGGAAATTATTTCTCTGGAAACCTGACACTTTAACGAGGTGGAGCGTGATGTAAACTACTGAAAAACTTATCTTGTCTGCAAAGACTTTTGCGTGAAAATTCGAAAAAAATAGAGGAAACTGATATTTCCACTCTCGAATACCGATGTCAGTGATATAAGAGATTCCAAATCATCCGTATAATTTACAAAGACAACTGAGGTGTTTCTCTTGCCTCAAGAACCAGCAAATGTGTCCTCCACCTGTCTTTCACCTGCTAGATGCACACACCACAATCGATGTTCTCTCAACTAAATAAATGCACGAACTGTGCAGAAGCAGTCAACCGGACAGTTTAAATGGGAGGGAATAATGGTGCAGCGCAAACACATGTCCATATTGAATCTTCTCAAATTTCCATGCGATCACGAAAGCATTCCAAAACATACTACATAGTAGTTCGCTAGTCGGCTGTCTAGAGAATGACACATTTAAGTCAGCTACATTCCTACATCCCAACAGGCCATTCCGTTTGGACAGCTCCTGCTGTTAGTGGGAAACGCGAATCATTCCCGCCACAGGCCACAGCCGGCGCGCCACGCACTCCTAGACAGAATCGTCCTAGGAAACCATACATATTTGATCGCTATACTTACAATTAAATGTTACGATTGCAGTCCCAATTGAATGACATTAGAAAATGCGCGAAGTATCGGAAATACAGCCTGCTGACGGCTGTGGCTCTGGAAATACAAATATCTGTAACATTCTTATGACTTGACATACTCTTCCCTTTACTATCACAGCATTCCACGTCAAATCCATACCTTCCTTATGACTGGACATAGTCATTCCCTTTGCACATGTCGGAACACAAACAGGTACTTTACAGGCCTGATGCTCAAGGCGGACCTATCACACATCCCCTATAACTACAGGATGTCCAGAAAAGGGCTCGCTGATTTCAAAATTAATTATCTCGAAAACAAAGATCGATAGAGGAATGCAGTAAACGGTTTGTTTATTGTGAAAGCTGTAAGTAGTTTATACAGCAGTTTGAAATAATAGTTACAAAAGCTGCTAACAGATGGCGCTGTACGCTGTACAGCTCATATCAGCATACATAAGTTAAATAATCGTATGAAAACAATCTTTGCAAACAATCACATCACAAATGTTTTCAAAATGTTCACCATTGGCACTACAGAGGTGGCGCAAACGAAAAATGAAATTCGCCATCACATTTCGTAGTGTCTCAACCGAAATGGATTCACATGCCACAGAGATCGCCGATTCAAGCTCTTCCAGCGTGGCGGGATGCTTCGGGTAGACCATGTCTTTCACTGTGCCCCACAAAAAAAAAAAGTCACAGGGAGCCAAATCCGGCGAATATGGAGGCCAATCCATGCCTGCACCAGTAAATTTGGGATATTCCAAAGCAATGTCTCGATTCCCGAAGTATTCCTCAAGAAAGCGAACCCTTGTTCGGTCCGATGTGGTCGGGCTCCATCTTGCATAAACCATTCAGTACCTGGTCGATCCTCCAACGCTTGCTGCGTGGTGACAAATTGTTCCAAAATTGCAACGTAGCGTGCACCAGTGGCCGTTTCTCGAATGAAAGAAGGGCCAATAATGCCTCTGCTGCATACTGCAGCCCACACAGTAACTTTAGGAGAATACAGGGGTTTCGTTTCACGCCTATATGGCTTTTCGGAACCCCAAAATCGCCAATTCTGCTTATTCACGTATCCATTCAGGTGGAAGTGTGCTTCATCTGTAAACCAGATGCAGTCAACATCAAATCCTTCACTATCAATCATTGTGAGCATCTGATTAGCAAAGGCAACCCTTTGTTGCACAGCTCGTACGGGTATGGCCTGGTGCGTTTGAATTTTGAATGGAAACATGTGTAGGCTCTTTCTCAGTATTTTCTGCTTGCTGGAACGCTTCAAACCAGTCTCAGATGCAATTCTACGGACGGATGACATTGGATTTCGATGAATAATTCCAGAAACTGTGGCGATATTTTCAGGCGTAACTGCGGTTTGCTTGCGGCCAACATGCCCCACTAGATCATCAGTTACGCTGCCTGTTCGTTGAAATTTTGCGAAGAGCGTACGTATGGTTTTCGCATCGGGTCCTTTTGGAACATGAAATCGTGCTTGAAAACATCGCCTTGTTGCCGTAGGACTCTCTTCTAACCTGTGGTACTCTAGCACCAGAAAAACGCGTTGTTCAATGGAGTACATGGTTTTAATCTCTCCCTTCGGTACGCTAACCTCCTTTCACGTTTCAGTAGTGGGACTGATCGCTCTGGGCTTCGTATCACTATTTATACTAGGCATTACGTATGGCGATTACAGCGCCATCTGTTAGCAGCTTTTGTAACTATTATTTCAAATTGCTGTATAAACTTCTTACAGCTTTCACAATAAACATACCGTTTACTGCGTTCCTCTATCGATCATTGTTTTCGAGATATTTAATTTTGAAATCAGGGAGCCCTTTTCTGGACACCTTGTAAGTATAATACTCTCCCAATAACAGATTGCTAGCGATTTGGCGTAATCGTCTTACAAACCACCAGATGTTGAAAAACACTATTGCAACAACTACTCTGTGTTACTGTGACAAGCGGTCTTGGTTCTACAGGTGCACACAAGTATCCATGTTAAAAGCTATACTGGCGTTATAAATCAAGGTATGGCATTACCTCCGAATGAAGTGGTTTTTCCCAGACAAATGCCGTGACACAGAATACAGACGGTGACCGCCAAAGTGTATATTATCAGTGCGGTGCGGTTACACGTCGCCGACGGTAAACCTCGTAATAAAATTACCGAATTTGGGAAGTGGTTCAGCTAAGGGACTTGGTATTTGCAACTCCTTCATGCCGCCGCTAGATATTTCTCCAGTATTTATAACGCATTCTCTCTTGCTGTCATGTCAGAAGTTTGGTGGTATATCCACTGAGTTATGGGCGATGGTTGATTGAGAAGGATCACAAACAGTGGATGGTGTGCTGATTGAGGTAGTAAAAAATGTTCCCTAGCTTTTCAGATCTCTAGCACTAAGTTTACTAGTAGAAATGTTATCAATGATTTGGCATCGAGTCTTTCCATTCAACCACATACTTGCATTTTATCCGATGCAGAAGTCCTTTAATAATTACAGCCACTAGTGAATCATATTTCTGCCACTTTCATATCTAGAAACGAGTCACCTTCTTCGAAGCTGTCTGCTATAGTGAAATTTTAGATAGTCCCGATGCCTCTTGTAGCTGCTGCCATTTCTGCAGCTTTGCGCATGTGATCGTTCCAATTTAAGCCGGGACTGAGCTGAAGTCGGAGAGAGCTGTATCTACCAACTTCTGCAACCCGTGTAGAAACAGAGTGACTTGAATTAGTGTGACAGGACCGTGTTTTGACCATTTGTTGGAATTGGGAACATGTTGTCATAGGTCTGCCAACAGTGTGCTCCCGCAACACAAGGCAGTGTAAACGACAGTACAGGAACCGGGAGGATGAGGGTTTTGCTACTGCATTGTGGTGTTTCTCCAAACTGCATACAAATACTGCAGTCTGAAGCGATCCGCATCCCTCAGGGACCATTCACGTCTATCACCCTAAACATGCTTGCATCGTTATTCTGTACCATTCAACAGAGAAAAATTACGAACTAAAAATTCCACTATATCTGATAGATAACTCCATAAGATTTTTACTGCATCTCTCTCCTCCCGTATATCGAAAACAAATACCGTCTGCATGTTCCCACTGAGCACATGCGACGGTCCTATTAAATATATAGGTATTGATCCACTGCACAGACCAGTTTAAAGGGCCGGGGTGGCCGAGTGGTTCTAGGCGCTACAGTCTCGAACCGCGCAACCGCTACGGTCGCAGGTTCGAATCCTGCCTCGGGCATGGATGTGTGTGATGTTCTTAGGTTAGTTAGGTTTAAGTAGTTCTAAGTTCTAGGGGACTGATGACCTCAGCAGTTAAGTCCCATAGTGCTCAGAGCCATTTGAACCAACCAGTTTAAAGTTATTAAAGGCTATTTTCGTAAACAGCTCCTGTTCTGAGAATTTCCATGCAGATAAGCTGAGATATCACGACAGCTCCTACAAAAGTGATCGTTAACTATTTCTGCAGCACTTTACTGTTTCCAAGAGGTAGACCTAGCTCTTATTTACTTAGACATGTGATGACAGTGTAACATTGAGAACCTTTTAGCTGCATGTGCACGGATGAGTTGCTACACAAACACCTCACGCATGGCAATGAGGCCTGCACTGGACCACCAGGTACATATGGTGGCTGACTAACACGTATGCAGCCAGAGGCGTCTCGCATGCCCCATTACGATCGCTAGAGAGAATGCAACCTGTGCTATTCTGGGAAACCTTGCAAACAGATTTCTATAGTGCATTCAGAGGTGAGACTTACCTCTTATTTACAAAGACCTGTGATGTCAGTATAACATTGAGTACCTTTTAGTTGCATCTTCGAGAGTGAGCCGCTATGCAAACATCTCTCTCGGTGCTGGACTGACTGGTACGCCTCAGGCACAGTGGTTTGGTGAACATGTGCGTGTCCAGAGGGTGACTTGGCTCTTATTTGCATAGACATGTGGCGTCAGTATATCACTTGAAGAATTCTAACTGTATACCTGAAAACAGATGCGACTTGCACCTGCTGGCTGTAGGAGGCAGCGGTCTGAGAGCAATGGCGTGCTCACCTGCGTTCGTCCCACTGACAGTGTCTGCGTGTACGCGTGTTGGCACCTTTGTTGGGGGCAGTTTGCTAATATGTTGTGGTTGACGATAGTTCGAAAGCAGTTTTTACGTACAGTGAGTGTTTGTGCACTGCATTATTTTCGTCTGTTTAAGCGTTGTGAGCATGTTGGCGGAGCGTTATATAGCATTATTTCGGTAAATTACGAGTAACTTGCACGTCTGTATGCTGTGTGCTGCATTATTTGGATGGTTTAGAATTAGTGTGCGTGTCTGCAGAGCATCTTACATGCGTTATTTTGACAACTTACGAGTTGTTTTCGTGTCTGCACATCAGTGTACTGCATTATTTCGGTGATTTACGATTAGTTTGCAGGTCTGTAGACTATGTGCTGTGACGCCTAGCATATCAGAGCAAGTGTTTTGTATCATTGTAATAAATTAACTATGTGAAATCCGCCCTAAATAAATTGTTCTGAAATAAATAAAGTACAGTCCTTCCTCTCTCCAGCAGTCCAGAACTGGCTGAGTTCTTTTCCCGCCATTTTCACCCCAGAGCGCCATGGGACGACAGCACCCTCTCGTGGCAGTACTGTGTACTAGGTCAGCTGGACTCTGGACCTCATGGTGAGCACATTGGATGGAGCAGCTAGCTCAAATTGCTTAAATAAAGTCAGCCTGCAAAATAAAGACTTACGTCCATCCCATCCAGCCCAGCGCAGGTTGAGTCCTTTTCCTGCCAATTCCAAGGAAAAGGTGGCAGTCGGATGACTTAGATTAGTGGAGGTAGCCCAAGTGACCTATCTTCCCACCACTTTCTTAGGTTAGTGGAGTAAGCCCAAGTGACCTTCTTTCCGACAAAATTTGATCTTCCCGCCATTTTCTTGGGGAGGGGAGGGGGGAGGGTAGTGAGGGGGGGAGGTTAGGTTAGTGGAGGTAGCCCAATCGACCTATTTTCCCGCCAAAATTTGAACTTCCCACCATGACATCACAACATTGCCATATTTATCGCCACCATCTTGAATAAATTTGGCAAGAATGCAACGTGAGGCTGTATGAACTTTGACCTAGTACTACCATCTCTGTAGAATTGCTCGTGCATATGAGCCTGATCATGACAATTTTTTGTCGAACATCTTCACGGGCGATGGAACATAGGTTCAAATCACTTCGAACGGGATTCAAACAAGAAAGCCATGGAGTGGCACCATACTGTGTCTCTCCATTCAAGCAGTTCAGAGCCTCATCCTCATCAGGTAAAGTCATTGTGATGGTCTTCTGGGACTCTGGAAGCTTTACTCTGTTTGATGTCGTCTGTCACACTGCAATGATCAACTCTGAACTACACTCCTGGAAATGGAAAAAAGAACACATTGACACCGGTGTGTCAGACCCACCATACTTGCTCCGGACACTGCGAGAGGGCTGTACAAGCAATGATCACACGCACGGCACAGCGGACACACCAGGAACCGCGGTGTTGGCCGTCGAATGGCGCTAGCTGCGCAGCATTTGTGCACCGCCGCCGTCAGTGTCAGCCAGTTTGCTGTGGCATACGGAGCTCCATCGCAGTCTTTAACACTGGTAGTATGCCGCGACAGCGTGGACGTGAACCGTATGTGCAGTTGACGGACTTTGAGCGAGGGCGTATAGTGGGCATGCGGGAGGCCGGGTGGACGTACCGCCGAATTGCTCAACACGTGGGGCGTGAGGTCTCCACAGTACATCGATGTTGTCGCCAGTGGTCGGCGGAAGGTGCACGTGCCCGTCGACCTGGGACCGGACCGCAGCGACGCACGGATGCACGCCAAGACCGTAGGATCCTACGCAGTGCCGTAGGGGACCGCACCGCCACTTCCCAGCAAATTAGGGACACTGTTGCTCCTGGGGTATCGGCGAGGACCATTCGCAACCGTCTCCATGAAGCTGGGCTACGGTCCCGCACACCGTTAGGCCGTCTTCCGCTCACGCCCCAACATCGTGCAGCCCGCCTCCAGTGGTGTCGCGACAGGCGTGAATGGAGGGACGAATGGAGACGTGTCGTCTTCAGCGATGAGAGTCGCTTCTGCCTTGGTGCCAATGATGGTCGTATGCGTGTTTGGCGCCGTGCAGGTGAGCGCCACAATCAGGACTGCATACGACCGAGGCACACAGGGCCAACACCCGGCATCATGGTGTGGGGAGCGATCTCCTACACTGGCCGTACACCACTGGTGATCGTCGAGGGGACACTGAATAGTGCACGGTACATCCAAACCGTCATCGAACCCATCGTTCTACCATTCCTAGACCGGCAAGGGAACTTGCTGTTCCAACAGGACAATGCACGTCCGCATGTATCCCGTGCCACCCAACGTGCTCTAGAAGGTGTAAGTCAACTACCCTGGCCAGCAAGATCTCCGGATCTGTCCCCCATTTAGCATGTTTGGGACTGGATGAAGCGTCGTCTCACGCGGTCTGCACGTCCAGCACGAACCCTGGTCCAACTGAGGCGCCAGGTGGAAATGGCATGGCAAGCCGTTCCACAGGACTACATCCAGCATCTCTACGATCGTCTCCATGGGAGAATAGCAGCCTGCATTGCTGCGAAAGGTGGATATACACTGTACTAGTGCCGACATTGTGCATGCTCTGTTGCCTGTGTCTATGTGCCTGTGGTTCTGTCAGTGTGATCATGTGATGTATCTGACCCCAGGAATGTGTCAATAAAGTTTCCCCTTCCTGGGACAATGAATTCACGGTGTTCTTATTTCAATTTCCAGGAGTGTATATTGTGCTATGCCCAGGAAATGCGTCGCCACAAAAATGGAAACAGACTCCTTCTCCATGACAGCACAAGGCCTCAAACATGTTTGTGCACCTGAGAGGACCAAACCTTCATTGGACTTCTCTTCCTCATCCAACCTAGAACCTGAATCTCGCAACCTCCGACTTCTATCACTTTGGCCCAATGAAGGATGCACTTTATTGTGTCTCACTGTTTAGAGGCACAAAACGCGTGGGTGTTTTCAGCTCGTTATTAAATGCAAATAAGTAGGAGGTCGAGTTGATAGGAGCTGAAGGAGTCCAGGTTGCAATAATATGCGGTACGGCACACTGAGAAGGATTATTATTCAAGAAACACATAGTACAATGAAATTACTTATCTTCAGTAGTTTGTAGGACTGCAGCTGCGGCTATGAACTGACAATCTCGTAACATGGAATACCATGAACTAATACAACATTTTCTCAGCCTGATGGGCCCTCCTGAGAGAATCAATGCGAACATTACAGAACTGGCTGAGGACCGATTATGAAAGTGCGTCTGCCTAGGTTGAAATCTAGCTAAGAAGTGAACGAGGTCCGTCGAGCTGCACAGCCCGCTAGAGTGCGCTGTGCTTGCCAGACGACGAACTGCTAACCTTTTGCTGGCGCGGCGTTGTAGTAGTATCTGTGGCAATGTTACTACAGTCTCTGGGGACGTTAACTGGTGCAGCAAGACGTTGGCTCCGGCATCGATAAGTAGAGTGGTCCCAAGCGAGCATACAAGCCCTCCCAGTAAGGTGGTAAGGTGACGTAAGGCGGTCGCACTGAACGGAGATTATCTAGAAAAATAGGGTATTGTAGCCAAAAGAGTGGGAAATAAAATGATGTATTGGAATCTTCAATAAAACCAACTTGCTTTCAGGAAAAAAATTGTTGCATTAATTATAAACGCGCGTTGTAATATCCTTAAATTCGTGTTTCATCACGTAATATGACACGTTTTCAGTAGTAATGCAAACATGTTGACTCCATGTAGTGACTCGCGAGCAGTTTGCATTCGCCACTGCTTTCTTTGAAATTCAGCAATTTTGGAACAAATTTTGCTGTCACACGTTTCATACGCAAAAGAGCGGAAAGTTGATATGGCAGAATCATCAGCGACTTCTATGATTGTGATTCGCTAATCGTGTGTTATCATTACTTCCACTGTTTCCACGATTTCATTGGTTGATAATGTGCTGGGAAGCCCATGGCGCCTCGTCATCTTCAACGTCTCCACATCCTACTTCGAATCGCTTAGACCACTCGCAAACCATGTTTTACTCATAGCAAAAGCAACAATAGCGATATTTCACGTTCATGAAACTTTGCTCCACTTCTTATGGCAAAATTTAATACAAATTTTCTGGTACATTTTTATGTAAAGTAAATAAGACACATGTCACCGTTTTAATAGCTAACAACAGATTACACAACCGACACAGCTAAATTGTACAGATACTTTTCAGGCATGTTTACCAACACAACAATTAAAAAGTTCGTGAATCGGATTAATACAACACGCCAGATTAAAAAATTCCCTTTACATTTAGAACACACTTCGTACTCAGCGTTATGGACAGAGGCTATCAGGTTGATTTTCATTTTCTAGCTTTTCTAAACGTTTTTGATTCGGTACCACATCGGCGCATTCTAAAGAAAATATATTCTTATGACATATTTAATCGTTTTGTGAATGATTTGAAAATTTCCTCACAGGCATGATAGCGCACTATCCTGGAGAAGAAAGACATCTACGGATACCTAAGTAATATTTAATGTCCTCCTGGGAAGTGTAATAATACCGTTATTACTGTTCGTAGTAAGGGGCCAAGTTCCTTGAGACGCAGAAACTGTTGGGCATTGTCGTGTGAACAATGCGAGTTTCTACGATTAGAGCGCGCATTTGGTTTTAAGAGTTGAATGTAGCGCATAGAGTCGGGAAAGTGAGACAGATGGTCTAGTCTCAAGGAGCATAGGCGGATACGTGAATGGAATAACGTTATATCGAATACTAGTGACTATTTTAGTGAGGTACGCCGGGTGGGCAAAAACATGGAAACTCAAAACACACAACACGTTATTATTCCTAATACGGTACAGGGTGGCGTTCAAAACAACTTCCAGTCGCCTTGGAAAGGATAAGTACAGGTCCTGTATGGTTTTGTGGGGAATCGTATACCATCCTACCCTCAAAATAGTGGCGAGTTGAGGATGGGGATGGATAGCGATCACGCACCCTTCCCTCTAGAATGGACCACGAAGACTTAATAATATTGAGATCTGGTGACTGTGGCAGCCAGGGAGGATGCGACAATTCATCCTCCCTCTCACGAAACCAAACCTGGGCGATGCATACCAGTTTGTTTATAAGCGCGAGTATTGAATTGAAAATATTACTCAGTTAGTATTGAACTACAAATACAGAAAATAGTTTAAATCTTTGCAGAGTTGTATAGATTCTTTGAAAACTGAGCTCTTTACCACAATACAAGAATCTTTTAACAATTATGTTCTGGATATTATGTCGACAATGCGGTGAAAATGGTACGAGGTCGACGGTGCCTGTGTGAACTGGAGCCCCATCGTCGTGCAACACAGCACCACCACTGGGGAACAAATATTGTACATGAGATGGACCTGATGAGCCAAAATGGTCACATAATCCTTGGCTATAACGCGACCTCGCCGAGTAACCATGGGTCTATGGAATACCACGATATGGCTGCCCAATTCATTAGATAATAAATTAGAGGCTACCGGGATTTTCTGTGACCTATCAAAAGCCTTTGACTGTTTGAACCACACCATTGTCTTAAATAAGACTACTGGCCATTAAAATTGCTACACCACGAAGATGACGTGCTACAGACGCGAAATTTAACCGACAGGAAGAAGATGCTGTGATATGCAAATGATTAGCTTTTCAGAGCATTCACACAAGGTTGGCGCCGCTGGCGACACCTACAACGTGCTGCCATGAGGAAAGTTTCCAACCGATTTTCCATACACAAACAGCAGTTGACCGGCGTTGCCTGGTGAAACGTTGTTGTGATATCTCGTGTAAGGAAGAGAAATGCGTACCATCACGTTTCCGACTTTGATAAACGTCGGATTGGAGCCTATCGCGATTGCGGTTTATCGTATCGCGACATTGCTGCTCGCATTGGTCGAGATCCAATGACTGTTAGCAGAATATGGAATCGATGGGTTCAGGAGAGTAATACGGAACGCCGTGCTGGATCCCAACGGCCTCGTATCACTAGCACTCGAGATGACAGGCATCTTATCCGCATGGCTGTAACGGATCTTGCAGCCACGTCTCGATCGCTGAGTCAACAGATGGGGACGTTTGCAAGACAACAACCATCTTCACGAACAGTTCGACGACATTTGCTGCAGCATGGACTATCAGCTCGGAGACCATGGCTGCGGTTACGCTTGACGCTGCATCACAGACAGGAGCGCCTGCGATGGTGTACTCAACGACGAACCTGGGTGCACGAATGGCAAAACGTCATTTTTTGGATGAATCCAGGTTCTGTTTACAGCATCGTGATGGTCACATCCGTGTTTGGCGACATCGCGGTGAATGCACATGGGAAGCTTGTATTCGTCATCGCCATACTGGCGCATCAACCAGCGTGATGGTATGGGGTGCCATTGGTTACACGTCTCGGTCACCTTATCTACATCTACATACATATTCCGCAATCCACCATACGGTGCGTGGCAGAGGGTACCTCGTACCACAAGTAGCATCTTCTCTCTCTGTTCCACACCCAAACAGAACGAGGGAAAAATGAATGCCTATATGCCTCTGTACGAGCCCTAATCTCTCTTATCTTATCTTTGTGGTCTTTCTGCGAAATATAAGTTGGCGGCAGTAAAATTGTCCTGCAGTCAGCCTCAAATGCTGGTTCTCTGAATTTCCTCAGTAGCGATTCACGAAAAGAACGCCTCCTTTCCTCTAGAGACTCCCACCCAAGTTCCTGAAGCATTTCCGTAACATTCGCATGATGATCAAACCTACCAGTAACAAATCAAGCAGCCCGCCTCTGAATTGCTTCTATGTCCTCCCTCAATCCGACGTGATAGGGATCCAAAACGCTCGAGCAGTACTCAAGAATAGGTCATATTAGTGTTCGCATTGACGGCACTTTGAACAGTGGACGTTAGATTTCAGATGTGTTACGACCCGTGGCTTTACTCTTCATTCAATCCCTGCGAAACCCTACATTTCAGCAGGATAATGAACGACCGCATGTTGCATGTCCAGTGCGGTCCTTTCTGGATACAGAAAATGTTCGACTGCTGCCCTGGCCAGCACATTCTCCAGATCTCTCACCAATTGAAAACGTCTGGTCAATGGTGGCCGAACAACTGGCTCATCACAATACGCCAGTCACCACTCTTGATGAACCGTGGTATCGTGTAGAAACTGCATGGGCAGCTGTACCTCTACACGCCATCCAAGCTCTGTTTGACTCAATGCCCAGGCGTATCAAGGCCGTTTCTACGCCCAGAGGTGGTTGTTCTGGGTACTGATTTCTCAGGATCTATACACCCAAATTGCGTGAAAATGTAATCACATGTCAGTTCTAGCGTAATATATTTTTCCAATGAATACACGTTTATCATCTGCATTTCTTCTTGGTGTAGCAATTTTAATGGCCAGTAGTGTAGATTATTACGGTGTCACCGGTGGTGCTGCGAAATGGTTTGGGTTTTATCTAAAGGCTGTTGTTGCGAAATACCTGTGCAGTAAGCAGTCAGTCTTCATCTGATTGGGAATTAATTACGTGTGATTTTCCTCAAGGTTTCATCTTGGGTCCATTGCTTTCCCTTGTGTACATTATTGACCTCTTGTCTGTTACATTGCCAGATGCTCAGTTTGTTTTGTTCACAGATGATACAAACCTTGCAATAAGTAGCAAGTCAATTACAGATTTAGAAAGGGGTACTAATCAAATTTTCACTAACACTTATAAAATGGGTTAAGCTAATTCACTGTCATTAAACTTTAAAAGACCCACTGTATGCAGTTCAGAACGTGTAAGAGACTTCCTTCCAACATAAATATAACATATGAAGACATGCAGATCGAGGAGGTTGACAGTGTTAAATTTCTGGGATTACAACTCGATAATAAATTCAGTTGGTAAGGGCATACCACAGAATTATTTAAGTGCCTAAACAAGTCTGTATTTGCAGTGAGAATGAGGTCAGATGTAGGAGATATAAATATAAAAAAGTGGCATAGTTTCTTACTTTCATTCTATTATGTCATACGTATTCATATTCTGGGGTAACTCATCAAACCGAGCAAAAGTTTTTAGTGTACAAAAGCTTGTAGTAAGAATCATTTGTGGTGTAAATTCAAGAACATCATGTGGAAACCTGTTCAAGAAACTTTGTACTGTAACCACTGCTTCTCAGTATATATATTCCGTAATGAAATTAATTGCAAGTAATATATCTCTATTTCCAACCAATAGCTCAATACATAGCGTCAATACTAGGAATAAGAACAATCTACATAAAGACCTCAAATCACCTACCTTGGTCGAAAAAGGGGTCCAATATTCAGGTACACACATTTTCAATAAATTGCCATCAACCATTAAAAACTTGGTTTCAGATAAAGCACGGTTAAAACATAATTCGAAAGACTTTTTGATAGGCAACTCCATCTACTCTATAGATGAATATCTCATCAGGAGCTGTTAGGCTAGCTTAAGTAAAAGTGTCTGTTAAATTTCAGTTTTGACAGCACTTTGCCCCAACAGTCAGTATTAGGTATTTTGTGTATGATAAGTTTATTAATAGTGCTTAACAATTTTTCATTCTGACAGCGTATTAATTCTGTAAATATTAGCGGTTCCAGTTTACTGTATGGTATTCACTTATTTTTACAATCTCCTGACAAATGATCGGGGTAGTAAGTATTATATTCAACACGAGAATCATCTCATGCTCAGGTCTTTGGAATGAAAACTGAATCTAATGTAGTCTAATCTCTTCAAATCCTCACCGAACCCCCACCATGTTTCACTATCGGAATGTGAACTCGGCCAGAAATTGGAAACACCGTGAAACAAGATTCATCTGACCAAATGACTTTCTTCCAGTGGTCCACTGTCCATGTTTTATGGCTTTGACACCCTGTTTTCCTGTTACAAGTATTTGCATCACTGATGTGTGGTTCTGGAATTCCAGGTCGCCCTGCTTTTCGCTGCTTCTAGCGCCCCCTTCGTGTTGTTTTGTTGCTGACAAGGTTCAGGAGTGCGACAGTCATTTCTGCGGTGACTTTTCTGTTTGTCGTCCCCATATTTTTCGTCACATTCTTCTTCAGTGACCGCCCGTCACGATCACTCAACACACGCTTTCGTCCGCATTATGACACAGCTGGTAATGTTTTCCTCGTATCGGTATAAATATTCGATACGGTGCCTCTCGAAACATCAAAACGTCAGCTGTCTTGGTTACGAAAGCACCCACCATACGAGCAGAAACAACTTGCCCACGTTCGACTTCGTTTAGCGCCGACATAATGCACTCGCTACTACACAGAACACTTTTCTGACCACTGCTGACACACATGGAGCGTACTAAGGGCACTGCATAGGTGCCGTTAGTGGGCAAATACGACAGGGAAACCTGCAGGCTTGACTATCATCAGCATTTATATTCAGGGATGTGTTTCTCGGGTGTTTCCATATTTTTGTCCAACCCCCGTAAATGTCGACAGCAGGTAAGAAATGTAAGTATGATAAAACGAAGAATACAGGGCGTCCCAAAAAGAATGACCCGATTTTAAATAGAATTACTTATTAGGAAGAAGGGCTTAACACCATCAAATTGCATATTAAATTACTCAGAAAAGACAGAAGTTTATAAAAAGCCATCACAAATGTTAAGTATGTCCTCCATTGGGTGCATGGACGACATATAGCCGATAGCCGAATTCATCCCAGACTGAGCATAAGGTGTCTTCTGTCACTGAAGCTACATCACCTGATATTCCGGTTTTTAGTTCATAAGTGTCACGAGGTAAGGGAGGAACGCAAACACAGTGTTTAACATATCCCCACAGGAAGAAATCACATGGTGTTAAGTCAGGGGACCTAGGAGGCCAAGAATGTAACGCCTGGTCTCGCAGTCGTGTATGCACTATCCAATGTTGAGGCACGTTGGCATTGAGGAAACTGTGCATGTTGTTGTGCCAGTGTGGTGGAGCCCCATCTTGCTGACAGATGAAATTGTCAGAGTCAAATTGTGGGAATAACCAGATCTGTAGCATTGCAAGATATGATTGTCCTGTTATGGTTTATCCTCAAAAAAGTGGGGTCCATAAACCCTGCTTTGCGAAACAGCACAAAAACATTCACTTTTGGTGAATCACGTTCATGTTTAATTGCTTCATGAGGATTTTCGAGCCCCCCCATATACACACATTATGACGATGAACCTTACCGCTAATATGGAAAGTTTCCTCATTGTTCCATGTCCTCTAGAATAGCATTGCGAAAGTCCACTCGCTTCACTTTGTCAGTATCTTGAAGAGCTTGTACCAGTTTTAATTGGTATGGTTTGAGGGCGAAACGACACCGTAACACACGCCACACTGCCATGCGCGGTAGCGCAAGTTCTCGGCTAGCACAACGCGTAGACTTGTGGTGGCTCCGCTGAAATGCTCGTCGGATTTGTTCCACCGTTTGTTTAGGAACCTGTGGCCGACCAGGACTTTAGCCTTTACAGAGACACCCTGTGTTTTCAAATTGTTTATACCACTGTCGAATGTTCTTTGGTGATGGTGGTTTAGCATGAAATCGAATATGAAGCGCCCACTGAACTGCGATCACTGATTGAGTACGACTAAATTCAATAACACAATACGCCTTTGTTGTACGGACGCCATATTGTGCGAGATTGGCTGCACGCTCCAGGTCAGCGCTCGTAGCGACATCTAGCAGATTTTTTCTGAACCTCTAGGCCATGCCGTTTACATCTAGCGCTGTTTCAGTTACCTAGTGACATTGTCTCAATAGTATTACAAGTTAAAATCAGGCCATTCTTTTTGGGACACCCTGTATTAATAAAAGTATATAGTGGAAAATAGCATCGGCAGTAAAAAGACGTTAAGGGAAACGTGTTCGGAATTCATTGTCTCAAGTGTTTAAGGTTTACAGCCACGTATGCTTGATACGAAACTGTAATCGGTCTTTACGAGGTTTCGTCTAAACTTACTCTTTTTGCCCTAACCTATGCTCCCGTAGGGACTGTGAAGACAAAATTGGATGGATAGGAACAGACACAGAGGTATTTAAACAGGAATTCTTCCTGTACTCCACATTTGAAAATTTGAAAGTGATCCTACCTTCAAACTTATTTTATATCCAAATGGTTCGTACCTGGACATGGATCCCTTATGAAAACTTTATCTACCGAGTCCCCTCTACAACGCCTAGAAGCCTGGAATATGAATTGGGAGACACCCTTTGTTGTTATAACTACACTCCTGGAAATGGAAAAAAGAACACATTGACACCGGTGTGTCAGACCCACCATACTTGCTCCGGACACTGCGAGAGGGCTGTACAAGCAATGATCACACGCACGGCACAGCGGACACACCAGGAACCGCGGTGTTGGCCGTCGAATGGCGCTAGCTGCGCAGCATTTGTGCACCGCCGCCGTCAGTGTCAGCCAGTTTGCCGTGGCATACGGAGCTCCATCGCAGTCTTTAACACTGGTAGCATGCCGCGACAGCGTGGACGTGAACCGTATGTGCAGTTGACGGACTTTGAGCGAGGGCGTATAGTGGGCATGCGGGAGGCCGGGTGGACGTACCGCCGAATTGCTCAACACGTGGGGCGTGAGGTCGCCAGTGGTCGGCGGAAGGTGCACGTGCCCGTCGACCTGGGACCGGACTGCAGCGAACCACGGATGCACGCCAAGACCGTAGGATCCTACGCAGTGCCGTAGGGGACCGCACCGCCACTTCCCAGCAAATTAGGGACACTGTTGCTCCTGGGGTATCGGCGAGGACCATTCGCAACCGTCTCCATGAAGCTGGGCTACGGTCCCGCACACCGTTAGGCCGTCTTCCGCTCACGCCCCAACATCGTGCAGCCCGCCTCCAGTGGTGTCGCGACAGGCGTGAATGGAGGGACGAATGGAGACGTGTCGTCTTCAACGATGAGAGTCGCTTCTGCCTTGGTGCCAATGATGGTCGTATGCGTGTTTGGCGCCGTGCAGGTGAGCGCCACAATCAGGACTGCATACGACCGAGGCACACAGGGCCAACACCCGGCATCATGGTGTGGGGAGCGATCTCCTACACTGGCCGTACACCACTGGTGATCGTCGAGGGGACACTGAATAGTGCACGGTACATCCAAACCGTCATCGAACCCATCGTTCTACCATTCCTAGACCGGCAAGGGAACTTGCTGTTCCAACAGGACAATGCACGTCCGCATGTATCCCGTGCCACCCAACGTGCTCTAGAAGGTGTAAGTCAACTACCCTGGCCAGCAAGATCTCCGGATCTGTCCCCCATTGAGCATGTTTGGGACTGGATGAAGCGTCGTCTCACGCGGTCTGCACGTCCAGCACGAACGCTGGTCCAACTGAGGCGCCAGGTGGAAATGGCATGGCAAGCCGTTCCACAGGACTACATCCAGCATCTCTACGATCGTCTCCATGGGAGAATAGCAGCCTGCATTGCTGCGAAAGGTGGATATACACTGTACTAGTGCCGACATTGTGCATGCTCTGTTGCCTGTGTCTATGTGCCTGTGGTTCTGTCAGTGTGATCATGTGATGTATCTGACCCCAGGAATGTGTCAATAAAGTTTCCCCTTCCTGGGACAATGAATTCACGGTGTTCTTATTTCAATTTCCAGAAGTGTATATACAGAACAATGAATAAAAAGAAGGGGAAAAGAAACCCTAATAAAGCTCTACAAATCATTGGCAATACCGCCTGTACTACATTCCAATGCGACATACACAGTAACAGCTATAAATGAACGAAGAATGCAAGATGTGGAAATGAGGTCTTTGAGAAGAGCTGCCGGTCAGGGTGGCCGAGCTGTTCTAGGCGTTACAGTCTGGAACCGCGCGCCGCTACGGTCGCAGGTTCGAATCATGCCTCGGGCATGGATGTGTGTGATGTCATTAGATTAGTTAGGTTTAAGTAGTTCTAAGTTCTAGGGGACTGATGACCTCAGAAGTTAAGTCCCATAGTGTACAGGGCCATTTGAACCATTTGAGAAGAGCTGCTGGCTATAACGTGTCTGGTATCACAACAGATACACTCTAAGATTAAAAAAATGAAGCACTAAGAATGAGTTATCCGAATGGGATGGAAATTAGTAAATATGATGTACATATACAGACAAACAAATAATTAAAATTTCAGAAAAACTGGATGATTTATAGAGTTATTGGATGCCCTCCTGAGGGCTATCGTGCTCAATTTTTTTTCCAATTTGTGTGTTAGATCGTCAAAATCTCGAGCTAGTTGGAGAGTCCTGTCCATAATGCTCCAAACATTCTCAGGTGGGCAGAGATCCGGCGACTTTGCTGGCCAAGGTAGGGTTTGAAAAACATGAAAACAGGGAGTAGAAACTCTCGCCGTATGCCAGTGGGCGTTATCTTGCTGAAATGTCAGGATGGCTTGCCACGAAGGGCAACAAAACTGAGCGTAGAATATCGCCGACGTACAGCTGTGCTGTAAGGGTACCGCGAATGACAAAGGTGTCCCGCTGTGAAATGAAATCGCACCTCAAACCATCGCTCATGGTTGTCGGGCCATAGAGTGGGCGACAGCCTGGTTGGTATCCCACCGCTGTCCAGGGCGTCTCTTCGCTGGTCATCGGAGGTCAGTTGGAAGCGGGACTCATCACTGAAGACAATTCCACTTCATTCAATGAGATTCCAGCCCGAAGACGCGTCTGGAGACGCCCTGGACAGTCGTTCGATATCAACTTGACTGATCTGAGGAGTTATTTCTTTTCATAGCAGGCCACCTTTGGTTGTCATCAGCGGCACACTTACATCACAGCGGTTCGTCGATGATGTTCCACGCCCCATCTTATTGCCCTTCATGGCAAGCCATCCTGGGCTTACATTTCAGCAAGATAATGCCCACCTGCACACGTCGAGAGCTTCTAATGCTTGTTTTCATAGTTGCCAAATCCTACTGTGACCAGCACTGTGTGATATCCTGAAGGTTAGTTAGGTTTAAGTAGTTCTATATGATGACCTCAGATGTTAAGTCCCAGAGTGCTTAGAGCCATTTGAACCATTTAGTAGACCCTCAGCTGCATAATCAACAATTCGAGCTGTTGTCAACAGGAATGATGATAAGCATCATTTACGCAATATATATTTAAGCTATTATTCAGTGGCCTCGTGCTGTCGATGAAAACTTTTGGGGTTATTATCCGAATCGTGGTGTCATGTTGTTGCAACGTTTCGACAAATTTCCTTATCATCCTATGGCGAATAGTCGGATTAGGTACATGTCCAGTTTGTTCCTTTACAGCAACTGGACCTTCTGCTGAAGACCCAAAACGGGTGGAGCGGCGCCTGGGCGCTGAGTCCCGGAGCTGTCTGTCTTTTCCCTCCGCCGCTTTCACATCAGAATGTCCTTGACATATACTTGCTAAGGATACATCCCATGTGAAATTCGGATCGAGACTGCTGTCCTGGTTGACAAGATTTCTAAAACAAACATGTGGCATTCGATGAACCTCTGTTCTGTCACTGCAGACTTGTTGGTTTAGCCCACGTGAACGCTCCTCACATGTTCTGAACAGTGCTTCGAGACGTATTGCTATGTCTGATCGATGTAATGGACGCCACACTCGCAACTGATGCTGTAGACACCAGGTGCCCATAGCCCTAGATGGTCTTTGACTAACTTGGAACATAGTCTTGATTTTGATTGTTGACGAGAATTTGACTTTTATGTTCTCCATTATCCTGGCAATCTTGGTTGTGGCCGATCCTGTGGACGGAAGGAGCGACAGGCGCTTGGTTTCTCCTTTTGGGTTCTTTTGTTTCTTCTTCTTGGTAGGCTGGAGAGTCCATATTATTTGCATCTTCGACCAGCAGAAGCTGTAACTCGTCGTATACGGCTCACGCTCTTTGTACCAGGATTATTAGCACAGATTTGCATTGCATTGGATGGTGGCAGCTATTTGCATTTATGTACACATGCATGTGTGTCCTCTTCCTATAGACAGAATGTCCCAGCTTGAAATCGGGGATCTCTACCACTATGTTTAGGATGACTAGGCGTCCGTTTTTTCTATTTCATGATGAACCTGATGTTTTTGTGTATGCTGTTAGGGAGGCACAGGAATTCTTATTGGTTTCCTTCTTCATGCAGCCAAACCAAGAATGTGACGTCCATATAACTGTAAATCCCTTTGGTGTCAAGTGTGTGATTCTGAAAGCTGTTTCCTCAAGTTGTTCCTTATGTAGGTTATCGATGTCTGGTGCTAGAGGAGATCCCATGGTGACAGCGTCTACCTGTTCATAGAACTTTGTCAAACCGGAAGTAGCTGGTGGTGAATGCATGTTGAAACAGTTTCACCATGTCGCTCTCAAAGTGATTCTAGTAATACAGTAGAATCTTCTAGCTGTACCCACGTGAAGAGAAGTGACGTAGGAGTTGACTAATAGATCATTCACTTTCACTGACGTTTTTTTCGACGTAGAGTGGAAAGTTGTGCATGAGAAGTTTTGGTAGCTGTGCTAGGTGTATGTTTATGCCTTACGTTGGCGAATTTTTAATGTTCAGTATCTGACATAGTGGAATTTCCTCTCTGTGTATTTACGGGAAGCCATAAGGCCATGGTGTTACTGGTGGTCTGGGGTAAACCAGTTGGCCATATCTCCGTGTGGCATCATAGCTAGTTGATACTGTCCAGGGGGCAATCATTCAGGTTCAGAGGTTGGTAATGGGAGATCCACAGTCATCCGACAGGGATAGCGACCAGCGCCAGCCAACCAATAGCCATACTAGTGCCATGTCCCTTGAGCTGAGGCACCTCCGGTGCTAAGGATCATGAGGACAAAGCGATCGCCCAACCGCAGTTGTGTCCAGTTCCTACAGAGTGGAAGACGGTTTCTTGGTGAACTGTTGTGTAGCTGTAGTCTAGATCATTCTAGTATCGACACAGTGTAGTCGCAGCATTCTTTACGAAAGACTTGTATCTGGAAATCATCAAGGAGTCATTTTATTGAAGTTAAGTATAACATAATAATTTCCGAGAGCTTGTATTCTCTCATTCCTTTTATTCTGCATCAGTACCATGCACTGTCCCGACAGGTCATGAGTAATTTTGGCAACGAGATCACATGGTCACTTCACCTTGTCTGGACCTGAGTTGTTGAGGAGTGAGATGGTGTTCCTTGTCACATTTGGTGCAGAATACTTCTTCACTTGGTTCTATTCTGGATACTGTAATAGCATCTCAGACGTTTGCCAACATTCCACTGACTGTAACAGCATTGTTGCATTGCCTTTGTCAGCTGCTAGGACGAATGTGTCATTATCCTCAAAAAGGGAATGTATAGCTTGCATTCTGCCACTGAGACAGTATGCTTTGGCGTTTTGGCTTTCTCAAGGGCCCTGCTGGTCTCCCTTCTGAACTGTTCAGTGGTATCAGAGGGGAGACCGCACATGGCTTGCTAGAAGCTGCTGCTAATCTCTCACTTAGGTGATATGATCTTGGACCTGGTGGAAAAATCAGACGTTTTTTCCAGCACGGATGTTGTCGCCTTATCCAGTTCTTTTCCCGTCAAACTGATGGTAATCCTCGACTCACTTGTGTCGACATTCTGCAGGCAAGCACCTGGAAGTCGGCGGAACTTGTATTATTTCAGGGTAGCTTTCTGCTTGCAGATTTCCTTCTGTGTGCAGGCCCACTAACAGCCAGGACTGCTAGGATAATGGAGACACACAACATAAAAACCATTTTCCACTCAGCAGTTAAAACCGAGATTATGCTCGTGTCAGTCGAAGATCAACTAGAGCTATGGGCACTTGGCGTCTGCATCATGTGTTGCGAGTGTGGCATGCGGTACATTGGCCAGATGCAGCGACATAACTCACAGCACAGCTCAGAACATGTGGGGGGCGTTCACCTCAGCTGAACCGACAAGTATGCAGTGCACAGCACACCATCAATGAAGGCCACATGTTTGTTTTTGAACAAACAAAGGTGCAGTGCCACACCAACTGGTTCTGGGGTACGTTCATCAAAGAGGCAATGGAAATAAGAGTACACAACGATCTTGTCAACTGGGATAGTAGTTTCCAATTGAGTTCCACATGGATGTGGTGTTTGTAAAAATACATCAGCAACAGAATGAGATTTTCACTCTGCAGCGGAGTGTGCGCTGATATGAAACTTCCTGGCAGATTAAAACTGTGTGCCGGACCGAGACTCGAACTCGGGACCTTTGCCTTTCGCGGGCAAGTGCTCTACCAACCGAGCTACTCAAGCACGACTCACGCCCCGCCCTCACAAAGGTCCCCAGTTCGAGTCTCGGTCCGGCACACAGTTTGAATCTGCCAGGAAGTTTCACATCAGCAACACTCTGACGTGAAAGCAGCAGAGGCAGTGGCTGGAATATCATCTATCCTGGAGGCATGCGACTGGCCGATCCACTGATCCCTCAGCAGAGGGCCTGTGGACGTACATTGCTATCAATAAACGAACTGGACGTGAACTCAACAGTTATCCTGAAGATGACGAGTAAAATTTTGTTTAAAAATTTCATCACTGAAATTTCGTTTAAAAATTTCATCACTGAAATTTCGTTTAAAAATTTCATCACTGAAATTCGGTGAGAAAGCCTGCATTCCCATAAAGTTCTGTCTTTAATCCATGGTGTAATTCTGGCTTCTTCTCTTTCTTATACCTTTGTGTCACATCGATGCAGGGTCGGCATGGCTAGTAAGTGATTTGGGATAGTTAATTTAAGTGGTGGCCAGATGCTCTTCCTATTGACACTACATAAGCCCCCCCTTCTCCCATCCCAGGACGGACTTGTGTACCTCAGTTGTGTGCATTTAGTGTTATTCCTGTGAAAGTGTGAGAGAGTTTTCTAAACATTTGTGAACTGTGTAACTGAAGTGGTACTGGGGTATCAGCCCAGTATTCACCTAGTGAGGCGTGGGAAACCGCCCAAACAGCACATCCAGGCTGGCCTGCACACAGACCCTCGTCGTTTATCCGCTGGGTGGATTCAATCTGGGCCCCCACACCTCCCCGTTCCGGAAGCGGCGCTTTAATGCGCGTGGCTATCTGGGTATGTTGTGTGATTATTGTGGCTGTTTGGAGATAATTTATACCTAATTTCCAGATTTCATTAACCATGACAGCAACTACCATATTTGCATTTATTTCACCTGGCAAGATTAGAGGCAACAGAGCCTGGCTTATTTTGGAGCAGGCATCTTTAGAGACACTATAGTGTGTACGGTACATGAGGTGTGCACCACAACGTTGTTCTTGATGTAGACACCGGTTCAAAAACCCGTTTGATGCAAGTCTCTACGCTAGTCTGTCCAGGGCAAGCCCTTTTATTTATGCATAATTTCTGTTTTGCATATTTAATGTATCGTTGACAGTTGAAAAGGTTATACGTGTTTTAGAGAGCTCGGTGAATTTTTGCTTTCGAAAAAGATACATCAAAGATTTGCATTAAATTTTGCTTGAAAAATGAAATAAAGTGCAGTATCGCGTTCGAAACATTGACTGTGGCTTTTGGCGAATTTCCTACGACTAAGACAAGAGTTTACGAGTAGGACAAACGTTTCAACGAGGGTCGAGAAGACGAAAACGACGACCGCCCTGGACGCCCGAACACATCAGTTACTGACCAAAATGTGGAAGAAGTAAAGAAAATGCTTCTGGAAAATAGCCAAATCACCATCAGAGAGGTTGCTGGCGACGTCGGCACTTTCTTTGGCTCGTGCCAAGCAATTTTTTCGGATGTTTTGGGCATGAAACGTGAAGCAGCAAAATTACCAAATATAACGTTGCGTAGACCTCTCCCAGGAACTGCTGAATCAAGTCGACAGCAATCCAGAACTTCTAAAGAAGGTTACAACAGGTGACGAAACATGGGTATATGGGTGCGATGCCGAAACCAAGGCCCAGTTGCCCCAATGAAAAATACCTGAAGAGCCAAGACCGAAACAAATTCGACGAATTCGATCATGTGTGAAGGTTCTCCTCATTCTTCCGTCCGATTGCAACGGGAAAGTGCATCATGAGTTCCTGCCTTTTGGTCGTACGGTCAATAAGGAATTCTACCTGGAAGTTATGCGACATCTGCCTGAAGCCGTCTGACGAAAACGACCATAATTGTGGCGAAACCACTCATGGAAACTGAATCTCGTTAATTAATGCTTCTGCTCACACCTCATTGCTTATCTGTGATTTTCTGACAAACAAAACAGTTATGATGCCTCAGCGACCATATTTACTGGGCATGGCCCCTTCTGACTTCTATTCATTCCCAAGACTTAAGAGAACCATGAAAGGACATAGTTTTGCCATCATTGATGAAATGATAACAGAATTGCTGAAAGAGATGAACATCGTGATGAAAAGTGAGTTCCAGATGTGCTTCCAAGATTGGAAAAAGCACTGACACTAGTATATTATATCTGAGGGGCATTGCTGTGAAGGAGACAAAGTTGATGTTGAATAAATAAAGATTCTTTAAGAAAAACAAAATTTGCTGTTACTTTCTGATTACACCTCATACATAGTTAAGACACAATACACACATTCGTGAAGAAAATGTGCCAGTCTATCAGATAAAAGTGAACCTTTCCAACTAGGCAGCTGAACCTGTCCCTCGGATACTCCCTGCCTACCTCAATATATGGCTTTACTTTGATAACTGTTACTTTTATCTTAAAAATACCTAAATTTATCTGTTAGTGGTAAATTAATGCCTATGTGTATGCTGACAGAATTATCATGAAGGAAGAACAAGAAGAAGAAAATTTCCATTAAAGGTGCATGGTAAAATGAAACAAGACAATACTGTTTTATGAGTCATTGTGCAGTGTGGTCAGAGAAAACCAGCTTGCATGCCTCCTCAGACTTCTGAAACGCCGGCCGCGGTGGCTGAGCGGTTCTAGGCACTTCAGTCCGGAGCCGTGCGACTGCTGCGTCGCAGGTTCGAATCCTGCCTCGGGCATGGATGTGTGTGATGTCCTTAGGTTAGTCAGGGTTAAGTAGTTCTAAGTTCAAGGGGACTGATGACCTCAAATGTTAAGTCCCATAGTGCTCAGAGCCATTTGAACCATTTGAACTTCTGAAACACTTTAATTCTGTGCAGGATGGGTACCCGTGTAGCAGCTACTGCTGGGCATTTCCCAGACAAGAGCCTATCAGGAGTGCCACGACTACTGGAAGACCTCGCTCGACTTGCTGAGGATCACGATTCTGCAGACATCGTCTTTCTTGTGGGGCGAGAGGAGGTCCCTGTTTATGCTCACAGGCTTATACTCATGGTCAGGTACAGTATATGGACTCTTTTTTATTGTTATATATAGTCTCACCAGTTAGTTGGGAGTTACTAAATACATGTCATATGATGGTGCAATGCCAATCTTTTTTAAAATTAATTTTACAAGGAAACAAAATGGCTGACCAGCACTTACATTCAAAAGCAAATAAAAACAGAAAAAAACTATCCTAAGTTTTGGAATTATTAGTCACTTGCTGAGGGAGGAAACAAGGATCGGTTGACAAAGGTTACTCAGACCCCAAGTTGAGAGGGGTTCCATCCATTGTGAGGGCAAGAGGAGACAAAGATGAAGGAAGAGGTGTAAGAAAGAGTTGGTGCTCAAAGTTAGTACATTGGTGAGCAACTGTGTCAACTTTAGACCACAGACAAAAGAAGTACAGAGAGAGAAGTAAAGATACATTAAGTTCAAGAGAAATGAGAAGTGAAAAGAATAGTGCAACAAAAAACTAGGATAAAAGCAGAATAGGGGGCATTAGAAAACCAAAAGGAGAGAGAGAAAGGGAAACATGAAGATAAAAGAGTAACAGAGCAAATAAATAAATGCTACAAAGCAGCACGTATGTTAATGAAGGTTAAGTGAGGAAGGGTGGTGTCACACATGGATACGAAGTAGGCGAGTGTCAGCACTGTTCAGAACATGTGAGTTTGAACGTGATACTCACGTAAATCATGATAACCTGCCATTGTAGCAGCAGTAACGAATCTGACCATTGCGCCAGACACTTGTCTTATATAGGCTTTGCCAACGACAGCGCTGTATTCTGCCTGTGTACATGTCTCTGTATTTGAATATGAATGCCTATACCAGATTCTTTGGTGCTTCAGTTTGCAGGTAACTGAAAAATACATCATGGAGACTGTGTATTACCAATATTAGTGACTACCTATCCTATTACATTTGTGTATGGATCAAGAAAATGACTGTCTATATGTAATTACTGTAAGGCCTAATCTCTTCTTTTCATATCCTTAAGTGAGTTATATGATGGAGGTAACAGAATTGTTCTAAATTTACCTGATAAGGTTTTTCAAGAACATCATTAACTTTCTTTCCAATATTAGCTTCCTGAACATTTTGTATGAGAAGTGCTGACCTGGTATGATCCTTGCTGTGTGATTTTCAATTCATATTCTGTCTCCAGTCATTCCTACGCGATATGCACTCCAGATGATGGAGAAGTACTCTACATTATTCAGACTAGCTTATTGTGTGCTGTTTCTTTTACAGACGAATTACACTTTCCTAGAACCCTCTAAACAGATCTAAGCCCTATCTTGGCCTTTATTGCCACAGGTTTTTTCCTATTTCATATTGATTCACAGAATTACCTCCTAGATATTTAACCAAACTGATAGCCTCTTCACATCTACCATTGATCTTGTAACTGCATACTGTCTGAGTCTTTCCTTTTGTTACGACCATTATCTTGCATTTATCCACATTTAAAGAGAGCTGCCATTCTGTGCACCAAGTGGAAATGCTGCCTAAGCTTTCAAGTGTTCCCTTACTTCCCTGTAGACAACAGCATGGTCTGTGAACAATCTGACACTGCAGATGACCCAATCTGATAAAACTGTTTGTGTACATCTATAACATTGTATTACTTTCAGCTGCTGAATATCTGGCAACCAGTACAATATTCTAGGTCCTATTCATAAAAAATTCTTTGAGATAGCCACATATGTACAATGTTAGTCTGTATGATTGTATCTTTATTATCATTTAATTACCTGGGGCAATAACAAATGATTTTTGGAAATCTAGCAAGGAAAAAATCCCCCTATTCCTACAGCTACTATTTTGCAAGATATCATGTGCAGAAGGTGAACTATATTTCAGATGAGTGTTTTTTTCTGGAAAAGTGCTGGTTAATTGAGAGCAGCTTCCTTATCCCCAGGAGTATCATAATATTCAAGCTTAGAAAATGCTCTAGGAACCTTCAACATCCAGCCGACAGGGATATAGATTTAACATTGTCTGCATAGGAAATTGGAAGCAAGAATGATAAGCATTTAACATCCCACTGATAACTTTCGTAAAAGGTGATCTACAATCAATGTAGGCTCAATCTATTTTATCTATAACAAGATATATACATACAGGATGCTTCTCAGAAACAGTGCAAGCTATTGTAAGTCAATACTCCAAGTTCATTCCATGCAATATCAATGGGTTGTGTGTTACAAGAGAATACAATATAAACACCAATAGCACGCTCACTGCACACTCCACAGATTGCACCACAACTGACCCAGACAGCCTCTGGTCTGGCTTACGTATATGCTGGATGCTCGTGTGGTCTCATTAGAGAGCATTCTTGATGACAAGTGCCCTCTTGAGTAGTAGTGCCACTGCGGTCGACAGTAATGTTATGTCTGCTATTCGGTTTCCATAGTGACATCAGATGATACCACTACAACCCTTCCCACCCCCACCCCTCTCCTCCTCACCGCCACACCAAATCCCGAGCAGTGACCAACTGTCAGGGAGAAGACAAAGTGGTTCATGATCCAGAATGGGCCAACCCTGGGAAAGGCCCATGCAGATCACTGCAGAAGGCCAGGCCAGGGCGAAGGTCGATGGAAGATTCATGAATCGCCACAGGACTGGAGCATCAGCCCGGGACATCAAAGCAAGTGGCTACTGACCAGAATGGTGAAGGCAAAGTTGATTTCGATGGCAACAAGGAAGTCTGTAGGTGCAAGGGTCAATAAACATCACAGATGGAGATCACCCATGGATCCAGATTGGATGGTGTCTGGAATTACCAGCCCACACCATGGTACCTACCTGGAATTCAGAGAGCTCGGCAATGATGTGCACTGGCAGTTTGTGTTACACATCCAAGACAGTGCTCTTGGAACGACCATTTAGCCCCTATGTCAGTTTGTTGTTGTTTATTGGGGTGGCCCAGTAAGTTGCTAGAAAATGACAGAGGGAATTAGGTGCAGCATTAATCATCATTTCCTTGTGAAGTTAGGTTTTGAAAGGGCAGATATACTATTCCATATGACTGTTGGAGGCGTGGTGAAAAGTGCGATGCAAACGTGTTGAATCTCACTATGGGCATAAATCTGTTTGAAGTCATGTGAGATAAACACTGTCCGATTATCAGAAACAAAGTGCATGGGGTCTCTTCAGGGGTAAAGTTTTTTTCATGGGCAACTGGAGACACATGGAACATAAAAAGAAAGTGAAGAAAGGTGTTGTGTACATAGTTCCGCATAGTCAGCACGTACACAACTTTCCCAATAGAGCGCACCCCGCTAAGCACAACAGCGCAGACGCAGCGCTCGTCCGTCTCCGCACTACGAGATGGCGCTGTCTTAGAGACGGACCAAATTCTGCTTCCGCCGATCCGTGTATTAATATGTAACGCAGCCAATGTGATTCCTACTAATGTAGAACCTTTTCTCCTCGCAGATCACACTCACGCAGTGATACCTGAACGCGCGAGGTATTATAACGAGTGTACAGACCTCCGATTAGTCAGTCTGCATTAGTCTGCCTTAGTCTGCATTAGTCTGTAGTCAAGTTTCAGTCTGCGTCTAATAAGATTATCGTATTCCTGTACATAGCCATGAAGATAAATGTATAGACACTTCGTAAACTATCAGAGATATGTGAGAATAAGATTAACGTACCAAGACCAAAGGAACTTCAGATTGTCAATTGGAAATAGAATCAAGTTAAGTAAGGTTTATGATTGTTATTATTTTAATAAATGTGTGTGAAAATTAATCAGGTTCTGTTTAAAGTTGGTCACTGTCAATCTGCTACTCTAAGCGTGCAAGTGGCATTTATATCGTCTGACCTAATCGCAGAAGATAAACATGCCACAATAAGACCACGAGACATATTGCTGACACTTGCCTACTTCGTTAGAGCGACAAGTCAAGTAATCTGATGGTGTGTGTACCGAAGGTCTTACAGTATGCACACCATAAAAGGAATCAAGACCAACTATATGGAGAAAAATATGGCAGCAAAATAAAGTGGATATACTCCCATAGCTCCCCAGTGTCAGACCAGGAAGAGGACTGCTAGGCACGTGCAGGTTGATACTCCTAACAGGCGGAACATTGACAAGCCAGTTCTGTGACGATTAAGTCCATATTTGGCCAGAGTACTTGTTGTCACACCAAACTTTTAATTCAGAACAGCCCCCAATGGGCAGCGTGCATGAGACCTAGCACTTGTGAGAGAGGGGAGAATAGAATGCAGTAGCGGTCCTCGTGCAAGACTCCACAACTGAATCTCTTGGTGTAGGTGTAGTTGATACCACTGTGGTCCGTAAGGATGCAATTTGGGTTCGGAAAACACGTCCAACCACCTGTGTCATACAAAGTGAGTGAGACAGCATTGGATTCTTGCAGGCAGTAGCCATGACATCACGTGATGTTAAGGGAAAGACTGACTGGTCGAATACAGATCGCAATCAAGCTGGAAACACACCAATTTAATTGGGTGAAGACTGGTATGGGTTCAAGGGAAATCAAACTGCACATCGGCGTTTGCATGTACCATCACTGCTTGATACTGGATAAAATAATGAAAATTAGATAAGTACAGAAATGGGTGATCCAATCTGCTAAGCAATGCAGAGGACCAAAGTTAGTGAGCAACACATGATGATCCATGGCAAGATGAAATTTTTGTTAAGTGCATAAATGATACCAAGGGTGTCCCACTCTATTTAAAACGTGGGAAAATTGTTGATAGAAAGTTGGTTCAATGGGTAAGACAGTTCAACTGGGTTTGCAATAAATTGTCCATAATAGCGTATGCTTTCAACTCTTTTTATTTTCATGGGAGGCGGCATTTTATTTATTGCTGCAACATAATTACTTGTTCGTTTCAGTCCGTTTGCCAAGAATTTGAACCCTAAATATACCAAGACATGTTTCATGGAAGAACACTTGTGCAGATTGCATTTCATCCATGTTTCAAAACATTGCAATCTGGGATTGGTTCACTAAAGTTTAACCGTGTGTTTAAACAGTTACTAATCAATGGCCAACTGAATATGTCACATAAATTTAATATTGTTATAGTATAGTATGAAATTTTCATCATTGTGATAATGATAGACCAAATGTTTGTGCACAGGTGTAAGAGCTTCCAGACGGCCAAGCGTGGTGAAGTGTGCCGCATCCCGGGCTGCTCTGTGTCCCCAGCAGCCCCAGGCACGCCCACCCCAGTGCGGCTGCCACACTTCCAGCCGGACACGTTCCGCAACTTCATGCTTTATGTGTACACCGGAAAGGTATGTGACTGTTTTCTTTCTCTTCTTTTTATTTGCCCTCAGCCCAGCAGTACACCTGTTATAATATGTCTATAAATTACGAGTGAGAAATATATTAGAAAAGAATCATTTTTAACTCTTAGGATGATACCCTCCTGCCCCCTCCCCCCCCCCCCCCCCCACACACACAGATGTGCTAAATTACCTCTACACATCACCACTTCGTTTGCAAAGCTTCACAACTCACAGGCCATTTGCCAGGCATTTTTTACCAACTTAATGCCTGTACAAATGCTACTGAAAGAAACAACACAAAAGCAATAGGAGCAATGTTCTTATTTAAAATGAGTCAAGATACATGTGGGAATGTCAATCCGCAGTAAAGCATGATCAATTTTAAAGCCATGCACTTTCTAAAATTGCTAGTCTAATACAAGCGACACTACAAAGAAGGTACCCACTACACAGAGCATCCAACACACTGGCAGGAAAGACAAAGACACAGAATTCAGAAAAAAAGGTACTCAAACTTTTTTTCAGTGACAGCCTTCGACTAATTGTAACTGTTTCATCACACAGCTCCCCCTCCCACAAACCTCGTAGAACAGAGCTCCTGGGATGAAGGGATATTTGTGACATACAATCAAGCCTACCCTTGTGCAGAATGACCCTTTGACTGCTGGGGACATGTTAACTCGTCATTCCTCGCCGTTCCCCTTTCGCGCCTGACGTGTAGAAGCGCTAAAGCCGTCGGCACACGGACCGTGCATCCGAACGTTGAGCGTGCCGAGTTTCTCACGTCATAGCGTGGAATATCACGTTCGGAAGTCTTCCCAAGCGTGCAGGGCAATATCTAGCAGGTGAGATATTCTGAGCGTGCGACTGAGCGTTGACCAATGAGATGTCACAACGCCACCCACGTCACACGCACACCATCTCCCTTCAGTATAGAGTTGTAATGCGCCATATTGGCATTCATTTCAAGCCTATACGTATATATGCCGTTTATGAGCACCAGCAAATTGAGAATCACTCGAAAACCCGTTGTTAACTGTGTGACTCGTTGCAAAAAATGAGAAACATCTTATTCGTGGTAAAAGTATTATTGTAACTTGCGTGTTATGAGAGTATGCCATTTGAAGGCAACGAAACACTGAGGATCCACCAAAAACGCACTTTTCTTGGTACAATTTGTTATAATTAAATTTCAATTAGTAACATAGCTACGATTAGCGCTTTTAGCAACTGGTAATATATTAAGAGGTAGTATAAGAGGTTGATATCAGTGTAGTGTAGTGAGTAATATTATGGACTTCTACTTAAACGCAGGAAATGTCGTTGGTTCGCATCTCGCGCTGTCTAATTTTTTTCCCCCCTAACATTCGCGTAATACGTTCTGACGCATTACTATTAGTTTAATATAAGTATATACTTTAGTATTTGTTGTTATGTAAATATAAGTTCACCTATTTTTGAGGAGTGAGTTTGTTCGATTGGCTTAATCTACAGGACAGCTTGCGCTACTTGTATAACGATATTTTGCTCCTTTTTCTTTTACGTTTTGTAATTTACATGTTGCAGAAATTCTGCTACTGGGTAGGAACAGTGAACAAGTAAGAATGACCTTAGGATTTTACTAAAATGTGGGAATTCTTAAATAATGCTTGTCGTACGTGGAGAACTATTGCAAATTTGTATCACACTGTTTGTAATACAAATTTTATAAGCCTGTGTTCTTACTTATTAGACATGGTACTTTCCTTTTCGTCTTAAAACATTCACATGGATATTGAAGTTTTTATTTGTGTACATTACATATACACTCCTGGAAATGGAAAAAGGAACACATTGACACCGGTGTGTCAGACCCACCATACTTGCTCCGGACACTGCGAGAGGGCTGTACAAGCAATGATCACACGCACGGCACAGCGGACACACCAGGAACCGCGGTGTTGGCCGTCGAATGGCGCTAGCTGCGCAGCATTTGTGCACCGCCGTCGTCAGTGTCAGCCAGTTTGCCGTGGCATACGGAGCTCCATCGCAGTCTTTAACACTGGTAGCATGCCGCGACAGCGTGGACGTGAACCGTATGTGCAGTTGACGGACTTTGAGCGAGGGCGTATAGTGGGCATGCGGGAGGCCGGGTGGACGTACCGCCGAATTGCTCAACACGTGGGGCGTGAGGTCTCCACAGTACATCGATGTTGTCGCCAGTGGTCGGCGGAAGGTGCACGTGCCCGTCGACCTGGGACCGGACCGCAGCGACGCACGGATGCACGCCAAGACCGTAGGATCCTACGCAGTGCCGTAGGGGACCGCACCGCCACTTCGCAGCAAATTAGGGACACTGTTGCTCCTGGGGTATCGGCGAGGACCATTCGCAGCCGTCTCCATGAAGCTGGGCTACGGTCCCGCACACCGTTAGGCCGTCTTCCGCTCACGCCCCAACATCGTGCAGCCCGCCTCCAGTGGTGTCGCGACAGGCGTGAATGGAGGGACGAATGGAGACGTGTCGTCTTCAGCGATGAGAGTCGCTTCTGCCTTGGTGCCAATGATGGTCGTATGCGTGTTTGGCACCGTGCAGGTGAGCGCCACAATCAGGACTGCATACGACCGAGGCACACAGGGCCAACACCCGGCATCATGGTGTGGGGAGCGATCTCCTACACTGGCCGTACACCACTGGTGATCGTCGAGGGGACACTGAATAGTGCACGGTACATCCAAACCGTCATCGAACCCATCATTCTACCATTCCTAGACCGGCAAGGGAACGTCCTGTTCCAACAGGACAATGCACGTCCGCATGTATCCCGTGCCACCCAACGTGCTCTAGAAGGTGTAAGTCAACTACCCTGGCCAGCAAGATCTCCGGATCTGTCCCCCATTGAGCATGTTTGGGACTGGATGAAGCGTCGTCTCACGCGGTCTGCACGTCCAGCACGAACGCTGGTCCAACTGAGGCGCCAGGTGGAAATGGCATGGCAAGCCGTTCCACAGGACTACATCCAGCATCTCTACGATCGTCTCCATGGGAGAATGGCAGCCTGCATTGCTGCGAAAGGTGGATATACACTGTACTAGTGCCGACATTGTGCATGCTCTGTTGCCTGTGTCTATGTGCCTGTGGTTCTGTCAGTGTGATCATGTGATGTATCTGACCCCAGGAATGTGTCAATAAAGTTTCCCCTTCCTGGGACAATGGATTCACGGTGTTCTTATTTCAATTTCCAGGAGTGTAGAACAACGCGACTAGCCTACGGGCAATGGAGGAAATGTGCGTTTTGATAGAGTTAATGTGGGAATTTTACGCGCACCCGTTTAAGTCAACAGTGTGATTTACGAGCTAGAATCATCCCGCAACTGCCGCTGGAGTGCGTTGTGACCGCGTATAGCATGTTGGGGCCCACGTGCCGTATGCACAAGTTGCATCGCTCCTGAGCGTTCAGCTGCATGTTGAACTCAGCACGCTCAGCGTTGACGTTCGACAGCACGGTCCGTGTGCCGACGGCTTAAGGACGTGTTGCGTACCCGTGCCACTGCCCTTTCCACTGCTAGGGTCGAGTTTAAGCGCGCTGTTTCACAGCTACCTGAGCGCTATGTACGTGTAAACACGCAGAGCTGTCTGTCCACCCTGCTCTTCCAGTAGCTGTTCAGTGGTCTGACTGTATAATTCGAGAGTGCATATATGTTTGTTGCTGTGTCCCCTCTTTGCAGAATTCGACTTCGATTCCTGTGTTTTCGTCGCAGCTTTCTTGTTTTCTACGTGAGAAATACGTCGCCCTGGTTGCACAGATAAAGAAATCCTGGATATGCTCACAAAGAGAGACAGTGAGCGTGGATTATCCGACGTTGCTAGCAGTGATGAGCCTTCAATAGAATCTCGAAGCTGTAGTCCTCAGCCGTTTACATCAGGGGGGAGAGCAAGAATTACAGTTAGCAGTTTCTCTGAATCCGAGGAATCAGAAAGTGACAGTGAAACGGTTCGGAAAAGAGCGCGCTTAAGTGACACATTTGACTGGAAAGAAACCGATTTCCAGCCGTTAAACCATTACTTCGATGACTCGAGTTCAGGACACAAATGTCAATTAGATACTGACCCAAGCATTCTTTCATTTTATGTCTCAAGAACTGTTGCAATTTATTGTAGACGAAACAAATCGTTTTTACGTTTACACCAGAGAAAATACTACAGAATCTGTGAATTCTCGACTGTCAAAGTGGAAAGACACTGGATTTGTGGAAGTGTGTTGTTTTGTTGCTATTTGACTTTTAATGGCGCAAGTTAAAAAGTTAAAATTAAGTGATTATTGGCCCAGAGATACACTTTGGAACACACCAGTTTTCAACGAAATTATAACCCGAGGCCGTTTTGTCTGCTTCTGAGAATGATACACTTCAGTGATAACTCTGCGCGTACTGGAGGCGACAGTCTATTTAAAATTAGGACGATTGTTGAAAAAGTTCGTAAGGTGTTTACTAATTCATTTCGCCCTCATCACAAGCTTTGTATAGATGAAAGTCCCTTGCTGTTCAAAGGACGATTATCTTTTAACCAATTTATTCCAACCAAGCGAAGTAGATTCGGAATAAAGACATTTGTACCGAGTGACTGTCAGAGTGGGTATATTTTGGATTTTATCGTATATACAGGCGCAACAACAGAAACTGGGTTCCACAATTTGGGAAAAAGTGGTGACGTAGTGGCAACTCTCATGGGACCGTATTTGGAACAGGGTCATATTCTATATGTCGATAATTGGTACTCCAGCCCGGTCCTGTCCCTCTGGCTTCACAACCCTGGAACATCCGCATGTGGCACTGTTCGTAAGAATAGGCGCAACATGCTGAAACTGCAAAAGAATTTGAAACGAGGAGAAACTGAGTTTAAGTCCACTGGCAAGGTCATTGCTATCAAGTGGTGCAATAAGAGAGAGGTGTGCATGTTGACCACAAGTCACACAGCACAAATGGTTGAAACAGAGAAGACTGGCAAAAATACTGGCGAAAAAATAGAGAATCCGCAACGTATTGTAGATTACAATTCGAGTATGGGTGCAGTTGACCATTGTGGTACGTCACTGAGCTCAGTGTGTAAGACTGTGAAAAGGTACAATAATTTATTTATTTATTTATTTTTTGGGTTTGTGCATTCTAAATGCTCATTCTCTCCATCGGTCGGTAAGAGGGCGAAGACTGGCACTCGCAGAGTTTCACCTTTTTCTCGTAAGGGAGAAAAATACGAGGGCGGTTCAGAAAGTAACCTCCGATTGGTCACAGTGCGGGTTGTGGGGGGAGTAGCGACGCCATCTGTGCGTTCACGCACTCAACAGGTCAGTCGGCATCAAGCCGTGGTCGAGTGAACGTCGTACCTGCGCTAGTTTAGTTTTTGTGGCAGTTTGAAATGTGTGCTGCAATAGAAAACCCCGCCAAATGTGAAGTGCGTGCTGTCATAAGGTTTTTTACAGCCAAAGGATATTCTGCAGCAGCTATTCATCGTGAGCTTTGTGCCGTGTACGGACCAAGAGTTATGAGTGAAGGAGTTGTCCGTGAATGGGTACGTTTATTTAAAAGTGGACGAGAAAACGTTCATGATGAAGAGAGGAGTGGTAGACCATCATTGGTGACTGACGAACTCGTTCAGACAGTTGATGCAAAAGTTCGTGAAAATCGACGTTTCTCAATGTCGGAGTTGTCTACTGGTTTTCCACAGATTTCTAAGACTCTCTTGTACGAGATAGTGACAGCAAGATTGGGTTACCGTAAGTTCTGTGCACGATGGGTGCCCAAAATTCTTACCGACCACCACAAAACTCGAAGAATGGCCTCTGCATTAGACTTTCTGTCACGTTATGAGGACGAAGGAGAACCATTGTTAAACAGAATCGTGACCGGTGACGAAACCTGGATTAAGTACGTGAACCCTGAGACAAAAGAACAATCAAAGATGTGGGCACATTCAAATTCGCCTACCAAACCAAGAAAAGCCTTGCAAGATTTTTCTGCCAGAAAACTGATGGCAACGGTGTTTTGGGATGCCAAAGGGGTGTTGTTGGTTGAATTCATGGAACGTGGTACGACCATTAATCAAGACGTGTACTGTGAAACAATAAAAAAGTTACGACGGGCTATACAGAACAAACGCCGTGGTATGCTGACTTCCGGTATCGTTTTTTTGCACGATAACGCCCGTCCTCACTCTGCTCGCAGAACAACGGCCCTTCTTGAGTCCTTCAAGTGGGACGTTATCAACCATCCACCTTACAGCCCAGACCTGGCGCCAAGTGATTATCACCTCTTCATGCATTTGAAGAAATGGCTCGGGTCACAGCGGTTTGATGACGACGAAGAGCTCAAAGATGCGGTCACAGGGTGGCTCCAGGCACAAGCGGGTGATTTTTATGCAGAAGGAATTTCAAAGCTTGTGAAGAGATACGATAAGTGCCTCAATCGCTATGGAGACTATGTAGAAAAATAGTGCAAAGATGTAGTTGTAAGATGTATATATTAAAATATTTTTATTTAACTTGGTGTATTTTTTTAAATCAACCGGAGGTTACTTTCTGAACGGCCCTCGTATGCTACAGAATGGAAAAAAGCTAGTAGGAGAGGGCACCATGATGAAGAGAATCCTCTGCGATTCACAGGGAGACGTTTTCCGGCTGTTATCGTGAGTTAACATTCACAGGAAAGTACGCTAAGGCGCAGATGTGTGGTTCACACGAAACAAAAAGTACGCCGGGAGACTAGAAACCAATGCAAAACTTGCAGCGTTCCATTATGTGTTGTACTCTGCTTTGAGACCTATCATACAAAGAAACATTACTAATTATTGGGAACTATATCTGAGGAAATTTATTGACACTTCTGAATGAATTACTAAAAAAATGCAAAAACTAACTTCGCCAGTGCCGCTCCAAAGCCCGGATCGAAAAGAAGGATGGGAAACAGATGCAACAGGTGTAAAATTATTCAAAAGAAACGTGACTTCTTCATATGTAGCAGTTTACTGGCAAAAGAACGGACTTCATGATTGAGATGGCGCAATATCTGTGGCAAATGTAATTACGCTTAGTATATTGCGCCAATATAACAAAACCCATATATTAATCTACGTAAGGTACATTTAAATTATTAACACGTAACATGGACAGTTATATTATTTTATCTTTAGTAGTACATTTAAATTATTAACACGTAAAAAGGACTGTTATATTCTTTTATCCTCAGTAGTACAAATATAGAGCACATTCGGTCTGCTTGTACAAAACATGTTTTCTATAACTGATTTAAACGCCTTTGATTAACGAGAAACAACATGCCAAAGTTAAAACTCTGTACTCGGTGCGATTTTTCTTGCTACTTTGCCTCTGTTGTTAGCCAATATTGGAAATTAAACTCATTGTTCTTGGGAGTGTGGGGGGCTTAAAATTTGTTGTTCGAATGAGACTGGCTTTGAAGCATTAATAGAAAACGGTATTTGTAAAAGAGGTATCGAATACACCCTGCTCTCATCTTTTCATAAAAATCAACATCTTTTCGACTAATTTGTAGATTATTGGAAAATAGTAGGAGAACAAAAACTTTAATTCGTTATCGTTGTGCTGTCAATCTATTGCACTCTAAATTTCATTTTCATCATGTGTTCAGTCTACTAGATATGCGAATCTGAAATTTATATTGTTTTCGGGCCTGGTTTTCAAAAGATGTTCAAATATGTGTGAAATCTTATGGGACTCAACTGCTAAGGTCATCAGTCCCTACGCTTACACACCACTTAATCTAAATTATCCTAATGACAAAAACACACACACACACACACACACACACACACACACACACACACACACACACACACATACCCATGCCCGAGGGAGGATTCGAACCTCCGCCGAGACCAGCCACAGTCCATGACTGCGGCGCCTTCGACCGCTCGGCTAATTCTGCGCGGCGCCTGGTTTTCGCGCCCGACTTTCATTCCAGTTATAAAGCTTGGTATGTTTTACAGAGCATAGTTTTTCAGCAAAATCAGATTGAAAATACCACATTTTTGACGTTTTTACAAAATCTTCAATTTTGCGCTTAAATTCATTCAGTACTGGAAAGTGCTACGGAAATGAAACTTTATATTTAAGAACCTTGTGTTGTTAGGTTACAACATGCCAAGTTTCACGTTCGTCATAGCATTAGTTCAGGAGATGCAAGAAGCCAAACTTCGAAATTTCTTCGGGCGCCTATTTTTTTGGTCGATTTACCAACAATTTTCTGGCTCAATATGGCCAGTGAAATTCTTTTCAGTATTATTCTTAAGAGGACGCATAACGTTGTACAAGATGACCAAGTTTGATTTCTTTACAAAAACTATTGCCCGAGATATTACAGCTCACAAGCCGCCAAAAATTCTTGCTGGCTCTGCGCGAGTCGTAATCAGCCGAGAAGTGTTCAGCACAGGGCGGGTAGCATTCATCTCACGCTAGGTGGGACGTAGGCACGCGTCATCATCAGTTTCACGAGTTGTCCTATCGACTGTTGTGTGCATTCTGTGTATATCGACTGTTGTGTGCGTCTTGAATCTGCATTGTTATTTGTTTATGTGCTTTCATTGTCCTATTGTCCGGTGTTGCTAGCGTGTACGTCATTCTGAACATGGGCTCTAACGGAAATGAGAGAACTTACGAGCAGATCCATGAAGATAGTCTGAAAGATTTCATTATCTTTCTTAGTTGATTTACAACACGAAGGCAAAATTAAATGGAACTAGATGGTTTAATGTTTCTAGCAACATTCGGAATTATCTTCAGAACCACTTCAATTTCTCAGTTTAACGTTTCTGCCCACATGAATTATGTACAATTCATTGGATTTTATAAATATACAGAACGCTTTAATTTCTTCCTATTTCACGTTTTTACCCACATGATTTATTCAATATTAATCGGATTGAAAACATGACTAGACACTTTTTTAACTTTCTTTGTGGTTATGATTCCTTCATTCAGATATTCGTTACGTTCACGAAACACACAATAACATCCCACATTCTTTGGATTGCAGCTTAATAATTAATTACTTCCCTTTTCCGTCCACACGATTTATCCACGATTCGTCGGATTTAAAAAGAATGACAAGCTTTTTTTGATTTCGTTATGGCTCCTTTGCTCAGACATTAATTATGTTCATGAAATACATAATGTTGTGTACATAGTCCCGCATAGTCAGCGCCTACACAACTTTCCCACAAGAGCGCGCCCCGCTAAGCACAACAGCGCAGGTACAGCGCTCGTCCGTCTCCGCACTACGAGATGGCGCTGTCTTAGAGACGGACCAAATTCTGCTTCCGCCGATCCGCGTATTAATATGTAACGCAGCCAATGAGATTCCTACTAATGTAGAGCCTTTTCTCCTCGCAGATCACACTCGCACAGTGATACCTGAACATGCGAGGTATTATAACGAGTGTACAGACCTCCGATTAGTCAGTCTGCATTTGTCTGCACCAGTCTGCATTAGCATGAATTAAAGTCACCCAACCCAATTGACATAATCTGCCTCTCTGAACACCATGTGACCACTGGTATAGGAACTAGGCCTAAGCACAATGAGAAACTCAGACAGGAGAGTGCTGCAAATGTTAGAATAAGGAAAGGTTCTCATAAAAGTATAATTAAAAATAATGTAAGTATATTTCATCAAAATATTGGGAGGTTAAAGAATAAAGTAGATGAGCTTCTGGTTTGTTTAGAAGATTTAGAAGCTGAGAATGAAATAGATATACTATGCCTGTCTGAGCATCACATTGTTACTGATATGAATAAGGTAAATGTAAGTGGTTATAAGCTCTCTGCACATGTAATGAGAGAAAATATGGAGAAAGGAGGAGTTGCCATATATGTCAAAAGTTATCATTGTGCAAAAAGTATAGAAACAAAAAAGTTTTGTGTAGAGAAACATATAGAAGCATGTGCCTGTGAGCTTAAGGGGATACGGAATCACCTATCCCCGCAATGTTAATATATGCCTACTATAGGGAACATTTTCTCACAAACTACTGGAGACAGAGAGGTAAAAATTTTACTGTATATGCATTCATATGTTACAACAATACTGAAACAACAGTTTATTGTCAAAGTATTTTCTTACAGAGATATTGTACATTTATTTTTAAGTAAATTTTTTTCCATCGCTTTTTACTAGACTATCACCCCTAAGTCTTTTGTAAATCAAGTAATTAAAAAATCGTTGTTTCAGTATGTAATAGGGACCTATGTCACTACGTCATAAAAATTTCAGACTTCTAGGTTGACCAGTACCTGAGATAATGTTCCTAGATGAAGTAAAAAGTAAACTTACGGGAAACGGAGAAAGAAGATTAAAACATTCCTGATCCGTAGCTAATACCCCCTTCACAGTCTTCATAATCATCTTCAAGTCTTCTTTTGGCACCCCTCTGCACCTGTCTTATTTTTTCCACTAATGTCTTGATTATATTATCAGCATGCCTTAGTCTGTGCTGATCTAAAAAGAACATAGCACGTACCGTACGGGAACCAACACACATACCCAACTTTTGAAGGACCTGGCATTTAGTTATATTTCCAAGATTGAAGGTTGCCACAGCATCATACACACCAAAATGTAGTGTATTAATTCCGACAAACACTGTTTTTGGGAGACGATGCCACATCACACTATTCAAGCACTCGTTGGGGTTCTGCGTTTTTCCGTGAAGACATTTCATCAGAAGACTTCTGTCAGCCAGATCTCTGAAAATGGGCTTTATTTCTGCCTTGATGGCTGATGGTAGACTGTGGTGGTGAATGTATTTCTCTCCTGTTGTTAGTCCCCTATTGTATTTACACCAGCTGTTTTCACCTTTGGGGCACAAACCATGTTGTGGATGCTCATCCGTGGATGCGGTGTGGAAATATAAAGCCCATATAGCTCTCCTCATTTCTTCAAGATTGCCTGTATTTTGCCTGATTGCAAGGCCATAGCAGTTCTGAATGTGGTCTATTATGGAATCAGTCAATCTTCCTCTGCCATCCAAGGTTTTCCCATCATCTAGTTTTTTCCCTTTCATAACTGATTTTAACCTTCTCAGCCTGGCACCCATTCTCTTCTGCACATGTCCTATACATTCAAGGTTGCTTATATTTACACTGTTCCCATATGGTTTGCTTTCCAAAACTTCTTTGAATGCTTTAGAGTCACCATCTCCCAGATATTTGACATAGCGAACATTATACCACTGTGAAGAGCGATGAAAAATTTTCTTCACCCCAGCAACCTCCATGCCACCACTACTACCATAATAATTAGCAATACAGTCATCACTGTGTTCATTTTTCAGCCTGCCTGTGCACCTACAGTATTTAGACATTATTGCAACATCAATAACCTTGCCAGTATCAACACTAGTTGCTGTTACAACACCATTGTTGGAGGTGTGGCCCTTTTCTGCCACGTGCCATCAAACGCCACTGTGAGGTCACGACTGCCGTCATTTTCTTCCACTGCTTCTTCCACAGCAACCTGCATTGACTTCTGTGCTACATCTTCAACTGCAGATCCTAGTACATAATTGTAAGCTTCAAACTTTGAAGGTGCACTTGGAAGATTTAGAACACCACATAGCATATCACCAGCTGCTTTGCCCTTACCAATTGCTCGCAATCCATAAACTAACCTAATATTTACACTATAAAGTTCAGTTTTCTTGTATCCATTATTTACAGTTACTGAAACCGAACTTGGAAACTTACAGCTGTATTTACAAACACTGCATATTAAATTAAACTGGGCAGCCAGGCCAACATGGGATTCTACTTTCAGAGAAACGTTTCCATGACATTTTTTGCAGCACAAACTGTTTTCAAGAGCTTCACACAATATATTCGTATCAATGAGTTCAAAAACTTCATTCCCTCTATCAAGTAAATTATATTTCTCTTCCAAATCTCTTAGTTTTTTATGAGAAGCACTGTTTTCATTTGGTGTAAGTTCGTTCGGCAAATCAGTAATAAGTGGATTCACATTTTCCAACAGTGATGATGATGAACTGCTTTGCTTTGCTAATGAATCATTATTTCTTTCCTTTTGCCAGTTCACACGCTTTTTAAATACTTTTGCTTTAGCTCTAGGCATTTTCACTGCGAAAAATGAAGCACTAAATACGAAATAACTCAACAACAACTACTTTCTTATATCACACTGTTTACAAAACAGTCCCGCCACAAAGTCAAAGAGTAACTTGAGGAAACCAGAGAGAAACATTTTCGGGCAACTAGTGTATAAATAGTCGCTGGAAACCGGGATATTTGAATTCATATCACTTTAAAGGTACTGCCAAAAAGTTCATGGTCAGCCACGAGAGACGTGTATAACTAAAGCGCAATACCCGATCTCACAAATATATAAAAATAAAATAGTTATAATTGTAGTAGAGCTATGTATGATACGTCATTTTAAAGAGGAAACATGGCAGAATATAATACGCCAATAAAAAAAAATTCGATTTTTTAACCCAAAATCCGATTCCGTATCCCCTTAAATTAAATAAAGGCACATTTATAATTGTAACTGTATATAGGTCCCCATCAGGAAATTTTCATCTATTTCTGAAAAATTTGGACTCCTTGTTGTGCTATCTGTCAGACAGGGGGAAGCAAATTATTATTTGTGGGGACTTCAATGTAGATTCTCTGAAAGAGGGTAATAGGAAAAATGACCTTGGAGTATTACTCGGTTCTTTCAATTTGACACCCGTTATTGATTTTCCTACTCGGGTGGTAAAGGATAGCAGCTCACTGATAGATAACTTCTTTATAGACCAAGATAAGTTTAACCAGATAAATGCTCAGCCTGTTGAGAATGGTCTTTCTGATCATGGTGCACAGCTAGTTACAATATATGACATAGCTCCATTCAGCAATACTAAACAGTCCTCCAAAGTAGTACGTTCAGTCAACGATTTAACAATTGCAAATTTCAGGGAAAGCCTACAGCAGTTAGACTGGGATGAGGTGTACCGTGAACCTGATGCCAATTTAAAATATAATTTATTTCATGACATTTTTGTAAATGCATTTGAAAACTGCTTCCCCAAGAAAATAGTTAAATATACTCGTAAGAAACCTTGTAACAAACCATGGCTTACTAAGGGTATAAAAATATCTTGTAACCGGAAAAGGGAAATGTATCTGACAGCAAGAAAGAGTAGTGACCCAGAAACTATCAAAAATTATAAAAACTACTGTGTTATATTAAGAAAAGTTATTAAAAAATCCAGGAGTATGTGTATCATGTCTGAAATCAGCAACTCTGATAATAAAATTAAAACAATTTAGAATATTATTAAAAGAGAAACAGGTCAACCAAGAGCAGAGGAAGACAGTATTACCATCAAATTGAATGAAAACTTTACGAACAAAAAGTCAGAAGTTGAAAATATTTTTAATAATCATTTTCTAAATGTTGTGGATATAGTAGGATCCAGGTGTTCATTAGAAGATGCTAGGCTGTTAATGGAAGAGGCCATACCTATGCAATTTGATACAATTGAAATCTCACCCACTTCTCCCTCTGAAATTAGGAAAATAATAAACTTGCTTAAAAGCAAAAACTCACATGGAATTGATGGCATTTCCAGCAAAATACTAAAAGCTTGTTCTCAACAGATAAGTAAGATTCTCAGCCACCTGTGTAATAGCTCTCTGGAACAGGGCATTTTCCCTGATAGACTGAAATATGCTATTGTTATACCTTTGCATAAAAAGGGGGATAGATCTGATGTCAACAATTACCATCCAATCTCCCTTCTAACAGCTTTATCCAAAATTTTTGAGAAAGTAATGTATTCAAGAGTAGCTTCACATATCTGTAAAAATGAAGTACTAACAAAATGTCAGTTTGGTTTCCAGAAAGGTTTTTCAACAGAAAATGCCATATATGCTTTCACCAGTCAAATTTTGAATGATCTGAATAACCGAACACCACCCATTGGGATTTTTTGTGATCTCTCAAAGGCTTTTGATTGTGTAAATCATGAAATTCTGCTAGACAAGCTCAAGTATTGTGGCATGAGTGGGACAGTGCACAAATGGTTTAATTCGTACCTAACTGGAAGAGTGCAGAAAGTTGAAATAAGTAGTTCTCGTAACATGCAAAGATCAGCACATTCCTCAAACTGGGGAACTATCAAGAATGGGGTTCCACAAGGGTCAGTCTTGGGTCCTTTGTTGTTCTTATTATATATTAATGACTTGCCATTCTATATTCATGAAGAGGCAAAGTTAGTTCTCTTCGCTGATGATACAAGTATAGTAATCACACCTGAGAAACAAGAATTAACTGATGAAATTGTCAATACTGTCTTTCAGAAAATTACTAAGTGGTTCCTTGTAAACGGACTCTCACTGAATTTTGATAAGACACAGTACATACAGTTCCGTACAGTGAATGGTATGATGGCATTAATAAATATAGACCTTAATCAGAAGCATATAGCTAAGGTAGAATATTTCAAATTTTTAGGTATGTCCATTGATGAGAGATTAAATTGGAAGAAACACATTGATGATCTGCTGAAACGTTTGAGTTCAGCTACTTATGCAATAAGGGTCATTGCAAATTTTGGTGATAAACATCTTAGTAAATTAGCTTACTACGCCTATTTTCACTCATTGCTTTCATATGGCATCATATTTTGGGGTAATTCATCACTGAGGAATAAAGTATTTATTGCACAAAAGCGTGTAATCAGAATAATAGCTGGAGTCCACCCAAGATCATCCTGCAGACATTTATTTAAGGATCTAGGGATATTCACAGTAGCTTCTCAGTATATATACTCTCTTATGAAATTTGTTATTAACAACCAAACCCAATTCAAAAGTAATAGAAGTGTGCATAACTACAATACTAGGAGAAAGGACGATCTTCACTATTCAAGATTAAATCTAACTTTGGCACAGAAAGGGGTGAATTATACTGGCACTAAAGTCTTTGGTCACTTACCAAATAGTATCAAAAGTCTGACAGATAACCAACAAGTATTTAAGAAGAAATTAAAAGAATTTCTGAATGACAACTCCTTCTACTCCATAGAGGAATTTTTAGATATAAATTAAGGAAAAAAGAAAAAAAACACAAATATTAAAAAAAAATAATAAAAAAATAAAAAAAATAAAAATAAAAAATAAAGAAAAACAAAAAACACAAAAAAATTGTTTTATTAACTTAAGTATGTTGTTAAATTAACCTAATTATGTCATGTATTGGAAAATTCGACTCGTTCCACCTCATTACGAAATATCGTATTCATGATCCATGGAACTAGTATTAATCTAATCTAATCTAATCTAATCTAGCCTGTACCAGTCTATAGTCAAGTTTCAGTCTGCACCTAATAAGATTACCATATTCCTGTACATAGCCATGAAGATAAATGAATAGACACTTCGTCAAGTATCAGAGATATGTGAGAATAAGATTAACGTACCAAGACCAAAGGAACTTCAGATTGTCAGTTGTAAACAGCATCCAGAATCAAGTTACGTAATGTCTATGCTTTTTATTATTTTAATAAATGTGTGTGAATATTAATCAAATTCTGTTTAAAGTTGGTCGCCGTCAATCTGCTACTCTAAGCGTGCAAGTGGCATTTCTATCATCTGACCTAACGGCAGAAGATAAACACGCCATGATAAGACCACGAGACAAATTGCTGACACTCGCCTACTTCGTTAGAGCGACAAGTCAAATAATCTGATGGTGTGTGTACCGAAGGTCTTGCAGTACGCACACCACACATAACATCACAAATTATTGGGATTACATTTAAAAATTCATTCAGCTGGGGTGAGCATATCACACAACTCCTGCCACTTCATTTGTACACATGTATTTACATTTGGCTTTGACGTTATCGGTACAACTGCAAAGATCGATATACGTACTCATTTAGTCGACTTAGGTTATTTACGTCACGATGACGTAGCGTTACGTCATTATGACGTAGGGTTCTCCTCACCTAGCGTGAGATGAATGCTACCCAGGTTGGGCAGCATGGGCCAACCCGGTCCCGGCAGCGGCTTCGAGGGACAGCCAAGCATGCAGAGCAGGTAGACAGATTACGCCGCAGGCCGCGGCGCTTTAGCGTGCCAAGCAGATGGTGTGCCTCCAGCAGTCAAAGGGATAGATGTGAAGCAGGACAAACTGTATAAGTGTCCTGTGGAGATTAGTCTGGTGATACATAGTCTCATCAGCAGATACATCAGCTGACATGGGGGTCACATGTGTAGAGTAGTCTGGAGACAGCACAAGCTCATCGACCGCTGTGTGATGAGTTGTAGGTGTCGGGCAGCAATAACAGGGTCCCCAACCTCCAGCGCTGTCAACCTGGAGCAGATAGGCAGGATTGACACATTTGAATGAAATTTTGGTGTGCTTGGCATTAACCAGTATCATCATCGCGTGTTCACTCAATTCCAGTACTGGATGCAGACCCATGTAAGGGATTTGTAAAGGAGCTTTAACAGAGTCTATACATCACATAATGTGAGAGCAAGTACTTAGATCTTTGTGACTGAAAATAAGGGGAACTGTATGGCATGCCACTGTGGACGGACATAAGTTGAAAAAGCAGTTCTTGATTTGTAATAATAAGAATGGAGGCTCTCTTGGGGGTGATCTCATTGCTGGCTGAAAAACTCCATAGGAAATCTGATGGGCTTGCCATATTTTGGGGTAACTCTTCCCACTCTCAAAGGAGATTTTTGGCTCAGAAATGGTTGGTTTGTGCGATACATAGTATAAGTTCGTGAACCTCTTGTCGACCCCTGTTCATTAGTCTGGGTATTCTGGCATTGGCCCCTCTCTCTCTCTCTCTCTCTCTCTCTCTCTCTCTCTCTCTCTCTCTCTCTCTCATGCTCATAAATTAAGGATAATTGCAGAATGTGGTGCCACACAACATGGCACTACACAAAACTGGCGCTAATAGCATAGGCACATAGGGAACACACACGACACAGATCTGTAAGTCCACAGTATTAGTGATAAGTTGAGAAAGCCATCCCAGAACACATGTGCTACAAAACGCCACTGTTTCCTGTGCATGTACCTCTACATCAATATGGGATATGATCACCACGCACATGTACATGGCCACACAATGGTTTGGCAAACTCTGGATCAGGTGGTCGAGCAGATGCTGGGGTATAGCCTCTCATTCTTGCAGCAGTGCCTGTCGGAGCTCCTGAAGTGTCCTAGGGGTTTGAAGACATGCAGCGATACTTAGACTGAGAGCATCCCACATGTGCTTGATAAGATTTAGGTCTGGAGAACAGGCAGGTCACTCTATTTGCCTGATATCTTCTGTTTCAAGGTACTCCTCCAAAATGGCAGCTCGGTGGGGCCATGCATTATCATCCATCAGGAAAAAGGTGGGACCCACTGCACCCCTGAGAAGGCACACATACTGGTGCAAAATGATGTCTCGATACACCTGACTTGTTACAGTTCCTCTGTCAAAGACATGCAGGGGTGTATGTGCACCAATCATAATCCCACCCCACCCCACACCATCAAACCATGACCTCCATACAGGTCCCTTTCAAGGACATTAAGGGGTTGGTATGTGATTCCTGGTTCACGCCAGATGAAAACCTGGCGAATTCACTGTTCGGACTATACCTGGACTCGTCCTTGAACATAACCTGGGACCACTGTTCCAATGACCATGTACCATGTTCTTGGCAGCAGGCTTTAAGGGCTCTCCTGTGACCAGGGGTCAGTGGAATGCACCTTGCAGGTCTCCGGGCAAATGAACCATATCTGTTCAGTCATCTGTAGACTGTGTGTCTGGAAACAACTGTTCCAGTGGCTGCGGTAAGGTCCCAAGCAATGCTGCCTGCAATACTCCGTGGCCGTCTGCAGGCACTGATGGTGAGATATCGGTCCTCTTGTGGTGTTGTACACTGTGGACGTCACGTACTGTAGTGCCTGGAAATGTTTCCTGTCTGCTGGAATCATTGCCATATGCTTGAGATCACACTTTGTGGCACACAGAGGACCCGTGCTATGACCTACTGTGTTTGACCAGCCTCCAGTCGCCTTCATATTCTACCCCTCATAACGTCATCAATATGTGTTCTTTGAGCCATTTTCAACACACAGTCACCATTAGCACGTCTGAAAACGTCTGCACGCTTACTCGCTGCACCATACTCTGACATGCACCAACACACCTCTGCATATGTGGACTGCTGCCAGCACCATTGTGCAGTGAGCGCAGGTCAAATGCACCGCATGCTCATACCCTGAGGTGATTTAAACCCGCAAACCACCCACCAGAGTGTTGTTTCACCATGTATCAACATTATCCTTAATTTATGAGCATGAATGAATGTATTCTTTCCAGTCATTTCCTGTTAACAGTATCAGCTTATTCCCAAGATTAGCCACTTTCACTCAGGCCGAAATCCAATCTGCATTTGGATCAGACTTCCCTGTCTCTTGTTCAGAAAGATTTGCAGTATACTGCTGCATTCATTTTCAAAAATCTTAACAGTAATCCACACACTTTCAAATCAAAACTGAAGAGCTTCCTCAAGGGTCACTCCTTCTATTCTGTCAAGAAGTTCCTTGGAAAATTAAGCTGATTCCTGTGTTATATTGTTGATTGCATTTACATAAACTTATGGTTGTCATTTTTTGGGTTCATAAACATTTCATTTTATTTGTTATTACTTTTATGTTGTATTGTCATGTGCTGCTACGTTCCATGACCGTGGAGATTTGTTTCTCAATTTGGTGTAAAATAAAAAATAAATAAATAAAAAAATATGAATTCTGCTACTGAAACACTAATATTGGGTTTGAATGCAGCACTTAGATCCGCCAGTACTAGACGTAAAGGTAACAAGCAAGATGAATTATCATGCATCAGGGCAGATTCTGAAGTTTGGTGCTAATGTTCCAACATTCCATTACTTGCCAGGTGATATTTGATTGTATGATGATGTGTAAAATCGCATAAGCTTACCCGTTTGTGGAACAAGGTAGACTCAAACTGACAGCCAAACAGAGAGATCCAAGTGATTACAAAGGTCTGTGTGACTGTTGCCACTGGAAAGTAAATGATGGGCACTGCTTAAACCCAGCAGGTAGATTTATCAGTTGCCAAAAAAATATACTTACAGCCTTGAACAGGCATGAGAGGTTTAACCAAGTCAATATGGATATGAGAAAAATGCTGTATAGGTTTCTTGAAAGAACCAATAGATTTTTTGACATGGTGTCCCATCCTGGGCGCCTGGCAAGCCAAACACCTTGCTTGATGCCCAACCATACGAATCTATCAGTACTCTTTCATATACAGTGGTTGGCTACAGATTGAGCAACACCATAAACGGAGTCAAAGACTTGTTTCCAAAAACCAAATGCAACAAAAAGTCATGGTCTGTTCTAAGAAATATTGCACCGCACTAGGAAATTGTCCATTTGAAGGTTCTGTAGATGCAATCCCATACTTTGGTTCTTGATTAGCTCTTGTGGTTCCAGATCAGCGTCTTCTGCCATGTGAGAATGAGTCTAGTGGGGTTTTGAAATCAAATGAAACTGGTTTGTGATTAATAAAAACTGTGAAGTGGCATGCTTCCAAATTCAGCCTGAAATGCTGAATGGCTTCATACACTGCTAACAGTTCTTAGTCATAGGTGCTCCATTTAGTTCATGACCCCAACAATTTGTGGGGAAAGAACCTGAACAGTTGCCACATACCTCCTATGTGCTGTTGAAGAGCTGCCCCTAGTGTTGTCTGGCTAGCCAGGGTGACAATAGCCAGGGGTGCAGGAGAGACAGATTGTGTGCTAAACACATGACATCTGTTAAACTGGACTTGACCCTGTTGAACACCAATAACATCTCTGGTGTCCAAGTGACAGGGTGCTGACCCCTTCAAGTTGGTCCTGACAGCATTGCAATGAGCGACACCTATGAAGCTGAAGCATGGGGAAGATGGTGTCTGTATTAGTTTGCCATACCCAGAAAGTGACATAATTGTTGGAAGATATCTGGACAAGCAACAGAATGAATCATGTAAAATCTATTTAATAAAGGCTCGATGCCAAACAGTTAACCCAATGGCCCAAAAATTTCACTTATTTCTGTCTGAGAACGTAATTGCCTTTGTTGATCTGTAAACTGTGCTTTGAAAGTCTATCAAAAGTAATTTGTTGATGTTTATCATGGTCTGATGGAGATTTAGAGAAAACTAACACATCATTCAGATATATGAAACAGCAAGGCAGGCCACAAAGCACTTCATCGATGAAAAACTGCCATGTTTGATATATGTTTCTTAGACCAAATGGCATTCTGACTGAAAGTTGTGCCATTTGCGATATATCTGCAAATACCGTGGGGCCAAGTGATAAACTTTCTGGAAATTGATGACAATGAATAGCTGAGCACGTGCTATAGCACACATAAAGTCCTAGAGGTGTGTAATAGCATAACAGCTTGAAGTTATTTGCACATTCAAAGTATGACAGCCCTGTAAGGATGAAATGAACTGTCTTTCTTCTTTACCAAATGTAGGGGTAACACCCACAACATGTCTAAACTTCAAATAATACATATGTTTAATAAATCCTCGAATTCTTTCTTCACTGTGTCATACTTTTCAGGTGTCAATCTGTGAGCCCTGAAGGTGACCAGCAGTCCCGACATAATTAAGACAGATGGCTAGTGCTGTGTCCATTCCAGGGAGGGGCATAGGCAGCTAATTCATGTTGAACAAGGACATCCAGGGATGGATGTTTTCATTTAACTTCCACAGTTCAGTCCATGCTTTTTTTTAGGGCTTCAGTATATTCACCAATTTGAGAACATAACACTTCATTTTCTTTTACTACACTATGTGATCAAAAGAATACGGACACCTCCAAAAACATATGTTTTTCATTAGGTGCTTTGTGCGGCCACCTACTGCCAGGTACTCCATATCAGTGACCTCAGTAGTCATTAGACATTGTGAGAGAGCAGAATGGGGCACTCGACGGAACTCACGGACTTCAAACGTGGTCAAGTGATTTGTGTTACTTGTGTCACACATCTGTACACAAGATTTCCAAACTCCTAAACATCCCTAGGTCCACTATTTCCAATGTGATAGTGAAGTGGAAATGTGAAGGGACACGAACAGCACATACAGGCCAACCTCGTCTGTTTGACTGACAGAGACCGCTGACAGTTGAAGAGGGTCGTAATGTGTAATAGGCAGACATCTATCCAGACCATCAGACAGGATTTCCAAACTGCATCAGGATCCACTACAAGTACTATGAAAGTTAGACAGAAGGTGAGAAAACTTGGATTTCATGGTCAAGAGGTTGCTCATAAGCCACGCATCATGTCAGTAAATACCAAGTGACACTTCGCTTGGTGTAAGGAGTGTAAACACTGGACAATTGTACAGTGGAAAAACATTGTGTGGAGTGACAAATCACAGTGATCCAATGGCAGGGTGTGAGTATGATGAATGCTCGGTGAACGTCACCTGCCAATGTGTGTAGTGCCAAGAGTAAAATTCAGAGGCAGTGGTATTATGGTGTGCTCATGTTTTTCACAGAGGGGGCTTGCACCCCTTGCTGTTTTGCATGGCATTACCACAGCACAGGCCCACACTGATGTTTTAAGCACCTTCTTGCTTCCCACTGTTGAAGAGCAATACGGGGATGCTGGCTGCATCTTTCAACATGATCAAGCACCTGTTCGTAATGAACGACCTGTAGTGGAGTGATTACATAACAATAACGTCCCTGTAATGGACTGGCCTTCACAGAGTCCTAACCTGAATCCTACAGAACACCTTTGGGATATTTTGGAACACTGACTTCGTGCCAGGCCTCACCGACCGACATCGATACCTCACCTCAGTGCAACACTCCATGAAGAAAGGGCTGCCATTCCTCAAGAAACCTTGCAGCAACTGATTGGACATGTGCCTGCAAGAGTGGAAGCTGTCATCAAGGCTAAGGGTGGACGAACACCATACTGAATTCCAGCATTACTGATGGAGGGTGCCACGAACTTGTAAGTCATTTACAGCCAGGTGTCCAGATGCTTTTGATCATACAGTGTATGTATGCCAAGTTTTCAAACAACTCATTGGCAGTGCTCATTATGGTAAGCAGTTCCTCTTTCAACGAATAACATGTGTTGACATATGAATCCACAAAACTCGATTGGGTTGCTGCTGCACCTAAAACAGAGGTGTGATCCAGTTCATGAGAGTTGTGTGAACAATCTGTATATCTGTAAACAGTCTCACTGTTCAGGCAGAATTGAGCCTTCCATATGGAAACATCAATACAATAATAGCATAGGAAATCAGCTCCAAGAACAGGTTTGGTAGCATCAGCAAATAAGGAAAGTCCACTGCAATTGCTTCTTAAAACTGAAGTTCGCCACATTGATGTGTTTTCCAAAAATATGGATTTTTGTAGTTGTAGTGAGCCAGCAGGTAACAGAAGATAGCTTTTTCAGTTTCACTGGTGCAATACTTACATCTGATCCTGAGTCAATTAATTATATTCACGAAATGCAGGTGTCCTGGACATATAATCAATGTGATGTACCAAAACTGTTAGTAGCAGAGCATCGATTTGACGTGCCAGTGTCAGATTCCTGATACCAGGAAAGAATTCTTCTTGTTGTGTTTGATTGTCATGAACCAGCTTCAGATCATATGAAACAGGAGATGCTTTATTTGCTGTGATGGTGGAGTGTAGGTACTTCATGTAGAGCAACCGGTCATGCCTATAACCAGCAGCTGTTGTCAGCATGGTAGTTGCAGCAGTCATACAAAAATTGAAATGATACCAATGCCAGTTGTGTAACTGCTTGCTGATGTCATGCTGAGAGCTGCATGGCTGGCATGCTAAGGACTGCTGGGGCTCTCTGGGATGGAACTGCTGCTGGAGAGCACACAAGTTGCACTGGAGTGAGCTGCTTCCCTCTAACAGTGTCCACTGTAACTACACCTACAGTGCCACTGCCAGTTTTTGGGGTCCCACATTCATTGTCATAATATAACAAAATATTATGCAACTAGTCAGCAAAGATTAACTGGGGGTCCAAGTTCACAGAGCTATTTGAAACCAGAGCACTTTTGATAGCAAAAGGCAACTGACTGAATCACACATGTTTTAATGTTGCCTCAGAAACTTCAGATTCAGTCACCAGGAATCTAAGATGCCAACAGAATTCAGAAACTGATTTATCACAAACAACCTCACTTGCTGAATTTGAAGGTCTGTTCGTTTGTACACTCGGCAGAGCAAGTTGTCCTTAACACGCATATATTTGCACCCAGATGGCATGGTATGAGCAATGTCAGGCAATAACAAAAGAGTTTGAATGTATCTCACACTGATGGTCAGAATGAATTGTAGGTTGTCATGATAAATACCATATGCAGTAAACAGAGGTTCCAAAAATTGGAACCACAGGTCTTGTTTTGTGGTGTGTATGGCAGAGTGATGAATTTTCTTCCCGATGCAGAAGTTGCAATGGAGCTAACTGACAAATTTTTCATGAGCTACATGTGAGTCAATGTACTGGGCACTTGTCTGATATTTGTTGACACTAGAGGAATGGGGATAATTTCTTCTGAACTGCACAATAACTGTTCCAGCAAGTCAACGTCCATAGTAACTTGCTGAGTATCCTCATGTTTAATGTGATTTTGGTCATCCATGGCCTTGTTTGGGGTCACCACTGTGGAAAAGTTGACCCACAGTGAAACTCAGATGATATTACACCCACACACTTATTTAAATTGCCAGCTGAATACATGTGACACTACAAACAAGATACTAATTGAACAGAAGATGGGAAAAACAAAATCATACAGAAATCAGAGCTCAGAAAACAAAGATAATCAGTGATCTGCACTATCATGATTTTATAGAAATTATTTTTTCCACACAATTTTGTTATTGTTTTACAATGGTTTCTTCTATTTCAAATGAGACTGGTGTAGTAGTAATTGATGCTTCCTTCTTTCAGTACTTTGGTTCCAATGGTGAATTTATAAAAACATTCAGTGATATCACAAACCAATGTAAATATACCATAATATATTTCTCCACAAACAACCACAGAGTGTGAGGCAGAGTCTACTTTTGATACTATCATGCCCCTCCTTTCCTGTTCTAGTCCCAAATAGTATGTGTGACAAACAACTGTCACTAAAGCACCAAATAAACTCTAATTTCTCTTAACATCTTCAACTTTTTTGGTCCTGTCTTCCTCAGTTGCATGTAATATTAGGGTATATTGATAATTTTTACTTATGGACCATCTGACAGCAACTGAATAAAACACAATTTTAGTGCCGCAGACACAATAATACATTCCATATCCAACCACCCCCACAGCCAGAAACTTGCAGCAATAAGACACATGTTACATAGATTAAACAGAATCCCACTCAGCAAGAGAAACTATGAACAAGAAATGAGTACAATCATACAAATAGCTAGGAACAATGGGTATGAAACACATGTGGTACACAGGCTCAATCAAAAAATAAAAACACAAATACAAAACAAACACAACATTTCCAGAATACAAAAGAACTCACAAGCTGAAAACTTAAAAACACACTCAACAAACACATACAATGACAACACCACACAGAAAAGAACCAGATGGTACACCATGCCCTACACACATAAACTAACACACAGGGTTGCAAGTATCCTAAAGAGACAGGGCTTCAAAATAGCATATAAGCCTGGGCAAACCCTCCAATCACACCTAAGCCAGCCAGCTACCAAGAGGGACAAACTCCAACAATCAGGAATATATAAACTTGAATGTCAAAGTTGTGATGCAATATACATAGGCATGACATGCAGGAATTTTGAAACAAGATACAAAGAACATATCAGATGTTGGAAGTATGAAACAAACCAGTCCACATTTGCAGAGCACTTAAAACACAATAACCATAATCCTACAAACATGGAACAAGAAATGAAAATAATGAGAATAAGCAACCACAAACATCTTATACAAACACAAGAAAACTTCCACATCCAGAAAGCCATAGCAGAAAACAAACATGTGATAAATGAACACACACACATCAGCACAGGCTCCCTACTACACTTCATAAAGGAAATCATAACATAAAACAAAAAAACTCTTCCCCACACCATCTGGACAAACACACATACACAGCCCACAAAAAAAATTATAACACACACACACACACACACACACACACACACACACACACACACACACACACACACACAAATGCATACACGAACACATCACAGATACTTCAATAATTACATTCGATCTTTGGTAAAAACATTTGACAGTCGGCAACAGAAACCAAAACATTGCATTGAAACAAACGTTCAGTTCATAGTACTGCGGTATGTAGGAAAAAAATTGCAAATTGGTATTCATAAGAAGAAGAACAACACCAAAAATGCAACAGGAGCGTAATATGTAAGAAATTGTCCTCGCAACCTGTAAGTACAGTTCAAAACATTACTACTTAATAGGAAATACCAACCACCAGAACTGTTTATAACCTATAGGCACAGTGACAAAAATGTAAATTAAATAGCTAACATATGTGCATATTGAAGGCCACTGATGATGCCTTGCAGAAAATAAAGGCAAAACGCGTATGGCACTAAAATTGTGTTTTATTCATGTTGTGACTCTCCAATCTTTCAAAGTGCCGCCGCGCAGTTATGCGCGTCCTCTACATGCGGTGCTGTCTGCCAGCCATGCAGCAGCAGCGCCACCAAAGCGGCCAGCCAGCCAGTGGCCACTAGACTTGGGCTCGGTTATGATTTGACTGTTAAACTGTACACACATCTTATTCTGTGTACTTGATCTGTGACTTTCATATATTGAGTCTTCCTTGAAATATATTTGTTCAACATGAAGTTATAACAATTGGCGACAAGGATGGGATTTTTCTTTTCCGTCATTGACCCACATGTTTCCATGGCTACTTTAGAGCAACTATTGCAGGGTCTCATAGAACAGCAAACGCTTCTCACAAATGTGATTCGTGATTTCATCGCGGCATCAAATGCTCTCGTCGTTGTCTCTACCTACTTTTCCTCATTACGACGAGATGGCGGAAGACTGGTCTGATTACGAAAAATGTCTTCGACAGCACTTCTTGGCATTTCATGTCACGGACGAACAAACATGTAAGTCTCTGTTCCTTTCATGGATTTCACCTCAAATGTATCGGTTGTTGTCGCAATTGGCTCCTTTGAAAGATCCTGCATCTTTGTCCTTTGCTGAAATGTTTTCACTTCTGTCCGTCTATTTTCAAAAGCAAATGCATGTGGTAGCCTCTCGTGTTGCCTTTTATCATTGTCAAAAACAACCAAATCAATCCTATCGCGCTTGGGCTGCTGAACTTCACACCCTCAGTAGAAAGTGTCAGTTTGTTACTGAAGTTCACAAAGAATCCTACGCCGATTCCATGGTACAGGATGCTATTATCTGATCAGCACCTGACAAAGAAGTTAGGCAACGTGCCCTTCAGTTGGCAAATCCGACTCTAGATGAAGTCCTATCCATCGCTCAGTCTTTTGAAATTTCTCACACTGCTGGAACGCAAATAGAGGCATGGGGCGACGTCGGGGAAATACAACCTCTGTGCGATGTTGACGACGGGTGTGGCATGTCCCTGCCGGCCGATGTGGCCGCAGTACGCTCCCAAGCGCAGCCTCAGCCTAACCATATACAAACCTCTAAGAAACTGCAGCAAAACCCACAGCAACTTCCTTCATGTCCGCGGTGTTTTACAAAACATTCACGAGAAGATTGTCCCCAACATTGGGCCGTGTGTCACAAATGCAAAAAAAAAGGGTCATGTGTCATCTGTTTGCAAATCCAACCGCACACATGATGTTCATGAACATGAAGCTGACTCTGATTCTGTGTTGTCTGTCAATTGTACTTCTTCCCTTTCAGGGAAGTTATTCCTCACTGTCCAAATACTTGGTTGAGATGTTCGCATGCAGAGATGGATACTGGTTGTGCTGCCACTATCATCAATTCTCAGATGTATCTTTAGTTGGGTTCTCCAATCCTGTCACCTGTCACTAGGCAATTACAGACTTACAATAAACAGAAGATTCTCTCTTGGGACAATTTGATGCTGCGGTATCTTACAAATATGTCATTTGCACTGTTCCCATATTTGTGGTCGACCATAGTAATGCGGAAAATCTTTTTGGTTTCGATGCCTTTCGTGTTTTTGGGTTCTCCATAGATGACTCTGTCAATATCATCTCTGATGCTATTCCTTATGGTCAATTGGATTCCTTGTTGGCAACATTTTCGTCCCTTTTATCTCCTGGGTTAGGCTGTGCAAACAGCTTTGAAGCTCATATCATGCTCAAACCCACTGCTCGGCCTAAGTTTTTTCAGGCTTGGCCCGTTCCTTGGGCCCTTCGTGATCAGTTCAAACGGGAGCTGGATCGTCTCACTGCTTCAGGGGTCTTGCTTCCTGTCACTTCCAGTGAGTGGTCCTCTCCTGTCGTTGTCGTTGCTAAGCCAAATGGTGATATTCGTCTCTGCGGCGATTTCAAAGCCACTGTAAATGCTCAATGCCTTACCGACACAAACATCTTCAAAATCTCCACACACTTTTTCATGTCTTACAGACTGTCAGTCTTAAGTGTAATCTTCAGAAATCAAATTTTTTTCAGGCATCTATCATGTACTTGGGGTTTCAACTCTCTCGGGATGGTATTCATCTGGTTCAGCAAATGGTCGCTGCGATTGATGCCCTTCCTCACCCTACATCTGTTAAAGAACTGCAGGCCTTCTTGGGGAAAATAGCACACTATCACAAGTTTTACCGTTTGCTGATTCATGGCTCAGTTGTTGCATCGCCTGTTGCACAAAAACATGCCTTTTCACTGGCCCGCGGCGATTCGGCTTTCCAGAAATTGAAGACTATGCTGAAACAGGCCCCATGCCTGGCTACTTTTCAACCTGGCCAACATCTTGTTCTTGCCATGGACGCCTCTCAATACGGGGTCGGTGCAGTCCTTGCGCACCGTTTTTCTGACGGTTCTGAACAACCCATTGCTTATGCCTCCGAAACGCTCAAGGATGCCGAACAAAAGTATTCTCAAATTGAAAAAGAAGCTTTGGCCATTATTTATGCTCTTCATAAGTTTGGTGTTTTTCTCTATGGACCCAAATTTCATCTTGTTACGGATCACAAACCACTTGTTTCCTTGTTTCATCCATCAATGTCACTTCCCGACAAGGCTGCCCACCACCTCCAGCGTTGGGCTCTTTACTTGTCTCGTTTCAATTATGAGATTCATTTCTGGCTGATGGCTCAACATGCGAATGCTGATGCACTGTCTCGCCTTCCCATGGGTCCTGATCTGGCATTCGATAGGGACGAACTTTTGTGTTTCCACGTGGATGTTGCCGAACAGCAGGTTGTGGACGGGTTCCCCATCACCAGGGACCGGCTGGCGGCTGCTACGGGTTCTGACCCTACCCTCTCCCGGGTTTTAGGCTGTATTCAGAAGGGTTGGCCAGATCATCCGTCCGCTAAGACTTCTGATCCGTTGCGGAACTACTACGCTTTTCGTTACTGCCTCATGGCTAGGGATGGTATTATCCTCCTTTCCACTGAAAATGCTTTCCCGCGTGTTGTGGTACCTGTGTCTTTGCGTGCTTCGGTCTTGCACCTCCTTCACCAAGGGCACTGGGGTGTCTCGCACAAAATCTGTGGCGCGCCGTCATATGTACTGGCCCGGCATCGACTCTGAAATCGCACACGTGGTCGCTGCCTGCGGCCCTTGTGCGTCACAGGCCACCACCCAGAAGTCATCTTTGTCACTGTGGCCTTTGCCTGAGAAGCCCTGGCAGCGTATTCATGCTGACTTCGCTGACCTTTTTTAGGTACTTATTGGCTTCTCGTTATTGACACCTACTCTAACTTTCCTTTCATTGTCCGTTGCATGTCGCCTACCACCGCGGCAACCACCAATGCTCTAGCTCACATTTTCTCTTTGGAAGACCTTCCCTCTACTCTTGTTACTGATAATGGTCCGCAATTTTCCTCTTCTGATTTTGCAGATTTTTGTGCCCATCATGGCGTCATGCATGTCACAGCCCCTTCGTTCCATCCACAGTCAAACGGTGAGGCTGAACGACTGGTCCGCACATTTAAGGCTCAGATGAGGAAACTCCTGACTTCTTCTGCTGATGATACACTCCTCCAATTTCTGGCTTCTTACCGTTTCACCCCCATGGGTGACCACAGCTCGGCTGAGCTCTTACATGGCTGACAGCCCCACACGCTACTTCATCTTCTGCGGCCTTCCACCTCACGGCCGTGGGTGACTTCGCTTGGCCGGTTCACCGCCGGCGACCTCGTATGGGTACGGGGATATGGCAGGCGGCCAAAATGAAGTCCTGGCCACATCTTACGACACCGTGGCTGATGCCTGTATGAAATCCAGACGGACACGAGTGTTGCAGTGCGTCATTCGGATCAGCTTCGGCCTTGTGTGCCGGCAACGCCTGTTCCAAATGCCATTACACCACCTTCGGCTCTACCTGACACTCGGGATACGGGAATCTCTCATTACTCACAACACAGTCCTCTCACCATCATATCGGTGCCAGCACAAGAAGTGACTCCACCAGGAGATGTGCCCATGCAGGAAACAGATGACTATCATCTGTCGGAGCAACTCTACTCGCCTCCTTCTCCTATGGATGCAGACATATCGCCCATGTCTCCTGTTATAACAACCTGACTTGCCGCAATGGGCAGATTGGTGCACGGGGCCCCAGCAGATTCGACCCCCACGTCTCCTGTCATCTCGATCGGGGACACTTCTGTTCATACGGGAAGCCTCCTCCTCGAGACTTTACGGCCAGTCAAACGACACCTATGGATGTTAGCAATCTACAGGCCACCTCCATCAAGACCTGTGCAAAAAATTCAAAGGGGGGAAAAGTGTTGTGATTCGCCAATCTTTCAATGTGCTGCCACGCAGTTACGCGTCTCCTCTACATGCGGTGCTGTCTGCCAGCCATGCAACAGCAGCACCACCTAAGCGCCCAGCCAGCCAGCGGCCGCTAGACTTGGACTCAGTTATGATTTGACTGTTAAAGTGTACACACGTCTTACTCTGTTTACTTGATCTGTGACTTTCATGTATTGAGTCTTCCTTGAAATATATTTGTTCAACTTGAAGTTATAACAATTCAGTTGCTGTCAAACGGTCCATAAGTAAAAATTATCAATATACTGTAATAGTATAATTTCTCTTATTTTCCTACGGTGGACATATTGCAAGATTTATGTTGAATGGAAGCAATACATTGAGTTTACTCTTACTGGAATACACAATCACAGACTTTAACAGTTAACACATCTGTGATGTAGAGAAACACACAGCTTTTCTTGCAGAGCCTGCTTCTGGAGTTTGATGAAAATCTCTGATACTCTCAAGCTTACTAAATGAACATATAACAAAATGTGACGCCATTCTTTAGATCTTCACCATCTTCTCTATTAATCCTATCTCCTGAGAGTCCCAGAATGTTGAGTGATACTCAGGAATTGGTTGAACAAGTTTACTAGGACCCATTTCTGTAGTTGATAAATTACCTTTCCTTAGGATCATTTCAATGGCTGTCCACTGTGTATCTGTTTTTACTGCCACTAATTTTATGCTGTCATTCCACTTTAATTGATCCTGGACAGCTACCTTTTCATTTTTACAATTATTATTGATCCATTTACTTATCATCAGTTGTGAAATCAAATAATAATGATACTTTACAAATATTTATGCACAATATATTATATTTATTTATGTTTAGGGTCAACTGCCAGTGCGTACACTGAGTATCAATCTTCTGCAGGTCCTCCTGCATTTTGCTACAATTTTCCGGTAATGTAACTTTTCTACACACAACAGCATCATCTGTGAACAGTCTCACAGAACATACAACATTATTCACCAGGTTATTTATAAATATCATGAACAGTAATTACTTGATAATATTTCCAAAGTTAATGTTACATCTGACAGTTTTGCACTGTTAAGAATGGCATATTGAGTTCTATCTGTTAGATGGTTCTGAATGAAGTCACAAAGCTGGCATGATATTCTGTATTTTGTTCACTGAGTTAACAGTGTGGATGTATTTCAGTTGACAGAGAACATGACCTCAAACTGTGCACCATTATCTACGTCCTCAAGAATCTCATGGATCAACTCAGCAAGCATAGTTCAAGAAGATCTGTATTTTCTCAATTCATGTTCATTTCTATGGCTACCCTCATTCTCAAAAAAGATCAGTAATAATTAGTAGAGCTGAAGCACTTTAATTGCACTGAACACAAATCAACAATGTGTTTAGAGAAACAACACTCTCATCATTAGATGAGATGATGAGAGAATTGTCTCCCAAAAGACATTTTTGATTTGTGTTCAGCACAATTAAAGTGGCTCACTTCTGCTGACTATTATTGATAAAATTATACAAACTGCTACCTTTTATCTGAAAAATGCATACAATTAAATGCAAAAAGATGACAACTTGTAACATGTTTGATAATTCTTCGCAATGGACTGACATCAGCAGTATAGGTCTCTAATTATATGCGTCAGACTGACAACCCCTTTTTAAACAGAAATGACTTGTGTTTTTTTGAACTCATTCTTTGACATTTTATGTATTGTAATTAAAATTAAAATGAGGAAGTTATATGTCATACCTAATGGAAACTCTTGTGCATTTTAATGCAAATATATTTATACCAGAAATACTCATTAATCATCAGCACTATGTGTAAAATTCTACTGGATCTGAATAACATGCTAAAATGCAGCAACCTTGTAGAATAACTAATCAAGAACTTAATTCAGCATTTCTTATACTTAGAAGTGTCTCTCATTACTCAGCTTGAAAAACATCGTGCTGGTTTTTTTTTGCATACTTTCACCTGCTGTTGTTTTGACCAGCTATATTCTGAGGTTATGCAGGTAAAGCAAATTACATATCATTCAGAAAAAGAGAGCAACAAGAATACTTTATAAGTACGAAACCAAACATCCTGAAGAGGCCTCTTCCAAGATCTTTGAATTCTTACACTCATTTCCTAGGACATTTATTTGTTGCCAACAGTAAACACTCCAGACTTCAAGAAGAATATAATAATTCCAATCGCAAAGAAAGCAGGTGTTGACAAACGTGAAAATTATCAAACTATCAGTTTAATAAGCCACAGCTGCAAAATACTAACACGAATTCTTTACAGATGAATGGAAAAAGTGGTAGAAGCTGACCTCGGGGAAGATCAGTTTGGATTCCGTAGAAATGTTAGAACACATGAGGCAATACTGACGCTACAACTTATCTTAGAAAATAGATTAAGGAAAGGCAAACCTACATTTCTAGCATTTGTAGACTTAGAGAAAGCTTTTGACAATGTTGACTGGAATACTCTCTTTCAAATTCTGAAAGTGGCAGGGGTAAAATAAAGGGAGCAAAAGGCTATTTACAATTTGTACAGAAACCAGATAGCAGCTACAAGATTCGAGGGGCATGAAAGGGAAGCAGTGGTTGGGAAGGGAGTGAGACAGGGCTGTAGCCTATCCCCGATGTTATTCAATCTGTATATTGAGCAATCAGTAAAGGAAACAAAAGAAAAATTCGGAGTAGGTATTAAAATCCATGGAGAAGAAATAAAAACTTTGAAGTTCGCCGATGACATTGTATTTCTGTCAGAGACAGCAAAGGACCTGGAAGTGCAGCTGAATGGAATGGACAGTGTCTGGAAAGGAGGATATAAAACGAACATCAACAAAAGCAAAATGGGGATAATGGAATGTAGTCGAATTAAATTGGGTGATACTGTGGGAATTAGATTAGGAAATGACATGCTTAAAGTAGTAAATGAGTTTTGCTATTTGGGGAGCAAAATAACTGAGGATGGTTGAAGTAGAGAGGATATAAAATGTAGACTGGCAATGGCAAGGAAAGCATTTCTGAAGAAGAGAAATTTGTTAACATTGAGTATAGATTTAAATGTCAGGAAGGTGTTTCTGAAAGTATTTGTATGGAGTGTAGCTATGTATGGAAGTGAAACGTGGACAATAAATAGTTTAGACAAGAAGAGAATAGAAGCTTTCAAAATGCTGAAGATTAGATGGGTAGATCACATAACTAATGAGGAGGTATTGAATAGAATTGGAGAGAAGAGAAATTTTTGGCACAACTTGACTAGAAGAAGGGATCGGTTGGTAGAACATATTCTGAGGCATCAAGGGAACACCAATTTAGTATTGGAGGGCAGCATGGAGGGTAAAAATCATAGAAGGAGACCAAGAGATGGATACACTAAGCAGATTCAGAAGGATGTAGGTTGCAGTAGGTATTGGGAGATGAAGAACCTTGCACAGGATAGAGTAGCATGGAGAGCTGCATCAAACCAGCCTCTGGACTGAAGACCACAACGACAACAACAACAGTAAACATTTATTTCAGTTGCACAGAGATATTCATAACTGTGATAAAAGACAGAGAAATAATTGCTCTGTAGATTTTACTTCCTTATCTAGGTTTACGAGTGGGATTATAGGTCTTCAACAAGCCCCTACCAAACACACAGCAAGAAACTGAGAAACCCTGTAAATTCAAAAGACAATTAAAAAGACATTTTACCACTCACTCACTCCTTCTTCAAATACCTCATATGTAGATTCAGAAAGTGAAGGTGCTCGTTAGCTGCTTGACAAGTGGTGATAATCACTATAAATAGGGGCATCCATTGTTACAGCACAGTCTATCAAGTTACGTGATTTTGTAAATGTCTCCATGACATCCACTCAGTGTTGCCAAATTGTATAGATGGCTATTGTTTCCACCTGCAGCCATTAGCACTTTGTAGTTGAAAATTCGCAACAGTGCTGCCAACTGTCAGAGATTAACTTACATGTCTTCACTATAGGAATGTATAAAAGGTTTACATTGACTTGCTTTACATCACTGTAGGTTCTCCTTCATGATGGGCTCTACAGAACACAGTGAAAACAATTGAATTACTGCTTCATGGATGTTTCATTGTTGCAGATAATTGACTGCATTTTTTATTACTTTCCTTTTTATAAAAACTGCATTACTACATTTCACTGTAATGGATTACATATTAGGCTATATTAACGTATAATGTTAAACTAAAAAGTTACCTAATTGATAACAACTGCTCTTTTTCTTAACTAGTGGAATAGTTGTTAATTATTTGAGTTCTCTGGGCCATAAGTGATTAATTAAATTAAACATATGTAATTGCAGATCATACTACAGGACAGTGGTGTGTTTGAGATGTTGACCTTAGCACAAGAATTAGGAGTAGAAGAACTGAAGAAAACTTGTGAAGATCATGTAACATCAACATTGTCAGTCCTGAATGCATGCACATTCTTGGCTGCTGCTATGGAAATACAGGACCAGGCAGCAGGTAATTCGTTTATTTCACTTTTGCTCCTGATTATAGATATATATTTTCATTCAGTAGTCCTGAAGACTAAAGCTCCTGAATTGTAGCTGGCACCAAATGGCAAGTAAATATATTTTGCTCTTCATTTGGTTAAATGTAATGTTTTTGATTCATCAACATCAATTGAAATACTTCACATGAAATGTTTGATGATTTCTCATTTTTTTAGTGTAACTACATATTTTCCTTTTATATCGCAATGACTAGCCTGAGGGTGCACAAATTTCTTTCATGTCTCATATTGTACCATTACTAATTATTATTAACAAAGAGATTCCACACACACAGATAATATGAATGTCTCTTACATAATGTGATGAGCTATATTCCCTGATTTTCAATTGATAAATGCAAAACTCTGATCAACAAACTCGGTTCAGCTTATTGTCTTCTTAAAAAAAATTTGCAGTGTCTTGATCTTCTACATCTACACTCCGCAAACCACTGGACGGTGCATGGCAGAAGGTGCCTTCTGCTACTAGTAGTCATATCTTCTCCTATTCCACTTGCAAATAAAGTGAGGGAAAAACGTTTGTCAAAAACCTTTCCACGAGCCCCAATTCCCTGCATCTAATAATCTTCATGGTCCTTAAACAAAATATATGTTGGAGGTGAAAGAATTGTTCTGTATTCGGGCTCAAATGCCAGTTCTCTAAATTTGCACAACAGTGCCTTGTGGAAAGTGCATTGTCTTCCCTCCAGGGATTCTCATTTGAGTTTACAAAGCATCTCCATAATACTTGCATGCTGATCAATCCTAATAGTAATAAATCTTGCAGCCCACATCTGAATTGCTTTGATGTCTTCCTGTAATTCAACATGGTGGGGATCCCAAACACTTGAACAGTACTCAAGAATGGATCTTGCTAGTGTTCTTTATGCCATCCCCTTTATGGATGGGCTCCACTTTCTAAAATTTTCCCAACAAAATTAAGTCAAAAATTTACCTCCCCTCCTACCAATCTGATGTGCTTATTTCATTTTATATCACTTTGGAATGTTATGCCTGTATATTTAATCAATGTGAATGTGTCAAGCTGGACCCTGCTAATGCTGTATTCAAACATTACAGGACACTTTTTTTCTCTATATTCAGAGCAAGTTGCCATTCATCACACCAACTAGAAGAAATTTTGTCCAAGTCATCTTTTATATTCCTACAGGCATCCAATGACAACACCTTCCCCTGCACCACAGCGTCACCAACAAACAGCTGTAAATTGCTGTGCACCCTGTTCATCAGGTCATTTATGTATATAGAGAAAAAAAACCAGTCCTGACGCATTTTCCGGGAGGGGGGGGGGGGCGGGGGGGCACTCCTGATGATACCCTTGTTTCTGATGAAAACTTGTCACTAAGGACCACATAATGGGTTGTCTTACTTAAAAGTCTTCAAGTCACTCACATATCTGGGAACCTAGACCATATGCTCAGACCTTCATCAACAAGCTGCTGTGAGGTACCATATCAAATGCTCTCTAGAAATCTAGGAATATGGAATCAATCTGTTGCCCTCCATCTGTGGTTTGTAGGATATCACGTGAGAAAAGGGCAAGCTGAGTTTCACATAAGTGATGCTTTCTAAATCCGTGCTGATTCATGGGCAGAGGCTATCCTGTCTCAAGGAAATTTATCATATTCAAACTCGGAATGTGTTCAGGAATTCTGCAGCAAGTTGATGTTAACAATATTGATATGTAATTATGCGGGTCCATTCTTTTATCCTTCTTATAGACAGGAGACACCTGCACTTCTTTCCACTCACTTGAGTCTTTTTTGGTGGGCGAGAGATTCATGATAAATGCAGGCTAAGTAAGGAGCCAATGCCACAGATTACTCTCTGTTAAACTGAACTGGGATTCCATCTGGACCTGGCAGCTTGTTTATTTTCAACTCTTTCACTTGCTTCTCCATGCCCCACATGCCATTTCTCATAAAAATACTAGCTTTCATCTCAGAGTGTCACTCATTCTTCTTAGACAATGTAGTTACAGCTAATAATTATGTATTCTACAAAAAATTAACAAAAAAGTATGAATATTGGGCATCAGAGTAAGTTCCTTCCAGAATTTATGAAATCTTATTGTAACTTAATAGTGCATTTACTCTGTAATGTTGTATGTGGCAAAAACATGAATGCAAATTTCAGATGAACCACCAAACAAACTGTATTGGAAAAAATTCAGTGTAGGCTCTGTACTTCTGTTTAGTGCAAAAATTATCATCCTTTACCCTGGTGTAAAATTTTTTCACCACATACACCGAAAATATTTGGAATCTCTAGACATTCAAGACTATATTAAAAGTAAAACTCAATCAAGAAAACTCATAAATTGAGAGACGGAATTGCTGGCCAGTACTTACCTTCAGAAGGTACATTATATAGTACTGTCAATAGACATGTACAAAAGAAAAAGTGATGACACCATTCTATCTTTCGGAACTGTTGCATCCTTTCTCAGAGATATCCTGTCCCAATTCTTCTCAAAGACCAGTGTCCCAGAGTTTGAATCCTAGACATGAAGACCAGATCCACTTGTTAACTACTATTGTGCTTTGTACTGAAGTTACATAACCTTCAGTTTGCCACAAACTGATGTTAATTACTAGAAGTGCTACCACTAAAGATTTACTGGGAAGTAAGTGTATGTAAATGCAAAATTTTTTGAGATATTTAATGGGCTTCTACAAGTTTTTGTCTCATTTACATAATATTCTTATTGCTTTACCATTGTAGATTTCCCATCCACCTGCTTAGCTGAGTGGTAATGTGTTTGCCTACCAAGCAGCAGGCCCGGATTCGATTCCCAACGGCGTTGGAGATTTTCTCCACTCATGGACTGGGTGATGTGTTGTCCTCATCATCATCATCAACATTCAAATTATCCAATGTAGCATCACCTGAAATGTGACTTGCAACTCGGCAGCCGAACTTCCTCGGTTGGAACCTCCTGGTCATCAGTGCCTCATGACCATTTCATTTCATTTTGTAGATTTTCTGGGAAATAACTATAAGAAATCTGAGACCTTTAAAAGGCCTTTACAAGAGGCTGTCTTATTTGCATACTACTCTTATTGCTGATGTCTGCTTTTGAAGAGTTACTATCCAAGGAGTTAAATTTCTGGGGAAATACAGGATGGAGCTACATAAAATAAGCTAGTACTATTTCTTTGACTTAAGTTAGGCACTGTTTTTTCAATGAAATTGTGTTTATTGAATGTTCATAAGATTAACACAAACAAGTTCCTCTGAACCAGGTGTAGGCCTCTTCAAGTATTACCTGAATTCTGTCCAGTATGGCCTAGTCTGAATTCTTAATTAATATGCGTGTGTCATTAGGAAATAGTACAACTTTGAACAGTGTTTCATAGTCACTAGAAGGCTATTTGCATAAGGGAAGAACAGCTGCACACCCAGTAGTAAACTTTGTGGATCCCGTATTTTATGTTCTCCCATTCTGAGTTTAACATTACTCTTGTGTAAAAGTATGTCAATGTGATCCTCTACATTTTCTTATAAAGTTTATGCTCCAACCATGCTAAAAGATGGCATCAATTTTCCAAGCAGAAATTCTACTGGCAGCTTTCATTTTTATATCACTGTGTGGAATAGAGCCTGTTTATGTAAATATTGTACACAACAGTGTCATGACAGTTTATTACAAATGCAGTGCACAGAGTTACCTGTATTTTTTAACAGCTACTTCTCTTTTGATAATGTATACCATGATTAATTCCACATATCTGAAAATTGTCTTTCATGGCGCAATCTGTGGAACAAAATAATTGAACGAATGAGTCAATGAGCTTCTCTAGGCAAAGGTCTTCCTTGATGTGTCATATGGCTTGAAGACTAGACACGTCTATGAATCATTTATTTTTTCTTATTAAAATACATCTAGATGTACTCTCACATCATCTTACACTAAAGAGCAAAGAAACTGGTACACCTGCCTAATATTGTGTAGGGCCCCTGCGAGCATGCTGCAACACAATGTGGCATGGAGTCAACTAATGTCTGAAGTACTGCTGAAGGGAATTGATGGCATGAATCCTGCAGGCCAGTCCATAAATCCGTAAGAGTATCAGGGAGTGGAGATCTCTTCTGAACAGCACGTTGCAAAGCATCCCACATATGCTCAATAATGTTCATGTCTGGGGAGTTTGGTGGCCAGCAGAAGTGTTTAAACTCAGAAGAGTGTTCCTGGAGCCACTCTGTACCAATTCTGGATGTGTGGGGTGTTGCATTGTTCTGATGGAACTACCCAAGTTTGTCAGAATGCACAATGGACATGTGTGGATGCAAATCAGACAGGATGCTTACAAATGTGTCACCTGTCAGAGTCATATCTAGACATATCAGGGGTCCCATATCACTCCAACTCCACAACATCACAGAGCCTTCACCAGTTTAAACAGTCCCCTGCTGACACGCAGTGTCCATGTATTCATGAGGTTGTCTCCATACCCATATACGTCCATCCACTTGATACAATCTGAAATGAGACTCATCTGACCAGGTAACATGTTTCCAGTCATCAACAGTCCAATGTGAGTGTCGATGGGCCCAAGTGAGGCATAAAGCTTTTTGTCATGCAGTCGTCAAGGATACATGAATGGGTCTTTGGCTCCGAAAGCCCATATCGATGATGTTTCATTGAATGGTTTGCATGCTGACACTTGTTGATGGCCCAGCATTGAAATCTGCACCAATTTGTGGAAGCATTGCACTTCTGTCATGCTGAATGATTCTCTTGAATCGCCATAGTGATATCAGAGTTTTGATGTTTTACCAGATTCCTGACATTCACAGTACACTCATGAAATGGTTGTATGAAAATATCCAGCCTTTCAGGCACTTTGGAAATAATTTGTAAGATAACATAGCAATACACCCAGAATGATTTTAATAGAATTTACACCATCTGTAGAAACCTACATATTTATATAATTCTTGGTTTGTATTAACACCTAATCAAGTAACCTTAGGTCTGAAAATATGAAACTCCTGTGACAGGCTATCAACAGAAGACAACAGGAGACTGATATGACAATTCCACAAGAAAAATTAGCACAACTCTGCATTGTAGTTCACAGCACTAATGTTATGGTAACTTTAGGAGATGGGGCTAAAAGTCAAGTCTTCCAGATCAATGAAAATATCCAGGAGATGCTGCAAGTCAGATGGCTTCAGTCTAGACATCTCCATTAGTTTCAGTGCTTTGGAGACAATGGACAAAATTATTCACATGGTTCAACAAGTTCAAAAGCAGTTGGAGAATACAGGGTGTAATGTGCAAGCCAAGGCTAGAAATAAATGAGCGTGAGGACATCAACCACTGAGGTCGAGATGAACAAGTTAAATCAAATGCTAATAATACTGTATGTGTGTAATGTCTTTTCTTTCATCTTGTCTTTGTAGAGTGCTAACTATGCTGATGTAGGTGTTTTGAGTTGCATAATTATTTATGTTACTAAAGTGGTTACATTTTGTGGCATCAGTAAGAACATCTTGTTCTGCCTAGACACTGTCATGGATAAAACCACACTAGTGACCCACGAGGAACATGCAATATCTATGGATTTAGGAAATGCATGACACTTCCTTCCCACCAAACAATGAAAAATTTGAGCAACCAGTGTATTGGGACCTTTTGCCTATACTGATTGACCTTTTAGTGGATTGTGTGGTGCAACAAACAATATGGAACAATACAAGTAAAACTCTACACGTGAAAGTGATTTTAACCCTCCTTCTACTCATGTACAAGAGCGTGTGGATTACATGTATCACAATTCTCTGTTTTCTTCTTTGGATCTTATAGGCTTCTTTCTGACAGGAGCAAGAGCAACTTATATCAACAGATGTTACTAGACCTACATCAGATTTTTGCGCCCAAGTCCATCATTGTGTTTATTTACCTCCTGATTTGAAGTGTGCTTTTTTGCTGGTTATCGAGGCAACAAATCTGATTCTGCCACTTTGTGGAACCCAGATGGCTGGGTCACACATGAAGTTATCTACTGCGTCATGATGAATCAATGGAACTGTGTTCAACAAAACCCTCAGAATGAGTCATTCAGGGCCATACTGAACATCTCCAGTTATGTCCACACTGTGCAGCATGTGTTACCTTAACTGCCACAGTTTCTTCATCCCATCACCATATGCCTTTTGCAGGTCCAAGATGGCTGGGTTGCCTTATTGCAAAGGTTAAGCAAATCACCTGAACAACAAATCCACCAGACAATTTTCTCAGAGCAGTTGAGTGGACATACTCCTCACAGATATGGTTCCATGTATGAGACTGGTGGATCTGAAGTTAATACCAAACAATACATTAAGGACCATAGGGCTGAGTAAATTGCCTCATGTTATTCAAGTGTCCTTATCACAAATGAAGGGCTCACACAAGAGACCAAACTACAATTTGCTAATTGTGTTTTTGCATTACAAGATGAATGCTCTTCTTGTTGCCCAGCAGCCACTAACAGACCAACCCATGACAGCCATATAGCATGATAATGTGATGCTCAGTAAAAAAGCTGGGCTGAACATAACTGGTGATTCATGATGCACCCCCACAGGACAACGCCTCCCAACTCCTGAGGCGCAATGCAGTCAGCTGACAATAACAGACCAGCCAACACTGCATGCTATTCAGAACTCAGAGTTTAACAGCAACTGACAGAGTGTGTTGGTGCTGGTTCCATGCATGTTTCGGTGCTGCTGTGCTCAAATGCACCTCCTCATGTGAGCACTGAAATGTACTTGCTATCTCTGATAGATGCCAGAGGTCATGGAATTAAGAAAGTATGCCACAGCACTATATATGTACACCAAATTAGTTTGCTAAACACATCCACACATACCATGGCTGTCTACATTCTTGACATGGGTACCAACCAAAGTTTCTAGTTGACTCAGGTTCCAAGATAAACATGATCTCGAGCACAGCTGCTATCCTCACACTTCAGCACCCTTGGTACAGCATACAGCTATGAATGTTCACATGTAATGATGTATAGTTCCATTACTCACACTGTTGACTTAGGCATGGCAAGGAAAAACATTTACATGGACTTTTATGTTAGGTAACCTCAACAAATGTGTTAGAAGCTGACTTTTTGCATCACTATCACTAAGGCCCTGATCTAAGAGAGGAACTACTTTTCAACAGAGTGACTGATGCTTGCATTCAAGGTGTGGTCAGAGGACCTCCAGTTTCAGTTGTTCCAGAGCACACAGGGTCCTTAACATCTTCAGAAGATGAACTTCCTACAGTTGAAATGCTCACTAGGCAAACAGCCAACTATGATGACTTAGTTGTACATAGACACCGACAGTAAGCACACAGCACACTCCAAATAGCCAAGATAGATGACAAAAATATTAGACATGCCTAATGTTCTTAGTATTTGATTTAACTTGTTCATACTGATGTCAGCTATTGATGTTGCCACAAGGGTCTTTCCACTAGGTAGTAGTTGTGGGAGCACAATGTTAGAACTGGTTTGTAGATGTTTTGGTGGTAACTACCAAGCAATAAAATGATTTCAGAATAAGTGTGGAGCTCAATAAAGTCATCTAGACTTTAGGTTTTTTGGGGAGATTTTTGGGAATGATGAACTTGTAATTACTGTTGGGGATGCAGACAACAGTTTAGGCAAAACCTCAGTTACATAGTCAAAGATTATTTAAGATAAGTCTCATTTATTGTTCCATTTTCAGTGGGGTGGGGTTTCTCATCGTTGTTGTTCGTTCATACTGTCTCACCTTAATTGTCCACCTACCTCAGTATGGCTTCCTTATGATGTCCCTTCACTCTGCAGTAGTGGATACTCACTAGGCCATGTAGAGCAGCACTGATGAAACCACGACCTAATACCTACCACACAGAAGCCGCGTAACTCAAGTTGCGAATCAGTTCCTGTAAATTCATTTTAAGAAATTTCGGGTGGTGGGAAAATGCAGTTTACCTGCAGTAAGCCTTTGCAAATTCTAGTAAACTGGTTTTTTATTCTTAAGGAAGCACATTAATTTGCTATCAAGTCTGAATTTACCATTTTTACTGCTCTATCATTCCAAGTTCACAGTCAATATACCAAAATTCCACACGGAAAAGCAGCCAGAATATCTACCAGTCCGACCTGATTAATGTTCGCTACTACTGTAGCGAGTTGAAACTTTGGTCATATCAGTTGTCTTCAAAGTTAGAAGTGCTCGCCTAAATATTCCATAAAATACTCGGAACATGCCACACAGAATTTCACTAAGACTGAAATATCACACACTCATAATACATCAATTAATTAATCAAATTGTCCTCAAAACGTTCATAACTTAAACAGCCTAAGTCACAACACTTCCTAACAGCAATGAACTCAACAGTTCTTTATTTTACATGTTATTTTCTCAGTGACATTTAGCATGATGTTACACATACGAAGGTTGGCAAGCGACTCCCTCGATGCCACCCCACTCTCTGCCTATCTAACTTTCTGCATGCAGGAACGGCTTAATTCTGATAGTCTAATGGTCTGAATGACCACTCAGAATGATCCTTCCAGATCATTCTTGCGGCAAAACTTGCCTGAGCCAATCACTAACCATAAAATCATTTACATCATTCCAATGCCATTTTCTAATATAATATTTAATAAAATACACTGAAATACAAAATAATCTTTAAATTAATTTAAAAACTTATTCCACTTCTAACTTTTATTCTGGCTGCTCTCTTACAAAAGCAAGCACGCTTCAACATACGTCATCAGCATCATGGTTGCACCACAATTTTCCCACGATTCAGTTTCATAAGTTTTTACATAAAATAGTATTAAGTTTTTTCATATGTCCCACAGACACTCTCTCATTAATTCTCATGTATACACACAACAAAATAATAAGCACATAATAATTTTGAATGATTTTTTTACACTATGAAATGCAGAGTAATTAAAGTTATGAAAATAAAATTCCAGTTAAGTGATTTTATACACTGAGCACTCTGGTTATAACTTTAGATGATGATAAAAGACAAACTGCTATTGTTCTTAACTGAGTTTTGAAACATAAGTGTCAGTTTTATGACTTTTAAGTAATTTTCTCAATTTCAGTAACTGAAACAGATAAAAATCTGAGATTTTAACAGGCTCTTCTACTTAATAACAAAAGATGGTATACAAAGTTTGAGCAAAATTGGATGATAATTACTATGGTTTATTTAGATTCATAGGGGATATGAATTTACGTTCCTACTAGATGTTACTGGAGACCATTCTCATGGCCGATAGTGTCAGCTCCGCTGTGAGTCATGGCAGAGAAACAATCCTGCAGCCACCGTGATAAGTGGCTGCATGCTATACTGTACTGAATGTTATTCCGTAATAACTTGCTACATTACAGTCTCAGTTGCACATTTTTAATTATATTATATGTATCAACCACACAGGTGCATCTTCAGATCTAAGTAGTTGCACCAGCAACCTGTCTTGTCCACTCAGAATCACATGTGCTTGACATGTGGTTCTGAGAAGACAAAACAGCTTGCTTCTGAGTGATAAAAACATGGAACCTAATTAAAGATGTGCAACTGAGACAGGAGAATAAATGAGGATTATCTTAAATGTCTATACAGTTGCTGAATATCTCAAGACAAAAACACTGGGGCAACAAAAGTTATGGGACAGTGGTATGCACATATACAGATGGTGGTAGTATCGCATATACAAGGTATAAAAAGGCAGTGCATTTGTGGAACTATCATTTGTACTCAAGTGATTCATGTGAAAAGGTTTCCGAAGTCATTATGGCTGCACAATAGGAATTAACAGACTTTGAATGCAGAGTGGTAGTTGGAGCTATACATATGGGACATTCCATTTTGGAAATTGTTAGGGAATTCAATATTCTGAAACCCACTGTGTCAACAGTGTGCTGAGAACACCAAATTTCAAGCATTACCTCTCACCACGGACAATGCAGTGGTCGACTGCCTTCACTTAATGACTGAGAGCAGTGGCAGTTGCATAGAGTTGTCAGTGCCACCAGATAAGCAACAATGTGCGAAATAACTACAGAAAACAATGTGGGCTATATGACGAATGTATCCTTTATGAGAGTGTGTTGAAATTCATCATTAGTGGGCTATGGCAGCAGATGGTTGACGCAAGTCCCTTTGCTAACAACACGACATAACCTGCAGCACCTCTCCTGGGTTCGTGACCATATTGGTTGAACCCTAGATGAATGGGAACCTGTGCCTGGCTAAATGAGTCCCATTTCAGTCAGTAAGAGCTGATGGTAGGGTTTGAGTGTGGTGCAGACCCCATGAAGCCATGGACCCAAGTTGTAAACATGGCACTGTGCTCACTGGTGGTGACTTCATAATGGTGTGGGCTGTATTTACATTGAATAGACTGGGTCCCCTGGTCCAACTGAACTGATCATTGAGCAGAATGGTTATATTTGGATACTTGGAGATCACCTGAATGCATTCATGGACTTCATGTTCCCAAATAACAATGGAATGTTTATAGATGACAATGCACATGCCACCAAACCACAATTGTTCACAATTAGATTGAAGAACATTCTGGACAATTCAAGTGAATGATTTGGCCAACATGATCATCTGACATGATCCCATTTATGGGACATAATCAAAAGGCCAGTCCATGCACAAAATCCCGCACCAGCAACACTTCTACATCTACATCTATCCTATGCAAAACACTGTGGGTGTATGGCAAAGGGTATGTCCCACTGTACCAGTTATTATTCTTATGAACCCTATGTGAGTGATAGGTGGGGGGATGTAGTATATTTCTAAAGAAATCATTTAAAGCTGGTTCTTGAAACATTGTTAACAGATGTCCTCGGGAAAGAATACTTCTATTTTCAAAAGTCTTCTAGTTCAGTTCGCTCAGTATCTTCGTGACACTCTCCCACAAACATGTGACCATTTGTGCTGCCCTTCTCTGTATACATTCAATATTCCCTTTTAGTCCTATATGGTTCAGGTTTCACACACTTGAGCAATATTCTAGAACCGGTGACATGAGTGATTTGTAAGCAATCTCCTTTGCAGATTGACTGCACTTCCCCAGTATTCTACCAATAAATTGAAATCTACCACCTGCCATACTCATGAGTGAACCTACACGATCAATCCATTTCATATCCTTGCAAAGTGTTACAATCAGGTATTTGTATGAGTTCGCCGATTACAGCAGTGACTCACTGATATTATTGTCACAGGACACTACATTTTTCATTTTGTGAAATGCAAAATTTAACATTTCTGAACATTTAAAGCAAGCTGTCAGTCTTTGCACCACTTTGAAATCTTATCCAGATGTGACTGACTATTTATGCAGCCTGTTTCAGATAGTACTTCATTATAGATAACTGCAGCATCTGCAATATGCCTGATTTTACTATTAATATTGTCTGAAGGGTTATTAATATACAACACGGGCAGCAAGGGTCCCAACACACTTCCTTGGGGCACACACGAAGTTACTTCTACACCTGATGATGACTCTCCATTTAGGATAACATGTGCACCTCTCCTACCACTAAGTCCTCAATCCAGTCTCAAATTTCACTTGATACCCCATATGATTGTACTTTTGACAAAAAGCATGGGTGCGGTACTGAGTCAAATGCTTTTTGGAAATCAAGAAACACTGCATCTACATGAGTGCCTTGATATAAAGCTTTCAGTAAGTCATGTGACAGAAGTGCGAGTTGGGTTTCACATGATCATTGTTTTCAAAATCCATGCTGGTTGGCCTCAAGGAGGTCATTCTGTTCCAGATACCTCATTATGTTTGAGCTAAGATTATGTTCTACGATCCCACAACAAATTGATGTCAAGGATATTGGATGGTAGTTTTGTGGATCACTTCCACTACCCTTCTTGTAGATGGGTATGACCTGTGCCTTTTTCCAAGAACTGGGCACTGTTTTTTGTATGAGGATCTACAATAGATAATAGTTAGAAGAGGCGCTAATGCAGCCACAAATTCAGTATAGAAGCTGACAGTGATTCCATCGGGCACTGGAGCTTGGTTCAATTTTAACGATTTCAGCTGTTCCTCAGCACCACTGACACTAAAACTTATTTCATTCATCTTTTCTTTGGTACAAGGATTATACTGTGGCAATTCTCCTGTGTTTTCCTTTGTAAAGGAACATTTGAAAATAGAGTTAAGCATTCCAATTTTTGCTTTGCTACCATCAATTACAGATCCTGCCTCACTCACTAGGGACTCATTGAGATATGACACTACTGATTTTTTATTTAGTTTACTGAACATGTATAGTTTTCTGCTTGTTTTAGTTGTCCTTTATACTTTGCTAATCATTGTTCCCACAACCGCATCATGCTCACTGATACCAGTTTCAATGTGGACATCCTTAAAGAAGTCAGGTCTGTTTGTTGCCATTAGATCCAATACATCTTCTTCATTTTTCAGATGTCTTATCATGCCCACCACTAAAAGAAAACTATGATTTTCCTGATTAATTGTTGGATGACTAAAGTCTCCACCAATGATTACACTATGATTGGGGAACTTACATACAAGTGAACTGAGGTTTTCTCTATAGTTACTTCAGGGGATGAGTCCGGTGGGCAATAGAAGGATCCAAGTATCACTGTATGTCTACTCCCGATACTGAGTCTTGCCCAAACAATATCTCGTGCAGCTTCAATTTCTGTCTTGGTGGATCTGAGTTCCTTGTCTATTGCAAGAATACACCTCATCCATTTACCATTTGCCTATCCTTTTCACTTAAATTTTCCCCAAAAATCAAAACTCTGACTGCTATCAATTTCGGGTTTCAAACAGCTTTCTGTACCTAGTATTATGTGAGCTTCAACTGCTTTTCACGAGTGCTTCAAACTGTGGCACTTTGTTGTGAATGGTCCAGGAGTTTACCATTTAGCATTTTAATACCTTCACCTGTGGAAGGCATTCATTTTGATCTTACACTGCCACTTAGGGTTTCCTGCAGCTATTGTTGTATGGATTGGATGGAGAGTTGCCAAATCTAAAAACCCTTGTGTGCACTCCACTCACAGTCAGCTACCTGAGCAGCAGCCTCTGATGTGTAGTGCACACCTGACCCATTTAGGGAGACCCTACAGTTCTCAGTGCTATGGCGCAAGACCAGGAAGTTGCAGCCCAGCTTGTCACAAACTTCCGAAATTATGGACGGCTATAGAGTAGCATGGCTCAGTATTTCTACAGGGGACTCTCAATGCCTTGGTGAGTCCATGCGACATTGAGTCGCTGCAGTACTTTGTGCGAAATGAAGTCTGACATGATATTAAGTGGTATCCCATGACTTTTATCACCTCAGTGTATGTTGGAAACAGTGACTCATGAATTACATCAGGCACATAACTGAAAAAGTAGCTCACACTAGTGTGGATATTTTTCACTCTTTGAGTGATGTGACAGGCCTTGGATGAAGCATTCCAGAATGTGTTAATGTTAATGCAGAGCTTGGAAAGTCATTCAGGAGAGTGTGATGGGATGTCCACGTAAGGACGTGACTGATCTATTGCCCCTCAATCAGTCATCCTGTATTATCTATAGCATGATCTGCATCTGAGTGCTTGTGGTAACAGACTTCTTCCATGGCGCACAACATCCAGGCTGACCAAACCAGCATCCTCCCTAATTCACTGATTTCCGAGGTTTTCACTGGGTCTGTTTACGGTCAGTTATAATGAAAGATAGCACAGCAGTTGAAACAGCCAACAGTTGTGCAAAATACTACAACTTGGACTAATCTGTGGATCTGAAAGAAAACTCATTCCATGTGCTCCATCAAAACGTAAGCCATATGCACTAAAAGAATTTCCCTCATTGATATTTCAATATACAGGTTGAATAGTAGAGGCTAAAGATCACATTCCTTTTTTTAGTCTGTCTCTCAACACTTTCTGTGATGTCTGCGCTGATCCTGCGATATGCTGAAACACACAGAAAACAGCAAAACTTTTGAACATAATCCTGCACGTTCTGAACAACTTTAGCACATCCCATGTTCATAGGCAAAATATCAATATCTGGATTAACTCTAAATCAACATATTGCAGCCCCCTTCTGAAGTTGTTATATTACTGTTGGGTGGACATGCCACAGACAGCACATGAATTGTTCCTCTGTATGATTTGTTATAGTTGATTGAGGTTAGGTTCAGTGTTGGATTTAAAACCTATTTTGCCACATGTTTACTTCCACTTACTTTTTATTCAATGACCATTACTAGGAGCAGACAAATGGAGTTGCGGTGGGAAGCATGATGTCATCTATCATTGGAAATTTGTTTATGGAAGACTTTGAGAAAATGCTTGGAGTAGGTAGCTTCGAAACCAGCGTGTTTTTCAGACATGTAGACAATCCATTTGTGTTTTGGTCTCACGGCAGTGAGAATTTAAATGTCTATTTAGAACACTTGAATGAAATCTACATCTACGTGATTACTCTGCTATTCACAATTAAGTGCCTGGCAGAGGGTTCAATGAACCACATTCAAGCTGTCTCTCTACTGTTCCACTCTCAAATGGCACACAGGAAAAACGAGCAGTTAAAATTTTCTGTATGAGCCCTGATATATCTTATTTTATCATGATGATCATTTCTCCCTATGTTATTGGGAGCCAACAGAATGTTTTCGCAATCAGAGGAGAAAACTGGTGATTGAAATTTCATGAGAAGATCCCGTCGCACTGCTAAACACCTTTGTTTTTAATGATTGCCACTCCAATTCATGTATCAAGTCTGTGACACTATCTTCCTATTTCATGATAATACAAAATGAGCTGCCCTTCTTTGAACTTTTTCAGTATAATCCGTCAGTCCCACCTGATACGGATCCCACACCGCACAGCAATACTCTAGAATAGGGCAGACAAGTGTAGTGTAAGCTGTCTCATTAGTAGATCTGTTGCACCTTCTAAGTGTTCTGCCAATGAATCACAGTCTTTGGTTTGCTCTACCCACAACATTATCTATGTTATCGTTCCAACTTAGGTTATTTGTAATTTTAATCCCTAAGTATTTAATTGAATTTACAGCCTTCAGGCTTATCGCGTCATCAAAATTTAGTGGATTTCTTTTAGTACTCATGTGAATAACTTCACAGTTTTCTTTATTCAGGGTCAATTGCCATGTTTTACACTACACAAATATCTTATCTACATCATTTTGTAATTCATTTTGGTCATCTGATGACTCTACAAGGCGGTAAATGACAGCACCATCTGCAAATAATCTAAGAGGGCTACTCAGATTGTCTCCTATGTCATAAATATAGATCAGGAACAATAAAGGGCCTATAACACCTCCTTGGGGAACACCAGATATTACTTTTGTTTTACTTCATGACTTTTCATCTATTACTACAAACTGAGACCTTTCTGACAAGAAATCACGAATCCAGCCATACAACTGAGGCGATATCCCATAGGCACACAGTTTGGTTAGAATACGCTTGTGAGGAATAGTGTCAAAAGCATTCTGAAAATCTAAAAATATGGAGCCAATTTGACATCCCATGTTGATAGCACTCATTACTTCATGAGTATAAAGGGCTAATTGTGTTCCGCTACAATGATATTTTCTGAATCCGTGCTGACTGGGTGTCAATAAATTCTTTTCTTTGAGGTACTTCATAATGTTCGAATACAGTATATGTTCCAAAACCCTACTGCAAATCGACGTTAGTAATATGGGCCTGCAATTCAGCAGATTACTCCTATTTCCCTTTTTGGGTATTGGTGTGATTTGAGTAACTTTCCGGTCTTTAGGAATGGAACTTTCTGTGAGTAAGCGGTTGTGTACAATTGCTCAATGTGGAGCTATTGCATCTGCATACTCTGAAAGGAACCTGACTGGTATACCATCTGGACCGGAAGCCTTGCCTGTATTAAGCAATTTAAGCTGCTTTGCTACACTGAGGATGTCTACTTCTATGTTTCTCATCTTCGTAGTTGTTCTTGATTGGAATTCGGGAATATTTACTTCGTCTTCTTTGGTGAAGAGGTTTCCGGAAACCGTGATTAATAACTCTGCTTTGGTGGTACTGTCATAAGTGACTTCACAGTTGCTACCGCGCAGTGAAAGTACTGATTGCATCTTGCCACTGGTGTGCTTTATATATGACCAGAATCTCTTTGGGTTTTCTGCCAGATTCTGAGACACAGTTTCGTTGTGGAAATTATTAAAAGTAATCTCGCATTGGAGCACACGCTATGTTTCAATCTTCTGCAAAACTTTGCCAATCTTCAGTATTTTGTGTTCTTTGAAATTTGGCATGTTTCTTTCATTGCTTCTGCAACAGCAATCTGACCTGTTTTGTGTACCATGGGGGATCAGTACCATCACTTATTAATTTATGTGGTATATCTCTCTCAATTGCCATCGATACTACTCGTATATCTTTGAAACCATTCCACATCTTTTCTATGCTTATGTGATCAGATCGGAAGGAGTGGAGACTGTCTCTTAAAAAGCCGCCAAGAGCATTTTTATCAGCTTTTGATGGTTGTCAGTGTTACGGTATTCAGCCTAGCAGTAACTGCCTTGTGGTCGCTAATACCTGTATTCGTCATGATACTCCCTATTTGTCCTGGATTATTTGTTGCTAAGAGGTCAAGTATGCTTTCACAACCATTTACGCTTCAAGTAGGCTCATGAACTAATTGTTCAAATTAATTTTCTGAGAAAGCATTTAGCAAAATTTCAGATGACGCTTTATGCCTGTTGCCGGCTTTAAACGTATAATTTTTCCAGAACATCAAGGGTAGATTGAAGTCACTGCCGACTATAATTGTATTAGTGGGGTACCTATTTGAAATGAGACTCAAATCTTCTTTGAACTATTCAGCAACTATATCTTCTGAGTCGGGGGGGGGGGGGGGGGCTGTCAGTAAAACGATCCAGTTAATAGTTTAGTCCAATTGTCAAGTATAGCCTCTACCCATACTATTTCGCAGGAAGTATCTACTTCACTTTCACTACAAGGCAAACTACTTCTGATAGCAATAAATACTCCACCACCAACTGTATTTAGTCTATCCTTTCTGAACACTGTTAGATTGTTTGAAAAAATTTTGGCTGAACTTATTTCTGGCTTTAGCCAGCTTTCTGTGCCTATAACTATTTGAGCTTCAGTGCTTTCTATTAGAGCTTGGAGCTCTGGTTCTTTCCCAATGGAGCTACGACTATTTACAACTACAATACATTTTCTAAAACTACCTTACTGTGTTTTACCTGCCCCCTTTTAGACGGACACCCTTTCTGTGGTTTCCTGAGACCCTCTAACCTAAAAAACTGCCCAGTCCCTTTCACACAGCCCTCACTACTCGTGTAGCCACTTTTTGTGTGAAGTGGACTCCTGACCTATTAAGCAGAACCCAGAAACCCACCACTTGGTGGCGCAAGTCAAAGAATCTGCGGCCTACACGGTCACAGAACCGCCTGAGCCTCTGATTCAGATCCTCCACTCGGCTCTGCACCAAAGGATCACAGCCAGTTCTGTCGATGATGCTACAGATCGTGAGCTTCGCCTTAATCTTGGAAGCAAGACTGGCAGTCTTTACCATTTCCACTAGCTACCCGAAACCAGAGAGAATCTCCTCTGATCCAAAGTGACACGTGTCATTGGAACCGACATGGGCTACCACCTGCAGTTGGCTGCACCCTGTACTCTTCATGGCATCCGGAAGCACCCTTTCCACATTCAGAATGACTCCCCCCAGTATGCACACGGAGTGCACACTGGCTTCCTTCCACTCCATCTGCCTGAATATTCATTCCATGATGGAGGAATGTTGATGGTACATTGGGATATGCTTTTATAGGAAGCCTACTCATAGTGACTTGTTTCTCATGGTGTGTCAGCATGAAGGGAAACTGTGTATCTTTTTTCTGAGGGTCCATGTCATTTCAGACACTGAGAGTTTGCCAGCTGAGCATACCATCTTGGTGTCACCTTTCATCAGAACAGATATAATGAAAGGTAGATCAGATGTGCATTGCACAATCGACCAACTGTGCACCGAGTGAGTGATAATAGCAAGTTGGTAGAAGGACTGTGGGCTTTCTGCCTTATGAAGGAAGCAGTCCCATACGATTGGTTATATTTTCTGGAAATATGAAGTGAAATACGTTTTCCATCCTCAACCTAAGATTAGGGTCCTTTTAGATTCCCATTAAGGATTGTGGTGATTGATTGTGATTGATTTGTGTAAGGTGAGTGTCTACTGCAACAAAATAAGCTTAAAAACCAAATTTCTAGCTCCTTTCACGACTATTCTTCTTTATGTATCACCTTGTGAAGAGTCTTCATTGGTAATCTGCTGAGATGACAACTTTTGTCTAGAATGTTGTGGGTACAATAGCTCTTAGTGTACAGATTCTTCTTTCTCAAGTAAGGTCTTATTATAAAACTCAACTACACCATTTTTTGTGGAGTTTAAAGTGTAGTCACTACATATTTAATTCTCCTTTCTGAAAATTTATCAGTAGTTTCTTTAAAACTCATTTTTGGTGTCTATGCTTCAGGTATAAATTCTCTTTCAAGTTTGATTTTTTACAGTGTTTAAAACATTTCTGTCATTTGTCCTTTTTTAGGTGTTTATAAGGAAACTTCACTCCAGTAAATGATTTGTGAGAGCAAGGAAGTGTCAAGTTTAATTTAGTTGTTCTCTTGATATTATCGACAAGATTGTCAAGGTATATGCAGCCAGTTTCTTGTAAGGTGTTCACTGTTATCTGTTTAGAATACCTTGTGAACTGAGCTTACACTGGCATTACATCTTCATCTACATCTATACTCTGAAAACCATTGTGAGGTGCATGACAGAGGGCATGTCTCACTGTACCAGTTATTCAGGTTTCTTCCTGTTCCATTCACGTATGGAGTGTGGGAAGAATGATTGTTTGAATGCCTCAGGGTGTGCAGTAATTATTCTGATCTTATCTTCATGGTATCGTGATTCACAAGGGTTGTGGTATATTCCTAGAGTAATCATTTACAGCCAGCTCATGACACTTTGTTAATAGACACTCTCAGGATAGTTTACATCTATCTTCAATCTCTGGGACACACTCTCACAGATTAAACAAACTGCGACCATTCGTGCTGCCCTTCTCTGTATACGTTCAATATACCCTTTTAGTCCTATTTGGTTGGGTCCCACACACTTAAGCAATATTCTAGAAATGGTCACACGAATGCTTTGTAAGCAGTCTCCTTTATAGATTCATTTCACTTCCCCAATATTCTGTAAGTAAACCGAAGTCTACGATCCACTTTACCCATGACTGAACTTATGTGATCATTACATTTCATATCCTTACAAATGTTACACTCAGGTATTTATCAGTAGGTTGATTCCTACTGTTACTCATTGATATTATAGTCATAGGATACTATGTTTTTTTGTTGTTTTTTTTTTTGTGAAGTGCAAATCTGTACATTTCTAAACATTTAAAGCAAGTGTCTAATCTCTGCACCACTTTGAAATCTTATCAACACCTGTTTCAGTAGTAATCTCTGCCTTGCATATTACCCTGTTTTCCACCTTCAAGCTCTCAGGTTTTCAAATCTTGTCCAGTGCAGACCCCAACAATCAGTCTTTCCTTCTCATCCCATAAGTCTCCCCTGGCCTGGCATTCTGGGTAACTTTTCTGCACTGTACCCCTTTCCCTAAACTTCTCCAATCCTTTTCCTTCACCCCTCTTCCATCTCCTTCAACTCTTCTGCAAGAAGGAGGAGGAAGAAGGAGCCACTGGCTCCGATATGTTGTAAATGTTAAATCCTTTTGTGTGTGTGTGTGTGTGTGTGTGTGTGTGTGTGTGTGTGTGTGTGTTTTCCCCCGCTGCCACTTGGTGAGTAGATTTTTTATCTATCCATTTACATTTATACTGCATATTTATGGAGCTTCTTTCATGTAGTACTTCATTATAGATAACTGCAGCATCTGCAAAATGCCTGATTTTACTATTAAACGTCAAGGTCATTAATATAGAAAATGAGCAGCAAGGGTCCCAACTCAATACCCTAGGGCACACCCATAGTTACTTCTACATCTGATGATAACTCCCCATCCAAGATAACATGTTATGTCCTCCTTACCAAAAAGTCCTCAGCCTTCATAAATTTCACTTGATACCCCACATGATTGTGCTTTTGGCAGGAAGCATTGGTGTGGTACTGAGTCAAATGCTTTTTGGAAATCAAGAAATACTGCAACTATCTGAGTGCCTTGATCCAAAGGTTTCAGTATGTCATGTTAGAAAATTGTGAGTTGGGTTTCACATGATCAACATTTTTGAAAGCCATGCTGGTGGGCATTGAGGAGGTCATTCTATTCGAGATACCTCGTTATGTTTGAGCTCAGAATATGTCCTATGAACCTACAACAAATTGTTGTCAAGGATATTGGATGGTAGATTTGTGGATCACTTCTACTACCCTTCTTGTAGACAGGTGTGACCTGTGCATTTTCCAAGAACTGGGCATGGTTTTTTGTTCGAGGGATCTACGACAGACTATAGTTAGTACAGAGGCTAACACAGCCACAAATTCAGTATGGAACCTGACAGGCACTCCATCGGGCCCTTGAGCTTTGTTCAATTGGCCGGCCGCGGTGGTCTCGCGGTTCTAGGCACGCAGTCCGGAACCACGCGACTGCTACGGTCGCAGGTTCGAATCCTGCCTCGGGCATGGATGTGTGTGATGTCCTTAGGTTAGTTAGGTTTAAGTAGCTCTAAGTTCTAGGGGACTGATGACCACAGCTGTTAAGTCCCATACTGCTCAGGGCCATTTGAACCATTTTTCTTTGTTCAATTTTAATGATTTTTGCTGTTCCTGAGCACCATTGACACTAACACTTACTTCATTCATCGTTCAGTGGTACAAGGATTAAATTAGGGCAGTTCTTCTTGGTTCTCCTTTGTAAAAGAACATTTGAAAATGGAGTTAAGCATTTTAGCTTTTGTTTTGCTACCCTCAATTTCAGATCAGCCTCATTCACTAGGAACTGGACAGCAACTTTGGTGCCTCTAACAGCCTTTACATATGACCAGAATTTCTTTGGGTTTTGTGAAAGATCACTTGACAATATTCTGCTATGGTAGTTGCTGAAGGTATTATGCTTTGCCCTCTTGGCAACCAAATGCGTTTCACTCAGCATCTCTCTATTTATAGCCCTATGGTTTGTTTTACACCTATTATGCAGTAATCTCTGTTTCTTTAGAAGTTTCTTTGCAATTACTGCATAACATGGAGGTTCCTTCCCATTATGAACTGTTCTACAGGGTACATATCTATCCAGTGCATGGTCAACTAATCTTTTAAACTTGAGCCAGAGTTCCTCTACATGCTCCAGCCCTGTACTGAAACTTCCAAATTCCTCACTGATATATGACACTACTGATTTTTTAAAATCTAGTTTACTGAACATCTATATCTTTCTGCTTGTTTTATTCATCCTTTGTACTTTGCTAATCATTGTTGCTCCAACTGTGTCATGGTCACTGATACTAGTTTTGATCCAGACAATCTCAGAGAGGTCATATCTGTTTGTTACTATTAGATCCAATATATTTTGATCATGAATGGGGTTCCTAACTATCTGCTCTAGGTAGCTAACAGGCAAGAATTTTTGTAAGGTTTCAAGGATATCTTATACCGCCCACACTGACAAAACTGTACCTGGTCACACACAAGATGATTTGAGCAATGGGCTACAGATTTTTCCTACAGATTCTGCAAAATGTGTAACACCCACTTGTACATTAGCAGAGCCACAATCTGTAGGCTGGTACCTGCTGGTGTTCGCACCATCCCAGCTGAGCACAGAAAGTCTTGAGAGTTTCCTTTGGTTTTCAGGCATCAGCAAGTTTTAGTTGCTACAAGTATAGTGAAGGATTGGACTAATAACCACTTGGGAAAGCTTAAACAATTACACTATGAAAGACCTTGTGTGTGGAAACTGACCCATGAGCATAACATGAACAAGAATGTAAACAACACGATGTACAAACAGATGGTTGAAACATTTCTAGACGGTATTCCAACTGTGAGCCAAAGTGTTTTATCTACACTGCAGAATTTCAAATATGGTTTCAGAAAATAAATTCTTTGTTTGTGTGGCCATGTACTTTTTAGTTACACTATAATTATTGAAGGTATTTTAATTATGTCTTTGCATCTACAAGGACATGAGTATTTTGTCACTAAATACATTTCGTTTTATTCAAATAAAATATGAAACATGTTTGGCTTGCTTTCTAGATTTAAACACAGTTTGTTACAAAAGATGTTGATTTTACTTATGATATTTTATGTCCGATTGATATTTTATGTCCGATTTTTGCTCACAGCAGGAAACACTGTCTGCTTGCACTTTTTTGTAGTGTTCCCATGTTTGGCACTACTGTTTTTCCCATAATCCCACACTGTTTTGCAGAACTATGCATTTCTTGATGTTAGACATGTCATGTTACACTCCAGAAACTGTTCGATACAAATCAGAAGATGAAAGTCGGACAAAAAATACCGTAACTAAAATCAACATCTTTTGTAACAAACTGTTTTTATATCTAGAAAGCGAGCCAAATAGTGAATACATTTCATTATAGGTTACTGATTAGGCCTTAACTTTAATAACACAAACTGTATTTTGTGACAAAAATACACTTTATCTTGTAGTTGGGAAGACAGATGTAAAATAACTGCAGTAACTTCAGAACAAAGCTTAGGAAGGCGTGCGCTCCTTTAAAGAAGCTGAAATGGGGGAGGGGAATGAATTGTATAAACCAACACTATGGTGAGTGTCTATAAAAAAGTTGCTTGTACTATGTTAATTATTGTATTAACCATTACAGTGTTGAGTCCAGTATTTTACAGATATTACAAATTACTATTCTTTACAAATAGGGAACAAAGGATGGTGTTGTGAAATACCTGTGCAGTAAGCAGTCTGTCTTCATCTGACTGGGAATGAATTACATGTGGTGTTCCTCAAGGTTCCAACTTGGCTCCATTGCTTTTTCTTGTGTACATTAATGACCTCTCGTCTGTTACAGTGCCAGATGCTAAGTTTGTTTTGTTTGCATATGATACAAACATTGCAATAAATAGCAAGTCCAGTACACATTTGAAAATGTGTGCTAATCAGATTTTCACTGACACTAATAAATGGTTTAAAGCTAATTCACTGTCATTAATCTTTAAAAGATCCATTATACGCAGTTCAGAACCTGTAAGACATTTCCTTCCAACTTGGGTATAACATACAAAGACATGCAGATCAAACAGGTTGACAGTGTTAAATTTCTGGGATTACAATTCGATAACAGGATCAGTTGGTAAGGGAATACCACAGAACTGCTGAAGCACCTAAACAAGTCTGTATAGCAGGTCAGCAACTGGAAGCAGTTAATTCCATAAATTATCTGGGAGTACGCATTAGGAGTGATTTAAAATGGAATGATCATATAAAGTTGATCGTCAGTAAAGCAGATGCCAGACTGAGGTTCATTGGAAGAATCCTAAGGAAATGCAATCCAAAAACAAAGGAAGTAGGTTACAGTACGCTTGTTCGCCCACTGCTTGAATACTGCTCAGCAGTGTGGGATCCGTACCAGATAGGGTTGATAGAGAGGATCCAACAGAGAGCAGCGCACTTCGTTACAGGATCGTTTGGTAGTCGCAAAAGCGTTATGGAGATGATAGATAAACTCCAGTGGAAGACTCTTCAGGAGAGACGCTCAGTAGCTTGGTACGGGCTTTTGTTGAAGTTCCGAGAACATACCTTCACCGAGGAGTCAAGCAGTATATTGCTTCCTCCTATGTATATCTCGCAAAGAGACCATGAGGATAAACTCAGAGAGATTAGAGACCACACAGAGGCATACCGACAATCTTTCTTTCCACGAACAGTATGAGACTGGAATAGAAGGGAGAACCGATAGAGGTACTCAAGGTACCCTCCGCCACACGCCGTCAGGAGTATGGATGTAGATGTAGATTTGCAGTGAGAATGATGTCAGATGTGGGGGGTATAAATATATATTTAAAAATGCATACTTTGCTTACTTTCATTCAGTTATGTGATACGGCGGTCATATTCTGGGGTAATTCATCAAAACGAGCGAAAGTTTTTTTAGTGTGCAAAAGCATGTAATAAGCCTCATTTGAGGTAAATGTAAATTCAAGAACATCATGTAGAAACCTGTTCAAGGAACTCTGTACTGTAACCACTGCTTCTCTGTACAGTTATTCCTTAATTAAATTTGTTGCAAGCAATGTAGCTCTGTTTCCAACCAATAGCTCAATACATAGTATAAACACAGGGAATAAGAACGGTCCTGGTATAAAAAAGGGTCCAGTATTCAGGAACAAACATTGTCAATAAATTGCCAGCAACCATTAGAACCTTGCTTTCAGAGAAAGCAAAGTTTAAACAGAATTTGAAAGACTTTTTGATAGGCAACTCCTTCTACTCTATAGGCGAATATCTTAACAGGGACTGTTATACAAGCTTAAGTACAAATGTCTGTTAGATTTCAGTTTTGACAACACGTGGTCATAGCAGTCAAGATTAGGGATTTTGTGTATGAAAAATGTATTAAAAGTGCTAACTGTGTTTCATTCTGACAGTGTATTAATTCTGTAAGTATTAGGAGTACTATTTTGGTAACCTCCTGACAAATGATCATGGTTGCGAGTATTATATTCAAATGTTTTTTATGTTATTCTTTCTGACTTGTTCCGCACGTACGAGAATCATCTCATTTTTTGGGTCTATGCAACGAAAACGCAATCTAATCGAATCTACCGAAGGATGTCCTCACCCTACCGTATTGTACCTTCGCAGTTCTCAGAGAAATGTCCACTATTCTGCATGAAATCCACATATCTGGTATGTTGTGTTCCGACACTCCAGCTTGTGCGACTTTTCTTTCGAGAAACATATCAATGCATAGCGCACAAATCGCCAGCGACAGCCGCAGTTTTTCTTCCTAATATCGACCATACTAATTTCCTATCGATGATATAAATGCGTTCTAAAATTCAAAAATGAACAACAATAAAGTAAGACCTAAAAACGTCGCACTGTACAACGTAATGTCGGTCAGAAAAAGTCACAAGTACCGAAATCTGTCGACTGTGGCCTTTGACCTGTCGAGCATTCACCGCATTTCGTGGTCTGGATCCAAGGATAGATATCGAAAATCTGCCAATTAACGCCACACACGAAGTGATCCGGCTTCCAGGCAGATCTCCGACACTAGATCCGATGGGCAGGACCTGCACATTAGTGGACAACGACAGAACTGAGATCGGTGGGCCGTCATCAGTCAAAAATATCCGCGAAACCTGTCCGTGGTTCGGACGTGGCACATAAATCTGGCAGTTTGTCGCCAGGTATTCTCTGGTGCTCTGGCGCTAATCAGGTCATATCTGCTGCTGCTCTGTTGTTGGCTTGCCGTTCAAAAATGGTTCAAATGGCTCTGAGCGCTATCGGACTTAACATCTGAGGTCATCAGTTCCCTAGAACTTAGAACTACTTAAACCTAACTAACCTAAGGACATCACACACATCCATGCCCGAGGCAGGATTCGAACCTGCGACCGTAGCGGTCATGCGGTTCCAGACTGTAGCGCTTAGAACCGCACAGCCACACTGGCCGGCCTGGCTTGCAGATCCTCTCTGTTTCGTTCTTTGCTAAATGACCACCACAGCATGATTTTCAGGAAATAATGTCACTTACTTCTTGCAATAACTATTTCTCAAACAAAAGTCTTGTGACAGGAATAATGAATTTTGTAAGTGTGGCTTGTACTCATTGGGTAAACTGGTGAGTAGAACGGAACCAAAAGATTCGTCTTCTCTCAAACTGAAGCCACTCAATTACATTTAATAATTCTGTCCCACAGATGAGAAATTTTCTAGATATGTCACTAAAAGGGTTGTCAGAATGCCTGTTCCTCTTCATAGCTGGTCCTAATAGACTTCTCTCAGTCTGTTGCATCCTGTTGTGTATTTGTACGCTGAAAAGCCAAAGAAACTAGCACACCTGACTAATATGGTGTAGGGCCCCCATGAGCACGCATAAGTTCCACAACAGAACATGGCATGGACTCGAATAGAATATGAAGTAGTGCTGGAGGGAACTGACACCATGAATCCTGCAGGGCTGTCCATAAATCTGTAAGAGTACGCGGGGATGGAGGTCTCTTCTGAACAGCACATTGTGAGGCATCCTAGATATGCTCAATAATGTTCATGTCTGGGGAGTTTGGTGGCGGAAGCGTTTAAAGTCGGAAGAGTGATCCTGGAAGCACTCAATAGCAATTCTGGACGTGTGGCCTATTGCATTGTGCAGCTGGAATTGCCTAAGTACGTTGGAATGCACAATGTACATGGATGGAAGCAGGTGATCAGACAGGATGCTTACGTATGTGTCACTTGTTGGAGTCATATCTAGACGTATCATGGGTCCCATATAACTCCAGCTGCACACGCCCCACCCCATTACAAATCCTCCATCAGCTTCAACAGTCCCCTGCTGACATGCAGGGTCCATGGATTCATAAGGTTGTCTCCATACCCATCACGTTCATCTAGTCGATACAATTTGAAATAGACTCATCCGAGCAGGGAATATTTTTCCTGCCATCAGCAGTCCAGTGTCAGTGTCAGTGTTGAGCCGCCCAGGGAGGCCTAAAGCTTTGTGCCATGCAGTCATCAATGGTTCATGAGCAGGCCGTTGGCTCCAAAAGCCCATATCAATGATGTTTCGTTGAATGGTTCACACATAGACATAGACATGGCCCAGCATTGAAATGTGCAGCAATTTGCAGAAGGGTTGCACTTCTGTCACGTTGGACGATTCTCTTCAGTCGTCGTTAGTCCCATTTTTGCAGGATCTTTTTCCTGCCGCAACGTGGCGGAGATCTGATGTTTTACAGGATTCCTGATATTCATGGTACACTCGTGAAAAGGTCGTATGTAAAAATCGCCACTTCATTGCTACCTCAGAGATGCTGCATCTCGTCGCTCATGCTCCGATTATAACACCACCTTCAGACTCACTTAAATCTTGATAACCTGCCATTGTAGCAGCAGTAACCCATCCAACAACTGTGCAAGGCACTTGTCTTATATTGACGTTGCCGAACACAGCGCCATATTCTGCCTGTTTACACAATTCTTTATTTGAATACACATGCCTATACCAGTTTCTTTGGCGCTTCAGTGTAGTATTTGAATGGTGCACATAAATTGTCAGATAAAATTATCTTTCCTTTTATGGTACACGCATTGATTTCATTTGTTTGTCTATCCATATTTAATGACCCATGTTTCGACGAGATGTTAATCACTTATGTTCTTCCCTTTTTCCATAACTGTCCATTGAAGATGTAATGAGATTTAATGCTATCTTTCCATAAATATCTCGCTCAGTGTGTGTCACTAAGGGGGTTAAAGTAAAACTTATTAATAAAAATGGGCTTTGCTTCTGTTCATCTAGGGGCAGATTTATTTACCTGAAATGCGTCACTTTAATATACAGTAAAACTGCAGAATGGTTGCTGACAGCTGGTCAGAATTCCACAAACTGCTAATTTGAAACATATGTGCAGGTTTTTAATGTTCAAATGTGTGTGAAATCTTATGGGACGTAACTGCTAAGGTCATCAGTCCCTAAGCGTACACACTACTTAAATTAAATTATCCTAAGGACAAACACACACACACACACACACACACCCATGCCCAAGGGAGGACTCGAACCTGCGCCGGGACCAGCTGCACAGTCCATGCAGATTTTTAATCATTAAGTGATTTCAGTTTTCACAAGTCAAATTTATTGTCCAATCAACTCACGGTTCTGGTGGGCAACACAAGCTATTGTGCAGCAAGAAATGATGTGACTGGAGTTCCAAATGGTGGATAACAACACACCACAATTTTAATAAACTAATAAACTAGCTGTAAAAACACCAGACTGTGTTCAAGCTACAAATTCTGACAAAATATCCTCACTCAAACCGACACAACTATTAATCGTCCTGTAAGTCGATCGGATATGGAATTCAAATGACGTTTCCACTAACTGCTGTGGCACGGTCCAAACTGCGTCCAAATAATTCTAAGTCGAAAACTGCACAAAATTCGTCAGTCCACACGAAACGCGAAGTATTTTCAAACACCTATGTCGCAGTTGGACCACCGCTCGTACTGACCTAAAGAACTCAAAACCAGATGGATCAACCACGAGGCTCTGACAGCCAGACAGCCACTAGGATCCGATAGACAAACTATGTGGAACCTGGCCACAGACGTTTCAAAGCCTCTGTCACCCCTCCAAAGACTGAAACTTTCCTAGCAGATCAAAACTGTGTACCAGACCAAGACTCGAACTTGGGACCTTTGCCTTTTGCAAGTAAGTGCTCTATCATCTGAGCTACCCAAGCACGACTCGCGCCCCGTCCTCACAGCTTTACTTCCTCCAGTACCTCCCTGCTCTAACTCTCAGCATCTCCCACCTATTTTCGTAATTTTTAGGTAATACCATGATACTTCTGAAGAGCATAATCATAGTAGTACCGAAACCTAGCCCAGATTTATTTATTAAAGCTTCTGGGAACTGATTGGTTGTTTACTAACAGTTGAAAATAAAAAATGTTGGGTATATAAAAGGAGTTCTCAGAAAAACAATTTAGGTTTGTCCAATACCAGCAATGAAGTAATTGTATCACTATGAGTCATTTGTAAATCGTTATTGAACGATAAAATTAATTTAGAGTACTTTTGCAGATTATTTGAACATGAAAATGTGCATTGAGATGAACAGTACTTAAAATATTAAATAGCAAGCATTCCTGCAGTGCAAATAAATCTTCTCTTACTACTATTATAAAATTTAAATTCAGTTATCATAGCAAAAATTTATAATTAAGAGTGTATTCTACGCAATTTCTCATAAAGCTTGTGGAATGAGACTGGATTCTGTAAATGATGTTACGTTAATAATACTCACAAATTAGAGGAACTGTCAAAGGTAAGGGTTGAGATTACCGTTACTTAGAAAGTTTAACTACATATTGTCATTTTCAGTAAAACTTTTTCAGGTAGTTGACCGCATGATCATGTTATTACGCATAGCAACGTTTGGACAATTGCAGTAGTAACCAAATAACAGTAGGGCGAGGGTGTCACACATCTCTTAAAGTTTAACTGAAAATGACTTAGCTGTGATAGCCTTCCCAGTACGTTTTGACACTTTACAAAATGTTTATATATATTTTATACATGTGAAACAAGTAGAAGACTGAGATGAAAGCAGTAAAAAGTGAAAGATTGTGATTATTTTCAATCCCTGATATATTTTCTCGCATGACGTCTCCTATTTCCTTTCCTCTGATATATATATATATATATATATATATATATATATATATATATATATATATATATTTTTTTTTTCGAGAACTCGATTTTCTTCCGCCAGTAAGATGGTCTCTTCCTATATGAAAATCAAAAAATCAATAACTAAGACCAAGCTCTCTTCTTTGCCACAGTAACTATTTAAGCGAATAAACATGAAGAAAACAGAATGAACAGTTTTTCATGTGGAAACACCTGTAGGCAACTGTGGAATATGATTTGGGATGGTGAGTGAAAATATATAATGGCAAGAAATGCTTGACAATGCATGCTTGTCGCCATATGCTAAGTGTCATTTATCTTTTCTGAATGGCCCGTATCGAGAATGATGGTAATTTGCAAATTTTCAATGCACTCAGAAAAGCAACTGCGATACATACCTTTTCCATTCAATCTTTGACGCCCAACATTTTATCTTTGATAAATATAGGTTATGATCTTTGGACGTTCACGCTTGCCGGTGGAAGTTTGTTGGAGGGAATAGAAAGTGTGCGTTGTCTTATTATACGTTTCTTGTGTGGTGTCTGGTAGTGAGGTTTACCCTACCTGTGAAGATGTCGTACAAAGGGCCACAAAAAGTCCAGAAGGTGATGGTGCAGCCCATCAACCTTATCTTCCGATATTTGCAAAACCGATCGCGAGTGCAAGTATGGTTGTTCGAGAACGTCTCTCTTCGTATAGAAGGCCATATTGTGGGATTCGATGAGTACATGAACTTGGTGCTAGACGACGCCGAAGAGTATCATACGAAGACGAAGGCAAGAAAAAGTCTTGGAAGAATAATGATGAAAGGCGATAATATTACCTTGATTCAAAATGTCAACCCACAGTCTATGGGGGCAATGTGAAAGACAAACTGCCTGTTGCCAAAATCGGCGTCCGTGTGGATTGCTGCCGATACAGTGCATAGTGTGTGTTTGTGGAACTGTCAGACTTCCAGTGTGGAACTAAAGTTTGTGTTTTTTCAAGCGCTTATTATTTAATTACATTTCCATTACCAGAGACTGAAAATGTGGACCAACCTTGTCAAAGGCAATTCGAAGTCTTATCATACGCATAATACTTGTCGAAATATATAATTATTGTGATTTGTTTGATCGGAGGTGTGATGTTTCCGTATCTTCTTTTTTTCTTAGTACAGTTTTTCTAACGAGTGATTAAATGTGGATTAAAATACTTTAATAAGCTTCACAGCAAATTAATATTATAATTCACAATCAGTAAGACCCACAAGAACCATAGTTTTTTTAAGATTAAATTTATTTAGACAATAGTAACATTGTAACATTCTGGAAATCTTTCGGAGCTGAACTAATTCGAAAGTGACTTGATGTGTAGAGTGCAGTGCAGGGTACAAGACAACCTTTTTCTTTTTTTTTAATAAAAAAAACTTCCTCTAAATGTTACAAACATTATGATTAGATGTTTGTATTCTGTATGCTACAGTGTATGTATTTCCTGGGTCATTATACTGCTGAATGTAGAGAGAGTAGGTTTTCCCTTTGTTTTAGCCAATTTAAACTATAGTTGTTATGCAACTAGTAAAACAAGCAGCCACATGCACCTCTCAGAACTTACATTTATGTGTAACAATGTGTGAATAATAGTTCGTTTGCAATATGATGTTCACTGCATAGTTTACCTGATAACTTGTGCACATTCACTTTTGAAACATTTCTGTGTTGTCACCCATTTTATTTTTGTGTGTGTGTGTGTGTGTGTGTGTGTGTGTGTGTGTGAGAGAGAGAGAGAGACTTGCGAATAGTTTCTTTAGCTGTGAGACCAATGTTTGTCTTGTGGAGAGATAAAGATCTACTCAGTTATTTTTTGCATGTCTCTGAAAACAAACTTTAATAAACATGAGATAGCTATTGTTGAAGGTTAAATGAATATCCTTCTTTCATTTTTTGATGTAGGAATTTTTTCGCCATGCTTCAGGTGTAGTAAGTATATAGATCTGCTTAGCTAGGGGTGTATATTTAGTTTAATGTTGTCACCATCTGTATGTCAAAAAGTGTGTGCATGCACACAGTTTTTATTTACAGACAAGGTAGAATCATGTCCGAACAAATTTAAGTAAGAATTGATTTTTGTAAGTCGATAAAACTAATTAGTGAGCAAAAGATTGTGGTATAAACAATTGCTAAATTCTCCCTTCATTTTTCTAAGGTGGGGTCTGAACATCAGATAACCAAGTGGTTTCCAGTCATTTTCATCTTGGCACACCCTTTCCACATTGGAATGATAAGTACTCCAATCCTAATTTCTTGTCGCCATCCATCATGACTATCACAAGTCTTCCTAATTTAAACACAAAGTAAATTTAATTAGTATAGTAATTGTATCACTTGCTGTGCACTCTTGTAATCACATCTGAGGAAAAAGGGAAATTCTTATAAGTTATTGTAAATGAGGATAAATTTAATTATATTAGAATTTTCAAAGTTTATCTTGTAATCATAACTATTTATTTCATAGTACAGTTATTTTTATAAAATTTGAGATTTTAACAAATTAGTTTTTTTATGGAAGTGGCCAAAAAGGCATTCTATAGTTGGATGAAGAATTTAGTTGTGGATAGAGTAATATTTACATTCTAATAAGACATTTAAAGAAGAGAATTTTAACTGTAATTACTATTTGGTGGAAGCTGTGTGTATGATGATGCACTAGCTCATGGCAGAAACTTTGTTTTTGTGAAGAAATAAAATAAAACCATTGACATAGTTAAGACAGGTGTAGTTTGAACACATGATGCTGGTAATCAGTTTAAACATAGGTACAAAAGAAATAAGTGATCTTAAAAAGTACTATTGAGGTGTCAAAATGGGATAATGTTCGGATTTAAGAGAGAGTGTGTTCATTGCTCAATAACCTGCAAGAAGATGATGTGGTGCACCCACAGTCGTCTTGCAGGTATATCTGTTTTGAGTTGGGTATTTTGATTACTTTTCACAGTATATTACCATGTAAATTTGTTGTAAATAACCCACTACAGTTTAAAAGGGACAGTGATGTAAATAATTACAAAACCAGATGAAAATGACATTCATTACTCCACATTATGGTTGTCTTAAGCACAATGTTGCAGCTAAAATTTTTAATCAGTTAACAGTGATGTAAAATGTCTTAAATATACCAAAGTTAAATTTGAAAACAAATTGAAAAATTTCTATTTCACTACTATTTGTATTACATGGAAGAACTTACTTTGTGATTGTAGGTATAATTAACCGTCAACAGTACTTTTAAAAAGTGTAAGTGATGAGCATGTAACCATAGTTACTATGAATGTGTAATAAGAATGTAAAATAACTCGTTCTACATTATCAGAAACTATAGTCTTATACAGGACACTAGCTGCCCAAAATCACTGACAGCAGTGCTTTATGGGGCAGAATAATTAATAGCCCCATTGGAAATTAACACATGAAATGCTGACTACTACATTCATGGAAAAGAAGAAATGCTGTAAATCTAGGTATATGCCACAGTCCCCTACACATAATTCACATAGGCATCATGAAGACAAGATTAGACTAATTATAACATGCGCATTGGTATTTAAACAATTATTCTTCCTGTGATCTATATGTGAACAGAAAAGGAGAAAGGCCTAATAATTAGTACCATGAGACATACCCTTAGCCATGCAGTTCACAGTTGATTGTAGATGTGGAAGTATAAGATTGTGGCACTTGTTTACAGAACTACACAACAAGAAAATGGTAAGTTTAACCTAGTCTCTCCCAAACCCATTTGCATTTTTCGTAATTGGTGTTTGTGATATGAACGCACCTAATAGGCACCAGAGATTTGTTTGTTTAAGCAGCTTATCTGACTAGTGTATCGTTTTTGTAACAAAGTTGCATTAAACATGGTTGGGTCATACGACAGATGAATCTGTTACTAAAATTTGAATTTTGCATTGCCATTCATTGGCTTCACCAGCTTTATCAAACTGTCACTTTCCAATGTAACCTACACCTTGTGCAATGCTACAGATGAGGCAACACTACATCTCTGGTTTTGAGGGAGACCACCATCACACACCAGTTATACATTTTGAATGCCAAAGCTTGGTCAGAAGTAACACTTTCTTGATTCTAGGAGTCCAGTAGTTTGTGCCTATCACAACACTTTCCCTCTGACAGTCTGTGTGGTTTGTCAGTTTGTTTGCTGCACTCTTATTTCCTTTGGTGACAAGAAATTGGATTAGGTCAGAAGTCCTTGTCTCCAAGCATTAGATGTTAAATTGTGCTGTGTATGGGATACTTGTATACAATGAATTACGACATGTGCAAACATAGTTGACACTGGGCGTGGTGGCTGATGGAAGCGACAGTACAGGCATTTCCAATTTATAGTTGTTCCCAAAAGCAAACACGCTGAGTGTCAACTTTTTCTGCGCGAATAGTAATCTCAAGTTGGTTATTTAATATTTTTCATGAGTGACTTGAACTACAATGACTTTCACTTTGTTGAAGTAATTACATGATTCTCAGTCTTTTCTCTTTAAATCTAGCAGAGATCTCTTTGTTTATCCATTTCATTGTTTTTCTTCCTCTCCTAGAAATTTTGTACATGTATCTCTCCATTTTTGCAGAACCACTCTTGGTTTTTAAACAGAATTTGCATTGGAAGACCATGTATTACTGTCATAAACCAAACTATTAATACACACTAATTGTAAACATTCCATTTTAGACACATCACGCAAAGTTGTGTGAAATTTTTGGTTTTTAAAATTCAGTCTTAATCACACCACATATGTTACAAGAACATAGATGACCGGTTTCGGTCATATCACACGACCATCATCAGACCCATGGCATCCTTTGAAGATGAAGATGGTAGGTGGAGCACTCTTGTCTGTTGCTGTGATGTTAACTGGTCGACATCACAGCAACTGAGAAGAGTGCTCCACCTACCATCTTCAAAGGATGCCATGGGTCTGATGATGGTCATGTGATATGACCGAAACCGGTCACCTATGTTCTTGTAACATACGTGGTGGGATTAAGACTGAATTTTAAAAACAAAAAAATTTAATCACTGTTCCAAAAATGTTTATTAAAATTGTTCAAAGTTGTGTGAATTGTTCCTGGCCATTTTATATTTTTATTGCTTATTTCTGTTCGTATCCATTCAGTAGTTGAGGCAAATAATGTCATCAGCATCAGTGGGTCACCACATAAATACATTTATCAAATGTTCACCTGAGAAAGGTGAAGTGTATTATATTATTTCTACACTATTTTCAGGCATGACGACGTATTGACTCTGAATTCTGCTCATTGCTACATCCTGTACAGCAGCCAAAATGAATACAGCTTGCTAGTTATTTGGCTTTTTCTGTACACCACAATTACAACCTCTTGTTATAATATGGAACGTGTCAGTTTTACGAATGTATAGTACAAGGTTTGCCCAGAAAATAATGCACCACATTTTTTTCTTCACCAATTCTTTATTGAACATAAATGAGAATTACACACCCCAAAAGAATGGTGTTTTATCTACACACATTTTTCCATGTAATCTCCATCCATTTCTATGGCCTTCCTCCAGCATGAAACAAGGGCGTGTATGTCCTGTAGGTACTAATCCTTGTCCTGGTGGCGGAGTCTGCTTCACTGTGTGAATCACCTCCTCACCATCCTCAAAATGTCTCCTACAAATGGCATCCTTTAATGGTGAATGACATCAGCTCACTGTAACATGTCAGGTGTGACAGCCTTGGATGGACTTCGCGACCGCTGCAAATTGTGGAGCTCTGTCGAACCGCCTTCCACTGAACTCACCCTCCGTGCCAAGCGACTAACTGATGCTATCTGTCAAAAGTGACGGAAACTTGGCGCACTCACTCAGGAGATTTCAAATAATATATACGTAACATTTCACATTAATAGCATTGTTTTCAGCCGAAAAAAAGTACATTACTTTCTGGGTGGCCCTTGTATATTGTCTCACTGTAACATACTGATCATTCAAATAATATTTATCATCCTTGCAGTGTTTTATACTTAACTATCCTCGATGTCTTTCTTTTTTCATAAGCCTTCAGAAATTGTTCTGTGGAGGAGATTGATTTGCCAAGCAGATCGGCATTTGGTCTGTGTTTGAAGTTAATTTTGTTTGGGAATTCACAGTTCAAAAGTTGTCCTATTGAGTAATCTACTGAAGTGCATAAGCAGTTATGGTTGCAGTTAAATTCTGAACATTTGAGGGTTCCCGCTTTATAAGTGCAAGGAAACAAACGTAACTCACTGGAAATTAGTCTCATCACTTGTTAACGTTATAAGCGTGTTGACTTTACAGGGTGTCACAAAAAGGTACGGTCAAACTTTCAGGAAACATTCCTCACACACAAATATAGAAAATATGTTACGAGGACATGTGTCCGGAAATGCTTACTTTCCATGTTAGAGCTCATTTTATTACTTCTCTTCAAATCACACTAATCATGGAATGGAAACACACAGCAACAGAATGTACCAGTGTGACTTCAAGCACTTTGTTACAGGAAATGTTCAAAATGTCCTCCGTTAGCGAGGATACATGCATCCACCCTCCGTCACATGGAATCCCTGACGCGCTGATGCAGCCGTGGAATACAAGCACGAAGAGTCTCTACATTTGGTACCAGGGTTGCGTAGACAAGAGCTTTCAAATGCCCCCATAAATGAAAGTCAAGAGGGTTGAGGTCAGGAGAGCGTGGAGGCCATGTAATTGGTCCGCCTCTACCAATCCATCGGTTACCGAATCTGTTGTTGAGAAACGTACGAACACTTCGACTGAAATGTGCAGGAGCTCCATCGTGCATGAACCGCATGTTGTGTCGTACTTGTAAATGCACATGTTCTAGCAGCACAGGTAGAGTATCCCATATGAAATCATGATAACATGCTCCATTGAGCGTAGGTGGAAGAACGAAACTAAAATGAGCTCTAACATGGAAATTAAGCGTTTCCGGACACATGTCCACATAACATCTTTTCTTTATTTGTGTGTGAGGAATGTTTCCTGAAAGTTTGGCCGTACCTTTTTGTAACACCCTGTATATCACAGATTCATCATAACCCACACCCCCCCAGCAAAAAAATCGATTGTGTGTGCACACCATAGAGGTGGCTGAATGATACACCGCCCATTGTTACAGTGTATTTCCCCACCACTCGTCTTCTTATTTGCACACCATCCTAATAGAAATAAATGCAAATAAAGAGTAAGTATACGTCAGTTTGAAAGTAAGAATGCCAAATGAGAACGTATGTCTAGTTCCCACTTGACACGATATCCATTACGGCTTTCTCGTAGTCAGTGCGCACACTAACAGGACAACCATGGGTAAGTGATTATCTTCAAATAAGGTTCATAGTTTCTTATGTACAGATGCTCCAGAATCCATCTTCTTGTAGCCATTCCATTCTCCGTATACATTTCTCACTTTTGCTTAGTAATGTGGTATAGTACAATTGCTGTATTGTGCAAAACAGTTTTGTCACTTCTCACAATGACAAGTAAAAGTTATGTTGCAGTTTAATCATTGGATACGTAGCTAAATATACAACCGAATGCAAAGCTGTTTGTCTTGGGATGGTACAGACGTAAGTCCTATACAGTTTGTCATTTTAAATTTGTTCTCAAAACTGCTATTAAATGTTGTGCAGCTGTTTCCACACCCACATCTATGTTGTGAAACATTGAAGCAATTTGTTCCTGTATGTGTGGATATAGTTGTCACCACAGTACAACTGTGACAAACCGTAAACACCCTCACAAAGTTGTTGTAGAAACCAAGGCGTAAATGGATATCTAATACCAACTAGGAAATATTTAATAGCAGAAAACTCAGTATTTTTCAGTGGAATAATTTACTGAAGACTCTGATATACTTGATGACCTACTTTGTCATCACATAACAGATGAAAATAACTTTGAATGGGGTAGCAAACATCTGTTAAGACATTTTGCACATATAAAAAGAAGTATCTCCCAGAGTAGGTCTGTGTTTCATGCTCAACTTTTAAGAGATTCTGCTCAGGGCTTACGTTGCGCTTTCAACCATTTCTTGTCATAATAACTGTCTCCCCGCTACTAAATTTCTCCAGTGCACACTCATACTGTTTCTTACTATAGCCACGCCATTTGTAAACCCTAAATTTATGATTTACTTGTACAGCCACGTGAGGGATAACCCATATAAACCAGCATGTAAATATTGTTCATCATACTGTATTGGTACTTCGTCTGAACACTCTCAGTAGACGCAATGGTACCGACCAACCGTCATGTCGTCATCAGCCGATAGGCGTCACTAGATGTGAATATGGAGGTGTATGTGTTCAGCACACTGCTCTCTTGGTTGTTGTCAGTTTTCATGATCAGAGCTGCTACTTCTCAGTTGGTGTCACAAGGGCTGAGTGCATCCTACTAGCGAACAGCACTCAGCAGACCCGGACAGTCACCCATCCAGGTGCTAGCCTAGCCTGACATGACAGCGCGTAACTTATATGATTTGACAAGAACGCTGTCGGCACTATAGTGATACAGTGATTTCTAAATCAGTCAGTGAAGATGAATGGATTATTGGTGTCTGTAAGTCATTTAGAATGGAAGCTGACTGCTGTGAACCAGTCATAAGTCAATTCCACAAATCCCTTTGCAATGTCTAGTAAGTACCTATCTGGACACTCAATCAGTAGACCTGTGTCATCTGGGGAGAAAAAAGAAAAAAAAAAGTTTCTTAGGAGACCTCCAGTGCCTGTGGTAAATCAGTTATGTAGGTCAAGAACATGAAGGGACCAAGAACTGAACTTTCTGGGGCTTGTTATTTAATGTTTTTTCACTCTGACTTTGCATTTCATAGTATCTTTTGTTAATGAGACCCCTCTGTCTTATAATGCAAGGGGAATATCTGTAATGCCACATTATGTTTTCATCTAGAGTTTTATGATATGCACAGTCAAAAGCCCGGGCAAAGTCACTGTAAATGCCAAGCGAATAGTTTTACTTGTTTGGTTCTACCTATAACAGATAGTTCAGAAGCCCACTCATGGAGAAAATATATCAAATGGCAAGAAACGGAGCTGACTTTTTTGAGGATGGTGATGTTGAAATTGGTATCATGTCAATGGTGTAATTGTGGCATCATTGATCACCCAAGTACTAAAGGCAACTAAATCAAGTAGAAAGATTGACTAGATATACAGTGGTACTACATCCCAGAAAGGAACTTTGAAACATTTAGCTCTGAGCAGGAGAATGTAGAGGAACTGGGTCTCAACATTAGAAGAATAATTGATGAAGCACTGGAGAGATATGTTACTAGATGAATAGCTCAACAATAACCATCAATAACAAAATTATTTAATTGGCTAGCTAAAAAATCTACTCACCAAGCAGCGGCAGAACACACGCATAAAAGATGTGATAGGCAAGCTTTCGGAGCCAGTGGCTCCTTCTTCACGCAGAAGGGGAAGGAAAAGGGGTAGATTTGAGGAAAGTCACCTGTAACCGTGGGGAGCCACCGTCTTTCCTTCTCATTCCATATGGTAAGTCTCCCCTGACCCACGGTTCTGGGTGACTTCCCCAAAATCTATCCCTTTTCCTAGACCTCTCCAGTCCTTTTCCTTCACCCTTCTTCCTCCCCCTTCTACCTGAGGAAGAAGCCACTGGCTCTGAAAAGCTTGCCTATCACAACAGTCTTTTATGTGTGTGTTCTGCTGCTGCTTGGTAAGCAGATTTTTTATCTATCCAGTTAAATAATTTTAGAAGAATAGTTTGTAATTGAAAGGACTCATCCTTGGTATACAGTCTCTGTAATGAAACTCTAATGAAATTGTGACTACTGCATAACAGATGAAAAACAAAGCAAAGGGCCATAGGGAGAAATGCTGAATTTAACACATTTGAACACGGGGAAGTACATGATGCCTTCAGTTACTACTGTAGCCAAGTCACAAGGCCACTCACAAAACGGTGAATCTGAAAGCTATTGATGGCACCAAAGTTAGTGTCCAAGACAGTTGTGGACAGCACAGGAACCAAATGTGATGGCAGAGAAATAAATTGAAATCCTGAAGTACTAACCCAGTTTCATTCTCACGCCACTGCAAAAACGAGTGATTTAGATATTAGTGTCTGCAGCATTGAAAAACAGCTGAAATTGCTAAATTCGAACAAAGCTCCATGGCACAATGGGATCCCCATCAGATTCAACACAGAATTTGTGTCAGAGTTAGCCTCTCTTTGAACCATAAAAAACTGTATATGCCTTGAACAAAATAAATAAGTTTGTGCAGTGGCTGGAAGGAAGCATAGGTGATACCCATTTACAAGAAGGGCAACAGAATCGATTCAGAAACCGCCTTCCAACATCTTTGACATACACATGTTGTAGAAGTTTAGAACATATTCTGAGGGTCAAATGTGATAACATATCTTGAATGGGATGACTTCCTCCATGTAAACCAGCATGAATTCAGAAAACATCCACACGAAACAATGGTAGATGCAGTAATATTTGACTTCCAAAAAGCATTTTACTCAGTACCATACTACCACTTATCAGTGTAAGTATGGTTGCATGGGTTATCACACAAAATTTGTGACTGGATTGAGGGTTCTTGTCTGGGAGAACAAAGCATGTATCATGGATCGAGGGCCATTGACAGATCTAGATATAATTCAATATATGCCCCAGGCGTGTTGATAGTCTCTCTCTCTCTCTCTCTCTCTCTCTCTCTCTCTGTATTATTTGTGTTAATCTTGTGAGAGGTGTTCTGATAAAACTGTGGAAAATATTAATAGTAACCTACAAACTTTTGCAATGGTGCACTTGTGTATGATGAAGTACTTTTCTGAAAATGCTGCAGAAATATTTAGTCAGGTCTTGGTTGCATTCTAAAGGACACAATAACTGGCACGTGATTTTAAATGTTCAGAAATGTAAAATTCTGCACCTCATGAAACACAAATCTGGAGTATGCTGTAACTACAGTATCAGCGAGTCGGAATGGGAATCACTCAACTCTCACAAATTCCTGTGTATCAATCTGCAGTGATAAGTAGAATCATCACAGAGGCTCAGCTGTTGGTAGAGAAAGTGATAGACATAGGTTCATTGGTAGAATACTGGGAAAATTCAATCAGTCTGCAAAGAAGAGTGCATAAAAAAACACACGTGTAATTCAGCCTAGAATTTTGCTCAAGCGTTTGAGACTGACAGGATATTGATCAACAAAATGTGTATGATATTATAATGATGATAAAAGAGGCTAAAGCAGTTTACGAATAATTTTTTTATATCGAAGCAATCACAACCCTTAACAAGCTGTCCCAGTATGGATGCCATGATGCCGTATTTGTTATATGTACAAAGAAGAGAAACACGAAAGGTAACAGGTTCATTTTACTACAAAAGATGCTGAAAAAGCTGAACAGGTAGACATGTCCAAGACAGCCACCACGTAACATGTAAAAGCTTCTAACAAAGCTTCAAGAGCCATTATTAAGTGAGAAGTATAAAAATGTACAAAATACTCTATGTATCTTGTTTAAGGGACCATGAAGACAAGATTACACTAATTACATTGTGCACAGAGTCCTTCCTGCACTCCATACTCAGATCAAATGGGAAGAACCTCTAATACATGGTGCAATTTGAAGTACATTTTGCTATTCACTTCATATTGGAGTGCAAAGTATAATTGTAGGTGCTGCTCTATATGTTATGGCAGACACTTAACACATGCCATAGGTATACTTCTCCTTCTTAGGCAAAAAGGTTGCACTTGTTGGGTCGCACTTAAGTCCTGCTCCTTGTAAACATGAAAATGCAATTCATTGCATGTCTTTTGTATAGGCGAAGATACCATTACAATACAAGGCATATTTTTATCATCATGAATTGTTGGATTCTCCATCTAGAGGTAACTGTAAAATTTCCTGAATCCTCCTTGGAGAAACGTGTGCCAAATGCTAATATAGATAGTCATTCTTTTGGCTGGCATATGGGATGTAAATGTCTTGATTATTACTATAGATGTAGCCACATCACATAATGGTATTTATTCAAAGACCTTTAAAGCCTGAAGGAAAGGTATTTCATCTTTCAAAGCAGGTTTCATGGAACAAGCACAGTAAAACTTCAGATTGGCCAAGGGCTTAAAAATAATATGTACCTCAAAATTTGTCACCTACCTGAGACCAGTTATAAACAAGAACTAGAATTCCTGGCACAAATCTTCCAGTGTATGAAGTGGAATGCCTGCACCAATTAAAGTTACAGTTTTGTGGTTCTAAAAAATCCACCCCAAAAAAGTTTGAGACTGACAGTTACATGACCACCACGATATGAATTTTGTGACATACTTGTTGATTGTTTGCTTGTTAAACATGCATTTAACTAAACTAGCTTGCTTGATTTATGAAACTGGGCAGTGTTGTACACATGAGGAAGGTGGATCTTTAAAAGTTTGTAAGGTTAATTTGGTGGCTGTACTGGATCCACTTGATAAGAAACTAGTCACTGACTTACATATTCATTATATGATTTCCCTGTACTCAGTCTATGAACAGTATTGTGCTATGATGCTGAGAGGGCTTGGTCCTGTGTGTGAACAACAGCAGCAGAACTGGTACTGCTGTTGTGTAAAAGAAACACAGCTTTGGTTTGCTGTGTCCATGGGTGTTGACTGTCATTGGACTCCATGGTTCATGCAGCACACTACTTCAGTCTTCTGATCTATTGGCATATTGGGCCTATGTGTAATCTGAAAAGCTTGAATGATTTCAAGAATTTGTCTAACAATGGGTCTACTAATTTTAATGCCTAATGAAACATTTCCTGGTCTGGTTTGTACCGAACAACGACTTCTGCATATAAAGGTTACGCAAGGGAGTGTAAAGGTGGCTGGTATTACTTACAGATCTTCCCATGAAGATCAGCTACCCAAACTTAACAAGATTGCACTGGTTTCTTCAACAGCTGGTGAAACACTAGTTAAGATGTCCCTAAGTGTGTTTGCTTATCATAATATATTGTAAGCAAATCATAAATTTTGGAGAAAGAAATTACATCTGAGACTGCTGATTGGGCAAGTTTTTCAAAACAGCTGATACACATCAGTGCCTGATTAAGCTGCAGCCAGTCTTTGTTTGAATCACAAAATACAGGAAATAATGCTAGAGGCAATGTAGTGAACACAATGTTAGGGGCAGTTGCTTGGTTGCCATAGATTTTGTCTGTTGACACAGCGTCACCTGTTCCAGTAATTGTTTCTGTTCTGCCTGCTGTTTGTAGCATGCTTCTGGTTGTAGCTTCTGCTGCTGTTATTGTTCTGTAAGTTTGATGTCTGTTCACACTATCATGCTGTGGTATAGTTTACGTTGTTGTCTGATGGTCCTCATTGTTAACATTCTGTTAGCAACAGTTTTGGTATTTATGGATCTCAATAAAAAACTCAAAAAGTAGGAAGTAGAGGAACTACTGTGACCGTGCAGTGATCAGTTGTGACATGCAAGTCCCCAATAAAGACAATCCACTCATTTTTAAGTGCTATCTGGCATTCTGCCAGATAGCTCTTTATTTGTGGGCAAGTTGTTATAGTAGATATCTATCTGAGGAAACAATGTGAGAAGCAGTTTAGATTAGATTAGATTTACTTTCATTCCAATTGATCCGTAGTGAGGAGGTCCTCCAGGATGTGGAACATGTCAGAAAAACAACAATACACGACAAATATTTACAACTAAAACAAGTAAGCTAATGTACCATTCCACAGGTCCCAAGTGGAATGATTGTCATGTTTTAATGAACACTAAGAGTCATTTTACAAATAATAATGCACTGAATTTAAAATAAAAAAGTTTTTTATTTATTTGTGAGGTAATAAACATGTAATACAACTACTGTAATACTTATTTACAATGAACACATTACTGCACTGAAATGGTGCAGAAGTTAGATTATACTTACACACACACACACACAAATTTTCAATGAACACATTACTGCACTGAAATTGTGCAGAAGTTATGTTGTACTCATATACAAATCAGTTGGTTTTACTAAGAAATTCATCAATGGAGTAGAAGGAGTCGGCCACCAATAAATCCTTTAGGCTTCTCTTAAACTGAATTTCATTGGTAGTTAAGCTTTTTATGGCTGCTGGCCAGTTATTGAAAATGTGTGTTCCCGAATAATGCACACCTTTTTGTACAAGACTAAGTGACTTTAAATCCTTGTGAAGATTATTCTTATTTCTAGTATTGATTCCATGAATTGAGCTGTTGGTTTGAAAAAGTGATATATTTTTAATGACAAATTTCATTAAGGAATAAATATATTGGGAAGCAGTAGTTAGTATCCCTAGTTCCCTAAACAGGCTTCTGCGGGATGTTCTTGAGTTCACACCACATATAACTCTTACTGCACATTTTTGTGCCCGGAAAACTTTAGCTTGGCTTGATGAATTACCCTAAAAAATAATCCCATATGACATTATGGAATGAAAGTAAGCACAGTATGCCAGCTTTTTCATTTTTATATCCCCTATGTCTGACAAAATTCGCATTGCAAACAGAGACTTGTTAAGAAGCTTCAGCAGTTCTGTGGTGTGCTCCTCCCAGTTGAATTTATTATCAAGCTGTAATCCCAAGAATTTAACACTGTCCACTTCTTCTATCTTCTTGTCATCATATGTTAGACATATACTCTTGGGACACTCCTTACAAGTTCTGAACTGCATGTAGTGTGTTTTTTCAAAGTTTAGTGACAGAGAATTGGCTAGGAACCAGTGATTAATGTCCACAAATATTTTACTGGCTGATCTTTCTAAGACTACACTTGATTTGCTATTTATTGCAATGTTTGTATCATCAGCAAACAAAACAAACTTGGCATCTGGTAATGTTACTGATGAAAGGTCATTGATATACACAAGAAAAAGTAAGGGCCCCAAAATGGAACCTTGTGGGACCCCACATGTAATTAGTTCCCAGTTGGATGATGCCTGATAGCTTGATACATGTCTCTTTCCTAATAACACCCTTTGTTTCCTGCCAGAGATATAAGATCTGAACCATTTTGCAGCATTTCCCGTTACACTATAATATTCTAGTTTACTTAAAAGGATATTGTGATTTACACAGTCAAATGCCTTTGACAGATCACAAATATACCAGTTGCCTGCAAATTTTTGTCTAATGAATTAAGCACATTTTCACTGTAAGTGTAGATAGCCTTCTCAATATCAGAACCTTTTAGAAATCCAAACTGTGACTTTGACAGTATGTTATTTGAGATAAGATGGTTATAACGACGACTGTACATTACTTTTTCGAAAATTTTTGAGAATGCTGGCAACAGTGAAATTGGACGGAAATTTGATGCTGTTTCTTTATCTCCCTTCTTAAACAGTGGCTTAACTTCAGCATATTTCAGCCACTCAGGAAATATTCCACTGATAAACGACTGGTTACACAGATAGCTTAATATGTTACTTAGCTCAGAATCACATTCTTTAATTAACTTTGTTGATATTTCATCATACCCACTAGATGTTTTTGATTTTAAAGATTTTATGATGGACATTATTTCTGTTGGGGTAGTGAGGGTCAAATTCATATTATGGAAGTTACTTGAAATGTCTGGTCTAAGGTAATCCATAGCAGCATCTACCGAATCTGACAGCCCCATCTTTTCAGTAACAGTTATAAAATGTTTGTTAAAAAGTTCTGCAACACTATACACATCTGTCAGCAATGTATCATTTACTCTTAATGCTATCTGTTCCTCTTCATGTCTGGTTCTACCGGTCTCCTCTTTCACTATATCTCATATTGCCTTTAGTTTGTTATCTGATATGACTATCTTTTCCTTATAATATATTTGCTTTGACATCCGTGTTACAGTCTTTAATATTTTGCAGTATTTCTTATAATATGCTATAGCATCAACATTGGAAATGTTTCGGATTGACAGATACAGTTTTCTTTTTGTTTTACAAGATACCCCTATTCCTCGAGTAATCCATGGCTTCTTTGTAGACTTTGCTCTAACCTTGGTAAGTTTTGGGGGGAAGCAGTGTTCGAATGAGGAAGCACTTTATTAGCAAAAATGTTATATTTTTCATTCATGCCATGAGCACTGTAAACATCAGTCCAGTGAATGTCTCTGAGGAGTGTCCTAAAATAATCAATTTTTGGCTTACTGATTACCCTCTTGAGCTCAGATTTAACAGATTTTATACCCTGTTCAGTATTAACATTTAACAGAAGGTACTGCATGTCATGGTCTGAGAGGCCATTGAATATTGGTTTTGTAATATAATTTTGTTCATTGGACTTTTCTATAAAGATATTATCAATGGCTGTTTGTGAGCAAGTGGCTATCATAGTGGGGAACTTTACAGTGGGAATTAAGTTGAATGATAGTGTTACTAACTCAGATAAGTTCTTATTGGGAGAGTCTTTAAGGAAATCTACATTGAAATCACCAGCAACCACTATTTCTTTGTTTTTGGTTGTTAAATGGGCCAGTACAGCTTCAAGGTGGTTTACAAACAGATTAAAGTTACCTGCAGGTGCTCGATATACACTTAATATTATGAAGGATTTTTTGTGAAATTCTAATTCTGTTGCACATGCTTCCATATGCTGTTCTAGGCAAAATTTATGAATGTCTATGTTCTTAAATTTATGACAGTTGCTGATGAATGTGGCAACTCCTCCTTTCTCCATTTCTGATCTACAAAAGTGAGATGCTAACCTAAATCCTGTAACACTTAAAAGTTCTATACCAGTGGTCACATGATGTTCAGAGAGGCAGATTATGTCAGCTGGGTTTGAAGACTCTAATTCATCTATGCAGATAGTTAATTCATTAATTTTATTTCTCAGTCCTTGAATATTTTGATGCAATAAAGATAGCTGACATTTCACATTGACTGAGTTAAAATTGGGTGGAGTTAAAATATCTGCTGACAGTTAAAAATTCTTAACCAATGGCTGTTTATGCTGATGTAATAAGCTGAAATTATGTTTTTTGATTTCTTTCTCAAACTGAAGGTTTGTCTCAGTTCCAACCTGTCTTAAAATTTGCTTTCTCTCTGTCCTCCCTACCCTAAAAAAGGGTCTTTTCTGAATCCTATAACCACTGGTATTTTACCACTCATGACAGTGCCTCCCCTCTTTAACTTTCCTGCTATTTCCCGAGCCAATTTACCCTTCCCCTTCCTGTTGAGGTGAAGGCCATGCCTAGTATAATCCCACCTACTGAGAGAATCAACATGAACCACACCAATGTGTGACCCCGCACCCGACATGAGCAGCTGTTCCAGCTCCAAATTAACTCTCTTGACAGAAGAGTTCAAATGAGGTCGGTCATGGCACCCAAGAACAGATACAAACTCAACACTAGTATGTTTCGATGCTGGTGCAATCTTCGCCAGGTCACACTCTATACTGTACCCAGGATCTCTGTCAATACTGTTACCTGCCCCACCCACTATAACCACGGTGTCTTCCTTAGTGAAATCTTTGCAAAGTGATCCTAAATCCTCTGTCACCTGCTCCAGACCAGCACTAGGTTTAAAAAAATTGGTGACCTGGTATTCTGAGCCTAGTTCATCCTGCAAAAGTTGGCCAACACCTCTTCCATGAGAACTACCTAACAACAACACTTTCTTTCTCTTTACTGATTTCCCTACATTCTTACTTTTCAATTTGCTGCTGAAAGTTTGTTGTGCCCTGTCTACACCTGCAACTGCTTGAGGCTCACCAGCTTCTAACTGAAGCAACAGGTCAAATCTATTTTCCACATTCACCATAAAGCTGTCAGACAAAGTTCTAGGCCTGTTCCTCCTGTTGCCTGTTGCCACTTCCCACCTCTCTTTACCCTTCTCCCTCCTTAACCTGTCAATATCTCCCCTGGCCTTGTCTAACTCAGCCTGAAGGGCGGCAATTTTCCCCTCCTGCTCTAGTATCTTCCTATCTCTACTACAAATCCTACAAAACCACTGATAGGTCTCTTTTACTTCCCCTATTCCCACGCCACTACAGTCACCCACATGGAAAAAACTACAGCACCCATCACACCAAAGCCCTGACCTAACAATTCTACAGCAAGTCAAGCACTTTTTGCTCATGATAAACGTAATAGTTTGTTGAGAATAAGTCAGTTAAATTACAGATAAACACGAAAATATGGTAACACAAATTTGGCCTATACGCAACTGTGTGTAAACAAAAACAAAAGTGCAAAGTTTCTGAAACAACAACTTAAACTTTACGCTACTTTCCGGAAATGCTAGTTAAATAATGAAGAGGTACGCTAAGTTAAATTGCTGGAGAGAGCAAGGAACAACTAAACGAAATTCTATAGATTTGCTGCAGCAGAACGTAAACAGAAAATACGACTGTACGGTCTTTTCGCGTTTTCTGCTATATTACGTAAAGAAAAATGAAACCTTTAACGGTGCACTTAAACGGCACACTAATGCACCTATTTACCATGTAATCAGTACTAATCTATATGTTTTATAATCTAAAATGACTTATCTTTACGAGAACACCAAAACTCGCGCTAGTCGCCTGGCTGCAGGGCTTTAGTGGTAAAGACAACCAATCACTGCTGATGTTTTGTGGCTGATGACTTACAACCTTGGCAGGGGAAGGACTTAGCCCAGGTATCTGTCAAGCAATTGGCAGCTGAGGCACACTTTGCTCTACCCTGCCCCTGGTAAGAACGTGCCCTAGTAGCAAAAGAGTCTCTGGCCACTGAATGATACTAAGATCTCTGTTAGATACTAAACTGCTCATTAAAGAAATTCATCATCCACAATGTTAATTTTTGAAAAGGGTGGTAGTGTGCACACCTACAACAAATTTAAGCCACAACTCTATTTATATTTAGTAATCTATAAGGGCCAGAAACTATACATAATTACAAAAAAAATCATGTATATACAGCCCGCAAAATTACTGGTTTTGCATTGATAAATATTGTGACAATGATGTATGGAACATATAACTAATTAGCAATGTGTGTGAACTTTTGAATACCACCCACTGATTAAGTGTTTGGATGGTACCAGGGACTACAAGGATGGAAAAAACCAACACAAACAAAATTGTTACCTGGCACTTGCAGATAAGTTCAATATGGCCTCAAGGTGATAACCAAGAAAAATACGGAGAATCGTGTGCTTGTCTCGCGAGAACTGTTGAAGCACGTTCAAAATTACTGTGAGTTTTGGAGCCATATGGTAGCTTGAAAACAGATCTGTGTGATTCCAAATCAAATTTCTGAAATTAAGAGGAGACAAGCTGGTCTCTCCTCACCTAGGACAGGTGTAAGCAAACAAGACAAAGGCAAAAGTGATGTTCATTATTGCTTTCATGATATGAGGTTGTGATGTTTTGAGTGGCAAGTCTTAAACAGAGATTTTATAGTGAAACCCATATTTTACATTTTCGTTTGGTCCAGACTTAAAAAACGCAAAATTGAGGACAGTGCAGAAATGACAAAAATGAAGAAAAAAAAAAACACACACACACAAGCAGAAACACACATGATTGGCATGTATGGTTAAAAATCACAATCACAATCCTCTCCAATGCTTTGTATAAAATCTGTCTAAGTAAAGGAAATTAATTGTACAATACAGTGTTTAGACAATAATTTGTGGCAATGAATTTCATTACTTCTTATAAATCACAGATGTGTAACAGCAAGTAAACATTTATCAAAAAAATTGAAATTGGTATCTGGGTATGAGGTAATCAAGCTATTTTCAGACATGCTATGGCCACAAATTGTGTGTTCAAAACACTATTTTTTAAAGACTATTCTTTGTGCTCCCCCAGAAAAAAAGCTAAAGTTGATGATGTTGAATTAAACGAAACACATCAGAGCAGCGAAGTGGTTAAACCATAACATAAATGTGGACATCTGCTTAGTGACAAACTTTGTCGCCATTGCTATTACTGTTTAATGCTTTTCTTATGAGCTGCACTTCATATGCCCACCACCATTTAAAGCGTTATTTTAGAAACTTCCTGACAGATTAAAACTAAATTCCAGACTCAGGAGTTCGAGTCTCGGTCCGGCACACAGTTTTGATCTGCCAGGAAGTTTCATATCAGCGCACACTCTGCTGCAGAGTGAAAATTTCATTCTGGTGTTATTTCTGGCTTGATGAGAGAAACAGAGACGTGAAAAAATGAGTTTACTTCCCCAGTTGACAATACAAGCTTATCCAAAGTTGGCTCAGTGAATTTCTGTACATGGCATAAAATATAAATTTTACACTGCATAAAATATAAATTTAAAAAAAAAAATCTCAGGTGCTACAGTTTCGCTTCATGCTCTCTACCACTGCTGCCAGTCTTTATGATGGTGCAGAGTATATAAGTGAGTAGTGTATGTAGTTGTTGCAACTGCATCGTGTCAAATTTGAACATGAAAGTCTTTAAAATGTGCTGTCTCAAAACCTTTGCTCTATTTTCATGTAACATCTCTGTCATAGCACATCATCTACACGAAAAGTATATTTTCAGCAATTTACAAAATGCCTTTGCCCCTCCCTGCTCTGCCATTGTTGAAGTGCCACTCTCCCTCTCCACACATCCAGTAAGTGACCTCATTGTATTTGTGTCAGCGTGGTATGGTGGCTGTGTTGCCTATTGGGTGACTTAACAAGCTGCCAGCCAATAAGAGTTCACTAGCCAGAAATGGGTGAAGGGTTGACAATTGATATTGTTGCTGAATACAGTACATCAGAAATACATGCAAAAAGATGAGACTGAGTTATAAGTGACACAAGAAAAGGTGGTGACTGGGCCCCCTTCGTCATGTATTTTCTCCATTCAGAACACTTCATCTTGACTGTCTTGCTTTTCCGTTACCGCTACAACCTAGCACTACTTGTATCATAAGCTGTGAAGCTGAATGTTGCAAGTTTTTTTGACAACACCGATAACGGATCAGATCAGCATTTCCTCTTTCACATCTCCCCTCTCCACAACAGCCTAAAATATTCCCTTAAACTCCGCCACCACCCGTGGTGTGAACCATCTGTCATTTGTGGCACTTATAACTTGTTTAGTCATATCAGATGTCAATAGGAAGATAATGGGGTGAACTCAAGCAAGAGGTCGAGTAAGAACTTAAAATTGAGGAAAACCTTACTAAGAAGAAATGTAAAATCGGGGAATTTTATAGCATTGGTCTTGTGGGTTTTTCAAAGGGGCTACGAATTTATGGTGTAGAATTGTGAGGAATGTAAAATCGGAGAACATAAAATCAAAGTTCCACTGCATTTTGATGTGCTTAAAATACTGAACCAAAAGGCCAGCTGAAAAAAGATTTTACCATTGACTGGTGTCTGCACCATGACAACACTCCTTGCAACAACTGTGTGCTACTCAGTAAGCATCTGACCAAGAACATTGTAGCAATGCTGCTCCAAACCTGCCTTCTGATGACACACATTCAGACAAGCACAACCCACACACACTTGACCTGTGTGTTGTCTACTTTAGAAAAAGGCCTTTTGGTCGAAAGCTCAACATGTGTGGCAGTGTTTTTGTTATGTCTGTGTATGACTCAACATCTCTTCTACATGGTGAGTAGCAATCTTTCCTTTTCATAATATTGTTGTTGTTCCAACCAAGAAATAATACAAAATAGATACACTACATAACTGTAAAATTTTGAGATAGAATTGTCGGTCATTAGTCACCTACAGGAGACAAAATGGACTGTATAGAAGGATATGATACCATCCTAGCCTTTGGAGCTACTAGTTCCTTCCTTGGGGGGAGGGGGGGGGGGTAGACGACTTACAACCCAGTGTGCAAGGGACCCACCTGTAATGAGGACGAGAGGAGACAGAGATCAATACATAACATGGTAAATGATTAATGGTATTACATAATTAAATAAATGACTGTAAAAACCAGAAAAATGCAAAGTCTGCCTCATACTATTCTATCAGAGAAAAGGCTACCTGTGAAAGCACCATTTCATATACCAGACCTGCAATAATTTTTCTGTAATTTTATGTGGACATGGTTGCCATCCAGCTGTCTACCCTAATGAATGATCACAGCTGAACTGTGGCTGGGAGCAGAGTTTACTACCCAGGGGCAGAACATAGTGCTATGCACAATATGCTCAATTTCAGTGGCTGCGTCACAAATTATGCTACCTGGCTTCCAACCCCCCCCCCCCCCCACCCCCACCCCCCCACCCCCACCCCCCCTCCCCCCCAGTTTCTGTTCTGTCCACTAACCAGCTTTTCAGAACTACATATATGGGAGTTGTCCTTGAAACACACCCTTCGATGTTGTAATCCTCCTGTCATCAAGCTCTGTTAGTCCCCGGCCCACATGCACCTCCAGCCCTGCACCAGGTCTCTAAGTTTAATCATCTGGCACCCACATTCTCTTTCCTAAATTGTATGGCCCACAAATTTGCATGTAATAGGAGTTCTTTATTGAACCAGTTTCTCTGCTTGCACAGCAGACAGATCATGTGAGCTACATAACTTTCCTCACTAGGGCTTTTGGTCTATGATAAATCTTAATAGTTTCTCTGTTTTATTATGGTAACTGGGAGTATTTACACTGGGTAGGAGCTGATCATTTGCTTCACATTCTGTTTAGCTTCATAAATTATTTTCATTTTCTACCCTCTGTTGCAGGTGGCAAGTGTACCAAATCATTTGTGGAACGATGCATTTCATACATCGGAGAAAATGCCACAGGGTGTGTTAAGACCAATTCATTTCTTAATTTGCCAAAGGAAGCCCTTATTAAGTTGATTTCTTCAGATTATGTAAGAATACTAAATCTGCATCCAAATATTGCACCAATTCTGTTCACTACAAACTGACTGATAGTCTTCTGTTATCCAGCTTGCACTTGAAGAAGAAGATGTGTGGCGAGCTGTGTTAAACTGGGCCAAATATCAAGCAGGTGTTACACAACCAACAGCCCACTGGACTGAGGAGGAAAGAGCACGAGTATGCCAGCACCTTGCTGGAGTCATCAACCACGTTCGACTTTTACTTATAGGTAAATGGCCCTATTCATAAAGGTAAATTTATGGTTATTGCTGTATTGCATGGAGGCAGAGGAATTCTATGCTTGTAAAGTGTACCTGGGCAAGCTCCTCATGGATGGTTCAAATGGAGCTTTCACTTTGAATGGATGAATTCAAGAAAGACTACTTTGAGTTGAGTTTGTTACAAGTGCTGGAAAAGCAGAAATTTGTATTGCTTACACAAAATTTTAAGAGCAAATTTATTATTTTGGTGCGGCACAAGAGGATGCTGTAAAATTGTTATTGAGATACTAGTGAGCATTAATTCAAAAATAGCCAGTAACTAATAAAATTAATCAGAAACATGGACACCTTCAAAATAAGCACATCACTCTGGCTATGTAAATAAGTACTTATTTGAATTCAGTTCACTGACATGAAATGCATGGAAGTAATGGCTATTAAAGAAATGAAGATACAATTACACCAAATGGCATGAATGAAATAATGATCAGAAAAACTGGACAGCAACACAATGAATATGCCATGATTAATGAAAATTTATGCTTACAAAAAGCAGGAAATATGGTTTCAAGATCTGATCGGGCATAAATTTTCATTAGTCAGAACATCCTCATGTGATAAAGGTTCCAATTTAGTAGGAAATACATGGCAATAAAAACAGGGATGAACAACTTTTCATATGAAAATTCATTTTGAAGTGGAATAAGATCTTAAGATAATGGCAAGAGAGGGAGAGAAAAAGGTTGAAAGAGAAGTTCTCATACAGTGTCAAGGCAGGATATGAAGACATGTAAAGAAAAACGGGCTAACCCTCAAATGTAAAAAAAACTAGAGATAAGTGTAGCCATCTGTTGTTGGGTACAGGAACCATCAAATTGACATTGGTCTCACATCTAAATATCACTTAGGGTTGAGATCAGTGTCAGTTTTAACAGTTCCCGTACCCAGCAACAGATGGCAACACTTCCCTCTAAGCTTCTACATTTGAGAGTTATCCCATTTTTTCTGCGCATGTCTTCATATGCTCTTGTACATATTGTACATTATCTGTCATTCCCTAACATATACTAATTTTTCTAAGGATTTAATCATCTTGCATCAAATTATGTTTTGTACACTCTTCTATGGCAGCAAATTCAAATAAAGTGCCTTGATTTTTCTCAAGTTTTGCTTCCATTATGAAGCATAATAACAGAACTGTCACCTTTGTGTCACCTTTACTTTTTGTGTAGCAAATTGATCATCATCTAACATGCCCTCAGTTCTCTTTCCTATTCTACTGTACATTATTCCAGACATACAGGCCAATACAGTAATAGCTCTCGAGAGAGTGGAGACAACACTTTGGAGTTGCTGAGATAGTGTCACTATGTTGTCAAGTCATTGTCATCCTCAGATGTTTGCTCAAAGGTTTACATATAGAGATGTAACTCATTATTATATTAGACAAACCTTTTTTGCTGTTATTGAATCCTGTATTATTTGACTGAATCCAGTTGGTATTAATTATTTTTACTTACTGTGTGCCATAATCTTTGTTTGTCACTTGTTTGCAAAATATGATATCTTGATGTAAATTTTTACATCCTCTTTCTTTCTCTCTTTCTCTCTCTCTCTCTCTCTCTCTCTCTCTCTCTCTCTCTCTCTCTCTCTCTCTCTCTCTAACGTTATTATTATCATCATCTTTTCAAAATTATTGTTTTGTTTGCCACTGCTGTCACATCCTGGTCAGTTAACATGAGCTATCTGCTTTACAGACAGCCAGGTTTTTGCAGAAGAGGTGGAGCCCACAGGAGCTGTGCCAATGGAACTCTCTTTGGAAAGATACCGCTATGCAGCTCTTCCAAACAAATTTCGTGAGAACTGTGAAGATAAACGTCTGCAGCCAAGAGTTTTTCTCAAGTTCTTCCCAGATTCACAGATCCTTGTGCAGGTGAAACACTCATGTGTGGATTATGCTTACTGCTACAAATACTGGTCATGTATCAAATATTATATGGCTTTGTACAAGAGCGAGTAAATAAATAAGTCAAAAACACAGTAGTGACATGAGTGCTGTGGGTACCAGATTAAAATTTATTTTATTTTCCAATGCACTCCCATAGTGACTTTAAAAAATTATCCCATCATTTGACTAGGCTCCAAAACCTACAGTTCAGAATTCTAGTGAAAACTATAGCACCCAAAGAGTGATCTCTTGGCCTACAGTCTCATTGTCTTAAAAGTGCTGCCCACTCAAGTTTATAAGGGGCCTAAATGGCTGAAACTCAATGGAAGCTGTGTGGTGGATGTTTGAACTATTCTCAATGAAATGTTTGCATTTGTCTTGCTCTATGAGAACAGGCATTGTTGTACAGATGATTCATGTCCCATATCATGAGTCCAGGTTGTTTGTATTTTGTGGCCTCTCAGATTTCTTGCAGAATGGCACGATAGGATGTGGCAGCAACAGTCTGACCTTAGGGTTGTAATTTCACCAATATGACATTTAGTATGTCCAAAAACACTGTCGCGATAGCCCTGAATGCCAATGGTAGCCTTCAGAATGTAGATAAAGATGTGTGCGTGAATGTCAGCAGTGTTAGAAGATGGGTGAAATGCTTAAAAGGTGGGAACACGGGCATCCAAGATGAGCACTGTGGCAATCACAGTGTAACTGCTTCCATGTAACTTCTTGCATGTAACTGCTTCCACTGTGCACAACAAGAAAAGAGTTGAATTCATTAAGAAGACAGATGTATCACATGGACAAATCACTTGCAACAGGATATAGTGCAGTGCACGAAATATTTCAAAACATGGGTTATCAAAAATTTGGTGCCTGTTGGGTCCCACATGCATTGACAGAAAGCCACAAAGTTCAGAGAACAACTGTCACTCAATATCTTCTTAAGTTCTTTGAAGATTTCAAAAAGGAAGGGGAAGACTTTTTGACTAATATTAAACCAGCAATGAAAATTAGACTAATATTGTACCCAGCAATGAAAACTAGTTCCACCATTATGAGCCTTATACAAAAGACTGGAGTATGGAATAGCAGCAACCATTTGTCGGAGGAAGGTATGGGCAGTGTCTTCAGGGATGCAGGAGGTTGCATTGTGGTTGATCTTGTTCAACCTGGATGGACCAGAAATGCTGTTCACTTTGTGCAGACACTTGTAAAGCTTCTTCATTCATCACATGGTAAGTGGAAGATTATCCTACAGCACAGTACTCTGTGGCGTCACAGTGCTTGCATCACTGTGAAGAAATTAGATCAGTTGGGTGGGGGAATGGTGAAAAATTGACAGAAAAATTTCTGGATTAAGATTATGTATATGGTTAATCTATAAACTATAAATTAATATTCATAAGAATGGCATGGTCATGACTTTCATAACGGCCCTGACATTTGCAGTGTATTGTTTCATACTGCCGATGCCCAGTAGCAGTTGTTTTTCTAGTTTTAGATTGTAATTTAATTTTGAATTCTATTTCCTATGCAAATATTTCCAGAATATATGTGTTATTTTACTTCTGTAAGTATTCTCATTGCAATCACAATTTTTTTCATTATGAAAATGTCATGTCACTGATTTATTTTCCATGTCATTTTGGTTTCTTTGATGGGTTCCTTTCAAAGTTTCCACTAGTTTTATACAAAATTATATCTTCAGGACAAGACATCTTATCACAGAGTGTTAAACAATTGGTATGGCTCTGCAAAGCAAGTGTGGAGACTGGTGTATCGTGCATCCACGCACGGCTATTCTGCAGAAGCATTCCACCGCCATTGTGATGGGATAGCGCCAACGTATGTGATTGCATTGGTGAGTTATCAGTCTATCATTTTATCAATAAGAATTATACTTTTGTAGACAAGAAGTTACTAATATGAAAATTAATATCTAAATATTTGAATATGTTGTGGTTTATGTCATAACCTGATTTTACAGTGCTACGTAAATAGTGCAGCTGGATCATTGTAAGTTTTTCATTTAATGGAGGGAGTGAACGTAGCCACCCGCTACATAGTTCAGAGATTGAGCAGTCAAAAGGCACATTAATAAAACTGAAATTGTTGCTAAAGTTTCAAACATTGCTCTTTGTCAGAGCTAACTAACAAAAACACTAAACAGCTGCATTGTCCCAACTTAGTAGCTTGGTTGTGATGTTGTGGTTGTATGAGGTGGAGTGACTGAAAGGAGAAAGGAGGTGAAGGGCATAGGGAATAATTGCTGGTGGGTGGGTGGGAGAGGTCACAAGAGGACTGGATAGGAATGTGGCACTGGTGGACTCGTCCTGTCACTGGCATGGAGAATTGTCTATAGCACACAGTGAGGTGGAGGAATGGGGTATGAAGGGGGGGACAGAACAGATGAACTATGGAGAGGAAAATGTGAGAGTAAATGAATGGAATGAAGAGCAAGGGACAGATGTGAGTATGGGGCAGGGGCTAGTGAAAATTAAAGGCAGCAGGATTGCAGGTTTGGAGGATATGTTGTAAGAACAATACCTGTCCATATAATTCAGAGAACTAAGAAGGTTGAAGATGATTCAAAGGGTATGGGTTGTGAAGCAGCCATTCAAGTCAAGCATGTTACGCTCAATAGCTTGTTCTGCCACTGGATATCAACTCTGCTCTCAACCAGTTTGGTGGTCATCATTCATTCAGGTGCGCAACTGCTCTGTGGTCATTCCCAGACAAAAGGCTGGGCAGAAGTTACAGTAGAGCTGATGTATAACGTGGCTGCTTTCACAGGTGACTCTGCTTATGACAGATTAAGATATGTCTGTGATGAGTTTATAATAGGTTGAGGTGGATTGATACATAGCACAGGTCTTGCATCTGGGTTTTCCACAAGGATACCATCCATGGGGCAAGAGGCTGGGAGTACGATTGATATAAGAATGGTTCAGGATATTTCATATATATATAGCATAGAAATTTCATAGGTATATCATAGATACTTTGTTAATATATCATTATTATTTTGTAGAAAATAAAAGGTACCTGCCAACTTTCTGACCCTTCTACATACATCCCCATAGTGACCCCATTATAGATGTCCAGCACAACCTCCAATTCCTCCTCAAATTTCTAGGCCTGTCCCAAATCCTCTTTCTTGAATCCCTCTTCCTCCTCAAGCCAACTATGGAATTAACCATCCAGTTGTAGAAAATGCCGCCGAGTGTAAAATGCTCAAATTGAATGGCTGCTGCACCATCTATGTCATCTGGACTCTATCCTCTCCCCCACAAGACCAGCTTCTCTGAATTACTTAGATGGGAATTGTCCTTACATTACATGCTCCGATCGCACAGTCTTCCTGGCCTTCATCTCTGCTAGCCTCCTGCCCCACACTCACGTCCACCCCATCCCAGGACCCAATTTCTTTCAGCCCATACACACACTCTCTTCCTAGCATCTTATCTTCCCCTATTCTGTCTTCCTCTCCCAGTTCACTCCTCCATATCCTCATGTGCTCCATGAGCTCACCAGTGATACTGCCAAGGTCACATTCCTGTACTGTACACCTGCTGCTTCTTCCTTTCATATTCATATCCAGTACAACTGCTGCTTCACTTTCTCAACTATCAGCCACTATCCCAACCCTCCCTCCCACTCCTTGCCTCCTTACACCCCTTGTCCATCCAACACAATTCCTCAACCCAGTCGAGCTGCAAACCTGTATAGAAGTTTTCACTTTAAGCACAAAGTTGCAAAAATTCACAGGAATTATTTTATTGACAATTTTTTGATTCTTTAGCTGTCACATTTCATTGACATTATTTTTCAGCATGTGGCTTATCTGAAAATATGAAAGTTATTTTCTTTGTTACTAGGGTGCAACATCAGAGATTTGTGGCGGTTTCAGTGATGTCCCATGGGAGAAGACAAACATTACAGGCCACTACATTCCTTCACAAAAGGCTTTTCTTTTTACACTGCCAAATAATCCAGATTTATCACCAACCAAATTTAACATAGTAAAGAAGATGTTTGCAATATGCTACCATCCAGAGTAAGTAACAAATGATCACAGTTATTCAGTTTGTATGATGAATAAGATGTGATTTTAAAATATGACAAAATGTAGATTGGATTTTCAGCAGTCTCCATTATGAGTGATTATCAACTTCTTTTAACAGGCATCACTAAGGAGGGTAACATCATTCTGTTTTCTCATATCTCTGAGCTATACCATGAAAATTTTAATTTGACATGAATTCTTGCTCCCATAACTCCTTAAAGTAAAAATATGGTTCTGGCTCCTTTCTTTCCTGTCTTATGTCTCCCCAGCTTTACTATGTCCACAGTGGGGCCAGTATTTTGTTACAACTACCTAAAAGTTGTGTTTTGGATCAACATCTCATTTGATTAAGTTTTAGCCTAAATTGATTGTTACTTGTGCACAAAAGAAATAATTAGGGTTTATTCCAACACTGGTATGGTAAATTCACAACATTCATCAGTTATTATTATCTGTGCCTGGGTCACCTTGAGTCACTTTGGCTGGTGTTCAATGTGTGAATGTCTTCTGGAACAGTAGTTGCCAGAGTGAAGCAATCTCTCAGCTAACAGCCACAAATTTTAGTGCTGCAATTATCTCACAAATTAATGGAGTGAATGAAGATGTAGATAAAATATTAAAATATAGATAAAATTTTAAAAAGAATGTCCTGATAAAAAAGAAAATGACAAGATGGAATCTTCAGCATGAGGGACGACAAGGACAAGATTAGACAGATTACTGCACGCACAGAGGCATTTAAGCTACAATTCTTCCTGTGTTGCATATGTAAATGGAATGGGAAGAAGCCCTTGTAACTGGTACGATGAGAAGTACTCTTGTTTATGGATTTCATAATGATTTGAAGAGTATGGATGTAGATGGAGGGATATGTAGACATCTCTTTTCATGGAACTGTAGTTTATTCATCTCATGTCACACATTTGCAGTCCATTTGGTTTGTGTACAGGAGAAATGTAAAAAAATTGGAATACAGTTACAGTAATTTTTACACTAATATATACTAAAATATTTCTTGGAACATGTTACACATTATATCCAGCTCAAATTTCCTGTTTGTTGTGCATAAATTCGCTCACTGAGTAATAACATTTCAGTGTTAGTGCCTCATACAGCTTTCTTTTAAGAGGACCTAAATTCATTTGCATTAACTTCTTCCTTTTTAATTTATTATAAACTTTCATTCCCACGTACAGAGGTACCGGTACCTCAAAATTTTCTTTGTCTCTTGTGTCACATGAGTGAACAAAATGGTTTCCCTCAAATAATTCATCTCGGATATATTGAAAAGAGAGAATAATCTCAAGTGGTTGATGATATTTGCACTGCAAATGCAAAGCTGCTCCATTTGTTTGTCAGGTACTCAACATGTGCCTGCCAGCTCAAATTTTTATCCGGGTTTAATCCTACGAATTTGACTGAGTCAACTTCTTCTATATCTTGGGGGTTGTGAATAATCTTAATCTGCTCATATTTTGACTGTTTGGTTTTGAATTGCATCACATGAATCTTAAATATGTTGAGATCCATCCCATCTAGCTGGAACTATGTTTCTAAGGTACTGAGGGTACTGGTGGACGATTAGGGGATTTTTTCCAAATCTCGATTTTTCAACTAACACAGAAGTATCATCTGTGAACAGAACTGGAGGGAGCTGATGCTTAACGGTAAGTCATTAACATGGAAGAGAAACAGGACTGGACCTTGTGGAACATGCTGAGATACTTTTTTCCATTCAGAATGATAATTTGCTTTCTGTTTGATAAAGAGGATTTAAGCTGATGCAGGATACTTTCCCTAATGCCATACTTTCCAAACTTGTAAGTGAGCAATGCATGGCTTACAGAATCAAATGCCTTTGTGAAGTCACACAAAACTCCTGCTGCCTTATTACTCTTGTCTAATTGTCTTATTTTCTCTGTAAAACTGTTCACTGCACCTATGGTGTTTATCCCTTGTTGGAAACCAAATTGATTGTTTAAATAATAGAATATTTTGCAGTTAACTTTTGGATTTGAGCACCAGCAACTTTTTCAAATATTTTAGATATGACTGGGAAAATTGAGATAGGACAATAATCTCCCATGACCTCTCTTTCTCCCTTTTTAAAAGTGGTTTGACTTCATCATATTTCAGTACCTCTCGAAAGCAGCCCTTTTCAAAACATTGATTTATCATTTGAGCTAGTGGGTTTGCAATTTTGTTGTGTACTTCTAATAACTTTCATGGATGATATGATACTAATTCTGATATTGCTGGATGAAAATAATTTCTGAGCAACAAATGTGGAATATATAATTTCTTTCTCTGTTATAGTACTGCTCATCAGTTTGTTTATACTCTGCCCCATCTACTGATGAAGTTCCAGCTTTGTGACATCTGAAATAGTAATTTAAAGCTGCCCTCAGCTTGAAGATTGTTTTAAGCTCTGTAGGGCATTACTAGGTTACATACATTAAATATCTAGCAGTATGGATACAGAGTGATTTAGCTGAAGAAAAGGCTGATGCTAGACTCGCTGGAAGAATTCTGACGATGCTTAGTCTACCCAGAAAGGAAGTATGGCTGATACTTGAGTATTGCTCCTCAGTCTGCACTTCTCACCAGGTAGAACTGATAGAAGAAAGATAAAGAACCAAAGAAAAGTAACATATTTTGCTGCTGTTACATTTAATAAATGTGAAAGTGTCATGGAGATGCTCATTCAGTTCCAGTGGTGCATCATGGGGGGGTTTACTGTTAAACTTCTCAGTGTCTGTGTTCTTAGAAGAGCCAGCCAACATGTTACTTCCTGTTACATATCTCTCATTACAGACCAAGAATATAAAGTCAGAAGTTTAAGCTCCTAAAGAAGCTTACCAACAATCCTTCCTGTGCACAATTAATCAGTGGAACAGGAAATGGGGATTGTGATGGTGACGCATGAATAATTCATTGCCATAAACAGTACAGTAGGTCATGGAATATGGGTGCAGATGTTCTGTATTATGTTGATATCATTTTCTCTTTCTTTTTTTAATCCTGCGTACTGCAGACGAGCCATAAGTCATGCCTATGCCATAAGTCCTCTTTGTGGGTGCTGCAGTAAGGTTTTTTTGTTTCAGCTGTGGCCCCATCTTTGGAGCTGGAGCAGATCTGCTTATTTCGAGCAACTGCAACAACAACATGGACAGTTATTCCAATTTGCCACATTCCTACGATGGAGAAAATGCCTCGTGTCTTGCTCTTATGGGAGATTACAATTTTACCGTGCGTGATTATGAGGTTTTTACACCTGCTGGAAAATAAACTGCACACTTCAAGTCAGGTTGTGGCATTTACGTGTATTTATAGGTAACGAAGTTTCCTGTTTACTTAATTTCATTCATATAAACAATGTTTCCTGCACTGTGAAAGTACTTGGGGACTACAGTCAAAATCTGGATATGAGGGCCACAGTTAAAATCATGAACAATCCACTTTTATGAGTGTTAATTATTAGACAAACTATGTACATAATCTTAATCTACAGACTTCTCTGTCTCTTATTATTATAATCTCAATTTCTTTGCACACAATTTACATGTGATTCTGTAAATTCGAAAATGTTTTTGCAGTAGAAGTCAATTATGGTTATTTGAATACCCTTATGCACCACTTTCAGGATGCCCTCTTCAGTAAGAAACTGACTGACAACACACTGTCAAAACAGAACACCGATGACAACCATTTTGTAAACGTAGCCTATGATCACTTGATAGAAGTTATTGGTGTCACAGTGTTTCAACTCATAGTGTAAAATCTGTATATTTAGATAATACTTTCATTTTTATTACATTGGTTCAGTTGCTGATGAGACATTGTTGCTCAGGCCTTTCAGTATAGCATTCATATCTGCATATTGCAATCAAGAAATCAATAAGATGAGTCCACGTGCCATTTTTAGACTGTTTGCAATAGTGCTTGTAGAAGTATACATATGAATTCCTTTATTTCTTTTACTGAATGCAAATACTACTGACAGCAATGTGTTATCCTCAGAAAGTTATCTCAGTTTTAGGCATTAAAGCTGTAATAATCATCTTGAAGACAACAGATGATCAACGACTGAAAACCTGAATAATCTGAATACTAGTATTGTTCCTACTGGTACAGAGAGCTGCAATAAAGGTTTCTTTTTTAAAAACTTCTTTTTATGTACTTCATTTTCATTTGTTCATAGTGGGCCCCCTCTCCCTCTTTATGCACATATGAACTGTACCTTAAAAATAAAATGTGAACTTTTAGAGGCATGAAACCAGCTCTTTAATAAGAGCAAGGATATAAAAATATTAGGAATATGACTTACTGTGAGAACATTTTTCTACAGTAGGTGGGTGTTATCTTCTATTATGAATTCCAATAGGGTACAGGTGCAATGGATTTTTCAAATATAACAACATACTTAACTACAAGGTTGTATGTTTTTATACGTTTAAGTGGTCATACCAGTACATCATTCAAAAGTTTAAAAACTTCTCATCATAGAGAGAGCTTATTTTAAATGTCTCAGTGGCTATGCTCCAACTAAGTAAAATTCATGTCATCTCTAACATGTCAGGAGTTCCATTTCTCAGAAAAGTCCATAGTCATGACATGCATAACTGAATTGTGCCTATATTGGGTAGTGAGGATTGTGGTCTGGTTTGAGATACAGCCTCAGTTACCATATCAGTCGAGCCACATCACTGATGATTATCCCTTACTTAAGTGGCTGACAATACTGGAACATTATTATTAAAATGTAGCATTTAACAGATAGCATACATTGACACCATGTTATTCAGATAAGTAGGGAATCTCACTAAATAACCACAGAAATTTACCCAAGAAGGGGCAACATTGTACAGTTGTAATTTTTGATATAGTTGATTCAGTGAGTATGGAAACATGTTAATCCCTAACAGTGAAATTTGACAGGAAGCACAGAAAAAGTTATAGTGTGTCAAAAGATGAATAGTGAATCATTCAATACATTTGAGGTAGATTATTTTCTTACATAAACGGAAAAGAATTTTGCTATTTGAAGAAGCCTCTGTGTGAGTTGTGGTGGGGATACTGATGTGGAGGGGGTATTGATCAATAGCGGTGTATGTGCCATTTTCAGTAGGTGCAAAGGCTTGGCTAACTGAGCATGATACATCTGTTGTGAAGGAGTGTATTTGTAATGGTGATACTGTGATTACTACTCAGTGAGCATTTCGCATTAGGTTCGAACTTGGCTGACATGATTCTGTTCTTTATAGAAAAGCAATTTCAGTTTGAATATTAGACTTTAGAGTATCAGGTTCTGCACTGAAAAGAAAACCTGCTGGCTGACCTCAGACTATAACAACACCAGAAAATGTGATGCATGTGAGAGCTTCCATCCAGCAATCTCCAAAGTGTTCAGCACTTAAACATGCAGCTGTCCTGCGATTGTCTGACAGGAGTGTAAGGAGAATCCTGCACAGAGATCTTCATATCCATCTGTACAGAATGACAGTTACCCATGAATTAAATGTGAGATAGTTTGAAACTCACAGAACTGTGTGTGGGGACATTCTTCAGAACATTCCCTGTCACACTGTTTTGATTTTTTCTGATCGGGCCCTCTTCCAGTTGTAAGGTACTGTAAATAAACAAAATACCCACTACTGGGTAGCAGAAAACCCTCAGGAACATCACCACTGACCACTTCACAGGCATTGTGTGACAGTTTGGTGCACCAATACTTAATTTTGTGTGTGGGGTCCATATTTTTTTGAAGAAGATGGTGTAATGGTTAATTCAAATCACTACTGTCATATGATAGAGACCTCCCTCTGACCTAAGTTAGCCAGTTTATTGGGGATGATGAGGAGGGAGAAATTTGGTTCCAACAAGGTGGAGCCACGTCACACTTCTTGATGTTCTTGAGAAATTTTGAGAAAGTTGTTAACTGAATGCCTTCTCCCTTCATGGGGAGACATCACCTGCCTCCCTCCCCCCTCCCCCCAAGATCACCCAATTTATCACTTCATGATTTTTTTTCTTTGGGGGCACATAGAGGCTCAAGTGTACAAATATCACTTCGCAACCCTGTCTGCACTTAAGGAGGCAATCACCCAGGTAGTGGCTGGTGTTCCAGAAATAACATGAAGAACTGTGGAAAACTTCCAGGAAATGCTTTGACAGGGTGTCAACAGGGACACCATTTACTGGACATAATTTTTTACAACCAGCTAGTGTAAAATGACGTAGTGTTCATTGTTCACAAATAAATGTAAATTCTCTGTATCTTTCTTTGTTTCTTTCTAACCACCTTTTGACATTTGGTAGGTCTTTTTGCTAGACCATCTATGTGATGCTAGTGCATGTTTTTATATTAATAATATGATTACACATGAATACTTTTTGAGTTAATTATGTGTCATATGATTAAATACAGTTATATGCACCAAGTTCAGAAATAAAACGAGAAAATATTTTTAAAAAACTGTGTGTTGTTGTCTTCAGTCAGAAGACTGGCTTGATGCAGCTCTCCATGCTACTGTATCCTGTGCACGTCTGTTCATCTCCAAATAAGTACTGTAACTTACACTCTTCTTAATCTGCTTATTGTATTCATTTCTTGGTCTCCCTGTCCAATTTTTACCCCCCCCCCCCCTCACCCCACCCCCCACTTTCTTCCCTCCAGTACATAATTTGTGCCCTCTTGATGTCTCGGAATGTGTCCTATCAACCAATCAAGTTGTGCCACAAATTTCCTGTCTCCCCAATTCCATTCAGTACCTCTTCATTAGTTATGCAATCTACCCATCTAATCTTCAGCATTCTTTTGTAGCACCAAATTTCAAAAGTTTCTCTTCTCTCCAGACAAAAACCTTCAGAAAAGACTTTCTAGCACTTAATTCTATATTCGATGATAATTCTCTTCTTTAGAAATGCTTTTCTTGTCATTTACAGTCTACATTTTATATTCTCTCTACTTTGGCCATCATCAGTTATTTTGCTGCCCAAATAACAAAACTCAGCTACTACTTTGTGTGTTTCATTTCTTAATCTAATTCCCTTAGCATCACCTGATTTAATGTGACTACATTCCATTATCCTTGTTTTGTGTTTGTTGTTGTTCATCTTACATGTCCTGTCAAGACACTATTCAATTCATTCAACTGCTCTTCCAAGTCCTGACAGAATTACAATGTCATTGGCAAACCTCAAAGTTTTTATTTCTTCTGCCTGGACTTTAACTCCTCCTCCAAATTTTTCTTTGGTTTCATTTACTCTAGCTCAATGTATGTATTGAATAACTTCAGGGATAGGCTACAACCCTGTCTCACTCCCTTCTCAACCACTGCTTCCATTTCATGCCCTACAACTTATAAGTGCCATCTGGTTTCTGTATACGTTGAAATAGCCTTTTGCTATGTGCATTTTACCCATGCTACATTCAGAATTTTGAAATATAGTGTTCCAGTCATGTTGTCAAAACCTTTCTCTAAGTCCACAAATGCTATTAACGTAGGTTTGCCTTAACCTATCTTCTGAGGTAAGTCGTAGGGTCAGTATAGCTCTTTGCATGTTCCTACATTCCTCCAGAATCCAAACTGATCTTCCTTGAGATCAGCATCTAGCAGTTCTCACAATCTCCTGTAAAAATTTCGAATTTATATTTTGCAACCATGATTCATTAAACTGATTGCTCGGTAATATTTGCACCTGTCAGCATCTAGTTTCTTTAGAATTCTAATTATTACATTCTTCTTGAAGTCTGAGGGGATTTCACCTGTCTCATACATCTTGCACACCACACAGAAGAGTTATGTCATGGCTGCCTCTCCCAAGGCTATCACTAGTTCTGACAGAATGTCGTCTACTCCCAAGGCCTTGTTTCAACTTAGGTCTTTCAGCACTCTGTTGGATTCTTATCGCAGTATCATATCTCCCACATCATCTTCATCTACGCCCTCTTCAAGTTCTATAATATTACCATCAAGTTCATCTCCCTTGTATAGACTCTCTATATACTCCTCCCACCTTTCGGCTTCCCCTTCTTTGCTTAGCACTGGTTTTCCATCCGATCTCTTGATCTCTGAGCTGTGTCTCTTTCCTCCAAAGGTATCTTTAATTTTCCTGTAGGCAGTATCTATCTTTCATGTAGTGAAACATGCTTCTAAATCCTTAAATTTGTGCTCTAGCCATTCCTCCTTAGCCATTTTGAACTTCCTGTTAATCACATTTTGTACATGTTTGCTTTCAATTTCACCTGCTTCATATGCTGAATTGTTATATTTTCTCCTTTCATCATTTAAATTCCATATCTCCTGTGTTATCCAAGGATTTTTACTAGGTCTTGTCCATTTACGTATTAGATCTTGTGCTGCCTTCACTATTTCATCTCTTTGAGCTACCCATTCATCTTCTATTGTACTCCTTTCCCCTGTTCGAGTCAACTGTTGCCTAATGCTCTCTCTGAAACTCCCAACAATCTCTTGTTCTTTAAACTTATCCAGATCCCATCTCCTTAATTTCCTATTTTTTGCAATTTATTTAGTTTTAATCTCCAGTTCATAACCAATAAATTGTGGACAGAGTCCACATGTGCCCCTGGCAATGTCTTGCAGTTTAAAATCTGGTTCCGGTATCTCTGCATCAAAAGAAAATTTCACTCAAGAAACTTATAAAGTAATGACAGAATTTCTGATAGCTACTTACCTTCAAGAGACTGAATTTCAGTTCTGCTGATTACCAAATACTAAAATACATGACACCATCCTAGCTTTCGAAACCCCTGGGATTGGAGTGACCTGCCCCTTCTTTTTAAACTTCCCCCAACCTACCCTCCTGTCCTTCCCGAGGAATGAACTATTAGTTCCAAACTATTGATAGTACTGAAATTTTGCCTTCTGAAGGTAAGTAATGGCTAGAAATTCTATCTGAAGATTTTTAAATTTTCACAAAGTATGTTTTATTCATATATCCATATGTTAGAATAACACTGAAAATAAATATCTGAAATGGGGAAAATCAGAGCTGAGAAAATTGTTATGGATATCAACCAAAATAATCAGCATGAAATGTCGAGAATGAGGAAATTAACTTGTGAACACTTTTTCAACTTTGATGGTGTTGTAACACTTTTCTACATAAAAAGCTCCATATGTACTCATGTTACTGGATTTATTGAATAGTTTCCTCCCTTGTCTTTTTTAAAGATGACTGGAATAATGCAAATTGAAAAATGTGTGTACAGTGTAACCTAGGCCCAATATCTGACTAGATGAATATTGGAAACAACCCTCAAATTAGTCAATAGTGATGGCACTTGAACAGCATAGAACTGAAACCAAGATGGGCCTCACTACCCCAGTTTGATACTTCATTATGCAGTGATGCTAACTGAATATGCAACTTTGTTTACTGTATACCTCCATGTTGCACACTCTGACAACTGAACAAAGCTCCAGGGCCCCATGGAATGCCTGTCAGATTCTGTACTGAATTTGCAGTTGAGTTAGCCCCTCTTGCAATTATAATCCATTGTAGATCCCTCAAAAAACCATGTCCAATAATTGGAAGAAAGCACAGGTCACAGCCATCTACAAGAAGGACAGTAGACGTGATCCACAAAACTACCATCCAGTACCTTTGACACTGATTTGCTGTAGAATTTTAGAACTTGTTTTGACTCCAAACATAATGAGGTATCTCAAACAGAGTGATTTCCTGCATGTTAACCAGCACTGATTCTGAAAAAATCTATCATCCAAAACCCAACCACACTTTTCTCACATGACATACTGAAAGCTTTGGATCAAGGCAGTCAGGTAGGTGCAATGTTCCTTGATTGCTGAAAACTATTTGACTCAGTACCACCATCTACGCGTATTGTCAAAATTACAAGATTTGTGACTGGATTGAGGATTTTTTGGTAGGGAGGATGCAGCACATTATTTTGGATGGAGAATCATTGTCAGGTGTAGAAGTAACTTCAAGGGTGTCCCAGGGATGTTTGTTGGGACCCTTGCTGCTCGTTCACAACAGTATCCTGTCACATTTGGAATCAACCAACTCATACAAATACCTGACTGTGACAGCTTGTAGGGATATGAAATGGAATGATCACATAGGCTTTGTTAGGAGTAGAGCAGGTGGTAAAGTGCCATGTATTGGTAGAATACTGGGGAAATGCATCAGTCAACAAAGGAGATTGCTTAAAAATCTCTTGTGCAACCAATTCTAGAAAACTGTTCAAGTGTGTGGGATCCACACCAAATAGGGCTAACTGGGGATATTGAATGTATACAGAGAAGGGCAGCCTGAATGTTCACAAGTTTGTTTGATCTGCAGAAGAGTGTCACAGATATGCTGAAGAAAATGAACTGGCAGACTCCTGAAGGTAGGTGTAAACTATCCCAAGAAAGCTTACTTAACAAAGTTTCAAGAGCCATCTTTAAATGATGACTTTAGGAATATACTACAACCTCCTTTGTGTTGCTCACATGGGGATTGTGAGGATAAGGTTAGATTAATTATGGTACACACAAGGAATTTAAACAACCATTCTTTGCACACTCCATACATGAGTGAAATTTGGCGGAAATCCTAATAACCAGTACAGTGGGATGTACTCTCCGCCATGTACTTCAGTTGTCTGCAGAGTATAGATATAGCTGTAAGGAGTGAAAAGATGCCGATAGCTGGAGAGGATGTCTTTTCAACCACAAAATTTTACACTTTTTTTTTTTTTTGTTCTAAATAAAAATGGCATTTTCTTTTTCTGAATGATGCACTTGGGTCCACAAATATAGCTTAGTTGACTGCAAGTACAGAGTAAATTGATCACTTTCTTCAGGTTTAGCTACAAGCAGTTTATGAATAAAACTGAATATGGTCAAGTGAGCCACCACAATCATTGCGTCTCCACAGATAAAAGGTAAGCTCCAGTGTTGATTAAGCTGTGCAACATGGAGAGGAGGTATCCTTGAGTAAACTGAGGCTGGGTGATGGTCAAGTAAATTGCTGCCATTTACTTGTGTTACTGAGGGAACACAAAAATGTCACAGAATTTCTGACCAACTCTGCACAACAGTGTATTGGACTGATCCTTCACTGTAGCTCATGCAGTGTCCAGGAAGGGATCTTGGTAGAAAGTTTGGGAAAAGTTATGAAAATTCTTTCGCCCCTTCATCATCTGCTACCAGTCCTACCATGTGAACATGAATTCTCATTAGTTATTCCTGTTCTTTTATTCAGTGTTTTACATTCACTGGTTGTTCTGGAAGGTAGTTCTGAAAAAAGTGCTAATTTTGATGTGTTTTACTTGTGGTAATGTGTTGCAGGATGATGGTGGTTTGAGGAGTGGAAGTAAAGTGACAAAACTGAAAAAAAAATTTTGGACGCATGTTATAAAGTAAGTTAAAAGACGGGTTAACAGTGCTCACCTAAGGAGTCAACATTAGCAACAGTATACAACAAAATTCACAATCAACATATCAATGAAAAGTAGATTATACTGCAAATGTAAAAGGGATTCACCCAAGAGATTAGGGCCAACAGTTCTGCTCATCTATATCTGATATTGCAGTCAACACTAGCTTTTGTGTAGTTTGGCAATAATACTGCAGTTTCTGGATGATCAGAGTCAGCTCCATACGGTTAAAAGTGATTTAATGTATAGTGTTTGGAAAATGAAAGTGTAGAATAACATACTGGAACAAGTGTTGCACAGCAGATCCAATTCCCAGGTGCACATACAGCAAAGAATCAGATACGGTCCATACCATGTGACAATCAATATGTGGGGCACAAAAAGAATGCCACTGTCAAAGAAGGCAGGGTGCTGCTCGTGACATATTACCACACCAAGCTGATCCATAATCAAGGAATGCAAATTGTGCAGTATGACAGTACCTAATATATCATTCTGTGAGCCTTGCAATTCAGAGCCATAACATGTAGCATCCAAACTCACCTGTCCCACAGCATTCTAGCAATGACAGGAAATGTGAAGGCAAGAGGAGCACTACAGTGGGTAAAAGCCCAGGATGACATTATATCCAGCTTGATTACACCCATTTCAAAAGCTTCAGTCTCAGTGTGTGGTCATCCCATCTGCATCTCTGCTTCCAACAGAATGACAGCTTTGCTAATTACACGATAATGTGGCTGGCGAATCGTGATGTGCTGCCTGTTCCAAAGAAAAGGCTTCACCTCTGAACACACAGCCAGCTGCCTGTGATAGAACTTAGCCACTTCAAGTTGCCACTGCTGTTTGGTCACCTCTGTGAATCATAGAAAATGTGGACCCATGGTTAAGAGCCATACCAAGTGACCCAAACTACCACCTAGAACCTGTTGGGTGAGACATGTTTGTACCGTCTCCCCTGCTGAACATAGTACCACCACCTTGGCTGTACACTGTGTCATTGATTGGGATCCTGGACTTCCACCTTCAAGATGACTGCCATCTGCAATATGCTGTCGGCACCTGCTTAAGTGCACATCTGTCTTTGAGAGTGCTGGGGCAGGTCACACAAGTTATTGCTGAGCCATGGAAGGCTTGGCACCTACACACTCCTTTTGAGAGAGTATGAGATTTTATGCTATTTTATCAGTAAGAATTAAAAAAAAGCCATTTTATTAATAGAAAAATTCCATACTAGCTTGATGTATGACGGTTAGTTATTCAGGAACTAAGATCCAAATCGCTGTACCTATAGTTAATGGAATGTTGTATCAACATTCAAACACAGATGTGGACAGACTCCCAGCATGCCTTGCCCATGAAACAAAACTAATTTCACTGGTATGTTGCAGCATGCTGTTTACAGTGTCAGTTCAAAATCTTTGAAACAACTGACTAGCCCACCAACTGTGAAATACAGTCAGCGATTCTGTTTTTGACAGCAAGGAATGTTGCAGCACCAGAAATTCCTACAGATAAGTGAGGTGTATGATCCCAACGTGATGAGTACAGCAAACTGCTTATAAGCTTCCAAGGATGGACAGGAAATGTCAATGATGAAATGCAATCAGGCCAACCACCAGTAACCTCAGAAGATTCGGTCAAAGCAATGGACGAAAAGATTTGTGAAGACCGGTGATTCACAGTTTCAACTTTAGTGTTGGAATTTCCCAATCTGGTAGAACAACTTTGTGTAAAAGTGTTTCTGAAAAGTTGTAATTTCACAAATTATCAGCATGGTGGGTTCCCAGGCTGCTTACTGAGAGACGTAAAATGTAAACAATGGCTTGTGCTCTTGATTTTTTAGACTGATATCATAAGGAAGAGGATAAATTTTTAGAGAAGATTGTCACAGGGGATGACAGGCGTTTCTCACATGACTTCAGTGTAAACACCACTCAGTCGAATGCTGCCACACGACTCACCGTCAGTTTCACGGCCAAGCACACAATCTCAACAAACAAGGTAATGGTAGCCATGTTTTTGGATAGACATGGTGTCTTGTTAGTCAATTTTATACAGCAAGGCACAACAATAAATGCAACTGCTTACAACACAACCCTGACTAAACTTTGATGTTCAATACAGAATAAGCGACATGGCTTTCTGAAACCTGGAGTTTTGTTGCTGCACGACAATGCCAGATGCTGTTCTGCCATTCACACACAAAATCTGATCTGATCTACTAGATGGGAATAGACTGTTCCCCAACCATACAGTTCAGACTTGGTGCCGAGTGATTTTCACTTGTTCTACTACCTAAAGCAATTTCTCAGCAGCAAGTGATTCGCAACAGATGTCGAGGCAAAAAAAAGCAGTTAAAAGACTGGTTATCCTCACAGGCTGCAGATGTCTATGACTTGGGGTATAGAAGCTTGTACAATGTTATGGTAAATGTTTCAACAAATATGGAAACTATGTCAAGAAATAGAGAAACATGCAAGAAATTAAATTAAAATAGTGTTTTGAAAAAATCTGTGGTAGTTTATATTTTATAATAAATCAGACCGTATTATCCGAATAACCCTAGTATAAATGGAGAAGTGTACATTGTTGTCCATTTTGGGGAAGCTGAACAGACAGGTCATTTTGATGGTTAGAACTATATTTATTATATACAAAGTTTTGTCATGGAGCACTTTCTGTTGTGGTTGTTCTATTAATTTGCCTAAGGTATTCCTCATGGGCTTTGTGTGACACAAGAGCTGTAGTGCTGCACTTGACATCATTACAAGTGCTACAAAGGAACTGCTGTGCCATATGCAGCTCCAGGGAGTATCAGTGACTGAAACATGATATATTGCAATAATGTCAATATGCAGGGTGTTCAGAAATTCCCATTACAAACTTCTAGGTCTTATAGAGGGGAATGAATACATTAAATTTTGAATAGGAACCCATGTCCAGAAACACTGTTTCCATTCTACAATGGTTGCATTTCAGATTTTTAACCCATCCACTCCTTCCTGAGAAACTGAATTAGACATTATGCAGTACAATTATTAGGTAACAAATTGAAAGCAAACATAACAAAATAATGTTGGTGGTCACCACATCGAGGTGCTGTTGTAATGCATCAGTACTGTTCTGTACTTACAGTGTGGTGGGTTCTTTTTTTGTTTTGGAATAATGTAAACAAATAATGTTTAAGAGTTAATACAAACAAATGAGCTTAAGTAATGGATGTTTTGTTATGTTTCCTTCTGAATTGTTACCTAATAATTGTACTGTGTCATGCCTAATTCAGTTCCTCAAACAGAACTGGATGAGTTAAACATCTGAATTCAAACCATCATAGAACAGAAATGGTACATTTCCAGACATGGGTTCCTATTCAAAATATTATGTACTCACTCCCCTCTACAAGTCCTAGAAGTTTCTAATGGGAATTTCTGAACACCCTGTACATTCAATCTTTTTGTGATAGCATTTAACTTACTTGGTGGAACATCTGAGTCTGAACTGGAACATGAAGACAGAGAGGCTAATGACTAATCTCTTGTTTGATGTATAGTGAATATATAATAAATTCTGACTGTAACTCCATGTTGTTGGAATACGGATTTAGTAGATGTCGGTATTGAATCAAGATTTAAAAAGATTTTATTTAGTCAGGAGTTTGACAATTATTACAGAGCAGATGTTTACTAGTGACACACATATTGACTGAACTGTTGCATGTGGTGACCCACAAGGCTGCAGCTGACAAAGTGCTGCGTTGACACTCCTTATCGACATTCCCTATTGAGTGTGCGAATCAGCACGCCTTCTGCCACACTGAAGAAGACAATCTATATTGTAAAAGCATAAGTAATAAATATATTTGCGGACAACACTGTTTCACTGATGCCTTAGGGTGCATGACAGCCACCTGCACCAGGTTCTGAGATCGGCTTCCTGCACCTGCAGTATGACCACCTCACCTGCTCAGCCTCCAAGCTCACTAAAAATCCTGACCCAAGGGGTGACCACAACAGGTGAGTTTAGACGAGCCATAATACATGTTAACCTGTTTGGATGTTTATAGAATCAAATGGGAAGTATTATTTTTGGAAAAAAGCCTTTATAGTCAAATACAGGGTAAAGAGAGAAAAGAAACTAGACCTCTTGGAAATGAAACTGAAGCAGATATTAATTTTTCTTCTCTCAAAAACAATGGCAAAAGTGTTAATTATCATTGGACAAACAGATGGGCACAATTAAAGAAGACCTTCATCCATGCATAAAAACTTTGAAAGCCCAGATTCATAAAAAGTGTAAAAGTAACATACTGGAATCCAAAAGTTGAACAAAACTATCAGTTGAATTCCTGATACCAGGAAAAATCTTCATGTCAGTTCAGAAGGCATCTGAGACTATTGTTCAAGACACAGTCTCATGCTTTCACTCACAAACAATATCCACTATGTGATCATTATTTTAGTACACAGGGAAGATGTTCTTGGCATTCTTTGATACTGCTGTGCAAAAGAAAAAGCATAGGGACATCGACAAATGGAAGAAAAATTCAATCACTGTTCAATGCAGGTTTATGCATGATATGAAAATTCATTTCCTTCTTTGGATTTTGTTCAACTTACAATAAAGTTTTATGCTTTGAGCCATCAGCTACCATAAGTCACTCTGCAAGCTGAAAGGCAAAAACTTCTCTCAATTTGTGTACAGTAGTGTGGCCTATCACAACAAAGTGTGATTAAATCAACCAGTGGCTTCAGCTGCCAGAAGCTGCAGTCATGTGTGTGAGCTGCGTGTGTGTGTGTGTGTGTGTGTGTGTGTGTGTGTGTGTGTGTGTTTTCAACAAAGGCCTTATTGGCCAAAAGCTTGTATTGTGACGGTCTTTTGGTTGTACCTATCTGCGATTCAGCATCTCCGCTATATGGTGAGTAGCAAATTTCCTTTTCATAATATTGTTACATTCCATCCTGGATTTTCCATTGTTTGAAAAATCAAGATACATTCATAGGATGTGTTGACCTGAAAAAAGCATTCAACAATGTAAAATGGTGCAAGATGTTCGAAATCCTGAGTAAAATAGGGGTAAACTATAGGGAGAGACGGGTAATATACAATATGTACAAGAGTCAAGAGGGATCAATAAGAGTGGACGACCAAGAACGAAGTGCTCAGATTAAAAATGGTGTTCAATCTGTACATCGAAGAAGCAATGATAGAAATAAAAGAGAGGTTCAGGAGGGGAATTAAAATTCAATGTGAAAGGATATCAATGACAAGATTCGCAGATGACATTGCTATCCTGAGTGAAAGTGAAGAAGAATCACATGATCTGCTGAATGGAATGAACAGTCTAATGAGTACTTCTGCACATCAGGTTGGACTAAGCAGTGACAACATAACTAAATGTATAAAAAATAATTGAGAAACCCCTCAGCACTTAACAGTGTTACTGAAACTTGTGCCTTTCCAGCTATACTAAACATAGCCCAGCGAATCTCAGTTCTTAAGACAGCTGCCACACAGGAAATAGAAGTTTCAGGCTGATCTTCAATCTTATCCAATATAACAGAAAAGGTGATCCACAATATAGCAAAAATTTTCTGAACCACCAGTTTTTTTCTTGAAAATAAAATAGCTTGTAAACTATTATGTCCATCAGTGAAGCAGCTGTAAAGGGAAAAAGTTACAACAGGACTTGAAGCCAGCAATGGAGTGCCAGGTCACAGTGGAGTCAATCCACTCCAGAAAGCAACACTCATGCTTAACGGATCAACATCTCTTTCACGTCACAGTCTTCTGTGTCATAAGACCAAGCCAGTCACCAGGATGAACGACAGCTGATCCGCTGCCAGTTACAACCTTGTCTCTTTTCAAGATAATTTGGTGTGACACACAATCACCATGACAAAACCCTGCCAAAACCAACCCGTCGACATTCAAATAGCTGAGCTGTTATGAGATGCTAAGCCTGTACTGTTCAGCGATATGTCGATCATGCGGATGCATTTACCTCTGCCAGCAAGCGAACTGCTGCCTGCCGCCTAAACCTCTGGATGCCTGGGCGGCCCTGCACTTTGTCACTGCCCCGGGAGTATGACGTGGGGGTCCAGCCAACCCTGCCCTCGCAAGATATTGACAGAAGACTTCCACACTCTGGACACTGGAGTATGATGCAGCCAGAACTTCTGGCAGCAACCACAGCCGGTCAAAATGTGGACTCCAACAATGCATCAGCATCAGCAGGGTGTGTGGTCAGCAGCCAGGCACCAATGCTTTGGGAAAATCCATGATATTCAGTTTGCTCGCTATTGTTACTGGCAGTTCTGAGCCAACGATTGTAAACAAACTGCAATAAAGGAGATATTGTAACTCTGACTGAACCTTCTTTGGCTGCATGCACCATCCTTCCTCAGCAGAGAACGTCAGCCCACAACTAGCCATCCTGGAAACCTCACTGTAACTGATGGTGCAGGAGCCAACCACCCTCAGCACTGTTATAGTGTTTAGTTCCTTAAGAAGCGAAAAGTGCTATGGAAAACGAGGAACATGTCATAGATATACAACAGATAAATTATGAAATATTGGGTTTAGAGGTACTGTTGCGACTTAATAAAATATTGCCTAGTTAATAGGATAGTATGTAGTTCTTAAAACTGAAATTGACTTACATAGATCTGATACCACTAACTTTAAACATGATAGGCCTTAACACCTGATACCGAGACCACGCCTCTTTCTTATTTTACTACCATGTTATTCAAGGTTGTTGTAATTTCCAAAACAGCTTTGCATAAAAATGGTATGTCTGCTGTTTGCAAATACAAATACAATGACTTATGAAATCTGCAGTTTATGTTGTAAGTCAGAACAGTACTTTACTGAAAGCCATATCAGAGTACACAGCAACCTCTTATCTTGAACTTAAAAATAAAAACACATAAAGGCACTGTGAGGAAGTATACATAGGCAGTGGAATTATACTAAAGACATAGAGTGTAAAATTTACGGGAATAACTACTGAAGACAACCTGCTGGAAGATTCTTTGACAGAAAACTATCTGAGAGCATATATTTTTTTTAATAACTACATTATGTAAATAGAGTAAAACCTCTGTTATACTTAAGACTTCATGTTATTCTCTTCACTTTTCTCAAGTTATAATTAGAAGACAGAACACAAATACTGTGTAGGCTACAACAAACTGTGGTAACTTAAATATACCACTGGTTCTCCAAAAAAAGAGCTATGAGAATTATCAGTGGAGTGGAACCCAAAGAGTTTTGCCAAAGTTTATTCTTGGAAACTGATATTTCCACAGTAATAAACATGAACATACATTGTAAGACAAAAGAAAAAAAAATGATGCACCATGAAGGATTCATCCAAATGGGACATAAATCAGTAGATGTCATGTACATGTACAGACAGAAATGATACAGTTTCAGAAAAAACTGGATGGTTTGTTCAAGAGAAACAGCCTCACAAATTGAGCAAGTCAATAATGTGTTAGTCCACATCTGGCCCTCATGCAAGCAGTTATTTGGTTGTTACTGAGTGATAAGAGTTGTTGGACGTCGCCAAGAGGCATATCATGCCAAATTCTGTCCACTTGACATTTTATATCATCAAAATCCTGAACTGGTTTGAGGGCCCTGCCCATAATGCTCCAAACATTCTCAATTGACAAGAGATCCAGCGATCTTGCTCACCAAGGTTGGCTTTGGCAAGCATGAAGACAACCAGTAAAAACTCTCACAGGGTGCAGGCAGACATTACCTTGCTGAAATGGAACTCCAAGGTGGCCTGTCGTGAAGAATATTGTTGATTTACTGCTGCGATGTAATGGTGCCGTGGATGACAACTGGTCATGCTAGGAAAAGAAATGGGACCTCACATCATTACTCATGGCTGTCAGGCCATATGACCAGTGACAGTGAGGTTGATATTCTACAGCTGTCCAAGGCATCTGCACACACATCTTTGGCCTGGAGTCTCATTTACTGGAATGGAATTGTCTTCAGCGATGAGCCCCACGTTGAACTGTGACCCGATGACCACCAAACACATATCTGGAGATGCCCCAGACAACAATGGGATACCATGCTGACTGTCACCTGCCATATGGCCCAACAATCGGGAGTGGTGAGCTGGGGTACCATTTCTTTTCACAGCAAGACCCCTTTAGTTGTCATCCACAGCAACCTTACAGCACAGTGGTACATCCATGATAGTCTACGTGCCGTTTTAGTGCCCTTCACAGCAAGCCATCCTGGGCTCACATTTCAGTAAGATAATAGCCTCCCACACACAGTGAGAGTTTCTACTCCCTGTCTTCGTGCTGGACAAACCCCACCTTGGCCAGCAAGATCACCAGATTTCTCCCCAACTGATAATGTTTGGAGCTTTATGGGCAGGGCCTAGAACTATCTCAAGATTTTGAGACAATACCAGAGAAGGAAAGTTGCTACTCACTATATAGCGGAGATGCTGAGTCGCGATAGGCACAACAAAAAGATTCACACAATTATAGCTTTCGGCCATTAAGGCCGAGAATTTAACATCCCAATTGGACAGAATTTGGTATGATACCCCATCAGGCGAGCATCCAACAACTCTGTCAATCAATGCCAAGCAAAACAGCTGCTTTCATAAGAGCCAGAGGTGGATCAATGCGTTACTAACTAGCTCAATTTGTTCAGCTCTTTCTCTTGAATACATCATCCAATTTTGTTTGAAATTGCAATCATTCATTTCTCAGTACATGTACATTATCACATCAACCAATTTCTGTCCCATTTCGATAAAATGTGAACTCCAGTCTACACCAACATTACCTTATAATATTAAGTGCCTTATTAATAGTACAGGACAGCACTGCAAAATTAGAATAGCAAATATACAACAATAGAAATACTATTTATCAGTGAACCTTTTTACCCTGTTGATAAGTATTATTATTTAATTCACAGTAAATAAAAGTATCTTACGAAGTAAAATGTGTCATTTTATTACAACAATAAAAAATAACAATAAATCGTACATTTATGAAATAAATTAAAAGAGAAATTTTAAGTAAATTAAAAATAACACTTTTAAGAAATGTACTGGTATTCAGAAAAGCAGCTTCTAATGTGTATGTTTCAATGTGTCCATCATATTTTCTGCTTTTGGGCATAATCAGATACATTATTTGTTTAATAAAGCATTATTATTATTATTTCTTTCTTTTCTCAGACGTTATGTCTCATCAAAAATGGAAAGTGACGCGGACCTTGATCAAGTGTGACTTCCTTTTAACTGTACGGTATATGTTATATTGCATTTAGGAACTTTCGGGTAATTGTACATGTATCAATAATTACGGATTTCTGTAGTTGTATATATAAGTTTGGAAGTAGCTGTATTGCGTTGATGTACTGGTGGATATTGTGTGGTATGACTCCTGTAGTTGATAGTATAATTGGTTTGATGTACTGGTGGATATTGTGTGGTATGACTCCTGTAGTTGATAGTATAATTGGTATAATGTCAACTTTATCCTGATGCCACATGTCCTTGACTTCCTCAGCCAGTTGGATGTATTTTTCAATTTTTTCTCCTGTTTTCTTTTGTATATTTGTTGTATTGGGTATGGATATTTCGATTAGTTGTGTTAATTTCTTCTTTTTATTGGTGAGTATGGTGTCAGGTTTGTTATGTGGCGTTGTTTTATCTGTTATAATGGTTCTGTTCCAGTATAATTTGTATTCATCATTCTCCAGTACATTTTGTGGTGCATATGTGTATGTGGCAACGTGTTGTTTTATAAGTTTATGTTGTAAGGCAAGCTGTTGATGTATTATTTTTGCTACATTGTCATGTCTTCTGGGGAATTCTGTATTTGCTAGTATTGTACATCCGCTTGTGATGTGATCTACTGTTTCTATTTGTTGTTTGCAAAGTCTGCATTTATCTGTTGTGGTATTGGGATCTTTAATAATATGCTTGCTGTAATATCTGGTGTTTATTGTTTGATCCTGTATTGCAATCATGAATCCTTCCATCTCACTGTATATATTGCCTTTTCTTAGCCATGTGTTGGATGCGTCTTGATCGATGTGTGGCTGTGTTAGATGATACGGGTGCTTGCCATGTAGTGTTTTCTTTTTCCAATTTACTTTCTTCATATCTGTTGATGTTATGTGATCTAAAGGGTTGTAGAAGTGGTTATGAAATTGCAGTGGTGTAGCCGATGTATTTATATGAGTGATTGCTTTGTGTATTTTGCTAGTTTCTGCTCATTCTAGAAAAAATTTTCTTAAATTGTCTACCTGTCCATAATGTAGGTTTTTTATGTCGATAAATCCCCTCTCCTTCCTTTCTGCTTAATGTGAATCTTTCTGTTGCTGAATGTATGTGATGTATTCTATATTTGTGGCATTGTGATCGTGCAAGTGTATTGAGTGCTTTTAGGTCTGTGTTACTCCATTTCACTACTCCAAATGAGTAGGTCAATATTGGTATAGCATAAGTATTTATAGCTTTTGTCTTGTTTCTTGCTGTCAATTCTGTTTTCAGTATTTTTGTTAGTCTTTGTCTATATTTTTCTTTTAGTTCTTCTTTAATATTTATATTATCTATTCCTATTTTTTCTCTGTATCCTAGATATTTATAGGCATCTGTTTTTTCCATCGCTTCTATGCAGTCGCTGTGGTTATCCAATATGTAATCTTCTTGTTTAGTGTGTTTTCCCTTGACTGCGCTATTTTTCTTACATTTCTCTGTTCCAAAAGCCATATTTATATCTTTTGGAACAGATATTATTATTATTATTATTATTATTATTATTATTATTATCAACATCATCACAATCATTATTGTTATATGACTGTTGTTGTGGGGAAAATAAATTTGCAGATTCCAAAGTAATCTCTTGCTAATGGCACAAACACACATGCACACTTTATCTCACTAACACCCAACATAATCACTGGCAACAAAAACACAGCTGATCAACAATGTTCACAACTTGAGAGTTTAGTATTTTTTGCATCACGTTGTACTCCAGGTTATGTTAGAATGTTATGATGTTAGGAGAAAAGTTCATCAATTACTCATTTCTTGCCTAGACAACAGAAAATACAAAGCTGTGGTTCAGGATCAACAAATGAGGGGCTAATTAGATTTGTAGATATGCCCCTTTGATATCATGGGATGAAATTTAAATGATTAAGAAAATGAGCTGGAGGGAATCCAGTAAACAGATTAGCACTGAATTGCAACAGCAACATATGCTACTTTTCATACAAAGCTCTTATAAAAACAACATATTACTATTATAAGTTGATCATAATCTGTGACTTTAAGTATTTTAAATTCCTGATCATGTGGATAACTGGAAAACATCCCTGCACCTAAAATGTTCTGAGTCATGGACAGAAACCAAGTGCTTCAGCAAAAAATTATCTCCTCTAGCATAGGTGCTGATACCTAAAAATTAAAGGTTCAATTCAATAACACATCTAGGATGAGATAATAAGAGATTGTGGCCCATAGAACTTTTATGGACAAAAAAATGGTTTAAATGGCTCTGATTACTACGGGACTTAACATCTGAGATCATCAGTCCCCTAGAACTTAGAACTACTTAAACCGAACTAACCTAAGGACATCACACACACCGATGCCCGAGGCAGGATTCGAACCTGCGATCGTAGCGGTCGCGCGGTTCCAGACTGAAGTGCCTAGAACCCCTCGGCCACACCGGCCGGCTTTTGTGGACAGAGATTGCATGTGGCGAAGCCACTCAGAATGCTCTTTCAACCAAACAAAGAATGTGAGTGGACTAAAATTAATATAGCAAATCCAGTTACGAAGTTCATAATGCTGACGAGGTGATGAATTTATTGGTACTGAGCTCCAAGCTGCTAACTGCATAATTAAATATCTCACACCAATTAAATCAATCAATTTGAGTATCAAAACTAAACTGCTTCAGCCAATGAATGCCTGTTAGGTAGACTATCAGCTGGAGGGGGATAAACATTGTTCAGGTTCACCATTTAATCAATATTAATATCACTCAAGATGGCAAAGTTTCTTAAAGTTGGAGCCATTACGTTCAAATCGAGCATACAGGTGCTTAAGGGCACCAACTGTCCATGAGTTGGAAGAATTCGTGCCCAGACTAACTTCAAATGGCCGAGCCACTCTGCCGGTCTGGGGCGACAAGAATCATTAGTGCCTCCTCTCCAAGTTATTTTGGTATCAGGCACCTCTTTGCCTCTCACAGAAGTATACTGTGAGGTGGCACCCAAAGTAACAAAAGAACTAAGAACCATTCTCCGGGTCTCAGTTGTATGCAGTTGCTAGAAGATGTATGACACATCTCTCCATTAAGTAGCCACAATGTGGAAGTTACTGCTACCTGAACATGACTGTCTCTCCTTAGCCTTGGAAGCAGCAATGTGTGTGGAGCAACTAGCAGCTTGGTAACAATGTAGGTGCTCAGGAACTTTAGTAACTACAGTAAAGCAGTGAGCTCCAACGTGCTGCCCCTATTTCTGGTATCTTTGATTCCCGTGGTTTACACTTCTCATTTTCAAGATTCAACTCCTGACGTAACTTCTCTCTCTCTCTCTCTCTCTCTCTCTAGGTATTGATTTTCAATTTCATTGAACCTTTGAAGTTTTATTGTCCATTGGGCTTGCAGCATAGTATACGTTAGTGTACAACATAATGTAAAGGAAAGCTCCAAAACTAGCTGCAATAAGGGAATATTTTTTTGGCCTGTTTCAGCTGATTGCCATTGTTAAGTCAAATATTATTCTTACAAAGATTTGACAGAAAAAATTACTATAAAGGCAATATGGTCATCATTTCCGATTAGACGTAAGTACCAATGCAAATGTAAACATAAAACAGCCACCATCTATGTGTGGATAACCTTACCAATGTTATTTTCGCAGGTCAGTTGATAGTGGCAATTAGTCAAAACGGGCCTGTCATGTAAAATATTAAAAATATATTACCTTATTGCAGCTGCTTTTGGAGCTTTCATTTTCAACCTTTGATCTGTTAGTCTGATGGTGGTGGTGGTGGTGGTGGTTAGTGTTTAACGTCCCGTCGACAACGAGGTCATTAGAGACGGAGTCCAGTGTGCTAATGTTAGTCTGATGTACTACCTGGTCTACAGTAGGGAGACACCTCACCTAACATGGTAAATGCTAGTAGACAAGTATAGATGTGTGACAGGGCAACCTCTATTTGTCTTTTTTTGTGTTTACAATACACTTTCATGATGATGATTTTGGTTTGTTGGATGCTCAATGGCATGATTATCAGCGCCCGTACAAATTCCCAATCTTTTCACTGTCCAGTCTTGCCATTTTCCTGAACGCCACATGAAAACCTAGTCATTTGACTTAAGCTGTTGGAAATTATGAGCATATCATCAAAATTATGTCCTTTCATTAGCTACTGATGTCTTATATCACTAGGCCTCACTGCAACAATTCGAGTTCATCAAGTGAAGCTATGGAACTGATTTAAAAGGCTCTTGGGCTAGGTGTAGGATTGTGTATGTCTGCAATTATCAGGCTCTAATGCAATTACTTTTGCAAATTATTGTTCAGACTCTTTTGTGGATATGCAAGCACACCAATAAGATTGTTTCTAATATGTCAGTTAGAGAATGTTCACCTGTGTCTAATGCGTGTTCACATGCAGTTTATGACCTGCTGAAAGAACTATCAATACCAGCTAAAGCTGTCATGTCATTCCTTAAGGCAAGCTGTTATTTTAAGCAGAATCCCAAGCTTTGACAAGATTAAAGCCCAAATCCCGCTAAAAAACGATATCCACATTACATATTTCAACATCTTCAAAAAAATAACCTCACAATGTTTTGGTTTATTCCAGAGTTCTAGTTCTATTACATTCTACTGTATGATCCACTTGCATTGTAAAAGCAACGTTACTGTCCCAACATGTGCCTACGCATCCCTGAATGTGTTTGAACAGTAATGTGTAGCAGCTCAACAGTTATGTCACCATCTGATAATGGCAGATAGATGATCCTGTGAAATATTGAGCAGTGTTTACAACAACATCCTAGGTTTAACCAAGAATCTTTATATAACTGGTTCATCAGGAAGAATTACACCCAATAAAAACAGAGTAGGTATTATTACAATACAAATTTCAATCCCATGGTGTCCTAAATGTAAGATTTATTTCCACTCAACACGAGGCAGCATTTAATTGAAATTCTTTGTTCATTTACTACATCTCTGCAGATTGTGGGATGTTATTTGCACCTGACCATGCACACTGGTGTGCCTTGCATGTGTGTGCCTCCAACCCCCCCCCCCCCCCCCCCCACACACACACACACACAAGCACTAAATTAGAATAAATTTCCTTTATTTCTGTCAATGATCACAAAACATTTGGTCCTTACACTATCAGTTTTGGTCAGCAGTGACCATCTTCAGATCTGCAGCAAAACATCAGAAATGAAATACAACTGATAGACAAATTACATCTTAAAACAATGAAGTATATCATAACAAAAAATTATTACTTTCATGGGGGTGGAAAATTAGATAAAATAAACAAAATAGTTACACATAACATCAAAATGTACTGTAATGGCACAATAAATTAATTATTTTAGATTTTGCTTTATGAGCAGTGGTAGTTTTTGCTTCAAGTATGGTGTACTTCACTTAAAAGAACCAGTGATCTAATAAGAATGCCCCTAGAGATTATTGAAACAATGAAGAGTAGGAAATAACTTTTAGATTATGTGACAGATCATTGTACATTTATATGGCACTATCTGTAATGGAGGTTTTAAAGCTGTTGTCCTTACTGACTGGACATAGAGTTCCTCTCTTTGTCTGGTACCATGCTCATGAGGCTTCTGAAAGAGAGGCCTGCAGGAATCTGTTTGTCATGCATGGTGCATTGCTCTTTCTTGGTTCAAGATGATGACTGAGCTAGCAGTTGTTCTAGCCCAGCATACAAAACCATACTACAGAGTGATGTGGAAATGTGCAAAGTCTGCAGTTCCAACACTGTGGAAGCTTGCTTTGTGTGCAGGTTAATGTACCCTGTAGCATACTTTCTTCAGTGTTGCATTTGTTTTTGTAATGTGTGTCTGCCATTCAAAATCATGTTGAAGTCATATGCCTAAAAATTGTTTCCAGTCAGGCTGCTAATAATGCTGCAGTTTATTGTCATGGAGATGTTGGAGGCTTCCCACTTTAAACAGAATTTTAGAGAACTTTTTTCGGATTATTTATTACTAGCTTATTTCCTTCAACCAGTCATTTAGCTGGTCTGTAGCTTTATTTACCTCTGCTTGTAGTTGTCCTGAGGTTCTCCCTGTAAAAAGGATGCTCTTGTCACCTGCAAAACAGTATTTATTTGTGACTCAGTGCTTAGATCTTGGTTGATCACGTACAGGAGGAAAAGAATATGCTGAACAATGGATCCTTGAGGGACTCCACTTTTTATTATTCCTGAATCTGAAAAAAAGGTTCTAGTGCTATCATTTAGTTCATGTGTTATTACTACTTTCTGTTTCTGATTTGTTAAGTATGAAGAGATCCATGTTAATGCAGTCTTAAATGCCATACTTTTGGAGCTTTTCCAAGAGGGTTCTGTAGTACAAGATGTCAAAAGCTTTGCTTAGATTTTGTCCACTGCTTCTATAGCATTTTGAAAATTGTACATGGCACAAGTCGGATTTATTTTTCTAGAAACTATCAGTGAGGATTTTGCTCTTGGCCAGGAATTTCATTAATCTGCTGAACATGACTCCTTCAATATTTTGGCAAAACCTGATAATAAAGTGACTGATCTATAGTTTTTTAACTTTGTTTTTCACCCTTTTTATGAACAGGGATCACTCTGGCAATTTTAAAACAGTCTGGAAAGGTTCCTGTTGAAAAGAATGAACTTATTGCCCGTGCAATGTGTTCTGTAATATTTATAATTATTTCTTTATGATGAAGTTTGGAATACCACCCATTCACCATTTACTACTTTAACCAATAATTCTGGATGAAGAACTTTCCCCTTAACATGTATGATTCATAAGACAATAAAACAAAAAGCAATGTAAGTTGTGCTGCTTTAATGCTTGTCAATAAATTAAATCTCAATCTTACAAATATATTACAATCTTGAATACAACAGTTACAATTACTTCAGTAACATGAGATTCCATCTATACATATAAAACATCATTACAAGTATTACAGTTAGGATCTCAGATTATTTCCTATAGTTCTCCATGGTGTAAATTTTAGCTTATTTCAGCTGATTTTTTTTAAAGTGAAAAGTAAAATTTTTCCACAAATTTAAGATTTTATATAATAGGAGAAATTTTATAACAGAGAAATTTAGAAAACATTACGAAAATGATACATTTGCCCCTGCAGGTATGGTGGACACATCCTTACATCCTTTAAAAATACTTTTTTGCTCACCAGTGAGCTACTGTGTTTTGTCTATGATACACTTAAAAAATCATATAAGCAACGAAGAAGTCTAAATATGCTACCTGCAAATGTTTGTTGATTTAAAGAGTAAAACAGACGGTTTGTATATGGTCCTTCAAGAGTGTAAGATATTAATCTCCATGTGCATGAAAGTGTTGGTCTTAACAATGTTTATTAAATGTATTTTGTACTCTATTTTTTGCATACTTTCTAATGTCATTTATGACCCATATAAAATGGTTTAAATTAGAGTCTACTAAAATGTAAATTTAATTACAACAAATGTGAGGCAATAAACACAGAATTTTGCTTAAAATACAAAGGAACCTGTATTGAAATTTGTATCAAGTACTTTTTTTAACAGAAACTATACATAGTTTTCGTTTTTTACATGTTTTCTAAATAGTGATACTATTAAAAACATACAGTGGTCAATATCTCCTCATACCAGCTGGAGATGCAAAATCAACACAGTCCCAGGAAAAAGATAACAGAAAGTTGATAGCGAGTACAGCTTGTGAATTGTGGCTGCTTCACATATGCATTACGTCTTCCTTTTTGTTGTTCATTAACACCCCATCGTTTGACATTCTCACCATTTTGTTGTATTTCTTATATGTAGTCTTCCAATCATAATGTCTTCATTCCAAAGATATATCAGTTATAAATGCTGTTGAGGAGGCCTATGTCCCTGCCAGGTACATTCATGAGTATCACTTATGTGATTTTTGTGCACTTTTGTATTTATATCTGAGAAACAAATGGCTAAATAAAGTAATGCAATAAAGTGAAGAAGTTCCAGACACATGCTTTACTGCTAGACCACTAGGTCCGACAGAGATCAAGATAAAAAAAAAAAAATAAATAAATAAAAAAAAAATAAAATAAAAAAAAAATAAAATCAGGAAACCCAAAAGTAAGACTTGGAAGCTACGTTACAGGAATAAAACAGGAATACAGCCACACAAAATGCAAAGAAAAAAATTATTGGCTTGAATGTGGTAAAGTTTCACACATCTACACTTTTCTGTTGCCACCAGATAATAAATAATCATGTTATAGGAAAACTTGCTGTTCAATTACTGCTGTCTGAGACTGTAGTGTACTGAGACTGCAGCGTAAGAAATGGAAAGAGAGAAACATACAACATGTGTTCCACAATTTCATGTGATGAGGTTTTTGTGTGTGGGGGAGGGGTGGGGGGAGGAGGAGGAGGAAGAGTTTCATGTGGCATCATGGTCATCAGGCTACACCTATGCTGCATTTCACATTATGTTTTGTGGATGTGATCAGACTCAAATCAAACTTGATCCTGCACAAAACAATGACTTAAAGAGTAGGTCAGAGAGTGAAATATAACTGCTCTAATGATCTTAATATAATCCTTACCATGTTACATGACAGGGTTTAATTCATCATAAAACCACAGTCAGGTAAAATTACGACAAAGGAAAACAAATACTTCCTTTTGCGGTTAGCCTCAATAGCCATTCGTGAGAAAATATTTATGGTTTCCAAGGGGGGCAATCAATCATCAACTGTTAAGTGGTATTTGGAGAATACTGCATTACAGTATCATGATTGGGTATCTAGAGATCACTGCATGTGTCACTTATTCACTGATTAATAAAAGTAAAACAGTGTCAGTATTATTTCAGTTTTGTTCACAGTTACATTATCAAAAAAAAGTTTGATCTAAATGCACATGTCATGCATCCAAAAGAAAGCTTGGTAGTATGAACTATTGCAAGGAAGTGCCCATGAGTAATAAATTTAATCACTATTATTATTCAATGAATTTCCAATAATATTAAAACATTTTCTGAATCTTCTCCAGATGGCACATGTGAATGAACATGTCAAATGCAAGAGCAGAAGAAACAGATATAACCTACCTGAGAAGCAGTATAACAGACATGGCAAACTTGATATGAATATCAGTGCAATAAGATTGCAGATTTTGGAATCCATCACTGGTATTCATTTCCCTCATTTCAAAAGAAATTTGAAAACTAATTACCATGCTTCTTCCAAACACATAACGACATATGAATGGAAAAATGAATGTATATTTTTTTAACATGATGTTTCAATTTCATTCATTTTGATACTATTATGACACAGAATAAATCTTTGCTGTCAGAAGAAATCTCCGAATGATCTGTCAAAAACTTCACTCTGTAGCCACACTTCGTAATGCTGCTTAAAATAGTCAGTGAGTTCAAAGGGCTGTCCAAGCACACTTGTTACACAGTGATCCATGGGTTCAAATTCAGGGTCACTTGATCCTGAGCCATATCGTCTACTATTAAACCTGTCAACACAAGAGCGTAAAGCACATTCTTCTGCTTGGAAGTCCCAGGGACGTGCATCTTGATCATTCCCATATGCCCAATCATCATTTAACCGATGTCGAACTTTCTGATAAATTGCACTCATTGTTTTCATGTTTGACTTTCTCCACTGTCTACCCAGATATTTTGTTTGCATCTTCAGCAATTTTAAAACATACAGCTGCATCATTGCATGGCGAACTTTTAGGGTACGCCTTAAGATTGGTGCTGATTTAAACACGACAAGCATCATGATACGCGAGTGTTTCCATTTTGTTAGTTTATTAAGTATCCTGAGGAGATTGATGCACGAAAATATATTGCGCCATGAATACTGCTGATTCTCTCCAATTTCAAGACTCTCTATAGTCAATTCTGGTTGGTCGCCAATGACACATGCTGGAAAGTCCAAAATAGGAATTGAATTTCTTGCACTTACATACGCGATAATGTTTTGGTTAAAAAATTTCAATACGAGAGGTATGCAGTTGGCAAAAACTAAATGCTGTGACATAAATTCAAACTGGTAGATATGATTGATTTTAAAATGTTTTAATAACAAAAGGAGTACTGCTGAAACAGCTTTTACTATGATCTCTTTGTGTCTACTAACATCCATGCCAAGTTTCATGGATTGTAACACAGTCATTGGCATCTCTTCTGGAAGAACATCTGCTAAAATATTTATAGAGTCAGTTTTGGTTTTTGATGTTGGAGCTGCAGCGAGCAGAATTTTAAGTAATGCAATCATGTACTGGGGCAAATTTGGTAACATTCCTTGATATAATACCTCCGTTGGTGTCATTGGAATAGGGGGTTCCACAGTTGATAAAGGATTTCTTGCAATTTCTTCTTCTTTCTGTATCTGTATCTCCGCCAGCGAAGTATACATGTTATGTTTCAGAACCTCAACACCTTCGTGTATTGGATGGGGCAGTCCAGCTAGTGATTCTCTATCGCCTTGTAATGGGAAACCTACAAATTTAACTCTTGTATTTTCAAGAAACATATCGAGATCCTTCTGCCGAGCTTTTGGTGCCCACGGAAGGCCCTTGTTCTTTGATGGAATTGGTGTGCTCGGTCTTGGGCTTGGTGGTTGTGGAACTTCTCCTGCTTCTTCCATTGCCTGTCTTTCTTCAAAGTCACGTACTTCCTCGTCTGCTTGATATGAGGATTCAAATTCCATACCAGATATTTCATCAAGTGAACTCTGTTTCATTAGACTCCTGCGGAATGGTCGATTGTTTCTTTTTTGATTCTGTGCTTCCAGCAAGTCTGCAGCACTAGCAGGTGGTGACGATGCCCTCATTGTGCGAACTACTTCCATTGTATCTTGTGTTGCACTTAGGCCAGCCTGCTCACGATACTGCTGTTTAAGTTGCCTTAATGTGTCCATACCACCCAACGAAACTAGTATTGTTTTCCACAGCACCAGGAGTACTTTCTTCATAGGAAAATGTGGTGCAGAGCCACTACAGAAACGTGTCACCATACCAAGAAGTTTTACAACCAGCAGCTCGTCCCCCAGGGGATTTCCCAACTCACCTCTGAATGCTTCACGATTTATTTTCCACTGTTCACAATCGTCATCTTGATCCACACGCATAACTTCTATCATTAAATACAAAACGCTTAGTATAATTCTCAAATCTGTTGAATCCGCTAAACTTACTGTAAGTTTTCTGGAGTCCGTTGCAGCCGAAGTACAGTTTTCTATTTCTATATTTAATAGTTCCACAAACGTGCTTAAAACCCCACATTCATAGAGTAACATGATGTTCTTCAAAGACCACTCTTGCTGTTCAGCGTCTGACTGTAGCTCTGCCCAGCAACCCTGCGCCAAATACAGTATACATCGTGCAGCCTTCATACGCAAAGATTTATTTGACACTTCCAACTGGTCTAGCAATTTCATTACAACAGATCTTTGCTGGACTTCCGATAGCTTCTGCCAAAATGGAGCTAACTTATATTCCTTCATTTGATCTTCAAACGCCTTGAGATTATGTTGAAATTCAGGTTGTTCTGTGTAGCTGTACAGTTCCGCGATTTCGTTGATCATATTATCCGCATCGTCGTACACAAAATCAAGATCTGGACATTCAGGACCACCTTCTGAATCTTGCCGTTGTCTATTTAGCAAGTCTCTAAACTTCGTAACTATGCGTTTTCCATTACCGTTTGCATCCATAGCCTCGATTAATATATACAAACAATCACAATCACAATTCAAAACATTAACTTAGGATCTTGACACTCCATAATACTTCAAAACATTGCCAAAGATTTTGACTGTCGAGCAATCGACTTTTCATAAGAGACTTTAAATTTAGAATAGAAATAACGTAAGATATTTAGTAAAATTTTCACCATACCGACGTAAATACTGCTGATTTAATTCAACAGAAAACTGTCAAAACCTATTTAAGTGTACAGCTTCCTTTTTCACAGAAGCGTAGAATTCATTATTATCACAGAAAAATATTTGTGTCGAAAAGTTGTGCAACGGCTAACAATTAATAAACTGATGGCATATTTTAATTGTTTACTGTTCTCTGTCATCACCAGGTTTGAATAAAATTAGGGAACCGTACATTAATAAGACGAATTACTGGTCTTCTGTTGTACGTATTTAAGTGCCATGGCGCCACTGATGTCTTCCAGTTCTTTACCAGAAACGTTTACGTTTTTGTATAACTTAAAATATGATTTATGTTACATTTATACTGTAACATCTGCTTTTAGCAGCACAGTCACAGTGTAAAATATCAAACTGCGTTCTATGTGCAGTTCAAAACTGAAAAAAAGCTCACAGTGTCACATGTTTCAACATAAACTTATGACGAGAGAGGCGCTTTTAGTTCTGTGACTGCGCTGGTAAAAGGCAGTTATTACACTGAAAAGGCCAAGTATTACGTAGCGTGATCTGTTGAAAAAATAATTTTCAAGTAGATTTCACTGACAATAATTCTTCATATTAGTGTCCTGCAGCCATTTGATTCCGATAGTCTCGCACAGCACTGGTTTTGGCAAATAACGATATAGTTTTTAAAGATGTCAATATAGTGGCTGATAGCTATTGTACCATACAACCACAGTATCCTCATCATGACTTCCATTGACAAAATAGACGCATTTGTGTGCACTACATACAGGATCTACAGTACTTATGACTCTGAAATTCACAATTAAGTGCCTGGCAGGGGGTTCATCGAACCACTTCCAAGCTACTTCTCTACCGTTCCACTCTCTAAGAACGCGCGGGGACACAAACGTTTATATATTTCTTTGAGAACTCTGATTCCTCTTATTTTCTTATAATGATCATTCCTTCTTATGAACGTGGGCGCCAACAAAACATTTTCACACTCTGAAGAGAAAACTGGTGATCAAAATTTCATGAGAAAGTTCTGCCAGAACAAAAAACGCCTTTGTCTTAATGATTGTCAAGCCAATTGGCTTATCATATTCGTGGCACGGTCTATGCTGTTTCACGATAGCACAAAACGAGTTGCCTCCCTTTGAACTTTTTTTATGTCCTCTGTCGATCCTAACTGAGGCGGATCCCACACCATACAGCCATACTACACAAGAGGGCGGACAAGCGTAGTGTAAGCAGTCTGTTTAGTGGACCTGTTGCATTTTCTAAGTGTTCTGCTAATGAATTGCAGTCTTTGGTTTGCTTTCCCCCACATCATTACCCATGCGATCATTCCAATTTAAGTTAATCATAATTGCAGTCCTCAAATATTTAGTTGAATTTACATCCTTTAGATCTGGGTGATTTATTCTGTAAATTATATGTAGATATACACTCCTGGAAATGGAAAAAAGAACACATTGACACCGGTGTGTCAGACCCACCATACTTGCTCCGGACACTGCGAGAGGGCTGTACAAGCAATGATCACACTCACGGCACAGCAGACACACCAGGAACCGCGGTGTTGGCCGTCGAATGGCGCTAGCTGCGCAGCATTTGTGCACCGCCGCCGTCAGTGTCAGCCAGTTTGCCGTGGCATACGGAGCTCCATCGCAGTCTTTAACACTGGTAGCATGCCGCGACAGCGTGGACGTGAACCGTATGTGCAGTTGACGGACTTTGAGCGAGGGCGTATAGTGGGCATGCAGGAGGCCGGGTGGACGTACCGCCGAATTGCGCAACACGTGGGGCGTGAGGTCTCCACAGTACATCGATGTTGTCGCCAGTGGTCGGCGGAAGGTGCACGTGCCCGTCGACCTGGGACCGGACCGCAGCGACGCACGGATGCACTCCAAGACCGTAGGATCCTACGCAGTGCCGTAGGGGACCGCACCGCCACTTCCCAGCAAATTAGGGACACTGTTGCTTCTGGGGTATCGGCGAGGACCATTCGCAACCGTCTCCATGAAGCTGGGCTACGGTCCCGCACACCGTTAGGCCGTCTTCCGCTCACGCCCCAACATCGTGCAGCCCGCCTCCAGTGGTGTCGTGACAGGCGTGAATTAAGGGACGAATGGAGACGTGTCGTCTTCAGCGATGAGAGTCGCTTCTGCCTTGGTGTCAATGATGGTCGTATGCGTGTTTGGCGCCGTGCAGGTGAGCGCCACAATCAGGACTGCATACGACCGAGGCACACAGGGCCAACACCCGGCATCATGGTGTGGGGAGCGATCTCCTACACTGGCCGTACACCACTGGTGATCGTCGAGGGGACACTGAATAGTGCACGGTACATCCAAACTGTCATCGAACCCATCGTTCTACCATTCCTAGACCGGCACGGGAACTTGCTGTTCCAACAGGACAATGCACGTCCGCATGTATCCCGTGCCACCCAACGTGCTCTAGAAGGTGTAAGTCAACTACCCTGGCCAGCAAGATCTCCGGATCTGTCCCCCATTGAGCATGTTTGGGACTGGATGAAGCGCCGTCTCACGCAGTCTGCACGTCCAGCACGAACGCTGGTCCAACTGAGGCGCCAGGTGGAAATGGCATGGCAAGCCGTTCCACAGGACTACATCCAGCATCTCTACGATCGTCTCCATGGGAGAATAGCAGCCTGCATTGCTGCGAAAGGTGGATATACACTGTACTAGTGCCGACATTGTGCATGCTCTGTTGCCTGTGTCTATGTGCCTGTGGTTCTGTCAGTGTGATCATGTGATGTATCTGACCCCAGGAATGTGTCAATAAAGTTTCCCCTTCCTGGGACAATGAATTCACGGTGTTCTTATTTCAATTTCCAGGAGTGTAGATAAACCTGTGTTGACTGTTTGTCAATAAATCATTTTCTTCAATATTTTTCACAATGTTTGGGCACAGTATATTTTCCAAATCCTACTGCAGATTAGATTAGACTAGATTTACTTTCATTCCAATTGATCCGTACTGAGGAGGTACTCCAGGATGTAGAACATGTCAGAAAAATAACAATACATGACAAATATTTACAACAATACATGGCAAATATTTACAACACCAAATCGACATTAGCGATAAGGGTCCGAAATTCAGCGAATTACTCCTATTACCTTCCTTCCTGTTGCGCACTGTGCAAATTTCAGGAACTTCCAACGAGCAAGCAGTTGTATATGATTGACAAATATGGAGCTATTGCATCAGTGTATGCTGAAAGGAACCGGAGTGGTATACCACTTGGACTGGAGGCCCTGTCTTTATTAAGTGCTTTAAGCTGCTGTAGAGGACAAGGGGCTATTTTTAGGAAATATGGTGAGAAATTGTGATTTAGTGTGTTTCAGTGCACGATGCGCCAGCCTTACGTCAGATGGCGGACAAAGGCTGGCCGGCGCGTTATGCAGGTGACACAGTTTTGCAACGAGCGTCGGTATGTGTGTACGTGCGCGACAGCCATCAACAGCCAGAACGCGGCATTAGCAGAATTACGCAGGCGCGGGCCGCGTGTGACGCGGTTGCATTTGACAATTCTTCGAGAACCTTCTAATAAATACAGCGCTGCGTAACCGGCGGATTCAGCAGTGGTCTGCACTATTTAAGGGCATCAGAGGTGGGCGTCGGCATTCGGTTCGCCCGATTGGGCGTTTCGTCGCTGTTACATCGACGTCATCAGTGACGCTGTCCCCGAGGGCTGGCCGGCGGAGGGCATTGCTCGCCGCTGCACCGGCGACTCCCGGCGTCGTCACGAGCAGCAGCGTCTGGAGGAGCCGTGCTAGGTCGGGCCTCATGCTGCTAAACTCCTACCGCCTGTGCAGCCACTGACCGAGCATGGCGTCGCGTTCCCCGGGCTGCGTGCATCAGCAGGTCTCCACCATGACACGAGCGGTGGGGCTGAGCTACCGGAAATTGTATAGGAAGAACGAACAATAAAGAGGAAGATTGCTAAAAACAGCCACCTTCTTCTACCCAGCCACGCCTTACAACCCCGACCACATCAGCTGCTCCGGTCATTCAATTACGAGTGGTGTCAGTCGGGCAACCTGCGTATCACACACTCCTGTTACAATTGGTGACAGTAGTGGTCTTCTCCCTGGATTTGGAGGAAACTGTGGCTGGTAATCGACGAGGATATGTGGCACCTGAGAAGGGCGACAATGGATTAGCAACTCCTGCAACATGACACATAAGTGCCAATTTTTCCTTTGGTGGTTTGTCTGAACCTGTAGCATAGTCCATCTTCCCTTCCTGTTCTTCTTTCTGGGCTTACTGCAGTCTTAATTTGATAGCTGGTAGTGATGGAACAGTCTGTGTCAGCCGACGTGGCTATTCAACAGCTACTTGAGCGAGTGTCAGAATTAGAGATAGAGCTTGCTCGGTCTAAAGAAGCGAGCAAGAAACGGTTTCCTGTTATTGCAGTAATTCTTGACACTAACGCTGCGTCTTTGGTCATCCCTTTCTCGGGAAAAGCTTGGGAGGATGGTATGATTTTTTTTGAGAACCTTAGCACAGCTTCTAAATTGGGAAATTGGGGTGCATGTGGCTAAGTTGAAAGCAACTGGGGATGCCAGAGCGTACGTTACATGCCATGAAGAATTGAGGGATGCTTGGACATTTGAAGTATTCAAAACAGGGTAGCTGGAAAGATATCAGAGGAAAAATACGTCTACATATTATCGGGAACAATTGAATAGAATATATCAAAAGAATTCATAAAATTAATGTTAATACCTGTGAGCTAACAGATTCCGATAGGGTTAATGAAACCATTCTGCAGGAAGCTGAGCAGAGGGCACTAGACCCATTTTTGCGGGGAATACAACCCGAAACCTCCCGCAAGATTAGGATGGAATTCCCTAAGACTCTCAATGAGGCAGTCGGAATCGCTGTGGCGTTAGAGGAAGTTGAAGCAGTAACAAAGACGCAGGACAGGAAAGCAGTGTTTAATGCAGAAATAAAATGTTTCAGATGTGGTCGGATGGGACACATTAGACGCGATTGCAAGGAAGTGCAGTGCAGGAAATGCAGACGTTGGGGTCATCGGGAGCGTAATTGCAATGGGTCCTGGCAGAAACGTGATAGGAAAACCGCAAGGTGGTCCTCATCCCCCTCAGTTAAATGGGGCAGGGGGTGGTGTGTCCACTGTGCAACACCTCCAGTAAGGATTAATGCTAGTGCAGAATCAGTGGCAGACTTTTTTCTGACCACTTGGTGAGGGGCAGACCGTGCAAATTTTTTTTGGATACCTGGTCTCAGGTACCCGTGGTGAATAGAAATGTACTCGGTAAAGTGGAATTAAAATCACCATGGTGGGCGTTAAGTGGTGTGGGTGGGGGACAGGTGAAGTCACTTGGATCAGTGGTGTTAAACTTCCGAGTGGAAATGAGGAATTTCTAGGTGAAGGTAGAAGTTCTTCCAGTTGTTGGCAGCAGCTATGATTTCATACTCGGATCGGATTTCCTGGTTGCACATCATGCAAAAGTTAACCTGGAACGGCGTACAGTAGAAGTGGGTGGAATTCTATTTCATCTAGGTTCTACGGCCTAAAAACCATTGCTGTCGCAAGGAACCGCCCAGACGTCAGGTGGGCCACCTAAACTGTGTACAAGGTCCCTTAGGGTTAACTAGCAGGGTACTATACAGAAGGGTACAGGGAAAATAATCTGGGTAGATGTTGGAGCTAGCGTGCTGGTAAATTCGTTGTGTGTCGTTGAACCTTTGTCTGAGAATGAGCCGCTGGATAAAATCAAGTGTTTTACGCGCCATAGAGTGTCCTACATGCGGGAGATAGAACGAAAAAAGGATGTGCCTTTCACTATTGATAATTTTGGCCTTGAAGAGGTGCAGTTAGCATGAGGTACCATAATAACGAATCTGGAGATAATAGGGGAAGATGAACTGGATAAGGATTTCGCAGCAGATTACACAATGCCAGGAGGGTCTGTCAGCTGGTCCCCACTGAGGGGTAAAGGAACACATTTAGAAGGGCAAGACAGAGAAGTCATGGAGAACCATTTGATGGAATACAAAGAGTTATTTAATTTTCAACGTCCACTGCCCGCCACACCGTTAGTTCAACATTACATTCCAACTGGGAATGAAGCACCAGTGTATAAATGTCCGTATCGTGATCCAGAAAGTTTACAGCCTGTCATGGAAGAATTTATTAATCAACAGCTTAGGGATGGAATAATAGAAACCAGTAGTAGTCCCTGGTCCGCTCCTGTCGTAATAGTGGGTAAAAAATCACCTGATGGGGCCTAGGCATATCGTTTTTGTTGTGATTATCGTTTCCTGAATCAAAAAACTATATTGGATGCATACCCAATGACTAATATCACTGAAGCTCTGGATAATTTGGGTCAGTGTCGGTACTTCACGACCTTGGGTCTTCGAAGTGGCTACCACCAGTTGGAGGTCGCCCCGGATGACCGACCGAAGACAGCTTTTTCAACACCTACAGATCATTTTCAGTATCGGCGAATGCCTGTCGGACTCAAAAATGCTCCGGCATTTATTTTATTTTATTTGGATGACATAATTGTTTTCTCAAAGTAACACCCAATAGCATATGTTTCCAGACAGCTAAACAATGCAGAAAACAACTACTCAACAACCGAAAAGGAGTTATTGGCATTAATTTTCGGAATAACCTATTTCCGGTGTTATTTGTATGGACGACGTTTCAAGGTTATTACTGACCATGCAGCACTGAAGTGGTTGTTAGGGCTTAAAGACCCAATGAGTAGATTAACTAATTGGGTTTTCCATCTTAGTGAGAACGATTTTGAAGTGATTCATCGACCGGGTAAATCGCACGGAAACGCGGATGGTCTGAGTCATAAAGTATGCACCATGGAATGCACAGGAATAAGTGAGAACAAATGGAAGGAGGCACAAACCACTGACGCAGATTGTCAACAATTCACCTCGCAGCAACAGTTCATCGTGGAAGATGGGGTATTGTACTGTAAAACTAGGAACGGTCCACGCATAGTCGTACCAGAAATATTGCGAAGCGAAATTTTAAGGCAAGCACATGATTCAATGTTTTCTTGTCATTTGGGTCGAAGACCAACGGAAAGGAGGGTAGCACAGAGTTATTGGTGGTCAACGTGTAGGCAAGATGTCGATCAGGATGTAAAGAATTGCATTCCGTGTGCTCAACGGGCGGAATTGAGTCATCAGAAAATTGCGTTGCAATGACTACCGGAAGTGGATAGACCTCTCCAATTACTTGGCGTAGATGTCTTGGGACCGTTTGTGCAAACACCAGTGGGTGATCGCTGTGTTTAAACAATAATAGATCATTTTCGTGCTATGTGTCTATGACAGCTATTACGGACCTTCAAGCCGGATCAGTGGCTCACGGCATGGTACATCAATGGATATCGAAATTCGGAACACCTGTAACTACAAACTTTATGTCCGATTTGATGAAACAGTTAAGCAAGTTGTTGCATGTAAAGAAATTGAGAACGAGTGCGTCACACGTACAGGCTAATGGTCGGACCGAGAGAGTTCATTGTACAATAGCCAAGATGTTAAGTTATGTAAATTCGCAACACAACAATTGGGATACCCTATTGGCGTTTGTAACAGCGGCGTATAACTCAAAAGTGCATGAAAGTACTGGATTGTCTCTGTATGAAGTACTGTTCGGTCAGAAGATGTCATCTCTGTTTGAATTGCTCAAGACCCCCACCAGGAACCGATATTTTGGCTGTTAAGGATTTATCCACAAAGTTGAAAACAATCTGGCGGCAGGTGAAAAACATGAACACTAAAGCATTAGAGAGACAGGACAAAGTTCACAATTGAAAGGCAGCTTTACCCAAATATCATGTAGGACAATGGGTGATGATGACTAATCCGTATGTGCCAAAAGGCAAAACGAAAAAATTTGTATCCTGTTACCAAGGTCCTTTCCAGGTGATCGAGATGACATCGCTGGTGAATGTAAAATTACAGCTTCCAACTCGCTCTACTATTGTGCGTGTGAGCTGAATTAGGCCTTTCAAGGGGAATTTTGAGGAATTTCCTTCATTGTCTGCAGTAACTTCTAGTGGAGAGAAAGATGAATCTAGGAAAAAGAATAAGAAAGGAGTAGATAAACAAGAGAAGCGATCAGACATGCTATTATGCTCTTAGGCCACGCGTAAAAAGGAAGAGCTAATGTGAGTTGTTTTTCTTTTGTTTCTCAGGAGGCGTGACGTTCTGGTAAGACCAGTAGTTCCAGCATCATGGTTTGCGCTGAAGGGGGAAGAGGGAAGGTGTGCACTATCTCTCAGCATAGTTATTCTGTTTTGCTGTTGCAACTTAGCTGAAGCCTTGAAGGTACGTCCAATATGAAGTGGTGTTTTGTTCTCGCGACAAGCGGACGTAATTATGTCCAGACATCAATGGACCTTAACGGTGGACTGTAATATTTGGGCGGTTGAAGACGAAATCTGTAAATTAGAGGATATATTTAATGAACTTCATTCCAGGGTGGCTAATCAGTCAAGGTTTAATGACACACAGGGGGAATATCAGCTACTACGATCAGCTTTTGCACACTTACAAGCTCAGTTGCGGCAAACTGCAGGGTTAATCTCGCATGTCCGTAGGAAAAGGGGATGGTTAGACACAGGTGGCCGTATCCTAAAAACTGTTTTTGGGACAGCTGATGCGGAAGATATTAGAAGTATTAATGAAACGCTACGGCAGGTACAGGATAATGTGAATAGCAACCAGGGAATGCTAGATCTTCACACAATCCAACTAGAGAGTTTGGAGAAAGATGTAGTTAATAATACGTGCCCATTGCGAGCTTTGGCCGCGACCTTGATGTCCCACATTAAGGCCACAGCCGACAACCAATCACGACCTGGGTATAATCAAGTACCGGTTGGATAACATCGATTCACAGCTGGTAGTCGCTAAGCTGCTCCGTTTTCTTGCTGATAGTATTACAGAAGCACACATAGAAGACACGGAACTACAGGAGGTTTTGTTGCACACAATGTGCGGTCACCTAACCATGGTACTGTTACCTTCCGAACAACTTCGGGAAGGATTACGGAAAGTTTAATCGGAACTGCCCGCATCCCTGGAGCTACTGACGACATTAACAGACGAACACTTATCTCTGTACTACAAAATGGCCACTGTTACCAGTATACGGATAGGTACCCTGCTGAGAATTCGTATAATAATACCATTAACATGTAAGGATTGCAAATTTGAATGTTACTCCTTGCATACGTATCCAGTGAAGTGGGAAATTTTGCAGAAATTTGTACAATTAACCGTATAGGAAATACTGTTAGTGGCACGTAACAGACAAGCTCACGCGTTCCTCACTGCACAAGACTTGCTGCGTTGTCGAACAGGTTCAGTTACCATCTGCCCCGCGAAATTGTTACACACTGTTCCCAAATCTTGTGAGTATTCTCTATTCCGCTCTCAAGAACCAGTCGCGGAATGCCCTAAGGATATTATAGCAGGCACGGTGCAGTTCTTTCAGCAAGTGGGTCCACATTGTATATTTTCGGTAATGGGAAACACGATCGTTATTTGCGTTTGTTACGAGCAGGGTAAGCAAGGGAGTACGCAAAGAATAGAATTACAGGGGCAGGGACTGTTAATTAGCGGCACACAGTGTGACATTTCAGAGCCAACTTTTCGTTTACCAGCCGCCATTACTGGAACTACAATCATGAACGTAGCACGCACATTGATCTACGTACCCGAAAGAAAATCTCACTCTTTTGAATAGCACATTAGACCCGACTTTGCTCGCCTCTTTGGACCGGATGCTAGCAGCTCAGGATGGACGTATAACTATGGAACATCTTTTTCAACGAGTGCATGAGTACCATAATGAGCATAAGCAACGCTTACTAGTTATTGGATCATCAACCACCGCCACCTGTATTTTTATCTTTGTCGTAGGATTAGTGTACTATCGGCTCAAGAGGAAGGTAGCCCAAATGCCGCCCCTTCCAACCTTTAACCTAAGGGTCCAGATAAAATCACTGAACAGTTGTGAGGCACTGCAGCAGAACATTGAGTAATGTTTATGAGAGAACAGAAGTGAATGAACACAGTGTAAATAGTGAATCAATCGCATTTTGTGGTGTTTGTGAAATGAACCGTATTTGTTATTAACTTTTTGCTTGAATTCTGGGACGAATTCTTTTCGTACGAGGGAGGTATTGTAGAGGACAGGGGGTTATTTTTAGGAAATATGGTGCGAAATCGTGATTTAGTGTGTTTCAGTGCGCGATGCGCCAACGTTACGGCAGACGGCGGACGAAGGCTGGCCGGCGCGTTATGCAGGTGACACAGTTTTGCAACGAGCGTCGGTATGTGTGTACGTGCGCGACAGTCATCAACAGCCAGAACGCAGCATTAGCAGAATTACGCAGGCGCGGGCCGCGTGTGGCGCGGTTGCATTAGCCAACTCTTCGAGAACCTTCTAATAAACACGGCGCCGCGTAACTGGCGGATTCAGCAGCGGTCTGCACGATTTAAGGGCATCAGAGGTAGGCGTCGGCATTCTGTTCGACCGATTGGGCGTTCGGTCGCTGTTACGTCGTCGTCATCAGCGACGCTATCCCCGAGGACCGGCCGGCGGAGGGCGTTAATTCATTTCATAGACTGCATTAATCAGATAATGTGGATCATGCGCTGTTACGGAATTTTATGATTATTTTCTTGCAACGGAGTGCCGCAGGGTACGAAGGGCTCTCTGCCGGTCACGTTCCTCCAACCACTTCCCGCCTGTGCGGAATACTGGCGTTAGCGCTTACAGAGGGCGCTGATTATGTGCAGCACTGTTTTCTTTCATTTGTGGCTCCTTTAGCGATTTGTTTTATGGTTGTTTAATATTACCAGATGCACTGTCAACGGTGCTTAATATGTACCACATTATCTAGAATATTGGCACTTGACCACATGTCAACCGCTGTTTCTTAACTCTTCCTCTTTTTAACAATATTACTTTTGTCATGTTCTTCTTTTTATTGCTGTATTGTGTACATAGTTCCGTGTAGTCAGCGCGTACACAACTTTCCCACTAGAGCGCGCCCCGCTAAGCACAGCGCAGGCGCAGCGCTCGTCAGCCTCCGCACTACGAGATGGCGCTGCCTTAGAGATGGACGAAATTTTGCTTCCGCCGATCCGCGTATTAATATGTAACGCAGCCAATGAGATTGCTGCTAACGTAGAACCTTTTCTCCTCGCGGATCACACTCGCGCAGTGATACATGAACGCTCGAGGTATTATAACGTGTGTACAGGCCTCCGACTAGTCAGTCTGCATTAGTCTGTAGTCAAGTTTCAGTCTGCGCCTAATAAGATTACCATATTCCTGTATATCGCCATGAAGAGAAATGTATAGCCACTTTGTCAAGTATCAGAGATATGTGAGAATAAGATTAACGTACCAAGACCAAAGGAACTTCAGATTGTCCATTGTAAATAGCATCCAGAACCATGTTAAGTTATTTTTATGCTTGTTATTATTTTAATAAATGTGTGTGAAAATTAATCAAGTTCTGTTTAAAGTTGGTCACCGTCAATCTGCTACTCTAAGCGTGCAAGTGGCATTTCTATCGTCTGACCTAACGGCAGAAGATAAACACGCCACGATAAGACCACGAGACATATTGCTGACACTTGCCTACTTCATTAGAGCAACAAGTCAAATAATCTGGTGGTGTGTGTACCGAAGGTCTTATAGTACGCACACCACATGCTGTAAGGCCTTTTATACGTTATAAGGTTATTACAGACTTCAACTATTGTACCCCCCTTTATTTCCACTGTTTCAATTAATCATTGAAAACTACTGTATGCCGACATTAGCGATATCTGGTGAACGTACAACACAAACATATTGTGGCTACTGTGTGGCAACTTCTTTTAAACAGTAGTACTACTGACAACACGACTCGTGCATGTGATGTTATTTATATGTATTTGACGATGCTGGTGGTGATTCCGCATTTAACATTTGACGATGCCACTATGGCTGCAGTACATTAGGACTTTGTTTTCATGAAACAGGTATGCCTCTTCATATTTAAAGCGCAGGAATGTAAATTTTGTCAGTACCACTTTTCATTATGGTCTATGTATTGTTCTTAAGCTGTATACAGTTTGCGAGTGTATTTATGTTCTTCCTATTTTTTCTGCAAATCTGATGATGGTCATTAAAGACCGAAACCGGTAATCTGTTAACAAAAATGTGTGACCATAGACGTAAATTAAAGGAAACTTATGCTTGTAGTCCGCAGCTCGTGGTCGTGCGGTAGCGTTCTCGCTTCCCACGCCTGGGTTCCCGGGTTCGATTTCCAGCGGGGTCAGGGATTTTCTCTGCCTCGTGATGACTGGGTGTTGTGTGTTGTCCTTAGGTTCATTAGGTTTAAGTAGTTCTAAGTTCTAGGGGACTGATGACCATAGATGTTAAGTCCCGTAGTGCTCAGAGCCATTTTATGCTTATAAATTCCCTTATTTTGCGCTACAGTATATCTGAAGCTTGCAGCGGAAGTGGTCAGGAAAGTGTGGCTGCTAAACGGAATGTTGAGCGACCTGATTGTGTTTTTCGTGGTCAGGCATGCCAGTTTTTGTGCTCGGTGCTCGAGGATTTCGAGAAGGAGAGACACAAAGTGCGACTCTATTGCCTGTAACGAAGCTAGCTGAAAGAACTGCAAACGTTTTGAAGATACAAAGAAAAAAGAACACTATCGTCAATGTTTGTAAGGAAAAATACTGTGCGCAAGAGGTAGATCCTGGTTCGTTTAAGCTACAGAATCCTGGGAAAAAGAGGACATAACTACGAATAATGAACTTGGACTCATTCCAACAAGATGTGCTTCGTCGCCACGTATATGGATATTACGAGAGAAAAGAACATCCAACCATAAAAAACTGTGTGTAACTCTTTGTGAGGCGGAATTATTCAGTGGCATCAAGACTTCGTTGTTAAAAGTTCTCAGAGACCTCGGTTTTCGATTTAAAAAAATTAGTGGATGAAAAATTATAATGTAGAGATTGTGGCGTTGTCGATTTTCAAGAAAAATTCTTAACGTGATGACTTAAGACATTGTGTGGCTCGACGAAACGTGGATAAATGCCGGTCATTACGCCAGATAAGACTGGACAGATGATAGTATATCTAGAATTTTTGCTGTTTCCATGGGAAAGTGCACAAGAATTATTGGCTAGCATGCTGGAATTTCATATGGTTTCGTACCTAACTGTCTCCTCGTTTACAGATCGATGAAAACATTCGATTACCACAAGGAAATGAACCATGATAGCTCTCCAAAGAGGCTCAAATTGCAAGTATTAGAAAACTTAACTAGGTCGTCCGCCATGGAAATGGATAATACTCTACACCATTTAGTTATTAAAAATGAAGCTCCGACGATGGCGAACGTAAAAGCCGACGTTACTAATTTGCTGAAACGCCATAATGTGGAAGTTCAGGGCGATTTATGTAAGGTGGAGCTCATGTAAATAGCGAAGAAATGAGTTACAGTTGCAACAGTATGTAGCATGTGACGTGGGTAAAGAACATGGCCACATGGTCCTTAAGCTTTAGTCATACCACTGCCACTTCAATGCTATTGAAATGATTTGGGCGCAGATCAGATATCATGTGGAAGTAAACAATGAAAGCTTCACAGTGATAGAAATTAAAGAACTCTTAGAGGAAACAATGGCACAAATATTGCCAGCGAAGTGGAGTAATACTGTATACCCCACAGAAACGGTTCTTAAAAAAGCATGGAGAAGTGAAGCGGGTGTAGAAAGTAATCCCGATAAAATAGTTACATCTTTGGGAAATTCCAGTGACTTTTCTACTGACTAGAGAACAGTAACGACAGTGTCAAGGAAGAAGGTGTCTCGGAAGTAAATGACATTTGCTTTTCTCCATAATTCGCCTTTATTTTTATGTTTGTGTGTCACATTTATGATTGAATGGTGTCTACCACTTTCCACAATAAATGTCGTCTTGTTATTAACGAATACCCTTCTGCACAAGTATGATGATCTACAAGCACACTGCAGGAGTTGGTAAGTTGTTATGAAGTCTGTATTGTTTTAATGTTGTGTGAAACTGTATTTACCTGAACGATTCATATCCATTTCAGCTCACTTTTCGTAAGAAATGCGTCAACTAAATGTAAGTCTGATTATTGTAAAAGATAGTGCGTGCCTTGTTGCTCTTGTTGACATACATAAATAACAGAAACACGGTTCATTAGATAAACAGGAGTGCGCCCATCAAGCGACAAGGACAATACAGTCCTGTAAAATGAATTCAATACTGCACATTGAAAGGCAGCAGAGAACGACATGCAGAAGTGGGGCGCTGTTGCTGTTGCAACCATACTGTGTTGGCACGTAACGGCGAACTGTCAACATCGCCCCCTTCCACACCCAGCTGTGGTTCCCTGTCAATCACTTTATTTTTCTGAACCAGGAATAAGTGTTCAAAAATGGTTCAAATGGCTCCAAGCACTATGGGACTCAATATCTGAGGTCATCAGTCCCCTAGACTTAGAACTACTTAAACCTAACTAACCTAAGGACATCACACACATCCGTGCCCGAGGCAAGATTCGAATTTGTAATTCCTAGGTATTCAGCTGTACTGATAACCTATAGATTTATGTGATTTATAATTTGCCCGAAATTTAACGAATTTTTTTTCAGCTCTTATGTGGATCACCTCACAGTTTTCCTTATTTAGAATCAACTGCCACTTATAGCACTTTGCAGGTCTCTTGTCTAAATTACTTTGCAATTGGATTTGATCTTCTGATGAGTTTACTAAATGGTAAACGATAACATCAAGCTGCTTGTGGGAAATGGTATCAAAAATCTTTTGGAAATCTAGAAATAGGGAATCAATCTGAGACCCCTGTCGATAGCTCTCGTTACTTTGTGAGAATAAAGAGCGAGTTGCGCTTCACGAGGACGATATTTTGTGAATCCATGTTGTGTGTCAACAGATCATTTTCTTCGAGGTAATTCACAGCGCTCAGGCACGGTACATGTTCCAAAATTCTGCTGCAAATCGACGTCAGTGGTATGGATCTGTAATCTGTCGGATAACTCGTACAGTAGAACCTTAATTAACCATCACTTGTGGGACCTGGGGGTATTCGGAACTCTAAAAAGATCGGTTAATCAAAGGAGAAGGAAAAACTAATTTACAGAGCCAAAAGCAACGTAGTAAATCAAACTTAAATAAGAAAATTACAGTTCTAATAAAGAAAAAGGAAAAAGAAAATTTCAGCACCGGAACTCTATTTAAAAATGAGTAAAATGTCTTTTTACTTCAGTTTCGTAAACCTTGACTTTGTAGTTGCATCACGCCATTTCTTTTCACCATAGTTATAGCGGCTGGCTGTTCCAAATAACTATCTATATCAATGAAATTCTCCAGCAGCCATGTAATTGAGATGTTATTTTATTTTATTTTATTCCGACTACCAGTTTCGGCATTCCACTATGCCATCTTCAGGCCCCATATACATTTCTCAAAAATAAACGACATTGTCATACAGTGCCATATATTCATGTATGTCGTAAATTCAAAACCGTTTCACAAGTGAAATCAGCTGATTATGGATCAATAGAGGTTGTTCCAAATATTTGAGGTCAGTTTCGAACACATCGTTTGTTGCAGAGTGGCTGATCTTTTCGTCTTCTTTCTTTTATTCATCATCTGATTCCTCTCATTTAACACTATAGTGTTGCAAAACAAGGTTGATGATCTGGTCAGTTTCAAGTTCTTCACTGGTAACAGCAGCAACGTCAAATTCTGCTAGCCACTCCTCTACACCAGCAGGCTGCAAATCACTGATTAAACCTGCAGTGTCTGTCATTAATTTCTGGAATTTCTTGCTCTTGGTTTAGGCCAGGACAAACCTTCTTCCATGATTTTTGTACAGTGCTTTTGTTAAGTTCTTCCCAAGCTTGAGGAACCGTGTAAATTTCCTTTTTTATGTTGACGCCTTAAATTGCTTTAAAAAGATCACAACCTTCTTCTGCTTTCTCCAACAAAGCGTCTTTTTCACCCCCTCCCCCCCATCCAGCTTTTGGTACATGAGTGAAAAGCTTTATCTTTTACGATAGAGCATGAAAGTGCCATCCCTTACGCCTTTCCTGACGAAATATAACCCACACAGCGTCATCAGGGAGCTTAAGTTCGCGGTTCTTCAATGCTTTTTCAGTTATTAAAGCATTATTTCCGTCTAAAGTTAATGAAAAACCTTTACGATCTTTTTGGTTCTTTATGCAGTCCTTACTGGTTGTCATTCCAACACCTATTTCAGATGCTAATTTAGGAACTGACTCTCCTCTGTCAGGTCTTAGTCTCTATTCGATTGTGAGTACAGTACGTTTCCTTTTCTGATTTGTAGCCAGTTTTAGAATCCCTTACACTTCTTAATCGCAACTTAATGAACAGTTGAAAAATATACTGCAGTTTTATAGTTTACGGGAATACAGTGATAAACAGAAAAAGTACAGTAGGTTAATGAGTACAGTAAACCAGACTCTCCAGCAGTACAGTAGCCTGTCAACTGAGCATGCGTGAGGAACGTGACTCAGATGGACACCTGTATGACAGCAGTAAAATCGACCATTAATGCTGCCATGCTCTTCAACATGGAGTGCAGACAATTGGTCTGACATGTGGTTGGGTACTCTGAGGACTCAATTAATTGAAGACTGGATAATCGAGGTTCTACTGTACTTCATTTCTTGAGTATTGAAGTTATCGCAACATCTTCATTTTATTTCTAGTAATGTCTTTTCTTTGATTAATGAAATTCTTGTTCTGTATATGTACATGGATGGAAATATCAATGTATTTAGATATGGAAGGCCGTTCTGCATGAGTATTATTGCTACTGGAATAATTCCATACTGTAAGTATGGTTCTAAAAGAGGCAAGTACAGTGCACACATGGTATTGTGCACTGTACATATATAGTATCTACTAAAATAATGAAGAATGTCTACTAAACGTTTAATAATCCTGTTAGAGTTCTTGACAACATTTAGGAAATGTATCAGTAAAGGAACAACTTTCATGTATAATATTTTATTAATAGTTGCATCTATATGATCTAAAAATCTGTGTGAATTGCCTGACAGAACACGCCATTGTCTTTCGTTTAATACAGTCACGTATGGAGAACACACAATAATAAGCTATAGTTTCGTATGTGTGGTGCAGTTTCTTTTTTCTCACTTCACAATACTTTTTATTCTTTCTGCCTGTTGTTTCACCTGTTTTCAGCGAAGTACTTTTGTGCTTGCTTTTTCTTTTCTCTTTAAACTATCAAAGTTCTTAGTGTTAATCTTGAAATTTTGTCTGTTTTGGATAGCTTCTTCAGACACTCATTTCTTTTAGGACTCTTAAGATTCAGAAATACAATTGTTTTATTGTTGAAGTATTGAATCTTTGTTTAGTTAGTCTGCTTTTCTCTATTCTTTATACGTGCCCAAAAACAGCTCACATCTGTTTGTAGGAAATGCATCTGAAGCTTTTTGCGGTGTTTTATAGAATTCCTTCTAGTTCATTAGTACTATTTCCTACTTACATTTGTTTTAGCCCTAGAATTTCTTAAAGGATTTTCCACTTTATCTGTGTATCCCCTCCCTTACTTTGAATAAAGCAATGCATTCTGCTGTGGAGCATGTTTGGAGTCTGTAATATCAAGTGAAGAATTTCATGATCTGTGATAATAGCAGTAATCCATGCTCTTGCTAATGTAAGCATCCAGAGATACTTTGCATGTGTAATTTGAATCTTTCTGGCACTTCTTTTTTCACCCGCTCCTGATGTCTGTATGAGAAAAAACTAGTAGAGCTACATATATCTCATGTATAATAATAAATCATGGATGATTAGTGAGCTTATTACAGTTAAACATTTTGTTATTACTTTAGTCTCTTCGAATAACTACCGATCGAAGTGGCGCAGTGGTTAGTATACTGGACTTGCATTCGGCAGGTCGATGGTTCAACTCTGCGTCCAGCTGTCCTGATTTTGGTTTCCAGTGACTTCACTAAATCATCTCAGGCAAATACTGGGATGGTCCCTTTGACAGGGCATGGCCAACTTTCTTCCCCATGCTTCCCTAATCCGATTGGATCAATGGCCTCACTGTTTGATCCCCTGCTCCAACCAACTGACCAACCTGAAATAACTAATCAAAGTTATCACTTTTTATCGTTAAGACACTAGGAGGGTTGTTTTATTTGTAATGTATTAATGTGTCTATCTGACAGCGCAGCTAACTGAAATGGTGATCGCTCATTTTCTTTTGACAGTTCATTAGTGACATGTTCACCATAAGTTGTACATTCATTCCTCTTCATTGTTTGTTATAATAGAGTGTAGGCTTCTTCTTAATGTTTAGAATAAAGTGAAGCAGGTGCATATCTCTTAGCACTCTTCTTGGATGAAAGAAATTGCTGTAAGCTTTCTTCACTACTTGACAAGTTTGTAACATCATCAGACTGAACTTGTTGGCTGGGAATTGGTGGGGTACCAAGCTGGCACCCAGATAGATCAGACACCAAATCGTTTTCTTTCTGAAAAACAAGTAAGAAATAAAGACCCAAGCTAATCTGTTTCCATAAAATAATGCAGTGCTATTTTTTATTTATGTTACAGATTCCAACAATGAAGATGAATGGAAAGTAACAGCTAACCATTTTGACAAAACCTGCAACTATTCACATTGTATTGGTGCTGTGGATGGAAAACACACAGTACTTCAGAGGTGAAAGAATGGTGACAGTTTTTTCTTTAATTGCAAGGGGTCATGCAGCATTGTTTTTATATGTATTGCAGACACTAACTATTGTTTGTAGTATGCTAATACTGGTTGTCAAGGGAAGCTTTCTAATGGAGGAGTGTTTCGCCAAACTTCATTTTAACAAACACTAATGAAAAAAGAAGTCCCATTATTGACTCATCAACATCTCCCTGGGAGTGAAGTGTTATCTCATTACGTTTTAGTGATTGATGATGCATTTCCACTACATGTACATGATACGAAGCCTTATCCAGAACATCAAGAGAAAGGTTCTAGAATATAATTTACATTTGTATACAGGCACATGCATGAAATGTAGTGGAAAATATCATCAAATTATTAGCACCAGTATATGGTGTGTTGTGAAAACCTTTAATGGTAAATGTTGAAAAAGCAGACACTATCACTGCTGCATGTGTATATCTACACAATTTTTTAAAGAAAAGCAATAATTCAAGAACTCAATGGGCACCTTATGGAGCATTACATACTGATACACAAATGGAACTGTTATTCCAAGATCATGGAGGACAGTCTTTGAGGATGAAGCAGGTTTGGTGACTTTATAGTGCAAACCCCAAAAATCAGGAGAAGATGTAAAATACAATTGGAGTGATTTCTTGATATATTGTGGATTGGGGGAGGGAAAAATATCTTGGCAAGATAGATACTAAGAGACAAAACATAAACTCCATGAATGTAAAATAATATTTTCTGGCTTAATTTCTCCTTGTCACACACAAGTATAAAAAATAAGTCTGCCCCATTAGCTGAGTGATCAGCAAGGCGGAATGCCACGCCAAGTGACCCAGATTCGATTCCTGGCTGGGGCAGGAAATTTTTCTCTGTTCAGGGACTGGGTGTTGTGTTGTCCTCATCATTATTTCTTCCCCATCTCCAATGCTCAAGTCGCCCAATGTGGAGTCGAATGCAAAAGTACTTGCCCTTGGTGGCCGAACTTCCCCAAATGGGGGACCCAGCCCAGAATTCTGTATGCTCATTTTCATCAAAAATTGAAGGTCAATTCAAGAAAAGTTTTTTTAATTTTTATTTACTAGAATCTAAATTGGGAAACACTTTTGTATGCAAGCTGTAAACATATATTAATTACACCTTTTGGTGAAGTTTTTATTTAAATAATTTTTAATATAGTGAAACTGCATTTATTCGCTTCTCACCTCTGCGTTTTCCACGTTTATGGAGCTTGTTTCCAATCAGGTACCAAATCCAATGGGCCAAATTTTTTAGTGAAGCAGAAAAATTCCCTCCAGTCACAAATCCCTCCAGCAGCTATGCAAGCCATAGTTGATAAACAGTTTGCCTGGGGCTCTATGATATATCTTTTAGAAAAATTTAAGGTATTGCTCAATTCTGTTGTACTAGTATTGGCAATTTGAGTTTGGATTTGTTACTTTTTGACATAAAATTATTTTAAATATGTACAAATTATGGTTCATCAACAAATAACACTCAACACTAATAAATTTTGTGATATTTATTGGAAATGACTTTAGAGGACATGTTTAGCAATCAAAAATTTAAAATGTAACTTATCTTTGTCCTACTTTGAGCATAACTTTACATTTATTAATTCTCCTCTGGATCTTCTAGAATGGGATTTAATTTAATTCGTACATAATTATTTTGTTTGAGTTGTTTGAGACACTATGTAGGTAATGATTATGCTTATTGGGACAAATTCCTTATATTACCGATATTTGGTTCAAAACATCAATCATCATAATGAATGTCTCATTAACCACTTATATATCATCATCCTTTACCACATGTTTGTAGAAAGGAATTTTTTTCAGTTCATACCCCATTGCAGAAGGTAAGGATAACAAGCCATTTTCTTTATATGTTGCTCATGACTACTATTTGGTAAGTCTTTTATTGAGTCAAAATACTTTTATACCTTACCCTACTTCTGATCATTTTGCGTTTGCACACTGATGTCATTGCATATGCATCATGCTGACCAAAGAGTGCTGGTGTATGATAAATAGTGAGGCATTTAGCTTCATTAATGTTGAAAGTTTTTGGCATGGAACTGATGCTTGACTGAGTTCATCCCACTTGACACAGGAGAAATCATGAGTCAGAGAATGTTTGCTCTTGTACTGTTGACTGTCTACTGTCTACTGTGTACTGCCCCTGGTCGCTGAATAGTCATCATGATGGATAGTCAATCCTCTGGGCCTGGGTTCGATTCCCAGCTGGGCCCGGGAATTTTCTCTGCTCAGGGACTGGGTGCTGTGCTGTCCTCATCATTATCCTATCATCCTCATCGACTGCAGGTCGCCAAAGTGGCGTCAAATTGAAAGACTGGCACCTGGCGAATGGTCTGCCTGATGTGGGGCCCTAGCAATATGATTAAAAAAAATTAAACTATCGCATTTCTCTGAGAGCATTACAGTTTTCAGAGTTTCTTTTCTATAATAGCAATAGACATATCGGCAGACATGTACAAATGACCACAAACAGGCAAGAACCACTCCATCTGAAATCCATATTGTGATGGAATCATAAAGAATGGAAATAAAATAAATAATTTTTATTTTGAAGTGCACAACTGTCACAAAGTAATCAAGTACACTGAATGTAATTTTCATCACAGTATACTTTTAAGTTGACTTGAAAAAAATTCCCCAGACTAGTTTTGCTCTCCTCATAAATAACTATTCTCAGCACATGATACCATAACTGACGCAAATAATATTGCCTATTAATTTGTGTCTTTGGTAAAGGCTTATTCTGCATCAAATCAAAGTAACACTGCCATCCGTAAATTTAGTAAGGTTCTAAATGAAAGCCTTTGTTTATAGTTTATGGACAAATCTTTCCACAGCAAACAGTTTCTTGATATCCTCCCCAGTAGCAGCTTTACAATGAACTTTGAACGCTGGCAGTCATTGTAGATATCCTGTTTTATATTCCCACACGCCAGATTGATTTTTGGCGACAAAAATTTGAAGAAAATAAAAAAGGTATAATTAGAAAAGGCTTTTTAGCATGTAGTGATCTTAATAGAAATTTTACACATAATGTGAATCTAAATGTTTACAATCCATTGATCATACTGTATCTGCTAGATAATTAATTTATTGCTCATCTTATAATACACTCTGTAAGTAGATTGTTTTGGAGTTGTACTGCAAGCTGCTGTCTCTTCGCAAAATATATTCCACATCTTACGAATGGTTAATTCTGGAGGCAAGTATTTCCTTAATGGTGTTCTTTTTCTCCCCCAGTGCTGTTCTCTACGTTACAGTCTTGGTATGTGAGCTATAATTTCAGCCTGTAGTTTCTTCATATTATCACCAAGCCTTGCACTACCTCTTGTTTAAGAAACTACAGCTCCAATATTTATTTTCTCATCAGCTGCATGCTCAACCTTCCTTTTCCCACTGTTAAATATACCTAGGAATGTAGACTACAAATGGGGACCTTTCCCTGAAGAGCAATTTGTATGCTACAGCTTACAGTTTTCTTTTTGCTTGAACATTCTTACTTACCATGATTTGGGCTTCTACGTTTTTGTATAATTCACTTAATACACACCATTAAAAAGTTTTCCTGATTCACAGGATCTGTATTGTTCAAATATCGGATATTTTCATAAATCACGTCATCTTCAGATATGCATAATGCTTTACAAAAGCTTTCATTATGTTTGTACATGATTTGAGGCTTTTCACTTGGAGCAGCATTATATTTATTGTATTTTAAAACACTCCTTTCATGTGTTTACAGAATTGTTACTTTTCCTTGGCTTTTCTGTAAATTCAGGCACAGTGGCACATTCATCAGACATATAATAATTCATTTTAAGTGTCCTCCATAAACAAACACAATCGAAAGTACAAGAATATTATATGAAATAATACAATAACAAACTGAAGACGTCCAATACTGAAACCGTTACCATGTGATTGCACAGACGCTCTATATTGGTTCACCGTGTTTGTGACGGAACAGAACTTAGCTAGATCAATGCAAGAGGACTTGGTACATCTTGCTTTGAAATTTTAAAGGGATTTGGTATATTTTGGTGTAAAATGATGGATCCAACGACTTTTATACAAGAGGTTTGGTACTTTCTGCAAGAAAATATTTACTTGTTGGATCCAACAAGCTATGTATGGGATGCCATCTCTAAATCATTTTTTGAATTATTTAGATTTGGAACCGTTTGGAAACGAGCTCCATATTTGTACGTTATCTTTAGTGAACTTTTCCTATTTCTGACGCAAAGTTACTCCACTTTCGCGTTTTCTATTTATTTTTTTAATTTTTTTACTCCCCCACAGTCATTTTCGTCGCATTTATACATCATAAAGACCAAGAAGTCGTCACGAAACATTTTGTATATGGGGCAGCCAGTGATGGTTGGTTTTCTCCCTACATGCAAACTTGGTCATTGTTATTGACCATAGCTGTAGTACACATGATGGCACTATTGTTCATGACCTGATAGTGGTCAGTTCAGAGATGAGAAGGAGGAATGTGGTCTGTGATCCAACATTAACAATACAGAGCGGTGTTGTGTAGTGCTTTCTTTTTGTTTTACATATTTAAGCAATGCAATACATAAGGACAGCTTGGCATCACCTGCAGTGAAACAGCATAAGATAGTGATTTCAAAATGCTGATGCCACAAAAAATGAAACTGAAGCTGAACCCAAAAATGTTGTCGTATATTTCTGTGTACCATAAGACAATGACTAAACTTGTATTTCAAATGGAACTGATCTTGATGATTTTGTTGACTGTGATGCTGATACTGTCTTGTGTTGTATGCAAAATCATGATGAAACGATTAAAGAACTTGTTCCACTACCAGAAGAAAACAACAGCTCTGAGGAACCAGAAGAAATGGGTGGTGAATTTGTGGACCATCTGAGGCTATCAGAAGTATTTACTGCACTGAGTGTGACACAACACTACATAAGTTTGAGAAACATTAGTGATGATAGATTGAGCACAGTAACTGCATATGAACACTTGGTCTATGAATGCAGCGTTTCTTCCCAAAAACAGCCCATGATTGGTTAACTCTTTAGGCCTAAGTAAATTTAATTATCCGTAATTTAGGCATAAACCTGTTTGAACTACCATGATCTACCTACTACTGTGTAGTGTGCTACATTTCAACATGACATCAGCTGAGCAACGCATGGCATCACCTGCCATATGACTTCTAATAAATGAAATTTTCTCGCATTCCGACCAAACTGATGGAAATACATCTTCAAAATCGTTCGAGAAATCTAGTGTATGGATGTTTTTGTCTGGATCGAACTGTAAGAAATGCCGACACCCGATAAAAGTGGGGTTTGCAGCTACAGCTTGTTGTACACTACCATTACCAGAAGCTATTGAAGCTAATTTACTCTCATTTTTAGCAGTGTTGGTGCTAATAGTTTATACTTTCATTTCAACATTACCTACTCTTTGCACAACATGAGCAGTATCAGTCTTAATTGCTTCTACCTCTGCTTGACATATGTTCACTTTTACATTAATATCTTTAAATCTATCCGAGCAAGAGTTCAGATTCCTCCTCTATCTTTTCTGTTAACTTTTGCTTTTGGAAGTCTTTGCGAACCTCAGCAACTTCGGATTTTACCGTTTTATGCATCTCAGATAATTGCTGAGCAACCTATCCCTTAATGTAAGCATGGTTGGAATCAATCTTATAATTTAAACTGTCCAGATCAGCTTTGAGCTCAGCTTTCAAATCCTCTTTCAACTTATTGCAGCCAGTCTTGCAGGTATTGTCCATTACCTCAAACATTTTATTAAAATTTGTTTGGCTGGCCAAAATTCTGTTATTTAAATCCTCTTTCAACTTATTGCAGCCAGTCTTGAAGGAAGTTTCTAATTCTGCTTTAGTGGATTCTAATTTATTGTCCATTACTTCAGACCGTTTATTAAAATTAGTTTGGCTGGCCACAATCCTGTTATTTACCTCAGTTATATCAGATTTTAATTCAGCCACAATTTTAGCATTATTGGGTGACATTTTAGCATTACTGTCTGACATTGCCTGCAATGTTACATTCAAATTAATTGCCCCAGTATCTTTGAGTTGCTCATTAGCTGCTTTCTTATCACACTCGGGTGACGAAAGACTAGACCCAATACCAGAATTATCAAAACAAAATGAAACATCTGATTGATCTGTCATATCCAACTTCTCCTTTTTAAACATTACCATCTCTGATGACTGTTTCATTGTTAAATCATCAGAGAAACTCTCATCCAGTAAATTAACAATCTGATTTCTGCTTTACTACAGGGCTTCAGTTATTGAATCATTGCCTCTTTTTAGATTATTGTCAGGGGACAATGGTTCGGATTTCACTTTAACATCACTATTTTCAAGCAGATTTATATTCGACCTGTTGTCTGGTTTCCACTTTCTTCATCAGACATTGGTTCTGATTTAATTTTAACCTCAGATTCTTTTGGTGGTTCCATTGCCGACACTCTTGTAGCGAAGGTTAGTAAAACGTTGAACAGCTTTTCACTTAACTTAGTTCCTTCTGCACGACGTATGGCGATGCCGGTGCAGCGTACCAGGATTACTGATGTGGCGTGGCGAGTTGAACTGCAGACGGCACCTCGACAGCTGCTGTGTGTGTGTGTGTGTGTGTGTGTGTGTGTGTGTGTGTGTGTGTGTGTGAGTGAGTGTGTGCGTGTGTGTGTGGCCCGCAACAGCAGGCGCGGGTCCGGCCGCAATGGCCGACTGTAGGAGCAAGACTGGCTTCTTGTGATGCCGGCGGCACAGCTAGATTCAGCGCCAACTTCGTCAGTCCAGATGTGTTGTAATCCAAGGCGTCGTTAATCCAATTGCGTCGTCAATGTGCGCATGTAACACTGTTCATCACTCTCCCATTGTTCAGTTGCGTGTCGCATTTCACTCCCGAATTCGGTTAATTAAAATCACTTTCACTCAGTTTAACAGTGTTTTTCCCGGCCGATGCACCATATGTGGGGTGGTAGGTGGAAAATAATGTATTATTATTCCTATCATTCGTTGCTGTTCTCAACACAGGCTCTCTAACTACAATGTTGGCAACCAGAAAGTGATTAGCAAAAACGTGATGCCTGTAATTAGAGTTCACTGTGACCACTCTGATGGAGAATTAGAGTTATTGATTATTGTAGTTCATTACTCTGAGGATTTAGGATGATGTCTCGGATTAATAGAAAACGCAGTTTACTATAACAATTTTCACTGTATTCCGAAAACGATAAAGCGTAAAATTCCAGACAAACGATTACCCATATCAGCTATTGTACTATAAGAGTCTATTGTGCGGATCCTATTATCCCTAGATAAAGAAACTGTTAAATAACTGTTATCGATGTAAATGTTCAAAGTGAATGTTCGCCAAAATTTGATATTAATACTGATCAAACGCCACACTAGTAATGGTAGAAAGTCTGTCCTGCGTTGACACGTGAAAATACGACATAAACAAACTGAGAAAAAATCACTGGAGTCATTCTGCTATTAACTCTTTACCCCAATGCGAACTCATTGTTAAGTGCATATCGAGTTACATAATATGGCATCCAAGGCTGTTCCTGACAACTGCACAAACGTGACGTGGCTTCCGACACAGAGTGCGCACTGATATGAATATAGAAGAAAACTGGGCCTTACTCTAGCTCCCACGCTCTCATTTATATAGCCGCGGTGCGGACCGCCGAAGGCGCGGCCGATAATATTTGCCTTCCTGGCTAGCAGCTGGGCTAACAAAACACCGCTTCAATTTCCTAAATAATTAATTGCTTCATTCGCTGAAGGACAATGAAGTTCTCAATTTAATTGTGCGATCAGCACATAGGTAAGTATCTATAATAAAATTCTAATGTGGCTAGGTTAAATACTTTTGGCGAGAGAATTATTTTAGTTGTACTGCACGCAGTAGATGAGACCTGAACTTGCCCTTTGGAGAGACACTACAGCTACGGTTTTATAGCTCCCTTTTTGAAACTTCTCACATCTTATTATAGCGTATCTCCATTCTACCTAAATCTAAACATCCTAGCTTTATCTGATCACTTACTTAATCTATCTTGATTCCGAACTTTTAGGACACAAAAACAGAAAATCATGAATTTCAACCACGATATTGCTTTGTGAGATCCAGCATGTTGTTTCCATTAAATTGAAATGAAAAAGGAATCTGAATACAAATTTTGAAGTTTCTAGCTCCTTCCTGTTGCGCCAATGATTTTTACATAAAATGTCAAAATTTCGAAACCAGTTGAAGTTACTAAACTGAAACTTAACACATTATCATTTTAGCATCACTCTTGACATGCTATTAACTTTTCAGATTATTTTATTTTTAAGGTATTGCACAATATTCGTGATGTCATACTTAGTTACAGCGGACTAGGCTGGCACACAATGGAAAGCATGCAAATTCTATATGGCGTGTGTAGGCTGCTTCCCTACAAGAGTGCTTTTATTTTAAAACTTTGTGTATTTTTGTTATCTTCACTCCTAGAGATATATACTGTTCAAGATTTCTATAGTGAACTGTACACTAGTTGTTGTCTTCCAGACTAAACAATAACTTGTTTTCTTCAGTTCCAGGCATAATTTTGTTTTCAGGAGCACGTGGTAAATCGTTATCTAAATCATGTAAATTTTTTGGATATTCGAGATCTAATTCAAATATGTATCCAAGTGATGCTGTGTTCGAGACTTCAGTTATTTTTTTAGAATTAAATGAATCTGAATCACCCCTTTCAAACCCTCCAGATATTAGATATTGACTCATAGCCCAGCCATATAAATTACCTGTGTCTGATTATACTAAATAATTCAACACCTTTCTTACACCACAACCTTTATATATTTATTACTTGGTTTCATGTATCTTTTTACAGCATTTGGATATACCCCCTGCAGTTCCCTTTTCAGTCGTTAAAATCATACTGCAGTTATGTAAAATTCAAGTGGTTGCATAATCATTTTTAGTATACCAGCAAAAGATAATCCAGGGCAGTAAAATACCAAGCTGTAATTAAATTACAAGCTTTTATATAAGATTTTCTAAAATTTGCCAATACATCAGCCAATAACATCGTTTCTAAGATATAAATTAAGATATTCACCAAGATTTTCTATATTAAATTTTTCCTCAACTAACTGTCCATGTTTATAATCCTCATCACTGATTTCACAGTCATCCAGTTTATTGTAACATACCTGCCTTGAAGGAAGCTTTGTTTTTTCGAATTTCTTCCACCTATTTTAGTAATCATAGGAAAAGACACATTTCTTGATTACTAGATTTACTATAGTTTCTGAAAAAACTCTTTAATGTTTTTCGTTTGATCCTTTTTCAAATATGATGGAACCCTATCAGAACTTGCAGCCACAAATCTAAATATGTTAATAAACCTCATCTTCAAATTTTCTGTCTTCTTTCCTAAACTAACACTCTATCTTCATTATTTGATGTTAAATATATATCGTTTTGACCATAAACAAGTTCTTTTACAAAAAAATGTGACACCTATCGCTATTAATTATGCAGATATATAGGTACAAAATTTGTGTATTTTAATTGTAAATTACAGTAATTACACAAAGAATTTGTATATTTTCGAGCCAAATGATCATCATGATGAAGTTATTTGTTTGTTCATGAATAATGACATCTCATAATGAACAAATTTTTGATCTTGGGCGTCTTGATTGGTTTCCAGATGTTAATGGTCTCATTTCTTCAATTTCAGAAGAGCTCCTCCTCATTTCTTCAGTCTCTACTTTCATACATTCGATAAGTTTTTATGACAAGTTGGCCCATAGTAAATAACTGGATCTTTATAGTGCCTATTCATATATTTAATATAATAACAGAAAACACTTGGCTCAAGACTTTGATATTTTATTGTATATGATATTTTGGATCAGGTTGTGTAGTATCCATCTATAATAGCAATAGCAGCATAAATAACGAATTGAAGTGTCTGTGTATGCTATTATTTTTAAAACTCATGTATTTACCTTCCTATGGCAATTTGACTTTTAATGGTTTATTGCGTGATATCTAACTTTTCTTTACTGCTGAAGAAGTGTAAACACATACCACAAATAAATTTTACTTCTTCATATTTTGTAATTTGACTCAAAACAACCCTAGACAAACTTATTACATAAGAGTTGTGTGAATTAGTTTCTTTCTTACAATGAAGGAGATTTCCTGATTTTCTCTTTTAGATTTTGTTATTTTTAATGGATACACTTGGTATTTTTCGTCAAATGAAACATTAATTTCATTTTCAATTGTTGTAATGTTGTCAAGCACTACAGGAAATTAAATATTTCGTGTTTCTGATCAAGATCAAGACCAATATCTCTGTATTTTATGATCATATCCACATCTTTGTTTACAGATTTTATAGCTGATATAAAATATTATTGATCATTATTGTTTGCATTAATATAAGCTTTCATATTTTTTATTGTTTCTTTCAACACAAGATGACACTCTTAATGGTACATATCCATTAATTACTAATAAAAATCTGATAATTCTGTTTATGACCAACCAGCCCTACAAACGTGAAAATTAGAAATTTGTTATAAAGCATTTTGTTTATGATTCTTACATTTTTCAATAAACTCTATCACTCTAGTAATTCTATAGTTTTCTGTTTGAAATATAAATTCTGTAATATTATGATTTACCTGAATTCTGTACTTGTGAAACAACTAAAATTAAAATTTCTTGTCCTTTTAGATAATACTTCAGGATTTTTGTAATTTTTGGAATGAAACCATTCAAAAAGAAGTTTGGGTCAAGAAATTATCGATTGCTATCAAAATTTGTAGTTTTTAGTGTATTTGCAAACGTTTTTCAACCAGACAGCCTTTAATTGTTCTTCTGTTAATTTCTCAAATACATTATTAGAAAAAGGAAATATTTCTTTCAGTGATTCACCTCATTCTTTTGAAAAAGATCATATTTTCTAGTTTTAAAATAAGGTAATTGTTTCCAGAGATTTCCACCCTATCGTCTAATAATGAATACAAATAAACAAGCATCATTTAATGTACTATATCCAGCGAACTTATTTCTTCCACAATAACCACAAAGTTGGGAATATGTGAATCACTCCAATTTAGCCTATTATCTAATATAAATGTTTCTTTATAGGAATTTCAAAAAAAGCTCAGCCAGATTTCTTGTTTTTGATATATTTCTTACATTTACTTGTAAGTTTGTCTTTACAAGATGGATTTGAGTAAAAATATTTTATTTCTTTAATCTTCTGACAACACATTTTTGTGTGCTATCTGCCTCCTCACTTGTAAATCATTGTAAATGTCTTGTATAATAAGCTAAAGATTTTTCCACATGCATACAAAGAATTCATCTACTATTGTATACTCTTACATAACATTCATTTATACCATCTGCACATTGTCCTATAACCATCTTTTTTGTATTTCTGTGATGTAAAATTATCAACAAATTTCTTGGTTTTATAATATTTACACAGCTAAGACTTCCACTTATATATAAAAAAATTTTATTATGAAAAGGTAAAATTTTTTAGTTTTGGGAAGCAATTCATTATTTACTGTTTGAATTTCGAAAAATTCTAATAAAAATTATTTTTTAAATTGAGTCAGTCAACGATCTTGTCAACAAAAATCTTGCTTGTAATAATAAGCAAGTGTTTATGATTATTGATATAATTACTAATCTAAAGTTTTATGCAAATCAAGTTGCTGATCGTTTAGAATATGCTTGACCTAGGAAAGCAATTACTGTTAATGTAGGTAATGAAGATAAAAAGTATAGTCAATTGAAAACTGTCACACATTTAGAAGAAATATTCAAACGGATACAGCCTTCATTAGCAAAAATGTGTTGACTTCACTAGTACAAAAACGGAGAACAATTTTGTCAAAAAGAGACATTGAAAACCTTATGAATAATTTTGATTTAAAATTAATCACATAAACAAAGGAACAAGAATTTATTGGCATCATCATCAACTGTCTGAAGACTGAAAAATACTGTCCTCTGTTGGAAAGTATAAGACTGATCTATATTTCAGAGAATACAGAGCTGCAGCTGAATGTGCAGAAAGTGGTCATAATGATCAAAATATAACAGAAGAAATTAAAAGATTGAAATTTACAGAACAGGAACTAGCTTGTAAATTTATTCACCTTAATCATTTTTAGGAAACATTTAATATCTATGAAGCCACCAATAGAATACATTAAGTATTTCAAAACGAGTAGAGATGAATAAATAATATTTCTAACATAAATTTATTCTATTAAATGGAGTCAGTCATAGATCTCATCAACAACAAGCTTACATACAATAATAATCAAGTGTTTGTGGTTATTGATGAAAAGAATAATTCATGGTATTATGCAAATCAAGTAGGTGATGTTTTAGGATGTGAATGTCCTTGGAATGCAATTAAACACCATGTTAAGGAAAAATATTGAACAATGTACGAAAATTTGAGTAGCAGCAAAACGATGATACTTAAATATATATATATATATATATATATATATATATATATATATATATATATATATATATACATATATATATATAGATCATCAAAATTTATCAGTGTGCCTGACCCATACACTTTAGTTACGAGTTCCAAAATGATTTTTGCAGAAAAATTCCAATATTGGGTTAATGAAGAGGTTTTACCATCCTTTCGTAAACATGGAGAACGAATATTAAAAATGAAGTAAAAGAGATGTATCAAGGTAAAATTATTCACTTGGAAAAGATAAACAAAATTAACGATTAACATACAGAAAATTTAAAAGGAATCATTGACAATGCTATAAAAATAGAAAAAGAAAGTAAAATAGAAATAGATACTTTATTGCCTCATGTTGTTCCTCAGACATTCGATCATAAATTAAGACCAATTTTTGTACTAGTAAAATTATTTGATGAAGACGTTGAATATCATTATTATGTCTCTAGAGCAAAATGAAAAAAATTACAAAGGCAAATGTATAGAAACAAGGATAGAAAACCGAATTATGAATAAATGTTAAGACTTAACTATAATGATAATTCAGTAATTTTATACCAAAGAATGAAAGAAACTTTAAAAATTGTTTGTTCGCATAATTATTTCAATACTTTTAATATATTGTTGTGGCTACTTCTGCCACCAAAATATCAGGAGGTGCCATATTAAAACTTGGTGAGAACTTTCCAAATGATTTATTCATTCCCACTACAGTGCTTCGTTCACCTCAGTCCGCATTGCAGAGTCCCACAATGTTGAGGCCACAACCCCAGTGACACAGTGCAACGAGATGCTGTGTGTCGGCCTTGTAGGACCGTGTCATCAGGGCTCTGCCTGCAGGCTGCTCAGCAATCTTCTTTACCATTGAATCGGCGCTGGTAAAAACCCTTCCTTTAACTGCTTAAACTGCCCTGCCTTCCTTAAGGCCTCAGAACACCTTACATATGTTTTCGCTTCACTCATTAATCTAATCTTGGCGATATGTAACAACTGCTCATCAGACCGACTATTCATCACTGCTGAAGTCTTCAAGTCCTCCACAAACAATCGCACGTCCTCAGTTACCTTGCCAGAAAACGGAATAATCAGACTCGCAGCAGCTGGATCAATCTCCTGCACACTAGGCAACAACGACTGATAAGATGCTGTTTCCGGCGCACTTTTAGATGTTAATTCATTTCTCAACTGCTTATCGTCTGCTGCCAATTGTGCTACGTTTTCCAACAAAATGAGCACTGCTTCTGGTTCCGACACTCCTCGCGTCCCTGACTCTGCCATTGTGTTGCTTTCGTTCCCAGTTAGTCGTTTTGTTTCGGGATTAAGTACAAGAACAACCTGACTTCCTACAGCTCCGTATCATGATGCTCAGTATCATCATAAACCAATACAAAAGTAATTAAACGCTACGAAAAAATACTAAATTTTACTGCCCCAAACATACTAACACTTAACCTGACAACAAAAAAAACTATACCCATGCAAAACATCTACAATGTGGCTTTTGACACTTCATACTCAAAACACAATCAAACAAGAAAGAAAACATCCAACACTCAAAAGAACAATTTTGACAGCACTCACCACATCTTGTGACTGTACTGCAGGTGGTGGGATTGAACGTCCTACTGGGCAGACGACGTCCGCTATTCTGACACCAAATGTAGACGTATCAGACACCAAATGTGGCGTATTGAAACTCAGTGAGAACTTTCCAAATGATTTATTCGTTCCCACTACAGTGCTCCATTCACCTCGGTCCACATCACAGGGTCCCGCAATGCTGAGGCCACTGCCCCAGCGACCCAGTGCAACGCTCTGCTGTGTGTTGGCCTTGTAGGACCGTGTTGTCAGGGCTGAGTCTCAGCGGTCTTCTTCCCCACTGACTCAGCGCTGCTCCGCTGGGGGCCGCCGAGCGGCCTGCTGCTTCCTTCCTCGCTGATGTAGCTGGGAATGCGACGTCAAACAAGTGCCCGCTATCCGCGCCCGAATCTGTGGCCCTCACCTTGGGAAGTCTCCAGTATGTATCGGGGGCCGAGACGACTGCCTGCGGTAGTGAGCCAAAGAGTGGCCCGCCCTGCTGGCATCAGACTCCACGTTGGGTCTGAGAGGGTCGAACCAACGACCTGACGTGGACTGGGAGACTGATGCCCCATCTGTTGCTGTGTGTAGCCCGGCAGTGTGACATGGCCCGCCGTTCTAGGAGAGCTGCCACACTTGAATGACTACCATTAGAAAACAAGACGTATTTATACTTGGCTGCATGCCTCTGTTTTGCTAACGCACTGCTTCGCATCCGGTATGCATAACGCTTAGGTTGGCCTCTGTTTCGCTAATGCACCGCTTCGCGTCAGGTACACATAACACTTAGGTTGGCTAATGGCCCTCTTCTGCCTGTGACTTGCGCCATGGAAACTGCTGTGTGCTCCTTCTCGGGCAGTTCTATGCCCCTGTGGCCTGTATTTGCCTTCACTGGTATCCATAGTTCAAATGGCTCTGAGCACTATGGGACTTAACTTCTAAGGGCATCAGTCCCCTAGAACTTAGAACTACTTAAACCTAACTAACCTAAGGACATCACACACATCCATGCCCGAGGCAGGATTCGAACCTGCGACCGTAGCGGCCACGCGGTTCCAGACTGTAGCGCCTTTAACCATTTGGCCACCGCGGCCGGCCTCACTGGTATCCATAACTTACTGCAATCCGGCCCGCACCTGGCTGTAATTCATGCTCCAGATATCGCACAAAACTAACTTTCCCTATTCAAAACGGTGGTGGCACTACAAAATATACACAAGAACAATTAATTAATTATATAATTAGCCTTTATCACATACAATTTTTTTAATGTCATTTCTACACAATGGACAAGTAAACTGATCTTGTTCTGCTAACCATTTATTAATATATTCTTTATTAAAAACATGATTAAATTTAATTTTTAAGAATTGACAATCTTGAACAGTTAAGCATATAGTATAATCTTGTTCCGTAGTAGATAATATTTCACAAGGTTTAATTTTTTTGTATGAATGATTCAGATAATTTCTGACAACTTAAAATATTTCCCAGTTACCTTTAGCTTTAAATTCAATTAAAAATCTTCAGATATTTTTTGTGTATGTGATAAAACATCCCAGATTAATTTATCCTGAAAGTTTCTCAGAAAATCTACAGATAAATTGTGATTGTATACTATATTATCCCATTCTAATTTATTTTGATATTGTCGCATTAAATCTTCAGTCTTGATCAACTGACATGTATTCCCTATTTAATTCATCTTGAAATCCTTACATAAAGTCTTTGGGTAATTCTTGATATGTTTCTGTATTATTCCAGTCTACTTTACTCTGATATTGTCTTATACATTTTTCAGATAATATTTGTTTCCTAGTTATATAAGACAAATCTAATTTACATTGAAATATTCATGTGAAACTTTTTGTCAATTTATGTTCTGGTATTTTATTTCAATTTATCCTATCGTGCAATTCTCTAATAACATTTATAGATAAATTTTTCTTTATGTAATGTAATATTCCATTTAATTTTGTCTTGAAATTCTCTTCTACTATCTACAGATAATTTTTTTTATTTGATGTAATACTCCAATCCAACTTATCTCGAAATCCTCTCATGAAATTTTCATCTAAGTTTCGTTATAATATTGTTTTCCAATCTAATTTATCTTGAAGTTCTCTCATAAAACCTTCAGATAAATTTTGCGTGGATGATAAAGCATGCCAATTTATTTTAACTTGAACTTCTCTAATAAAATCTTCAAATATATCACAGAGTAGTATTAATATAAATTCTGAACCTATTTCATTTTCGGATTCTCTAACAAAAACTTCAATTAATGGAAAATGTCCCAATATCTATTTCCATTCTGTATTATTATATGGATATTCTTTTTAATATAATCAAGAGATTTATTACCGTATGTTTCAGTTGTTGTTAAACATAATTCCTCAAAAGACAAATTTTCGAAATTATAATTAATGACTGAATTACTTTTTTCCTCTCCTAGTTTAGAATATCCTTCAATTCCTAGTTCTCTCGCTTCAGCTTTTACTTCCTTTATGTTAGAAACTGTCTCTGCAATGTGTGCAAACTCTGGACTGTTAATGTTACCGTGGATAAGATATATAAGTGGTTGTTTCCTAAATTTAGAATTACCTTTTATTCTTAATTTTTTGCTTTAGCTTTTAATTCACTTACTTTTATGTTGGGCATATGTAATAAATATTTTTTATCAGAAAAACATAAAACTGTTCATTTCTTATTTGGGGAATAATGTATTAATTACTAATGATAAATAGACATTCCATTTGATTAAAGGAATGTTTGAGAAAAGAGTTGAACATAAATATTAGTTATGATTTTTAAAGTATCCATATACAATACATATTTCTCCTCTATTTGGATTTTATAAATAATTCCCATTCCCATCAGGTAATTGGTCTAGGAATTCAGATACATCATCATGAGGATAAATACAAATCGAAAATACGAAAATGTTAATTTTCCCATTCGTATTCCATGATATATATATATATATATATATATATATATATATATATATATTAAAAAATTCTATTAAACAATGTTTTTTATTAGATGGAACACATCCCAAACACATCTGCTTCAGCTGTCACCCTATTAATGAATGCATTTAACAGAATTGTTTATATAGTTGGGAAGTGTTTGTGATAGCTGAAAAAGAGAATATTCCATGGTTTAAAGCAAGTATTTTGCAGTGTTATAGCAATGTGCAAATCCGCAAAAAGCAATTCTTGACCACACTGGACGAAAACATTGTAATATTTATAGATATTTAAAGGTGAACAATTCATTCACCTTATCAAATTTGCATCCTCATACAGTTTTTATTAATGAATCAGGTCTACATTAGTTGATCATGAAATCAAAAATGGCTCAAAGTGAGCAGTTCCTAGATAGAGTAACCAAACAAGTTTTACCATGGCTTAGAAAACATGGTCAATAGAAACTAAAGCAAGAATTGAAAGTTTACTAGAACAGATTGAAGATTTAGAAATTAATAAGGAAATGGATATGTGTGTGCTGAAGGAAAGAAGTGAATAAATTCAAAACTTAAGAAGAAAAGAGAATTGCTTGAAGAACAAATTCTCAAAATGCAACAACATTTTGTTGCATCAACTGAATATTCTGATTTGAAAAATATGTTTGTTATTTTACGATACTTATAGTGAATTTCTGTATCATTGCTATGTGACCAGATGTGACAGAAGAGAGCTACAGACTCCATTATATGTACTTGACAACATCCAAATTATGAAAAACTAAGAGATTAAGGGGAGATGGTGACAGAAATAATGAAAAATTTACAAATTATTTTTATTTGCTTATTTGATAGTAAATATAATTGAGATTATTATCCCAATTTTTTTCCTTGAAATTCGAACTACAAATGGCATAAAAAAATTAAAACCCTAAGCAGTGTAATGAGCCAAGCTCGCTTTTCAATGTACCAAATGGAGGAAAAATTTTATTGCAGAACTTTGCCTGTGAACCTAGAAATTATAGCTTTAGGAGGCTGTGATTTTTTGTATACATAACAGCAGTATTGTAAAGAAGGCTGTGGAGCCACTCTCTGGTTCAATCAGTGTGGTATAGAAGGCTGAGGAGTGTTGTAAACAAGTTTTATGCTGTTCTGTGGAATTCGAGTGACACTTGATATATTGTGCCATTCTTTGTGCAAGGTTGAATCGGTTGATCACTTTTTACAATGCCTAGGCCTGGTAAAGTATTTAAAAATATAGTAAGTACCATATTTCCAATATAAAGCGAAAAACTGACATTGAGACTAGGGTCAGGCCTGTAGATGCAATCATTAACTTCTCTCAAAGTGCATCTAAAATAAAACTTGGGACAGGGATTGTGTCAGAAGAAACAAGTCATGACAGAAATACAGGTTTCAGAAATGTGGATCTGGAATGGTGGCAGAAGCGCTTACAAAAGGCTGCAAGTGCTCTGTTTGTGGAAGAAACGTGGATTTGGATGATGATGGAAAGAGAGAAGGTTTGGTTTGCACATTGCACATTTTGTCTCAAAACTGTGATGCTGACAGACCATTCACGACATCAAAGGTCAGTAATAGAATCTATGATGCCAATATGAGATTTGCTTATGGACTAAGATGTATAGGGATTGGATGAGATGGTGTAAACCTTTTATGTGGTATTATGAACATGCCTGGTCCTCCCCTAAAATTTTCTGCAATGAACACTGCTCTCCTCAATACAGTTGCTGAAGTAAGTGAAGAGAGCATGAAAATGGCAGTCCTGGGGGCAATTCAAGAACATTTTGAAGCAACTAATAGCAACGATATAGCAGTTTCCTGTGACAGTTCCTGGATGAAGAGAGGGCATACTTCAGTGCATGAAGTTTCAACAATCATTAGTGTCGACACTGGAAAAGTATTAGACTTAGAGGTGATGTCTAAATATTGCTCTGCATGTTCCTTGCACAAGAAATATATTGATGCAGGTAAAGAAACAGAATGGCTAGAAGCTTATAAAGCTGTTTGTAGCAGAAATTATGCAGGCTCCAGTGGTGGGATGGAAGCTGCAGGTATGAAATTCATATTCCATATATCTTTGCAAACGTATGGAGTAAGATACGTATAGTATTTAGGAGATGGACACTCTAGTGCTTTCAGGAATGTAGTTGAAAGTCAGTCCTATGGAAAAGATTGCACTATTGAGAAACTGGAGTGCTTAGGCCATATTCAGAAGAGGATGGGTGGACGACTCCGCAGACTTGTTGCAGACAATAAAGGCAAGCTACTAGAGGGTGGGAAGCCACTGAGAGGTAAAAACAGACTAACAAAGAAGAGCATTGACAGCCTACAAGTCTATTATGGTGCTGCAATTAGAAGTAACCTCACAAGTTTGGACAGTATGAGGAAAGCAGTACGGGCCATTTGGTTTCATTACTTGTCGACAAACATGACACCTCAACATGGCCTCTGTTCTAATGAATGTCGCAAATTTTTGAAAAGTAAGGAAAGTGGGGAAGCTTATACCCATAAAAATAACTTTCCTTATGAGGTTTCAATGACCATTAAACCAACTTTGAGAGCACTGGCTTCACCAGAACCGGTAGAAAAATGTCTGTATGGGAAAACACAGAACCCAAATGAAAGTTTCAATGCTCTTATTTGGAAAAGATGTCCAAAGACTGTGTTTGTTTACAATTTGGTGGTGAAGATTTCTGCTTTGGAAGCTGCAGCAGTGTTTAATGATGGGAATGTGGCAAGACTTCACAGCCTCAGCAAGTTGGGCTTTACACCTGGAGTCTTCACTGAACAGATACTGCAGATCATCGATAAGCAAAGAATCGTGAAGGCAGAGACTTTAGTCCAGAACATACAAAAAATGATGCCATAATAAACGCCATTTCTTTACTTCAAATCTGTGACAGTCTTGATTTATTCAGGTTTTGTAACAGGATTAGCTCTCTCATTTTCTAAATATTGTTTATAACTGCAGCATAACTATCTACAGGACCTTTTAGTCTACCACTCTTCTAATCTTTAAAATCCATATAACCTTTAGAAGCTTTAAAAATGTTACTTAACTCACTTTCAAATTGCTTAATTACACTCTCTGCTTTTCAGTCTACTAATTATTTTAATTCTGCACATATATTATAAACACCACTTAGATTGTTGGTGAAGTGTTAAATTAAATTGTCGTTTCTTGAATTTCTTTTGATTCTAATATTTGATTGAAATATAGTCTTTGATTACAATTCATTTCTGATTCATTTCTAAGTATATTTACACATTGATATTGCAGCTGTCTTGGTCTGAGCCTTAGTTCAAAAAATATTCATTTATTAGATTCAAAATATAATTACTTTTGTGATTATCTGACAAGAGATTTAAAACAAATGTACACAAAACGCCACAAATGACTTCATTAAAATTTAGTATTTGTTGTCTATTACAGTGCAACTCCCTTGAGCCAGGATATTTAAGCCATTGCTGAGGAATGTTTCCTCCAAATGCAACAAACACAATTTTTTATCTCTATTCTCGTAACAACAGATTCAATGTGAGCCAGCATTATCAGATATATCAAAATTAACTATTCTAGATTCATACTCTTTAGGATGATTAGGTAGTTCGTCATAAAAACATCATGAAAGTATTTGAATTGTTTAGCAAGTTTTTGTATATGAAAATTACATAATTTATTAGGATACATATGAATTAATTTTTGAATTTTTTTTATTCTAGTGTCAGCTTCCTTATCCATTGCTTTATGTCTTTCTTGTTCTTCTGATTCTGCATCACCTTTTATCTTGTCCACTACTGCTGTTGCAGTACCAGCTGCTCAACCAGTTAGTGAACTAATAGTTGCTAAATATGGTGATGGTGCCAATAATAAAGGAAGAAATCCTCATTCATGTTTTGTTAGTCCTGGACTGTCTTTCTTTTTGTAGGTGTTTGATAATTTTTTCACAACCGATGTACCTAATGTTATGAGTAAATTATTACCACTTTTTTAACCTCTCTGTCTTACAAATCTACATCTATCTGATTACTCTGCTGTTCACAATAAAATGACTGGCAGAGGGTTCAATGAACCACCTTCAAACTGTCTCTCTACTGTGACACTCTCGAACAGCGTGCTGGAAAAATGAGCACTTAAATTTTCTATGCGAGCCCTGATTTTTCTTATTTTACTGTGATGATTGTTCGTCTCTATGTAGGTGGGTGCCAACAGAATGTTTACGGAATTGGGCATTCAAGATGGTGGATACAGGATGGTGGTGATAGATATGGTAACATCGCAATGATGCCATGGCGGGAAGTTCAAATTTGGGCGGGAAAATAGGTCAATTAGCCTACCTCCACTATCCTAACCCATTCTCCTTCCCCTACACTCCCCAAGAAAATGGCGGGAAGTTCAATCTTTTGGAGGAAAAAAGGTCACTTGGGCTACCTCCACTAACCTAAGACAATGGCTGGAAAATAGGTCACTTGGGCTATGTCCACTAACCTAAGTGTTCTGCCTACCATCTGTTCCTTGGAATTGGTGGGAAAAGGACTTAGCTGGTGCTGGGCTGCTGGATATGATGGACATAAGTCTTTATTTTGCAGGCAGTCTTTGTTTTAACAATTTGAGGCAGTAGCTCCATCCAGTGTGTTCACCATGAGGTCCAGAGTCTGTGATGTTACAAAATAAAAGTGATGTTGTTATTCAATGGAAAGTTGGAAATTGAGATTTAGCTTACTGTTTTATCAATCACAATTGGCGTAAGAATCATGGATTGACCATTGTCATAAAATATTGCATTATGAGATGTGAATAGTTTTTACTTGCAGTTTCGCGTGGCTTGAGGCAGTCACAACTAGCGTGCTATTGATTAAGAAATTGCGTTATCGTCTTTCTGATTACTTCATGATCGTAGATACGATCATAGCCGGTTGTGAAGTTATTGTTATGACAAAACAATTTCCTAAGGGACCAGAAAGTTCTTAAGGGCGCAAAAACAACTGTAACATCACACTAAAGGGAAATTCAATATTAAAGCTGATGCAAGAAGACGATAAAACAGTTTTCTTTTTATCAATGTAACAGGCACATTGGACTGCTGATCTTGGTGTCTGTAATATTAACAAAATGCATAATTAAAATGAAAATAATACTGAGGAGATAATAGGAATGAGCACTGCTAAATGATTCAGTATTCCCAGAACAAATATTTATTATAACTAAAACCTATATCGTCCCTTAAGCTTAGTACTACAATGACGGTAGATTTCTATGTCCGTATCATGTCCATTGAGCGCTCTTTTATATAGCCATTGTCTTCTTTGAGTCGCTCGTGCGTCGTCACGGTAAGTTATAACAGTTCTTTACACTTCACTCAAACTTAGACATAACACATTTTTATACATTTAGTAAAAATTAGATCAGACTGCCACAAATCTGCGTCCGTCTTACTTGAGAAAAACAGTACAAGTCTTTAGCGCTCAAGGCTTCATTTGTTCTCCAGCGAACAAAATAGTGAAGGATCGCATATCTATCCATATTTTTCTGTTTATATTGCCGCCCAAAGACGACGAATTACATTATTTAGAAAATTCCACCGTCGCCATGCGACGCCTCATTATACATTAATCATTATTTATAAACAAGTATTTGCCTTCTGGCTGAAAGTATTAACTACTCGTATTTGCTGTTTTAATGAAGTCAAAAATAGCGAATATCACAAGTCCAACTGACCTAGTACACAGTACTGCCATCAGAGGGCACTGTCGTCCCATGGTGGTTTGGGGGAAAAATGGCGGGAAACGGACTCAGCCTGTTGAGGGCTCTTGGATAGAGGAAGGACTGTACTTGATATAATTTCGAATAATTTATTTAGTGACGGATTTCACATAGTTCATTATTACACTGGTACAAAACACTCGCCCTGACGTGCTTCGGGTCACAATACACAGCATACAGACCTGCAAACTACTCGTAAATCATCGAAATAATGCAATACACTGATGTGCAAACACACAAGCAACTCGTATATTACAGAAATAATGCATTGCACACCCAACAGACCTGCAAACTACCCGTGGATAAACTATCTAATGCATGTAAAACTCTCTGCAGACCCACTCACTAGTTGTAAACTGACGAAATAATGTAGTACATAGCCTGCAGACCTGCAAACTACTCGTAAATCACCGAAATAATGCAGTACACTGAAGTACAGACACGCAAACAGCTCGTAAATCGTCAAAAAATAGTGCGTGTAAATGGCTCTGCAAACACGCTCACAACGCTTAAACAATCGAAAACAATGCAGTGCACAAACACTCAGTGCACATAAAAAACGCTTTCGAACTATCGTCAACTGCAAAATATCAGAGGCTCCAACGCACGCACATGCCTACACCGCCGACATCACACTGGTGCTTGGCAGCCCGCAGTCAGCAGGTGAAAGTCACATCTATTTTCGGGTGTACCAGGGCGCCCTCAGCGGACCGAAGTCAGTCTCTGAACTGTTGTACAAAGTCCGTTTCCCCTCGGCACAAAGGCGTTACTGTTTGTGACTCTGACCTACTTCTTTGCTTGCTTTCTACACCCATCTCCAGACTCTGGGTTTACAAGAACATACGTAATTTCACGTAGTTTGCCAGAATATCATACAATTTCGTGATACTTCTCGATATCAAGTACATAGAAATATCGCTTGCTTAGCAGTATCGCTTGCACAGTATAATTTTGAAGATACAGACCGGAAATTATTTCTCTAGAAACTCGAAACATTAGCGAGGTGGAGCTTGCTGTAAACCACTGAGTAACTAGAAACTGATCTCATCTGCGAAGGCCTTTATGTGAAACATCGAAAAATGTAGAGGAAACTGATATTTCCATTCACAAATACTGATGTTGGTGATATAACAGATCCCAAATCATCCTTATAATTTACAAATTCAAATAAGGTGTTTCTTATGTCTAGAGAACCTGCAAATATGTCCTTCATCCATCTTTCAAACTGTTCAAATGTGTGTGAAATCTTATGGGGCTTAACTGCTAAGGTCATCAGTCCCTAAGCTTACACACTACTTAACCTAAATTATCCTAAGGACAAACACACACACCCATGCCCGAGGGAGGACTCGAATCTCCACCGGGACCACCCGCGCAGTCCATGACTGCAGCGCCTTACACCACTCGGCTGATCCTGCATGGCTTCACCCATCTTTCAAATGCTAGATGCACACACCACAATCGATGTCCCCTCAAATAAATAAAGGCACAAAATGCATAGAAGCAGTCAACTGGACACTTTACAGGGGAGGGAATAATGCTCCCTCGCAAACACACGTCCATATTGAATCTTCTCAAATTTCCACGCGATGTCGCGATGTCGAAAGCTAACCAACACATACTACGTATTAGTTTGCTATTTTGCCGTCCAGACGACGACACAGTTAAGTCAGCTACATTCCTGCATCCCAACAGGCCCCTCCATTTGGACAGCTGCTACCGTTACTCGGAAATGAAATCATTCCAGCCACATGCCACCAGCACAGACAGAATCATCCTAGGAAACCGGCCATATACATATATATCACTGTACTTACAATTAAATATTACGATCGCGGTCTCAATCGGACGACATTCGACAATGAGCGAAGTATCAGAAATACACCCTCCTGATGGCTGTGGCTCTGCAAATAGCAAGATCGGTACCATTCTTATGACTTGACATGTTTCTCCTTTGTTATCACAGTTCCCATGTCAAATCCATACCTTCCTTACGACTGGACACAGTCATTCCCTTTATACATTTTGGAATACACACACACACACACATACTTTATAAGCCTGATGCTCAAGGCGAACTGCTCCTGCATCCCCTACTACTAAGTATAATACTCCACCAACAACTGATTGCAGGCGATACGAAATAATACAGAGAGAAAATCAGCTATGGGTGGAAATGGCTCATAAATTTTTCTTGCGAGTGATACCATTGTGTCTTAGAAAGATAGGCATAAATGCCTTAGAAACCACAATACGTCAAAAAATGGTATGATACTCTGGCAAACCATGTGAAATTACATATATTCTTTTAATCCTAGTGTCTAGAGATCTGTGTAGAAAGCAAGCAAGCAAGCAGGTCAGGACCACAAACAGTAACATCTTTGCGACAAGGGAAAACAAGCCCAACTTTGTACAACAGTTTGGAGACTGACTTGCTCCGCTGAGGGCACTCTGGTCATGCATCGGGAATGGTTGACTTGTGACCATTGGCTGCGAAGGATGACTGCCCAACCTTGTGGGAAAATATCTAGTGCAACGAGGAGTATACTTATGGCACAAATGGTTATGCTGTCTGTCTTTGTGGTATACATACGAGTGTCTGGTGGTCGATAGCTATATGACTGATGCAAAAGGGGCGAGTTTGTATGGCGCAGGATACGAATTGTATGTTTACTTCATCGACATGGTATGCAGCGATATATTGCTGGGTTGGATATCAGTTTCACACTCTAATATTCGAGCTTCCTTCCTCAGTGGCAGAGAAGTGTAACTAAGTAAGAGTCTTTCCATATCTGACGATCTGTAGGCCACTTTCGCAGGGTTTAACTGTCAGTACAGTATAGCGATCTGCACAAAATAATTTGGCCGCTGAAAGTCTCATTTTTAGAGGACAAGGGGTTATTTTTAGGAAATATGGTGCGAAATTGTGATTTAGTGTGTTTCAGTGCGTGATGCGCCAGCCTCACAGCAGACGGCAGACGACGGCTGGCCAGCGCGTTATGCAGGTAACACCGTTTTGCAACGAGCGTCGGTATGTGGGTACATGCGTGGCAGCCATCAGAACGCAGCATTAGCAGAATTACACAGACGTAGGCCGCGTGTGGCGTGGATGCGTTGCCCAGCTCATTGAGAACCTTCTAATAAACACGCCGCCAAGTAACCAGCAGATTCAGCAGCGGTCTGCACGATTTAAGGGCATCAGAGGTGGGCATCGGCATTCGGTTCGACCGATTGGACATTCGGTCGCTGTTACATGGTCGTCATCAGTGACGCTGTCTCTGAGGACCGGCAGGCGGAGGGCGTTGCCCGCTGCTGCACCGGCGACTCCCGGCGTCGTCACGAGCCGCAGGGTCTGCAAGCCTGGCTGGGCCTTGTGCCACTAACCTCCTACCGCCTGTGCAGCTGCTGACCAAGCACAGTGGCACGTTCCCCGCACTGCGTGCATCAGCATGTCTTCACCACGACACAAGCAGTGGGGCTGAGCTACCAGAAAATGTATTGCAAGAACCAACAATAAAGAGGAAGATTGCCTAAAACTGCCACCTACCTCTACCCAACCACGCCCTACAACCCCAACCACGTCACCTGCTCTGGTCATCCTATTACAAGTGGCGTCAGTTCGGCAACCTGTGCATCACACACTCCTGTTACAATTGGTGACAATAGTGGTCTTCTCCCTGGATTTGGAAGTAATTGTCGCTGGTAATCGACGAGGATATGTGGCACCTGAGAAGGGCAACAATGGATCAGCAACTCCTGCAACATGAGAAGTAAGTGCCAATTTTTAGTTTGCTGGGTTGTCTGAACCTTTGGGATAGTCTGTCTTCCATTCCTGTTCTTCTTTCTGGGCTTACTGTAGTCTTGATTCGATAGCTGGTAGTGATGGAGCAGTCTGTGTCAGCCGAGGTAGCTATTCAGCAGCTAATTCAGCGAGTGTCGGAATTAGAGATAGAGCTTGCTCGGTCTAAAGAAGAGAGCAAAGAACGGTTTCCTGTTGACACTAAGGCTGCGTCTTTGGTGACCCCTTTCTCGGGAAAATCTGGAGAGGATGTTATGATTTTTTTTGAGAATCTTAGCACAGCCGCTAAATTGGGAAATTGGGGTGCAGAAACACTTTTGCATGTGGCTAAGTTGAAAGTAACTGGGGATGCCAGAGCATACGTTACATGCCATGAAGAATTAAGGTATGCTTGGACATTTGAAGTATTCAAAACAGGGTTGCTGGAAAGATATCGGAGGAAAAATACGTCTAGATATTATCGGGAACAATTGAATAGAATGTATCAAAAGAATGGGGAATCAATAGAAGCTTTTGTAGATCGAATTCGAAAAGTTAATGTTAATACCTGTGAGCTAACAGATTCCGATAGGGTTAATGAAGCCATTCTGCAGGAAGCTGAGCAGAGGGCACTAGACCCATTTTTGCGGTGAATACAACCCGAAGCCTCCCGCAAGATTAGGATGGAATTCCCTAAGACTCTCAACGAGGCAGTCGGAATCGCTGTGGCGTTAGAGGAAGTTAAAGCAGTAACAAAGACGCGGGATAGGAAAGCAGTATTTAATGCAAAAATAAGATGTTTCACATGTGGTCGGATGGGATACATTAGACGCGATTGCAAGGAAGTGCAGTGCAGGAAATGCAGACGTTGGGGTCATCGGGAGTGTAATTGCAAGGGGTCCTGGCAGAAACATGATAGGAAACCCCAAGGTGGGCCTCACCCAACTTATTTAAATGGGGCAGGGGGTGGTGAGTCCACTGCGCAACAGCCCCAGTAAGGATTAATGCTAGTGCAGAATCAGTGGCAGACTTTTTTCTGACCAGCTTGGTGAGGGGCAGACTGTGCAAATTTTTATTGTATACCGGGTCTCAGGTATCTGTGGCAAGTGGAAATGTACCCGGTGAAGTAGAATTAAAACCACCACACTGGGCGTTAAGTGGCGTGGATGGGAGACAGGTGAAGTCACTCGGATTAGCGGTGTTAAACTTCCGTGGAAATGAGGATCTTCCAGGTGAAGGTACAAGTTCTTTCAGTTGTTTTGCAGCAGCTATGATGTCATACTCGGACTGGATTTCCTGGTTGCGCATCACGCAAAAGTTAACCTGGAACGGCCTACAGTAGAACTGGACAGAATACAATTTCGCCTAGGTTCTACGGCCGAAAAACCATTACTGTCGCAAGGAACCGCCCAGACGTCGGGTGGGCCACCTAAACAGCGCACAAGGTCCCTTAGGGTTAACTCGCGGGATACTATACCGAAGGGTACAGGGAAAATAATCTGGGCAGATGTTGGAGCTAGCGTGCCGGTAAATTCGTGGTGTGTTTGAACCTTTGTCTGAGAATGAGTCGCTGGATTAAATGAAGTGTTTTACGCGCCGTAGCGTGTCCTACGTGCGGGAGATAAAAGGAAAAATGGTTGTGCCTGTCAGTATGGATAATTTTGGCCTTGAAGTGGTGCAGTTAGCACAGGGTACCGTAATAGCGAATTTGGAGAAAATAGGGGAAGATGAACTGGATAAGGATTTCGCAGCAGATTACACAATGCCGGAAGAGTCTGTCAGCTGGTCCGCACTGAGGGGTAAAGGAACACATTTAGAAGGGCAAGACAGAGAAGTCATGGAGAACCTTTTGACGGAATACAAAGAGTTATTTAATTCTCATGGTCCACTGCCCGCCACACCGTTAGTTCAGCATTACATCCCACTGGGAATGAAGCACCGGTGCATAAACGTCCATATCGTGTTCCAGAAAGTTTACAGCCTGTTATGGAAGAATTTATTAATCAACAGCTTAGGGATGGGATAATAGAAACCAGTAGTAGTCCCTGGTCCGCTCCTGTCGTAACAGTGGGTAAAAAAATCACCTGATGGGGGCTAGGCATATCGTTTTTGTTGTGATTATCGTTTCCTGAACCAAAAAACTGTATCGGATGCATACCCAATGCCTAATATCACTGAAGCTCTGGATAATTTGGGTCAGTGTCGGTACTTCACGACCTTGGATCTTCGAAGCGGGTACCACCAGTTGGAGGTCGCCCCGGAAGACCGACCGAAGACGGCTTTTTCAACAGCTACAGGTCATTTTCAGTATCGGCGAATGCCTTTCAGACTCAAAAATGCTCCGGCAACCTTCCAACGGTTACTAGATAGCGTGTTATGAGGGCTGAAACCTAATCAGTGTATGGTATATTTGGATGACATAATTGTTTTCTCAAAGGACATGCAAGAACATGTGCGCCGTTTGCGCGAAGTTTTCGACCGTCTGAAAGCAGCGCAGTTAACTCTTCATATGGAAAAATGTCATTTTATGTTGCAAGAAGTTCGTTATTTAGGTCATATTACAGGACAGGAGGGTGTCCGCACGGATCCAAAACTTGTAGAGGCTGTAATGAATTTTCGGACGCCTACAAAAGTAAAAGAGTTGCAGTCTTATTTAGGTTCAAATGGTTCAAATGGCTCTGAGCACTATGGGACTCAACATCTTAGGTCATAAGTCCCCTAGAACTTAGAACTACTTAAACCTAACTAACCTAAGGACATGACACACATCCATGCCCGAGGCAGGATTCGAACCTGCGACCGTAGCAGTCCCGCGGTTCCGGACTGCAGCGCCAGAACCGCTAGACCACCGCGGCCGGCCTTATTTAGGTCTCGCCATTTTTTACAGGAGGTGTATTCCAAAATTTGCGGAAATTGCAAGTCCCCTCACGCAGTTGTTGAAGAAGGGAGCAAAATTTCACTGGTCAGCAGAATGCGAAGAGGCTTTTCAAAAGTTAAAAAACTTGTTAACATCTAGTCCGGTTTTGGCTTTTCCAGATTTTAGTAAACAGTTTATATTATCTCGTGACTCTAGCAATTTTGCTTTGGGTATTAAATTATCTGAGGAAATAGATGGGCAGGGACACCCTATAGCAAATGCTTCCAGACAGCTAACCAATGCAGAAAAAAATTAGTCAACAACCGAAAATGCGTTATTGGCATTAATTTTCAGAATGACCAATTTCCGGTGTTGTTTCTATGGACGACGTTTCAAGGTTATTACTGACCATGCAGCACTGAAGTGGTTGTTAGGGCTTAAAGACCCAGTGAGTAGATTAAGTAAGTGGTCTTTGCGTCTTAGTGAGTACGATTTTGGAGTGATTCATCGACCAGGTAAATCGCACGGAAAAGCGGATGGTCTGAGTCGTAAAGTATGCACCACGGAATGCACAGGAATAAATGAGAATGAATGGGTGGAGGGGTAAACCGCCGACACAGATTGTCAACGATTTACCTCGCAGCGACAGTTCGTCGTGGAAGACGGGATATTGTGTCGTAAAACTAGGAACAGTCCACGCATATTCGTAACAGAAAAATTGTGAACCGAAATTTTAAGGCAAGCACATGATTCAATGTGTTCTGGTCATTCGGGTCGAAGACAACGGAAAGGAGGGTAGCACAGAGTTATTGGTGGTCAACACGTAGGAAAGATCTCGATCAGTACGTAAAGAACTGCATTCCGTGTGCTCAACGGGCGGAATCGAGTCATCAGAAAATTGTGTTGCAACAACTACCGGAAGCGGATACACCTCCCCAATTACTGGACATAGACGTCTTGAGACCTTTTCTGCAAACACCAGCGGGTAATCGCCATGTTTTAGCAATAATAGATCATTTTATCGCGCTATGTGTCTATGACAGTTATTCTGGACCAGCGAGCCGAAACAGTGGCTCACGCCATGGTACATCAATGGATATTGAATTCGGAACACCTGAAACTATAATTACAGATCAAGTGTCAAACTTTATATCCGATTTGATGACACAGTTATGCAAGTTATTGCATGTAAAGAAATTGAGAACGAGCGCGTTACACCCACAGGCTAATGGTCGGACTGAGAGAGTTCATCGTACAATAGCTAAGATGTTAAGTTATTATGTAAATTCGCAACACAATTGGGATGCCCTATTGGCGTTTGCAACTGCGGCGTATAACTCAAAAGTGCATGAAAACGCAGGATTATCTCCGTATGAAGTATTGTTCGGTCGGAAGATGCCATCTCCGTTTGAATTGCTCAAGACCCCACCAGGAACCGATATTTCGGCTGTTGAGGATTTATCCACAGTTCAAAACGAATCTGGCCGCAGGTGAAAAAAATGAATACTAAAGCGTTAGAGAGACAGGACAAAGTTCACAACAGAAAGGCGGCTTTACCCAAATATCGTGTAAGACAATGGGTGATGATGACTAATCCGTATGTGCCAAAAGGCACAACGAAAAAATTTATATACCTTTAATAAGGTCCTTTCCATGTGATCGAGGTGACGTCGCCGGTGAATGTAAAATTAAAGCTTCCAACTCGCCCTACTATTGTCCATGTGAGCCGAATTAGGCCTTTCAAGGGGAATTTTGAGGAACGTCCTTCATTGTCTGCAGTAACGTCTAGTGGAGAGAAAGATGAATCTAAGAAAAAGAATAAGAAAGGAGTAGATAAACAAGAGAACCAAGTTAATTGTGGAAGTGATCAGACATGCTATTACGCTCTTAGGCCATGCATAAAAAGGAAGAGCTAATGTGAGTTGTTTTTCTTTTGTTTCTCAGGAGGTGTGACGTTCTGGTAAGACCAGTAGTTCCAGCGTCATGGGTTGCGCTGAAGAGGGAAGAGGGAAGGTGTGCACTATCTCTCAGCATAGTTATTTTGTTATGCTGTTGCAACTTAGCTGAAGCCTTAAAGGTACATCCTATATCAAGTCGTGCTTTGTTCTCGCGACAAGGGGACGTAATTATATCTGGACATCAATGGACCTTAAGGGTGGACTGTAATACACTCCTGGAAATTGAAATAAGAACACCGTGAATTAATTGTCCCAGGAAGGGGAAACTTTATTGACACATTCCTGGGGTCAGATACATCACATGATCACACTGACAGAACCACAGGCACATAGACACAGGCAACAGAGCATGCACAATGTCGGCACTAGTACAGTGTATATCCACCTTTCGCAGCAATGCAGGCTGCTTTTCTCCCATGGAGACGATCGTAGAGATTCTGGTTGTAGTCCTGTGGAACGGCTTGCCATGCCATTTCCACCTGGCGCCTCATTTGGACCAGCGTTCGTGCTGGACGTGCAGACCGCGTGAGACGACGCTTCATCCAGTCCCAAACATGCTCAATGGGGGGCAGATCCGGAGATCTTGCTGGCCAGGGTAGTTGACTTACACCTTCTAGAGCACGTTGGGTGGCACGGGATACATGCGGACGTGCGTTGTCCAGTTGGAACAGCAAGTTCCCTTGCCGGTCTAGGAATGGTAGAACGATGGGTTCGATGACGGTTTGGATGTACCGTGCACTATTCAGTGTCCCCTCGACGATCACCAGTGGTGTACGGCCAGTGTAGGAGATGCTCCCCACACCATGATGCCGGGTGTTGGCCCTGTGTGCCTCGGTCGTATGCAGTCCTGATTGTGGCGCTCACCTGCACGGCGCCAAACACGCATACGACCATCATTGGCACCAAGGCAGAAGCGACTCTCATCGCTGAAGACGACACGTCTCCATTCGTCCCTCCATTCACGCCTGTCGCGACACCACTGGAGGCGGGCTGCACGATGTTGGGGCGTGAGCGGAAGACGGCCTAACGGTGTGCGGGACCGTAGCCCAGCTTCATGGAGACGGTTGCGAATGGTCCTCGCCGATACCCCAGGAGCAACAGTGTCCCTAATTTGCTGGGAAGTGGCGGTGCGGTCCCCTACGGCACTGCGTAGGATCCTACGGTCTTGGCGTGCATCCGTGCGTCGCTGCGGTCCGGTCCCAGGTCGACGGGCACGTGCACCTTCCGCCGACCACTGGCGACAACATCGATGTACTGTGGAGACCTCACGCCCCACGTGTTGAGCAATTTGGCGGTACGTCTACCCGGCCTCCCGCATGCCCACTATACGCCCTCGCTCAAAGTCCGTCAACTGCACATACGGTTCACGTCCACGCTGTCGCGGCATGCTACCAGTGTTAAAGACTGCGATGGAGCTCCGTATGCCACGGCAAACTGGCTGACACTGACGGCGGCGGTGCACAAATGCTGCGCAGCTAGCGCCATTCGACGGCCAACACCGCGGTTCTTGGTGTGTCCGCTGTGCCGTGCGTGTGATCATTGCTTGTACAGCCCTCTCGCAGTGTCCGGAGCAAGTATGGTGGGTCTGACACACCGGTGTCAATGTGTTCTTTTTTCCATTTCCAGGAGTGTATTTGGGCGGTTGAAGACGAAATCTGTAAATTAGAGGATACATTTGATGAACTTCATTCCATGGTGGCTAATCAGTCAAGGTTTAATGACACACAGGAGGAATATCATCTACTACGATCAGCTTTTGCACGCTTACAAGCTGAGTTGCGGCAAACTGCAGGGTTAATCTCGCATGTCCATAGGAAAAGAGGATGGTTAGACACAGGTGGCCGTATCCTAAAAACTGTTTTTGGGGACTGATGACGCGGAAGATATTAAAAGTATTAATGAAACGCTATGGCAGGTACAGGATAATGTGAATAGCAAATAGGGAATGCTAGATCTTCACACAACCCAACTAGAGAGTTTGGAGAAAGATGTAGTTAATAATACGCGCCCATTGCGAGCTTTGGCCACGACCTTGATATCCCACATTAAGGCCACAGCCGACAACCAATCACGACCTGGGTATAATCAAGTACCGGTTGGATAACATCGATTCACAGCTGGTAATCGCTAAGCTGCTCCGTTTTCTTGCTGATAGTATTACAGAAGCACGCATAGAAGCCGTGGAACTACAGGAGGCTTTGTTGCACGCAATGCGCCGGCACCTAACCCCGGTACTGTTACCTTCGGAACAACTTCGGGAAGGATTACGGAAAGTTCAATCGGAACTGCCCGCATCGCTGGAGCTACTGACGACATTAACAGACGAACACTTATCTCTGTACTACAAAATGGCCACTGTTACCAGTATACGGACAGGTACCCTGCTGAGAATTCATACCATTAACATGTAACGATTGTAAATTTGAATGTTATGCCTTGCATACGTATCCAGCGAAGTGGGAAATTTTGCAGAAATTCGTACAATTAACCGTATGGGAAATACTGTTAGTGGCACGTAACAGACAAGCTCATGCGTTCCTCACTGCACAAGACTTGCTGCGTTGTCGAACAGGCCCAGTTACCATCTGCCCCACGAAATTGTTACGCACTGTTCCCAAATCTTGTGAATATTCTCTATTCCACTCTCAAGATCCAGTCTCGGAGTGCCCTAAGGAAATTATAGCAGGCATGGTGCAGTTCTTTCAGCAAGTGGGTCCACATTGGGTATTTTCAGCAATGGAAAACGCAGTCGTTATTTGCGTTTGTTACGAGCAGGGTAAGCAAGGGAGTACGCAAAGAATAGGATTGCAGGGGCAGGGACTGTTAATTAACAGCACACAGAGTGACATTTCAAGGCCAACTTTCCGTTTACCAGCCGTGATTACTGGAGCTACAGTCATGAACATATCACACACATTGATCTACGTACCCGACCAGCCGGTGCAATTCGTCAAGAAAGAAAACCTTTGAATAGCACATTAAACCCGACTTTGCTCGCCTCTTTGGACCAGATGCTAGCAACTCAGGATGGACGTTTAAGTATGGAACTTCTTTATCAACGAGTGCATGAGTACCGTAATGAGCATAAGCAACGCTTACTAGTTATTGCATCATCAACCACCGCCAACTGTATTTTTATCTTTGTCGTATGCTTAGTGTACTATCGGCTCAAGAGGAAGGTAGCCCAAATTCCGCCCATTCCAATCTTTAACCTAAGGGTCCAGACAAAATCACTGAACAGTTGTGAGGCACTGCAGCAGAACATTGAGTAATGTTTATGGACAAAGATTAGACTGAGGATAGGAGTGAATGAACACAGTGTAAATAGTGAGTCAATCACATTTTGTGGTGTTTGTGAAGTGAACTGTAGTTGTTTTGACTTTTTGATTGAATTCTGGGACGATTTCGTTTCGTACGAGGGAGGAATTGTAGAGAACAAGGAGTTATTTTTAGGAAATACGGTGCGAAATTGTGATTTAGTGTGTTGCAGTGCGCGATGCGCCAGCCTCAAGGCAGACGGCGGACGAAGGCTCGCCGGCGCGTTATGCAGGTGATACAGTTTTGCAACGAGCGTCGGAATGTGGGTACGTGCGCTGCAGCCATCAGAACGCTGCAATAGCAGAATTACGCAAGCGCGGGCCGCGTGTGGCGGGGTTGCGTTAGCCAACTCATCGAGAACCTTCTAACAAACATGCCGCCGCGTAACTGGCGGATTCAGCAGCGGGCTGCACGATTTAAGGGCATCGGAGGTGGGCGTCGGCATTCGGTTCGACCGATTGGGCGTTTGGTGGCTGTTACGTTGTCGTCATCTGTGACGCTGTCTCTGAGGACCGGCCGGCGGAGTTTGTTGCCCTCTGCTGCACCGGCGACTCCCGGCGTCGTCAAAAGCCGCCGTGTCTGCGAGCCTGGCCGGGCCTCGTGCCGCTACCTCCTACCGCCTGCACACCTGCTGACCAAGCACAGCGCCACGTTCCCCACAATGCATGCATCAGCATGTCTCCACCACGACACGAACGGTGGGGCTGAGCTACCGGAAAATGTATTGGAAGAACCAACAATAAAGAGGAAGATTGCCGAAAACAGCCACCTTCTTCTACCCAGCCATGCCCTACAACCCCGACCACGTCACCCACTTCAGTCATCCTATTACACATTTGCAGGAACAAAAATTTTTGGACAGTGCTTCCACACCAGCAGCAGCAGCAGTTCAGTAAGAGCCAATCAGAATGCTCCATTCATTCACAATACATCCTTTGCGCTGGCATTTAGGAGCCTGAACATAGCGATGAGAACGTTTACCGTTTCTGAGACGTATGTTGATAGCAGGACATCGCAATTTCCAGAAAGGGTAGGACGTGACGGACGGGGTGCCACATTAGGAGCATCAGGACGAATGCATTTGGCGTTATTCTGGGCTACTTTCGCAAACAGTTTCTGTCAGGACAAGAATTTCCATGTGGACAACCTGCGACATCATGAAAGCTCTTACAAAAGCGACCATTAACTATTTCTGCAACACTTTAAAACTTCCGAGAGGTAGACTTGGCTGTTATTTACATAGCCATGTGAAGGCAGTATAATATTGAAAACGTTTTATATGCACCTGCGATGGTGAGTCGCTATGTGAACGTTTCACGGTGTTGTGTCAGCCATGTTGGGCAGGTGAATGCATGCACGGCTAGATGCAGGTCGCATATTATGTTAGGCTCACTAGGAACAATGCACCCTCTTCTGTCCTGGGAAGCACTACAATACATTTATACAGGGCGTTACAAAAAGGTACGGCCAGACTTTCAGGAAACATTCCTCACACACAAAGAAAAAAAATACGCGACATGTGTCCGGAAACGCTTAATTTCCATGTTAGAGCTCATTTTATTACTTCTCTTCAAATCACATTAATCATGGAATGGAAACACACAGCAACAGAAAGTACCAGCGTGACTTCAAACACTTTGTTACAGGAAATGTTCAAAATGTCCTCCGTTAGCGACGATACATGCATCCACCCTCCATCGCATGGAACCCCTGATGCGATGATGCAGCCCTGGAGAATGGCGTATTGTATCACAGCCGTCCACAATACGAGCATGAAGAGTCTCTACATTTGGTACCGGGGTTGCGTAGACAAGAGCTTTCAAATGCCCCCATGAATGAAAGTCAAGAGGGTTGAGGTCAGGAGAGCGTGGAGGCCATGGAGTTGGTCCGCCTCTACCAATCCATCGGTCACCGAATCTGTAGCTGAGAAGCATACGAACACTTCGACTGAAATATGCAGGAGCTCCATCGTGCATGAACCACATGTTGTGTCGTACTTGTAAAGGCACATGTTCTAGCAGCACAGGTAGAGTATCCCGTATGAAATCATGATAACGTGCTCCATTGAGCGTAGGTGGAAGAACATGGGGCCCAATCAAGACATCACCAACAATGTCTGCCCAAACGTTCACAGAAAATCTGTGTTGATGACGTGATTGCACAATTGCGTGCGGATTCTCGTCAGCCCACACATGTTGCTTGTGAAAATTTGCAATATGATCACGTTGGAATGAAGCCTCATCCGCAAAGAGAACATTTGCACTGAAATGAGGATTGACACATTGTTGGATGAGCCATTTGCAGAAGTGTACCCGAGGAGGCCAATCAGCTGCTGATAGTGCCTGCACACGCTGTACATGTTACGGAAACAACTGGTTCTCCCGTAGCACTCTCCATACAGTGACGTGGTCAACATTATCTTGTACAGCAGCAACTTCTCTGACGCTGACATTAGGGTTATCGTCAACTGCACGAAGAATTTCCTCGTCCATTGCAGGTGTCCTCGTCGTTCTAGGTCTTCCCCAGTCGCGAGTCATAGGCTGGAATCTCCCGTGCTCCCTAAGACGCCGATCAATTGCTTCGAACGTCTTCCTGTCGGGACACCTTCATTCTGGAAATCTGTCTCGATAGAAACGTACCGCGCCACGGCTATTGCCCCGTGCTAATCCATACATCAAATGGGCATCTGCCAACTCCGCATTTGTAAACATTGCACTGACTGCAAAACCACATTCGTGATGAACACTAACCTGTTGATGCTACGTACTGATGTGCTTGATGCTAGTACTGTAGAGCAATGAGTCGCATGTCAACACAAGCACCGAAGTCAACATTATCTTCCTTCAATTGGGCCAACTGGCGGTGAATCGAGGAAGTACAGTGCATACTGACGAAACTAAAATGAGCTCTAACATGGAAATTAAGCGTTTCCGGACACATGTCCACATAACATCTTTTCTTTATTTGGGTGTGTGAGGAATGTTTCCTGAAAGTTTAGCGGTATCTTTTTGTAACACCCTGTATAGCGCGACCTGTGATGTAAGTATAACACTGAGAACCTTTTAGCTGCGTTTGCAAGGGTGAGTTGCTCAGCAATTAAGTCTTCGCTGGATCGCAGGTAGAGAGGCATCGCGCCTGCAACGGTATATACGTACGCGTCCAGAGGGTTACTTGGCTCTTACTTACATAGACAAATGATGTCAGTATAATACTCAAAGAACTCTAACTGTATACTTAAAAATAGACGTAACTTACTCTTGCTGGCTGCAAAGTGCTTGTGCGATGTTGGCGGAGTCAGCATGTGCATGGGTTGGAGCCTCTGATATGTTGCAGTTGACGATAGTTCGAAAGCGTTTCTTATGTGCGTTGAGTGTTTGTGCACAGTATTATTTTCGATTGTTTAAGCATTGTGAGCATGTTTCCAGAGCCTTTTACACGCACTATTTTCTGACAATTTACGAGTTATTTGTGTGTCTGTACATCAGTGTTCTGCATTATTTCGGTGGTTTACGAGTAGTTTGCAGGTCTGTAGGGTGTGAAATGCTTTATTTCGGGAATTTGCGAGTTGTTTATGTGTCTGCACATCAATGTATTGCATTATTTCGGTGATTCACGAGTAGTTTTCAGCTCTCTGTACTGTGCATTGTGAACCAAAGCACGTCAGGTCGAGAGTTTTGTATCAGTGTAATAAATGAACCACGTGAAATCCATCCCTAAATAAATTATTCGAAATTAAACAAAGTACACTCCTTCCTCTCTCCAGCAGCCAAGAACACGCTGAGTCCGTTTCCTGCCATTTTTCCCCCAAACCACCATGGGACGACAGTGCCCTCTGATGGCAGTACTATGTACTAGGTCAGTTGTAATCCGGTCCTCATGGTGAACACACTGGATGGAGCTACTGCCTCAAACTGTTTAAATAAAGAGTGTCTGCAAAATAAAGACTTAGGTCCATCATATCTAGCAGCCCAGCACAGGCTGAGTCCTTTTCCCACCAATTCCAAGGAACTGGTGGCGGGTGGAAGACTTAAGTTAGTGGAGGTAGCCACGTGACCTATTTTCCAGCCATTGTCTTAGGTTAGTGGAGGTAGCCCGAGTGACCTTTTTCCGCCAAAATTTGAACTTCTCGCAATTTTCTGGGGGAGTGGGGAGGGGGAAGAAGGGGGTTAGGATAGTGGAGGTAGCCCAACTGACCTATTTTCCCGTCAAAATGTGAACTTCCCGCCATGACGTCATTGCGACATTTTAATATCTATGGCCGCCATCCTGGATACGCCGTCTTGAATAAATGTAGCAACAATGCAGAGGTGGTGTTACCGCCCTTGTCCCCCCACTTGTGTTCATTTCAATTCTGCGTATTTGTAATTGAAATCCCTAAGTATTTATTTGAATTTACAGCCTTCAGATTTGTGTGAGTCATCCTGTAATCGATATTTTGCGGATTTCTTTTAGTACTCATGTGAATAACTTCACATTTTTCTTTATTCAGGGTCAATTTCCACTTTCACCACGGTACAGATATCTTATCTAAATCGTTTTCCAATTCGTTTTGGCCATCTGATGACTTTAGAAGCCGGTAAATGACAGCATCATCTGCAAACAGCCTAAGATGGCTACTGAAATTGTCTCCTATGTCGTCAATATAGATTAGGAACAATAGAGGGCCTATAAGACGTCCTTGGGGAACGCTGCATGTTACTCCTGTTTTACTCGATGACGTTCTGTCTATTACTACGAACTATGTCCTTTCTGACAGAAAATCACAAATCAAGTCGCACAACTGAGGCGATATTCCATAGGCATGCAGTTTGGTTATAAGACACATGTGAAGAACGGTGTCGGAAGCCTTTTGGAAATGTAAATATATGGAATCAATTTGATATCCCCTGTCGATAGCACTCATACTTCATGAGTAGTTGTGTTTCTCAAGAATGATATTTTCTGAATCTGTTCCGACTATGTGTCAATAAATCGTTTTCTTCAAGGTACTTCATAATGTTCAAATATAGTATATGTTCCAAAACCCTACTGCAAATCGACGTTAGTGATATGGGCCCATAATTCAGCTCCCCTTTTTGGGTATTGATGTGACTTGAGCAATTTTCCAGTCTTTAGGTACGGAGCAAACGCTTGTATATAAGTGCTAAATATGCAGCTATTGTATCAGCATTCTCTGAATGGAACCTGACAAGTATACAATCTGGACTGGAGGCCTTGTCTTTATGGGTGATTTAAGCTGCTTTGCTATGTCATGGGTATATAGCTCTATTTTCTTATTTTGGCAATTGTTGTTGATTGGAATTCAGAATTATTTACTTTGTCTTCTTTGGTGAAGGAGATTTGGAAAACCGTGTTTACTAACTCTGATTTAATGGCACTATCATCAGTGACATCACCGTTGTTATCGCCCAGTTAAGGTATTGATTGTGTCTTGCCACTGGTGTGCTTTATGTGGTTTCTACCAGATTCAGACACAGAATCTCGTTGTGGAAACTAACAAAAGCATCTCGCATTGAAGTACACACTACATTTCGAACTTCCGCAAAACTTTGCCAATCTTGGGGATTTTGTGTTCTTTTATATTTGGCATGCTTTTTTCGTTGCTTCTGCAACAGCGATCTGATCCGTTTTGTGTGTCTTGGGGGATCAGTACTATCACTTATTAAATTATGTGGTATATATCTCTCAACAGCCGTCGATCTATCTCTTTGAAATCATTCCACATCTTTTCTACACTTACATGACTAGATTGGAAGGGGTGAAGACTGTCTCTTTAAAAGGCGTTAAGATCATTTTTATCAGCTTTCTTAAAGAGATATACTTTGTGTTTCTTTTTGATGGCTGTAGGTGTTACGGTATTCAGCCTAGCAGCAACTGCCTTGTGGTCGCTAATTCCTGTATTTGTCAGAATACTCCCTATTTGTCCAAGATTATTTGTTGCTAAGAGGTCAAGTATGTTTTCGCAACCATTTACACTTCGAGTGGACTCATCAGCTAATTGTTCAAAATAATTTTTTGATAAGTATTCAGTACAATTTTGGATGACCTTTTATGCCTGCCACCGGTTTTAAATGTATAATTTTTTCATCATATCGAGGGTAGATTGAAGTCACCACCAACTATAATTGTATGAGTGGGGTACCTATTTGTAATGATACTCAAGTTTTCTTTGAACTGTAGAGCAACTATCTCTTCTGAGTTGGGGGAGGGGGGGGGCGTAAATAGATCCAATTGATAGTTTAGTCTGGCTGTCAAGTACAAACTCTACAAATACTATTTTACAGGAGCTATCTACTGCAATTTCACTGCTGCATGGGATAGCTGCGTTGTCTAAGGCATCTTATCACGGTCCACGGGGCTACCCCTGTCAGAGGTTCGAGTCCTCCCTTGGGCATGGGTGTGTGTGTTGTCTGTAGTGTAAGTTAGTTTAAATAGTGTGTGAGCTTAGGGACTGATGACCAAACTAGTTTGGTCCCATAAGACCTTGCCATAAATTAATAAATTTCAATTTCACTATAAGGTAAAATACTTCTGACAGCACCAGATAAAAAATTATCAATACTATGTAAGTGATCGATATTGAGCTTCATTTTAATTGATCTTGATTTAGTTTTGCCACTAGGTAGTGAAGTATAATCAGTGGTGAAGTTATTCATTTATATAGATAAAAACTTTAAAAGGAATAATATTTTTATAGTCACCAACAATTATCATCAACATCTAAACACATACCTAATTTTCTCTTTCCATACATTATGCCCCCAAGTGCAGATGCTGCTAATTTTTCTCCAACTGAATTATCAGAATCTTGCATTCTTTCTTTTGCAACTAAATAAAATTCTTGATCTGCTCCATACCTTTTATCTAAATCTTTATTATCTCTATAACCATTATCTCGTTTTTTGCAAGCTTCATCAAATGTATTTCTATCTAATCTTTCTTCTAATGTTATTCCTGGACCACAATAATTATAATCAGAGAGAAGCATTTCTTATATTAATTTATTAATTAAAGTATTAAGTAATACTTTTCCATATTTTTCAGTTTACCAAAACATCTGTGGCAAGTTATTAAAAATCTGATCAAATACTGAATTCTTTTAGGATTGTTTATAATAGAAACACTCTGTGTTATTCCCTCTTTTCCATAATGGTAATTTTTTATATGTCCAGCCAATTTTCCCATGAATAACTGATAATCTACCAACTAAATTTAATGTCATTCATCCAAATATATTCAGCTGGGTTTTCTGTATATTTTTATTCAGCCTACACATCTTTTCATCCTCATTTTTCAGTGAGTCTGGTAGATTTCTTTGCCTCAATGCTGGAAAAAATCATCAACGATTTCTTTTATCAAATGTTTATATTTGTCACCATACCTTGATTTTACTTTATTTGGAGTATTATCAGATTATAATGTCCTGAATGGTACAATATATCCTCATAATTTCATAAATCAGTACAAGTAAATCTTGTATTCATGTCATCTACAGTGATCTGTTTTAGTTAAGAGATTCATTATTCATGTGATCCTTCACATGTCTTATTACAAACTGTTAATTATGTTTATCAAATTTTACTGGCACTTTACTAACAAATATCAAGGCACCAACTGGTATTAGCTCAAAAACTCTGTCTTCACTGTTGTTGATATATAATAGCATTCTTTCACTTTTATTTATTGTTCTAACATCACCCTCCTTTATTTTCTTAGCAGCTCCCTAGCTTGAGTATCTCTTTCTATCTTTAACCTCTTGTTCACATCTTGTCAATAAATCTTGCATTTATGATTCACTTAATGTATAGTCATGTTGAAGACTATCACATTGTTTAATTTGTGGCATATTCCCAATTCGACTTGATAATGATGAATGTATGGAACAATCTCTTTTTCAGCTTTTCTATTTTAGTCCAAAGCTTTCAGGATACTATCTCCTACTCTTTCAGTTCCTTCTTTAGCTTTTTTAGTTGCATCAATAACAGTATGTTCTTCTTGTTTATATTTTTCATATTATGTTATTGGTTGTTTTTTCAAAATGTGAACCTTTCTTTCAATTCTTAAAATATTTTTCCATTTTTGGTTAGCATTTTTGCAACCTCTGGATAATATTTACAAAATATTCATTATAAACAAAAATCATTGATGAAATTTAATTTTTATGAAGGATTTATAATAATTAATAATTCTACTTTTACACTAATTTAAAAAGTGGCAACCAAAACTATCTGGTCCACATATAACTTCAGCACTAGACCATGAAAAATTTGTATAATGTTGACCATACTTGGGTTCAAATATTTCAAATTTTTCATATTTTTTCAAGTAGTGAAGAGCTTCTTTAAATTCATTTATATGTTGAGGTGAAATAACATCATTCATAGTCTAATAGATCTACAATATCATCTTTTAAAGAACTCATTTAATATGGAAATCTTTTATACAATATCTGTATTTCCCTTCATTATAATTCCTAGTCATATCTGTTGCAAAATATCCAAACTGATCATTCAACATTTACTACAAATTTCTTTAGAATCATCAAGTTTTAAATCACTACCAAGAAAATCATTGTAGGTATGGCTTAAATTTGTAACATCTTGTCTAAAAATATTTAAAAAGTTTAGATTAGCCCTTAGTAACTATTTGGTATTTTTGAATATATCTGAGCCCAATGAAAACAATTTACTCCCTTATGTCTTCCTCTAGTTACATATTCTCTAACTAGATGATTTGAGAGTGAGGTCATCGAATATTACAAGTGAATTATCTTGGCATTGGTCTAGTAGTACGATATCATCATTGTTTCCAATAAATCTAATAACCCCCTCATTATTTTTATCTTGAATTTTTTTCACATTTTATACAGTCTTGAAGATTTTTTTGATCTAAACTTTTTGAATAACGTTACAAGTGATTTGTTTTCTTTCAGTTTAAACATCCTGAAGCTGGAATAACATTGTCAGTCATTAATAATGTTTTTCGACAACCATTTGGACTATTATAGGACATTAAACAGACTTAGTTAAAAGCTTACCATGTTTATTTTTTATTTATTCTCTGGAATTCTTATTTTTGGTTCCCTTTTTTCACTTTATTAAATAAAATTTTGTTAATAGTAAATCGGTTGCTTATTTTAGTTGAGTGAGAAGTCATCTGTTCTCAAAAAAATTGACTGTACCTATTTGAGAAAGTTTCAATAATGTTGCACTAGTTGGTTTTTATAGATTTCTTACTCCAAATGTTTCACAGAAAATAGGGTAGAAATTTCTGCTCATCAATATAGCTGAAAAGGTTGGAAAAATTCATCGATTCAGAAAGGTCAATTCTTCACATTAAAGCAAAGAAAATTTAGTATTGCAGACGCTGTGAACTATATGTGGGCATCTAAGAGCTGTTACTGTATTAATAGCTTTAGTATTGTATTACTTATTGTTCCTCATATATTTGTTTGGGAACATGGCATTCTGTTGAATGCAAGTATTGACACTCACAAATAATGAAATAGGCATAATATCCTCAAGAAGGACACTAAGCGCCTGAAACCAATGAAGAAATTAAATTTCTTTCATGCAACAGGTTGCTAATTATTTTATTATAGTTAAAATTTAAATAGAATTATTATTGAGAGTGATGTTCTAAGCATTCTGCGTGGTGTCTGTTTGTTCTATATCGTGTCTCCCTACCACTTTTGTGCAACGACACTCTGAGGGTTTTTTAGGGAATTGAATAGTTTGAACCTGGGACCTGTTGCTGGTAAGGAGACGCCAGACCACACAGGACATGTAGAATTCAGAAGAGTTAAGTGAGAATAGCGATGATATAACCAAATACTTAATGATTTCAGTGTCAGCCCCGCTGCACTCCCTGTAAAAGAATCTTAATACTTACTAAATTTACTGGAAGGGGTTCAAGGATTTCTTATTTTTAGTTAGCTGGTAAAATAACGTCGAAAAAGCAGTTAAGTTTACCATTGGAAGTTGTATTCTACTCACAAAACATTGTTTATAAATTGCACTATTGATAAAAGGAAATGTTTTAATACAGGATGGTAAAAACCAACTGTGTTCAACAAAATTTTGAACGAATATTCCCTGAATAGGTTTCCAAGTTCTACAGCGGATCGAAGGATGACCTATGCCATATCACATCTATAATCTAGGTTTAAATTAAGTTTCACAAAAGAGAAAACTATCAAAATGGTCTACAGTCACCCTCAATTATCTTTAATTACTTATCTAACTTGTCGTAAATTACAGTGGCTGATGTGGCTTCTCGATAACTATATAACAGAAAAATCATCGCTTTTCAGATTTTTACTTCAAGTGGCAAATGTGAACACCATGAGCTTTAATTGACGATCGACACTAGTATTACGCAAAAAGGGGTTGTAACAGATGAGACTTCTGCAGTTCTGAGTGAAGCCTTATGCGCTCAGACATGCGGCATTGCGTGTGTTCATTACCTTGTCGGTGTTCGTCAGGGGGCGGCGGCCGGCGCAGCTCCGTCCAGCTCGCCCTCTCGGAAGCAACTCTCTCTTAGCTTCTCCTTACTACAATTTACCGAAGTTGGTTTAAAAAAACTATCTGGCTGTGTTTTCATCTGACCAGTCAGGGTCTCAATGTTAACCTTAAGCTCCGCCTACAAAAATTCTGTCTATCCAATGAGAAACGTTACACTTTTCGTGGTGGGGCAACGTTTTTAAAGTTTGCAACGTAACAGAGAAGCGAAAAAGTCTCACGCTAAAACTTGCAGCTGGTGTGGTCCTTTTAGCATTATCGTAAGATCTATACTGTTCTTCTGGAGGGCTGTAGCTTTTAACATGGGCTGGGGGGTGGTCCTAACGTAACAGAGACGCGAAAAAGTCTCACACTAAAACTTGCGGGTGGTGTAGCCCTTTTTGTGTTATCGTAAGATCTATACTGTTCTTCTGGAGGGCTCTAGCTTTTAACATGGGCTGGGGGGTGGTCCTAACGTAACAGAGACAGGAAAAAGTCTCACGCTAAAACTTTCAGGTGGTGTGGTCCTAGCAGCTGGCGACGTGGGTGTCCATCCGTCCCATATCGTAGGGCCTTCCAGCTTAACACGGTTCTGCTCTCGGCTTCTGTTCTCGTTTCTGCCCTCGGAACTGCGTTTGTCTCACGGTGGGAAGGTATGACATGCATTTAGGCATTCTTGTGTTAGTCTGTGGTATTCCATTTGCTCACTCGTTACTCGTATTACTTTGGTTAATTTAATGTCACGATTTATTTGGGGCTATGTGACATACTACTGGATTTGCTTATCTTGTCAGGGTTTTCATGGAAGGTGTTGGATTTGCCTGACACCTTACATATTACCACCCTTCAAACTTAATATTTGCACTAAAGTTAGGCAATGATTGAAGCGTTGTCTAAGTCAGTCAAAAATTATTGCTTTATCTAAATTTTGTTGCCTACTGTTCAGCCACATTATTCTGGTTCTGTGCTAGTTTGTATTACTAATTTATATTTTTATATTCTTCCACATTATTCTTAATAATGACAAGAGAAGAATATTTTATGCTATTATTAATTTTTAATTATTTTCTTTATTTATTTAAGTGTGAAGTTTGTTTTTTAAGAAGTTTGTTATCGAAAGTGAGGAGTCTTTCACATCGATTTGCTTAGAAATATATTTTTTTATAAATGTAGTAATTAAGTAAAATCTATTCCTAACACATTTTCTAAATACTATGTACAAGTAGAATGTTTTTGTTTCTAGACACTCATTTCAACATTGTTACACTAACAAATAAGAATTATTTCCAAGAATTGCTTTGACAAAGAAATATACATACACAAGTATTGAGATATTATCCTAACAAATGGTATAAATGTTAAAAAAAAGGGAAAACACCCAACAAGATAATTTTTTATTCTTTGTTTTTATAAGGAGAAAATAAGTAAAATATAGTTATTCTTTTATTTTTATGAGGTGAAAATAAGTGGCATATAGTTTTAGTGTTTATTATGCCTTACTTTTGTTCTTTATATACTGTCCATTGCAGAATTAATGACTTATTTTTATCGATAGTCTATTTTTTTATTTAAGTCCATAGTCAATGACTGTTATTTTGTAGTTTATTAGCTGTCTGGGGTGCTTAACTTATTTAGTTTTTCACACGTTTCTTTTGCACAATTCCTACATAACATAATTTGATTTTACACATTCGCACAATCCTATGAATGTTTAAGCATGAGGTTGGCGAATGTTTTTTTACAAAGGTGATGGACTTGAGCGAGATGGATGTGGCAAGTATTTGATGTACAGCTTCGTTCGTCGTTCCTTGTTGGCTTTGCAAGTGTGTGTTGCTGTTGTGGAGGTCCCATAATGGAATTGAGCTGTGAGTGCAGAATCTTGTGGTTTACTGGCTTTGTATGCGTGAAAGTCATCGTTATGTGTCGCTGAAAGCGGTCGTTTTTCGTTGTAATACTTCGCAGACGACTAGTTTACAATAGGATAGGGATTTGGGAAGGTATGTCGTCTATTCTTCACCCATCTTCTTTCTTGATCTCAATCTTGCGAATCTTCAACTTCTGTTCTTCCTGCTTTTTCTCTGCTTCTTACTTGATTCTTGGTTCTTCTCTGGGCAGGATATGGAAATATTTATTGATAACTAGTCGCTTTGAAGTTCTCCTCTTTGTAACTGTTTGATAAATTGTTTGGGCGTGTCATTTTTACTTTGTGGACGTTTTCTTCCATTTCGTGCATCAGTGTGCTGATTAATAGCAGTAGTGTGACTTTTACACATATATTTTGCCAGTGGTGGCTTGCCCAAGCGGTCTTCTCGTCGGGCCGTTTTTTGCTTGCTCCGTTCATTCGGGGCTCTCGGAGACCCGGCGTTCGGCGTCCTGTCGAGTCACTGCAGGGTGTTCCGTCCCAGCAGGGTTCCGCCTAGCGGTTATCTTTATTGCCCACTTCAGTTACAAGGGCCTTCTGTTGGTCGCGCTGTCCTTTCCCTTCTCGCGACGCTTCTGCCTTGTATGAATCGTGTCTTGCTAATTACGTCCTATTCTTCCTTGATACTTCTCGCATTGCAACTTGTGGATTGTTGCATCTGGTCTTTGCTGAAGTTTTTACAATGGTTCTTACAAAAAGTTTTACTTATAATCATCTGACATATGTCTATTACCTACATTATTTTACGCCTTCTTAAAAAGCTTTACAAATTTTGGCGTCCTTTCCATGTTACAATTCTAAGATATTTTGAGTCTTAACTTATACAAGAAACCTCAAATTCGTTTTTTATTTTTGTGTAGTGTCATGGTGTATAGCATTTTAGTATTTCATGCTTTTAGACTATCTACACTTTATCCCTTCACCTTAATCTATGGTACTATTGGTGTTATTATTGAAACTACCTTCTTTTTCCCACCTTCCTCTCTCTTCATTCTTCTTTCTCCTGACGATCTCTTCTGCAACATAATCTTGAAATATTGTGCTGATTATTTACCAGTAATAAAATTAATCTTCAAACTTTTTGATATGGCTCACATGGTGATGTCCTAAGGTTTTGCCTGTTTTTGTGTTCATTAGTTCCACAGCATTATCATGAGCAATTCGGCTAATTATGACAGGTCCTTTGTATGCAGCGTAAAACTTATGTATTTTGTGTTTCTGTTTGCTGGAGAGTTGGTGTGTTTTTACAAATACTTTGTGGCCTACTGAGAATGTTCTTTTAATTGCTGTTCTATCTCCTCTTTCTTTTCTTTTAATGGCTGCCTTTCTGATGTTGGAGAGTGCTGTTGCTATTACTTGTTTGTGCTGTCTATGTGGTACAATAGGAAATCTAACATTTTTCTGGTTATGTTTGGGGGTTCAATATTTTTAAGAACAGTAACTGGAGGTAGTAGTGTAGTGCTATGTGGCATTTCATTTATTACTTCTTGAAAATCTTTAAGGTATATATCCCAAGTGTTGTGTCTTTTGCTTGCATATAATCGACATAAAGTGCCTATGTCCCTCATAGATCTTTCTGCTGGATTTACGCTAGGTTTGTACTTAGATATGTAGATGGGTTTTATTTTGTGTTGTTTTAACGTGTTCTGCCATTGCACTGATTTGTATTGTGGGCCATTATCCGAAATTATTCGTTCCACTCGACCTACTTGTCTGAGAAAATCTAGTCCAAATGCTTTACTTATAGTACGACCTGTTGCCCGTTTTAATGGTGTCAAGGTAACATATTTAGAAGTGAGTTGCAAAACGACAAATATGAAAATATATCCATTTTTTGTGTGTGGCAGGGGCCCCATCAAATCTGTTGCAGCTATTTGTTTTAATCTTTTAGCGATTATTGGAAACATAGGTGGTTTGGTTTGGAAACATAGGTGGTTTGGTTTGGAAAGTGACGTGTTTAGCCCTCAAACATTTTTTGCATTTGACTAATACTGTTCTAATTCGTCTTTCCATATTAGGAAAATGGCTTGTTTGTTTTAATTTTAAAAAGCATTTCTTTGGTCCAAAGTGGCCATTACTTAAATGTGTATACCATTCTAATTCTTCATCCTCTTTATCTCACGTCATTCTTAATTGTTTGTTTATAACTGGTATTTCTTCTAATTTTAGCTTTTGCTCAAAGAGAAGTATGACATTCCCGAATGTTACGCTACCTTTCCCCTTATCTATTATCGCTCGTCTCTCATTTAAAAAATCTGCACCTATAACCAAACCTACAGTTAGTTTAGGTATAATCACGAAGTTGGCTTCGATGTTTTGACCTTGGCACGAAAGAGTTAACCTTGTTTGTCTCGTAACTTCCGCAGCATTGTTTCTAATAGGACCTCTTACTTTAATCTTACGTGTTTTCAGAACTGGCAATTCCTCATTGGGATTACACTGCATGAATAAATTTTCTGAGATCGCAGTCAGTTCACTTCTGCTATCAGTTACAATATTGAGTGGGATATGCTTTACCATGGCCTTCACAATTGGTTGAATTTGAAAGGGTTGGTTCTGTTCTTCTTCTTCTTGCATCAACGAATCCTCCACTGAATCATACATGAGTCTTTTTAGGAATTTCCCTTGTGAATTCGAACTTTCTGTAGGATAAGCTTCGACAGCTACTTCTCTCTCTTTTATTTCCTCTTCTCTATTTCTTCCTTCATTTACGCTTTCTTCAACATCCTCTACTTTTTTCTCATCCTCGTCTATCTTCTCCTTCTTCGTCGCTACTTCCACATAATCGCATCTAAATGCTCTAATTATCGCTTCATAACTTCCTTCATTATATACGTTGGGTTGTGTGCCCACTCGTAACTTATTTTCAACTTCTGTCGACTGCGCATTATCCTCATTGAATTCGCTTTCCCTGGTTTCCATCTGAAATAGCTCTGCAATACTCATTATTTCGTCCTTTCCTCCTACATTCGTTGTGCATGCTTCTGGTAATTCATCTTCCTTGTCAGTATTCTCCCAATTAATTTCATCCCAACACGATATTGTTATTTTCTTGTCTTCGTTTTCATCTGGTCCCTGTGGATTTGTTTCTTCCTTCTCTTCTCGTGATAAGGTTTTTACTTCTCTGTTCAAGGTGCTGCAATTGTCCTGGGTCAGTGCGTCATTCTCTTTGGCATGGGCGCTTAGCTGTCAATTCGAACGTTTATCGGGGTTTGGTGGTCTTACCTCCACCTCTTCTATCTTTATTCTCTTTTCTTGTTCAGCTTGTTGATAGTGGTTTCTTTGTTGATAATTTCTCGGTCTATTGGTTCTCCAGTACCTGTTCCGGTTGTCGTTATTCCCTCTGTAATAATTGTTGCCATTCCTGGGTGAATTATAGTTATTGCCATATTCTCTTCTAAATCCATAACCGGTTCTTTGTTGAAATCTATTGTCGTTTCTTGGTGCGAAATTATCACATGGTTCGTAATTATTGTTTCTTCGTACTGTGTTTTGTGGATTCCACTGCTTTTTGCTTTCGTTTTCACGTGCGCTTCGTCTTTTTCTTGCGTCATCTTCCGAAAATATGAACTCTAGTTCCCTTAGAATACATTTAAATGCTTCGACGTCATTGCCTCCGCGACCTACTAATGATTGCTGGTATTTCAATGGTAGCTTCATCGCGCATAATTTAATCAACTCTCCGTCACTGTATGGTACATCTAAGCATTGATTTTTCTTTGCCATTAATTCGAAAACTTTCACGGGACTCTTCTCTCCTGAATTTTCAAAATATGGGTTCTGTAATAATTCGTACTTCACTCTGTTCTGTGCTTCGCTGGACCAATATCGTGAGAGAAACTTCTCTCTGAAATCTTCGTACGATCGGCGTGTCGCTGCAACATTTTGCATGGTTTCTGCGACTGTTCCTGACATGTGTGCACATTTAAAATCTAACTTGTGTGCTAGCGTCCAGTGTTCTGGTAATCCTACTCGGAATTGTTCAATAAAAGTTCGTGGATGTAATGAGTTTCCTTCTCGAAAGTGTTGAAATTTTCTGACTGTGAGGAAATGATCGTTGTCGTACTTAGTCATAGTTCCATATGAAATTCGCGATTCTTCGCCACTTTTGTTTCTGATCATTTCTCCCGTCGTTCTTTCCGGTTGTGGTAGATCCATTGGATATTGTCCACTGTAACTTTCGCCTACCCTTGCGTAGTATCGTTGGAGTGGTACGCAATAATTTTCTTCCATCGGTTGTTAACGTGTAGCTGAATGCATTGCACTGTACTCTTCGCGACCTGGCTTTCCATTGTCACGTATGTTACTTTCCGGCTGTGACTGAAAACGCAAATGCATGATATCTTCGTTAACTGCTTGTTTTTCCGGTGCTGTTACAGATACGGATGTGGTTGCAGACTCTGTGCTTGTTCGCTCCTGTTCACTACGCTCTTCAATGGTTTGCAACAACTCTGTTCGCAATTTCTGAAACTGTCGCTTCGTTTGCGCTTCTGTTTTGACTATGCGGTTATCATATCTTTTCAGCGCTGCTTTTGTGATACGTTTGTGTAACACACTGTTTTCAACAATTTCACGCTCTGTACCTGCTGCTTGTCTAGTAACTTCGTTTATCTGTTTCTCTAGTTTCTTGACTTCTCCCTGGGTGTTGTTACGTAATGTTTTGATCTCCTCCTGAGTGTCATTAGGCAATGTTTGTACGTCCACTTGTACCTTGTCAATGTCTGTTCTCAATTGATTGTAACCTGTTATTAAGTTTCCTATCACCTCTCGAGATTCTTTTGCCTCGTCTTAGGTGTAACTGAATTTTTTTGTTTTGTTCTTTAATCTCACGCATTTGTCTCGTGGTTTCTGCATTCTGAATTTGAATTTGGTTCGCTATGTCTTTATTTTGTCTTGTCATGGTTTCCGTAATTTGTTGTAGTAATTCTGCCAGATTGGTGGGTCCTATTGCGTTTTCTTCCGACGTCCTACGCTCTGTGTTTTCGCCCAATTGTTGGTTTGCAACCGATTGCATTGAACTGTGTGGTGACACGTTTCTGCTCGCATTCCTTGTACTCTGTGTTGAGGAAGCTCTGATTACTTGTACTATGGGTTCTACGTATTCAAGACGCAAGTTAGAATCCTCATCGACTGTCTCTCTACTTTCCTGCTCCTCTGTCGTATGCTGACTTACCTTTTCTATGCCTTGGCGTACATTATCCTCGTTATGGTGCGTTATATGTCCTATTTCTCGCGATACTGCATCGTCTGTTGTACTGTCCTCTATTCTCTGTCCATTCTCATGCTGGGTCTCTACCTCAATTCGGTCAAGGTCTCGATCTGCCATTGCTAATTTTTCCAAATCCCTTATTTTCTGTTTTAAAAGCAATTCACGCGCCCTACTTCGAGTCAACATGCGCTCATACGTTCTCACGCGTTTCATAAACTTTTTGTTCACACAACTTGACACTACCAAGACTGACAATCCATTCACTTACTTGTTGGGTCAGAACCAACTTGTCAACGATGTATACGCCACCTGTGCGCTTGCATTGAGGAGAAAACTTAATTCTAACAATATTAAAACTCACAACTTAATTATGCTATTGTCTCTGACACTTTCTTACTATCTCTCACTGCAGCTACTGTTTTCGAGTATTTAAAACTTTAGGAAAAATAAATTTTTTACCACGAAAATTTTTCAACAGGATATTTATCTGACCTAGTTAGGCATGTGGTCGACCTTCAATCATGGTATTTTACCATCCTGGCAGGGTCGCCATTTTCTAAACATTCTGCATGGTGTCTGTTTGTTCTATATCATGTCTCCCTACCACTTTCGCGCAACGACGCTCTGAGGGTGTTTTTTAGGGAATTGAATAGTTTGAACCTGGGACCTGTTGCTGGTAAGGAGACGCCAGACCACACAGGACATGTAGAATTCAGAAGAGTTCAGTGAGACTAGCAGTGATATAGCCAAATACTTAATGGTTTCAGCGTCAGCTCCGCTGCACTCCCTGTAAAAGAATCTTAATACTAACTAAATTTAGTGGAAGGGGTTCAAGGCTTTCCTATTTTTAGTTACCCGGTAAAATAACGTCGAAAAAGCAGTTAAGTTTACCATTGGAAATTTTATTCTACTCACAAAGCATCGTTTATAAATTGCACTATTGATAAAAGGAAATGTTTTAATACAGGATGGTAAAAACCAACTGCATTCAACAAAAATGTGAACAAATATTCCCTGAATAGGTTTCCAAGTTCTACAATGGATCGAAGGATGACCTATGCCATATCACATCTATAATCTGGTTTAAATTAAGTTTCACAAAAGAGAAAACTATCAAAATGGTCTACAGTGACCCACAATTATCTTTAATTACTTATCTAACTTGTCGTAAATTACAGTGGCTGATGTGGCTTCTCAATAACTATATAACAGAAAAATCATCGCTTTTCAGATTTTTACTTCAAGTGGCAAATGTGTACACCATGAGCTTTAATTGACGATCGACACTAGTATTATGCAAAAAGGGGTTGTAACAGATGATACTTCTGCAGTTCTGAGTGAAGCCTTATGCGCTCAAACATGCGGCATTGCGTGTGTTCATTACCTTGTCGGTGTTCGTCAGGGGGCGGCGGCCGGCGCAGCTCCGTCCAGCTCGCCCTCTCGGAAGCAACTCTCTCTTAGCTTCTCCTTACTACAATTTACCGAAGTTGGTTTAAAAAAACTATCTGGCTGTGTTTTCATCTGACCAGTCAGGGTCTCAATGTTAACCTTAAGCTCCGCCTACAAAAATTCTGTCTATCCAATGAGAAACGTTATACTTTTTGTGGTGGGGCAACGTTTTTAAAGTTTGCAACATAACAGAGAAGCTAAAAAGTCTCATGCTAAAACTTGCAGCTGGTGTGGTCCCTTTAGCGTTATCGTAAGATCTATACTGTTCTTCTGGAGGGCTCTAGCTTTTAACATGGGCTGGGGGGTGGTCCTAATGTAACAGAGACGCGAAAAAGTCTCACACTAAAACTTGCGGGTGGTGTAGCCCTTTTTGTGTTATCGTAAGATCTATACTGTTCTTCTGGAGGGCTCTAGCTTTCAACATGGGCTGGGGGGTGGTCCTAACGTAACAGAGACAGGAAAATGTCTCACGCTAAAGCTTTCAGGTGGTGTGGTCCTAGCAGTTAGCTGGCGACGTGGGTGTCTGTCCGTCCCATATCATAGGGCCTTCCAGCTTAACACGGTTTTGCTCTCGGCTTCTGTTCTCGTTTCTGCCCTCGGAACTGCGTCTGTCTCACGGTGGGAAGGTATGACATGCATTTAGGCATTCTTGTGTTAGTCTGTGGTATTCCATTTGCTCACTCGTTACTCATATTACTTTGGTTAATTTAATGTCACGATTTATTTGGAGCTATGTGACATACTACTGGATTTGCTTATCATGTCAGGGTTTTCATGGAAGGTGTTGGATTTGCCTGACACCTTACAATGTTAGGAAAAATGTACTTAATAATGGTAAAGTAAAGAGCAAGTAAGGTGATGTGCTTTCTCCACTGAATATGCTTGGTGGTTTCAGTAGGGCCAAAAAGAAATTTTATGGGAAGGGCATCTTACTATAATTTTTACTTGGAGTATAAGTGATGGAGATGCTCTTCTTAGATGACCTGACTACAATAATGCCGAAGTTGAAGTAAAAGATACACTTCCAAAAGAAGGTAAAATTGTAGTAGAATGTATGGAACCTCATGTACCTTTTGTTAAATATGAACTTAATTGTGAGCTTGAAAAACTAGAAAATATACTGAAAAATCCTAAAATTCCATTATTGTTCTATGAACTACAAACAGTTGCAGGTAGCAGTATTAAGAGGGCAGAAAATTTAGAGCTAGAAACAAAAAATTACTGTAATTCACTACTGTTTGATATGCCTTCTTTTATATTTGTTATGTTTCAAACCAATCGAAAAAGTAATAAGTTAAGTGATTCTACGTTATATAATATTTAATGAAAAAGGGAATGAATGAATATTTTCTCAAGAAATTTGGAATTTCGATCCACCAAATAATTATCTGAAGGCATATGATTTGTATCTTCATTTAAAAAGAGATATGCAGTTGAAGGCCCATGTAAATATCACTCTCTTTAATTTTGTAATGAACTATCATATCTGTATGATTAACGTGACTTATAGAAAGAATCTTGTTGCCACTAAGAAGACTACCAAGAAATTATAAGCTATATTCCACGATAATATACTGAAGGACACAACCACCTATGTAATTATGTATGGAAAGAACAATCTCACATCTCATGTGCAACACAGAATATTAACCAAGAATTTTTAAACTGAAAAATTTAGTATCAAATATTGTCTGATTTTACTCATTATTATTTTTCTGAATAGCCATTATAGGTGTTTAAGATCCCATGACTGTTTTTGCAATATAAATACAGAAAACTGCCATGAGTCAGTTCTTCAAAATGGTTGTGTGTTGCATAAACCAGTTTCTGAATGTCTTCAGAGTCATCTTCAGTTGGCATACCGGAGGTTATATGACTGTTTCAAAGTGAAATGCTAGGTGCTGGCTCTGTGACAAGAAGAGGGAATACGTTTTAATGTATCACTCTGCATATTGTTGATATTGCACTTTCGATCCAAAAATGAATTCTGTTCATACATATGGACAATTGGTAACATATTGCCTAATTTTCGCAGGATATGTATGTATACACTCCATAATTATGAAACTTTGCCAGGATCCAGCACATGTCTGTATTGTTCAGAAGCATTATTTGCACTCGCATTCGGAAGGACGACGGTTCAATCCCGCGTCCGGCCATCCTGATTTAGGTTTTCCGTGATTTCCCTATATCACTTCAGGCAAATGCCGGGATGGTTCCTTTGAAAGGGCACGGCCGATTTCCTTCCCCATCCTTCCCTAACCTGAGCTTGTGCTCCGTCTCTAATGACCTCATTGTCGATGGAACGTTAAACACTAATCTCCTCCTCCTCCATTATTTGCTTTTGTTTAGATGTAATAAACTCGATGTATGGGCAAATATTTTAATCAAATCTAGCATTTACATGAATGTTCAAAAATAACAAACACAGCAATGACTACCTATTCAATGACCAGATTAAACTCAAAAACAAATTTTCCCTTCAGAATTTCGAAGAGTTGCACTAGTTCAAAACAGCTAATCAGTCAACCAACTCCCTGCCCCCTTCAATGCTCCCTCCACCACTATCCTTCTCTTCATGTGCTAACTGCACTGACATCAATGTAAATATACTACTACATATTATAAATCCTGTACTATAAGTACTATAAGTAAAGCATTTAGACAAGATTTTCTCAGACAAGTAGGTCGAGTGGAACGAATAATTTCGGATAATGGCCCACAATACAAATCAGTGCAATGGCAGAACACGTTAAAACAACACAAAATAAAACCCATCTACATATCTAAGTACAAACCTAGCGTAAATCCAGCAGAAAGATCTATGAGGGACATAGGCACTTTATGTCGATTATATGCAAGCAAAAGACACAACACTTGGGATATATACCTTAAAGATTTTCAAGAAGTAATAAATGAAATGCCACATAGCACTACACTACTACCTCCAGTTACTGTTCTTAAAAATATTGAACCCCCAAACATAACCAGAAAAATGTTAGATTTCCTATTGTACCACATAGACAGCACAAACAAGTAATAGCAACAGCACTCTCCAACATCAGAAAGGCAGCCATTAAAAGAAAAGAAAGAGGAGATAGAACAGCAATTAAAAGAACATTCTCAGTAGGCCACAAAGTATTTGTAAAAACACACCATCTCTCCAGCAAACAGAAACACAAAATACATAAGTTTTACGCTGCATACAAAGGACCTGTCATAATTAGCCGAATTGCTCATGATAATGCTGTGGAACTAATGAACACAAAAACAGGCAAAACCTTAGGACATCACCATGTGAGCCATATCAAAAAGTTTGAAGATTAATTTTATTACTGGTAAATAATCAGCACAATATTTCAAGATTATGTTGCAGAAGAGATCGTCAGGAGAAAGAAGAATGAAGAGAGAGGAAGGTGGGAAAAAGAAGGTAGTTTCAATAATAACACCAATAGTACCATAGATTAAGGTGAAGGGATAAAGTGTAGATAGTCTAAAAGCATGAAGTACTAAAATGCTATACACCATGACACTACACAAAAATAAAAAACGAATTTGAGGTTTCTTGTATAAGTTAAGACTCAAAATATCTTAGAATTGTAACATGGAAAGGACGCCAAAATTTGTAAAGCTTTTTAAGAAGGCGTAAAATAATGTAGGTAATAGACATATGTCAGATGATTATAAGTAAAACTTTTTGTAAGAACCATTGTAAAAACTTCAGCAAAGACCAGATGCAACAATCCACAAGTTGCAATGCGAGAAGTATCAAGGAAGAATAGGACGTAATTAGCAAGACACGATTCATACAAGGCAGAAGCGTCGCGAGAAGGGAAAGGACAGCGCGACCAACAGAAGGCCCTTGTAACTGAAGTGGGCAATAAAGATAACCGCTAGGCGGAACCCTGCTGGGACGGAACACCCTGCAGTGACTCGACAGGACGCCGAACGCCGGGTCTCCGAGAGCCCCGAATGAACGGAGCAAGCAAAAAACGGCCCGACGAGAAGACCGCTTGGGCAAGCCACCACTGGCAAAATATATGTGTAAAAGTCACACTACTGCTATTAATCAGCACACTGATGCACGAAATGGAAGCAAACGTCCACAAAGTAAAAATGACACGCCCAAACAATTTATCAAACAGTTACAAAGAGGTGAACTTCAAAGCGACTAGTTATCAATAAATATTTCCATATCCTGCCCAGAGAAGAACCAAGAATCAAGTAGGAAGCAGAGAAAAAGCAGGAAGAACAGAAGTTGAAGATTCGCAAGATTGAGATCAAGAAAGAAGATGGGTGAAGAATAGACGACATACCTTCCCAAATCCCTATCCTATTGTAAACTAGTCGTCTGCGAAGTATTACAACGAAAAACGACCGCTTTCAGCGACACATAACGATGACTTTCACGCATACAAAGCCAGTAAACCACAAGATTCTGCACTCACAGCTCAATTCCATTATGGGACCTCCACAACAGCAACACACACTTGCAAAGCCAACAAGGAACGACGAACGAAGCTGTACATCAAATACTTGCCACATCCATCTCGCTCAAGTCCATCACCTTTGTAAAAAAACATTCGCCAACCTCATGCTTAAACATTCATAGGATTGTGCGAATGTGTAAAATCAAATTATGTTATGTAGGAATTGTGCAAAAGAAACGTGTGAAAAACTAAATAAGTTAAGCACCCCAGACAGCTAATAAACTACAAAATAACAGTCATTGACTATGGACTTAAATAAAAAAATAGACTATCGATAAAAATAAGTCATTAATTCTGCAATGGACAGTATATAAAGAACAAAAGTAAGGCATAATAAACACTAAAACTATATGCCACTTATTTTCACCTCATAAAAATAAAAGAATAACTATATTTTACTTATTTTCTCCTTATAAAAACAAAGAATAAAAAATTATCTTGTTGGGTGTTTACCCTTTTTTTTAACATTTATACCATTTGTTAGGATAATATCTCAATACTTGTGTATGTATATTTCTTTGTCAAAGCAATTCTTGGAAATAATTCTTATTTGTTAGTGTAACAATGTTGAAATGAGTGTCTAGAAACAAAAACATTCTACTTGTACATAGTATTTAGAAAATGTGTTAGGAATAGATTTTACTTAATTACTACATTTATAAAAAAATATATTTCTAAGCAAATCGATGTGAAAGACTCCTCACTTTCGATAACAAACTTCTTAAAAAACAAACTTCACACTTAAATAAATAAAGAAAATAATTAAAAATTAATAATAGCATAAAATATTCTTCTCTTGTCATTATTAAGAATAATGTGGAAGAATATAAAAATATAAATTAGTAATACAAACTAGCACAGAACCAGAATAATGTGGCTGAACAGTAGGCAACAAAATTTAGATAAAGCAATAATTTTTGACTGACTTAGACAACGCTTCAATCATTGCCTAACTTTAGTGCAAATATTAAGTTTGAAGGGTGGTAATATGTAAGGTGTCAGGCAAATCCAACACCTTCCATTAAAACCCTGACAAGATAAGCAAATCCAGTAGTATGTCACATAGCCCCAAATAAATCGTGACATTAAATTAACCAAAGTAATACGAGTAACGAGTGAGCAAATGGAATACCACAGACTAACACAAGAATGCCTAAATGCATGTCATACCTTCCCACCGTGAGACAAACGCAGTTCCGAGGGCAGAAACGAGAACAGAAGCCGAGAGCAGAACCGTGTTAAGCTGGAAGGCCCTACGATATGGGACGGATGGACACCCACGTCGCCAGCTGCTAGGACCACACCACCTGAAAGTTTTAGCGTGAGACTTTTTCCTGTCTCTGTTACGTTAGGACCACCCCCAGCCCATGTTAAAAGCTAGAGCCCTCCAGAAGAACAGTATAGATCTTACGATAACACAAAAAGGGCTACACCACCCGCAAGTTTTAGTGTGAGACTTTTTCGCGTCTCTGTTACATTAGGACCACCCCCAGCCCATGTTAAAAGCTAGAGCCCTCCAGAAGAACAGTATAGATCTTACGATAACACAAAAAGGGCTACACCACCCGCAAGTTTTAGCGTGAGACTTTTTCGCGTCTCTGTTACGTTAGGACCACCCCCCACCCCATGTTAAAAGCTAGAGCCCTCCAGAAGAACAGTATAGATCTTACGATAATGCTAAAAGGACCACACCAGCTGCAAGTTTTAGCGTGAGACTTTTTCGCTTCTCTGTTACGTTGCAAACTTTAAAAACGTTGCCCCACCACGAAAAGTATAACGTTTCTCATTGGATAGACAGAATTTTTGTAGGCGGAGCTTAAGGTTAACATTGAGACCCTGACTGGTCAGATGAAAACACAGCCAGATAGTTTTTTTAAACCAACTTCGGTAAACTGTAGTAAGGAGAAGCTAAGAGAGAGTTGCTTCCGAGAGGGCGAGCTGGACGGAGCTGCACCGGCCGCCGCCCCCTGACGAACACCGACAAGGTAATGAACACACGCAATGCCGCATGTCTGAGCGCATAAGGCTTCACTCAGAACTGCAGAAGTCTCATCTGTTACAACCCCTTTTTGCGTAATACTAGTGTCGATCGTCAATTAAAGCTCATGGTGTTCACATTTGCCACTTGAAGTAAAAATCTGAAAAGCGATGATTTTTCTGTTATTAAGTTATCGAGAAGCCACATCAGCCACTGTAATTTACGACAAGTTAGATAAGTAATTAAAGATAATTGAGGGTGGCTGTAGACCATTTTGATAGTTTTCTCTTTTGTGAAACTTAATTTAAACCTAGATTATAGATGTGATATGGCATAGGTCATCCTTCGATCCGCTGTAGAACTTGGAAACCTATTCAGGGAATATTCGTTCAAAATTTTGTTGAACACAGTTGGTTTTTACCATCCTGTATTAAAACATTTCCTTTTATCAATAGTGCAATTTATAAACAATGTTTTGTGAGTAGAATAAAATTTCCAATGGTAAACTTAACTGCTTTTTCGACGTTATTTTACCAGCTAACTAAAAATAAGAAATCTTTGAACCCCTTCCAGTAAATTTAGTTAGTATTAAGATTCTTTTACAGGGAGTGCAGCGGGGCTGACACTGAAATCATTAAGTATTTGGTTATATCATCGCTATTCTCACTTAACTCTTCTGAATTCTACATGTCCTGTGTGGTCTGGCGACTCCTTACCAGCAACAGGTCCCAGGTTCAAACTATTCAATTCCCTAAAAAACCCTCAGAGTGTCGTTGCACAAAAGTGGTAGGGAGACACGATATAGAACAAACAGACACCACGCAGAATGCTTAGAGCATCACTCTCAATAATAATTCTATTTAAATTTTAACTATAATAAAATAATAAGCAACCAGTTGCATGAAAGAAATTTAATTTCTTCATCGGTTTCAGGCAGTTAGTGTCCTTCTTGAGAATATTATGCCTATTTCATTATTTGTGAGTGTCAATACTTGCATTCAACAGAATGCCATGTTCCCAAACAAATATACGAGGAACAATAAGTAATACAATACTAAAGCTATTAATACAGTAACAGCTCTTAGATGCCCACATATAGTTCACAGCGTCTGCAATACTAAATTTTCTTTGCTTTAATGTGAAGAATTGACCTTTCTGAATCGATGAATTTTTCCAACCTTTTCAGCTATATTGATGAGCAGAAATTTCTACCCTATTTTCTGTGAAACATTTGGAGTAAGAAATCTATAAAAACCAACTAGTGCAACATTATTGAAACTTTCTCAAAGAGGTACAGTCAATTTTTTTGAGAACAGATGACTTCTCACTCAACTAAAATAAGCAACCGATTTACTATTAACAAAATTTTATTTAATAAAGTGAAAAAAGGGAACCAAAAATAAGAATTCCAGAGAATAAATAAAAAATAAACATGGTAAGCTTTTAACTAAGTCTGTTTAATGTCCTATAATAGTCCAAATGGTTGTCGAAAAACATTATTAATGACTGACAATGTTATTCCAGCTTCAGGATGTTTAAACTGAAAGAAAACAAATCACTTGTAACGTTATTCAAAAAGTTTAGATCAAAAAAATCTTCAAGACTGTATAAAATGTGAAAAAAATTCAAGATAAAAATAATGAGGGGGTTATTAGATTTATTGGAAACAATGATGATATCGTACTACTAGACCAATGCCAAGATAATTCACTTGTAGTATTCGATGACCTCATTCTCAAATCATCTAGTTAGAGAATATGTTACTAGAGGAAGACATAAAGGAGTAAATTGTTTTCATTGGGCTCAGATATATTCAAAAATACCAAATAGTTACTAAGGGCTAATCTAAACTTTTTAAATATTTTTAGACAAGATGGTACAAATTTAAGCCATACCTACAATGATTTTCTTGGTAGTGATTTAAAACTTGATGATTCTAAAGAAATTTGTAGTAAATGTTGAATGATCAGTTTGGATATTTTGCAACAGATATGACTAGGAATTCTAATGAAGGGAAATACAGATATTGTATAAAAGATTTCCATATTAAATGAGTTCTTTAAAAGATGATATTGTAGATCTATTAGACTATGAATGATGTTATTTCACCTCAACATATAAATGAATTTAAAGAAGCTCTTCACTACTTGAAAAAATATGAAAAATTTGAAATATTTGAACCCAAGTATGGTCAACATTATACAAATTTTTCATGGTCTAGTGCTGAAGTTATATGTGGACCAGATAGTTTTGGTTGCCACTTTTTAAATTAGTGTAAAAGTAGAATTGTTAATTATTATAAATCCTTCATAAAAATTAAATTTCATCAATGATTTTTGTTTATAATGAATATTTTGTAAATATTATCCAGAGGTTGCAAAAATGCTAACCAAAAATGGAAAAATATTTTAAGAATTGAAAGAAAGGTTCACATTTTGAAAAAACAACCAATAACATAATATGAAAAATATAAACAAGAAGAACATACTGTTATTGATGCAACTAAAAAAGCTAAAGAAGGAACTGAAAGAGTAGGAGATAGTATCCTGAAAGCTTTGGACTAAAATAGAAAAGCTGAAAAAGAGATTGTTCCATACATTCATCATTATCAAGTCGAATTGGGAATATGCCACAAATTAAACAATGTGATAGTCTTCAACATGACTATACATTAAGTGAATCATAAACGCAAGATTTATTGACAAGATGTGAACAAGAGGTTAAAGATAGAAAGAGATACTCAAGCTAGGGAGCTGCTAAGAAAATAAAGGAGGGTGATGTTAGAACAATAAATAAAAGTGAAAGAATGCTATTATATATCAACAACAGTGAAGACAGAGTTCTTGAGCTAATACCAGTTGGTGCCTTGATATTTGTTAGTAAAGTGCCAGTAAAATTTGATAAACATAATTAACAGTTTGTAATAAGACATGTGAAGGATCAGATGAATAATGAATCTCTTAACTAAAACAGATCACTGTAGATGACATGAATACAAGATTTACTTGTACTGATTTATGAAATTATGAGGATATATTGTACCATTCAGGACATTATAATCTGATAATACTCCAAATAAAGTAAAATCAAGGTATGGTGACAAATATAAACATTTGATAAAAGAAATCGTTGATGATTTTTTCCAGCATTGAGGCAAAGAAATCTACCAGACTCACTGAAAAATGAGGATGAAAAGATGTGTAGGCTGAATAAAAATATACAGAAAACCCAGCTGAATATATTTGGATGAATGACATTAAATTTAGTTGGTAGATTATCAGTTATTCATGGGAAAATTGGCTGGACATATAAAAAATTACCATTATGGAAAAGAGGGAATAACACAGAGTGTTTCTATTATAAACAATCCTAAAAGAATTCAGTATTTGATCAGATTTTTAATAACTTGCCACAGATGTTTTGGTAAACTGAAAAATATGGAAAAGTATTACTTAATACTTTAATTAATAAATTAATATCAGAAATGCTTCTCTCTGATTATAATTATTGTGGTCCAGGAATAACATTAGAAGAAAGATTAGATAGAAATACATTTGATGAAGCTTGCAAAAAACGAGATAATGGTTATAGAGATAATAAAGATTTAGATAAAAGGTATGGAGCAGATCAAGAATTTTATTTAGTTGCAAAAGAAAGAATGCAAGATTCTGATAATTCAGTTGGAGAAAAATTAGCAGCATCTGCACTTGGGGGCATAATGTATGGAAAGAGAAAATTAGGTATGTGTTTAGATGTTGATGATAATTGTTGGTGACTATAAAAATATTATTCCTTTTAAAGTTTTTATCTATATAAATGAATAACTTCACCACTGATTATACTTCACTACCTAGTGGCAAAACTAAATCAAGATCAATTAAAATGAAGCTCAATATCGATCACTTACATAGTATTGATAATTTTTTATCTGGTGCTGTCAGAAGTATTTTACCTTATAGTGAAATTGAAATTTATTAATTTATGGCAAGGTCTTATGGGACCAAACTAGTTTGGTCATCAGTCCCTAAGCTCACACACTATTTAAACTAACTTACACTACAGACAACACACACACCCATGCCCAAGGGAGGACTCGAACCTCTGACAGGGGTAGCCCCGTGGACCGTGATAAGATGCCTTAGACAACGCAGCTATCCCATGCAGCAGTGAAATTGCAGTAGATAGCTCCTGTAAAATAGTATTTGTAGAGTTTGTACTTGACAGCCAGACTAAACTATCAATTGGATCTATTTACGCCCCCCCCCTCCCCCAACTCAGAAGAGATAGTTGCTCTACAGTTCAAAGAAAACTTGAGTATCATTACAAATAGGTACCCCACTCATACAATTATAGTTGGTGGTGACTTCAATCTACCCTCGATATGATGAAAAAATTATACATTTAAAACCGGTGGCAGGCATAAAAGGTCATCCAAAATTGTACTGAATACTTATCAAAAAATTATTTTGAACAATTAGCTGATGAGTCCCCTCGAAGTGTAAATGGTTGCGAAAACATACTTGACCTCTTAGCAACAAATAATCTTGGACAAATAGGGAGTATTCTGACAAATACAGGAATTAGCGACCACAAGGCAGTTGCTGCTAGGCTGAATACCGTAACACCTACAGCCATCAAAAAGAAACACAAAGTATATCTCTTTAAGAAAGCTGATAAAAATGATCTTAACGCCTTTTAAAGAGACAGTCTTCACCCCTTCCAATCTAGTCATGTAAGTGTAGAAAAGATGTGGAATGATTTCAAAGAGATAGATCGACGGCTGTTGAGAGATATATACCACATAATTTAATAAGTGATAGTACTGATCCCCCAAGACACACAAAACGGATCAGATCGCTGTTGCAGAAGCAACGAAAAAAGCATGCCAAATTTAAAAGAACACAAAATCCCCAAGATTGGCAAAGTTTTGCGGAAGTTCGAAACGTAGTGTGTACTTCAATGCGAGATGCTTTTGTTAATTTTCACAACGAGATTCTGTGTCTGAATCTGGTAGAAACCACATAAAGCACACCAGTGGCAAGACACAATCAATACCTTAACTGGGCGATAACAACGGTGATGTCACTGATGATAGTGCCATTAAATCAGAGTTAGTAAACACGGTTTTCCAAATCTCCTTCACCAAAGAAGACAAAGTAAATAATTCTGAATTCCAATCAACAACAATTGCCAAAATAAGAAAATAGAGCTATATACCCATGACATAGCAAAGCAGCTTAAATCACCCATAAAGACAAGGCCTCCAGTCCAGATTGTATACTTGTCAGGTTCCATTCAGAGAATGCTGATACAATAGCTGCATATTTAGCACTTATATACAAGCGTTTGCTCCGTACCTAAAGACTGGAAAATTGCTCAAGTCACATCAATACCCAAAAAGGGGAGCTGAATTATGGGCCCATATCACTAACGTCGATTTGCAGTAGGGTTTTGGAACATATACTATATTTGAACATTATGAAGTACCTTGAAGAAAACGATTTATTGACACATAGTCGGAACAGATTCAGAAAATATCATTCTTGAGAAACACAACTACTCATGAAGTATGAGTGCTATCGACAGGGGATATCAAATTGATTCCATATATTTACATTTCCAAAAGGCTTCCGACACCGTTCTTCACATGTGTCTTATAACCAAACTGCATGCCTATGGAATATCGCCACAGTTGTGCGACTTGATTTGTGATTTTCTGTCAGAAAGGACATAGTTCGTAGTAATAGACAGAACGTCATCGAGTAAAACAGGAGTAACATGCAGCGTTCCCCAAGGACGTCTTATAGGCCCTCTATTGTTCCTAATCTATATTGACGACATAGGAGACAATTTCAGTAGCCATCTTAGGCTGTTTGCAGATGATGCTGTCATTTACCGGCTTCTAAAGTCATCAGATGGCCAAAACGAATTGGAAAACGATTTAGATAAGATATCTGTACCGTGGTGAAAGTGGAAATTGACCCTGAATAAAGAAAAATGTGAAGTTATTCACATGAGTACTAAAAGAAATCCGCAAAATATCGATTACAGGATGACTCACACAAATCTGAAGGCTGTAAATTCAAATAAATACTTAGGGATTTCAATTACAAATACGCAGAATTGAAATGAACACAAGTGGGGGGACAAGGGCGGTAACACCACCTCTGCATTGTTGCTACATTTATTCAAGACGGCGTATCCAGGATGGCGGCCATAGATATTAAAATGTCGCAATGACGTCATGGCGGGAAGTTCACATTTTGACGGGAAAATAGGTCAGTTGGGCTACCTCCACTATCCTAACCCCCTTCTTCCCCCTCCCCACTCCCCCAGAAAATTGCGAGAAGTTCAAATTTTGGCGGAAAAAGGTCACTCGGGCTACCTCCACTAACCTAAGACAATGGCTGGAAAATAGGTCACGTGGCTACCTCCACTAACTTAAGTCTTCCACCCGCCACCAGTTCCTTGGAATTGGTGGGAAAAGGACTCAGCCTGTGCTGGGCTGCTAGATATGATGGACCTAAGTCTTTATTTTGCAGACACTCTTTATTTAAACAGTTTGAGGCAGTAGCTCCATCCAGTGTGTTCACCATGAGGACCGGATTACAACTGACCTAGTACATAGTACTGCCATCAGAGGGCACTGTCGTCCCATGGTGGTTTGGGGGAAAAATGGCAGGAAACGGACTCAGCGTGTTCTTGGCTGCTGGAGAGAGGAAGGAGTGTACTTTGTTTAATTTCGAATAATTTATTTAGGGATGGATTTCACGTGGTTCATTTATTACACTGATACAAAACTCTCGACCTGACGTGCTTTGGTTCACAATGCACAGTACAGAGAGCTGAAAACTACTCGTGAATCACCGAAATAATGCAATACATTGATGTGCAGACACATAAACAACTCGCAAATTCCCGAAATAAAGCATTTCACACCCTACAGACCTGCAAACTACTCGTAAACCACCGAAATAATGCAGAACACTGATGTACAGACACACAAATAACTCGTAAATTGTCAGAAAATAGTGCGTGTAAAAGGCTCTGGAAACATGCTCACAATGCTTAAACAATCGAAAATAATACTGTGCACAAACACTCAACGCACATAAGAAACGCTTTCGAACTATCGTCAACTGCAACATATCAGAGGCTCCAACCCATGCACATGCTGACTCCGCCAACATCGCACAAGCACTTTGCAGCCAGCAAGAGTAAGTTACGTCTATTTTTAAGTATACAGTTAGAGTTCTTTGAGTATTATACTGACATCATTTGTCTATGTAAGTAAGAGCCAAGTAACCCTCTGGACGCGTACGTATATACCGTTGCAGGCGCGATGCCTCTCTACCTGCGATCCAGCGAAGACTTAATTGCTGAGCAACTCACCCTTGCAAACGCAGCTAAAAGGTTCTCAGTGTTATACTTACATCACAGGTCGCGCTATACAGGGTGTTACAAAAAGATACCGCTAAACTTTCAGGAAACATTCCTCACACACCCAAATAAAGAAAAGATGTTATGTGGACATGTGTCCGGAAACGCTTAATTTCCATGTTAGAGCTCATTTTAGTTTCGTCAGTATGCACTGTACTTCCTCGATTCACCGCCAGTTGGCCCAATTGAAGGAAGATAATGTTGACTTCGGTGCTTGTGTTGACATGCGACTCATTGCTCTACAGTACTAGCATCAAGCACATCAGTACGTAGCATCAACAGGTTAGTGTTCATCACGAATGTGGTTTTGCAGTCAGTGCAATGTTTACAAATGCGGAGTTGGCAGATGCCCATTTGATGTATGGATTAGCACGGGGCAATAGCCGTGGCGCGGTACGTTTCTATCGAGACAGATTTCCAGAATGAAGGTGTCCCGACAGGAAGACGTTCGAAGCAATTGATCGGCGTCTTAGGGAGCACGGGAGATTCCAGCCTATGACTCGCGACTGGGGAAGACCTAGAACGACGAGGACACCTGCAATGGACGAGGAAATTCTTCGTGCAGTTGACGATAACCCTAATGTCAGCGTCAGAGAAGTTGCTGCTGTACAAGATAATGTTGACCACGTCACTGTATGGAGAGTGCTACGGGAGAACCAGTTGTTTCCGTAACATGTACAGCGTGTGCAGGCACTATCAGCAGCTGATTGGCCTCCTCGGGTACACTTCTGCAAATGGCTCATCCAACAATGTGTCAATCCTCATTTCAATGCAAATGTTCTCTTTGCGGATGAGGCTTCATTCCAACGTGATCATATTGCAAATTTTCACAAGCAACATGTGTGGGCTGACGAGAATCCGCACGCAATTGTGCAATCACGTCATCAACACAGATTTTCTGTGAACGTTTGGGCAGACATTGTTGGTGATGTCTTGATTGGGCCCCATGTTCTTCCACCTACGCTCAATGGAGCACGTTATCATGATTTCATACGGGATACTCTACCTGTGCTGCTAGAACATGTGCCTTTACAAGTACGACACAACATGTGGTTCATGCACGATGGAGCTCCTGCATATTTCAGTCGAAGTGTTCGTATGCTTCTCAACTACAGATTCGGTGACCGATGGATTGGTAGAGGCGGACCAACTCCATGGCCTCCACGCTCTCCTGACCTCAACCCTCTTGACTTTCATTCATGGGGGCATTTGAAAGCTCTTGTCTATGCAACCCCGGTACCAAATGTAGAGACTCTTCATGCTCGTATTGTGGACGGCTGTGATACAATACGCCATTCTCCAGGGCTGCATTATCGCATCAGGGGTTCCATGCGATGGAGGGTGGATGCATGTATCCTCGCTAACGGAGGACATTTTGAACATTTCCTGTAACAAAGTGTTTGAAGTCACGCTGGTACTTTCTGTTGCTGTGTGTTTCCATTCCATGATTAATGTGATTTGAAGAGAAGTAATAAAATGAGCTCTAACATGGAAATTAAGCGTTTCCGGACACATGTCGCGTATTTTTTTTCTTTGTGTGTGAGGAATGTTTCCTGAAAGTTTGGCCGTACCTTTTTGTAACGCCCTGTATAAATGTATTGTAGTGCTTCCCAGGACAGAAGAGGGTGCATTGTTCCTAGTGAGCCTAACATAATATGCGACCTGCATCTAGCCGTGCATGCATTCACCTGCCCAACATGGCTGACACAACACCGTGAAACGTTCACATAGCGACTCACCATCGCAGGTGCATATAAAACGTTTTCAATATTATACTGCCTTCACATGGCTATGTAAATAACAGCCAAGTCTACCTCTCGGAAATTTTAAAGTGTTGCAGAAATAGTTAATGGTCGCTTTTGTAAGAGCTTTCATGATGTCGCAGGTTGTCCACATGGAAATTCTTGTCCTGACAGAAACTGTTTGCGAAAGTAGCCCAGAATAACGCCAAATGCATTCGTCCTGATGCTCCTAATGTGGCACCCCGTCCGTCACGTCCTACCCTTTCTGGAAATTGCGATGTCCTGCTTTCAACATACGTCTCAGAAACGGCAAACGTTCTCATCGCTATGTTCAGGCTCCTAAATGCCAGCGCAAAGGATGTATTGTGAATGAATGGAGCATTCTGATTGGCTCTTACTGAACTGCTGCTGCTGCTGGTGTGGAAGCACTGTCCAAAAATTTTTGTTCCTGCAAATGTGTAATAGGATGACTGAAGTGGGTGACGTGGTCGGGGTTGTAGGGCATGGCTGGGTAGAAGAAGGTGGCTGTTTTCGGCAATCTTCCTCTTTATTGTTGGTTCTTCCAATACATTTTCCGGTAGCTCAGCCCCACCGTTCGTGTCGTGGTGGAGACATGCTGATGCATGCATTGTGGGGAACGTGGCGCTGTGCTTGGTCAGCAGGTGTGCAGGCGGTAGGAGGTAGCGGCACGAGGCCCGGCCAGGCTCGCAGACACGGCGGCTTTTGACGACGCCGGGAGTCGCCGGTGCAGCAGAGGGCAACAAACTCCGCCGGCCGATCCTCAGAGACAGCGTCACAGATGACGACAACGTAACAGCCACCAAACGCCCAATCGGTCGAACCGAATGCCGACGCCCACCTCTGATGCCCTTAAATCGTGCAGACCGCTGCTGAATCCGCCGGTTACGCGGCGGCGTGTTTATTAGAAGGTTCTCGATGAGTTGGCTAACGCAACCTCGCCACACGCGGCCCGCGCTTGCGTAATTCTGCTAATGCAACGTTCTGATGGCTGCCGCGCACGTACCCACATTCCGACGCTCGTTGCAAAACTGTGTCACCTGCATAACGCGCCGGCGAGCCTTCGTCCGCCATCTGCCTTGAGGCTGGCGCATCATGCACTGAAACACACTAAATCACAATTTCGCACCGTATTTCCTAAAAATAACCCCTTGTCCTCTACAATTCCTCCCTCGTACGAAACGAATTCGTCCCCGAATTCAATCAAAAAGTCAAAACAACTACAGTTCACTTCACAAACATCACAAAATGCGATTGACTCACTATTTACACTGTGTTCATTCACTCCTATCCTCAGTCTAATCTTTGTCCATAAACATTACTCAATGTTCTGCTGCAGTGCCTCACAACTGTTCAGTGATTTTGTCTGGACCCTTAGGTTAAAGATTGGAATGGGCGGAATTTGGGCTACCTTCCTCTTGAGCCGATAGTACACTAAGCATACGACAAAGATAAAAATACAGTTGGCGGTGGTTGATGCAATAACTAGCAAGCGTTGCTTATGCTCATTACGGTACTCATGCACTCGTTGATAAAGAAGTTCCATACTTAAACGTCCATCCTGAGTTGCTAGCATCTGATCCAAAGAGGCGAGCAAAGTCGGGTTTAATGTGCTATTCAAAGGTTTTCTTTCTTGACGAATTGCACCGGCTGGTCGGGTACGTAGATCAATGTGTGTGTTATGTTCATGATTGTAGCTCCAGTAATCACGGCTGGTAAACGGAAAGTTGGCCTTGAAATGTCACTCTATGTGCTGTTAATTAACAGTCCCTGCCCCTGCAATCCTATTCTTTGCGTACTCCCTTGCTTACCCTGCTCGTAACAAACGCAAATAACGACTGCGTTTTCCATTGCTGAAAATACCCAATGTGGACCCACTTGCTGAAAGAACTGCACCATGCCTGCTATAATTTCCTTAGGGCACTCCGAGACTGGATCTTGAGAGTGGAATAGAGAATATTCACAAGATTTGGGAACAGTGCGTAACAATTTCGTGGGGAAGATGGTAACTGGGCCTGTTCGACAACGCAGCAAGTCTTGTGCAGTGAGGAACGCATGAGCTTGTCTGTTACGTGCCACTAACAGTATTTCCTATACGGTTAATTGTACGAATTTCTGCAAAATTTCCCACTTCACTGGATACGTATGCAAGGCATAACATTCAAATTTACAATCGTTACATGTTAATGGTATTATGAATTCTCAGCAGGGTACCTGTCCGCATACTGGTAACAGTGGCCATTTTGTAGTACAGAGATAAGTGTTCGTCTGTTAATGTCGTCAGTAGCTCCAGCGATGCGGGCAGTTCCGATTGAACTTTCCGTAATCCTTCCCGAAGTTGTTCCGAAGGTAACAGTACCGGGGTTATATGCTGGCGCATTGCGTGCAACAAAGCCTCCTGTAGTTCCACGGCTTCTATGCGTGCTTCCGTAATACTATCAGCAAGAAAACGGAGCAACTTAGCGATTATCAACTGTGAATCGATGCTATCCAACCGGTACTTGATTATACCCAAGGATTGATTGGTTGTGTCAGCTGTGGCCTTAATGTGGGACATCAAGGTCGTGGCCAAAGCTTGCAATGGGCGCGTATTAATAACTACATCTTTCTCCAAACTCTGTAATTGGGTTGTGTGAAGATCTAGCATTCCCTATTTGCTATTCACATTATCCTGTACCTGCCGTAGCGTTTCATTAATACTTTTAATATCTTCCGCGTCATCAGTCCCAAAAACAGTTTTTAGGATACGGCCACCTGTGTCTAACCATCCTCTTTTCCTATGGACATGCGGGATTAACCCTGCAGTTTGCCGCAACTGAGCTTGTAAGCGTGCAAAAGCTGATCGTAGTAGATGATATTCCCCCTGTGTGTCATTAAACCTTGACTGATTAGCCACCATGGAATGAAGTTCATTAAATGTATCCTCTAATTTACAGATTTCGTCTTCAACCGCCCAAATATTACAGTCCACCTTTAAGGTCCATTGATGTCCAGATATAATTACGTCCCCTTGTCGCGAGAACAAAACACGACTTGATATAGGACGTACCTTTAAGGCTTCAGCTAAGTTGCAACAGCAAAACAAAATAACTATGCTGAGAGATAGTGCACACCTTCCCTCTTCCCTCTTCAGCGCAACCCATGACGCTGGAACTACTGGTCTTACCAGAACGTCACGCCTCCTGAGAAACAAAAGAAAAACAACTCACATTAGCTCTTCCTTTTTATGCATGGCCTAAGAGCGTAATAGCATGTCTGATCACTTCCACAATTAACTTGGTTCTCTTTTTCTTAGATTCATCTTTCTCTCCACTAGACGTTACTGCAGACAATGAAGGACGTTCCTCAAAATTCCCCTTGAAAGGCCTAATTCGGCTCACATGGACAATAGTAGGGCGAGTTGGAAGCTGTAATTTTACATTTACCGGCGACGTCACCTCGATCACCTGGAAAGGACCTTATTAACGGTATATAAATTTTTTCGTTGTGCCTTTTGGCACGTACGGATTAGTCATCATCACCCATTGTCTTACACGATATTTGGGTAAAACCGCCTTTCTGTTGTGAACTTTGTCCTGTCTTTCTAACGCTTTAGTATTCATTTTTTTCACCTGCGGCCAGATTCGTTTTGAACTGTGGATAAATCCTCAACAGCCGAAATATCGGTTCCTGGTGGGGTCTTGAGCAATTCAAACGGAGATGGCATCTTCCGACCGAACAATACTTCATACAGAGATAATCCTGCGTTTTCATGCACTTTTGAGTTATACGCCGCAGTTGCAAACGCCAATAGGGCATCCCAATTGTGTTGCGAATTTACATAATAACTTAACATCTTAGCTATTGTACGATGAACTCTCTCAGTCCGAACATTAGCCTGTGGGTGTAACGCGCTCGTTCTCAATTTCTTTACATGCAATAACTTGCATAACTGTGTCATCAAATCGGACATAAAGTTTGACACTTGATCTGTAATTATAGTTTCAGGTGTTCCGAATTCAATATCCATTGATGTACCATGGCGTGAGCCACTGTTTCGGCTCGCTGGTCCAGAATAGCTGTCATAAACAGAAAATGCTTTTATTAATATTCCAGATCATGTTAACATAAGAACAGAAATAAGTCAGCATTTCATTTCAAGTTTTGTTCTTCTTGTTTTTAAATGTAAAGTTCTTGATCACTGAAACACCTAGAATTCTCTGCAAAAACTATTACTTTATTTTATTTATGGGCATTCATGTTAGCGGCAGTTTTGGGTAAAGTCGGTATGGCAGTGCATGTGTTATTCAGAAATACAATGGAAACTTCCTTGGACATGAATGCATGCATGTCCGAAGGAACAGGCACTGTGGCAACTACAGTCATTGCGAAATAATTAGATGTATTCACAGTTATGAATATAGACAAGAATCAGCTGTTGAATGGAATAACGAAAATGAGAACTCTGCTAGACTGGGACCCAAACCAGGCATTCCGAATATCGTTGGGACTCGAATTAGGTAACCCACTTGTCGCCTTAGCATTTGGCGATTCACACCCAGATGCAAACTTCCATGTGTCGTCAACCGTGTGTATATATCCTGTACTCATACACCAATTATGCATATTCTCATACAGGGGAGATGTGTCCTTCAAAAAATATTTCTTGGAAGTCGATTGCCCAGTGTAAGCGGATAAATACGATATTGTAGTCTCTGTGTTATTCAGAAATGGAATGCAAGATTTGTAACATTATGTGATTGCCTTATCATTTTAAATCATTCACTAATCGAGCAGTCGCTCGGCAACAGCTACAGTTAGCAAATAATGTTGCGAGAATGTAAAAGGTGGACGACCTGTGACGTAACTTGTTTATTGTCGAAGCGCCGTCAGAGATGCAGTGAGGTATTGACTTTGAAAACCGCGGCGCGAAAAACGGACAGAAGAAGAACACTTTTTTACACATTTTTTTTTATGTACGAGATATTCTCGATGAACAGTTACTCATTCTTCTCTTGTCTCCTGTAACGTGTGTCGGACGCGCATGTCTTGCCGCCGTATTATTATTGTTAAAAATAATATTGTTCTAGTGTAAAGTAAATGTGTAATACTAAAAGTGCCTAGCAGTAGATTTATTGTGCGACGTGTATGTGAAAACGTCAAAGGAATTGTTTTCATTACGAGAAGTGCCAGTCAAAACGGCATCCATGTTAAATCCTTCATTGCAGTGTAAGTTCGTCTATTAATTGCCATAAATTCAGATTTAAATGGAACTGGTGTATGGACTATTTATTTAATATAGAATCTATGTCTCACTCCTTCATGAAGTTATTTAATTTTCTTTATGTTTCTTCCAAATAGAGAGTTCACAGTCACGAATTCTTTCGTCGAAATCGGACGGAAGTTGTATGCGGCGAAATATTTTCTCCGCGCCATATTCTATTGGTAAATGCATGATAAACTACGGTCCCTTAGGAAATTCATGTTGAGCTATCCAAAAATAATTATATTTTGAATAGGCATTTACTCTCTTCCGCAATGAAACTTCCGACTGATCAGACGCTCCAACAAGAAACAACCGCACACGGTCGGCGTTCGCAAATATGTTTCCACCGCTGATTATAGCTATATGTTACAGCACAAAAGTAAACATATTGTTATAATTAGCGGCTACGAACGGGGACATTTATAACTGTATGTTTATGTACACACATTACGTAAACATATCGTTATAATTGGCGCCCGAACAGGGACCCGAATTAAAAAAAAAACTTAAAGGAATCAAAATTTATGTAAGATAGGCATTGTGGAAATATTCATAAATAATTGTAGCTAATATTGTGCTTTTTATTTGTTACATGACATCAAACGCCATCCAATAAAATTTCCATTGAGCAAAAGAAATGAGATATTCAGAGAAAATTACGGAAGAGAGACTTTTTTTTTTGGAACAGAATTTGTGCGAAAATCTAGTTGCAACCCCCAAGGCAGTCATCAACAACGTAAGTTAAAATTTCGTTAGCCATAGCCAAGCTTCCTTAATTTCATCCGACATTAATCAATTTGTGACGATCTTTAGTAGTTGCAGTAAAAATTTGCTTTGAATTCAGTAGATTGCATTTAGTAGAGTAGAAATTTCTTCAAGTATTGTTTAAATTACATTGTTGTGTATTGCATATCAATTGTTTTTAAATGTCCGCTGCCTGTTCACGGAGCTGACCAGCCTTAGTTTTCATTTATTTTGACCAGTGTGCAGCCATACTTTCTTTACGGTCCAGAATAGTCTCTTGTTCTCGTGACGTGCAACTCCCGACATTCCGAACTTGGACGTAGCAGTGACAACCGACTCGCAACCGATAAATTACATCTCTGTCGACAGCTGACGGCCGTAGCTCAAACGAACTTCATTGACTTACTGTTTATAAATAAGTGAGCTATGGCAGACGATAAAATGTCATCACTAGATTCAAACGAACAGAATGAAACGAGTGAAGTGTCGCGTCGCTTATGGTCCCGCACAATAATTAGTAGGGCTGAGACACCAATCGAAACAATTGTAGAAAGTGAAGTGGGAAATCTTACAGACTTTGATGCCTCACACCATAATGTTACTGGTACTGAACTAGACAATGCCAGCATAGTTTCTTCCACTAGTAGTCGTAGCCATATACCGGTTACAAGGGAGGCAGGTGAAAGCAATTCAGGGGTAGTGACAGACGATGTATTCAAACAGCTACTGAGTCAAATAAGTCAAATGATGCAGGACGGAAATCGCCAAATGTTAGCCTCGCTTGAAGATAAACTGTCTACAGTAAGCGAAGAAATAAAAACTGTTAGAGAAAACGTAGCCAAAGAAGTAGCAAAGCAAGTTAAGGATGCTGTTTCTCAAATGCGAAGTGGAATAATTATCGAACTGAATGACACTTTAGCTACCATGCAGAGCGAGACAGCTGACATCCGAAACGCAACCAAGAATCTTGATTCCACCGTAACCACGGTTAATCACAGATTAGACAGAGTAACTACGCAGGTAGAAAAATTAACCGAGGGAATGTCAAACTTGACTCTGGAAACGGAAACGAAAGTAAAGGAGAGGCTAGATAGTCATGAGAGAGAATTTAGAGAAAAGTATGAGAACTGGATTGCTGGAAAGGACAAATTTGTCGAAGATAAAATTAACAAAGACCTAGTAGAGACTGTGAAAGCAACCACTCTTGGTATCTTGTCAGCTCCAGGAAGCTCCGGAGATACCGTAATGTCTGAACTCGGTAGCATTAGGCGTACCCTTCAGCGAGAATTACCAAATTGGAAGCAAGAGGTAACGGAACAGCTAAATAACCTGAAGGCACAAGTGAGTAGTAGTTCCCGAATACAGAGACCGAATTATCCTAACTCTTTAGCCTCAGAGGAAGAAGATGAATTATTTCGTCAATTCCGAATACCTGTTGTATCTAATGAACACACTTCACCACCACATATTCCAGTTAGTCACCGAAACCAAGAATCTGACTCAGTAGTAAAAATGATGAAGGAAGAAAGCATGATAAAGCATCGAGTTTTTCAAACCTTTAACCCGGAAAAACGAAATATCCACCCAATTGTTTTTCTTCGTGGATTCTCCGGCATTTTTCCAAATTCGTGGACTGATAGACAGCGTATCCAATTTGTTACCGGATATATAGGTGGCGAATCGGCAATATGGGGAACAGAAATGGTTGATAAGTGTCGAACATATGAGGAGTTTGAGCACTGTTTCCTCAGCAAATTTTGGAGCGAAGGTGTTCAGAAGCGCCTTCGTAAAAAAGTCTATAATGCAGAACAATTTGACCCCAGGAATAGTAGCCTGAGAAAGTACTTCGAAAAATATCTTGGCAAAATTAGGTATTGGGATAACCCTATCAATAGTAAAGATGTAATTATGATTCTCAAGTCTAAATTACGCATTTCGATTCGTGAAAAGCTGATAGCCATACCAGATGATGATCCAGATACCTTTCTGTCGATATTAGATTCCCTAGACCTGATCTATGAGGACATGAGAGCTAACAAACCGCAGAATACTCCGCACAATTCTTGGCCACAACATTACGACAGTAACGGCTATGAAAAGCCAGGGAACGATTCAAAAAATAGTAACGATTGGCAAAACGGAAATAAAGGCAGTGGGTATCCGCACAAAAGGAATAGACATAATCAACACAACCGATTCAATCCCGTGTATAACACGACTGGTAACCAGTACGGCAATCAATCGTACAAGCAGAAGTTTGGAAACGGTTTCAGTCAAAAAGGTTGGCAACAGCAGAGCGGATCGCAATGGAATGAACCGTACTCGCGCAGCCAACACTCAGATTACGGGCAGCAACAAACAGCTGATAACGCCCACTCATACCAATACAACTCCGCGCCTAGTAAAAATCAAGCGCAGGGAATGTACAGAAACACACAGTTTAACGGCAAACCACAGTGTGAAGGTGGATTTCACAGTAACAATTCCGGAAATCATAATAGTAATAAAAATCATCAGACCCCGCGAAGGCATTACAATCCCCCTGTATTTTTCGCAAACGCGGAAGACAGTGACACGTATTGGACACCAGAACAAACGCAGCAACATTTTGACACGAGGTTTGTGCATAACAGTAATTTTGTTCCTCAGTGTTCTCACAATGTCAGATTGGTCGAACTTTCTAATGATGAAGGCCAATCAAAACCACACAAGCAGGAAAACTAAGTTCAGCATCTGAAAGCTCCCTAAGTGATGCTGTGAGACAGAATGGGGGCTACCACTTCGACTGAGAGACTAACCATGACGTACCTGTACTGAGATACGGTGTTAACTTATAAAGTAGGCGAAAAGGTCTTGCTAAAAACACACTTTAAACCATCGTTGCTCTTACACAAAAATCGAAAATGGCAAAGTCTTTTTGAGGGACCTTACGAGATCCTTCGTATACCGCATACAGGTTGTTGTCTGATTTCTGATCCCGCAAATGGAAAAATAAAAGGGTTATACCATCACTCTGATCTTAAAAAATATCATGCTACAGAATAAGTCAAAAGGAAAGCTTTATAATGACAAGAGAAGGTTAGCCGCTAGTGACTAAGTGACAACTGATTTGACTTCGTTAAAAAAAATGCTTAGAATATATTACACGACAGTGAGTCTATCTTGCTATACAGCAGACAATTTAAAATATGTTATCTTGAGCCATAATTTAAGTACAGACAAGCTGATAAATGAAAAAAAAAATTCTTGTTTAGCAAAGAAAGTGATCAACTCCAAGAACTCTAGTTTTAAGATTTAGTTTTAAGGATATAATATTTAAGAGAGAAAAATGAAATATAAAGCGAAGGATGTGCCTAACAAGCCGGCTTCTGCGATATGAAATGCTAAAGAAGTGAAAATAAAACATAGTATGTAAGAATTTTTTTTTTTAAGTTCAAGGAGCAATGATCCAGAAACGAAATTTATTTTCGTCAAGGACAAGGGTCGCTTGACAATTATTGGTTCCTGATCCCACTAAAAAGGAAAACAAGTAACTAGTTTCTAAGTCAGCTATGTCTAGATTAAGTTCCAATGTACATAGAAATCTGGAACAGGTTCATCTCTGCATTAAAATAACGTAATGTTTACGAAGCATGTGAGTTACTTGTAAGTACCAACATGACCACGAAAGCGCTATCCTTCAGCTAGATAAACAAAGTAGCATTAATTGTAATTGCAATACGCAGGACAGATACATTCAAAGCCATAAATGAAATTAATACCAAGTATAAGAGCGTAAGTGGCAAGGGCAAAGCAATGATGACTTAAGGTCATATATAGAGGTCAATGCAGTGTAGCGCAAGCAGGCGTCAAGGCGAGAATAAAATGACAATGAAACAGCCGGCAAAACAACCCAACTAGTTCCTAATTGGAGCGCGTACGCAGACGTACGGCGCAAAGGGAAATTAATTTCTAAGTCATAAGGAACAAGGAGTTGTTTGCTAGATTTCTTCTTCTATGTATTATTATACCTATGTCTTTCTTCTGAATTTGTTTAAATACCCTAACCCGCCTAAACCCGTCCCGTAGACTTGACGTCACAGATTGAGAAATGCGGCTGACGTGGAAGGCTGGTTTGGCATACGATTTTCAAAAGGAAACGCGTGAACGAAATCGGGAAAAGCTAGTTTTTAAATGTCTTTATTTTTCCTTTTAAAGTCAATCCGAGACGGAAACCGAGATCGCGATAAGGAATTTGAATATTTTCTTGAATGGTGTTCTGTTCTCATGTGAGAGGGCGATCAAATGTGACTGATTGATCCTCACATCTAGTAAAAAGAGAATTTTTGTTGAAATGACAGTGATAACTTTAATGAATCTAATAAATAGAAAGAACGGTTGAAATGAATTAAAATAATAATAATTGCTAACAGATCGGAGAAACTAATGTATTGTGACTGTGAACTAAAAGCATAATTAGTCTTAGAGAAAGATGATGAACAATGTAAAGCGAAATGTTAAAGATAGTTACCAACAAAGTAACAGAAATTGAAATGGACATGATAATCGAAGCTCTCAATTAGCAAGCTTCAAAGTGAGACAAACTATTTGATTATAAACTGTAAAAAAATTGTGTACATAGTAGTGTATAAGTGAAGGCTTAAAATGGTGTGGAAGTCTGCCACAGACACGATGAAGATAAAAAGTGTTAAACGTGCAGATAGGCCGACGGACAATGATAGTCCGGTTGTGTAACCGAAGGCGGTGATGTGATTACGTGCAGCGCATCGGAAACCAAGTGTGTTAGCTGCTTTGCGAAGTGCGAGCGCTAGCCTACCTTAAAATCTTCAAAATCGGCTGGAAAATGTGGAGACAGGGATGGTTTCAATGGAGTCTCTGTCCCTGGTAATCCTCGTCCCTCCGCACCAGCTCAGCAAACCACAACACCATCGACGCAACGTGTTTACTGAACCGTGCGCGGAAAAGCTGAAGTACCGCGTGGAGGCTGGTGAGCGCCTCGAGTTGCGATTCAGCTCTAACAATCAGCCTGTGTCAACGTCCATCGACGCAACAAACGCGTTAAAGTGATGTAGTTGCACAGCACTCCCGCTGCAGTTCGACGAAACGGACTTTCCATGAAAGCCGCTCCCAAAATAAAAGACTCTTATATGAGTTCACAACATATCACATACTATGCTAATGTTATATCCCGTGGATGAAATGCGAAAAGCCAAACCACACGCGAATAGTGACAAAGTCAAATTCCTATGAATCCCAAGTCCTAAAATTAGATTTAAGCTTAGTTCTTAGACTAATGGGTATTTATATTTTTTGTTACATGTAACGTGTGTACGTAACGTGCGAGTGAGACTCGCCCGCCAGAGCTGATGAAAAGTTTTCTACTCGGAGACCGCAAAGTAGCGATCCAACTTCTCAAGGCATAAGCTTCACCTGGAGAAGAATCAAATTTTAACTTTCCTGTCAATACACAAACAATGAAAGCGTAAAAATTATAACAACTAGTGAGCAATGGAAAATGGACACGTGTGAGAAATTCCATGTGTGAGAAGTATATGTGTATAAAAATGGACACGTGTGAGAAATTCCATGTGTGAGAATTGTGTAAGAATTATGTGTGTATAAAAAGATGAATCCTTTGTGTTTTCTTTCGGGAGCAAAGAGCCTATGAGCTCTGGACAATAACTTGAGGCCACAAAGATGGTCGGTATGAACTCTGTAAAAAAAGGACTGTAATGAGTATAATGTATAATGTCCATTGTAAACTTCGTAGATTTACTGTCTTAGTTTTTAAATTTTTTTGTGTATCTTTACCTTAAGAACTGACTTTGTCTATGACTGAGAGATCACCATATTTGTGTAATCCTAATAATCAATTGACAGAAATACTGTGTTTGATCAATGTAAATCTGTAAAGTACTCAATCCCATAATGTTAACGGCGACATGTGAATCTTGGTAATCTCCTTGATTTCCAAGATTCCCATGGAAGGCAATGTAACATTATGTGATTGCTTTATCATTTTAAATCATTCACTAATCGAGCAGTCGCTTGGCAACAACTACAGTTAGCAAATAATGTTGCGAGAATGTAAAAGGTGAACGACCTGTGACGTAACTTGTTTATTGTCGAAGCGCCGTCAGAGATGCTGTGAGTTATTGACTTTGAAAACCGCGGCGCGAAAAACGGACAGAAGAAGAACACTTTTTTACACATTTTTTTTTATGTACGAGATATTCTCGATGAACAGTTACTCATTCTTCTCTTGTCTCCTGTAACGTGTGTCGGACGCGCATGTCTTGCCGCCGTATTATTATTGTTAAAAATAATATTGTTCTAGTGTAAAGTAAATGTGTAATACTAAAAGTGCCTAGCAGTAGATTTATTGTGCGACGTGTATGTGAAAACGTCAAAGGAATTGTTTTCATTACGAGAAGTGCCAGTCAAAACGGCATCCATGTTAAATCCTTCATTGCAGTGTAAGTTCGTCTATTAATTGCCATAAATTCAGATTTAAATGGAACTGGTGTATGGACTATTTATTTAATATATAATCTATGTCTCACTCCTTCATGAAGTTATTTAATTTTCTTTATGTTTCTTCCAAATAGAGAGTTCACAGTCACGAATTCTTTCGTCGAAATCGGACGGAAGTTGTATGCGGCGAAATATTTTCTCCGCGCCATATTCTATTGGTAAATGCATGATAAACCACGGTCCCTTAGGAAATTCATGTTGAGCTATCCAAAAATAATTATATTTTGAATAGGCATTTACTCTCTTCCGCAATGAAACTTCCGACTGATCAGACGATCCAACAAGAAACAACCGCACACGGTCGGCGTTCGCAAATATGTTTCCACCGCTGATTATAGCTATATGTTACAGCACAAAAGTAAACATATTGTTATAATTAGCGGCTACGAACGGGGACATTTATAACTGTATGTTTATGTATACACATTACGTAAACATATCGTTGTAGGTTCCTTCGGACATGCATGGTTGACGACATATGGAAGTTTAATTCCGGCTGTAAATTGTCCTTTGATAGCCAGATGGTAAGCCGACCGTTCGCGATAAACGGGAAATCCGAGTTAGGATCCTGGTCTGGCACAAATTTTCAATGTCGTCATTCCATTGTACAGCTGATGGATATCCATATTCGCAACTGTGAATATATTTTAAGTATTTGGGTAATGTATTTGCCAATAAACTGACTGTATTATATGTTAATGTAAGAATAGATATTTTATTTTTAGGCATTCACGCTAACGCCAATACTGATTAAATTATTTGCCCAAGCGTTGGCTTTATTACATGCAAACAAAACCAAGCAATGTCTCTGAACAAATTATCCTATGTCATTTCTTCGTTTGAAGATCTGTGTAACAAGGAACCGTTGGACAGCACATGCTGGATGCTGGCAAAGTTTCGTAACTACGGTGTATCACGGTGGAAGCTGAGACATGGATATTAACAACAATAAAGCCGCACATGCTAAGTAATTCATATTTTGATCCAAATCGCAATATAAACAATACTCATGGCGGTGCATTAAGGAATGTACCATCTTCTTGTCACAGAGCCAGCAGCTAGCATTACACTTCGAAATAGTCGTGTAACTACTTGTGTAACATTTGCAAATGAGCACGATGAGTTTCTTATACCTGATTATGGAAAAAATAGCTATTTCGAAAAAGTACTGGATGCAGATTTTATGTACTTATAAAGAAACTTAAGCTGTAAGTTGATGTAGCAGTCTCGTTGGAAGATCCGTTTGAAATCTGCATTTAATTTCCATTAGTATTCCATCGTAGAAGAAGAGAAGAAGGTTTTCTTTTATTTATTTTACATGTCTAATTCTGTAGGACTAAATTGAGGAGCAAATATCCACGGTTATGGAACGAGTCAATAAATGAAATTTCAGAGTAAAAGTGATGACAGATAAAAGGTAAGCTGAGAGATCAGCATGTGTCAATGTGAAATTGTAACACGGTAGTGCGCTCTGTTATGAACAGTCGATAACTGTATGGTCATTAATCATTCGCCGTAGAGATTGATTGCGAAAAGCGTCTCCCTTATCACAGGGTATGTGATGTGTCTGGGCTGCAGCACCAATTTTTTTGTGATAGCAGCTGATATCTCCTCAGCGGACCAACGCCGCCTTCTGCTGGAAGGGCGTAAACGTCGCGACGCTCATTTGGAGTGCTGTGTTTGTAGGGCCGCGGGTTGCTTATGTGGTTCAGCTACCTGGGCTTGCAGTGTTTCCAGTCTCTGTTCTGGCGGAGACGGTTGCGACGCCTGTCGATGGAGACGTCTTGAGTATCCCGTCAACAATCTGAGCATTAGTGTCGAGATCAAACACGCAAACTGTGAGTATTTTCTGTGCGTCTTCAGGAAAGCGTGACAGCTGTAGTAGCGTTGAGAAGTATTTTGTAGAAAGCATTAGTTAAAATTACGTAAAGATAAATGTGTCATATGAAAAAACTGCCAGTGGATAATTGAAGAGAATATAATTATAATCCATTTGGTACAAAACTACTTTTAGTTAAAACTAAGTTTTCTTACTTCAAAACAGAAATAACAGATCTTCTGGCTCAAAAATAATTTTTAGGTCTGAGTATGTAAGAATAAAGCGTAAATATACTGGAATATAAAGAATAAATCAGTATTTCGTTGCATAACAATGGGCTTTGATCACAGCTGCACATCTTTTTGCACTTAATTATCAAGCTTTCGTGACGAGATGTTGCGTTTCTCAATAATTTTTTTAAAATTTTGTCAATTTTTTATTTTACATGTGTAAGGACCTTATCGACCACACACCTGCTCTACAAGCTTCTACCATTTCCTTCTGTTGAGTGCACTGTTCGTCCATTCAGTGTTTGTGTTCATCCAATTGCGTCCTCCTGGCTGTTATCTCTCCACCTACTTCTGGGTCTTCCTCTTCCTCTCGTTCCATCTATTGTTTCTCCGAATGCTATTTTAAGTAGTCTGTTTTCTGTCATTCTTGCTGTATGGCCTGCCAAGTTCAACCTTCTCTTCTTCAGCACATTTGCAATGTTACAGTGTTTATGCAGCTCTCTTGATTCTTCATTTTTTTCTTATCCTCCATTCCATGTTATCTTCATCATATACTAAACGAAAAATTTTTCTTAGTATTTTTCTTTCCTATATTAACAGTTTTCCTTCATCTTTCGTCCTGTATATTAATGCTTCACATCTGTATAATGTTACTGGTATAATGGTCTACTGATGCAAGCGGATTTTGAAGTTAGTACTAAGTGATCTTCTCTGTATGATATTGATAAAACTAAAGAGCGTTTTGTTCACTGTTGCTAAACGGGCATCTACTTCTATATCAGTTCCATTATTGTTACAGAACAAACTCTCTAAGTACTTGCAGCAGTCAACTGTTTTGAAAGTGAACCCACCTACTGCCAAAGGTGCATCCCCTTTCAATATAATCAAGAACTTTTTTCTAGATGTTTCTGTTGTTGTTAAATATAATTTATATAATTCCTCAAAAGCTAATTTTCAAATTTATAAATATTCACTGCATCAATTTTTCCTCTCCTAGTTTAGAACATCCTTTAATTCCTAGATCTTTCACTTTAGCTTTTTGTTCCTTTATGTTAGAAGCCGTCTCTGCAGTGTGCAGCCTTCAAATTGTTGATGTTACTATGGATAAGATGGGTAGTTTGTTGTTTTCTAAATTTAGAGTAACCTCTTATTCCTAATTGTTTTGCTCTAGATTTTAATTCACTTACTTTTAGCCTGGTCATTTATAAGAAATATTTTTTGTCAGAAAAATATAAAACTGTCTTATTTCTTATTTGGTGAAAAATATATTGAATGTTAATGATAAATAGTCATTAATTTTACCAAAGAAATATTTGGGAATAGAGTGGAATACAAAATTTAGTTCTGAACAATACATATTTCTTCTTCACTTAGATAGTATAAATAATTCACAGTTTCATCAGTTAATTGATCTAGGAATGATGATACACAATCATGAGGATAACATAGAATAGAAAATACAGAAGTGTTACTTTTCTCATTCATACTGTATTCAAATTTTATCAAATCTTGTTTTTTATTAAATGGAACAAGTTCCAAATACATTTGCTTCAGCTGTCACACCATTAACGAATACATTTAACACAATGGTTTATACAATACAGAAGTGTTTGTGATATCTGACAAAGAGAATAATCCATGGTTTAATGGTAAGGATGCTGCAGAGATATTGGAATACGAAAATCCGCAAAAATATTCTACACTATACTGTAGAAAAACACGTAATATTTATGAAAATTTAAAGGGTGAACTATTCATCCAAATTATCAAACATGCATCCTCATTCTGTTTTTGTCAACAAATGAAGTTTATATTCGTTGATCATGAAATCAAACATTCAGCAAGCTGAGTGTCCCTCTACATTGGGTAACCTAAGAAGTTTTACCATGGATTAGAAAACATGGTCAGTAGAAACTAAAGGAAGAATTGAAAATTTTCAAGAACAGATTGAAGATTTACAAATTGATAAAGAAATGAGTATGTGTGTGTTGAAGAAAAGAAGAGAAGAAACTCAAAACTTAAGGATGCAAGAAGAATTGCTTGTTGAACAAATTATCGAAATGCAGCCAAGTGTCATTGTACCAACTGATAATACTGATTTGAGAAATATGTTCGTTATTCTACAATTATTTGGTAGTCAATTTGTGTATGATTATTATGTGATCAGATGTAAAAAAGAAAGGTACAGGTTGGATCACACACACATCAAAAAAAGTTTTGCATCACCTTTGTTACGAGAGTTCCAGAACCTATACAGAAAATTGGAATAGAGATCAACATAAACATCATTTCCGCCATTTTTACTGCTCATGAAAACCACACATTGCATGCTGTACCACCATACAGCGAGACCTTCAGAGGTGGTGGTCAAGACTGCTGTCCACACCGGTACCTCTAATACCCAGTAGCACGTCCTCTTGCATTCATCCATTCCTGTTTTTGTTGTGGCATACTATCCACAAGTTCAGCAATGCAATGTTGGTCCAGATTGTCCCACTCCTCAACTGCAAATCGCGTACATCCCTCAGAGTGGTTGGTCACTCACATCGTCCATAAACAGCCCTTTTCAATCTATCCCAGGCACGTTCGATAGCGTTCATGTCTAGAGAACGTGCTGACCACTCTAGTCTAGCGATGTCATTATCCTGAAGGAAGTCATCACAAGATGTGCGCGATGGGGGCGTGATTTGTCGTCTGTGAAGACAAATTCCTCGCTAGTAACTGTCGATATGGTTGCACTATTTGTCGGAGGATGGCATTCACGTATTGCACAGCCATTACGGCGCCTTCCATGATCACCAGCGGCGTATGTCGGTCCCACATAATGCCACCCCCAAACAGCAGGGAAGCTCCACCTTTCTGCACTCGCTGGGCAGTGTGTCTAAGGCGTTCAGTCTGACCGGGGTGCCTTCAAACATCTCTCTGGCGATTGTGTGGTTGAAGGCATATGCGACACTCATCGGTGAAGAGAACGTGATGCCAATCCTGAGCGGTCCATTTGGCATGTTCTTGGGTCCATCTGTACCGTGAATGGTATCGTGGTTGCAAAGATGGACCTCACTATGGACGTCGGGAGTGAAGCTGCGCATCATGCAGCCTGTTTGCACAATTTTGGTCGTAACACAACGTCCTGTGGCTGCACGAAAAGCATTATTCAACATGGTGGCGTTGCTGTTAGGGTTCCTCCGTGCCATAATCCGTAGGTAGCGGTCATCCACTGCAGTAGTAGTACAAAAAATGGTAAATTGTATTGTGAGGGAGAAATGGTATAAGTTTCTGTTCATCAATATAGCTGAAAAGGTTGAAAAAATTAATTGATTCAAAAAGGTCAAATATTCACATTAAAGGAAAGAAAATTTAGTATTGCAGATGCTGTGAACTCCATGTGGGCATCTAAGAACTGTTACTGTATTAATAGCTTCAGTATAGTACTACTTATTGCTCCTGCACATATTTGTTTGGGACCATGGCATTCTGCTGAATTCAATTTATTATTGACAATCGCAAATAATGCAATAGGCATAATATCCTGAGGATGGTCACTAAGTGCCTGAAACCAATGAAGAAATTAAACTTCCTTTTTGCAACTGGTTGCTTATTATTTCATTATAGCTAAATTTTAAATAGAATTTTTATTGAGAGTGATGTTAAATTATATATGGAAAAAGACAGTATTTCAAGTGCACATCGATTTAGTAACCAAATTATTGAAGCTGAAAAAAGAACTATTGCTAATGATGTTCCTAAATTTAATCAATTTGAATTCATCAATAAAAATTTTAATCTAGCTGATGGAATGTTTGTGAGGCATACTGATAGTTTTCATAGACAAACCAATATTATTGCTTCATTCAAATGTAATGCTGAATTCGGTGGACTGATAATTCTCGAACGACATTATCTTGCATATATTCCAATTTAAATAATACACAGGAAATAGAAATAACTGTAACTCATGATTATGATAATTTGATTGACTTCAATGGTGTTACTGCGACAGTCGTTTTAGAAATGGTTTAATAAATTTTATCTTTAATAAATAACAGACAAAATAGGACCTATCAGTTCTACTCATTCCCTGTGAATGAGAAATCAAAAAATAATCTAAATATTCCTAACAAGGCTACAGAAATTAACATAAATATAGGAGATGGATGACTTCCTCCTAATTATGCTCAGTTGTACATGAGTTTTAGTGTTATAGGAACTGATGGTATAGTTTATCCAACCTATAAGGAAAATATAAGAAAAATTTGTTGATTTATGTGGAAAAACTATTTTATTTCCTGCCACAAACGAGGGAAATACTGTTACATCTAGAACAGAGCATCCTTTCATCATCAGTTTGGTTGTATTTGACTTCATCTCTTAATCATAAAATTTGTATGGAGGTGCATATACCTAATAATGGTAACATTAAAAGCAAGAAAAGTGATGTGCTTTATCCATATGAATATTCTTGGTGGTTTCTTTAGGGCCATAAAGAAATTTTATGGGACGGAGATCTTACTATGATTTTTACGTGGAGTATAAGTGATGGAGATGCTCTTCTTAGATGGCCTGACTACAATAATGCTGGAGTTGAAGTAAAAGATACACTTCCAAAAGAAGGTGAAATTGTAGTAGAATCTATAGCAACTCTTGTGCCTATTATTAAACATGCACCGAAGTATGAGCTTGAAAATGTAGAAAATTTACTGACAAATCCTAAAACTGAATTATCTTTCCATGAACTACAAATAGTTGCAGTAGCAGGATTAACAGGGCAGAGAAATTTAGAGCTAGACACCACAAATTACTGTAATTCAGTAGAGTTTGATATGCCTCCTTTTATTTTTGTTGGGTTCCAAACTAATCGAAAAATAATCAGTTAATTGATTCTTAATTATATGATCATGTTAAGCTCCAGAATACTTAATTAAAATTGGAATGAATGAATATTTAATCTAGAAATGTACGAGGGCTGTTTTTTTTTTATTTCAACCTCCGATCGTCCATCTAAGCAAGTAAGAGGTAGGGAGGAGCCGGACCTGGTCGTCATGCGATTGCGCAGCTCCCTCACCACAACCTCTGCCGTTTTCAGCTGCAGTGTGTCAGTCGTAGCCGAGATACGTCCGTGTAAACATGGCCGCTACGCTCGATGCTGCCGCCAAATGCGAGTTACGAAGTGTAATCCGTTTTCTGCAAGCAGAAGGATGTAGTGCTGTGGAAATCCATCGCAGAATGAGCAACGTGTATAGTAACAACGTTATGACTGATGGTAGTGTTCGGGAATGGTGTCGAAAATTTAAAGGAGGACAAACAGACGTCCATGATGAAGGTGGACAAGGTCGCAAGTCTGTCGCCACTGTAGGCCTCGTCCACTGTAGGCCTCGTTGAGCGTGTTGATCAGGCGGTGAGATGCAAACGAATTAGCGAACTGTCCGATGAATTTCCAGACATTTCAAGGTCTGCTTTGTACACAATGGTGACTCAAGACCTAGGCTATCGGAAATTGTGTGCACGTTGGATCCCAAAAATGCTGAGTACTGACCACCAAACGCAAAGGATGGCGTCAGAATTATCGTTTCTTACACGTTATGCCAATGAGGGAAACGTTTTTTTGAAGTCGATTGTTACTGGCGATGAAACGTGGGTCCTCTATGACAATCCTGAAACAAAGAAACAATCAAAGCAGTGGATGCACACAGCTTCCCCAAGCAAGCCAAATAAGTTTAAACATTCACTGACGAAAAGAAAAACAATGGCCACTGTGTTTTGGGACCATAAAGGAGTGCTGCTGGTGAACTTTAGGGAGCAAGCTCCGACGATAACCAAGGAAGTTTATTGTGAAACTTGATGTCGTCTCCGCAGAGCCATTCAAAGCAAACGCAGAGGAATGCTTTTGTCTGGCGTTGTTTTGATCCATGACAACGCCTGACCACACGGTGCCAACATGACAAAAGACCTCCTCAAAAAGCTTAAATGGGAAGTTTTTAAACATCCACCATACAGCCCGGACCTAGCACCAAGTGATTATCACCTGTTCCGAGAACTGAAGTCATGGTTAGGTGAGCAGCACTTCGCTACTAATGAAGAACTTCAGGACGCCATCAAGACTTACCTGCCCTCACTGGCGGCAACATTCTTCGAGGAAGGCATCGAAAAGCTTGTGTTACAGTATGACAAGTGCCTCAATCGTTTTGGCGATTATGTAGAAAAATAAGTTAAGACTTTACTGTACTTTTGGTAATAAAATTATTATTTTCTGTACATTTTTCTTTTATTTACAGCCAATCAGAGATTGGGAAAAAAACAGCCTGCGTATAATTTCGATCCAAAAAATAATTATCTGAAGGCGTATAATGCATTTCTTGATCTTAAAGGAGTTACACAGTTGAAGGGCAATGTGAATTTAACTCTGTTTAATTTCGTAACGAACTACCTATTTATGTGATTAAATGAAACAGAAACAATATTGTTGCTGTTAAGAGGACTACAAAGAAATTATGTGCAACATTCGACAATAAAATACCGAAGGACACAATCGCCTAAGTAATTGTGTATGGAAACAAGAATCTCACATTTGATGCACAACACAGAATATTAACTGAGAATTTTTAAATTGAAAAATTGAGTGTCTAATGATTTCTGATTTTATTCATTATTATTTTTCTCAACAGCCATAATGGATGTTTAAGAACCCACGACTGTTTTTCCAATATAAATATAGAAAATTGCCACAAGTCATTCTTTAAAAATAGTTATTGATTGCATAACCCGGTTTTCGAACCTCTTCAGATGCATCTTCATTTGGGGCGCTGGAAGTTACATGACTGTTTGAAAGCGAAATGCTAGATGCTGACTCTGTTACAAGATAGTGGATCACACTTCAATGCATCGCCATGAGTGTCGCTTATATTGCGACTTGGATCCAAAAATGAATTCTGTACATTCTGTGACAGTATGGGTGGCTTTGTTGTTAGTACCCATCAATCAGCTTCCATTGTGATGGACAGATGGTAACATATTGCCCACTTTGCACAGGATGTATATGTATATACTCCATAGTTATGCCAGCATCTGGCACATGTCAACTTTGCTTATACTCATTAATTGTTTTTCTTTGGATGTAATAAAGTCAATGTATGGGCAAATATTTTAGTCATATCCGGCATTTACATGAATGTCCAAAAATAAAAAAACAGCACATGACTACCTACTCGACGATCAGACTAAACTGAGAAACAAATTTGTCCTTCTGAATTTCGAAGAGTTGCCAGTTCAAAACAGCTAATCAGTCAACGAACCCCCCGACCCCTCCAATGCTTCCCCTCCTCTCACCTCTGTCCCTCTCTTCATGTGCTAATTACACTGACCTCAACATAAATATCCCACAGCAGAATAAATCCTGTACTGTATGTCCTAATGTCCAAGCCCTCGACTGTTAACGCTAACGGCAGTTTTGGGTAAAGTCGATATTTCAGGACATGTGTTATATGGAAATACGATGCAAAGTTTTTTCGGAGATGCATGCATGTCCGAAGGAACAGGCACTGTGGCCACTACAGCCGTTGTGAAATCCGTTAAATGTATTCACGGTTATGAATATGGGCAAGAATCAGCTGTACAATGGAATAAAGGCAATGGGACTCAAACTCGGATTTCCCGCTTATTGCTAGGACTCGAACCCGCATCTCCCGCTTATCGGCTAAGCAATTCGGTGATTCACACCCTGTTGCAGACTTCCATGTGTCGTCAACCATGCGCCTAGATCCTGTACTCGTAATCCCATTATGTATATTTCCACGCAGGGGAGACAATTTACTTGGAAGTCGCTTCCCAGAGTAGGCGCATAAATACGATACTGCAGTCTCTGTGTTTTCAGAAATACGATGTAAAGTTATTTCGGACATGCATGGTTGACGACATATGGAAGTTTAATTCCGGCTGTGAGTCGTGCATGAATAGGCAGATGGGAAATCCGAGTTAGAGTCCCAGTCCAGCACAAATTTTCAATGTCGTCATTGCATTGTACAGCTGATGGATATCCATGTTCGCAACTGCGAATACATATAATGTATTTGGGTAAAGTATTTACCAATAAACTGACTGTATTATACGTTAATGTAAGAATAGAAATAAGACACCAGATCGTTTGCAACTACTTCATGTAGTAACTTGTTAACTTACTTAACTCTTAGGCATTCACGTTAACGCCAATATTCATTAAAGTATTTGTCCAAGCGTTGGCTTTATTACATGCAAACAAAACCCAGCAACGTCTCTGAACAAAGTAGGCCTATGTTATTTCTCCGTTTGAAGATCTGTGTAACAAGGAATCGTTGGACAGCACATGCTACATGCTGGCAAAGTTTCGTAACTACAGTGTATGTACATACATATCCTGTGAAAAGTGATGATGTGTTACCAACTTTACATCACAGTGGAAGCTGAGAGATGGATATTAACAACAACAAAGCCACATATACTTTTGCAGTAAGTTCATTTTTTGATACAAATCACAATATAAACAATACTCATGGCGATGCAATAAGGAATGTTCCATCTTCTTGTCACATAGCCAGCAGCCAGCATTACGCTTCGAAATAGTGGTGTAACCACCTGTGTAACATCTGAAAATGAGCTATATAAGGTTCGTAAACCTGTTTATGGAATAAACAGCTATTTCGAAAAAGTGTCTGGTTGCAGATTATATGTACTTTAGATGTAAGTTGATGTAGCTGTAGCATCCACAACTTCATCTACAGTGATACTCTGCAAATCACATTTAAGTACCTGGCAGAGGATTCATCAAACCACCTTCACAGTTCTCTATTGTTCAAATCTCGTACAGCGCATGGAAAGAACGAACACCTATATCTTTCAGTAAGAGCTCTAATTTCCCTTATTTTAGCATTCTGATCGTTTCTCCCTATGTAGGTTGGTGTCAACAAAATATTTTCGCATTCGTAGGAGAGAGGTGGTGATTGTAATTTCATGAGAAGTTTTCGCCGCAACGAAAAACACCTTTGTTTTAATTATGTCCACTCCAAATCCTGTATTATTTCAGTGACACTCTCTCTCCTATTTCGCGATAATACAAAACGTGCTGCCATTCTTTGAACTTTTTCGATGTAGTCTGTCAATCCTATCTGGTAAGGACCCCACACCGTGCAGCAGTATTCTAAAAGAGGACGGACGAACGTAATGTAGGCAGTCCCCTTAGTAGATCTGTTAACTTTTCTAAGTGTCCTACAAATAAAACGCAGACTTTAGTTAGCCTTCCCCACAACATTTTCTATGCGTTCCTTCCAATTTAATAATCCCTAGGTATTTAGGTGAATTTACGGCCTTTAGATTTGACTGATTTATCGTGTAACCGAAGTTTAACGGATTCGTTGTAATACTTACGTTTCGCACCAACAGATATGTTTTCAAAATCGTTTTGCAATTTGGTTTGGTTTTCTGATGACTTCATTAGTCGATAAACGACAGCGTCATCTGCAAACAACACAAGAGGGCTGCTCAGATAATCTCTCAAATCGTTTATACAGATAAGGAACAGCTAGGGCCTATAACACTACCTTGGCGAACGCCAGAAATCACTTCTGTTTCAGTCGATGACCTTCCGTCAATTACTACGAACTGTGACCTCTCCGACAGGAAATCACAAATCCAGTCACATAACTGAGACGGTATTCCATAAGCACGCAACTTCACAAGCCGATTGTGTGGTACAGTGGCAAAAGCTTTCCAGAATTCCAGAAATACGGAATCAGTCTGAAATCCCTTGTCAATAGCACTCAACACTTTATGCGAGTAAAGAGCTAGTTGTGTTTCACAAGAACGATGTTTTCTAAATCCATGTTGACTGTGTGTCAATAGACCGTTCGAGGTAATATTCATAATGTTCGAACACAATATATGTTCCAAAATACTGTTGTATATCGACGTAAATGATATGGGCCTGTAATTTAGAGGATTACTCCTACTACCTTTCTTGAATATTGGTGTGACCTGTGCAACTTTCCAGTCTTTGGGTACGGATCTTCCGTCGAGCCAACGGTTGTATATGATTGCTAAGTCTGGAGCTATTGCATCAGCATACTCTGAAAGAAACCTAATTTTAGTACAGTCTGGACTACAAGACTTGCTATTATTAAGTGATTTAAGTTGCTTCACTATTCCAAGGATATTTACTTCTACGTTACTAATGTTGGCAACTGTTCTTGATTCGAATTCTGGAATATTTACTTCGTCTTCTTTTGTGACGGCATTTTGGAAGGCTATGTTTAGTAATTCTGCTTTGGCAGAACTGTCTTGATAGTATCTCCATTTCTGTCACGCAGAGGAGGAGTTGATTGTGTCTTGCCGCTAGCATACTTCTCATACGACCAGAATCTCTTTGGATTTTCTGCCATGTTACGAGACAAAGTTTCGTTGTGGAAACTGTTATAAGCATCTCGTATTGAAGTCCGCGCTAAATTTCGATCTTCTGTGAAAGATCGCCATTCTTGGGGATTTTGCGTCTGTTTAAATTTGGCATGTTTGTTTCGTTGTTTCTGCAACAGTGTTCTGACCGATTTTGTGTACCAAGGAGGATAAGCTGCGTCGCTTGTTTATTTATTTCGTATAAATCTCTCAATTGCTGCCGATACTAATCTTTGAATTCATGCCACATCGGGTCTACACCTATATTTTTAATTTGGATGGAGTGGAGATTGTCTCAGAGGAAGGCGCCAAGTGAATTTTTATCTGCTTTTTGAATAGATATATTGGCGTTCTCCGGATCGGAGCGTGGAATGTCAGATCCCTTAATCGGGCAGGTAGGTTAGAAAATTTAAAAAGGGAAATGGATAGGTTAAAGCTAGATATAGTGGGAATTAGTGAGGTTCGGTGGCAGGAGGAACAAGACTTTTGGTCAGGTGAATACAGGGTTATAAATACAAACGCAAATAGGGGTAATGCAGGAGTTGGTTTAATAATGAATAAAAAAATAGGAGTGCGGGTAAACTACTACAAACAGCATAGTGAACGCATTATTGTGGCCAAGATAGACACGAAGCCCACGCCTACTACAGTAGTACAAGTTTATATGCCAACTAGCTCTGCCGATGACGAAGAAATTGAAGAAATGTATGATGAAATAAAAAGAATTATTCAGACAGTGAAGGGAGACGAAAATTTAATAGTCATGGGTGACTGGAATTCGGTAGTAGGAAAAGGGAGAGAAGAAAACGTAGTAGGTGACTATGGATTGGGGGTAAGAAATGAAAGAGGAAGCCGCCTGGTAGAATTTTGTACAGAGCATAACTTAATCATAGCTAACACTTCGTTCAAGAATCATGAAAGAAGGTTATATACGTGGAAGAACCTTGGAAATACTAGAAGGTATCAGATAGATTATATAATGGTAAGACAGAGATTCAGGATACATGTTTTAAATTGTAAGACATTTCCAGGGGCAGATGTGGACTCTGACCACAATCTATTAGGTATGAACTGTAGATTAAAACTGAAGAAACTGCAAAAAGGTGGCAATTTAAGGAGATGGGACCTTGATAAACTGACGAAACCAGAGGTTGTAGAGAGTTTCAGGGAGAGCATAAGAGAACAATTGACAGGAATGAGGGAAAGAAATACAGTAGAAGAAGAATGGGTAGCTCTGAGGGATGAAGTAGTGAAGGCAGCAGACGATCAAGTAGGTAACAAGACGAGGGCTGGTAGAAATCCTTGGGTAACGGAAGAAATATTGAATTTAATTGATGAAAGGAGAAAATATAAAAATGCAATAAATGAAGCAGGCAAAAAGGAATACAAACGTCTCAAAAATGAGATCGACAGGAAGTGCAAAACTGCTAAGCAGGGATGGCTAGAGGACAAATGTAAGGATGTAGAGGCTTATCTCACTAGGGATAAGATAGATACTGCCTACAGGAAAATTATAGAGACCTTTGGAGAAAAGAGAGCCACTTGTATGAATATCAAGAGCTCAGATGGAAACCCAGTTCTAAGCAAAGAAGGGAAAGCAGAAAGGTGGAAGGAGTATATAGAGGGTCTATACAAGGGCGATGTACTTGAGGACAATATTATGGAAATGGAGGAGGATGTAGATGAAGATGATATGGGAGATATGATACCTCGTGAAGAGTTTGACAGAGCACTGAAAGACCTGAGTCGAAACAAGACCGCGGGAGTAGACAACATTCCATTAGAACTACTGACAGCCTTGGGAGAGCCATTCCTGACAAAACTCTACTATCTGGTGAGCAAGATGTATGAGACAGGCGAAATACCCTCAGACTTCAAGAACAATGTAATAATTCCAATCCCAAAGAAAGCAGGTGTTGACAGATGTGAAAATTACCGAACTATCAGTTTAATAAGTCACGGCTGCAAAATACTAACGCGAACTCTTTACAGACGAATGGAAAAACTAGAAGAAGCCGACCTCGGGGAAGATCAGTTTGGATTCCATGAAAATACTGGAACACGTGAGGCAATACTGACCCTACGACTTATCTTAGAAGCTAGATTAAGGAAAGGCACCTACGTTTCTAGCATTTGTAGACTTAGAGAAAGCTTTTGACAATGTTGACTGGAATCCTCTCTTTCAAATTCTAAAGATGCCAGGGTTAAAATACAGGGAGCGAAAGGCTTTTTACAATTTGTACAGAAACCAGATGGCAGTTATAAGAGTCGAAGAACATGAAAGGGAAGCAGTGGTTGGGAATGGAGTGAGACAGAGTTGTAGCCTCTCCCCGATGTTATTTAATCTGTATATTGAGCAAGCAGTGAAGGAAACAAAAGAAAAATTCGGAGTAGGAATTGAAATCCATGGAGAAGAAACAAAAACTTTGAGGTTCGCCAATGACATTGTAATTCTGTCAGAGACAGCAAAGGACTTGGAAGAGCAGTTGAACGGAATGGATAGTGTCTTGAAGGGAGGATATAAGATGATCACCAACAAAAGCAAAACAAGGATAATGGAATGTAGTCGAATTAAGTCAGGTGATGCTGAGGGATTTAGATTAGGAAATGATACACTTAAAGTAGTAAAGGTGTTTTGCTATTTGTGAAGCAAAATAACTGATGATGGTCGAAGTAGAGAGGATATAAAATGTAGACTGGCAATGGCAAGGAAAGCGTTTCTGAAGAAGAGAAATTTGTTAACATCGAGTATAGATTTAAGTGTCAGGAAGTCGTTTCTGAAAGTATTTGTATGGAGTGTAGCCATGTATGGAAGTGAAACATGGATGATAAATAGTTTAGATAAGAAGAGAATAGAAGCTTTCGAAATGTGGTGTTACAGAAGAATGCTGAAGATTAGATGGGTAGATCACATAACTAACGAGGAGGTATTGAATAGGATTGGGGAGAAGAGAAGTTTGTGGCACAACTTGATTAGAAGAAGGGATCGGTTGGTAGAACATGTTCTGAGGCATCAAGGGATCACAAATTTAGCACTGGAGGGCAGTGTGGAGGGTAAAAATCATAGAGGGAGATCAAGAGATGAATACACCAAGCAGATTCAGAAGGATGTAGGTTGCAGTAGGTACTGGGCGATGAAGAAGCTTGCACAGGATAGAGTAGCATGGAGAGCTGTATCAAACCAGTCTCAGGACTGAAGACCACAATAACAACAACATATTTTTCTTTTATTTTTGGAGGATTTGGGACTTACAGTATTCAATCTCTCTATGACAAACCTGTGTTCACTAATCCTTGTATTTGTTTTGATGCTCGTTATTAACTCAGGATTATTTGTTGCTAAGAGCTCAAGTATGTTTCCACAGCCGTTTGCTATTCGCGTGGGCTCATGAACTAACTGCTCGGAATAATTTTTAGAGAATGCGTTTTGCACGATTTCGGATGATGTTTTGTGCGTACCTCCGGAATTAAATATGTATTTTCGCCAACACATCGAGGGTAAATTAAAGTCACCACAAACTATAATCGTATTAGTCGGCTACGTGTTTAAAATCAAACTTAAGTTTTCTTTGAACCTTTCAGCAATCGTATCATCTGAATTGGGATGTAGGTAAAAGGATCCAATTATTATTTTATTCGGGTTGCTAACAATGATCTCTGCCTCACAGGATCTATCTATTTCAATTTCGTGACAAGATAAACTACCTCTAACAGCAACAAACATGCCACCGCCAACCGTGTTTAGCCTATCCTTTCGGTACACCGTTAGGTTCTTCGCAAAAATTTCTGCTGAGCTTAACTCCGGCTTTAGCCAGCTTTCAGTGCCTATAACGATTTGAGCATCAGTGCTTTCTATTAGCGTTTGGAGCTCTGGTACTTTCACAACACAGCTACAATTTACAACTGTTATACCGATGGTTACTGCATCTACGTTCTTCCTTGGTTCGGCCTGCACCCTTTGTGACTGAAGCCCTTTATGTGTTTCCCTGAGACCCTCTAACCTAAAAAACCACCCAGTCCACGCCACACAGCCCCTGCCACCCGTGTAGCCGGCACCTGCGTATAGTGGACTCCTGCCTGTTCAGTGGAACCCGAAACCCAACCACTCTTTGGCACAAGTCAAGGAATTTGTAGCCTACACTGTCGCAGAACCGTCTGAGCCTCTGATTCAGACCCTCCACTCGGCTCTGTACCAGAGATACCGATGTGAGCCACCACCTGCAGTTGGCTGCACCATGTGCTCATCATGGCATTTGGGAGGACCCGTTCCACGTCTGGAATGACTCCTCCCGGTATGCACAATGAGTGCACATTGGTTTTCTTAGACTTCTTGATGAAACATCCATTTGAAGTCTACATTTCATTTCCATTAGTATTCCGCTGTGGGAGACGAGGAGAAGGGGAAACTCAGCCACCTGTACTAGCGAGAAATTGCAGCTCGGTAGTGTGAAGCCCTTTATGTGTTTCAACGAGACCCTCTAACCTAAAAAACCGCCCAGTCCACGCCACACAGCCCCTGCCACCCGTGTAGCCGGCTCCTGCGTATAGTGGACTCTTGACCCATTCAGTGGAACCCGAAACCCAACCACCCATTGGCACAAGTCAAGGAATTTGCAGCCTACACTATCGCAGCCTCTGATTCAGACCCTCCACTCGGCTCTGTACCAGAGGTCCGCAATCGGTCCTGTCGACTATGCTGCAAATGGTCAACACTGCTTTCATCTCGCAAACAAGACTGACAGCCTTTACCACTTCTGTTAGCCGCTCGAAACCAGAGAGAATCTCTTCTGATCCAAAACTGACACACATAATTGGTACCGATGTGAGCCACCACCTGCAGTTGGCTGCACCATGTGCTCATCATGGCATTTGGGAGGACCCCTTCCACGTCTGGAATGACACCTCCCGGTATGCACAATGAGTGCACATTGGTTTTCTTAGCCTTCTTGAGGAAACACCCATTTGAAATCTACATTTTATTTCCATTAGTATTCCGCCGTGGGAGACAAGGAGAAGGGGAAACTGAGAACTCAGCCACCTGTGTTAGCGAGAAATTGCAGCTCGGTAGGGTGGTCTGCTATAAGCAGTCGACGGTTACGTGGTTATAAATCGTTCGCATTTGCTGTTAACTGCCGGCAGCATTTCGTTATTACAGGGTAGGTGACGTTGCCGAGTTGCAGCTCCATATTTTTTTTTTTTTTTTTTTTTTGCGGCAGCAGCTGACATTCTCCCATTCTGCTGGGAGGGCGTCGACATCGCGACGCACATGTGGTCCAGGTGCTTGGGCTTGCAGTGCTTCCATAGAAGTCTCTGTTCTGGAGGAGACGGTTGTCACGCCCGTCGATGTACACATCTGCAGTATCCCGTCAGCAGTTTGGGGATAAGTGTCTAGATCAAACGCGCAAACTGTGAGTATTTTCTGTGCATCTTCAGGCAAACGCGACAGCTGCAGTGGCGTTCAAAAGTATTTTGTAGAAAGCATTATTGTTGTTGTTGTGGTCTTCAGTCTAGAGACTGGTTTGATGCAGCTCGCCATGTTACTCTATCCTGTGCAAGGTTCTTCATCTCCCACTCGCTACTGCAACCTACATCCTTCTGAACCTCCTTGTGTATTCATCTCTTGATCTCCCTGTACGATTTTTACCCCCCACGCTCCCTTCCAATACTAAATTGGTGATCCTTTGATGCCTCAGAACACGTCCTACCAACCGATCCCTTCTCTTAGTCAGGTTGTACCACAAATTTCTCTTTTCCCCAATTCTCTTCAGTACCTCCTCATTAGTTACGTGATCTCCCTATCTAAACTTCAGCATTCTTCTGTAGCACCACATTTCGAAAGTTTCTATTCTCTTCTTGTCTAAACTGTGTATCGTTCATGTTTCACTTCCATACATGGCTACACTCCATACAAACACTTTCAGAAAGGACTTTCTGACACTTAAATCTATACCCGATGTTAACAAATTTATCTTCTTCAGAAACTCTTTTCTTGCCATCGCCAATGTACATTTTATATTTACTACTTTAAGTGTCTCATTTCCTAATCTAATTCCCTCAGCATCACCTGACTTAATTCGACTACATTCCATTGCCTCCTTTCGCTTTTGTTGATGTTCGTCTTATATCCTCCTTTCAGGGTACTGTCTATTCTGTTCAACTGCTCTCCCAAGTTCTTTGCTGTCTCTGACAGAATTACAATGTCATCGGCAAACCTGAAAGTTTTTATTTCTTCTCCCAGCATTTTAATCCCTACTCTAAATTTCCTTTTGTTTCTTTTACTGCTTGCTGAATATACAGATTGAATAACATCGGGGATAGGCTACAACCCTGTCTCCCTCCTCAACCACTGCTTCCTTTCGTGCCCCCTTGACTCTTATAACTGCCATCCGGTTTCTGTACACATTGTAAATAGCATGTCGCTTCCTGTGTTTTACCCCTGTCACTTTTAGAATTTGAATGAGAGTATTCCAGTCAACTTTGTCGAAAGCTTTTTCTAAGTCTACAAGTGCCATAAACGTAGGTTTGCCTTTCCTGAACTGTCTTCTATGAGAAGTCGTAGGGTCAGTATTGCCTCGCGTGTTTCTGCATTTCTCCAGAATCCAAACTGATTATCCCCGAGGTTGGCTTCTACCAGTTTTTCCATTCTTCTGTATAGGATTCGTGTTAGTATTTTGCAGCCGTGACTAATTAAATTGTTGTTATTGTTGTTGTGGTCTTCAGTCCTGAGACTGGTTTGATGCAGCTCTCCATGCTACTCTATCCTGTGCAAGCTTCTTCATTTCCCAGTACCTACTGCAACCTACATCCTTCTGAATCTGCTTAGTGTATTCATCCCTTGTCTCCCTCTACGATTTTTACCCTCCACGCTGCCCTCCAATACTAAACTGGTGATTCCTTGATACCTCAGAACATGTCCTACCAACCGATCCCTTCTTCTAGTCAAGTTGTGCCACAAACTTCTCTTCTCCCTAATCCTATTCAATACTTCCACATTAGTTATGTGATCTACCCATCTAATCTTCAGCATTCTTCTGTAGCACCACATTTCGAAAGCTTCTATTCTCTTCTTGTCCAAACTATTTATCGTCCATGTTTCACTTCCATACGTGGCTACACTCCATACAAATACTTTCAGAAACGACTTCCTGACACTTAAATCTATACTCGATGTTAACAAATTTCTCTTCAGAAATGCTTTCCTTGCCATTGCCAATCTACGTTTTATATCCTCTCTACTTCGATCATCATCAGTTATTTTGCTTCCCAAATAGCAGAACTCCTTTACTACTTTAAGTGTCTCATTTCCTAATCTAATTCCCTCAGCATCACCCGACTTAATTCGACTACATTCCATTATCCTTGTTTTGCTTTTGTTGATGTTCATCTTATATCCTCCTTTCAAGACACTATCCATTCCGTTCAACTGCTCTTCCAAGTCCTTTGCTGTCTCTGACAGAATTACAATGTCGAATTAAATTGATATTTCGTTAATTTTCATACCTGTCAGCACCTGCTTTCTTTCCAATTAGAATTATTACATTCTTCTTGAAGTCTGAGGGTAGTAGTTAAAATTAGATAAAGATAAGGGTGTAAAACGGAAAAACTGCCGTGGATAATTGAAAACTATGTAATTATAACCCATTTAGTAGTAAATTACATTTAGTTTGAACAAAGTTATCTTACATCAAAACAGAAATAACAGACCTTCTTGCTCAAAAGTAATTTTTAGGTCTGAGTATGCAAGAAAAAACGAAACTATATTGGAATCTAAAGAATAAATCAGTATTTCGTTGCATAACAGTGGGCTTTGATGACAGCTGCACATCTGTTTGGCTCTGCATCCACAAGCTTTTGATACACTGTGTAGCGTTTCTCAGTTAAAAAAATAATAAAAAATAAGAGATGAGATATTTTTACATAATTATTATTTGGTTAGATAGATATGAATTAATTAATTAAAATGGAATGTTAATAGATTTTATTTCTGCTAGTAAACATGACTTTTAAGAAAGCACTGAATAATTAATAAGTACTTGTTGAGAAGACTACATGAATGTTTCTTGCTTTGATGGAGGCAATGCTATTGAAAAGATTAAACATCACACAGACAAATTTTGTCCCCTTTTCTAGTTACGCTGAACTCTGCCTTAGAGCATCGCAAGTACAACGAACCAGCGAGTGTGTTGGTAGAAGACATTGTTTGGAGGCCAATGACCGATCTGAATATTATGCGGTTCGCGTAGCGACATAGTCCGGATTTTGAGGGAAAAAGCTCGGTAAAAAATGATCTCAGGGACGTATGGATTAAAATCTGATGGATTAAACGGCGGATGTACACTAATAGTGTTCGGCCGTGCCCACCAAACAACGCGCAACCAACTTCTCTTCGATGCAGCCTGAAACTGGACTAAAAAAATGCTTCATAAAATAAAATATAACATGAATACCCACACGGTTACTTGACATCAAATTAACATAATTATTCAATGAAAGAGCACAAGTCACACTTACACAGCTCATCTCGATAGCGGAGTACAAAATAGAGAGAGAGAGACGGAGGGAGGGAGATGAAGAGAGAGAGAGAGAGAGAAAGCCAGTTAATCGCATTCTGCTTTCTTATATCGCTAGACAAATGAAAGTACTTACTGCACTTTGTTCACAGAGGTTTTTTTTACGCATTTTAAGTCTTAGATACTTTTTCTTATAAAATAACTAATGAATAATGAAAAATACATTTCAATTGGTATACGAATTTATTTTGTAAACTATTTATAATATTTTCGGGCGATAATTAAAATTGGGACTACTTTTTATACAGTAACATTTCTAGGCCAAAGCGGGGGTTTCGTCTATTCGTCCGATAAGGCAGTAGCAAACCGATCCCTATTTGAATACTTTCTACTACATTCACGTCGATCTAGAGCATCCCAGGGATGTTCGGTTGGATTCAGATACGGGCCCTGGTTTGGCCACTTCTGAAGTTTGATATTTTTATCTGAAAAATATTATTTTTAAATAGCCAGCAGTGTGTTTTGGATCTTTATCCTGCTGAAATATCCAGTTACGTGGCATATTCTTTCTCCCATGTGGAACTATATTCTTTTCTAAAATTTCGCTTTACAGATCGATTTGCCTTCTATACTCATCAAAAAAAGTTTTGCATCACTAAGGCTCCGAGAACTCTTGAAGATAGACGTTAACTGTGAATATTGTATCACAGACACAGTCCCTTTGACTGTTCAGAGATGTCACTGATCCCGCCCAAAGATGTAAACAACCATGCATGAGCAGCGCCTATTAGATGGAGGGGGTCCAATAGCCGATCAGTTCCAATCATTCCACCAGGAAGGAGATTCACGGTTCTTATTGTCTGTAGTTCAACAACGCCTAGACGGTCAACACCGTCGTTCGATCGCGTCCGCATAGTTACTTTGTGCCAGGAAGGGCTCTCAACAAGGGAAGCGTCCAGTCGTCTCGGAGCGAACGAAAGCGATGTTGTTGAGACATGGAGGAGATACAGAAAGACAGGAACTGTCGATGACATGCCGCGCCCAGGCTGCCCAAGTGCTACTACTGCAGTGGATGACCGCTACTTACGGCTCTCTGGCTCTGGCTCTGAGCACTATGGGACTTAACAGCTGTGGTCATCAGTCCCCTAGAACTTAGAACTACTTAAACCTAACTAACCTAAGGACATCACACACATCCATGCCCTAGGCAGGATTCGAACCTGCGACCGTAGCAGTCGCGCGGTTCCGGACTGCGCGCCTAGAACCGCGAGACCACCGCGGCCGGCTACCTACGGATTATGGCTCGGAGGAACCCTAACAGCAACGCCACTATGTTGAATAATGCTTTTTGTGCAGCGACTGGATGTCATGTTACGACCCAAACTTTGCGCAATAGGCTGCATGATGCGTAACTTCACTCCCGACGTCCATGGCAAGGTCTGTCTTTGCAACCACGAGCCCATGCAGCGGGGAACAGATGGGTCCAAAAACATGCCGAATGGACCGCTCAGGAATGGCATCACATTCTTTTCACTGATGAGTGTCGCATATGCCTTCAACCAGACAATCGTCGGAGACGTGTCTGGAGGCACCCCGGTCAGGCTGTACGCCTTAGACACACTGCCCAGCGAGTGCAGCAAGGTGGAGCTTCCCTACTGTTTTGGGGTGGCATTATGTGGGGCCGACATACGCCGCTGGTGGTCATGGAAGGCGCCGGAACGGCTGTACGATACGTGAATGCCATCCTCCGACAGATAGTGCAACCATATCGACAGCATATTGGCGAGGAATTCGTCTTCGTCTTCGTCGACGACAAATCGCGCCCCCATCGCGCATATCTTGTGATAACTCCCTTCAGGATAACGACATCACTCGACTAGAGTGGACAGCACGTTCTCCAGACATGAACCCTGTCGAACATGCCTGAGATAGATTAAAAAGTTCTGTTTATGGATGACGTGAGCGACCAACCACTCTGAGGGATCTGCGCCGAATCGCCGTTGAGGAGTGGGACAATCTGGACCAACAGTGCCTTGATAAACATGTGGATAATATGCCACGATGAATACAGGCATGTATCAATGAAAGAGGACGTGCTACTGGGTATTAGAGGTACGGGTGTACACAGCAATCTGGACCACCACCTCTGAAGGTCTCGCTGTATGGTGGTACAACATGCAAAGTGTGGTTTTCATGAGCAATAAAAAGGATGGAAATGATGTTTATGTTGATCTCTATTGCAATTTTCTGTACAGGTTCCGAAACTTTCGGAACCGAGGTGATGCAAAACTTTTTTGATGTGTATATTTGGACTAGAGTAACAGCTTCCCCACACCATCACGCTGTTACTACCGTATTCGATGGTCTGTACCTAGGATTTTTTTTGTACCTTTTGGTTTTTTAGTTCACATGTATGCTACACACCTGGAGAAGAAAATGCATTAAATTTACTTTCATCACTCCATACAACCTTAGACCAATCTGTAACATTCCAAGTTTGACGTTTCTTCGCAAATTCTATCCTGTTTTCCTATTTTTTGAAGTCATGAGTCGTTTACGTGATGGTCTTCATCCATTTGAATCACCTGCTACTAGTGGACGTTTAACAGTAGATACGTGTAGGTACAGTCCATGATGGCTACTCGGTATCATCTCCAATTTGTCGAGCCGACTTTCTTGGATCATCAGCTGGTTGTTTACAAATCATTCCGTCCTCGCACCTTGTTGTTTTTCGAGGGCGACCTCACCTTGCCCTACTGGCTACTGCTCCTTCCTGTTTCTGCCATTGAGTCCACGCCATTATCAGTTGTTGTGGTATGGCACAGTCTCTAGCAACGTTAGACTGCGACTTCCCTTTCTTCAAAGCATGCAGAACCGCTTTTCTCACATCAGCCGAATATTCTTTGTCTTTAGGCATGCTTATCGTCGTTTCTGCTAACAAACGAACACTGTCTGAAGCCGTAGGTAACAATAGTTAATGAATGCCGTACCACCTAAACTGTGCGGCTGGTCACAGCAGAGGTTCGAGTCCTTCCTCGGGCATGGCTGTGTGTGTGTGTGTGTGTGTGTGTGTGTGTGTGTGTGTGTGTTTGTCCTTAGGATAATTTAGGTTAAGTAGTGTGTAAGCTTAGGGACTGATGACCTTAGCAGTTAAGTCCCATAAGATTTCACACACATTTGAACATTTGAACCACCTAAACAAATCTGTATGCCTAAACAAGTCTTTATTTGCAGTAAGAATGATGTCAGACATAGGAAATATAAATATAAAAAACTTGCTTACTTTCACTCTATTATGTCATACGGTTCATATCGTGGGATAACTCATGAAACTGTGCAAAAGTTTTTAGCATGTAATAGGATCATTTCTGGTGTAAATTCAAGAACATCATGTAGAAACCTAATCACTGTTTCTCAGTATATTTATTTCTTAATGAAGTTTGTTCAAAAATGGTTCAAATGGCTCTGAGCACTATGGGACTCAACTGCTGAGGTCATTAGTCCCCTAGAACTTAAAACTAGTTAAACCTAACTAACCTAAGGACATCACAAACATCCATGCCCGAGGCAGGATTCGAACCTGCGACCGTAGCGGTCTTGCGGTTCCAGACTGCAGCGCCTTTAACCGCACGGCCACTTCGGCCGGCATGAAGTTTGTTGTACATAATATATCTTTATTTCCAACCAATAGCTCAGTACATAGTATTGGTACTAAGAATAAGATCAATCAACATCAAGACGTAAAATCACTTACCTTGGTCCAAAAAGGGGTCCAATATTCAGGAACACACATTTTCAATAAATTGCTGGCAACCATTAAAAAGTTGGTTTCAGATAAAACACAGTTTAAACAATGTTTGTAAGACTTTTTGATAGGCAACTCCTTCTCCCCTATAGATGAATATATTATCAGGGTCTGTTAGATCAGTTTAAGTAAAAAAATGACTGTTAGATTTTAGTTTTGACAGCACTTGGTTACAACAGTCAAGATTAGGTATTTTGCGTATGATAAATTTATTAAAAGTGCTTAACTATGTTTCATTCCAACAGGGTATTAATTCTTTAAATTTTGGCAGTTCCACTTTATTGTAATGAATTCACCTATTTTGAAGATCTCCTGACAAATGCTCAGGGTAATGAGCATTACATTTAAATGCTTTTTTCTATAGTTTCTGATATGTTCCAAGTCCACAAGAATCATCTCAGTTTTTGGTCTATGGAACGAAAACTGAATCTAATCTAAGCTATGCCAATTAGAAAATACTTTTGAGCTCTAGGAATATATACTTTCATTGTCATTGCATGACCTTGCAAGTTTCTTGTGGAGTGACGTAGTTACATGTGTTGCTCTGTTGTGACTGCACGCAAACACTACTGACAACATTAACATCGCAGCTACTTAATATTTCTGAGGTGTATTGCATATATTCCACAGAAAATTGCCATAATTGCCTGAGAGTGTGCGAAGACGACCAACTAGCTGAAATGGAGTGCGGTCGCAGACTTCCTCAATGTGAAGCAATTTTTCAGGTCGCTTTTCTTCAGCTTGCGATAAACACGTTACAAACCCATGCTCGATGGAGGTGTACTTTTCAGTGCTTGACGATGAAGCTAAAATGTCTTGTACTTCCGTAGCCATTTGCTCATTAAGTGAATCCAGCGTATAATTATATTTACTTTCGTCTGGGGCTATGTGGGATGAGACAAACTGGCTCTCAAGCTGGGCGAACCACAGTACTGGCCTATCCTACCAGAATGCCATGAGTTTCACCGCAGTTATACTAAGGACCACGTTTGCTGCTAGGAAGTCACTGCTTGCAGCATTCTGTACGTTTATTGTGTATTGTGTATTGTGGTAGGCGACGATTACATGACGCAGTTTTTCACGAATGTTTCTACGCTACGCAGAACGGTTGGTGTGCAATTTTACGCAAAGGCGCCCGTACATGATCAATAAATCTTTGCCAAATATCTGAACGCGAAAAGTGCTGTTTGATGTATTCGTCAAACATCAGAGTGTTTGACGACTTTGCCAGAAATTCTGACTGACAGAAAATTCGATAAGATGGTGGACGCCGTTTGTGTCGATGTTTAGCCGCATCGCCTCCCCTCCAGAGATTCCCATTTCATTTCCCGAAGCAACTCCACAACACTCACGGTTGTTTGAACCTACCGGTAACAAATCTAGTAACCCGCCTCTGTATTGTTACGATATCTTCCTTCAGTCTGATCTGGTACGGATCCCAAACACTCGATCAGTACTCAATAATAGGTCGCACCAGCGTGCTAGATACGGTCTTCTTTACAGCTGAGCCTCTCCCACTAAACCGAAGTTTACCATTCGCCTTCCCTACCACAGTCCTCAAATACATTTTTCACATTCAGAACTAGCTGCCATTCTTCGCACCAACTGGAAATTTTACCGGCAATATGTGAACATGAGATAGATATATATATTTTACAGAAACTTTCATAATAGCAAAAACTCTCACTGTCTAACCTGTATTTACTTTCTGACACAGACTGGCAGTCACTTTAAGATTTCTGGCGACGGGGAAAACATTCCACTCGGCGTTCCCAACAAGAACTGCACAAGTATATTGTTTATAACAAACAACATCGGTTTTTGAGACAGTGCTTCTATCAAATGAATAAGAAGGACCCAGAATCTTTGAGAAAACAAAAGGTGAAAAAAGTTGAAAGAAGGCGGACGTGAACCTGCTACCTTCCTCTTCCCAGGATACAACTCTATCAAAGGAGCTAAGGCTTCAACACAAGAGCGAGGTTTCCATATACAGGGTGTCCCATTTATCTTGACCACCCTAAATAACTGTTTGTCCAAATGCAAATTACAAAATATTTTAAGAAAATGTTCTTTAGTAGTCGGAAGGGGGGAGGGGGGGGGGGGGGACATCAAACAGCATGATTGCCTTCGTTGTAGCTTTGTTTCTTACAAAGATATGAACAGCGATATGACTTTTTTAAATGGCACCCTTTACTTTTTATTCGGTAATTCATTTCCTCTCCTAAAGACCTATTGAAAAATGTATCACAGTATACCATTCACTGAAACACAACGTTATTAATTACGTAACACAACATTGACGTTGACGCTCCCAGCACTTAGTGCAGGTAATCGGGGTAATGGAACACATCCACGTGTTGACGTTGACAGAGGACAAATGTAAACATAAGTAGAATGCACACCCGTTATTCTGTCAACCATCGTCAGTTGAAGAGGTTCAAAAATGGTTCAAATGCCTCTGAACACTATGGGACTTAACTCCTAAGGTCATCAGTCCCCTAGAACTTAGAACTACTTAAACCTAACTAACCTAAGGACATCACACACATCCATGCCCGAGGCAGGATTCGAACCTGCGACCGTATCGTTCGCGCGGTTCCAGACTGTAGCGCCTAGAACCGCTCGGTCACCCCGGCCGGCAGTTGAAGAGGTATGTGAGTAGAATGTACACGAACGAAGAGAGGGTAGAAATGCTACTGATCTATGGGGAATGTAAGCAGAACAGTAACTGCAATACTGTTTTCTTATGTATGGGTACATTTAGTACAGTCATTTAGTCCTTTTACATACTGTTGTGTAGAGTAGTCATACAGCAAAGGCTGTCCTTCCTACAAGCTGCATCAACATAACATTTATTTTATTGTTGTTGTTGTTGTTGAAGGTAGGCGAAATGCTACGCAGGCATCGGAACTGTACGAGGTGCATTCAAGTTCTAAGGCCTCCGATTTTTTTTCTAATTAACTACTCACCCGAAATCAATGAAACTGGCGTTACTTCTCGACGTAATCGCCCTGCAGACGTACACATTTTTCACAACGCTGACGCCATGATTCCATGGCAGCGGCGAAGGTTTCTTTAGGAGTCTGTTTTGACCACTGGAAAATCTCTGAGGCAATAGCAGCACGGCTGGTGAATGTGCGGCCACGGAGAGTGTCTTTCATTGTTGAAAAAGCCAAAAGTCACTAGGAGCCAGGTCAGGTGAGTAGGTAGCATGAGGAATCACTTCAAAGTTGTTATCACGAAGAAACTGTTGCGTAACGTTAGCTCGATGTGCGGGTGCGTTGTCTTGGTGAAACAGCACATGCGCAGCCCTTCCCGGACGTTTTTGTTGCAGTGCAGGAAGGAATTTGTTCTTCAATACATTTTTGTAGGATGCACCTGTTACCGTAGTGCCCTTTGGAACGCAATGGGTAAGGATTACGCCCTCGCTGTCCCAGAACATGGACACCATCATTTTTTCAGCACTGGCGGTTACCCGAAATTTTTTGGTGGCGGTGAATCTGTGTGCTTCCATTGAGCTGACTGGCGCTTTGTTTCTGGATTGAAAAATGGCATCCACGTCTCATCCATTGTCACAACCGACGAAAAGACAGTCCCATTCATGCTGTCGTTGCACATCAACATTGCTTGGCAACATGCCACACAGGCAGCCATGTGGTCATCCGTCAGCATTTGTGGCACCCACCTGGATGACACTTCTCGCACTTTCAGGTCGTCATGCAGGATTGTGTGCACAGAACCCACAGAAATGCCAACTCTGGAGGCGATCTGTTCAACAGTCATTCGGCAATCCCCCAAAACAATTCTCTCCACTTTCTCGATCATGTCGTCAGACCGGCTTGTGTGAGCCCGAGGTTGCTTCGGTTTGTTGTCACACGATGTTCTGCCTTCATTAAACTGTCGCACCCACGAACGCACTTTAGACACATCCATAACTCCATCACCACATGTCTCCTTCAACTGTCGATTAATTTCAATTGGTTTCACACCACACAAATTCAGAAAACGAATGATTGCACGCTGTTCAAGTAAGGAAAACGTCGCCATTTTAAGTATTTAAAACAGTTCTCATTCTCGCCGCTGGCGGTAAAATTCCATCTGCCGTTCGGTGCTGCCATCTCTGGGACGTATTGACAATGAACGTGGCCTCATTTTAAAACAATGCGCATGTTTCTATCTCTTTCCAGTCCGGAGAAAAAAAAATAGTAGGCCTTTGAACTTGAATGCACCTCGTACAGAAAGCGATATCCTGACAAGAACCCACCTTCCTGACTGATGTTTTCTCGTCTTGTTGCGATGCTTCAGGACACGGGAAATTTCAACCCACGACAACGCAATCGTTGTAGCACTCGCACGGACGAAGCTGCAGAAGTTACTGTTCTCGCTTCCGTTGCAATGAGTACACATGTGAGCAAACGACAGCTTAAACACGAGATTGGCATTCCTAAAACCAGTGTACATCGTATTCTTACACGTCACCGGTTCCATCCTTACCATGTACACATACATCAAGAGCTGCATTAGAATTATTTCCAGAATCGTGTACAGTTCTGTCAATGGGCACAGCAGCAAATACTCGCCAACCCGAACTTCTTCTCCAGTGTTCTATTTACCGATGAATGTTCCTTCTCAAACAAAGGACAGGTAAATACAAGGAACATGCATTAATGGTCCAGTGACAACCCACGATGGCTTAGATAGGTGGAACACCAGCGTCAATGGAGAGTTAACGTCTGGTGTGGGGTGCTTGGTACTGCAATTATTGGCACTTTTTCCATCAATGGTAGTCTAAAGGGCACAGCGTATGCCAACTTCCTCAGACGAATTCTTCCTCCTCTTCCGGATGATGTGCCGCTAAAAACTAGAATGCTTATGTGGTATCAACACGATGGATGCCTTGCGTGCACGTCGTGTTCCGAACCGAAGGTATCCTGCCAGATGGATTGGTTGGATTGGTCGAGGAGGAACAGTTACTTGGCCTGCAAAGTCTCCTGATTTAAACCCTCTAGACTTTTTTCTTTGGCGATGCATTAAAGACGTTGTCTCTTGCGATATTTCAACAACTCCAGAGGCCAGGCAGGAACGTATCGTGATTACTTGTAATTCTCTTCAGCAGGCAACACTCAACGAGTGCACCAGTGTATCGGCGTCCAGGGTCACCACTTTGAGCACCTTTGAATGTTCTACTCCTGGGAAATGGCACAGAAGAGTCAAAGTCAATTTTGTGTTATGTTTTTATTTGGTTTTAATTTATTTTCTGACAACTGCAGCAAGTGTACGAGTTTGTGATCCCGGGCTCAAAGTCAATGTTGTAATTAATAACGTTGTATTTCAGTGAATGGGACACAGTGATACATTTTTGAATAGGTCTTTAGGAGAGGAAATGAATTACCGAATAAAAAATACAGGGTGCCATTTAAAAAAGTCATATCGCTGTTAATATCTTCGTAAAAAACAAAGCTACAACGAAGGCAACCATGCTGATTGAAATCCCCCTGATGGCTAAAGAACATTTGCTTGAAACATTTTGTAATTTGCAAACAATTATTTAGAGTGGTCAAAATAAATGGGACACCCTGTATATGATACTGAGTAAAGACTGGATCTGCAGTTGTCATTATTTGATATTTAGCTGTGACAAATAATGTAAGAATGATTTTTGATAGATCTTCATTGCGGTCTAGCTATAAAACGTTATACTTTCATAACACACAAGCTATAACACTAGAAACATCAAATACAGGAAGCCTTTACCTGCCTATATGTACACTACTGGCCATTAAAATTGCTACACCACGAAGATGACGTGCTACACACGCGAAATTTAACCAACAGGAAGAAGATGCTGTGATATGCAAATGATTAGCTTTTCAGGGCATTCACACGAGGTTGGCGCCGGTTGCGACACCTACAACGTGCTGACATGAGGAAAGTCTCCAACCGATTTCTCATACACAAACAGCAGTTGACCGGCGTTGCCTGGTGAAACGTTGTTGTGATGCCTTGTGTAAGGAGGAGAAATGCGTACCATCACGTTTCCGACTTTGATAAAGGTCGGATTGTAGCCTGTCGCGATTGCGGTTTATCGTATCGCGACAATGCTGCTCGCGTTGGTCGATATACAATGACTGTTGCCAGAATATGAAATCGATGGGTTCAGGAGGGTAATACGGAACGCCGTGCTGGATCCCAACGGCCTCGTATCACCAGCAGTCGTGATGACAGGCATCTTATCCGCATGGCTGTAACGGATCGTGCAGCCACGTCTCGATCCCTGAGTCAACAGATGGGCACGTTTGCAAGACAACAACCATCTGCACGAACAGATCGACGACGTTTGCAGCAGCATGGACTATCAGCTCGGAGACCATGGCTGCGGTTACCCTTGACGCTGCATCACAGACAGGAGCACCTGCGATGGTGTACTCAACAACGAACCTGGGTGCACGAATGGCAAAACGTCATTTTTTCGGATGAATCCAGGTTCTGTTTACAGCATCATGATGGTGGCATCCGTGTTTGGCGACATCGCGGTGAACGCACATTGGAAGCATGTATTCGTCATCGCCATACTGGCGTATCACCGGGCGTGATGGTATGGAGTGCCATTGGTTACACGTCTCGGTCACCTCTTGTTCGCATTGACGGCACTTTGAACAGTGGATGATACATTTCATAAGTGTTACGACCCGTGGCTCTACCCTTCGTTCGATCCCTGCGAAACCCTACATTTCAGCAGGATAATGCACGACCGCATGATACAGGTCCTGTACGGACCTTTCTGGATACTTAAAATGTTCGACTGCTGCCCTGGCCAGCACATTCTCCAGATCTCTCACCAATTGAAAACGTCTGGTCAATGGTGGCCGAGCAACTGGCTCGTCACAATACGCCAGTCACTATTCTTGATGAACTGTTGTATCATGTTGAAGCTGCATGGGCAGCTGTACCTGTACACGCCATCGAAGCTCTGCTTGCCCAGGCGTATCAAGGCCGTTAATACGGCCAGAGTGGTTGTTCTGGGTACTGATTTCTCAGGATCTATGCACCCAAATTGTGTGAAAATGTAATCACATGTCAGTTCTGGTATAATATATTTGTCCAATGAATACCCGTTTATCATCTGCATTTCTTATTGGTGTAGCAATTTTAATGGCCAGTAGTGTAGTTATATGTCACTTTACAGTGACAAATCGTAGCTAAAACGACGCGTTTTCGAGAGATCCTCAGTTTCATGATGCTCTGAAACAGCTTATACTCGTACCACGCTGTTTATGATAAAGAAAAAGCACCAAATACGTAGTCTAACGCAATTCAATACGGCGTCTTCACGTCCCGTGAGAGGTCTGATTTAGCTTCCAAGATCATATGAACTGAAACCTCTGGATTTTTCTGTCTGGGATCATCTCAAACGTGAAGTGTACCGCACATCCACTGATACGGCTGAAGAACAGGAGGACCGAATTTTACAGTGTAGGAGAGATTTACGAGACAGTCGGAGAGTGTATTAAGGAATTCATGTAACTCAGTGCGGAGACGAGTGCACAATGCATCCAAATGCGTGGGTGACATATCGGACTACTCCTTTAACTCTTGAGGCGGAAAAGAACGAAGAAGACGATTCTGACAACTCAGGGAGGTCCGTTTCGGCGCGAGGCTCGACTTCGTTAGGGCGGGGGGCGGGCGGGGGGGAGTTAGTGGCAGGCAAGGGAGAACGCCGTACCAGAAGGGCGGCGGCATTACTCGACAAACGGGCCAGAGGTGTCTGTCAGCTGCAAGGAAGGAGATAGCGTAATGGGGGGCGGGTGGCGGCCGCGTATGGGCCGGCAGCGTTAACAGTACGGCTGGGAGGCGACGCAACGAGAGCGAAGCGGCGCAGAAGTCAGTGGGGATTCCAAGAAAAGGAAAAGAACAAGTAAGGTAAGAAAAATTGTTGACACAGCATGCAGCCACACGCGCAGGCAGAAGTAAGTGGTAGTAATGTCGCGCAGTCGTCACCAGTTAGTTTCAGTGATGCTCTGCCACGATGGTAATAAAGCATAGTTAAATGAATTTCTTGATAATTGCGGCGGTGCATTGGAGTTAGTGGCCCCTGATCAGCGCGAATAATTGCAGCTGCCAGTAGTGAATTATTAGTCAGGGATCTGACAACCACTTGGCCAACTGTATGTGCTACACTGAAGCGCCAAGAAAACGGGTACAGGCATGCGCATTCAAATACAGAGATATGTAAACAGGCAGAATACGGCGCTGCGGTCGGCAACGCCTATATAAGACAACATGTGTCTGGCGCATTTGTTAGATCGGTTACTGCTGCTACAAGGTTATCAAGACTTAACTGAGTTTGAACGTGGTGTTATAGCGATGGGACACAGCATCTCCGAGGTAGCGATGAAATGGGGATTTTCACGTACGACCATTTTACGAATATAGGGAATCCGGTAAAGCATCAAATCTCCGATATCGCTGCGGCAGGAAAAGGATCCTGCAAAAACGGGAGCAACGACGACTGAAGAGAATCGTTACATAATTCCATTTGTTACATAATACAAATACGGTACACAACAGCACATCTGTTTGCGTATACTAGACACATACTAAAGCATATGTAAACAGATATGCTATTGTGTTCCGTATTTGCAGCATGTAACAAGCATCTGTAAGCAATATGCCCTTGGACGTGGCCTTTTGGACAAGATGCTGCGTGTTTTTAAATATTTTAGCGATAACAAACGTTTATGATGTGTTGAACTTGATCCACTTGACATCTTCTGCATGAGGTCAGCGAAAATCAACACATTTTGAAACTTCTTTATTTAAATGTGTGTATCTGTACTCAAATTGCTGAATGACTGAGAACATGAAACTTCTACGTTATTTGATTCTGGTTCAAATGGCTCTGAGCACTATGCGACTTAACTTCTGAGGTCATCAGTCGCCTAGAACTTATAACTAATTAAACCTAACTAACCTAAGGACGTCACACACATCCATGCCCGTGGCAGGATTCGAACCTGCGACCGTAGCGGTCGCTCGGTTCCAGACTGTAGCGCCTAGAACCGCACGGCCACTCCGGCCGGCTTTGATTCTGGAACAGCTGAGTAAAACAGAACGTACTGGGCCTATTTTCTCTTTACTTTATCTTATCATGTCAACACTGACCCACAATATTCTTGCGCTACGCAATCTGACTGCTCAAAAAAAATTACAACCTGACTTCAAATAATTAATACAAAAGAATGACCCTGAATAAGAAGCAATCCTGACAATAACCTATACATTCCATTAAGCACTTACCTCACAAAAATATTCATTACGCGAACTACTGCAATACAGCGAGCGTCAATATTGCCAGCTAAATAAAACATTCTAACTACTAGAGCCACTAACCACTAAAAGGCATGTGGTTAGCAAAGGAAAGGTTTTGTTGCAAACCAAATAACGTATTTTTTTACTTTAATAATGTGACATCCAGTTCAAACACGAATATAAATCGTCATTGACATCCAGTAGAAAGATATATAATCATGAATAATTTTCATTCTCCAAGTCGGATACTTCCAGATCGTTAGCCTACGCTAACATTTCAGACCTCTACCCTCCATCAATGCTAACTTCTCACATTTGACATCCATCACTGCTGGCTGTTCACCTTCAACTGCCCAACAGTACTTCAATTACTGTTGGCGACTAACTTCCAACTGCCCAACACACTACCGGCGCTTAACTTCCAACGAGTCCAACCAGCCACAAAGTCTCTTACAAAGAAAGCTCAGAGATCCAATGCAAAGCGCTACACAGCGCTGCCAACACACAAGCAGCCCACTTACAATTTTACTGCAAAAAGATGTTTAAGACCTGAAGATGATAGCTAAGATGGTTGAAATGGTTGTCTCTTTTAAATGGTTTTTGACAATTAAAACAGATCGCCCTTCAGTACTCTCGTAATGAGAAAATTCAGTTGATTTTCAGAGTTGTTGGATGTCCCCCTGAGGGATGTCATGCCATATTCTGCACAACTGGTGCGTTAGATTGTCAAAATCCCTAGCAGGTTGGAGGGCTCGGTCGATAATGCTCCAAACGTTCTCAATTGGAGAGAGATCCGGTGGTCCCCCTGGCCAAGGTTGGGCTGGCAAGCACGAACAGTAGAAGCTCTCGCCGTGTGCGGACAGACATTGTCTTGCTGAAATGTAGGCCCAGGATTGTTTGCCGTGAAAGGCAACAAAATGGAACGTAGAAACTCATCGATGTTCCGCTGTGCTGTAAGGGTGCCGTGGATGACAACCAAAGGGGTCCTGCTATGAAAAGAAATGCCACCCCAGACTGTCCATCACTCCTGGCTGTCAGATCGTATGGTGGCCAAATTTGTGTGAAATGTTCAAATGTGTGTGAAATGTTATGGGACTTAACTGCTAAGGTCATCAGTCCCTAAGCTTACACACTGCTTAACCTAGAGTACCCTAAAGACAAACACAAACACCCACGCCCGAGGGAGGACTCGAACCTCCGCCGGGACCAGCCGCACAGTCCATGACTGCAGCGCCCAAAACCGCTCGGCTAATCCCGCGCGGCGTATGGTGGGCGACAGTGAGGTTAGCGTCCCACCGCTCTCCAGATTGTCTCCAGACCCGTCTTCATTGGTCACTGTGGCTCAGTTCGAAGCAGGACTCCTTAGTGACGTGTTCCTGGGTCGCTGGTCATCAGGGCTCAATTAGGACAATTAGGCCGGTATTACACTATCAAATTTCTTTGTCGAAGATTTGATCAAAGATGTGATCAAATATTCGTCAAATACATTTGACAAAATTCTTTGACGTGGCGCTAAAAGGGGTATTAGACTGCCACCATATTTTTCGTCCAAGATGGCTGACAACAACAAAAACTTGTTATTAACCGCAGCAGTTGCATGTACCACAATTGCACTGTGTGCACATGCGGAAGAGAAGCAGGGAAAAAAAGGAAACGTACCTGGGTGAAGCCGAGGGTTTTCGACGACACGATAAAAGCATTTAACAAAAAGTCACACATCAGTTACTTAAGAATGGATGAGCATACATTTCTGCATGTGCTCAGTGAAGTGTATCCTCATATCACAAAACACAATATTCACTTAAGAACTGCTATATCTGCAGAAGACTGGCTCACTGTAACACTCAGATTCCTTGCTACGGGAGAGGGTTAGGTTAGGTTAGGTTAGGTTAGGTCAGGTCTCCAATCTTCTTAATCTATTATTGTATTCAGGGTGCCTCACGTTGTAAAGCGCCTCATCAGCTTCAACATCTCTCTTAATTTTGTAGTTGTCAGTACACACCAATTGTATTTACCAGCAATGTTTATGAAAACACTACAAATGACAGAACGCTGCAGCGATGCTTGCGCTCCACATGGTAACATGTCACATTGCAGTGAACAGAAGACAAGCGACTTCTTTGACCAAATCTACAGCGAGGCCCTAGATTTGATGAAATATTGACGACATTTGACAAATTCCCTATTACACCATCAAATTTCTTTGACAAAGATATTTGACAAAGATATTGGACAAAAATATTTGTTAGTGTAATACCGGCCTCTTCAGAATAAGTCACGCTTCGAACTGAGGCCCGATGGCCATCAAAGCCGTGTCTGGAGATGCTCCGGACAGCACTGGATACCAACCTGACTGCCGCTCACCATGCGACCCGACAGCCGGAGTGATGGTCTGGGGCGCCGTTTCTTTCCATAGCAGGACGTCTTTGGTTGTCATTCGCGGCATCTGCACAGCCCGGTGGGACGTCGACGTTATCCTACGCCCTGTTTTGTTGCCCTTCATGGCAAAGTACCCTGGGCTCATGTTTCAGCAAGATAAAGCCCGCCCGCACGTGCTCATCAAACCCTACTTCGGTACGCAAGGTCGCCGGATCTCTCCCCAATTGAGAATGTTTGGAGCATTATGGACAGGGTCCTCTGTCAATCTAACGGACCAGTTGCGCATAATGTGGCATGATATCTCTCACGAGGACATCGAACCGCTCTATCGTTCAATGGCAAGCCAAATAACTGCTTGGCTAAGGGCGAGAAGTGGACCGACGCATTACTGACTTGCTGGATTTGTGACGTCATCCTCTTGAATAACAAATTATCAAACTTTTCTGGAAATGCAATCATTTCTTTGTCTGTACATGTACATGACATTGACAGGTTTCCCTCCCATACCTTCGTGGTGCGTCGTTTTTTGTTTGTCTTAAGAGTGTACATAATAGTAAAACGTTGTTGGCAAACAGGACGTTGCATTTAAGGCCTATCGGCTTATGATTAGATGTGAAGTTGCAGTAGCAATAAAAAAGCTCAAAGTCAGAGAGATGGGGGAGCAGGAAACGGCTAACGGTGGGAGTAAATGGACATACATCTACATCTACATCTATACTCCGCGAGCCACCTTACGGTGTGTGGCGGAGGGTACTTATTGTACCACTATCTGATCCCCCCTTCCCTGTTCCATTCACGAATTGTGCGTGGGAAGAACGACTGCTTGTAAGTCTCCGTATTTGCTCTAATTTCTCGGATCTTTTCGTTGTGATCATTACGCGAGATATATGTGGGCGGTAGTAATATGTTGCCCATCTCTTCCCGGAATGTGCTCTCTCGTAATTTCGATAATAAACCTCTCCGTATTGCGTTACGCCTTTCTTGAAGTGTCCGCCACTGGAGCTTGTTCAGCATCTCCGTAACGCTCTCGCGCTGACTAAATGTCCCCATGACGAATCGCGCTGCTTTTCGCTGGATCATGTCTATCTCTTCTATTAATCCAACCTGGTAAGGGTCCCATACTGATGAGCAATACTCAAGAATCGGACGAACAAGCATTTTGTAAGCTACTTATTTCGTCGATGAGTCACATTTTCTTAGAATTCTTCCTATGAATCTCAACCTGGCGCCTGCTTTTCCCACTATTTGTTTTATGTGATCATTCCACTTCAGATCGCTCCGGATAGTAACTCCTAAGTATTTTACGGACGTTACCGCTTCCAATGATTTACCACCTATGGCATAATCGTACTGGAATGGATTTCTGCCCCTATGTATGCGCATTATATTACATTTATCTACGTTTATGGAAAGCTGCCAGCTGTCGCACCATGCATTAATCCTCTGCAGGTCCTCCTGGAGTACGTACGAGTCTTCTGATGTTGCTACTTTCTTGTAGACAACCGTGTCATCTGCAAATAGCCTCACGGAGCTACCGATGTTGTTAACTAAGTCATTTATGTATATTGTAAACAATAAAGGTCCTAACACGCTTCCCTGCGGTACTCCCGAAATTACCTCTACATCTGCAGATTTTGAACCGTTAAGAATGACATGTTGTGTTCTTTCTTCTAGGAAATCCTGAATCCAATCACAAACCTGGTCCGATATTCCGTAAGCTCGTATTTTTTTTTTTTTCACTAAACGTAAGTGCGGAACCGTATCAAATGCCTTCCTGAAGTCCAGGAATACGGCATCAATCTGCTCGCCAGTGTCTACGGCACTGTGAATTTCTTGGGCAAATAGGGCGAGCTGAGTTTCACATGATCTCTGTTTGCGGAATCCATGTTGGTTATGATGAAGGAGATTTGTATTATCTAAGAACGTCATAATACGAGAACACAACCGGAAAGGAGGAGATCGACAGAGAGAGAGAGAGAGAGAGGTAGGAGGAGATGGAGAGAGATACGGGGAGGAGAAGATTAGGATGTACATCCAATTTCTGTACATATTAGAAACGCGTGCTTTCCTTTTTTTTTCTTTTTCTTTTCGATTTACCAGAATCAGGCACAGCAACACGTGTCCGTGAACAGCTAGTAAGGAATAAAAACTTTGTACTTCAGATTCCTGCGGGTGGGTTCAAGTGCCCCTCTTTTGTGCCGTGACCGTTGATGCATTTCGATCGATAGAGAACAAATACAATTCTGCGGTGAGCTACAATGCGCGGTTAAGCCTCTCTGCACTCAACAATGGATTTCATGTTTGTCTGGTTTCCAGCGTGCGCGGTTGAAGTGGTGCATTGAATTTTACGTTCGCGTGTCGGAAGAATATTGAACAGTAATTCGCAAGTAGGGAATGCCGCCCAATATTGGAACATACATGAAAATTGTAGTACTATTCCGATCTCGTGGCTTGATTTTGTTGCTATAATTCAATAATACCTTTCGACTAAGGGCGTAATAAACTAATAATGGCTCACTTTGCTGATAATTTCTCCCATTCTTGCCGCTGACGGATTGTTTCATCGTCAGTACTAATTGATGGTCATTCCCGTGAAGTTCATTAAGCACAATGGACTTAAGGGAAACCTCACGGAGATCCAGGTGAGCATCATATGACGACGCATCCGAAAGCGACCATCGACCTGTTGTAACGAGAAACGTAAAGCATCCGGCAAGGCGGCATCTTTCCATTGATCCATTACTAATTACTTAGGGGAGAAGTAACCAGGCGACGCTAGTGTTGTTACGAAACGGCGCGGGATTATTGGTTACGGCAGTGTCAGAGACTGATGTGCCTTCGTTCTCACATCGCTGTCTCCCTCTCCGCGCAGCTACGTCCTTCGTCGCATATCACGTGTCCTGGTTTGTACAGGTCTTTCTATTGTTGCAGATGATACCGCACACTTCGCGTCTCTAAATTTAAGTGCTCGCAATGCATTCTGCAGCCATTTAGTAGACCTTTCGTGCTTATGTTTATCATTCCAGTTTTTCCTTGCGCTACTGTCCGTAACCAGAATGTTTTATTAGTGTTTGTAGCAGCACTTTACAAGTCACAAGCCATGTTTCTGGGCCACTAGTTAAGTCTTTCCCTGAATATTCTGTGGAATGTTTCCGTTCTCACTCTGTGTTAATGATACCCCCTTTTACTTGAATCCGGGTACAGTCCTTCGTGCTGAAAATAGAACGGAACCGCGCGACTGCTACGGTCGCAGGTTCGAATCCTGCCTCGGGCATGGATGTGTGTGATGTCCTTAGGTTAGTTAGGTTTAAGTAGCTCCAAGTTCTAGGGGACTGATGACCACAGAAGTTAAGTCCCATAGTGCTCAGAGCCATTTGAACCATTTCTTTTGAAAATAGAAGTGTCATTATCAAGCACAGCAAAGGAGCATTAATAAGGAAAATAGTAAATGGCGTTCTTGTTTTGGAAATTTATTAACCGATTTTGACGGATGAACTAGCTTTAAATTTTAAATCCACCGTTCATACAGTTTTGTGGAGACAAAATACCACATCTCCTATAAACTTCAAAAATAAATGGCGGAGAAAGATCAAAATTCTTGGATGTGCCACTGATAAAAACTTGAACTGAGAAAAAACGGATAGTAGACGCGTCATTACGTTAGTATTCGGTTACTTTTGCCACAAGAATAATGTTGCCAGCCACGCACACTTTCAAGTTAGTAAGTTACTTTGCATATTGCAGTTCACTAATTTACTACGTGAAAATATTCTGGCATAATTTATCACTTCGGGAAAAAATACTGATTGTACGAAAGAAACCGCTTAGAATTATTGCGTATCGTTTACAAAAGTATATCTTGCTGGCACTGAAAGTATACACTAGTGGGAAAAAAATCGAAACAGCAAGAAGGAGTTGCGCGACATAAACGAAAGTTGGTAGGCGTGTTTCTTCATCTGAAATATGATGATTATTCTAACTTCCCGCCACATGCACAAGAGTGGCGCTAGTAGCGCCACTAAGACGATGCAAATCAGGACTGCTTTAAATAAACACTGTAACTGAAGGTTATTTTTGAGACTGGACGTGGTGAGTAGATGTTAGTCGCGAATACCTTTAAGGCGACAAAACGCCATTGTCAACAACAAAAATGTTTCAAATGGCTCTGAGCGCTATGGGACTTAATTTCTGAGGTAATCAGTCCCCTAGAACTTACAACTACTTAAACCTAACTAACCTAAGGACATCACACACATCCATGCCCGAGGCAGGATTCGAACCTGTGACCGTAGCGGTCGCGCGGTTCCAGACTGTAGCGCCTAGAACCGCTCGGCCACCCCGGCCAGCCATTGTCAACACCTCGCTGAGTTTGAACGAGGTTTTGTAATGGCGCTACAAGAAGCTTCCACGATATTACAGAAAGGCTTGGCAGGAATGTACCAACTTTACATGATTTCTGGCAGCCGTGGTCACGAGAATTTACAGTCGCAAGAAAACCAGGTTCCGGAAGGTCACGTGACACTACCGAGAGGGAAGACAATTGTGTTTGGCGTATGGCTCTGGCGCGTCGTACTGCATCTACAGCACCAATTTGAACGGCACATGGCACCACAGTGACACAACGAACTGTTACAAATTGATTACTTCAAGGACAGCTCCGAGCCAGACGCCCTGTGGTATGCGTTCCACTGACCTCAAACGACCGCCATTTGCCATGAGAGGCACCCGCATGCCTTGCTCATACTGTGGCATCAAGCAGTCAGGCCTGCAAGATGAGTGGTCTGCCAGGCGAGTGGATTCATTTTTTGTTTATCAAGTAACATGAACTCTATTACTCACAATTAACTTAAAAGTTATTCTCCTCCTTGGATATTGCGCAACGCAAACGCACATCTGACTATTAGTAATTTACACAACTCTGACTGTTCACTACACACTGGCAATACCACATTTTCGTTCTTATTCAACGGCTTTGATCAACACGTGGCCATCGCACTGTATATGAATGTCGCACACATTAAAAATTCTGGGTATCATGGCAACACACTATTCGAAGGAAAAGGCCACCAATCTTTTTCTTTTCACTATCTTATTTATTCCGATAAATTCTATAACCTAAACACACAAATTCTATAACCTACAACAATAACACATGAGAAATTCCGCCCAGTGGGCATGGCTTTACATTGGTGATTCTCTATCTTATGGTCTCGTAATTATTTAACGCTACAGTGCACTTTCTGGATAGGATGGTGGATCTTTTGCTATATCTCACACTTCGACTCTCACAACCATCATCACGAAACTTTCCTCCAGACCGAGCGGTACAAAAGGAACATGCATAACCCACTACCTCTGAAACTACCTTGCTACTCTCCCATGCAAACCACACATACTTAAATCACATGACATACACCACACTGCAACATGGAATTCAACACAAGGAATAGTCACAACATTATCACTTTCAGCTTTCCCACTTCAATTAGTATTTATCCCAGTTTCACACGACACTGCCCCACTTCGTAATTTTTCTTTCCTACTATGAACTGTGGAGGATACATGCACGTCTTCCTTTGCAATGCAGGCCAAGTGGCGTTGCTGGATAGACTGCTGACTCACCTTGCTTCTCTCTCAGAGTATTATAGTTTGAATCAAGCGTCACACGGAAACATAACACGCAAAGTAATATTAAGAACATATTCATCACACACGCGAGTCCTCAACTGATACCATGGACGAGTACTTCCCTTTATCCTTTGTCTCATACACAGATTGAGACTCACACAGTACTCACCACGCGGAAGTACTCGTCTCTAATTTCAAGTCCTGCACACGCCATTTCTTAAATATTTCCAACTTATAGTACACACTCTAGTAATTCAGCTTAACTTAAGCACTCAGAAGTATTTCAACTTATTGCTACACGTGGTTTCTTTGTGACCGTTGGTCACTTCCGAAGATTACTACGATCCCCTTAATATTACCTGCCTGACATTTAATTCTCCCCTCAAAAGTTCCTGAAATAGAGAAAATATTATTCTAAACTACTCTTAAGTATTTCACATGCGTACCATGTCTCCACTCTTTTGTCTTTACGGAGCACACCTAAGACAGGTCTTACCAACACTAGATCCAGCAGCAGAGTGCTGAAACATGGCCGTTCTTCAGGTCCTCTCGCACCTGTGCCGAAGTGGGGGAGCACCTTGCTACCGTATTGGTCAGCCACATTTCAGGCGCTCAAAGCTCCGGTAAGTTTCATCTCTTTGGTTCCACCAAAGGTGACCAAAAGAACGTCTCAAAGATGATCATATATTCACATTCACTGTCTGCGGTTAGCAGACGACCATACATTCATTCATTTCGCAGATCTCACCAAATTGGTGTAGGGATTTATTTTGTGGGAGTGCACATGTGATCAATTAAATAAATAAATTGTCATTCTTTCCTACACTGGTATCCGGCTTCGGTGTATTAAGTGAAATTGAGTCATTATTACAAAAAATATGTTGTTATGACAAGAATAACGAAGAATGTTGTACCTATTTTCAATGTCGGGCGGTACTGTACCCTTTCAGCCAACTCAGCGGTGTCAACCAAGAGCTCATTGGATGGCAGGCAGTGGTCTGTAGTGTTTTCTGATGAAAGCTGGTTCTGTCTTGATGCCAGTGACGGCATGCACGTTTGCACGATTTGCATTCAACATTCTGGCGGTTACATCGGTTATTAGTGTACCAGCATTTCACATTTGCAACAGCTTATCTCGTGCTTACATTAACATGTGTTTTTGGAGTGTCAATCACTTAAAGATGTTACCCGGACAAATGTATTCCCGAAATTTCGCTACTCTACATCAATTAATTTTTGGTGTCACGATTCTTTTCCGTCAACAAAGAAAAACGTTCTGCACTTCCCTTCAGTGCAGCTAACTTTGGCAAGGAAAAGGTAATTAGTGCTTTCACAAAGCGCCCACGGAAATAAAATGCCTGGCAGGAGAAGTAATTTCAAGCATAAGTTAAAGTTGCTTGTCCCTGACAACTGCTTCTATACTATAGAACTAGTCTTGACACATTGCGCACAAATAGATGCAGATATTCGTTACAATTTATTATACGATTGGTGAACAGAGACTGGAAACAATAGCTTCCATGGAATATGTTGGAGTACACATATGGAGTGTTTAAATTGGGACGGTCATATCGAGAGGATGATGTCAAACAGATTAACCAGAAAAGTATCCGCCCCCGGTAACTGAGTGGTCAGCGCGACAGAATGTCAATCCTAAGGGCCCAGGTTGGATTCCCGGCTGTGGCGGAGATTTCCTCCGCTCAGGGACTGGGTGTTGTGTTGTCCTAATCATCATCGCTTCATCCCCATCGACGCGCAAGTCGCCGAAGTGGCGTCAAATCGAAAGACTTGCACCCGGCGTACAGTCTACCCGACGGGAGGCCCTAGTCACACGACATTTACATTTAACCAGAAAAGTCTTCAGTAAGTGTTGCCTACCCACAAAGGGGATAGCTTACAAAACTCTCTTTCCAATGATACTTGACATTGATCTTCAGTGTGGAGTACTTATCAGCTAGGATTGATAACTGACATGGATCCAAAGAACAGCAGCGCGATTCGTCACAGTTTCGTCAAGTGGGCGCGGAGGCGTCTTAGAGAAGCTACATCTACATTTGCATATCTACGAACATAGATCGCAAGCCACCATACGGTGCATGCTGGAGGGTACCATGTGCCACAACTAGTCGTTTCCCTTCCAGTTCCGCACGTAACTAGAGCGAGGGAAAAACGACTATCTATATGCCTCCGTATGAGTCCTAATTTCTCATATCTTATCACCGTCGACCGGACGTGAAATGTACGTTGGCAGCAGTAGAATCGTTCGTCTATCAGCTTCAAATGCCCGTTCTCTAAACTTTCTCAGTAGGGTTCTTCGATTTGAATGTCTTCTTCCCTCCAGGGATTCCCATTTGAGTCCCCGAAGCATCTCCGTAACACTTATGTGTCCGAAGCTACAGGTTACAAACCCAGCAGCCCGCCTCTGAATTACATCGATGTCTTCCTTCAATCCGACCTGATGCGGTTCCCAAACACTCGAGCAGTACTCAAGAACAGGTCCCATCAGCGTCCTATATGTGTTCTCCTTTACAGGTGAACCACTCTTTCCTAAAAATCTCCCAATAAACAGAAGTCGACCATTCGCCTTCCCTACCACAATCCTCACATGCTCTTTCCACTTCATACCGTTCTGCACAGATATTTAAACGATGTGACTATTTCAAGCATGACTAATGCTGTATCCGAAAATTGCGGGTTTGTTTTTCCTACGCATTCGCATTAACTTACATTTTTCTACATTAAGAGCCAGCTGCCATTCACCAGACCAACTAGAAAGTTTGTCTAGGTCATCTTGTATCAACCTACTGTCACTTATCTTCGACACTTTCCTATATACCAATGCATCACCAGCCAACAACTGCAGATTGCTGCCCACCCTGTCTGTCAGATCGTTTATGTGTACAGAAAACAGCAGCCGTCCTACCATGTTTCCCTTGAGTACGCCTGAGTTTACCCTTGTCTCCGATGAACACTCACAGTCGAGGACAACATACTGTGTTCTACTACTTGAGAAGTCTTCGAGCCAGTCACATATCTAGAAGCCTATTCCGTATGCATGTACCTTCGTTAACACTGTGCAGTGGGGTACCGTGTCGAAGGCTTTCCGGAAATCTAGAAATGTGGAATAAGTCTGTTGCCCTTCATTCACAGTCCGCATTATATCTTGTGAGAAAGGAGCAAGACACCCAATTCCACTGACTGCCTCGCCGGCCGGAGTGGCCGAGCGGTTCTAGGCGCTTCAGTCTGGAACCGCGCGACCGCTTAAGTCGCAGGTTCGAATCCTGCCCCGGGCATGGATGTGTGTGATGTCCTTAGGTTAGTTAGGTTTAAGTAGTTCTAAGTTATAAGAGACTGATGACCTCAGATGTTAAGTACCATAGTGCTCAGAGCCATTTGAACCATGTGACTGCCTCGTTGATCATCACGATACGCTTCAAAAATGTTCAAATGTGTGTGAAATCTTATGGAACTTAACTGCTAACGTCATCAATCCCTAAGCTTACACACTACTTAACCTAAATTATCCTAAGGACAAACACACACACCCATGCCCGAGGGAGGACTCGAACCTCCGCCGGGACCAGCCGCACAGCCCATGACTGCACGATACACTTCACAAGTACTTACGTTTCTGGAAGAGTCAAGCATTATACCACTTCCTCTTTCGTATATCTCTTGAGAATACCATGAGCAGAAAGTCAGTGAGAATCGAGTTCACACGGATGCTTACCAACAGTGGGAACTTGGGCTGGGAAGGGGTGAAGTGATAGTAGTACATGAACTACCCATGCCACTCACTATAAGGTGGTTTACGGAGTGTAGATGTAAACATAGATAAGAAAAATAAGTAGTCAGCTACAAAATGGTTCAAATGGCCTTGTCTGTACATTCTAGGTCATCAGTCCCCTAGAACTTTGAGCTACTTAAACCTAACTAACCTAAGGACATCACACACATCCATGCCCGAGGCAGGATTCGAACCTGCAACCGTAGCGGCCGCGCGGTAGTCAGCTACAAATCTGTAACTGACCAGGATGTAGCCATATAAACATTTTTTTTTAAATTGTCAATTGCATTTTTTATTCAATTGACTCCTTCCTCATCATAACTGTGGTGTCACCGCCAGACACCACACTTGCTAGGTGGTAGCTTAAATCGGCCGCGGTCCATTTAGTACATGTCGGACCCGCGTGTCGCCACTGTGTGATCGCAGACCGAGCGCCACCACAAGGCAGGTCTCGAGATACGATATAGCACTCGCCCCAGTTGTACGACGACTTTGCTAGCGACTACACTGACGAAGCCTTTCTCTCATTTGCCGAGAGACAGTTAGAATAGCCTTCAGCTAAGTCCATGGCTACGACCTAGCAAGGCGCCATTAGCCTTACATAGTTTGATAGTTATCGTATGAAATGTCTCATCAAGAATGCTGTATTCACACAAGGAATAAAAGTTAAGTATTCGAGGAGCTGCATACTTTTCTTATTAGCATTCACTACATATCCTGTTCCAGAATTCACGCCCGTCTGCGTTAGATAGCGTGCATTTCGGCCTCCTCTATCTACAAGGTGTTGGCACATTTGCCAACACATCAATAACATTTGTAGTGTATGTGTACGGAACATGGAACTGACTAGCTATGTAAACTCTATGCGGGCGGTACACTGCCTCGTAGACCTTGTCTGTACATTCAAGAACACTACGTCGGGCACACATTTTTCTTTTTTTCGTACAGTACTTACCAAAATTACCCACATCTCTGCGTGTCAGGCACCTAGGCATGAATAAGGAATCCTTCCTAGGTACTCCACTAACCGACACGGACCTTTAATACCCAGGTTATACCTCTGCCATGTAATGGACGAGAGGATTTTCTTTTTTTGCAGAACCATAAATCTTAGTTCATCAGAATCAGATTTTTTGCAAACGAAGCAGTTATGTGCAAAGAAGTACTATCCGGTAAAAGCTGTGCTAATATCCAGACAAACTCGTGCATAGATTGGAAACTTTCTTTGAATGCTCAGAGATGTACAATTTACGATTTTATTCACAGCCGTTATTTTTTCAGCAACTGTGTTATATGTACACTGCACCTGGAAAGACGACGTCGATTGTGATCCGATGTCGGTATATGCCACCTGGGAATAGTATATGTACCGATAATGGTTTCAGCGTTGTCCACAACAGGTAGCGTAGTCGCATAGCCACCAGAGCGCCATCTGTGTCTACCCTTTAATACAGCCAGAAGGCTCAGTGTGGTGCAAACGCGTGAAGAAAGCAGGCAACTATGCCACGAAGACGCATTCGTGCTTCCTACAACCAAGTGAGCGAGTTTGGCAGGAGTCAGATTGTGGCTTTCCGAGTGCAGCACATGCACCTGCCAGGATCGTTGTATAGTAAGGGCAGCAGCGGTAGATCGTGCAGCTACAGCAGCACAGGTAAGAGGGCTTGTGAGCCTGTACATGTCAACACGAACTGTTGTGAACCGGTTGTCAGCGTGGGACTACGGGCAAGCCCACCTGTAACACGTCTTCCACTCACACCACAGCACCGACGTACGCGGCTGAACTCAAGCCGTCAGATTACTTCGAAGACGGAATGGCGCGCCACGGTCCTCAGCGATGAAAGCAGTTTCTACCTGGATGTAAGTGATGGTCGTATGCGTGTACGGCATAGACCTGCTGAGAGCTGTCTTGTAAGGTACATTCGTGGAAGACACACTGGCCCAACGGCAGGCCTTAAGGTCTGGAGTGCGGTGTGCTGCAACTCTCGTTCACCTTTGGTGTTGCTGGAGGGGAAGCTAAACAGCTCTCGGTACTTTCTAAATGTTGTTAGACCGTTCTTTTGCCGTTCTTACAACGGGAAGGTGATGTGTTGTTCCAACAGGATAATGCCCGCCCACACACTGCCGTGAAGCTCAATGTGCTCTGCAACACGTACAGTAACTTCCCGGGCCAGCACAATATCCAGACTTGTCTCCAGTCGTACATGTGTGGGATGTGATGGGACAAGAAGTGACTCGCGTTACTCGTCAACCAATAACTCCTACTGAACTGTGTGAACAGGTGAACGGTGCATGGCGGAGAGAACACTGCGCCACTGTCAGCCATTTCCTTTCCTGTTCCACTCGCAAATAGAGCGAGGGGAAACGACTGCTTCGCATGAGCCCTAATTCCTCGTATCTTCGTGGTCCTTACGCGAATTGCATGTTGGCTGCAGTAGAATCGTTCTGCAGTCTCTAAATTTTCTCGGTAGTGTTCCTCAAAAAGAACGTCGCCTTCTCTCCAGGGATTCCTATTTGAATTTCTCGAAGCATCTCCGTAGCGCGTGCGTGTAGTTCGAACCCACCGCTAATAAATCATGCAGCCTGCTTCTGAAATACTTCAATGTCTTCTTTTAATCCGATCTGGTACGGATCTCAAACACTTGAGCAGTACTCAAGAATAGGTTGCACTAACGACTTCTATGCGGTCTTGTTTACTGGTGAACAACACTTTCCCGATGAACCGAAGCGGACCATTCGCCTTCCCTACCACAATCCTCAGGTGCTCGTTACATTCGTATCACTTTGCGACGTTACAAAGAGATATTTCAACGACGTGACTGTCAAGCAGGACACCACTAATGCTGCATCGGAACATTAAGAGATTGTTTTTCCTACTCATCCGCATTATCTCACATTTTTCTACATTTAGAGCTAGCTCCATTCATCACACCAACTAGACATCCAGCTTCGACACCTTCCTGTCCACCACAACATCATTAGCAAACATCAGCTGACTGCTGCCCAACCTGTCTGCCAAACCATTTATGTATGCAGAGAATAGTAGCTGCCCTATCACCCCTCCCTGGAGCACTTCTGATGATACCATTCTCTGCTGAACACTCGCCGTCGAGGACAACATCCTGAGTTCTATAACTTCAGAAGTCTTCCAGCCATTCACATATCTGTGAACTTATTCCATTTGCTCGTACCTTCGTTAACAGTCTGCGATGGGGGCACCGTGTCAAATACCTTCCGGAAATCTGGAAATATGGAATCTGCCTGTTCCCCTTCATCCATAGTTCGCAGAATATCACATCAGAAAAAGGGCAAGCTGAGCTTCGCCCGAACGATCCCTTCTAAAACCATGCTGACTCGTGGTCATAAGCTTCTGGGGTCAAGAAAAACTATTATTTTCCAACTGAGAATATGTTCAAGGATTCTGCAGCAAACCGATGTTAGGGATATTGGTCTGTAATTCTGCGATCTGTCCTTTAGTCCTATTCATATACTGGAGACACCTGCGCTTTTTTCTAATCGCCTGGGACTGAGCGCTGGGCGAGACATTCGTGGTAAATGCAAGCAACGTAAGGGGCTAATGCCGTTGAGTACACTTTGTAAGACAGAACTGGCGACTTAATTTGTTCTCTGTTCCTTCACTCGATTCTCTAAGCAGGGGGTGTTTATTACTATGACATTCTTACGGGTGTCTGTTCGAAGGTCAAAGGGAGATATGTTAGTACGATTCGTCTGCGTGAACGATTTCTTAAAATCGATATTTAAAACATCTGCTTCCGTTTTGCTATCTTCAACTGCCACACCATACTGCTCAACGAGTAATTGGATGAATGCCTTAGACCCGATTAGGGACTTTACATAGCACCAGAATTTTCTCGGGTTCTCGGACTGATCTTTTACTAAGTTACGACGGTGGTAGTTGTATGCTTCGCGCACGAATCTCTACTAATCTACTAACCTCTAATAACCTTTGCTTGTCGTCATTTGCACGTTCTCTTATGAACCGAGAGTTCAACAGCCTCTGCTTTCTTAGCGTTTTACGAATTTCGTTGTTAAACCATAATGGGTCTTTTCCGTCCTCAATCCACTTACAAGGCCCATAATTCTCCAGACCACGATTTACAATCTGCTTTAACTTTGCCCAAAATTCCTCTATGTCTATCTTACTGGAAGTAAGTGATCTCATTTCACTGTCTCAGTGAGGTGCTAACAACTGCCTTTCTGCTCTATCTAGCTTAAACACTCTTCTAGCGTTCTCGACTGATTTATTAACTTTCGCATCCATAGTTGCTATAGTGACATCATCATCAGTAATCCCCATCTCTACACCCACGCTGCCGTTAAGGTCCGGTCTGTTTGTAGCTATAGGATGATAATTATTGAACTATATGAAATAAAACTACATCTACATCACATAATGGTTTGCGTTAGGACATTCAAACTGCACGGTTGGGCGTGGGGCATGAGGGGAATTAGTATGCGCTGTTTGGTTCGATTTAGCGACGAAGCCCACTTTCATTTGGATAGGTTCGTCAACAAGCAAAATTGGTGCATTTGGGAGACTGAGAATCCGTATTTCACGATCGAGAAGTCTCTTCACCTCAACAGTAGACTGTGTGGCGTCTAATGTCCAGTCACAGAATAATCAGTGTGATATTCCTTGATGACATGGTAGCTACTGACCGGTACGTGAAGATACTGGAAGATAATTTAATCCCCATTATCGAAAGTCACCTTGATTTCGACAAGATGTAGTTCATGCAAGACGGATCTCGACCCCATCGTAGCAGGTGAGTGTTTGATGTCCTGGAGGAGCACTCTGGGGATCGCATTCTGGCTCTGAGGTACCTAGAGGCCACTAGCATGGGCCTCGATTGGCCGCCATGTTTTCCGGATCTGAACACATGCGCCTCTTTTTTGTGGGGCTATATTAAAGACAAGGTGTACAGCAGTAACCCGAAAGCCATTGTTGAGCTGAAAACAGCCATTCAGGAGGTCATCGACAGCATCAATGTTCCGACACTTCAGCGAGTCATGCTGAATTTTCCTATTCCTCTGCGTCACGTCATACCCAATGATGACAGGCATATCGAGCATGTCATGACATGTTGTATGTGTATGTATTTTTCTAAGTGTACCTTTGTAATTGTTTATTTCACTTTTTGTGCTAGATGTAGTTTAACATGCCTACTAAAACATATGAAAGCAAAATAAGTAGAATGACTCGTTAGATGTAAGAGACGGCCTGATGGCCGTAATCTTGCCAGATTAAGCAAATAAATAAATAACCTAAATCCGAATATGTATAGTGACGTTTACATGTTGAATAAAGTGTACACGCCTTAGTTTTTAACTAAGTTACGTTTTTTCCGGATAGTTTAACAATTGTCACCCTGTGCAGGGTCTAAAATATTTCCATTGCGTGTGGACTGCCGCACTAGCTGCTCAAGACAATTTTCAGGAAACCTGTTCAAAAGTAATTCGCACGACTGTCTGTCCGTACCCATCGCAATGAACCCATAGACATCCCAGTCTATACTCGATAGGTTAAAGTAGCCTCCAACTAGTACTGCGTTACCTGGGTATTTACCCGCTACTGACCGCTGGCCAATGAGTCCACAGAAGCTGCTACCATGAAGTCAGGCGATTACCACGTCGCTGACTAGGCCGAGGGAGCAGCTTTGTAACAGCTAGGACTTGATTTTAATGACAACTCAATTTTCTTCCTGAACTTCAGGCTGAATTTTACAACAAAATGGTTCAAATGGCTCTAAGCACTATGAGACTTAACATCTGAGGTCATCAGTCCCCTAGACTTAGAACTACTTAAACCTAACTAACCTAAGGACATCACACACATCCATGTCCGAGGCAGGATTCGAACCTGCGACCATAGCGGTCGCGCGGTTCCAGACTGAAGCTCCAAGAATCGCTCTGCCACAGCGGCCAGCGGAGTTAAAGTTATTGCAGAAAACAACACTCCAATGTTGCCAAACACAGTAGCTGAGAGAAGTGCCGAAAATGACAGCAGACAAATGCTGGATTCGAACCTACGACCGTAGCAGGCGCGCGGTTCTGGACTGAAGCGCCTAGGGCCGCTCCCCACAGCGGCCGGCGAATTTTACAACAATTTATGCACAAAGCCAGGAACAGTAGTGAAGAAAAATGTATTTTTATTGCACCTGTAAGTCATAATTATTTACACCTTTTTAGTAAGTGGTCGTATTTCGGCCAACTTTTGCCAAACAACACATGTATTTGTTGTTCCTTTACGTACACAGGAATAAAAACACGAAAATGTTACTCAGATGACAATGTTTCAGGCAATATTGTCACAAACAAACACAACTATTATTCACTAGTACTATAGTAGACAAGGAACGAAACACATCAGTCGGTTCGCTGACGTAAGACATTGTTGCGCTTGGTCGACAAAGCGCTCTCGAAGCCAACAAAGGGGGCTTTCGACGTAATAAACATCGCACGCTATTCAGTTTGAATACAAACTCAGTCTGGTTCAACATGCCGAAAGTAAAGTATTGCTTGAAGTTGCTGGGTTTTATACGTGATTTTGTAGAGAAGTTCTTCAGTACTGACGAAGATGTATTATTTTGTATACTACGTAAAGTTAAAGTTAAAAATATTTCAAATGGCTCTGAGCACTATGGCACTTAACATCTGAGGTCATCAGTCCTCTAGAACTTAGAACTACTTAAACCTAACCTAAGGACATGACACACATCCAGGCCCGAGGCAGGATTCGAACCTGCGACCGTAGCGGTCGCGCGGTACCAGACTGAAGCTCCAAGAACCGCTCGGCCACAGCGGCCAGCGAAGTTAAAGTTATTGCAGAAAACAACACTCCAATGTTGCCAAACACAGTAGCTGAGAGAAGTGCCGAAAATGACAGCAGACAAATGCTGTTATTTGAGCAGACAGGTCCTTCTTCAACAGTGCAGTCATTCTTCAAGGACTTGATAGAGATGATGCTTTTTTGCAACATCCCATTGGAGGAGCTGAAGAATCCATGCTTCAGGCAGTTCGTGGAGAAATACACAGCATCCCCCGTTCCAGATGAATCTACCGGGTGATCAAAAAGCCAGTATAAATTGGAAAACTTGATAAACCACGGAATAATGTAGATAGAGAGGTAAAAATTGACACACATGCTTGGAATGACATGGGCTTCTATTAGAAACAAAGAAAAAACAAAGTTCACAAAATGTCCGACAGAGGACGCTGGACAGCAAAACGTCAGTGACAGCGCATGACAATCGTGTATAAAAGGAGCTGTAATGAGAGAATCAGATCACGCGCACGCACGCACGCGAGTTAGCGTTGAGATGTCGGAGCGAGAGGATGTCCGTCCAGCGAAGGGTGTGGCGGATCGCCGTCCGGCAAAGCCCGCTTTGTCGGCGGCCCCATCCGGCCCCCCACCTACGATGACCGTGGCAACGAATATAGATATGGAAATGGAATATGTTTCGGACGCACTGCAAGTTCCGCTGCCCGATTCGGACGACGAGTCGACGGCAAGAAATGACGTTCCTGCCGCCACCAGGACGACGAAAAGGCGCGCGACCACTGCCACAGGAACCACCCGCGCCCCTCCTAAGGGCAAAAAGGCGAAACAGGCCGATGTCGCCGTCGATGACGAAGGGTTTCAACTCGTCAAACGGCCAGCCAGGAAGGCTCAACTCTCCTCAGCGCCACCAGTTCAGACGACAAACGCCTATGAGGAGCTCGCTGATGGCGTGGAGATGCCTGCTCAGAAGAGAGAACCCAAACCGCCGCCCATTGTGGTCCATCACAAGGAGGACTACGACGGCCTCTACAGGATGCTACTTCGCCTTGTCGGCCAAGATAACGTCATTATCAATCCGGCTGGCGCCAACCTATATAAGGTCACCTTAAAAACGGCAGAAGATTACAGAAAGGTTACGGCTACATTCGGGGAACACGAGAAGCCGTTCTACACTTACCCCTCTGCAACGGACAAGACACTCAAGATCGTCTTTCGGGGCCTCCCTCGAAACTACAGCCTGGATCACATCCGGCGACAACTGGAGTATATGGGCTATGGATCTGGTCTCCGGTCGATAACCCGCCTACCCTCTCACCACACCCGAAAGGAGACTCCGCTGGTCCTCGTGGTCACCTGTGATATCCCACACAACCGCCGGCTATGACAGGTCACCAAGATCGCGGCGACACCTGTCACAACGGAAAAACTGCAATGCTACAACTGTCAAATGGTTGGGCATGTGGCACGGTTCTGCACGCTGCCCTCACGCTGTGTTAAGTGTGCGGGGGAGCACACCATTCGAGACTGCACACGGCAGTGGACAGATGGACCACCCAAATGAGCTGGATGTGGTGGGGAACATGTGGCCTCCTACCGCGGCTGTTCCAGCTTCCGACGGGCTGCGGCACGGAGCCGTGGTCAACGACCTGGCTCCATAAAACAGCCTGCACCAGTCAGACCTGGCGTCAGTTTTGCTGCTGCTACTACCTCTGGCTCCTCACCGCAGGCCTCCGTACCTGCGCCGAAGCCGGCCTCTGTTGCACCTGCTACCAACACCGAGATGGACCGCCGTCCACAGGCCGCAGAGCGACCATCAGCGCGGTGCTCTGCACAGCAGCAGGGTGAAGACAGGGCCAACACGAACAGTCCCAACAGGGACGACAGGCTGACGTCGTGGCGAGCCCAGCTCAACACTCACGAGCTGCAACTGTCACAACCCAGGCAGCCGATTCCAGCATGGCCGAAATGAAGCTCCTCTTGCAAGAACTTCGGGAGTTTCTCAAAGATATCCCACGGCAACTCATTGCCGCTTTCAGTGCAGCCGTTCAGGCAATCTCCACGGGACCACTGGCCTCCCAGCATGGCCTGTAGTCAACGAGGCGTCACTGTCTGCGTGTGGAATGCCCAGGGCATCCGCGCCCAAGATGGCGAATTTCGACAGCTGCTGCGGGATGAGGCCGTCGACATTTGCCTGGTTTACGAGATTTTTCTCAAGCCTGGTGTCCATGTCTGGGCTGCCAACTACGTGTGTTACCAGACCGACAGACCAACTCATGGCGGTGGCACTGTGGTCTATGTCTGGACTTCACTGATGCACCATCAAGTTCCTCTTCCGCCGCTACAAGCGATGGAGGCCACTGCTGTAGCTGTCGACACCTCACATGGGTGCATCACGTTTGTTGCTGTCTACCGTCTGCCTGGCCGACAGTTACTCCTACAGAACGTTAAAGCATTGCTGTCATTACCTGGAAAGGTCTTTGCTGGTGGTGACTTTAACACTAAGCACACCGAATGGCATTCCCATGTCACCAACAACCACGGACGCAAACTTCTCTGAGCGGCCCAGCAGTGGAATGCCATCATCCTCGGACCTCACGAACCCACCCACTTTCCCAACAACGGTGGACCTCCGGACATGCTCGACATTGCGGTGGCCAAGGGGGTGCCCTGTGTTATATCCGCCAGCACCCGCACTGCCTTATCTTCAGACCACGTCCCAGTTGTATTTGACATCGACGTCGATGCCCAGCCAGTGATGCGGAGAGGCATCCCGACCAGGAATACCAACTGGAACCGGTATCAGGAGCTGTTGGAAGAGGGTCTCCGTGACGCACCTGACGCAAACGATGTTGGGGTTGATGGCTGTGCCCGATTCCTCCACGACTGTACTCTACAAGCGGTGCACTGGGCCACACTGCGGCCACGTTCTGACCCATGTGACTCATCTCGGCAACTACCACCGCATCTCATGGAGGCGATAACTGCCAAAAACCGCTTCTTTCGTGAATGGCAGCTGACATGCAACGCAGCGACAAAGACGGTTCTCAACAGGATGAGGAGGGACATAAAAATTGCCGTTGCAAACCACCGCCATCAGGAATGGTCCAACGGCCTGGCCACTATTCGGGTTGACGATGGTACCGCCTGGAAAGCCACACAGCTCTTCCTCCGCCGGCGTCAGAAGATTTCGCCGTTACAAGTTGGTCAAAACATCGTGAGCAGCCCAGTGGACAAAGCCAACGCCATTGCTGACGTTTTTGAACAAAATTTCCAGCCTGTCATGGACCCCATGGATCCGGATCACGTTCGCCTGGTTGGTCAACATCTCCTGGTGTTCCTCGCTGCCCCTACGGTTGACGAACGTATTGAAGATGTGGATGGTGATGAAGTCTCCGATCAACTTCGACAGTTCAACAAACGCAAGGCAGGAGGCCCTGACTAGCTTACGAATGAAATGCTGCGACGGATGCCACCGACAGCGGCTGAACACCTGGCTCGCTTTTCAACAACATCCTCCGCACTGGCTGCTATCCTCAGGAGTGGAAACACGCCGAGGTAGGCCCCATCCGGAAGCCTGGGAAGGACCCTCGTCTCCCAAGCAGCTACAGGCCCATCAGTTTGCTACCAGCAGTCCGCAAAGTCTTTGAAAGGCTGTATCTCTGCCGCCTCCTGCGTCACATCAGGGAAGAACGTCACCTACCGGACAAACAATGTGGTTTTCGCCCTGGACACGCAACAACACACCAACTGCTTCGACTCGTTGAAGAGGCTCTTGATGCCATCAAACGGCGGAGTATTTCGGAGCAATCTTCCTGGATTTTTCATGGGCATTCGATTCTGTATGGCATGAGGGGCTTCTCTTCAAGCTCCTGGACCTCGGTGTGCCCCTGTAGCATGTCCGTCTCTTAAAATCTTACCTCGCCGACAGAAGCTTTCATGTACGCACAGAGGACCTGTCGACGTGCCGCCGAGTCAGGGCTGGAGTTCCCCAAGGCTCCGTACTCGGCCTCATACTGTACATCCTGTATACCACAGACATGCCACGAGTGGACAGGGTCCACCTCGCCCTCTATGCGGATGATACGGCAATGTACACGCGCAGCATGAATGCAGCTCTGCTCCAACGATGCATGCAGGCAGCAGCTGACACACTTAGTCAGTGGGCCAGGAGGTTGCGCCTGAGCTTCAATGGGGCTAAGACGCAAGGCCTCCTCATCACCAAGAAGCATATCCCAGCCGACCTACCAAAGATCACCATCAGGGGATCCGCCGTACCTTGGGGCAATACCGCTAAGTACCTGGGTGTGACGCTGGATAGAGGGCTCACATGGAGACACCATATCGACGACATCGTCAAAAAGGTCAGGGGTAGAATGACTCAACTCTACCCCTTTCTAAATCCGACACCTGCGCTCCCCCCAGAACTGGGTGTTGCGCTCTATCTTATACGCCCGCTTATCGACTACGCCGCTGTGGTTTGGGGCAATGCTGCAGCGACCCACGACCGCCTCCAGCGACTTCAGAACCGGATTCTACGTCTGGCATTGCACCTTGTAACACTCCGATTTTTGTATCCCGCTCGATCGGGATCTGATAGCAGCCCAAATAATAATTAATTAATGTGACCGTGTACCTAATGGGGCTGGCAATCGGATTTGACTGCTACAGAGTTGTTACATTCCATTTTGTCCTTCTCAATGCTGTAATAATGTAATGTCTGGTAACAAGAAGAACGCCAACACAGCTTCACTAATCAAGACCTATATTCGTCTCAAAAACACAAGAAAAAGGAGACAGCCACTGCCTTCGTCATACATATTTAATAACGGCTAATCTCAGCACAGGCTTCCTCCCTATTCATTATCGTCACACGCAAATTCAATCACTGTAATCCAACACTGCAATCTAACACTGCAATCCAAATGATGCCGGCGCGGTAGACGCGAAACCACAAATATCGGCACAGAAATATCACTGATCACTCTCGTAATTGTACTTCTTCACTTTCCCGTATTATTCTAACACAAAGGGGTTAAACCGCGGCGATGGCCACTCCGTTTGTCGGTAAGCCTTGCATACATCAACAAGCCTCCACACCGCTCGGCCCGCAACCTGGGAACTACTCAACTCTACACTCGCTCTCGCAACCCAACACTATCGATTGTTTGCCCTTTCGACCTGTGCCGAGTGCAAACTTATAGTAAGGTCCTACGGACCCCTTACATCCCCGCCCTCGAAAACTTCTTTGGAGCCACTGGCGTAAAAGAATCGACAAGGGAATTAGACTTGCTACATCTGAACAAAACACATACTGTAAATAATTAATGAAATTACAATTCACCAAATAATCCCTTGACTCCAGTAGTGGGCTGCCTCCACAATAATTTCTACAAAAGGTTATTACATCTCATAAACATGGCATTGTCCAAATTACAATTTTTTTTATATCAAACAGCAATAGTCCTCTATAGTCCAATATTGAATGAAACACTCAACATACAATCAAAAATTATTACTTGAACACATGACATATGAATTATTATACTACAAATTAGTTGTTACAGGTTTTATACCCATTCTCAGGTAATCGTCAATATGGAATATGCAATTCTAATTATAATACATCATAAAACACAATGTAAATAAACATTTTCCTTTTTCAAATGTCCGTTTAACAACCAAATGTTCTAAACATGTCCTACCCAACCACATCAAGGAGCTTGAACACTCTCATTTCAGACATTTGCCCTAATCAAGTTCCCCTTCCTCATCTGGGTTGTCCCTGTTCTCGTGTGAGTAGTACCTTTTTATGTTTTCCACATGTTCCTTACCATGCACTCTCTTTGTCCATGCATATTACAACTCCACAGTGTTAGGATGACCAATTTTTATAATCCTGTATGGTCCGTTATAAACGTGGTTGAATTTATGTATTTCAGAGTTTATTTTCTTTGATTTTGCATGAACCTTTACTAGTACCAAGTCTCACACTCGGTAAGTTATCGGTTTCACTAGCTTGTCGTGTCTTTCCTGTCTTTTCCTAGCTTTCTCCTTCATACTTAATTCCACTAGCTCCAATTTCCTTTCCCAGGTCAATGAACTTCCTGGTGGGTAGACTAGCAACTCGCGAAAAATACTGTCAGGTTCTTGATTGAGCAATACTTCACATGGTGCAAACCCTGTAGAATCATGTGGGAGGTGATTCCTGACCCGCTCAAACTCTTCCAGATATTCTTTCCATGAACCATGCTTCCTATGACAGAATGTTCGGCATAAACGGTTCAATTCCTTCATTGTTCGTTCTGCAGGGTTAGAAGCTGGCCTATACCTAGAAATGGCAATTTGCTCTATTCTGTGCTCATTTAGCATCTCTATCCACTCCTTTGACCTAAATTGTGACACATTATCACTCAAAATTCGCTTAGGAAAATAGTCTTTCTCAAAATGGTTAATGATGGCTCTACTAGTAGCTTTCTTCAACGGGTAAAATTTTATGTACTTGGAAACCAGTTCTTCCACTGCTAAGATTTGTGTGTAATTCCCTCGTGAGGCAGGAAGTGGCCCAAAGAGATTCACTGCAACTATGTCCTTAATCGCTGTTGGTACAATTGGATGCATATATCCTTTGTGCTGTACTGTAGTCGTTTTAGATTTTTGACAGGTGTCACATGTACTCAGTATCTTATGTATACGCCTTCCCATGTTGTTGAATGCACAATCTAACTTCAACTTTTCCAGACACTTTTTCGGTCTATAATGCGCATTACTATAGTGCGTATACCAAATTAATTTTTCTACCACATGCTCAGGCACACAGAGTTTCCGGTTCTCCTTGTTTCTTTTATAAAGTATCCCATTACGAATATAATAAAATGTGCGAATTTTTTCCTCTCCTGCACACCTGTATTTGGTTTTAATTGCCTTTAATTTCTCGTCCTCGTTCTGTTCCCTGTGCACATTCTTCAGGAACTTCCTTATGAATTCTTCATACTGTACTCCCTTCATCAGGTTAATTCTAACTCCTTCTCCTTCTGGCCTGTCCACCAACATTCCTCTCGAGTCAGCTGGTAATCTTGACAAAGCATCAGGTATTATGTGTGTTGCTCCTGGTTCATAAATTATCTCGAAGTCATAGTCCTGTAATGCTAGGGCCCACCGCGTTAGTCTGCTATGTCTCAACTTGTTTGTGGTCAGAAATGTAAGGGCCTTGTGGTTAGTCACGACTTTCACATGCCTCGCGGCCAAATAATATCGGAAACGCTTAAATCCACACACAATTGCCAATGCCTCCCTTTCAGTAATCAAATATTTCCTCTCCCAAGCATTTAAACTTCTGCTACCGAACGCTATCGTTCTGACACTCTCACCATTTCCGCTCCTCTCCATTTGGTACAAATGTATTCCTAGTCCATAGTCAGAGCTGTCTGGTCCTAAATAAAAATCCTTGGAAAAATCCAGGTGGTACAATATATCTGCACTATATAGTGCTTCCTTGATATTCTCAAACTCGGTTTGGCACTCTGCACTCCAATGCCACGGCATCCTCGCCTTGGTCAATTCCCTCATACTTGGGGCATTAAGTACAGATCCTTTGACAAATTTTCTATAAAACTCACAAACCCCAAAGAATGCTCGCAACTGCTTCTTACTATGGGGGGTCGGAAAATTTCTAATAGCCTCCATTTTACTAGGATCAGGATAGATACCCTCCTCGGATATTATATGGCCCAGGAATTTTATCTTTGATTTGCCAAATTCCGACTTGTCCAGGTTTACAGTTACCCCTGCGGTTTCAAAAGCTGCCAAGATTGCATCCAATCTATTCAAATGTTCTTCCCATGATTCGCTTGTTATCAAGAGGTCATCCATGTAGACGGTGGCCTTTTTAAGTAACTCCTCGCCTAGTATCTTATCCATCGCTCTTATGAATTCAGACACTGACACATTAAGCCCAAATGGCAACACTCTAAATTGATAACACCTCCCTCCATACGTAAATGCTGTATATTGGCGGGACTCTGTGGCCAATGGTATTTGCCAGTAACCAGCAGTTAAGTCGATACTACTAAGCACCTTTGCTCCTCGGAATTTTTGAATCAGTTCTTCTATAGTCTCAGGTTTGTCCCGCTCCGGCTCGATGATTTTGTTCACTGTTCGTGCATCCAAAACTATCCTCACCTTTCCATCCTTCTTATCAACGACAAGTAGGGGTTGTTATATTGACTGTTGGCCCTTTCTATAACACCAAGGTCCATCATCCTCTGTATCTCTTCATCTACTGCTCTTCGTTTCGCCTGGGGAATGGAATACTGTTTTATATTGAATGGTTTATGGTTCTTTATCTTTAGCTTACACTCCACCCCTTTCATGATACCTGGCCATTGAGAAAATACTTTACAACGCCTGTACAATACGGTGGCTAATTTCTTCTTAGTCCCCTCATCTAGGTGTGTCATCTCCTCCAACTTTTTACTGATCTTATCCTCTTTATGTCTATCCTCTCGTGCTAATCCCTCAAGGTATATCAACACTTCTTCTCCTAGTTCCTCTTCCCCATATCCCATGGTGGGTTCCTCTTCATGACACAAATTTATTCTTCTGAATTCCTCCTCTTCTTCGATTGCACTCCCCTCAGCAAACTTTAACCTCTTCTCTTCTCCCTTTCTACCTTTGACCTTGATAGTACCTTCATCAAAACTCACTACCGCATCAACTTCATTCAACCAATCTATCCCTAAAATAATTGATGTGTTCAATCCGGCCACCACCAAAAATGTTGCTTCGTATTCTTCTCCCTCTATCTCGACGGTAATCAACACTTGTTCCTTAATAGGTTTACTCCTCGCACCCAACGCGTTCACAATTCTCACTCCACTCACCGGGACACTAGGCAATCTAATATTCGCTTTTAGTATCTGTTCATATAACCTTTTGGATACTGCAATGGTTCACTTCCTGTATCGACTAATGCCTTGATATTCAGTCCACATAGCTTGATCCCTATCATAGGTAGCATGGGTTCCTTGGGAATCCCACTTCTTTCCTCCAGTAGATCTTCTCTCAGATCTCCACCATTGTCGTGTCTTAATAGGTTTACTCTGGTCGTGGTAGCTCTCACTCCTGACCGGACCTCATCTGGAGTGTCATTCAGTTGTCCGGTCTCTCCGCCTCTTTTATATGCACTGTGTCATTTATTCGCCTATCCCATCCTCTCTCATGATCTCTTGGTTCTTCACTCCTTCTCCAATCATTTCTCCATTGCCGTTCACCACCATGGTTCCTGTACCTATGGCCACCACCTTTTCCTCTATAATTAGACGAATTACCAAAATGACTCCTTGGGTCATTACTTCCCCCTCGGTTTTGATCACTAGCCTGATCGTGTTCTTGTGATCGAACAGATTCCTATTGTTCCAGTATTTCCATCAAGGCCTCCCTATCTTTAATTAGGCTCCTGGATACAGTTTCTTGCATTCTCCGGCTCATTCTTCTTTTTATCGCTGATATCATTACGTCATCACTCAGGGGTTGTTCCAAGGTCTCGTTCAATTCCCACAAATGTTCGGCAAACTCTCTCAACGTTCCTCGGCATGTACTAAGTGACTTGCGGTGGAGTAGGTCCTCAATTGCTGCACACTGATGACTTTTGGACCAGTATTTCTTCAAGAATTCCTCTTCAAACTGATCATAACTAGTGGTCCCTTCCTTCTTCCTGACTCTCCAAGTGAAGGCCACACCTTCCATTCTATCTATTGCAAATTGAATCTTGTCTGAGTCTTTAAGATGTGCTGGGAAAACTTCTTTTAACCATTTCATAAATATCATTGGGTGCAACCCTCCTTTCAGTCTAAATTTCTGCCCTGTATTATTTTGGACGTACCGATTATCACTGCTCATCAAGGTAACGACTCTACCTTCCCCAACGGTTAAAGTGGCATTGCTAATTCGATTATCAATTCCTTCTGTCTTGCTCTCCAATTGCTGCACTCCCTGTTGTAATTGTCTGACCTCCATTGCAACCCTCTTGTTATCCTCTTCTCGTTGCACGGCTATAGCATTTCTCAGATTGACAGCTAGTTGGTTTTGCCTATCTCATATCCCCTTAACCGCATCATTGCATTGTTTCTGCATCTGCGTCACCTCGGCGATTCGATGATTGCAATTTGTTTCTACTTCGTTGATTCTTTCTCCCAATTCGGCTTTCGTTTCTTCAATATCGTCTTCTATCTTTTTTGTTGACTTTCCTTCCACCTTCTCCACGTCTCCCTGGATTTGGTCTATATTCTTCTGTAGCTTACTCTCTCTCTCGTTGATGTCCATTTTCAACTGTTCTTGTAGCTCCTGCATTTCCTTCTTCAGATTATATTCTATCTTCATTTGCGATGTTTTGATCTCTTGTGCTATAGTTTCCTTAAATGACTCCAAGCTTTCTTGTAAACCCTTTTCTAATGATTCGCGGAATATTTTTCCCTCTTCTCTAGTTTCTTGTAAACCTTTCTCTAATGATGCGTTATTTTCTTGTAAAACCTTTAGTGATTCTCTTGTTTCTTGTAAACCCTTCTCTAATGATTCTCGTAAATCTTCCTTTAGTGATGCGTTGTTTTCTTGTAAACTTTTCTCTAATGATGCGTTATTTCTTTTTAGCAAGGCTGCCAACATTGACCGTATATCTGCACCCTCTGAAACTGGCTTATCTCTCGTCGTTTGTCCCGGTGCCTCGGGATAACTAGTTGAGTGTGCTAATGGGCTATCTAATGACAATCCATAATCACTGATTCCTGAATCATCTCTGTCTTCCTGTCCTATCCCTTTCCTTTCAACTACTGCCTCACAAACCAGCTTATCTTCAGTAGACATGTTTGTTTATTTTTAATGCACAGGTAAGTAATATAGAATAACCTCTAGTAACCCAAAACACTCTTAATTACCATGAAACTAATCAAACAGTACCTGCAGTATTTTCAGTTAATCCCAAAATTGATACACTACGTATGAATACTGAACATAACAACTCTCAAAAACTAATAATTTCAAATATCAATTCTCACATACACAGCTTATGTAAAATGTTCTAAATAAGATAAATCACACCACTCATAAAATCTATAAATGTAAAATCCCCAAAAACAATGAGCATATCTGTATAATTACCATTTAGACAACACAGTATGCATAAATAAGTATGCTATATTTCAGAGTATGTTTCGCAAACTTTTCGGAAATTACTGTAATTGGGCACTTTTCCGAATGTGAAATTCCGTTTACAATTGTTTATTTACCGCGAAGACTGCACACTGCAATTTAATGTTATGCTAACCAGTCGTCTTCACTCACCAACTGACGTTACCACGAGTCGCGATGTTTTGACGTTTGAAGTGGGCGTGGCGCTGTACTGCCGCCGGAGCCGCGTGAAGTCGCGCTGAAGATCTGTGGCGAGTCGTCGTAGTTCTCAGCCGGCCGCTAGATGCCGGGTCGGCGCTCGGTGTCTCGAAGTTGCGCTGAAGACCGTCGGTGTAGTACGTCTGTGCTTGAACTACTCCTTGCACAGGTAGTTGGGATGACATGTGAAATCACCTCGCGGATCGAAGCTCTTTGGCGCAACTGCTACACTGGTCTGCGTGACGTCACTCAACAATTGCGTCGCCACATAAATTGTCGCCTGCATAACAGTTTATGGGTCCACACGAAGCTGCCCGATTTTCACTATTCAAAAGGCAATTTCAGTCAAAATATTACCACTAAACACTTCTTTAAAAGCTTCTGTTACAAATTCTTAGTTCGTTTTGCTATTTTAATGTTCACATGTGTCTTTCTTTAGTGTCCACTTTTCACAGTTTTTCGCGCGGATTTACGCATTTGCACATTATAACACAGTTTATTGACACTATTATTCTTATCTAATATGGCAAGAAAAAACAGTTTAGTCACAATCGTAAGATGCTATTACTTCGTATTGTTCAAAAATGCACTGTTCTTGTCGCGATTTTAGAGTTTATGCTCTGTCCCGATCCAACATTGAAAAAAAAAAAAAAATTTCTTGCGTTAAGCAAGGTAAAATTACCTATTGTTCTTTACGATTCGTCCGAAAATTGCACTTGTCCTTTCACGGTAAGCCAAGGGTGTTGTAACACCTCCGATTTTTGTATCCCGCTCGATCGGGATCTGATAGCAGCCCAAATAATAATTAATTAATGTGACCGTGTACCTAATGGGGCTGGCAGTCGGATTTGACTGCTACAGAGTTGTTACATTCCATTTTGTCCTTCTCAGTGCTGTAATAATGTAATGTCTGGTAACAAGAAGAACGCCAACACAGCTTCACTAATCAAGACCTATATTCGTCTCAAAAACACAAGAAAAAGGAGACAGCCACTACCTTCGTCATACATATTTAGTAACGGCTAATCTCAGCACAGGCTTCCTCGCTATTCATTATCGTCACACGCAAATTCAATCACTGTAATCCAACACTGCAATCTAACACTGCAATCCAAATGATGCCGGCGCGGTAGACGCGAAACCACAAATATCACTGATCAGTCTCGTAATTGTACTTTTTCACTTTCCTGTATTATTCTAACACAAAGGGGTTAAACCGCGGCGATGGCCACTCCGTTTGTCGGTAAGCCTTGCATACATCAACAGGCCTCCACACCGCTCGGCCCGCAACCTGGGAACTACTCAACTCTACACTCGCTCTCGCAACCCGACACTATCGATTGTTTGCCCTTTCGACCTGTGCCGAGTGCAAACTTATAGTAAGGGCCTACGGACCCCCTACAACCTCCCTCGGGACTTCCCGTCGGCCGACCTTAACCGAGTCTCCAACATCCCGAATGTTCGAGACAGGTTTCGTCAGGCTGCACGGCTCTTTTATGAGAAGACCGCTCAGTCCGAAAATCCGCTCCTTCGAGCACTGGGCCACCGGGTGCAGCGTCTTAAAGCAACCAGATGGCCCCACCTGCTTCGCGACCACTGAGTTGTCAGCACGTCCAGAACACCGTCCCAGCAGACTGACAGGACACCAAACACGAAGTCAGGCCACATCACATGCTCCGTCAGTTTGGGGGAATAGCCTTCCGGCTTAGACTCCACCGACCCACAGGGGCTCATCTGTCTCTGTCAGGCAGCAGCAGCAGCAGCAGCAGCAGATAATCAGATACGCCAGCAGTCGCAGCATGTTGATGTTACCTGAAAAGGCGCTTTTAGTGAAGCTGTATTATCAGAATGGGGAATGTGCTAGTGCAGCGTTACGATCATATCGCCATAGGAAGGGGATTCGAACGGGTAAAGGTCCGTTGACAAATGCAGCTGTGGCGAGAATGATTTCGAAGTTCGAAACTACGGGTTGTTTAGACGATAGACCCTGTAATGGTCGACCGAGCACAAGGCGTAATGCTGCTGAGACAGTTCAGGAAGAAATGGAGACTGTAGCGGGTTCGTCTATACACGGTGAAGTCAGTGCTCGTGCTGTCGCACGTCGCACCGGCGTTCCATACACTACCGTTTGGTTGGCACTTAGGTGTACCCTCCGATGCTATCCGTACAAAATACATCGGCATCATGAACTGTTACCTGACGATTTAGTGAAACGGAGGGCATTTCCGGTGTGGGCGTTTCAAAAGATGGCGGAAGATGACGGTTGGTTGAATAACGTGTTGTGGACCGACGAAGCTGATATCACGCTCCGAGGGTCTGTCAACGCCAACAACTGCAGAATTTGGGCTACCGAAAATCCTAGAACTGTCGTGGAAACTCCATCGCACGACGAGAAAGTCACGATATGGATTGGATTTACCACATCTACCGTTATCGGGCCTTTTTTCTTCGCGGAAATGCGTGATTCATGTTTTGTAACTGCTACCGTGACGGGTGAGAGGTACGCCGATATGTTACAGAATTGCAATATCACCAGCCTGGCTGATAAACATCTGCCGGAATGTACGATATTTATGCGGGATGGTGCTTCATCCCCTATTGCTAGACGCGTGAAAGATCTCTTGCGCGGGTCGTTTGGTGATGATCGTGTGCTCAGCCGCCACTTTCGTCATGCTTGGCCTCCCTGGTCCCCAGACCTCAGTCCGTGTTATTATTGGCTTTGGGGTTACCTGAAGTTGCAAGTGTATCGTGATCGACCGACATCTCTAGGGATGCTGAAAGACAACATCCGACGCCAATGCCTCACCATAACTCCGGACATGCTTTATAGTGCTGTTCACAACATTATTCCTCGACTACAGCTATTGTTGAGGAATGATGGTGGACATATTGAGCATTTCCTGTAAATAACATCATCTTTATTTGTCTTACTTTGTTATGCTAATTATTGCTGTTCTGATTAGATGAAGCGCCATCTGTCGGACATTTTTTGAACTTTTGTATTTTTTTTGGTTCTAATAAAACCCCATGTCATTCCAAGCATGTGTGTCAATTTTTACCTATCTATCTACATTATTCCGTGATTTATTCAGTTTTCAAATTTATACTGACTTTCTGATCACCCGCTACATTGAAAAAGAACTGAATATCCGCGTGCTACAAGGAGGATCTCAAGAAAAATACAAGTTAGTGTTGCTGACGAAAGGGTCTGGGTGGCCATAGGTGAAACCGCCGGTGCCAGTGGGCGTTAATTTGGAAATGTTCTTGTTGGTGTTCTAAAAGCTGATGGCCCTAGAGAAATGGTCCTCCTAACCTATGAAACAGTCGAGAGAGTGAAGAAATCGACATCTGCCGTTTTGTTGGAAAACTTTATGAAGCTGCGGTGGCTGGATGGCGTGAACAGAGATAATGTTTTGCTGCTAGTAACAGATGGTGGTTCGTACATGGCTAAAGCAGACAAGGACTTGAGATTCTCTATCCCAGCATGGTTGCCCTGCGCATGCGTTACACAGACTTGCAAAAGAGGTTCAGTTATATTATTCTGATGTAGACAAATTAATTTCCCATGGCAAGAAAATCTATATGTTCAAATGGCTCTGAGCACTATGGGACTTAACTTCTGTGGTCATCAGTCCCCTAGAACTTAGAACTACTTAAACCTAACTAACCTAAGGACATCACACACATCCATGCCCGAGGCAGGATTCGAACCTGCGACCGTAGCAGTCCCGCGGTTCCGGACTGCGCGCCTAGAACCACTAGACCACCGCGGCCGGCAAAATCTATATGTGAAAGCTCCACTACAAGGGCAGAAATTCAAGGAACAAGCACCACTGCCTCTCCCCACTTAGCTTATTATTACACCGTAGGTTCTTGTCTTAATGCTTCTGAGTATTACTGAACCATCTACACCAATACAAAGACCATCTTTTGTGATGTTAATAACGATTAACATCTTTACAGGCAACTAGTCTGGAAACTTGACGTAAGAGTACATCAACCCCAACTTTTCAGTGGTATCAGGAGCCATCATACGACTGGAAGCTGCTGGTACTCAATTGTGTGATGCCCTTGATACTGTCTACTATGTGTAGTGTGAGTTGGGTCGGCCTCATGGTCATGCAGCTGTCTAAGTGAACAACAAATTGCGAAGTCTTCTCCAGCTACAATGTGCAAAATTAGTGACAGTTTTTCTGGTGATGTCACAATATTTGAAGATAATGAACCAAAGCGGGTCTGCATAGACCTCTCCACTTTCGAATTTGCTCCTGTGATGTGGAGAGGAACTTTTCCAGGTACGAAACTATTCTCAGCGACAACTGTAGATCTTTGAAAATAGGAAACCTAAAAACGCACCTTGTGATTTAGTGCAACTCTGCGGAAACTGAAGATTGACAGTACATGTTAAATAATCTGGAATACTTTAAGCAAGTGGTATAAAGTAGGTGAAAATGGTTTTATTGTTTTGGTATGTGTTATTTTAATCACTATAACTTGTGTTTTTTTTTTTACACAAGCAGACATTATAAACACTGCAAAAAGTGAGTACTAATCTCACAGTTTGTTCAGAAGAGAATTTTTTATTACATCGTATATAAAAATATGAACAGGTGTGTTATTAAATAAACTTATACACTGAAGAGTCAAAGAAACTGGTACACCTGCCTAATATCATATAGGGCCCCCGCGAGCACGCGGAAGTGCCGCAACACGACGGAGCATGGACTCGCATAATGTCTGAAGTAGTGCCGGAGTGAATTGACATCATGGATCCTGCAGGGCTGTCACAAATCCGTAAGAGTACCAAGCCGTGGAGATCTCTTCTGCACAGCACGTTGCAAAGCGTCCCAGATATGCATCCCAGATATGCACTATAATGTTCATGTCTGGGGAATTTGATGGCCACTGGAAGTGTTTAAGCTTAGAGAACTGTCCCTGGAGCCACCCTGTAGCAATTCTAGCCGTGTGGGGTGTCGCATTGTCCTGCTGGAATTGCCCAAATCCGTCTGAATGCACAATGGACATGAAGAAATGCAGGTGATCAGACACGATGCTTACATACGTGTCACCTATCAGAGTCGTATCTAGCCGTATCAGGGGTCCCATGTCACTCAAACCTCACATGCCCCACGCCATTACAGGGCCTCCACCAGCTCGAACAGCCCCTTGCTGACATGCAGGGTCCATGGATTCATGAGGTTGCCTCCATACCCGTACACGCCCATCCCCTCGATACAATTTGACTAACGCGACCAGCCAGCATTTTTCCGGTCACAACAGTCCAATGTCGGCGTTGACGGGCCCAGGCGAGGAGTAAAGCTTTCTGTCGTGCAGTCGTCAAGGGTACACGAGTGTGCTTTCGGCTCCGAAAGCCAATATCGATTACGTTTATTGAAAGGTTCCCCCGCTGACACTTGTTGATGGCCCAGCAATGGAGTCTGCAGCAATTTGCGAAGGGTTGCACTTCTGTCACGTTGAACGATTCTCTTCGGTCTTTGTTGGTTCCACTCTTGCAGGATCTTCTTCCGGCCGCAGCGATGTCGGACATTTGATGTTTTACCGGATTCCTGATATCATGGTACACTCGTGAAATACTCGTACGGGAAAATCCCCACTTCACCGCTACCTCATAGATGCTGTGTCCCATTGATCGTGCGCCGACTATAACACCACATTGAAACTCACCTAAATCTTGATAACCTGCCAGTGTATCAATAGTAACCGAGGTAACAACTGCGCCAGACACTTGTTGTCTTATGTAGGCGTTGCCGACCGCAGCCGTCTTCTGCCTGTTTACATATCTCTGTATGCCTATACCAGTTTCTTTTGCGCTTCAGTGTCTAAAGTAATATTCAATTTTTAAGGTCATATGTACATAAGTTTTAGATCATAAATACTTGATAATTCGTTGTTCTTTAGGTCATTAAAATCTGGGCCCTAGTAATAATGACACAGCAGAAAGACAGAGCCAGTGTGACACAGTGGTCTGATAAACTCACATTTGAGATTCACGCTCCGATTGGGGCTATTTGACAAGTATACCGCTCATTTTTAGATGGTTGCATGCAGTCCAGTAGCTGCAAGCTCCGAGGAGAAGTCCAGACCAGTATACAAGTCGACACAAATCAACTAGGTGCCACCACACGACTTAGACTCCACTAAATGCAGGCGTACTGCTGGCTCTGAGTCCGATGTTGTGGACTTGGTACTGCCCAACCAGTGGACTACCTGCAGGTCTGTTTCCAGTCACCGCCAACCTCCTAACTTGGAGGCTGGATGTTCGAGGCCAGGACTGTCTACCCGCCCAGCCACCTTTGCTTCTGTGGGCGTATTGTCACTGCCTGACTGTCCGCCTCTGCTCGCAATGATGGGCACTACTGCTGAGAGCTGTTTTCCACTACAGCGTCCACAGAAGGGTTCTACACCTTCTGATGTGTCCTGCCCTAAGCTGTGAAGCGCCCATGAGAACTGCAGTCGAGACAGAGTAAGAAGATTCCTAGCAGTTGCAGCGGACTGGTTGTGGCAGATTCGCACGCCTACCTCAACCACACGCCTATCTCAACCATTCACGTAAAACGATTCTGTAAAAGTGTCTTTGGTAGCGCCGCAGCGTTGTCACAGGTTTACAGAATGTTGTCTCGCCTGGAGCCGTTTGCACTTCATAACTGAAAGCTGGCAACATCATCCCTAGCTGTCGGAGATCTGCTTACGCCATCTCGATTGTAGGCCGCCACAGGTACCTCACGTGAGAATTCCCACTGAGTCAAAAAAAAGTTCAACTGTGTGTGAAATCTTATGGGACTCAACTGCTAAGGTCATCAGTCCCTAAGCTTACACACTACTTAACCTAAATTATCCTAAGGACAAACACACACACCCATGGCCGAGGGAGGACTCGAACCTCCGCCGGGACCAGCCGCACAGTCCATGACTGCAGCACCTGAGACCGCTCGGCTAATCCCGCGCGGCCCGCCTGAGCCGCTGGTGTCACCATTCTCTGGAGGAGTGACACATAATTTCTGGATACCACAGCAGACAATTTAGCTCATTGCTTCCACACACACTGTCCTTAACATACACCTGGAGGGTGGTGCCACCTCAGGGAATCGTTAACGGTAGTTGTAGTGTGTTGACTGATAAAATGTATTTTTAATCAATGATGTTTTCAAGTTGATATGTCAGACGGCTACCAGGCTTCTACGCACCGCTGCGCTGTTACCCCGCCGAGAGTGGTGAACTACTGATTTCTGACGCTACCACCTCAGTTCCACCACCCATCGTAGTGGCCGCCCACCCCTTAGCCATCAAATATGTGAGTTGCAGGCAGTGACCATCGCTGTCGTGAGCCAGGCGTCTCAGGTTCTAGGTTCCAGGGACCTCGGATTTCGCAGCAGCAGCAGCAGCAGCAAGCTACAGGGCTGTCTCAGTCCAAGAGGTGCAGAGATCAACACATTACAATGTGCAGCGACACAGCTCAAAGCATTAGAATTTCTAGTTTACAGATGAGTAGCTAGAACAATTTTGTGATGTTCGAATGTAGCATTAGTAATGTGCTGCTTGACATCGTCACAGTTGGTTGCAGGGAAAGCAAATGGTCGACTTTTATTGGGGGAATTTTGGAAAGTGTAGTTCATCTATAAAGGAGACGGAATACTGAACACTAGTTCGACCATTCTTGAAACTGCTTAAGTGTTTGGGATCTCCATCAGGTTGCATTAAAGGAAGGCATTGCAAAAGATCATGAGCGTGGTGCCAGATTTGTTACTGGAAGGTTTAATCGGCATGCAGTATTATGTAGATGCTTCATGATATCGAATGGGAATCCCTAAGGACGATGTTCTTTTCGCGAGGCACTGGCACGGAAATTTAGAGAACTGGCATTTGAGACCGGCTGCAGAACAGCTCAACTGCCGCCAACGAGCATTTTGCGTAAGGACCATGAAGACAAGATAGGAGAAAGTAAGTTTCTTACGGAAGCTTATAGATAGTCATTTTTCCCTCACTCTGTTTGCGCGTGGAACACGAAAGGAAACGAGTAGTAGTGGTATGTCGTATCCTCCATCAAGAACTGTAGGGTCCCTGGCGGAGTACGTATGTACACGTAGATGAAAGCTGCTCAGCGTGACTCGTCTGAAGGCGACACAGTAAGGAGGTAACATAAAAAATAGTAACTTGTCGGAACACTATTTCGTCTGATCGAAATGGCTCCTACTAGAGAAGTAAGCTCGTCAACAGACGATGGAATTAGTGTTAATGATGTATTGTGTGTCACAGCGAAATCTTTTTATGGTAATGAGAGGGATCTTAGAGAATTTTGATTCCGCATTTGACCTAGTGAAGCCGGTGGTACACAAAATTTTGTTCAAATTCATAAAGGCAAAAATTGCCTCAGAGGGGAGGGAAGTATTACGACCAGATGAAACTACAATTATCCGAACATTAGGTTCTTTGCTTGCTCTGGAAGATGACTCATCGGAATTACAACATATGAAATATTATATATAACTGATTGAAAATTCATACTGTACATAAGGTGTTTAAATACAGGCAGTAAAACTATTAAAATATAGAACTGAACGAAAAGTCCAATAGTCTGCAGCAGCTGTATTTGTTGAAGTTCATCTAGAGTCCCACGCAACACGTTTCGCAAATTTTCAGTTGCATCTTCTGATGTATATGAATGCTATGTCATATGGCATAAAGAGTTGTTACAAATGCCACAGAGTACCAGGTGGCGTTTCTAGGCAAAGTTCTCAGCTTCCTCAATTGATGAAAACCATCATCAATGACAAATGTCCAGGCCGGTCATGGTGGCCGTGCGGTTCTAGGCGTTCCAGTCCGGAGCCGCGCTGTTGCTACGGTCGCAGGTTCGAATCCTGCCTCGGGCATGGGTGTATGTGATGTCCTTCGGTTAGTTAGGTTTAAGTAGTTCTAAGTTCTAGGGGACTGATGACCACAGCAGTTGAGTCCCATAGTGCTCAGAGCCATTTTGAACAAATGTCCAGTCTGTGTTAAAATCACGAACTGACATCACTTTACCGATTAAAATAGCTTTTTGTCAGCCTGTGTCAAGCTACAGAGAATGTCCCTTGTAAATGTTATCCAGGGAAGTACTGGTCCCGAAAGCCGACGCCCTTATGTGTGTTTGTCACCAACAAAATAATAATCGTAGCAGCTAACAACACAATCCTGTGTGTTGTTGGAGCATGTGCGGTGGCTATCATCGGGATACTGAAATATTACATACGAAATATTAGTTCACTTTATTACAAGAATTATAAAATAATTTACTTAACTTGATACAATCCTTTGCCGGAGGAGTGCTTGATAGTTTACAACTGCCATCTCTTGATGCACTAATTAACAAGCTGTTCTCTTGAAGTACATTACTCAACATTTACAAAGGTACATGTCCATCAGAGGTTTGAGTAACTCTTTAGTCCTACTCGATGATGTTGACTACTTCAGCTGAGTTCACGAACTTCGAAGGGCACTTCCAAGCTCAGCTCTATATTGACATCCACGTGACGGTGGTGCAGTGCTCAGAGAGGGCATGCATTCTTCACCACTGCCATTCGTCGTTGCAGACTGCAGCGAGACATCGCTGATTTCTGTGGTACCGACGTACACTCCTGGAAATTGAAATAAGAACACCGTGAATTCATTGTCCCAGGAAGGGGAAACTTTATTGACACATTCCTGGGGTCAGATACATCACATGATCACACTGACAGAACCACAGGCACATAGACACAGGCAACAGAGCATGCACAATGTCGGCACTAGTACAGTGTATATCCACCTTTCGCAGCAATGCAGGCTGCTATTCTCCCATGGAGACGATCGTAGAGATGCTAGATGTAGTCCTGTGGAACGGCTTGCCATGCCATTTCCACCTGGCGCCTCAGTTGGACCAGCGTTCGTGCTGGACGTGCAGACCGCGTGAGACGACGCTTCATCCAGTCCCAAACATGCTCAATGGGGGACAGATCCGGAGATCTTGCTGGCCAGGGTGGTTGACGTACACCTTCTAGAGCACGTTGGGTGGCACGGGATACATGCGGACGTGCATTGTCCTGTTGGAACAGCAAGTTCCCTTGCCGGTCTAGGAATGGTAGAACGATGGGTTCGATGACGGTTTGGATGTACCGTGCACTATTCAGTGTCCCCTCGACGATCACAAGTGGTGTACGGCCAGTGTAGGAGATCGCTCCCCACACCATGATGCCGGGTGTTGGCCCTGTGTGCCTCGGTCGTATGCAGTCCTGATTGTGGCGCTCACCTGCACGGCGCCAAACACGCATACGACCATCATTGGCACCAAGGCAGAAGCGACTCTCATCGCTGAAGACGACACGTCTCCATTCGTCCCTCCATTCACGCCTGTCGCGACACCACTGGAGGCGGACTGCACGATGTTGGGGCGTGAGCGGAAGACGGCCTAACGGTGTGCGGGACCGTAGCCCAGCTTCATGGAGACGGTTGCGAATGGTCCTCGCCGATACCCCAGGAGCAACAGTGTCCCTAATTTGCTGGGAAGTGGCGGTGCGGTCCCCTACGGCATTGCGTAGGATCCTACGCTCTTGGCGTGCATCCGTGCGTCGCTGCGGTCCGGTCCCAGGTCGACGGGCACGTGCACCTTCCGCCGACCACTGGCGACAACATCGATGTACTGTGGAGACCTCACGCCCCACGTGTTGAGCAATTCGGCGGTACGTCCACCCGGCCTCCCGCATGCCCACTATACGCCCTCGCTCAAAGTCCGTCAACTGCACATACGGTTCACGTCCACGCTGTCGCGGCATGCTACCAGTGTTAAAGACTGCGATGGAGCTCCGTATGCCACGGCAAACTGGCTGACACTGACGGCGGCGATGCACAAATGCTGCGCAGCTAGCGCCATTCGACGGCCAACACCGCGGTTCCTGGTGTGTCCGCTGTGCCGTGCGTGTGATCATTGCTTGTACAGCCCTCTCGCAGTGTCCGGAGCAAGTATGGTGGGTCTGACACACCGGTGTCAATGTGTTCTTTTTTCCATTTCCAGGAGTGTATATTGCCGACTTCGGCGTGGCGCCGCGATCTTTGGACTATACAACAGTAAGGGTTGCAAATACTGGAATGTATGGGCGCTTGGTTTGGAGTGAAACAGATTATAGTGTGGACAAACAAGACTGTCGAAATGTAAAGAGAAATCAAAGAAGCTGTCCGCAGACTGACAAGAAAGGGGGAGGAGATTAGTGTTTAACGTCCCGTCGACACTGAGGTCATTAGAGACGGAGTACCAGCTCGGATTAGGAATGGATGGGAAAGGAAACCGGCCGAGCCCTATCAAAGGAACCATCCCAGCATTTGCCTGAAACGATTTAGGGAAATCACGGAAAACCTAAATCAGGAGGGCCGGAGACGGGTTTGAACCGTCGTCCTCCCGAATGCGAGTCCAGTGTGCTAACCACTGCGCCACTTCGCTCGGTGACAAACAGGGAGGGTCTAAATGGGCAATGAGCTAGTTGACTCTCTAGACCGAGCTTGTTTCTTACAAGGGGTTAGTACCGATGGTGTCCAAACAATCGTGAGATGTTTAGGAGATGGCTGAGTCGTCGGCTGCAGTGGAACAACAACTACAAGAAGAAAGTGCGTTAGTCCTGACGAGAGCGATGCAAATAGTCCTCCCAATACAATTTGGGCGTGAGAACGCCAAGACGCAAGAAATCTCAAGTATTTTACATGTGGCGTACGAGGGAATACAGGGTGTATCAAGAAGAAGTATCTGGTTTGGCAGGTCTGTATCTCTGAAACTAATAAACATATACAATGAATTTGACGTACGGGAAACTCAAAATCTTTTCTTTCCATACCTTTTCATAGGTATTCAATATGCCATCCTTGAGATGGAGAGCATATATCAATGCGGTATTCAAATTGTTCCCACACAGCAGCGAGCATGTCTCGAGTTACAGCTTCCACAGCTGCTGTTATGAGATGTCTCAGTCCATTAATTGTTGTTGGTAACGGAGGCACATAAACAGAGTCTTTTATAAATGTCCACGAGAAATGGAAATTGAAATGTGCGTTATCGTCATTGACCGGGAGGCCCTTTGCGGGTCAGGTCCGGCCGCCTTGGTGCAGGTCTTATTACATTCGACGCTACAATGGGCGACCTGCGCTCCGGATGGGGATGAAATGGTGATGAAGACAGCACAACACCCAGTCCCTGAGCGGAGGAAATCCCCGACCCAGCACTTGGTGCAGGGATTGGCAACTGACCCTTAACATAGACAAATGTAATGTATTGCGAATACATAGAAAGAAGGATCCTTTATTGTATGATTATATGATAGCGGAACAAACACTGGTAGCAGTTACTTCTGTAAAATACCTGGGAGTATGCGTGCGGAACGATTTGAAGTGGAATGATCATATAAAATTAATTGTTGGTAAGGCGGGCACCGGGTTGAGATTCATTGGGAGAGTGCTTAGAAAATGTAGTCCATCAACAAAGGAGGTGGCTTACAAAACACTCGTTCGACCTATACTTGAGTATTGCTCATCAGTGTGGGATCCGTACCAGATCGGTTTGACGGAGGAGATAGAGAAGATCCAAAGAAGAGCGGCGCGTTTTGTCACAGGGTTATTTGGTAACCGTGATAGCGTTACGGAGATGTTTAATAAACACAAGTGGCAGACTCTGCAAGAGAGGCGCTCTGCATCGCGGTGTAGCTTGCTCGCCAGGTTTCGAGAGGGTGCGTTTCTGGATGAGGTATCGAATATATTGCTTCCCCCTACTTATACCTCCCGAGGAGATCACGAATGTAAAATTAGAGAGATTAGAGCGCGCACGGAGGCTTTCAGACAGTCGTTCTTCCCGCGAACCATACGCGACTGGAACAGGAAAGGGAGGTAATGACAGTGGCACGTAAAGTGCCCTCCGCCACACACCGTTGGGTGGCTTGTGGAGTATAAATGTAGATGTAGATGTAGATGTAGCCGGGAATCCAACCCGGGCCCGTAGGACGTCAATCCATCAGGCTGATCACTCAGCTATCGGGGCGGACACCACATCAAATAATCACACATAGTCAGGTCCGGTGACCTTGGAGGCTAGTAATGTAAGGCTAAATCATTTGGTCCAGTGCGACCGATCCATCGTTCAGTAATCCTTTGATTTAAAAAATCCCACACTTCCAGATGCCAGTGTGGCGGTGCCCCATCCTGTTTGTAAATGAAGTCGTTCGAATCAGTCTCCAACTGTGGGAAAAGAAAGTTCTCAATCATATCGAGATAAGTGCTTCCTATAACAGTGGCCTTGGCAACGATAAATGGGCCATATATTATTTCCCGTGAAACTGCACAAAACACATCAAATTTTGGAGAGTCCCTCTCATGTTGTACAACTTCATGTGGTTGTTCCACACCCCATATTTCCACCTTATAACAGTTCACCATTCCATTTAAATGAAATGTTGCCTCGTCACTAAACACTAAGCGTGGGAGAAAACTGTCATCCTCCATCTTGCAAAGAACGAAATTACAGAACTCCACAAGTTGTTGTTTGTCACCTTCGCGAAGAGCTTGAGCAGCTGAGCTTTGTATGGTTTCATGTGTAAACGTCGACGCAGTACACGCCAGACGGACATCAGGGGGCACGTTGAACTGTCGAGCTGCACCGCAAAAGGATTTTTGAGGACTCCTTGTGAAACTATGGGGGATGCGTTCGACGTCTGTGTCAGGTACTTGGGGACGGCTCGGCGATTTGCCTTTACACAAACAACCTGTTTCTCGGAATTGTTCATGCCATCGTATAAAGGTCTGTGCTGTAGGCGGATTCGCACCATACCTAGTAAGAAAGTCACGCTGAACAGTTGTTACAGACCAGCAGTGCCAAAAATATAGAACACAAAACGCTTTCTGTTGTTCCGACACCATTTTTACTAGAACTGAAGTGGACGCACACTGCTGCTACCTAGCAGGGACGATATAAGACCCGAGACTTTGTTCCTTCCAACAGTACGTGGTTCACGGAAGCAACTAAACCTATTAACAGACAAATTGTCACAGATATGCCATTAAGGAAGACGAGTATTCCTGTAAATAGTAATGTAACACTAAATGAAGAAGAAGTGCTTCGTCTGAAAGTCGTCACCAACTTAGCAGTAAGTTCTACACGTGCAGTAAACACATACCTAAGCGTGGAAGGGGCCGGGAAAGCAGGGCACAAGTTTCTTGTGTAAGAGTCGCGACGAAATATTCCATACGATGGGTTGATCGATAGATTTTTTAACACACTGTAAAGTCAAGTTAGACTGTCCGGGTAAAGTATTAAGGACCAGGGGACCCGTGCGAAACTTTTTCACTTTTACAGTGTAAAATACTGACAGTGTCTGGAAGAAGTGTGATATGGGTAGTCGTGACACAGTCATACATTACCACACTGGCGGTACCGTATACAGTATAACTGGTGTCAATGAAGCCAGTACTCTAGAATCGCAATATGGCGGCGAGCGCAAAGGACGTGTAAACAACAGTTTATTTACTGTTAAAACTGTCGTAAGGAATTGGAGAAACTGATATAACTAAGTTACCTAGTTTTGACACAATGGTCAATACATGCCCCGTGTTTCGCTGTAATTTATCGTACAGTAGACCGTACTTAAACGGAAAGAAACATGTCTCAATGCAAGCATAACAAGAAACATTCTATGTACTTTTGCTCTCGTACTGTGACTGAAATGAAAGCCGCGCGGGATCAGCCGAGTCATGGACTGTGTGGCTGGTCCCGCGGAGGTTCGAGTCCTCCCTCGGGCATGGGTGTGTGTGTGTGTGTGTGTGTGTGTGTGTGTGTGTGTGTGTGTGTTTGTCCTTAGGATAATTTAGGTTAAGTAGTGTGTAAGCTTAGGGACTGATGACCTTAGCAGTTAAGTCCCATAAGATTCCACAAACATTTGAACTGAAATAAAGTCCCGTGCTTCTTGAGAGAGCGTAGGGGAACGATGCGGGAGACCCGCACCGCCGTACTAGGCAAGGTCCTAGTGGAGGTGGTTTGCCGTTGCCTTCCCCCGACCGTAATGAATATGAATGATGATGGTGAAGACGACACCGCAACACCCAGTCATCTCGGGGCAGGTGTAAATCCCTGACCCCGCCGGGAATCGAAACCGGGACCCGCGTCTTCGGGAAGCGATAACGCTACCGCAAAATCATTAGCAGCGGACTCTCGTACTGTACGTAAGCCTAAAGAATTAGCATTAAAGTTCGTCTCATCTCCAATGGCTGGCTCTGAGCACTATGGGACTTAACATCTTAGGTCATCAGTCCCCTAGAACTTAGAACTACTTAAATCTAACTAACCTAAGGACATCACACAACACCCAGCCATCACGAGGCAGAGAAAATCCCTGACCCCGCCGGGAATCGAACCCGGGAACCCGGGCGTGGGAAGCAAGAACGCTACCGCACGACCACGAGATGCGGGCTCTCATCTCCAATATCGGCAGTGTTTAGATAGTTATTTTATGGTATTTAATAAATTCAGAAAAGACGTAGCTTAATGGTGTGTGTCTAACCAGTTTTGATCAACTTCAGCTTTTCTTCGACTAGTACGCTCGTTGTGAAAGTGCTCCTACGAGTAGAACGTGGTATTTGTCGTTGGTAACGAATGCCCTTATTCATCTGAGCTTTCTTACGAAAGCTACAGTCTGTTTCGAATGTGTATATATGTAACTAGATATTCTTCTCATGACACGATTCTACAATTTATGTATTGAACTCACTAGTGCACAAATATTTGCTTAACTCCAGAACTTGTTTAGACTACCTCGTGAGGCTCATTTCGTTTCAGAAAATCGTAGCAGTACCATACACATACTTCCTGACGCCTCCATCTTACCTCACCAAACGTCAGACTTCAGTAGCTAAAAGATGCGTTTTTGCCGGTCTAGTGATGTATGTCCGTGAGCTGTGGGAATGAAGAGAAAACATCTTTGACAAGTGAAATTGTTGATAAATATCAGCGCCTATAAGCAGCTAAAGGTCTGGATTTCATTCTAATTTCATTCTTCGAGAGCTGCAAGATCACCAATGGTATTTGTACAGATACCAGCTTCATATCTTTCACAAGAGTGTTTTCTACCGCCGTTTTACACGACAACCGGTCCCATCTAGATGCTTTCACAGTTCAACCAAATAAGTTTAAAGTTTTTCAGATTTACTCACCTGTTAGCGATATTATCCCCACTGTCCGCTAGGTTCACGCATTTGAGCTGTAATTATTTCCTTTTTGTTCCACTGTCCGACAGTTGTGGCCGAGCGGTTCTAGGCGCTTCAGTCCGGAACCGCGCTGCTGCTGCGGTCGCAGGTTCGAATCCTGCCTCGGGCATGGATGTGTGTGATTTCCTTAGGTTAGTTAGGTTTAAGTAGTTCTAAGTCTAGCGGGCTGATGACCTCAGATGTTAAGTCCCATAGTGCTCAGAGCCATTTGAACCTTTTTTTTGTGTTCCACTGTGATGAAACTCTAACCGCATTCAACGGGTAGCTGGAATTAACAAGCAATTACATAGCTGGAACAGAGACTGTTCATGCATTCAAATTAGTAATTCGTGGTTGGTTGGCTTATTCGAGGGAGGGGAACAAACAGCGAGGTCATCGGTCCCATCGGATTTGGAAAGGATGCAGAAGGAAATCGGCCGTGCCCTTTCAGAGGAACCATCCCGGCATTTGCCTGAAGCGATTTAGGGAAATCACGGAAAACCTAAATCAGGATGGCCGGACGCGGGTTTGAATCGTCGTCTTACCGAATGCGAGCCCACTGTGCTAACTGCTGCGCCTTTCACTTATCTGGCGGATCGTGCAGCGGCTTTCTCATTCGGAAATCGCATTTGAACGTTGTTAGTGGTGGTGGTGGTTAGTGTTTAACGTCCCGTCGACAACGAGGTCATTAGAGACGGAGCGCAGGCTCGGGTTAGGGAAGGATTGGGAAGGAAATCGGCCGTGCCCTTTCAAAGGAACCATCCCGGCATTTGCCTGAAACGATTTAGGGAAATCACGGAAAACCTAAATCTGGATGGCCGGAGACGGGATTGAACCGTCGTCCTCCCGAATGCGGAACGTTGTTAGTCAGTGAGAAGATCGTTCTATGACTCGAGCTGCTCGCATTGGTCAGGGTCCTTCAACTATCATGCGAATATGGAATCGATGGGTTCAGGAGACCCATACACAACCACACGCAGAATATCAACGATCCCACGCGACTATCGCCCGAGAGGACAGTAAAATCTCTTTTTTGGCCATAGAGGACGATACAGGAATGGGCTTGTTTGCGGCAAGACTTTGATACAGACAGATGACAGTACGAAGACGTCTGGTGTGTCACAGCTTCCACAGCTGCGGCTTCCCTCTCCTTAGTAGAAGACAGAGGTGCGGCGGCAGAGGTCCAATAACGGCAGCTCTGAACACAGGACTGACGTGGCCTTCTCAGGTGAGTACCGGTTCTAAGTGAAGCATCCCGATGAACGTGCCCAAGCATGCGGGCCCCAGTGCCAGTGAACGTTAACAGACTGCGGTTTTTATTGTCACATGGCACCAGCATCGGGCGCGATAGTGTAGAGTATCATGGATACACAGGACCGTCACCTCTGCTTTGCACAGTCAGTAGTTTGGACAGCAGCTCTTGCGCTTCTGACGTGTTAGGGCCGTTGGCTGTGCCCTATCTTCCAGTTCTTCGTGTCGTTATCCTTCTGGTGTTTCTTCCGTTTGGGTTGTAGAAATATAATTTAAACTGTTTCCACATTCCCAATCCTGAGTGCAAAAGGATAACTCATCTCCGACTCGGGTGAAACTATCCACATCCATTCATGATGGAAGCTGAAAAGGATGGAAAACTTCCGTTTTTAGATGTCTTGGTCTACAAGAGGGATGATGGGACATGATGACCTACTGTTTATCGTAAGCCCACGCATATGGTTCAATATCTTCATGCATGTCATCCATCACATCAATGCAAAGGGATCCTACGTACATTGGTAAAAAGAGCTTACGCCATCTCGGATGCAGATAGTTTGAAACAAGAACTGGATGATCTAAAAGCTGTTATGCTGACAATCAGATCCGTCAATGCTCTACAGATTGGACCTTCGCGGGAACCAACAGGAGATACAAGCAAATCGGTGGCATTCCTGCCTTTTGCGGGGAGCATATCTTCAAAAACAGGAAGAATTTTAAAGAAATTTGGTATTACAACTCTATTCCATCCGGCAGCTAAGACCAGAGCTCTGCTGGGATAATTGGAGTTCGAGAAAGCCCGGGGTCTACAAGATTCCCTGCCATTGCGGGGAAGCCTATATTGGACAAACGATTCATACGGTCCAGGATCGTTGCATGGAGCATCATCGCCACAAGCGTTTATTTCAGCCAGAAAAATATGCAGAAAAATCCTTGTCTTACTGAATGACATATAATGTTATGCGATGAGCCACAAGTGGTTGCCCCTACGTTGTGGGACTAGGACTGTGTAGTGAAAGAAGCCATTGAAATCCGGCTGTCTGATAATATTATAAACAGAGATAAGGGGTCTCCTTTCAGTAAGAATTGGAACCTTGTTCTGTTTGACATTAAGAAACAACGGTTCTTGTTTCGGTCATTAAAAACTCTAAGTAGTGTTTGATATTGATTCATCGTTTCCGCGAACTTTCACCAACGGTGCGCTGCTGTGTCTGTCGCTAGAGGGCAGTTATTTTCGCTACGCACTATGGACCCGCGGTCGGTGTATAAGGGAGCCACCGCGTTTGATTTCAGTTCCGGCGCGGGACAGTGCGACGGCCTACTCACATGAAGATGACGGCCAAGTGGGACACCGAAATATTGTGCCCAGATGATATGTTCCTGCTGGAGGTCAGACATGAATACAACCAATTATTGCGCCGGGAAAGCTTACGGAGCCACAACAAGGGCCTAATATTCAAATCTGCGAAAAAGCGGAAAAGCGGAACGAATATTTAATTGAAATTGTCAGTGTGTCGCCTCTGGATTATGCCTGACAGCGTGCTTAGATATATTTCTCTCTACACGAAACCTAGAATCAAGTTCTCATAGATTCTTCACTTTCAAAGAATAATTTCTTGTTTCGGTTTAAGTAAATATTTTCAAACGAATTAAATGTTGCACTGTAAATCATTCTTCAAACCAATAACCACATTGCTAATCAAGCGACTAACCTCAGGCTACCAATAAGAATAAATAAATGTTGAAACACACTTGTAATATATTCTCAACTAAATATTACACACACTGCTCCTTATATTTTTCGTATCTATCCTTTAAGTATTCAATTAACCCAAACATTGGCTTCTGTAGAAGACCTGGTCTGCTGCTACACAAGAGCATTGCGCCACGCAGAAAATTATAAGAGACAAAGACAGGCGTTTGAAGTAGTTAATTTCATTTCTTGACTGGCGGCAGTGGCATCCCACCACTTCTTGGCTGCTGCTGCATGGTCGTCCTGGTGTCACCACACACGGAGGTGTGGCATGGTACTTCTTTCCCAGGCGCTTCCGGCTACTGTGCGGCGTCGCAACACAATTATTTATAGAACATTTTTAAAACAAATTAATATGCGATTAATTCACCATCAACTTTTCTTTTCACTTCTCTCATCTTTATTGTTTATCAGAGGATTTTTTATGGACAACATATTTGTATGGAGATAAACAGCGATCAATTTACTTATAATCAACTATTCTAAATGACAGTCACAATCGCATTATTTATTTTGCCACCAACCGGTTTTAACACGCGATGGGGTCATCTTCAGGGCAATTTACACTGTACAGTTATAATATTAGTAAGTAATCATGTACATAATCTACAGAAATTAGAGTTACATAAATAAACAGATTTTTTTAACCCATTTGGTCGCTCGCTGGAGTCGTCACCCTGCCTGTGCTTGATACGGGCAAGTCTTCAGGTCCAGATAGTATACCGATTAGGTTCCTTTCAGATTACGCTGATACAATAGCTCCCTACTTAGCAATCATATACAACCGCTCGCTCACCGATAGATCTGTACCTGCAGATCGGAAAATTGCGCAGGTCGCACCAGTGTTTAAGAAGGGTAGTAGGAGTAATCCATCGAACTACAGACCTATATCATTGACGTCGGTTTGCAGTAGGGTTTTGGAGCATATACTGTATTCAAACATTATGAATCACTTCGAAGGGAACGATCTATTGACACGTAAACAGCAAGGTTTCAGAAAACATCGTTCTTGTGCAACGCAGCTAGCTCTTTATTCGCACGAAGTAATGGTCGCTATCGACAGGGGATCTCAAGTTGATTCCGTATTTTTAGATTTCCGGAAAGCTATTGACACCTTTCCTCACAAGCGACTTCTAATCAAGCCGCGGGCCTATGGGGTATCGTCTCAGTTGTGCGACTGGATTCGTGATTTCCTGTCAGGAAGGTCGCAGTTCGTAATAATAGACGGCAAATCATCGAGTAAAATTGAAGTGATATCAGGTGTTCCCCATGGAAGCGTCCTGGGACCTCTGCTGTTCCTGATCTCTATAAATGACCTGGGTGACAATCTGGGCAGTTCTCTTAGGTTGTTCGCTGATGATGCTGTAATTTACCGTCCAGTAAGGTCATTCGAGGACCAGTATCAGTTGCAAAGCGATTTAGAAAAGATTGCTGTATGGTGTGGCAGGTGGCAGTTGACGCTAAATAACGAAAAGTGTGAGGTGATCCACATGAGTTCCAAAAGAAATCCGTTGGAATTCGATTACTCGATAAACAGTACAATTCTCAAGGCTGTCAATTCAACTAAGTACCTGGGTGTAAGAATTACGAACAACTTCAGTTGGAAAGACCACATAGATAATATTGTGGGGAAGGCGAGCCAAAGGTTGCGTTTCATTGGCAGGACACTTAGAAGATGCAACAAGTCCACTAAAGAGACAGCTTACACTACACTCGTTCGTCCTCTGTTAGAATATTGCTGCGCTGTGTGGGATCCTTACCAGGTGGGATTGACGGAGGACATCGAAAGGGTGCAAAAAAGGGCAGCTCGTTTTGTATTATCACGTAATAGGGGAGAGAGTGTGGCAGATATGATACGCGAGTTGGGATGGAAGTCATTAAAGCAAAGGCGTTTTTCGTCGCGGCGAGATCTATTTACGAAATTTCAGTCACCAACTTTCTCTTCCGAATGCGAAAATATTTTGTTGAGTCCAACCTACATAGGTAGGAATGATCACCAAAATAAAATAAGAGAAATCAGAGCTCGAACAGAAAGGTTTAGGTGTTCGTTTTTCCCGCGCGCTGTTCGGGAGTGGAATGGTAGGGAGATAGTATGATTGTGGCTCGATGAATCCTCTGCCAAGCACTTAAATGTGAATTGCAGAGTAATCATGTAGATGTAGATGTATGCATGGTTGGTTCTCTGCATGAACTTAAATAACGGCCAACAACACGTGGGCAGACGGTAAACGCCCTCCACGGTGACCAACGGTAGTTACATGCTTAAGCAAAAAATCGTAAATTTTAAAGTTGGTTCCAGTTGTAATATAAAACATAATACATAATAATAATAAATATACCAGCAGCAGAAGACCACATGGATTGACAAAAATATGGTGGAAGAATGGTTATGGTACGCCGTTACCGTAACTTCGAACGTCACACAAAGATGGTATTACAGCAGACGACTCATACGAAGGGTCTACCATGACGACAGAGTCCCAACCACACAGGCTAGGGGGCGCTTGATATATACTATCGCCCATGGCAACGGTGTCCCTACCACAAAAGATAAAAGGCTCTGCTCTACCCACAAATGATGTGAAACATGAATGGGACAACAGTTACCTTCATTTTAAATAATTGTAAATTTCTCGAAGTCTAATTAGCTATATTTACTATTATTATTTATCATGTTTTATATTACAACTGGAACAAACTTTAAAATTTACGATTTCTTGCTTAAACATATAACTACCGTTGGTCACCGTGGAGGGCGTTTACCGTCTGCCCACGTGTTGGTCGTTATTTAAGCTCATGCAGAGAGCCAACTATGCATAGTTACTAACCGTACACAGGCAGGGTGACGACTCCAGCGAGCGACCAAATGGGTATAAAAATCTGTTTATTTATGTAACTTTGTCTAATTGCTAGTAGATTACGTACATGATTACAAATATTATAACTTTACAGTGTAAATTGCCCTGCAGATGACCCCATCGCGGGTTAAAACCGGTTGGCGGCAAAATAAATAATGCGATTGTGACTGTCATTTTGAGTTATTGATTTATCAGAGGGATTAAAGAAGGTGTATGAATGGTCCGCCTCGGTGAACTATTATATGTTTCAGCAAGATAATGTAAGACCGCATTCTGCCCGTGCTGCCCCGACCTATCTCGATACAGAGTGTGGCCGACATCTGGCCTGGCCAGCATATTCTGCAGATCTTTCATCCACTAAAAGCATCTGGTCACGGGTAGTGTAGAGACTAACACTCACATTACGTCAGCCATTATGACTGTTGAACTCTGGCACAGTGTCGAAGCTACACAGAATGACGTACTCGTATCTGTCATCAAGGGACAGTTGGACTCTATGCCTGACCGAGCTAAAGTCATTCTTGCTGCTACAGGTGACAGTTTTATGTACAGAACTGTATACACTACTGGCCATTAAAATTGCTACACCAAGAAGAAATGCAGATGATAAACGGGTATTCATTGGACAAATATATTATACTAGAACTGACATGTGATTACATTTTCACGCAATTTGGCTGCATAGATCCTGAGAAATCAGTACCCAGAACAACCACCTCTGGCCGTAGTAACGGCCTTGATACGCCTGGGCATTGAGTCAAACAGAGCTTGGATGACGTGTACAGGTACAGCTGCCTATGCAGCTTCAACATGATACAACAGTTCATCAAGAGTAGTGACTGGCATATTGTGACGAACCAGTTGTTCGGCCACCATTGACCAGATGTTTTCAATTGGTGACAGATCTGGAGAATGTGCTGGCCAGGGCAGCAGTCGAACATTTTCTGTATCCAGAAAGGCCCGTACTGGACCTGCAACATGCGGTCGTGCATTATCTTGCTGAAATGTAGGGTTTCGCAGGGATCGAATGAAGGGTAGAGCCACGGGTCGTAACACATCTGAAATGTAACGTCCACTGTTCAAAGTGCCGTCAATGCGAGAAAGATGTGACCGAGAGTTGTAACCAATGGCACCCCATACCATCACGCCGGGTGATACACCAGTATGGCGATGACGAATACACGCTTCCAATGTGCGTTCACTGCGATGTCGCCAAACACGGATGCGACCATCATGACGCTGTAAACATAACCTGGATTTATCCGAAAAAATGACGTTTTGCCATTCGTGCAACCAGGTTCGTCGTTGAGTACACTATCGCAGGTCCTCCTGTCTGTCATGCAGCGCCAAGGGTAACCGCAGCCATGGCCTCCGAACTGATAGTCCATGCTGCTGCAAACGTCGTCGAACTGTTCGTGCAGATGGTTGTTGTCTTGCAAACGTCCCCGTCTGTTGACTTAGGGATCGAGACGTGGCTGCACGATCCGTTACAGCCATACGGATAAGATGCCTGTCATCTCAACTGCTAGTGATACGAGGCCGTTTGGATCCAGCACGACGTTCCGTATTACCCTCCTGAACCCACCGATTCCATATTCTGCTAACAGTCATTGGATCTCGACTAACGCGAGCAGAAATGTCGCGATACGATAAACCGCAATCGCAATAGGCTACCATCCGACCTTTATCAAAGTCGGAAACGTGATGGTACGTATTTCTCCTCCTTACACGAGGCATCACGACAACGTTTCACCAGGCGTCGCCGGTCAACTGCTGTTTGTGTATGAGAAATTGGTTGGAAACTTTCCTCATGTCAGCACGTTGTAGGTGTCGCCACCGGCGCCAACCTTGTGTGAATGCTCTGAAAAGCTAATCATTTGCATATCACAGCATCTTCTCCCTGTCGGTTAAATTTCGCTTCTGTAGCACGTCATCTTCGTGGTGTAGCAATTTTAATGGCCAGTAGTGTATATCCCCGAAATCCCGTACAAATCTAACCACGTATTCTTGCTACTGTTCTGCGCACGCCCAATAAGTAGTTATTCGCTTTCAGATTCTTTTTAATTTTTTTTTTATTTTATTTTTTTTTTTTTTTGTCATCAGTCTACTGACTGGTTTGATGCGGCCCGCCACGAATTCCATTCCTGGCTAACCTCTTCATCTCAGAGTAGCACTTGCAACCTACGTCCTCAATTATTTGGTTGACGTATTCCAATCTCTGTCTTCCTCTACAGTTTTTGCCCTCTACAGCTCCCTCTAGCACCATGGAAGTCATTCCCTCATGTCTTAGCAGATGTCCTATCATCCTGTCCCTTCTCCTTATCTGTGTTTTCCACATATTCCTTTCCTCTGCGATTCTACATAGTTATGGTGTTGCAATTTTAACAACTAGCAATGTTCATCACACCAGTCAACATGGTACGCACATCTGAACACCTGGTGCTTCATAACAATTTGGAGAGAGGTATCCATCCACTTGGAGCTTGGCAGACCAGCGATGAAGGATTTTCCTTGTCTCCTTGCAGGATGTCGCCACCGACCACGTCGTATATTCGCCGAGGTTGGTGGCGCGTGCCAGCCGTGTTGATACCTCTGTTGTTACTGTCGATCGTCAGCTACAATTTAGGAGACACCACAGAGACCATCACTGCGTTCGTCAGGTCGCCCCAAATAAAGGTCAGTTCCTTCATGTTGCTTCCATACTTCTGCAAATATTAGCGTCAGCTGTTAAATATTTTATTGTAAAGAGTTAAAACTATTTATCCTCTTACTGTTTTGTCACCAGCCATCTATGTTTACCGTCTTTTGTCTCTTGACTATCAATTGCGAAGTTTTGAGACTTGATCATCAGGGGCTTTAGGTTAGTAATCAATGCTGTGTACGACCGTAAGTAAAGGGGATAGGGGGCCGGACGCTGTGGCCGAGCATCTCTAGGCGCTTCAGTCTGGAACAGCGCTGCTGCTACGGTCGCAGGTTCGAATCCTGCCTCGGGCATGGATGTGTGTGATGCCCTTAGGTTACTTAGGTTTAAGTAGTTTTAAGTCTAGAGGACTGATGACCTCAGATGTTCCTTGTCTCCTTGCAGGATGCCGCCACCGACCACGTCGTATATTCGCCGAGGTTGGTGGCACGTGGCAGCCGTGTTGATACCATCACTGCGTTCGTCAGGTCGCCCCAAATAAAGGTCAGTTCCTTCATGTTGCTTCCATACTTCTACAAATATTAGCGTCAGCTGTTAAACATAATGCTTAGAGCCATTTGAAAGGGGATGGGCGAAATAATGGTAACAGTGTTAGTAATGGTATGGTTGTGTTTGCCGATCAACAACGCAGGTAAGGCACGTGTCGTGCTGGACTGTGCTTGTTCAGTACGGACTAGGCAACAGTGCAGGTTGTTTACGAGTAGTGCACACTTCGTATCTGCATTTAGAAGCCGAGATCGACGTGCAATGAAAGACCTAACAGAGTTCCAAAGAGGGCAGATTGTGGGGACCTCATTAGCTGCAGCATCAGTAATCTAGACGGCCAACTTATTGAATGTTTCAAGAGCAACTGTTTCAACAGTCGTGACAGCCTACACAAAACATGGAAAGACACCATCGTGTAAACGTAATAGTAATAATGACAGAGATAGTCGTATGCTGATACGAATTGTGCCAAAACAACACAAAACCATGGCGGCTAAAGTGACTTCAGAGCTCAATATCCATATTCGAGACTGTATCTGCCGACACTGTTCGCCGAGAACTCCATAAAGCCAATGTTTATGGACGGACTGCTACACCGAAACGATAAGTGGCGACAACCAACGCAAAGAAGCGTAAGACATGGTGTCAGGAGCATAAATCCTGGACGGATGATCAGTGGAAACATGACATATGGTCCGACGACTCAAGGTTTCCGTTATTTCCAACATCGTGGCGGGTTTACGCCTGGAGAACGCTAAACGAAGCCTACAATCCTGATTGCTTCATTCCAGCTGTTAAGCGTGGAGGTGGATGTGTGATAGTGTGGGCAGCCATGTGATGGTATACTGCTAGTCACATCATTACTGCCAAAGTTTATGTAAATATTTTAGATGAATAGGCGCACCCTATGATGGAAATGTTGTTTCCCAACAATAATCCCATATTTCAGGACGATAATGCACCCATTCACATAGTCAGGGCAGTACAATCGCGGTATGAGGAGCATGCAACTGAACTGCAGCGACTTCCCTGGCCAGCATAGCCCACAGACTCGAAAATTATCCAACCCTTGTGATCGGTATCGGAGCGTAGACTCCGGAACAGATATCCGCCTCCCTTTTCGCTACAGGAGTCAGAAAAGGCTCTGATCGAAGAGTGGCCTAACATTCTATTGGAGACTATACAGTTATTCATTATATGCCAGTATTCCAAGAAGAATTGCAGCTGTATTACGGGAAAATGGAGGTCCAACCCCTTGTTAATAAACCATTCCCAAGTAAGTACAGGTGTTCACATTATTTTGCCTGTCCCCTGTAGATCCGATTAATGTAATCCAGAATCGTATGGCGTAGTCACCACACGACTCAGTGAGTCGTGGATGCTGCATTAAAGATACCGGATGTACTTGTGGTGCTAGTCATCGATTACTAACCTTAAGCGCCCAAAGAGGAACTCTTTGAGCTTCTAAATCGGTAGCAAGCAGACAAAAAAGGAAGATAACAAGCAGTCCTTATTCTCCATAGTATAAATTCAGTTCCTTCTCGAATCTATTTGTGTTCAAAAGGTTGAGTACCCTTTATTTATTTTTTAAACCTTTTTTCACCAGTCCTGTGACTGATTTGAAGTGTCTCACAACGGCTACCTGTCCTACGCAAATCTCGTCAGTCAGAGCAACACCTACGCCGAACATCCTCAATTATTTGTTGAATGTGCTCCAAACGCTTTTCTCCCGTACGTTCTTTACCCTTCTCGGACTCATTCTAGCGCCACGGAAGTTATTCCCTAATATGTTAACACACTGTCGGGCGGCGGGTAACAATCAAATGATCGTTACTTTGTTATGTCATTATGAAAAGACTAAGAGTCTGTGCGTGCTTTCCACGTACCTTCGCCATCTACAAGAGCCTGAAAATTATTTTCTCCGTCAGCCAAAATGCGATGGAGAACATACTGATCATAATTTCCAGTCTGCAAGTCCCCATTACTCTTGCTATTTTCTCAGCGGGATCGTCAGCTATGACTATAAATAAAATTTTTGAGTTTTACCTGATTGATATATTCTGTAACCGTTCACTTGCACAAAATATAAGTCTTAATATTGTAAATAATATCCCTATCGAAAACAGCACTATTAACGGTTCAGAGGTGATCTCTATGGGAAGTTCCAAATAAATTGGTCTATCGCCCTGACTTCTAACCACCAAAAGTTATTTGCTCGCCTTAAAAGTGGAAAATAATCTCGCCACTTGCCACGTGGTTTTGTCAACATAACGGGCGACACACTAAAAGGTACTCCCGTGAAATCAAAGATGGTGCACAGTACTTGCGTGTTCACTTCCTACTTTTACCGAAAACGCATTCAACACTACCCAGCTGCGACGTCATCCGAGGCACAACATACGTGGGCATTTGACTGACGTGGACAATTTGATATGTTGGTGCAAAGCGTCTCCTCGTATTGCATCTCTAGCTGTATTTATATAGGGGTGCAGCGGACCGGCAAATGGAACATCTGCTATCAACTGCCCTAGGTGTAGGTAGAAGTATCTAAATGGCCCCTTTCTTGGAAATGTATTAATTAATAACTCTGTCGTTTAACAATTTACAATCTCCTTAATTTTCATATCTGACGACCCATGCATGTGCCACACCACAACATCGGCAACTACGACTGAAATGGGAACGTCATCATTGACACTGGATGTTGGTGCAGTGGCAGGGCGTTGCTTGGTCAGATGAACCCCGATGCTTTTTCATGACGCCGATAGGAGGACGCGAATCCGTCGTCTTCCAGGGTGACAGTTCCTCAACATCCGTACAGCAGGACGGAAACAAGCTGGCGGCGGCTCCATTATGCTCTGGGGAACACTCACGTGGGCGTCCACGGGCCCAGTAGGCCTTGCATAAGGGGCCGCGATGATCGACGAGTATTGTACAGAGGTTGCAGACCACGTACACCCCTTCATGACGATTATGTTTTCTGATGTCAATGGTATGTTCCGACAAGATAATGTGTCATGTCACAGTGGTGAGTTACAATTGATGTGCTGGCCCCGAAACTCGCCACATCTGGGTTGTGACTGAATGTGGATTCAAGAGCTGATCGCCTCCCTCTCCCATATTTATGGAAATTGGGCAGCTAGTGTGTGCAGATATGGTGCCAACTCCCTTCAGTGACCTACCAAGGCATCATTGCTTCCATGCCACGATTCGTCGCTGCTGCTATTCGTGCCCATGATGCGGACAGACTCACTATTATGTAGGTGGTCTTACTGTTCTTGCTGATCAGTGTACATATGGCCAGTGTCATCACCATTTACAGGCAACCATAATTGCAGTAATATGTCGTGTTTAACATCTTATGCTTTATGTATTATAGGAAACAGGAGCCTGCATGGACGGTGTGGTGACAGCGCAGCCTGGTGGCAGACTGGGGAACCTGCTGGTGGAGTATGCGTGCTCCGCCATTTTGGCGAACCGGCACCACCTACGGCTGGCCATGCCTGCCAGGATCCTCGAGCCGCTGTCCGCCATCTTCCACAACCTCAGTGCAGAACCGCTGGGCCGAGTTTTGCAGCAGCCGCCATGTGAAGGAAACCTCACAGAGGAGGGGTTCCTGGACGACCCGAAGCACCAGCTCCTGACGTGGGGATCTGTAGAGAAGACACTGAGCCACCTGAGAAGCAAACACTTGCCACTCATTTTCAAGTACGTTAAATAAAGTGCCTTCCTATACAGTGTGGTTCGCGGATATTTATAAGGCTTGCCTCAAGTGTAGGGACTACAATGTATCCCTCGTGAGTTCACCTCTTGTGTAAACTACACTCTTTTCACTCTGACCAGGCAGCTCAAGGTCACGTGCCTTTATGCCCACTCTATACGCTCCCCTCTACTTCCTTGCAAGAACACCGTACAGTCAACAGCTTTTGGTGCATAAGCAAGGTACCAACAAGAATAAGCATCGTCGGTGTGTAGAATTAATTCATTACATTTTAGTGAACTTTGTTTTGCATATTAATAAAGGGAAAGAAAAGGAAAAGTTTAAATTTAACCTATCAACGGAAATTATAGCAGGCGGACATCATCTTCACTGTGTAGTCACTGCAACTGTGGTCACTGTCTTCACGTAGACTTATTACAATCTTCTGAATGCGCCGGCCGCGGTGGTCTCGCGGTTCTAGGCGCGCAGTCCGGAACCGCGCGACTGCTACGGTCGCAGGTTCGAATCCTGCCTCGGGCATGGATGTGTGTGATGTCCTTAGGTTAGTTAGGTTTAAGTAGTTCTAAGTTCTAGGGGACTGATGACCACAGCTGTTAAGTCCCATAGTGCTCAGAGCCATTTGAACCATTTTCTTCCGAATGCATTCATCTCCAAGTTCTTGCTTCACGAATTCTTCTTCATGCAGTCGCTCCACACGGGCAATACATTTCTGCCAATCTTCTATTGTTTCGTGTTTAATGGCGTCCTTCAATAATTTTCTCTCTTCTCCATATTTCAATGCACAATTCTTGTCTGCTACTTCTCACTTTATCTTAGCCCATATCAGTTCAATGAGATTATACTGACAGGAAGCCATATTACTTCATGTCCCAGTTCTGCAGCTAGATCATCAGACTCATAACTTCTCCCGAACCGGCCATGAAGGCCCAACGGTACAGACCGGCCACCGTGTCATCATCCCCAGTCCACAGGCGTCGCTGGATGCGGATATGGAGGGGCATGTGGTCAGTACACCCCTCTCCTGGCCGTATGTCAGTTTCCGAGACCGGAGCCGCTGCTTCTCAATCAAGTAGCTCCGCAGTATACCTCACAAGGGACGAGTGCACCTAGCTTGCCAACAGCACTCGGCAGACTGGATGGTCACCCATCCAAGTGCTAGCCCAGCCCGGCAGCACTTATCTTCGGTGTTCTGACGGGAACCGGTGTTACCAAAGCGGCAAGGCCAATGGCTCATCAAGCTCATATCGCCTACAAATGCAGCTGCGATGCCTAACAAGGAAATCAATTCGCCCATCATGAGTGTGGGATCATGGGGTATGCTTTTGCTCTGCAGACATTCCAAAATGTCAGCTTTATTGGAATTTGTGTTGGGAATTTTTTCGTTAAGCATGGAACGATAGTTTGCATTGTTCATGACTATCACACACCCTTCTTTCAGGCTTTGAAGGAGATCAGTGAACCATTACCCAAATACTACATTATTCATCTCTTGATGATAATCAGCACTGCTTTTAGACTGAAACACCAATTCCGCCCCTCTATGAAAAGGTATTTGGCCGATCGGGCATGGCAGATTATCAGACATGGTCCTTTACCTAAAAGGACCTTTAGACCACAGTTTCTGTTAGAATCCTGCCAGATAATAGTTTTTTAAGTGTTGGGTATTCACTATTACCATAAAATTCGTGATCTGAGCAATGGATTACGTCTTTCTGGAAATAATCCAACCCTATGACAGGTTTTTGGTGTGCAATGTTTTTTACTTTGCCCTAGGTCATCTTCATTTTCGATTACACTTTTATTGGATTCCTCAGAGATACGTTGCACTATTCTTGCCGAGACCTGACATGCTATCTCTCAAAAAACCAAAAACCTATTCCTTGGCAGTTTTCCAGCGCTTTGAAGAAATTAAACACGTTATGGTTCAAATGGCTCTGAGCACTATGGGACTTAACTTCCGTGGTCATCAGTCCCCTAGAACTTAGAACTACTTAAACCTAACTAACCTAAGGACATCACACACATCCATGCCCGAGGCAGGACTCGAACCTGCGACCATAGCAGTCGCGCGGTTCCGGACTGAGCGCCTTAACTGCGAGACCACCGCGGCCGGCTAAACACGTTATGCCCAGTGTCCTTAGACTGGCGCCCAATACCTCTCAGGCTCGACATCATGCACAGTTTGAATGTAAACGCATAGATTCACTCACGCACTTTTGTTGTATAACTGCAGAAGGCATGGTTACTGCACTGGGAGAGAGTGCAAAAGCTGCTGTGGAGGGATGGTCGCGTGAGGTGGGGAGAGCGGGACAAATGACCTTGAGCTGTCTGACCGGAGTGAGAAGAGTATAGAGAACACTCACATTACGCATAGTCCTCCACGCTCATCGACTGGGAGTTGTAAGGTCTATGGAAGTATACCCTATTCATGACCTGTTTCTTTTCTTTTTGTTATGTCTGTAAAAATGCAAGCATCCTTCCTCAATAATTACTTTTGTTTATTTTCTCAGGAAGAACAATTACTTCTCGACTATTACAATTGAATATTATTTTGATATAATACTCTCGAGCTGCCAGCGGCGTCAAGTGGTTCAATATCCACGAGCTTCTAGCCGAGTACTCCTCGGCCGTTCTCGATTGGTGACTGTCTTTTGGTTTCTCTACAGCCGCACTGCCTTCTGTGACGCCACTGATGCTCGATCCAGCGCCATATAAAGCAATGTATCCGTTGTCGCTCGCTGCGCCCGCTTCAACCATCCGCCGTGCTTAGCTGCAGGAAGCCACCTCTACTGAGGATGTTGTCATAGATTGTTATCTCGATCGCTTCTATTATTACTCAACCCCAGAAACTACTCGTATTTGTCCGTTAATTAAAGGCGTTTCGCCGAATGTAATACGATTTCCATTTTCTAGAGAGTACTCTGATACGACTGATTTTTCATAGTACTCAAGGGGAAAATATCTCTCTCGTTCTAGGCAATGCTGTTCAATAGAACTCACAGTCTGTCCGACATAAAGCTGCCCACACCAACACAGTATTTAACACTGAAGGGCCAAAAAACAGGTATGTCTGCACAATATCGTGTAGCGCCCCCGGGAGCACACTGAGGTGCCGCAACACGACGTGGCATGGACTTGACTAATGTCTGAAGTAGTGCTGGAGGGAACTGACACCATGAATCCTGCAGGGCTGTCAATCTGTAAGAGTACAAGGGGGTAGAGATCTCTTCTGAACAGCACAATGCGAGGCATCCCAGATATGCAAATAATATTCATGTCTGTAAGTGTTTAAACTTAGAAGAGCGTTCCTGGAGCTACTCTGTGGCAACTCTGGACGTGTGGGGTGTCGCACTGTCCTACTGGGATTGCTCAAGTCAGTCAGAATGCGCAATGGACATGAATGGATGCAGGTGACTAGATGGGATGCTTACCTATGTGTCATCTGCCAAAGTCGTATTTAGACATATCAGAGGTCCCGTATCACTCCAACTGCACACGCCCCATACCATTACAGAGCCTCCACTAGCTCAAATGGCTTTGAGCACTATGGGACTTAACTTCTGAGGCCATCAGTCCGCTAGAACTTAGAACTACTTAAACCTAACTAACCTAAGGACATCACACACATCCATGCCCGAGGCAGGATTCGAACCGGTGACCGTATCAGTCACGCGGTTCCAGACTGTAGTGCCTAGAACCGCTTGGCTATTCTGACCGGCCAGCTTGAACAGTCCCCTGTGGACATGCAGGGGACTGTTGTCAGTAGGGGGACAAGGTCTGCTCTGGCGCATTTTGTTAGTGTAGGTTGCCTACATCACAGTCAGGTATGCACTCAGGGGCAAACCTATGGTTCTCCTTTGATTCACAGGTACTTAACCTATCATTCTCCTTTAATTGACAGGTACGTAACCTATTGTTCTCCTTTGATTGACAGCTCCTTAACCTATTGTTCTACTAAAAGGATCCTTTCTTTTGATTGACAGTCACTTAACCTATTGTTTCTGCACCCCCTCCACTCCCCTCCCCCCTCAAGAAACCTCGACCCTCAAGAAACCTCCCCCCTCACTGCTACAGGTACACTTTCAGGTCTGAGTTATTGGAATAGCCCTTCTCACTCTTATCAATTTGATTGACTATTTAATTAAACTGATCAGTTAATTAACCTCTCCCCTTCTGGTAAACCACCTCACCCCCCACCCGCCCTCCCAGAAGTTGGTGGGAAAAAGACTCTGTTGATTGGTCATTTGGAGGGAATTCGATTATAGTGTATGGAATATTGTTTAAATAATTTAGACAATGTATGGAATATTTTCATTTAAACAGTTTATGGGATTCAAAGCAATGTATGAAATATATGGAAAATGGTGGCCTTGTGGTGGAGAGGAAGGGTCTCGTAACAGGAAATTCGAGGACATATTGCTTATCTATAAACAATTCAGTTTGCAGAGGTTGGAAATCTATTGTTCTTCATTCTCATCTGTTTGGAAAGATGTAGATCTTGTAAGAAGTAATTTAATGGGGCAAACATGTTGCATAACCTAATGTTTGGCACTGCACTCTGGGTGCCTTAACCAAATGTTTGGCCCTTTGTCAGCACTGAACCTATTGTTCTGTTAACTGGATTTCCATGTCACCTCCATAACCTTAAACTATATTACCCCCTTTGATACCATATTAAATTATTAGTTATGTCCTCCCACCATTTTCTTGTACACTTTTCGAATTTCACACACTTTTGAAAGCCATTTCTGGCGCACTCTTCTTTGTCACCCACCCCCACCCTCTTAAACTATTGTACCTCATTTTACATAAAAATCATGCAATTTAACCTAGTGGTCTGCACCTAACCTGCTCCTCTGCTCCATGTCACACACCCACCCACACCCTCCCCTTAACTTATGTACCGCTAACACCATGTTGATATAAAAAATTTATGCAAATTAATTAAATCGATATCCTTCACATGTATGGGGTAGTTTTTTAACTCCCGGAATCATACTGGTAGGGGAAATCGATGGAATATAGTTTAAACAAAAGATCGCTACTAAACAACACATCCCCACACCCGACACGCGACGTCGACGCCGACAACGCTGCACACGCTGCCAGGAGTCAGGGGCACCACTGCTGCTGCAAAGTGATGAACGCTGGAGTGCGAGCAACTGCCCTCACACCACTATCGCCTACAGCCAGCAGGTGATAGTCGCATCTATTTTCGGATATACAGTTAGAATTCTTCGAGTGTTGTACTGACATCACATCCCTATGTGAATAAGAACCAAGTCACCCACGGGGTGCCTGGGTGCTGGGACAATACCTCTCGACCTGTGGTTACTGACATCACAGGTTGTGCTACAGAAATCTGTTCCAATGCTTCCTAGAATAGCACAGGGTGCATTGTTTCTAGCGATCCTAACCGACATGCGAGCTGCGTCTTGCCTTGCACGCATGCTTACCTGCCCAGCGTGGCTGACGCATCGCCGCAAAATGTTCGTCCTACTGTCAACATACATCTCAGAAACGTTAAACGTTCTCACCACTAAAAGCTTTCATCATGTCTGTGCACACTCGCAAAACCACCATTAATCATAGAATCATTCTTCTAAGCACAGACAGGGGGAAATCAGAACAATTACGCAAACAGAATTCGAAGCCCTGTGTTACAGAAGAGAAAACCGGCGGGATTTTTTGGTATCCTACAGCTACTGGTCTGGAGATGTCCTAATGCCACAGTGGTGGATGAGTGAGGACATCCCAACCAGAGATGGGTGGTCTGCTTCAACTTGTCTTTGAACACTTGCTTTCTCAGAGTGAGTGTTTTGTATCAGTGTAATAAATGTACTATGTCAAATCTGCCCCAAAGCAAATGGTTCCAAAAATAAATAAAGAACACTCCTTCCTCTCTCCAGCAGCCCAGCGCAGGCTAAGTCCTGTTCCCACCATTTTCCCCTCCAGACCACCATCCTGGATTACATTCCAGGAGGGACGACAGTGCCCTCTGGTGGTGGCACTGTGTACTAGGTCACTTGGACTCCAGACCTCATGGTGAACACACTTAATGGTGGTACTGCCTTTAAACTGAAAATAAAGACTTATGTCCATCCTGTCCAGCACAGGCTGAGTCCTTTTTCCGCCAATTCCTAGGAAGAGGTGGCAGTCGGATGACTTAGTTTAATGGAGGTAGCCCAAGTGACCTATTTTCCCACCATTTTCTTAGGTTAGTGGAGGTATCCTTGATGTGTTGCATTGTCCTGCTGGAATGTGAACTTCCCGCCATTTTCCAGGGGAGGGGAGGGGGGGAGGGGAGGGGGGGGAGGGGAGGGGGTTATTTTAGTGGAGGTAGCCCAATTGATTAAGATAGATTAAAACTGAAGAAACTGCAAAAAGGTGGGAATTTAAGGAGATGGGACCTTGATAAACTGACTAAACCAGAGATTGTAGAGAGTTTCAGGGAGAGCATAAGGGAACAATTGACAGGAATGGGGAAAAGGAATACAGTAGAAGAAGAATGGGTAGCTCTGAGGGACGAAGTAGTGAAGGCAGCAGATGATCAAGTAGGTAAAAATACGAGGGCTGGTAGAAATCCTTGGGTAACAGAAGAAATATTGAATTTAATTGATCAAAAGAGAAAATATAAAAATGCAGTAAATGAAGCAGGCAAAAAGGAATACAAACGTCTCAAAAATGAGATCGACAGGAAGTGCAAAACTGCTAAGCAGGGATGGCTAGAGGACAAATGTAGGGATGTAGAGGCTTATCTCACTAGGGGTAAGATAGATACTGCCTACAGGAAAATTAAAGAGACCTTTGGAGTAAAGAGAACCACTTGTATGAATATCAAGAGCTCAGATGGGAAACCCAGTTCCAAGCAATGAAGGGAAAGCAGAAAGGTGGAAGGAGTATATAGAGGGTCTATACAAGGGCGATGTACTTGAGGACAATATTATGGAAATGGAAGAGGATGTAGATAAAGATGAAATGGGAGATACGATACTGCGTGAAGAGTTTGACAGAGCACTGAAAGACCTGAGTCGAAACAAGGCCCCAGGAGTGGACAACATTCCATTAGAACTACTGACGGCCTTGGCAGAGCCAGTCATGACAAAACTCTACCATCTGGTGAGCAACATGTATGAGACAGGCGAAATACCCTTTGACTTCAAGAAGAATATAATAATTCCAATCCCAAAGAAAGCAGGTGTTGACAGATGTGAAAATTACCGAACTATCAGTTTAATAAGTCTCAGCTGCAAAATACTAACGCGAATTCTTTATAGACGAATGGAAAAACTGGTAGAAGTCGACCTCAGGGAGGATCAGTTTGGATTCCATAGAAATGTTGGAACACGTGAGGCAATAGTGACCTTACCCCTTATCTTAGAAGAAAGATTAAGGAAAGGCAAACTTATGTTTCTAGCGTTTGTAGACTTAGAGAAAGCTTTTGACAATGTTGACTGGAATACTCCCTTTCAAATTCTAAAGGTGGCAGGGGTAAAATACAGGGAGCGAAGGGCTGTTTACAATTTGTACAGAAACCAGATGACAGTTATAAGAGTGGAGGGACATGAAAGGGAAGCAGTGGTTGGGAAGGGAGTGAGACAGGGTTGTAGCCTATCCCCGATGTTATTCAATCTGTATATTGAGCAAGCAGTAAAGGAAACAAAAGAAAAATTCGGAGTAGGTATTAAAATCCATGGAGAAGAAATAAAAACTTTGAGGTTCGCCGATGAAATTGTAATTCTATCAGAGACAGCAAAGGACTTGGAAGAGCAGTTGAACGGAATGGACCGTGTCTTGAAAGGAGGATATAAGATGAACATCAACAATAGCAAAACGAGGATAATGGAATGTAGTCGAATTAAGTCAGGTGATTCAAATGGTTCAAATGGCTCTGAGCACTATGATCATCTGTCCGCTAGAACTTAGAACTACTTAAACCTAACTAACCTAAGGACATCACACAACACCCAGTGATCACGAGGCAGGGAAAATCCCTGACCCCACTGGGAATCGAACCCGGGCGTGGGAAGCGAGAACGCTACCGCAGGACCACGAGCTGCGGACATAAGTCGGGTGATGCTGAGGGAATTAGATTAGGAAATAAGACACTTAAAGTAGTAAAGGAGTTTTGCTATTTGGGAAGCAAAATAACTGATGATGGTCGAAGTAGAGAAGATATAAAATGTAGACTAGCAATGGCAAGGAAAGCATTTCTGAAGAAGAGAAATTTGTTAACATCGAGTATAGATTTAAGTGTCAGGAAGTCGTTTCTGAAAGCATTTGTATGGAGTGTAGCCATGTATGGAAGTGAAACATGGACGATAGATAGTTTGGACAAAAAGAGAATAGAAGCTTTCGAAATGTGATGCTACAGAAGAATGTTGAAGATTAGATGGGTAGATCATGTAACTAATGAGGAGGTATTGAGTAGAATGGGGGAGAAGAGGAGTTTGTGGCACAACTTGACAAGAAGAAGGGACTGGTTGGTAGGGCATGTTCTGAGGCATCAAGGGATCACAAATTTAGCATTAGAGGGCAGCGTGGAGGGTAAAAATCGTATAGGGAGACCAAGAGATGAATACATTAAGCAGATTCAGAAGGATGTAGGTTGCAGTAAGTACTGGGAGATGAAGAAGCTTGCACAGGATAGAGTAGCATGGAGAGCTGCATCAAACCAGTCTCAGGACTGAAGACCACAACAACAACAACAGCCCAATTGACCTATTTTCCTGCCAAAATTTGAACTCCACGCAGTGACATCATTGCGACATTGCCACAGTATCGCCGCCATCTTGAATACGCCATCTTGAATAAATTTGCCAACAATGCAACGTGGGGTGGTGCTCGCTTTGTTCTACTAATAAGGTCAGTCCATAAACTTTTGAGTACATACCTGTCAATGCTCCCTAGCGCAACAGTGATACAATCTTGGGGATCACCCAATATTGTCGGAAAAGGTGGAAGGTACACATTGCCTTTCACTTATCCCCAATGAAGTAAACAAACTGTGAGGTTGGAAGACCTTGCGGGCTACCTGAAGGGTGTCAAATCATCCTGGGCACAAAACATTGAACCCACCTGTTCGGAAGTTCATTGCTCATATGGCGACGCAGTTCTCTATGCCAATGAGGCAGAGCTCCATCTTGTTGGAATATGAAGTGTGCATTGCAACCAGTCTTGTAACATGTGTAGGTGCATCATACCCATGAAAGTTTTCCCAGGGAAGAAGTAGGGTTCTTAAACGTTGCTACATGACACAGTACAGAAGACATTCGCCTTTGGAGGACCTCTTTCAATCTCCACTGTAACACTGGGATTTTCCGTACTCCCTGTGAGGACGCCGTGACGATTCACTTTACCGTTTAGGCAGAACATCACCTCACCACTGAACACGTCACCGTCCATTGCTTTCTAGGAACGTTCCTAAAATTCGAATCTAATGGTGCGGTCGTTCGGCCGTAAACTTTGCAGCAGTTGTGCGCGATACGGTTCCTGACGTAATCGCTTCCATAGAATCTTGCACACCGTTGACTGAGGAATGCTCAGTTCGCGACTTGCTCGACACGTCGATTCGTTTGGGCTACGATGGAATACATCTCGTGTCCTCTCCACTGTTTACTCTTTGGCAGGTGGTGGCCCAGAGCTTTTCCTTTTACGGAGGCAGTTTGTGTCCTTGAACTGTCGATGCTATCGCAGAATGCTTTGGTCGGTCAGTGGCTCTATCTTGTACTGTCTTCGGAACGCACGCTGCAAGATAGTGACAGATTCTGTTCACACATACTGCAACACAAAAATTGCTTTCTGTTGATTAGTCACCATTTTGCAAGCTATTATCGCCCTGCCATCTGGTGAGTCAAAATGAAACCTGAAATGACATAAACAAAACTATGAAATATGCTCTTTCGATTGGTTGTTAGTTATTGGGCATTATACAGGGTGGTCCATTGATCGTGACCGGGCCAAATATCTTACGAAATAAGCGTCAAACATAAAAACTACAAAGAACGAAACTTGTCTAGCTTGAAGGGGGAAACCAGATGGCGCTATGGTTGGCCCGCTAGGTGGCTCTACCACAGGTCAAACGGATATCAACTGCGTTTTTTTTTAACAGGAACCCCTATTTTTTATTACATATTCGTGTAGTACGTAATGAAATATGAATGTTTTAGTTGGATCACTTTTTTCGCTTTGTGATAGATGGCGCTGTAATAGTCACAATTTTAGACGAACAGTTGGTAACAGGTCGGTTTTTTAAATTAAAATACAGAACTTAGGTACGTTTGAACATTTTATTTCGATTGTTCCAATGTGATACATATACCATTGTGAAGTTATCATTTCTGAGAACGCATGCTGTTACTGCGTGATTACCTGTCAATACCACATTAATGCAATAAATGCTCAAAATGATGTCCGTCAACCTCAATGCATTTGGCAATATGTGTAACGACATTCCTCTCAACAACGAGTAGTTCGCCTTCCGTAATGTTCGCACATGCATTGACAATGCGCTGACGCATGTTGTCAGGCGTTGTCGGTGGATCACGATGGCAAATATCCTTCAACTGTCCCAACAGAAAGACATTCGGGGACGTCAGATCCGTTGAACGTGCGGGCCATGGTATGGTGCTTCGACGGCCAATCCACTTGTCATGAAATATGCTATTCAATACCGCTTCAACCGCACGCGAGCTATGTACCGGACATCCATCATGTTGGAAGTACATCGCCATTCTGTCATGCAGCATACATTGCACCATTGAGATGGCCATCGATAAAATGGGGGCAATTAGCCTTCCTCCCATAATGCCGCACCATACATTAACCCGCCAAGGTCGCTGATGTTCCACTTGTCGCAGCCATCGTGGATTTTCCGTTGCCCAATAGTGCATATTACGCCAGTTTACGTTGCCGCTGTTGGTGAACGACGCTTCGTCGCTAAACAGAACGCGCGCAATAAATCTGTCATCGTCCCGTAATTTCTCTTGTGCCCAGTGGCAGAACTGTACACGACGTTCAAAGTCGTCGCCATGCAATTCCTGGTGCATAGAAATATGATACGGGTGCAATCAATGTGATGTAGCATTCTCAACACCGACGTTTTTGAGATTCCCGATTCTCGCGCAATTTGTCTGCTACTGATGTGCGGATTAACCGCGACAGCAACTAAAACACCTACTTGGGCATCATCATTTGTTGCAGGTCGTGGTTGACGTTTCACATGTGGCTGAACACTTTCTGTTTCCTTAACTAACGTAACTATCCGGCGAACGGTCCGGACACTTGGATGATATCGTCCAGGATACCGAGCAGCATACATAGCACACGTCCGTTGGGCATTTTGATCACAATAGCCATACATCAACACGATGTTGACCTTTTCCGCAATTGGTAAACGGTCCATTTTAACACGGGTAATGTATCAAGAAACAAATACCTTCCGCACTGGCGGAATCGGAATGTTACGTGATACCACGTACTTACACGTTTGTGCCATCTATCACAAAGCGAAAAAAGTGGTCCAACTAAAACATTCGTATTTCTTTACATACTACACGAAAATGTAATAAAAAATATGGATTCCTATTTTAAATTACGCAGTTGATATCCGTTTGACCTATGGCAGAAACACCTAGCGGGCCAACCATAGCGCCATCTGGTTTCCCCCTTCAAGCTAGACGACTTTCGTTCTTTGTAGTTTTTTCGTTTCATGAGATATTTGGCCTGGTCACTATCAATGGACCAACCTGTATATTTGAAACTATGAGATGTCAAAACATTAAAATATTCTCTTTCGATGGCTTGTTAGTACAAATAGGTGGGCATTATATACTCGAAGCTATAAGACGCCAAAATCTGATGACTCACTTGTAATTACGCTGCATTTTGTTATCGGTCGTTTTATGAAAGATGTATGCTACTACTAATACGAATCTTCTTATGCTGTGTTTTTTCAGGAAGTACATGATTCTACCAGAGTATCTCGCACCCTCCTTGGAATTTTTGCGACAAGAATTCCGTTTTCGGCCGGAATTGCAGAGTGTCGCAAGCGAAAAGTTGCACAGGATTAGACTGGAGACAGCGAGCGCCACTGGCACAAACTACACCCAGGTAACTAAGTGTTTGTAAAGGGAACATAAATATGATTTTACGGTTGGGCGTCCATAGTTTAGACACATAATACATTTTTTTTTAATTTTTAGAAACTTAAATCTTCTAAAAAGCTGCTAGTAGCCGCATTAGCTGTTAATAGTTCCTTTATTTATACAATCATACACGACTCGTTTCCTGATGATTTAATCGTATCCTCAGGTGTGTACATTTATGAAAAATATAATGAGAATTAGAAAGTATAATAATGCAAAAAAAAATAATGCAATTAAAGCAGAAAAACAGGGAAGCAAATGCTCACATAACTAATTTAACTATGGTTCATTGAAGATGCACGGTCTCCTAACGTTTGGATGGTGTGATCTCCCCTCTCATTCCTAATTTCTGTTATTGCCCACAATAAGCAAAGCCTTTTATGAAAAATTTGAGAGGAGTGAAGATTATAATAAACTTTCTAGTTTACATAGATTTTCGGTCAGAGATGGCTCCAGTTCTTTTTGTCTAGGGGTCTGATTCTTGAAGCTGAAATTATCACATTATAGGTCGTCATGGTTGAATTGATCTAAATAAAAAATGGTGGAAATGGTTCTACTCACTATGGGACTTAACATCTGAGGTCATGAGTGTCCTAGACTTAGAACTACTTAAACCTAACTAACCTAAGGACATCACACACATCCATGCCCGAGGCAGGATTCGAACCTGCGACTGTAGTAGTCGCGTAATTCCGGACTGAAGCGCCTAGAACTGCTCTGTCACAGCGGTCGGTAATCGATGTAAATAAATTTGAAGACTGTTGTTGCAGAATTTTTGTTGTTACGTTAAAATATTTTGTCACGTTTTAGTCTATCACCCAGTCTTTTGAATTTTCACATTAACAAAGCCGAAATTACGTTATTCGCCCAAAATACAAAAATACTTCCGATCACATCAAAGTCATGCTTAGTACTGTTCACTCAGCGGAAATAAGGGTTTACAATTTTTCTTGACAAATGAATTCTGTTAAGTTCGATTATTATTTCATAAACGAATCCATAAATAAACATAGTAAACAGTACTATATTGCTTAATTAATAATAGAAATCTTAAGTGTGCCAAATAATTCGCAATTTCAAATGTTTCTAAAAATGATTTTAACTGTACTTCAGAGTGTAATACCGAAAAAAAAGTAATCCTTTTTCTTAAATTTTAGGTTGAAATAGAACATATTGTGTCTAAAATTATACGAAAATTTTCAGGAAAGGAGCTGAGGTAATACTGACCTGTCCAAAATTCGAAAAATAATACTGGTATCGACAACTACTGTTGAGGAAAAGTAATGCTAGAGGAGGACATACAAAATTCCAGTGGGTAACCGTGTACATGATTACTGGAGACGGGGTTACGGATCTAAAAAGGAGTTCAAATAAAATCCCGGAAGAAAACTGTTTGGAATGAACGTGTTTTGGATAGGGGATGGGTTTTGTTGCAATTTTAATCATTTTTGTAGGTCACCCGGCTAATCTTTTTGTATTAGGTGACCTAATATTTGATCACAGGAAGTTTTTATATTGTACTTTTAATTTTATCTTAGCAGCTCTTAGCGCGAGCCCTGTAATTTCCCTCTACATACTGTTATACCACTCACCGTCTTTCTCTTCCTTAATTTATTTTTTAACGGTCTGCAGCCTTCTGTGGGTACGTAATCGTGATTCTTTTGTCTCCATCTTTGCACCTCTAGCAGCATATTCCCACATTTCTTAGCCGGCCGCTGTGGCCGAGCGGTTCTAGGCGCTTCAGCCTGGAACCGCGCGAAACGGTCGCAGGTTTGAATCCTGCCTCGGGCATGGATGTGTGTGATGCCCTTAGGTTGGTTAGGTTTAAGCAGTTCTAAGTTCTAGGGGACTGATGACCTCAGATGTTAAGTCCCATAGTGCTCAGAGCCATTTTTGAACCTTCCTGCTTCACGCAAAGTCACGTCTCCACCAAGTGCCTTTTGCGGTCATATGTTGATTTTTCGTCACTGTTGAGTCTTCATACTTTTCTATCCAACGTATGTTCATTCCGTATAGTTTTATTCCGGGGCCTTTATTCGGACTTCTTTGTAGGTCACAGCCCGCGACTCACAGTGCTCACGTACCTGCTACCCACCGAAATTTTGGATGTTTCATTTTGTAACCATCCAATTTAAGCGGCTCTGACAATTCGAACCTCATCCAAACGTTGGGAGACGGTTTGTCTTACACTGAAAAGTCAAAGAAACTGGTATTGGCATGCGTATTCAAATACAGAGATAAGTAAACAGCCAGAATACGGCGCTACCGTCGGCACCGCCTATATAACACAACAAGTGTCTGGCGCAGTTGTTAGATTGGTTGCTGCTGCAACAATGGCAGGTTATCAAGATTTAAGTGAGTTTGAACGTGGTGTTATAGTCGGCGCACGAGAGATGGGACACAGTATCTCAGAGGGGGACGATGAAGTAGGAATTTTCCTGTACGACCATTTCACTAGTGTACCGTGAATATCAGGAATCCGGTAAAACATTAAATCTCCGTCATCGCTGCGGCCGGAGGAAGCTCCTGCAAGAACGGGACCAACGACGAATGAAGAGAATCTTTCAGCGTGACAGAAGTGCAACCCTTCCGCAAATTGCTGCAGATTTCAACGCTGGGTCATCAACAAGTGTGAGTGTGCAAACCATTCAACGAAACATCATTGATATGGGCTTTCGGAGGCGAAGGTCCACCCGTCCACCCTTGATGACTGCACGACTCAAAGCTTTACACCTCGCCTGGGCCCGTCAACACCTAAATTGGACTGTTGATTGCAAACATGTTGCCTGGTCGAACGAGTCTCGTTTCAAATTGTATCGAGCGGATGGATGTGTACGGGTATGGGGACAACCCTATGAATCCATGGACCCTGCATGTCAGCAGGTGGAGGCTCCGTAATGGTGTGGGGCGTGTGCAGTTCGGGTGATATGGGACTGCTGATACGTCTAGATACGAACTCTGACAGATGACACGCAGCATCCTGTCTCATCGCCTGCACCCACTCATGTCCATTGTGCATTTCGACAGACTTGGGCAATTCCAGGAGGACAATGCGACACCCCACACATCCATAATAACTACAGAGTGGCTCCATGAATACTCTTTTGGGTTTAAACACTTCCGCTGGCCACCAGACTCCCCAGATATGAATATTATAGTGCATATCTGGTATGCCTTGGAACGTGCTGTTCAGACGAGATCTCCACTCCTTCGTACTCTTGCGGATTTACGGACAGCCCTGCAGGATTCATGGTGTCAATTCCCTGCAGCAATACTTCAGACATTAATGCCACGTCATGTTGCGGCACTTCTGCGTGCTCGCGGCGACCCTACACGATATCAGGCAAGTGTACCAGTTTCTCTGGTTCTTCAGTGTCTAACCCGTTGTTAAGTTAGGCCAGTGAGAGTTTGGAATGAAATTTTCACTCTGCGCCGTAGTGTGCGCTGATGTGTTCTACCGACTAAGCTACCCAAGCACGATTCACGACCTGTCCTCACAGCTTTTCTTCCGCCAGTACCTCGTCGCCTAGCTTCCATTATCCTTTCTGTCAGGAGTGCTAGTCTTGCAAGGTCTGCAGGAGAACTTCTGTGAAGTTTGGAAGCTTTACGACGAGGTACGTGTGGAAGTGAAGCTGTGACGACAGGTCGTGCGTCATGCTTGGGTAGCTCAGTCGGTAGAGAACTTGTCGGCGAAAGGCACAGGTGTCGAGTACGAATGTCGGTCCAGCACACAGTTTTAATCTGTCAGGAAGTTTCATGTGAGTATTTTTTCCTCCGTTTTTCTGATTTAATTGCCTTATTTTTCCCCATTATTATACTTCCTAATTCTGATTATATTTTGCCATAGTTTTTATACCAGAGGGCGCGATTAAATCATGGCGAAACCGGTCGTGTATGGCCCTATAATAAAGGAGCTATTAGCAGCTGATGCATCTAGCAGAAGTTTTTTAGAAGATTTCAATAGTTTTTTTTAATTTGAATATTTCTGTTATCTGTAACTGACACTTTCTCGCACATTAAAACTGTGTGTGGAACAGGGACCCGAACCTGTGACCTGTGCCTTTCGTGGGCGAGAGCTGTACTGATCAAGCTGACCAAGCGCGACTCACGAACACCCTCTCCCCCCCCCCTCCCCTCCCCCGACCGGTAACAGTTCTACTTCCGCCTCTCCTCCTGCCTTCCAGGCTTCACAGTTCTTCTGCATGCCTTGAGAGAGTACCTCTCCTGGAAAAAGGGTACGCTGGAGAAATGACTTGGTCACAGCTTAGATGATTGTTCGCGGAATAAATTTTCACTCTGTATTGTAACTTGCGCTGATTTCGTACTCGTTGACAAATTAATGTGTGGAGGGCTGAGGTTATGCGTTTCGCGGGCAAGTGATCTACGCACTGAGCTATCCAAGTACGAGACGTGACCCGCGATCCTCAGAGAAGAATTATAATCGGAAGTAAAGCTGTGAGGGCCGGAAGCGATTCGTGCGTTGATAGCTCAGTCGACAGAGCAACTGCCCGCGAAAGAAACAGGTCACAGGTTAGGGTCCTGGCGCAGCACACATATCTAATCTACCAGACAGTTTGAACTCAGCGCACAGTCCGCTAGGGAGTGAAAATTCATTCTGGAAAAGTTGTAATTGTTCTATGCCTGCCAGCGTTCCCCATCGGCAGAAACAGACGTACGTTTCCTCTTATTAGACCGATCAGTGGCAAACAAAACAGTGCGAACAACTAGCTAAAACAGCACCCAACGGCAAACCGCTTTCGATCTGGCACACAGATGGTGTTGATATCCATGCGGTAGTCTGTTTATATGATTGGAATGTTTACGAACAAGACTCTAGTTGATACTCCAAAGCCGAATAAAAACAGCCTCACCGAGCGAGGCGGCAGTGGTTAGCACACTGGACTCGCATTCGGGAGGACGAGGAATCATACCCACGACCGGCCAGCCTGATTTAGGTTCAAATGGTTCAAATGGCTCTAAGCACCATGGGACTTAACATCTGAGGTCATCAGTCCCCTAGACTTAGAACTACTAAAACCTAACGACATCACACACACCCATGCCCGAGGCAGGATTCGAACCTGCGACCATAGCAGCAGCGCGGTTCCGGACTGAAGTGCCTAGAACCGCTCGGCCACAGCAGCCGGCCTGATTTAGGTTCTCCGTGATTTCCCTACATCGCTTCAGGTGGATACCGGGATCGTTCTTTTGAAAGGCCATGGCCGACTTCATTCCCAATCCTTCCCCAGTCCGACGAGACCGATAAACTCGCTGTTTGGTCCCCTCCCCAAACCGAAAAAACATCCAACCAACAAAAAACAGCCTCTGGCTACTAAATATTTATTGCTGCACAATGGATTTTAAACGCTGCCGATTCTCCTTCAGGAGCTCTGATTACAGGTATCACATTAGTTTCCAGTCACTGATTGAGTGTTACAAAAATACTAATATGTAGTGTCTATTGTTCCGGACATGTCCGACAGACCTGTCCCCGCTAGTGATACAGCAGCCGTTAAGAAACTGTATTACGAGATACCAGAATTTCAGCCAACTGCAGGCATTGAAATAAATCAATGGCGAAGGTCAGAGACCTGTGTCGAACCGGGACTCGAACTCATATGCTCTGCTTCTCTAGAAAGGTTGCCTTAACCACCTTGACCCATCTGTACACAAGTTCTGTCTGACCCAAATTCTCAACCTGTCATACGCCAAGCAGCGTCTCCCTCCTCCCCCCCCCCCCATCCATTAGGTCCACTGCTCGTAGCGTTCACTGAGTCCCACAGGGGTTCACAAGACATGGAGCATCCACACTTAAGGTACATAGAGACGAACTCACTCAAAATTGGCTCAAATGGTTCTGAGCACTATGAGACTTAACATCCTTGGTCATCAGTCCACTAGAACTTAGAACTACTTAGACCTAACTAACCTAAGGACATCACACAAATCCATGCCCGAGGCACGATTCGAACCTGCGACCGTAGCAGTAACATGGTTCCAGACTGAAGCACCTAGAACCGCATGGCCACAACGGCCGGCGCCGAACTCACTCATGTAAAGGGCGTTTGTAAATTCGTTATACAAAAGTAATCTCCAATTTTGAAAAGGGTAAATAATGTACAAAAATGTATGATACAGCACTGAATGCGGTATATCTTCAAGTTTTATTCCCACCCAACACTGCTTGATCCCTTACATGTAAATTGAAGGTGGAATAGGGGAGATAGGAAAGGTAACGGAAGGGATCACTGCTGTCAACTGCATCGGGACATGACGCAGAATCGGAGGTGACGAGTTAAAATGTGTACTGGGTCAGGATTCGAACCCGGGATCTCCTGCTTACTAGGCAGGTGCGTTAACCATAGCGCCATCTGGGACACAGTGTGAAACGTCCCCTTAGAAAAATTATACATGACTGTGCTTAAGCTGACACACAATATTTTTTAGCGCAATGCAATCTGACTTTCAATAATCCCTACAAAAGATTGGCCCTGACTAACATTAACCTATACCTTTCACAAATCACTTACCTCACAAAAATCTTCGTTACTCGAACTACTGCAATACAGCGAGCGCCACTACTGCCAGCTAAATAAGAGATTCTAACTACTGAAGGCACTAACTACTGATAGGCATAGTTAGCAAATGAAAGATTTTGATAGAGAACAAACAATGTATTTACCACAATAGTTTTCAAAAGTCATAATGTATATAGCAGTTCATGACATCCAGTCTTACAAATTTCAAAACTCCGCCATCTCTCTCCCCACATCCACCACTGCTGGCGGCTCACCTCCAACTGCGCAACGCTACGCGCTGTTAACATCCAGCTGCCCAACACTACAATGGCAGACAACAATGCAAACTAGCCACAGACTCCACACAGCACAGCCAGTGATTTTCATACAGAGCGCTACGTGGCGTTACCAATAAGAAAACCTAAACAGCCTACTTACATAGCCCCCATGCTCCCCACAAAAAAATTTACAAATTGTTTTGGGCACTGGCCAATACAGATTTGAAATTTTTTTTTCATAATTACAGTAAGAAAGATATCAAATGCACACACTTATTAATACAATGTTGGTCAAAAGCTAAAATTTTCTCACAGTCCATAAAGACAATCCTGATCATTCATCATAGTAAAACAGCAGTTTGTTTTCTCAAAGTCTGAGCAGTAAAAGACAATGCACATGGAAGTAGTGGATTTCCATGCAGTCTTGAAGAAGTAGTGTTGTCCTTCCAACGGAAAGACAGTGCTGGCTCTTGACATGCTGACAGGTAATGGGCCACAACAGAGCAAACCCACCGCAGAGTCAGTCGAAGTTTTGAAGAATATTGGTAGGTAGGTCATCACAGAACAGACCACTGTTGTCTTGTTAGAGATTACAGTATTGGTGGGCCACCAGAGAGGCAGACCCACTGCAGTCCTTGTAGAAATAATGGTGTTGGTGAGTCATCAAAGGTGTAGACCTAAAGTAGTCCTTGTAGAGATAATGGTGTTGGTGAGTCATCAAAGGTGTAGAGCCACTGTAGTCCTTGTAGAGATGGCTAGCAGCCATCCGTTGCGACTGTGCAGGTGAACAATCACCATAGAAGAGTCTTGTGGACAATATAGCAAGTCCATGAACCACCACTTGTGCTCTCACAATTTTTTTTAAATGTCCTTAGAACCAGCAATACTGTTAACCAGTCCCTTGCTGAATTATTAACACGCGTGCAAACACTATCAGTCCCTACTTCTCACATGTTGTCCATATACTATGACCAACAGAAACGTGTGCAGTGAAATGTAACTTACAAGTAACTTAATTTGATGAACTGGTGTCAATCACAATTTTATAACATAAGAATACAATAACAAAGGTATAAAATACATCATTAAAAACATAATAATACAGATAACATTTGTAGTAATACAGGCTTTACAAAAGAATCGAACTAACATATACATCAGTGTTACAGGAATTATGACATAAGTAAATACATAAAAGATCAGAATAACTTTTGAAACATCAACTTCACACATGAGCATTAAAATAAAACTGAATAAATAATGTCTAAGCATCTTTACAAGGTAAATAACATATTATCAGAAAAATTCTACAACATAAATCTTATTAGCTAAACACATACAGACAGGAAAAACACAAATTCACATAGTGTAATAACACAAAAATACAGGACAGGGTTCGTTTTCAGTGTAACATTTGGTACTGCAGTCCAACCCAAAACTTCTTTCCACAGATCTTTCGTCTTATTTCAACATTTATTTCCGCCAAAAAAAATCCTATCCAAGCATGCTTTCTGTATTTGTATGTTCACATATTTCTTACCTCATTATTTATTTTCCAGTATCTTACCTCATCATTTATTTCCAAGAAAATCCTATCTATACCTGCTTTCTGCAGTTTTTTCGTATAACTTCTCAAGCATTTCTTCCAATTCATCGCAACTTATTCTCTTATATAGTCTACCCCCTCTTAAGCTAACTTAAAACTACTGAGCTCAGATGTTAAACTAAGGGACGAGGCAATGCAGCAGCACAAAACAATTAACACAAACAGCAATGACAAAAAAATGGAAATTGGCAAAGCAAGCAGCAGCAAATTCAATAACTTATATCTAAACATGACAAAGCTCAAGCAGAAAAAATATTGCAGTAAAAATGGCCATGTTTAATACCTATGTCACACCTTAACGCTAGGGTGATGCATCACAAGAACTTACGCTAGCGGATAAGTTACCAAATCGTAAAAAAATTATTTATGCAATTCCTGTGAAGGGAAATGTCTATTCATGTGCCCTCGTTTTCTTGGAAGTAGATCATAAATTTATTATTGACTGGATCTGTAGGCATAAAATAACTATATTAGTACATCTATTAAATTTTATTTTAACCAATGCTGCAGTGCAGCTAGAAACTAGATATTTAAAAAAATGAGTAAATAAATACAGGGTTATTACAAACGATTGAAGCGATTTCAAAGCTCTACAATAACTTTATTATTTGAGATATTTTCACAATGCTTTGCACACACATACAAAAACTCAAAAAGTTTTTTTAGGCATTCACAAATGTTCAATATGTGCCCCTTTAGTGATTCGGCAGACATCAAGCCAATAATCAAGTTCCTCTCACACTCGGCGCAGAATGTCCCCATCAATGAGTTCGAAAGCATTGTTGATGCGAGCTCGCAGTTCTGGCACGTTTCTTGGTAGAGGAGGTTTAAACACTGAATCTTTCACATAACCCCACAGAAAGAAATCGTATGGGGTTAAGTCGGGAGAGCGTGGAGGCCATGACATGAATTGCTGATCATGATCTCCACCACGACCGATCCATCGCTTTTCCAAACTCCTGTTTAAGAAATGCCGAACATCATGAGGGAAGTGCGGTGGAGCACCATCCTGTTGAAAGATGAAGTCGACGCTTTCGGTCTCCAGTTGTGGCATGAGCCAATTTTCCAGCATGTCTAGATACACGTGTCCTGTAACGTTTTTTTCGCAGAAGAAAAAGGGGCAATAAACTTTAAACCGTGAGATTGCACAAAACACGTTAACTTTTGGTGAATTGCGAATTTGCTGCATGAATGCGTGAGGATTCTCTACCGCCCAGATTCGCACATTGTGTCTGTTCACTTCACCATTAAGAAAAAATGTTGCTTCATCACTGAAAACAAGTTTCGCACTGAACGCATCCTCTTCCATGAGCTGTTGCAACCGCACCAAAAATTCAAAGCGTTTGACTTTGTCATCGGGTGTCAGGGCTTGTAGCAATTGTAAACGGTAAGGCTTCTGCTTTAGCCTTTTCCGTAAGATTTTCCAAACTGTCAGCTGTGGTATGTTTAGCTCCCTGCTTGCTTCATTCGTCGACTTCCGCGGGCTACGCGTGAAACTTGCCCGCACGCGTTCAACCGTTTCTTCGCTCACTGCAGGCCGACCCATTGATTTCCCCTTACATGGCGGCAGAAACCTGAAGTGCGGCTTCAGCCGAACAAAACTTTATGAGTTTTTCTATGTATCTGTAGTGTGTCGTGACCATATGTCAATGAATGGAGCTACAGTGAATTTATGAAATCGCTTCAATCATTTGTAATAGCCCTGTACATAAAGCAATCCATATGGCATTTCTCTCAACTAGCAAGACAATAGCCATGAAATGTTTCTCATCGTTTCATTAGGCATTTTAGTAAATATCATAAATTAAGAGCTCCACATTATAATCATATGTTTTCAAGTTTGAGCGTGTCGTATTTGCGATGCTTTCTACAAAGGAATGTCAATAGCGAGGTTATTGGCCTTTTTTTTCTCAACCTGTGCCTCTGAAAGGCACACACTAATGGCTTTTTCCCAGACGACTGTCGCTCAGCAGGGTGCCCACGACGCATTACGTGAAGGTGGTCACTTAACTTTCTTACCGAAATATTTACGACACCAGTTTGCACTACAGTGACAGTCTCATATAAAATTTAACAGGTCGAAAATTTGCGTTACAAATGTGTAGAAACAAAATCCTGTAAATATAACAGTGTCCAAAAAATTTTCGCCAGCATAGTGATACATTCACGCATATACACACATTTCATAACTCTTAAAGTACGATTCTCGGTTTCCAACATCCTTTTTCATAAACCAGAGTCCCTAACCACTACTCATTATTCCTTGCTTTATTACACATGTACATATTTGTAGACACTTCTTCAATATTTCATCATAGTAAATATGCAACATAATCAAATTCCTCATATAGCATCAGCTTATTGATCATAAACATACCGCAACAGCGTAACACACATTGTCATCATAACATCATAAAACCTCAGCCAAATCTCAAAATCGTCGTAGCTTCCTTCAATAATTTCAAAACCTAAAAAAATTCTCTGCTCATGTCAAAAGTGTCATCTACCTCAAACATACTTTAAAAATCATGATCCCATACCAAATACATCATTGAAAGCTCTCGTACTATCACAATGGTTCCAAAAAAAATATGAACAGTTCACAAAGTACAGACAAAATTCAGTTTCACAAGTGTGAAGTTATTCAACTGTGTAATTATGTAAACATCTGTCACTGATGTAGTAAAATAAATGTTTGTCTCTTCCAGTTAAATGATCAGATAGCTGTGTAATTTATGTGTTAGAGAAATATGGTACCGATGCGTAAAGTTGTATAAGCAAATACCATATCAGCTAGGGCTCTTTGTGCTTGCCAGACACATGGTACACAAAGTAGGCGTGTACCCCCTTGAGGATTAATGTAATTATACCCTCAGGTGTTACAGATTACAGCAATGGAATGAAATGTATCACGGAAAACCTTTGTATCTTTGTAATTCAAAAATCTTTAAAAATAAATGTTTTAAGTACAAAATTAATCACTCAAATACGTGTACTGTAGCGCTAAACTGTGCGTCTTGTTGTAAGATAATCTCTGTGGAAGTGTCGTAGTTATCGTCCTCCGAAAGCTAATTTCTGCAGAAGTCAATGTACTTACCTCACGATAAACTTAAGTGAAATGCTTTGCGTATAGATATCATAGTTATTACACTTATTGCTGTGATGAAGAAAGTACTGTGCTGTAACGTATTGTGCTATGGAAAAGGCTGTCTCCTTGTAGCTATACCACAAAACTTACTGCTAAAACATGTTTTACTTCCCAGAATAATTCAGAAAAACTGTGCAGATATAAAACGGAAACACCGCAAAAGCAACATTGTAAATTGTCACTCATTAGTAGCGTCATGATATAATCGTGTAGCTGTCAAGGAAACCAAATACTAAGTCATCTTTAATCTCACAGAAAGTACTTCAAATAAAGAATGTATTTTCAAGTAAACCAAAATGTTGCATTAAAATCTCATTAGCAGTATATGTTCTAAGTATGTAAGCCTGATAGACGTTACGTAATCGTGCAACTAACAAGGAAGAAGGTACACACACAATAACACTGTGTCGTCTGTTCACAATATCAATGCATTCGTAATTTCTGTTTAAATAAGTTCTCTTGGTTCTTGACTGGATATTTAACTTCAAACATTGTTGCATGTCAACAGATTCTAAGTCTGACAAAGCATATTAGTAACGTAAAGTGAAAATGTTATAGCAAAGACGAAGTTAAAAAGCAGATCATCTCTCAATAAACGGTTTTGCACGTGAAATGTGGTGCAATCTTTTACTCTTCCTAGTATGCAGAGTTTCAGTTTCAATGCAATTATCATGTGGTTACGTCGGTAAGGAACACTGGAATTTTTCTCAAGGTTAGCTTATGTTATTTTTCTCAAGCCCTGCCGGCGCACGTGGCTGCCTGCCGGTGCGAGTCATTGTCTGTTTCTTTGTTGGCGCGCGTCGTTATTAGGATTAGGAGACCTAACTTCTACAAATTTACCTTGTCAAGAGGGCCCTGCACTGTTTGAAGCCCGCCAGTTCTGATGCAATTCAGGTCTGTCGTTACGATCATATCGTCTGTCGTCATGTCGGTAGATTCCGTAGTTTCTTTCTTGTCGGTCACGTGGTGGAGAATTTCTCCCTGAATCGTAACTGCGCGCTGGACCGTTGCATCTAAAGTTATTCTGTATCCCTTGATAATAATTATTTTGGTTCCTATATTATCTGTTTCTCTGATTGTCTCTGTGATAGTCATTACTGCGGAGAGGTGATCTTTCCCTGTAATTATTACTGCTCTGCCAACGGTTGTCATACGGGGGGTGTCTGTTTTGGTCACGATTTACGTTGTAAGAATAGCCTTGTCGTGTATTATTTCTGTCATCGCGGAATTGTGACAGATGTGACCTGTAATTGTTGTGCTCCTGTTGTCGTGTTCCGCGATTGTCAGTGACAATTTCCAGTTCTTGTAACAGTCCCTGAAAAGCTTCAATGTCGTCTTTGCAACGTCCTGCTAAAATAATATGTCGTAAATGTTCAGGCAATTTGATTAAGCAAATGCGGATGAGTTCTGAGGGGCTGTATGGGTTTGAAAGATACTGATTCTTATGCAACATGTCTTCAAAATATTTCATAAGATTGGAAAATTCATATTGTTCGAAACTTTCATCATTATGATGTTATGTTTTACTCGGTCTTGTGTAGCTTGAGACCAATACGCTGAGAGGAAGGCATGATAAAATTCTCCTTCACTGTGACAATCGTGAATGACCGATCGCATTCTTACAGCTGGTTCATTCTCCAAGTAGCCACACATAAATTCTAACCTGTGCTCCAATGACCAGTTGGGAGGAAAACAATGAGAGAATTGATGAAGCCATGCTTGTGGATGAATGTCGTTGTCAGAATTCTTAAATGTTTTGAATTTACGTGTAGTAATTAACAGCTTATAGTCAAAATCATCGTGTCGGCGAGTCGCACATCGCTCATTGTTACTTCGTTTCGGCGGTTCCATCTCAAAATCCAATGCGCCTTGCCAATTTCTTTCATAATTTCCGAAATGTCCTGTGTTACTGTTTTGTGGTTGTTCCATATTTCTATGTCCCTCTTCCCGTACTGGAGCGTGAGTGTCCTCTGAAATATGTAATTCTTGTATTACTTGTGCCAACTGATCTTGTACTTCCCGGATTTCTCTTTTGTACTGTGTATTGATTTGATTTTGATTTTGTTTGAATTTTCTAATTTGTTCATACTCTTCAGTGTCTGTGAAGGCTACAGGTCTTGTCATTCAGATCATCATCTACCTTTGTAGATAAGTTAGTGAACTGATCTGAAAGTTCGGCTACTTTATCCGATAGTGAAATTATTTCCTCTGTGTGTTTCAGAGTGTCCATTTGTGTTGAAATCGTATCTACTGTGTCCTTTAAGTTTTCCTGAGTTTTTGCAAGTTGCGTAACCGAATCGGTAGATGCAACTGAGTCAATTTTAGCTTGCAAGGTGTCGTGATTTTCATGAACAATAGTTTGCAGTCCTTTTATGGCTGCTTCGTGATTCTGTAATGCATTTTCATGACGCGAAAAAATAAGTTGTAAATGCTCACAAATTTGTGTTTTTACGTCATTACAGACTTTTTGACATTTCGATTCAATGTTATGTAACTCAGTAGTTAAATCTTCACGTGTTTGTTCAAGTGTGGTGCCTAACTTCCGAAGATTTTGTTCCATTGTGTCTAACTTTTGAAGTTTTTGCTGTGTTTGTCTCTGATTTTGTTTCATTGTGTCTAACTGTTGCTGTGTTTGCCTCTGGTGTTGTTCCATTGTGTCTAACTTTTGAAGATTTTGTTCCATTGTGTCTAACTTTTGAAGATTTTGTCCCATTTGTTTCTGATTTTATTCAAGCGTTCTGTCTAACTTTTGTAGCCTTTGTCCCATTTGTTGCATTAACTGTAATAACAGTACACTGGTGTCTGAAACTTGTTCCTCAGTGCCATTCGGCAGTGCATTTGAACCGGCAATATTCGCATTTTGAAAAGCAGAAAATGTGTCTTGATTTATTTGAGAAAACGGTGAGGACGCAAAACCTGAATCTACAGTATTTGCAAGATTGTGTCCTGTTATTTCGGAATCCTGAGGCGAGCTGTTGCCGACCGATCGATCGATAATGCTTCCCTGTTCACTAATTGTTTCACTGCCTACACCATTATTTGCAGCCCGCTCCATTTCCCTATGCACAAGTACCAAATTACTGCTTTGAAGATTAGTTAATTCATTACATGGTGGCGCTAACACACTGCTTTCGTCTTCACTGTCATTTCTCAGTTTACTTTGGAGCCTAGTATTACGTTTTTCACACGCCATTATTGTCAAAATACAGGGTTATTACGAATGATTGAAGCGATTTCACAGCTCTACAACAACTTTATTATTTGAGATATTTTCACAATGCTTTGCACACACATACAAAAACTCAAAAAGTTTTTTTAGGCATTCACAAATGTTCAATATGTGCCCCTTTAGTGATTCGGCAGACATCAAGCCGATAATCAGGTTCCTCCCACACTCGACGCAGCACGTCCCCATCAATGAGTTCGAAAGCATCGTTGATGCGAGCTCGCAGTTCTGGCACGTTTCTTAGTAGAGGAGGTTTAAACACTGAATCTTTCACATAACCCCACAGAAAGGAATAGCACGGGGTTAAGTCGGGAGAGCATGGAGGCCATGACACGAATTGGTGATCATGATCTCCACCACGACCGTTCCATCGGTTTTCCAATCTCCTGTTTAAGAAATGCCGAACATCATGATGGAAGTGCGGTGGAGCACCATCCTGTTGAAAGATGAAATCGCCGCTGTCGGTCTCCAGTTGTGGCATGAGCCAATTTTCCAGCATGTCTAGATACACGTGTCCTGTAACATTTTTTTCGCAGAAGAAAAAGGGCCATAAACTTTAAACCGTGAGATTGCACAAACCATGTTAACTTTTGGTGAATTGCGAATTTGCTGCACGAGTGCGTGAGGATTCTCTACCGCCCAGATTCGCACATTGTGTCTGTTCACTTCACCATTAAGAAAAAAATGTTGCTTCATTACTGAAAACAAGTTTCGCACTGAACGCATCCTCTTCCATGAGCTGTTGCAACCGCGCCGAAAATTCAAAGCGTTTGACTTTGTCATCAGGTGTCAGGGCTTGTAGCAATTGTAAACGGTAAGGCTTCTGCTTTAGCCTTTTCCGTAAGATTTTCCAAACCGTCGGCTGTGGTACGTTTAGCTCCCTGCTTGCTTTACTTGTCGACTTCCGCGGGCTACGCGTGAAACTTGCTCGCACGCGTTCAACCGTTTCTTCGCTCACTGCAGGCCGACCCGTTGATTTCCCCTTACAGAGGCATCCAGAAGCTTTAAACTGCGCATACCATCGTCGAATGGAGTTAGCAGTTAGTGGATCTTTGTTGAACTTCGTCCTGAAGTGTCGTTGCACTGTTATGACTGACTGATGTGAGTGCATTTCAAGCACAACATACACTTTCTCGGCTCCTGTCGCCATTTTGTCTCACTGCGCTCTCGAGCGCTCTGGCGGCAGAAACCTGAAGTGCAGCTTCAGCCGAACAAAACTTTATGAGTTTTTCTATGTATCTGTAGTGTGTCGTGACCATATGTCAATGAATGGAGCTACAGTGAATTTATGAAATCGCTTCAATCATTTGTAATAGCCCTGTATTTTACACAACACAGAAAAACACAATTTGAAGAGCAAAAATAAGAGAACACATGAACATAGCACTGAAAATAATATCTAGTTAATTGGAAGCGCAGCTGCGGAATACTTGGTGCAAATTTACATGCGTGCCACACCTATTTTACTGTACAACAATGAAAGACTGCTACTACAAAGGAGATTCCCTCTACAATTATGTGCTAGCAATAAACAAAATCTACACTAATTACACAAACTACAAGAAAAAATCAGAAGATTCCAGTGAGGTATCCTCGGCTAAGGGTTGAAATATAAAACGTCCCCTTAGAAAAATTATACATGGCTGTGCTTAAACCGAGACACAATATTTTTTAGCGCAACGCAATCTGACTTTCAATAATCCCTACAAAAGATTGGCCCTGACTAACATTAACCTATACCTTTCACAAATCACTTACCTCACAAAAATCTTCGTTACTCGAACTACTGCAATACAGCGAGCGCCACTACTGCCAGCTAAATAAAAGATTCTAACTACTGAAGGCACTAACTACTGATAGGCATAGTTAGCAAATGAAAGATTTTGATAGAGAACAAACAATGTATTTACCTCAATAGTGTTCAAAAGTCATAATGTATATAGCAGTTCATGACATCCAGTCTTACAAATTTCAAAACTCCGCCATCTCTCTCCCCACATCCACCACTGCTGGCGGCCCACCTCCAACTGCGCAACGCTACGCGCTGTTAACATCCGGCTGCCCAACACTACAATGGCGGACAACAATGAAAACTAGCCACAGACTGCACACAGCACAGCCAGTGATTTTCATACAGAGCGCTACGTGGCGTTACCAATAAGAAAACCTAAACAGCCTACTTAGAAGTGTTACTGCTACTATCTCGGCACGCCTCCTGGCTGACCCACATTCCCACCAAGTGCCACCTTCCCGCAGCCCCTGCCCATTTTCTCCATGCTCTCTACTCTGAGATTCCTGCAGGAGGACAGACGTATTTGTGTGCCTGCAGTGAAGAAGGTAGGTCCATTGCCTATCAAGACGAATTAATTCTGTGAATGCGTGTTTTCCTCACATGGGCAATGGATCCACCTTCTTCAGAGAGGATGCACAAGTACGTCCGACCTCCTGCAAGGATCTCAAGAGTAGAGAGCATCTACATCTACATCTACATCTACATCCATATTCCGCAAGCCACCTAACGGTGTGTGGCGGAGGGTACCTGGAGTACCTCTATCGGATCTTCCTTCTATTCCAGTCTCGTGTTGTTCGTGCAAAGAAAGATTGTCGGTATGCCTCTGTGTGGGCTCTAATCTCTCTGATTTTATCCTCATGGTCTCTTCGCGAGATATACGTAGGAGGGAGCAATATACTGCTTGAATCCTCGGTGAAAGTATGTTCTCGAAACTTCAACAAAAGCCTGTACCGAGCTACTGTGCGTCTCTCTTGCGGAGTCTTCCACTGGAGTTTATCTACCACCTCCGTAACGCTTTCGCGGTTACTAAATGATCCACGAAGAGCTCTGCTCGCCATTGGATCTTCTCTATCTCTTCTATCAACCCTATCTGGTACTGATCCCACACCGGTGAGCAGTATTCAAGCAGTGGGCGAACAAGTGTATTGTAACCTACTTCCTTTGTTTTCGGACTGCATTTCCTTAGGATTCTTCCAATGAATCTCAGTCTGGCATCTGCTTTATCGACGATTAATTTTGTATAGTCATTCCATTTTAAATCACTCCTAATCCCTACTCCCAGATAATTTATGGAACTAACTGCTTCCAGTTGCTGATCTGCTATATTGTAGCTAAATGATAAGGGATCTTTCTTTCTATGTATTCGCAGCACATTACACTTGTCTACATTGAGATTCAATTGCCATTCCCTGCACCATGCGTCAATTCGTTGCAGATCCTCCTGCATTTGAGTACAATTTTCCATTGTTACAATCTCTCGATATACTACAGCATCATCCGAAAACAGCCTCAGTGAACTTCCGATGTTAGCCACAAGGCCATTTATATATACTGTGAATAGTCACGGTCCTACGACATTCCCCTGCGGCACACCTGAAATCACCCTTACTTCGGAAGACTTCTCTCCATTGAGAATGACATGCTGCGTTCTGTTATCTAGGAACTCTTCAATCCAATCACACAATTGGTCTGATAGTCCATATGCTCTTACTTTGTTCATTAAACGACTGTCGGGAACTGTATCGTGCATCGTGGCCAGGTTTCAGAATTCTTGACCCCTGCCCTTTTTGCCACCATCTGCCTGGCATGCACTCGAACGCCATTGGAAGTGGCAATCTGATAATTATCTTACCTTCATTATTACTTCCGTTTTGTTCTTTTATTTAAGGTATGTATGGGAATACATGGGAATAATGGAGCTGCTCAGTGACAGGTATTGGTTACCGCATCTGCCTTGTAAGCAGGAGATCCCGGGATCGAATCCTGGTCCAGTAGACATTTTAACTCGTTGCCGCCGATTCTGCGTAATGCCCTGATGCAGTTGACAGCGGTGATGTCTTCCGTTCCGTTTCCTTTCCTGTCTTCCCTACTCCACCTTCAATTTACATATAATGTATCACAGCTACGGACTCCGCGAGGTGTCTGTTCTTTCGGACACGTCCAAAATAATAAGACACCACGCATTCATATAACTGTTCGTTCCCGACGTTCCCGCATGGTACCATGCGCGAATGAGTCATTCCAAGAGTCTAATGACGTATAATGGTGTAGAGACTATGCAGTGTTGTTTATGGTTTCATGACTGTAAATCCGCTACTACAGTTCAGAGGGACTATTCACGATTAAATGCAGCAAACCACCAACTCAAATTGTTATTAAGAGGCACAGTTGTTTCACTGAAACTGAGTGTGACTCAAGGCTTTTGATTGTGTAAATCATGGAATACTTCTAGATAAGCTCAAGTACTGTGGTATGAATGAGACAGAGCTCAGATGGTTTAAATCATACCTAACTGGAGGAGTGCAGAAAGTTGAAATAAGCAGTTCACATAATATGCAAAAAACTGGTGATTTCTCAAACTGGGGAACAATCAAGAATGGGGTGCCGCAAGGTTCGGTCTTGGGTCCTCTGCTGCTCTTAATATATTAATGACTTGCCATTCTATATTCACGAACATGCAAAGCTGGTACTTTTTGCCGATGATACAAGTATAGCTGTCACACCCAACAGACAAGAATTAACTGGTGAAATTGTAAACCAAGTTTTTCAGATAATCATTAAGTGGTTCTCTGCAAATAGGCTCTCATTAAACTTTGACAAAACACAGTACATAAGTTCCACACAGTAAATGGAATGACACCATTAATAAATATAGACTTCGATCAGAAATCGGTAGCTAAGGTAGAATATTCAAAATTTCTAGGTGTATGCATTGATGAGGAGTTGAAATGGGAAAAACACACTGAATGCTATTAGGGTCATTGCAAATTTTGGTGATATACATCTCAGTAAGTTAGCTTACTACGCCTGCTTTCGTATGGCATTATATTCTGGGGTAACTCATCATTGAGTAAAAGAGTGTTCATTGCACAAAAGCGTGTAATCAGAGTAAGTGCTGGAGCTCATCCAAGATCATCCTGCAGACACTTATTTAAAGAGCTAGAGATCTTCACTGTAGCCTCACAATATCTATATATATATAAGTTTAAATAGCTTTGGCTCAGAAAGGGGTAAATTATGCTGCCACAAAAGTCTTTGCTCACTTACCTAATGGCATCAAAAGTCTGACAGATAGCCAGATAGCATTTAAAAGGAAATTAAATGAATGTCTCAATGGCAACTCCTTCTAATCATTAGATGAATTTTTGGATATAGTAAGTGGGTAATTTCCCCAACACCCACAAAAAAAATTTAAAAATTAAAAATATCAAGTGTCATGTAATATTTTGTGTAATGTAATATCTTGTATAGACACCTTTTATTAACCTGACCCGTTCCACATCATTACGAAGTGTCATATCATGATCTCTGGAACACGTATAATCTAATCTAATCTATGACACTTGGTCAGGGTCGGGCAGCATTCTCTGACTCAGCGGTTGAGCAAGTTTGGCAGTCTTACATTCGTGGTCCGGGTAAACCAGCGAGACGCGTCAGCTCACACTTAATTACGCCTAGTGTTACAGTGTGGAAGGCATTACGGAAACGCCTATCTTTCAAACCCTACAAATCGGAACAGTTGCAAACTTTAAGAAAAAGCGACAGCGAAAAACGAGCTCAGTTTTGAGTAGAAATGGTTAACAGAATGCAGACTGAAGATATTTTCTTAATAAAATTGTGTTCAGTGATGAAGTCATCTTCCATACCTGCGGCAAAGCGAATCAGCGTAATGTTCGGATATGAACTTAATAGAAACTACGTCACGTAATGCAACATGTGCGGACTCGCTTTAGGTTAATGTGTTTTGCGCTGTTAGCCGTAACAAGATTTACCGTCCTTTCTGTTTGTCGAATCAGCTGTAACTGACCTGTCGTACTTTGATATGCCCGAATATTATCTAATGCCTCGATTACAACAGGATAGGGGCACAGAATTTATTTTCCAGCAAGGTGACGCGCCACCACATTATCATCGTAAAACTGACGCGTATCTCCGCCTGAATGTGCCGACTTGGATTGGACGTGATGGAACAATGTCCTGGCGACGATGATTAGCTGATTTAACCCCAGTGGACTTCTGTGTGTGGGGCTATATTGAGACAGGGTGTTTGCTCCTCCATTTCGGGGAAACGCCGAAGAGCTGCGACAGGGGATAACACAAGCAGTTGCTGCTATACGTCAAGACTTGCTCCGTAGCATCTGACAGGAAACTGGAACATCTGTCGTGTTCCAAAGTTAGCCACATCGGAAATTTTTAAATAAAACTTGGAAATATACTGCAAGCAGATTAGAGATGGGTAGTTCGCGAACGAACGGGTGCAAAGGAACGGTTCACCTAGATGAACGAAAGGACCGAGGAACGAATTCCAAGGAACGATCAGTTCATAGCTCACTTTGGTCGCGGCGGTCTACTTATAGTTCCCGGGAACGAGGAACGATCTGTTCATACACTCCTGGAAATTGAAATAAGAACACCGTGAATTCATTGTCCCAGGAAGGGGAAACTTTATTGACACATTCCTGGGGTCAGATACATCACATGATCACACTGACAGAACTACAGGCACATAGACACAGGCAACAGAGCATGCACAATGTCGGCACTAGTACAGTGTATATCCACCTTTCGCAGCAATGCAGGCTGCTATTCTCCCATGGAGACGATCGTAGAGATGCTGGATGTAGTCCTGTGGAACGGCTTGCCATGCCATTTCCACCTGGCGCCCCAGTTGGACCAGCGTTCGTGCTGGACGTGCAGACCGCGTGAGACGACGCTTCATCCAGTCCCAAACATGCTCAATGGGGGACAGATCCGGAGATCTTGCTGGCCAGGGTAGTTGACTTACACCTTCTAGAGCACGTTGGGTGGCACGGGATACATGCGGACGTGCATTGTCCTGTTGGAACAGCAAGTTCCCTTGCCGGTCTAGGAATGGTAGAACGATGGGTTCGATGACGGTTTGGATGTACCGTGCACTATTCAGTGTCCCCTCGACGATCACCAGTGGTGTACGGCCAGTGTAGGAGATCGCTCCCCACACCATGATGCCGGGTGTTGGCCCTGTGTGCCTCGGTCGTATGCAGTCCTGATTGTGGCGCTCACCTGCACGGCGCCAAACACGCATACGACCATCATTGGCACCAAGGCAGAAGCGACTCTCATCGCTGAAGACGACACGTCTCCATTCGTCCCTCCATTCACGCCTGTCGCGACACCACTGGAGGTGGGCTGCACGATGTTGGGGCGTGAGTGGAAGACGGCCTAACGGTGTGTTGGACCATAGCCCAGCTTCATGGAGACGGTTGCGAATGGTCCTCGCCGATACCCCAGGAGCAACAGTGTCCCTAATTTGCTGGGAAGTGGCGGTGCGGTCCCCTACGGCACTGCGTAGGATCCTACGGTCTTGGCGTGCATCCGTGCGTCGCTGCGGTCCGGTCCCAGGTCGACGGGCACGTGCACCTTCCGCCGACCACTGGCGACAACATCGATGTACTGTGGAGACCTCACGCCCCACGTGTTGAGCAATTCGGCGGTACGTCCACCCGGCCTCCCGCATGCCCACTATACGCCCTCGCTCAAAGTCCGTCAACTGCACATACGGTTCACGTCCACGCTGTCGCTGCATGCTACCAGTGTTAAAGACTGCGATGGAGCTCCGTATGCCACGGCAAACTGGCTGACACTGACGGCGGCGGTGCACAAATGCTGCGCAGCTAGCGCCATTCGACGGCCAACACCGCGGTTCCTGGTGTGTCCGCTGTGCCGTGCGTGTGATCATTGCTTGTACAGCCCTCTCGCAGTGTCCGGAGCAAGTATGTTGGGTCTGACACACCGGTGTCAATGTGTTCTTTTTTCCATTTCCAGGAGTGTAGTTCACTAGTTCACTTCGGTCGCGGCGGTCACTTCGGCAGTTCTCGTTCCAGCCTCGGTCGCGTGCTCGTCTCATTCTCGGTCTCCCTCGGCCGCACTCGTCGTTCTTCGCTTGACCACCTGTCTCAGTTCAACTGCCGACTGCTCCTAGTTAGTTCAGTATCCAGTTGTTCGTTTCGTCCACTGCGCTCGCCCATTTTACGTGCGTTCCAAACTGTTTTTGCACTTGGGTCTGGCTATTCAGCGTCCACGACCGGTAATCAAAAAGTATTTTATAGCCACTTAAATTACAAAAAAATTACGTTGTATGTAACAGGTACGTCTTTTCAGGCAACAAAAGGGCATATCAGCTCACTTCATTATATATATGAACAGCAGAAGACATACTTATAACACGGCAAGTTTTTTCTTTGCTATTCATATATTTTTTGGTTTCATCGACTTGATTTAGCAACTAACTTTCAATAATTTGCTTAATTTTTAGTGTAAGAAAATTCATATAAAACAATTTTCGTGTATCTTTCATATGCAAAACATTACATTCAGGAAGTCTCTAATTATTTTTAAGTTTGGTTGTTTCCAATTTACATTACCTGCTAGTTTGGTTTCTTTGGGAAAAAAAGTGGGTTGTGGGTCATTTTGGCTCAGTAGGAAAAGCGGTGGCTCTCCATTTGAAAAGACATATTGCCATAAAATCGTATTTACTTATTATCTCAAAAACATTTGTTCAGAAGGAGCTTTCAAACCAAAAACTTTATTACTGCGAACTTAATTATTATTATTATTATTGCTGCATTAACTTTAATAATGCAACATAAAAACCTAATTTTTACTAAGCGCGTGACGCAAGTATGATGAGAAAACCACATTTTATTTTATGCTTCCATACAGTCTACTTTGCCTACGAACTCAGAGACAATCGTTTACACCCTATACATACTTCACGTTATTGTTTATAACGCAGCATAGCTATGAAGTGGTCTATTAAGTTGGGAAACAGCCACCAACAGGTTTACAAGACTACATGTGCTATAGCCCATGCGCGTCGCGTGACATTTTTATGTTCTCTTCTCCAGCTCTCTACACATCGTCATCGATATTTCGCCATTGTTGCTTGCATTAGCTTGTTATTTCTTCACTGCCTAATTATTACATGTTTGTCTGTTTGCTGTATCTGCTCGTAACGGGCAACACATCGTCTGCAACTGGCGAGCAGTCTGTACTCGGGGCCGGTTTACCGTGCGCCACCCTATATTATTTCCCTGCAATCAGCCACACAACCTCATTGCTGCACTCCGCACCAAACGCAACACCACTCCTGGTCACGATCGTGTCACCTACCGTCACCTTCGTGAAGCTCCTGTCTCTTTCCTCTCCACCCTGGCTGGGCTCTACAATGTAGTCCTGTCCACCGGTTACTACCCCGATCTGTGGAAAACCTCCCGTATCCCCATGTTCCTTAAACCTGGCAAACCGCCGTCCGCCGTCTCCTCCTACCGTCCCATCAGCCTTACCTTGGTCTTCAGCAAGGTCCTGGAATCTCTCCTCACCCGCCGCATCCACCAGCATCTCCGCCAGCACCGCCTCCTTCCCGTTACCAAGTGTGGCTTTCGGCAGTCCTTCTCTTCCGACGACCTTCTCCTTCACCTCACTCATCTCCTTTCCGAACAGCTTAATTCCCATCGCTCCGCAATCTTCCTCTCCCTGGACCTCGAACGTGCATATGACCGCGTATGGCATTCCGGTCTCCTCTTCAAGCTCCAAACCTTCGCCCTTCCCATTAACTACGTCCGTCTGATCGGCTCCTTTCTCTCCCGCCGTCCTTCCTATGTCACCATCCATAACACAGATTCCTACACCTTTTTCCCCTCTGCCGGTGTGCCCCAAGGCTCCGTCCTCTCCCCCCTTCTGTACCTTTTGTACACGGCGGACATGCCGCCGCCATCAGCCCCCGTCCACCTTCTCCAGTTTGCCGATGACACCGCCTTCCTTGCCCTTGCCCCCACCCTACAGCGCTCCCAACACCTTCTCCAATCCCATCTTGACCGGTTCACCGCTTGGTGTAACCAGTGGTTGCTCAAGGTCAATCCCTCCAAAACCCAGGCGATCATTGTAGGCAAAACCACCCCTTCCTTCCGCCTCCTTGATTTCTACATCACCATCTATGGCCGTCCTATCGCCCTCACTCCCACCCTTAAGTACCTTGGCGTCACCCTCGACCGTCGCCTTTCCTGGACTCCCCACCTCCGGACAATCCAAGCCAAGGCACGCTCCCGACTCAGTCTCCTCGAGCTCCTCTCCGGCCGTACGTGGGGTCTGGACCCCTCCACCATCCTCCACACCTATAAATCCCTCATCCGCCCTATCCTTTGTTATGCCCATCCGGCTTGGATCTCCGCCCCCCCTCCCTTTTATAAATCCCTCCAAATCCTTGAACGCCATGCTCTCCGCCTCGCCTATCGTATCCGTCTGCCCTCCCCCACGCGGGTCCTGTATGATCTGATCCCCTTCCCCCACCTCCTCCTTTTCCTTGATAGGATACGGATCCTGTACACCCCCCGTGAACTCGATCCTCCTCACCCGCTCGTCTCCCCGATCCTCACCCACCCCCGCCCGCTGCCGCGCCTGTATTCCCATGTCCCACCCGGTCTCCATCTCTCCACCCTCCTTACCCTCTCCCAAGGTGGCTTCCGCCAGCTCCCCCTCCCTGATGATGTCCTCCTCCCCTGCATCTACCCCTCCTATCAACTTTGATCCTCCCCCCCACCTCCTGTGTCCTTTCCTTTAGGCACCCTCCCTCCTCCCCCTTTCCCTTCCCTTCTCTTTCCTTTCCCCCCTCCCTCCTCCCCTCTCCCCCGGGCTTCCCCTCCCCCTTCCTCCCTCCCCCTCCCTCCTTTGCCCATGGCATCTCTGCTCTCCCCTCTCCCATTTCCCCTTCCTCCTCCTCCACCTCCTCTCTTGGCAGGTCCCCGGACTCGTACACGCTCAGTGAACATTCGCGCGCCAGAGATCATCGCCATCAGTGTTTAGTGTGTGTGCATCGTTTTGTGTTTCGTGCAGTTACAACTCAACTGTTCACATGTGCCGTCGCTGTTCTCCGTGTTTTGTGCGCCGTGTATCCAAGTGTTAGTGTTTTTTTCGTCCAACGTGAACAGCTTCTTGTTTGTTTTTTTGTATCTCCATTTTTTGCCCGCCGTTTTTTGTATTGTATATCTCACCCCTCTGTCATGTTTATTGTTCCACTTAAGGCTGAAGAGCAGCGTACTATGCTGCTGACAGCCCGCCTGTATAGGTGTTTAAAATTACAATAAAGGAAAAAAAAAATAAAAGCCACACAACGCTGCAGTTGGCTAAACGAGAGGTTCTGCAGAATCACAGAAATTACTTCTAAAAGTGTGTAAGAATTCTGTAATGAATAAAAACTCTATACTCCAGGGGGGAGGCAAGTGCCCCCTCTTGGTGCCCTCCATCCTTCAGTCACCTACACTACTAGTTTTCAGTTTTACATGAGAACCATATACTAAGCACAAATGAACGGTGAACGAGTAAAAATGAACGGTTCCCAAAAAGGAACGATCAGTAGTGAACTAGTTCCCAAGGATGAACGAATTTGCCCATCTCTAAAACAGATATCTAACAGTAACTGCTTAAAGTTGACGAATAATGCTGTCATTGTAAACATATGAGAACACTGACGGGCCAAAGTACATGTGGCGGTGCTGAACGTTACGGGGCTAGGAAAGTAGACTTATCTGCAAAACTGAAGTACCATATACACTGAAACGCCAGAGAAACTGGTATAGGTATGCAAATACAGAGGTATGTGGACAGGCAGAACATGGCGCTGCGGTCGGGAACGCCTATATAAGACAACAAGCGTCTGGCGCAGTTGTTAGATCGATTACCGCTGCTACAATGTTATAGTTGGCGCAGGAGCGATGGGACACAGCATCTCCGAGGTAGCGATGAAGTGGGGATTTTCCCGTACAACTACGTCATGAGTGTACCGTGAATATCAGGAAGCCTTTAAAACATCAAATCTCCGACATCGCTGCGACCGGAAAAAGATCCTGCAAGAACGAGACCGTGACACTGGTGCAACCCTTCCGCAAATTGCTGCAGATTTCAGTGCTGGGCCATCAACAAGTGTCAGCGCGCGAACTATTCAACGAAACGTAATCGATGTGGGCTTTCGAAGCCGAAGGCCTACTCGTGTACCCTTGATGAGTGCCGACACAAAGCTTTACGCCTCGGCTGCGCCCGTCATGGCATTGGACTGTTGATGACTGGAAACATGTTGCCCGGCGGGTCGAGTCTCGTTTCAAATTGTATCGAACGGATAGACGTGTACGGGTATGGAGACAACCTCATGAACCCATGGACCCTGTATGTCAGAGCAGGGAACCGTTCAAGCTGGTGGGCGCGGCTCCCCCCTCCCCCTCCCCCATCGGAGGTTCGAGTCCTTTCTCGGGCATGGGTGTGTGTGTTGTCCTCAGCGTAAGTTAGTTTAAGTTCGATTCAGTAGTGTGTAAGCCTAGGGACCGATGACCTCAGCAGTTTGGTCCCATAGTCCTTACCACAAATTTCCAATTTTCAAGCTGGAGGAGGTTCTGTAATTGTGTGGGTCGTGTGCAGTTGTAGTGATATGGGACCCCTGATACGTCTAGATACGACTCTGACGGGTGATACATACGAAAGCATCCTGCCTGATCATCTGCATCCATTCATGTCCACTGTGCATTCCGACGGACTTGGGCAATTCCGGTAGACAACGCCTGTTTACCCTCCAAGTCAAGAATCATACCTTCTGTGCCCTAGCCATCACTTCCACCCGCCAGGCAGCACGTCATGGATATCAAATTGATAGTTAATTATTTAAATTGATCATGGGAGTCACTTTGCATGGCGAGTAATTTTTTTCCAACAGTCGGATTACATTCACCAGATAGCTCAAATGGGAATCCCTGAGGGGCACACGATGTGCTTTTTGAGGAACACTACTGGGAACCGGCATTTGAAGCTGACCGCAGAAGGATTCTACCACTGCCAACACACATTTCGCGTAAGGACTGCGCTATTAAAACACGAATACAACGATTATGTTACCCTGCATAAGAGGCGGTCTTGGTTCTACAGGCACACGCAAGAGTCGCTGATAGTGTTATTCTGTTTCGGAATCAAGTCTATCCATTCAACCACATAATTGCGTTGGATCCTACGGAGATGTATTTTAATGATTACAGGCACTGATGAATCATATTCGTGACACGCTCATATCTCGAAACGTGTTACCTTTTTTTTTTTTCGAACTATCTGCTGCAGCAAAACGACAGCACTGTTTTTTAGACAGCCCCTCTGGATCTTTTAACTGTTCCTCAGTCTCTGCACTTTTGTCCACGTGATCGTTCCAATTTAAGTCGGAACTGAGCAGAAGTCGGAAAGTGCTATATCCATCACCTTCTGCAACGCGTGAGGAAACAGGATAAGCTGAGTTAATGCAACAGGACTGTGTTTTGACCATTCGATGAAGATAGGAACATGTTGTCGGAGCTCTACCGACCAACAGAGATAAGCTACGAACTATAAAAATTTAGCTATCGCATCCGATAGAGAACTCGATAACATGCTACCACATCCCTCTCTTCAAAAATATCGGAAATACGTACCGTCTGCATGCAGATGTCGAACATATGTGGCTACTCTGTTAAATATGCAGGTATTGGTTCGGTTGAGCAGATGACCAGTGGTCGAAGTCGTTCCACAGAACAGTGTAAAGTTTTGTCACCAGTACTGTATGTTGGGCGTTGGGTTGTTTGGGGGAGGAGACCAAACAGCGAGGTCATTGGTCTCATCGGATTAGGGAAGGAAGTCGGCCGTGCCATTTCGAAGGAACCATCCCGGCATTTGCCTGGAGCGATTTATGGAAATCAGATAAAAGCTGCCGCCCGTTGTGGCCGAGCGGTTCTAGGTGCTTCAGTCCGGAACCGCGCTGCTGCTACGGTCGCAGGTTCGAATCCTGCCTCGGGCATGGATGTGTGTGATGTTCTTAGGTTGGTTAGGTTTTAGTTCTAAGCCTAGGGGACTGATGACCTCAAATGTTAAGTCACATAGTGCTTAAAACCATTTGAACAGAAAATCTAACTCAGGATGAGGGTCAGACGCGGGATTGAACCGTCGTCCTCCTGAATGCAAGTTCAGTGTGCTAACCACTGCGCCACCTCGCTCGGTAGTACTGTAGGAGGGTCATATTCCACAAACTATTAATTGCAATGGAGGCATACCCGTTTCATATTTAAAGCGCACATATGTAAATTTTGTCAGAACTCCTTTTCATTATGGTCTATGTATTGTTCTTAAGCTGTATACAGTTTGCGGGAGTATTTAGGTTTTTCCCATTTTTGCTGCAGATCTGATGATGGTTATTAAAGACCGAAACCGGTAACCTGTTAACAAAAAGTTTGTGACCATAGACGTAAATTAAAGGAAATTTATTCTTTCATTTGTGTGGGGAGCATTCTGAACCACAGGCACTGCTGCCTAAAGGCGATACAGTTGTCGACCACAGACATCCACCGCAGAAGATGGCCGCTACATTGCCTAGCAATGAAGAAGGACCCACGTCAAACTGCAGGTGCAGTTGCAACCACATTTAACAGTATTGGAAGGCCTGCAATCTCATGCTCCACAGTGACACGGCGACTGCATGAGGGTGGTCTCTTTGCCCGACTACAAGTGCTTTGTTTTCCATTGACACCTGGACATTGCCAGCATGGTATCTGATGATGCCAAGAGCACCAATGAAGAGTGAGGTTGTGTGCTGTTTTTGGATGAGAGTAGGTTCAGTCTGAGTAGTGATTCTGGAAGTACCTTCTTATGACGAGAGGTGAGGACAAGTATTGCCCTCAGGAACTTTGTCAAACAAATGGCTTTGGCAGTGCAGGTGTTATGACGTGGGGAGGTATAACGTTGTATGGGCATACTGACCTCCAGATTTTTGAATATGGTACGCTCGTAAGTCAAAGTTATTGTGACACTCCACTCCTTCCTCGTGAGCGTCTTTTTAGGGGTGCATTCAGCCCTGACTTTTTATGGATGATATTGTGCAACTGTACGGTCAGAGCAGATGCGCAACTCTTGGAATGAGAGGGTACTCAGCGAATGGACTGGCCTGCCCGTTTCCCCAATTAAATCCCATTGAAGACGTGTGGCTGGCATTGGGGAGATGTATTGCAGCACGTCCATATGCTCCAACGGCCATCCAGTAGATGTCAGCTGCACTGGTAGAGAATGGAAAGCCCTACCACAAGACTGCTTATTAAGCTTGTGGCCTGCATGGAAGCAAGTTGCAGAGCATGCATTGTCATCCATGGTGATCACTCATACTATTACGAGCCATATGTGGTCTTATGTAGTGCCCTGGGGACCATCATAAATCACGGTGACTTTAGTGTGATCATCGTATTTCCTTCAGTTACCTTCTGTACTATGCTGTAGTAGTTGTTTCTATGTACGATCCAAGTTTCATCAAGCTATGTTACTTGATGGCATCATGAAAAAGTTACTTTTGTCCTCAAGTTTAGCAAATCAGAGTATTTAAATATCTCACTCTCCCTACCAGTTTATGGAAAGTGATGTCGCGAAGCGAAGCGTAAAAATATTTGTAATAATAGAAATACAATATCTGAAGGCTGTCTCTTTCTTATTTTATGTATGAATAAACACAACAGAGTTTTTCTGCTCCATATTACATGTGCATGAATATAAGTTAATGTGGTAGCAATCCTGAACCTGTCTGCCATATTTCCAAAAACAAGTAATTTTTTACCAAATTAAAAAGAATGAGAATATATATAAAGTGTCTCATCTCAAAGCAATTTTGTTAATGGTTCCACAACTGCTCTTAGATTTTGTGAGATTGTAATATTTTCAACATTATGGGTGATGTAACATTTCGATTTATATTTTGGTTATATTGATTCAGTTGTCGTGTATAGATTACAGTTGTACATGTAAATCATGATGTTTTATCCTCTGGTATCTGCTGACTGAATATTCCTTTTCAAAATTCGATTAATTGAATGTGAATATTACGCAACAACTTCCATTTTTGAATTAGCCAAATGAGCTGACTCTTCATGAAACCTGTTATCCTACTATGGTCTCTAGTTACAAACGATCCACAGTTCATGGTAATAAAATGTGGAGTAATGTATTAAAGTCGGTTCAATATACAAACTATGGACTTCTTACAGGAATCCTAATACACAAATTTTGGAAGGATTGCATTATATCAATGGAATCAGGAAGCAATTTCTAATATGTCGTAAATATCTCGGACATATAAGAAAACTCAGCCTCTGGCATAAGGTAGACGTAACTTATGCAAATATTTTATTCTGTAATGTCTATTACAATTTTATATTGACAAGAGCCGCTACCTGTGGGCATTTACTATTGAAAATTTATTCTGAAGTACGATATATGTAGTCTGGCTGCTATCTAAAGTCATGGCTTCCGATAATTCTCGTTTTGGCAATTTTATTTATGACAAGAGCCGCTCGGCTTCATCTAATCTAATGTACCGCCATGTGATGTAACAAGGCCCACTACTTGAGAAGAAGATATTTTTACAAATATCGAAACCTAGGTCAAGGGCTAGTAAACCCTTATTTGCAACTGGTTGGCTGATTTTTCAGCCTCTTCATGTAAAAGCGTAGAATTCACATGATATATCATTTTTCTAAGTTAAAAGAGATTGTTTTTAAGTGTCGCGATTGACCTTGCTTCGATAATTGATTATGAAATTATGTCACAGTATTAAATGTTGTTATTGGGCGAGAGAGCGGAAGATGTTAGAGTAACAAAATAAAAATGCACGAATGAACACACAAAGAAAAAAAGGGAACATTTTATTTTCAAATGAAAACACTGCTCTTCCACCCAGATTTCTGTTGTTACACACAAGTGACGTCAGTTCGTGGCAGTCAGAGCGTGGCCCTGTTGACAGGTGTGCACGGTGGGGGTGCATGTGCGCAGGACGGACTACAAAGAGTTCATGCAGAACATGTTCCAACTGAAGCAAGCGGCCGGCCTCTCATACTACAAGGCAGCGGCGGACGCCATGTTGACAGACCTGCGCCACGAGTGCGCTGCCGTCGCTTTCGCCGTAACGAGCGACGACAACCAGTGGTGCCAACAGAACTTGCTGCCCACTCTCACCAGGAATGCGTCTGTGAGTTTTCTGCACGTTTCATTATTAGGATACCTTGGCAGAACGAACACCTGTGAACGAAAAATACTCTTTATTGCCTTCTTTTGGGTGATAAGTTGGTCTTATGGTTTTCTGGGCATTGATTCAACATCTAATCTCGTTTTTTCTTTTCTAAAGCGTACAGTCTTGTCAAAATGTGGCTTCGCTATAAACCAAGAAACTTGCTAAACACTTGTTACTGAAATGAGAAGTAATTTAGCTTTTCAATATAGACAAAGATCTTATTTAAGAGCTCCTTAATAGAGAGGAATGTTGTATCCATTGGCTCATGTCCCACTGAAGTAACTAACTCTAGTTAACCGTGACGTTGGCACTCCAGTGCACCCAGTACTGTCTTTCCATCACTTTGGAATCTTGATGAAAGTGCTCACCTTCTTCATCATTGATGTAGCCCAAATTTTCCGAGATAAATCAAAATTACCCTTCAAAAAGTACGTTGTGAAGCTCATCATACAGCATAGATTCTTGAAATTATCCTGCATTTTGGACGTAACAGAATTATGGGTAGTTTTCGTTGCCTAAGAAATTAGCAACAACCGCTTTGTATTGTACCGGTCACTCCATCCCACTCGCAGTCATTTTTGATTGGAATCAGACATCAGTTTTCGAACGTCATGTTGGAACGTTATGCTTATGATGGTGAGCCAATTGGCTGCCTAGAATTGGTACGACGTGAGGTGAATCTGTCTGTGGAAACTGGGAGAACCCCATTACGGGGAATTTTGGACATGTCTATTGCTCCAGCAATAGTGAAGTATCAGACAAGATGAAAGATGGCTTCTTCTTCGATCTCTTTGAAATTCGGCAATAAAACATAGTCTAATATTAAATTAAATCTAAAAACATCTGTGATCTTAGATAAATGTGGTGCATCAAATGACACAACAATATTTTAAATAGCTTAAAAACTACAAACGTTAATATTTCTCAGTGACTAAATATTTTCGCAATGAACCTCTGAATTAACAACTTCATACAGTTTCAACGATCAATATCTCTGATGATAGCATCGCACTATATCCATCATCCCCGAAGGCTGCATGCCTGTGTCTGTTTTAATTATTGACTTAAGACATTTTTTATACCTTTTTATTGCCCAAATGTCTGTCAGAATACCATACTTTCTACAATAACTCAGCAAATGAATACATCATGAATACCTCATATTTGGTCATACTTGTGTATTACTTAAGGAATAGTTCACTACTTTGCTGTTGACTTTATTTAAATATAATTGTAACTGATAATGTAAAATCATGGTAATTTAAGAAGTGGCCTATCGCTTATGTTAACTAACACCACTATTGAAAAGAGTGCCGAACGATGACTATCGAGCAGCCATAAATAATTGTGTGGCAACACTTTGACATTCTTTGCCACGTGAGTTTAGCGCGATCGTATCGCTGACGTATTAGAGCACAATCTTTGCCACTGTTGGCATAGTGACTTAGAGTTGTTTATGTTTATCATTTTTTTTCGAGTGTTAAAGTAATAAAAGTTATTCTGAACAACTGCGTATTATTCTGTAGTTCGTGCATACTAGAAAGTCACCACAGTGGTGACCCTGCGAAGAAGACGCAACAACACACACACCAAGTCGAAATAATGACTACACCGACATCAGCAGCGGAAAACAGTTTCGAGGAGGAACAAAGTACGTCGCCTGCCGCAAGCTCTTCCACAGGAGAACATAGAAGTACCCCTATAGGCCAAGGAAATGTCAAACTCCCTGCTTTCTGGACAACGAGGCAACAGCTGTGGTTCACACAGGCGGAATGTATATTTCAACAACGCAAGGTAGCCTGTGATAGTGATAAGCTCAACATTCTGCTTTCACGTCTAGACTTGGAAGTGATAGAAGAAGTGGAAGATACCTTGTCACAACGCAGTTATGCAGCGTCAAAAGAGGCTCTAATACAACGCTACACTTTACCGACAGAACTATGTCTTCAAAAAATCTTCACTGAACAATATGTGGAACAAAAGCTTCCGTCGCAAGTCCTCAGGTCATTAAGCACATTGGCGGGCAGATATGCTGCCAGAACAATCTTTACGGGTACTGTGGCTACATGAACTGCCAGTCAACATCTGCGCCCATCATCGCCGCACAAACAGATGTACCGTTAACGACATTGGCAAAGAAGGCAGACACCATGGCAAATAATTTAATAGAATCTTCTGCTTATGCAACGGTCAATACAAACCACAATAGAAGCACGGGAGTATACAGCAATATAGAGTCAGACACCGTGGATTCCGTTTCAGGCATTACTTCCTCTCATCACCAGCACACATCGTAAGAATCCGTCATAGAACAGTTGGTAGCACAAGTGGCAAAACTTCACGTCTAAGTCTCCAAGCACCAACAACATTTACAAAGCCGTCGCCGGAAAAGACGCAGGAATAACATTCCTCAGAGCCAGTCAGAACATTGGTGCTGGCATCACAAACGCTTCCGCGATTCTGCTCGTCAATGTGCCCAACCCTGCAGCTTCCCAAACTTCGGAGACGGACATTAATGGGTGCGAATGTTCGTCATCAATCTTTTAGGAGCCCGGAGACAGAAGGAAAACGAAACGGTGCTAAGAAAACGATATCTATGGTTAGCAAATCGGACAGACTATTCATCCAATGCTTTACATTCGGAGAGAAGTTTCTGATTGATACAGGTTCAGAGGTTAGTGTGTATCCTAGAAGTAATAGTGATATCCAAAGAATTACGTCACATCACGTGCTCACTGCCGCCAACAACTCTGCAATCCCCACTTATGGTGAGAAACGATTGGCGTTACATCTCGAACCTGATTACAAACTGGTATGGACTTTCATAATAGCACATGTACAGGACCCTATTATTGTTGCAGATTTCTTGCGCAAACATCACGTTGTGCCAGACCTTGTCAATCGACGACTGGTTCCGATACGCAAGGAAAAGACATTGTCTCCCCTCACTTCCGCATAGGGGCAAATGCAGTGCGAAGTGCCCGGTCATTCTAACACTTCCTCCGTGCCAGAACGCGTCGCTACGAATTCGTGCTTACAACAATACGGGACGCACATGAGTGAGCCACGCAAGAAGAAGTTTCTCAAATGCAACGATTCGTTTGTTGTAGGCAATATGACAACATCAAAGGAGGACGCATCTTTTCGCAGCATACTTCAACGCTTTTCAGCAATCACTCGCCCGGCGAACGCCACAAGGAAGTGCTTTCACGAGACACAGCATCACATCCGCACGAAGCCCGGCCAACCAGTTGCATTCCGTCCAAGACGTCTGTCTCCAGAGAATCTACTTGCGGCGCAGGCGGAGTTTGATCGTCTTTTGGCGATAGTTATAGTAACTAGGTCGGACAGTGCGTGGGCTTCACCCATCCATATGGTTCGCAAGAAAGACAGTTCTTGGAGGATATGTGGTGATTATAGGGCACTCAATCCTCGAACAATTCCGGATCGGTATCCTGTTCCCAATGTGATGGATTTCAATTGTAATATCGGCAATGCTCCACCTTCAGTTTGATAGACTGTGCGAAAGCGTACTTACAAATTCCAATGGCACCAGCAGACGTTCAAAAAACTGCAGTGATCACACCGTTTCGCCTGTTTGAATACAACTTTATGCCATTTGGCCTTAGAAACGCGGCCCAGTCTTGGCAGCAGTTTATGCGTAAAGTGCTACGAGAGCTGCCATTTGTTTTTTGCTACATGGACGATGTTTTAGTTTTCTCCTCATCGACGGAAGAACACAAAGAACACCTGCAGCTGCTTTTACAGCGTTTTGAACGCTATGGCATCTTAGTTAACGAGGCAAAGTGTGCATTGGGCAAACAGGCAGTCAAATTTCTCGGATATGTGGTCTCGACAGCAGGTCTGCCACTGCTGCTTGAACGTCTGGAGGCAGTTCAACGGATGCCTCTCCCAATAACGTACAAAGGACTTCGCCGATTCCTCGGCATGCTCAACTACTACCCCAGCCATTTACTTCACCTAGAGACAGCCCAAGAACCACTCGCGGCTCTACTCACAGGAAAAAATACTACAGGAAACTATGTAATACCATGGACATCAGAAGCTGCATATTAGAGCACAATCTTTGCCGCTGTTGGATAGTGACTCAGAGTTGTTTATGTTTATCGTTGTTTTTCGAGTGTTAAAGTAATAAAAGTTATTCTGAACAACTCCGTATTATTCTATAGTTCGAGCATACTAGAAAGTCGCCACAATTGTTTCAGCACTATTCAGTGACAATTGGCTCTCATTTAACACGAGGACACCTCCGCAAAAAATGCTGATTTATTTATTTACGAAAATACTTTCATTTATATTTATTGTGCGTGGTCTGAGCGTAACTGAATGTCTGTAACATTTCTTAATTTAAATACTGTTATAATATATTATTTTAGCGCAAGAAGTGTTCAAGTAGGGTCAAATCATATTGTAGAACTTAAGTAAGACGTCTGTTTGGTGGGGACGGCATTCAGCCAACTGAAAAGCAGACAGTAGAGGAACTCCACTGAGTCAAGTGAAGAGAGACACTTTTTCAAGTGAAGAGCTCAATGGCGCGATACTGAACACTTCTACATTCGTTCTTGAAGAAGGCAGACCAGCTATTCTTTTTAAACGGAGTTGTGCATTGCCCAATTATCTAATGAGGGAGCAGCATGAGGTAAAGGCGTATATAGTGCTGGTTAGAGAGCAAGTACTCAGCAAGAGAAAACCGTTCCCTAGCGTCGCAAGGTACTGCAATCAAACCCTCTTTCGATTTTGATGGAGATACATCAAGAAACGTCTTGCAGAAATACTTCAAATATTTTAATTTCTGGATAAGGCTCCTTCAGACTGTTTCATTATATCAATTTAATGTCCATAGATGCTAGCAGAATATATTCAGATAAATGAATATAATCCTGCACCTGCAACAGACATCGCAATGGGAACAAAATGATTGTGTCTAAAACATTCAATACAACAACAATGCTGTGCTCCATTAAATTATAATGAAATAGTGTACGTTCTTGTGACATTACCTAAAAATTTTCTGCTAAATAATTGCTCTCTAATCTGCATTCCATACGGGCAAATCAATTGCAACTTTTCCTGATGTTGCTCTTACCTTAGGTAATTGGGCTATAAACAGCTCTGTTTAGCAAAAAAATAGATCGATAGTGTCTTAAGGTGGAGGTGCACACATTTGTTTTCATTCCCAACAGCTAGTGTGTTACAAATAACTTGTAGTTGTGATTCTGCGGTCAAATAGTCTATGCATCAGCTAGAATTGCAAATCAGTAAAATAAACAGACATATTAAAAAGTGAATAATTTTAAAAAGGGTTATATTCTAATGTCTGTACTTGAAGTACATGAGAGGGAAATACATTCAATAATGTTTGTTGAAGACAGTACATCTAAAATAAACAGAATAAGGTCCTACGATATCTAATTACAATACAGACAGAAAATAACCTTATCAAATTAAGTAAGTGTGGCGAAAAGAACGTGGTGAGAATGGTAGCAGAACCCCCAACTAAATAGTCATCCAAGATGCTCGAAAATTAAATCCACTTCGTGATGACAATGCACGAAATATACTTCGCGAAAACAGACATAATGTCTTATGGGATAACAGCAATCAGTGATTTTATAATGTTACTTAAAATCCGTCTTGATTGCAAATTTTTTATTATTCATATGACCGGTTTCGGTTCATTCAGAACCATCTTCAGATCTGATATTTCAGTTACAGGAGTAACCCGTCCAAATCCAGCAACTTTCACATGTGACGTAGCATGTGACTGAAATATCAGATCTAAAGATGGTTCTGAAAGAACCGTAACCGGTCATATGAATAATAAAAAATTTGCAATCAAGACGGATTTTAAGTAACACGAAATATACGCCAGCTCAAAATAATTCCGAATTCTGTATAATTTACACAATAACATATGAGAGACAACGAGCAAAAACACACACTCTTTCTGTTCTCAGTTCCGTATTGCAACTGGAAAAAGTTTGAGTTCTGCACTGGAGCACATTCAGATGTTGCACATGCTAATTCTCTCCAAAACTTGAAGTATTGTACTGGCCATTCACCGCCCAGCATCCGTCACCCACTCATCCAAAAAACGCACTATCTCACCGGCAGGTCTGCCTTCTTCAAGAACAAACGTAAAATTGTCCAGCATCGCTCGCTTGAGCTCTTCACTCGAAAAGTGTCCGCCTCCTGTTGACTTCAGTAATGATGCGCCTTTCTCTGCTTCTCCACTGTCTGAAGGCTGTTGTCACTAAAATTCATTGTTCTTTAAGTTCTACAGACGTAATTTGATTCAACTTGACTACTTCCCAGGGTAAACTAATATATTACACCAATATGTAAATGTAGAAATGTTATACACATTGTCATACTCAGACTATGCAGGAGAAATATAAATAAAGGTTTGTTCGTAAATAAATAAGTCAACGTTCTTGCATAAGTGCACTCACATTAAATGACAACAAACTGTCCTTCAACATTTTTTAAACAATTACTTACATGTGATGTTAGTATCGTCTTCTGGCACTCTTTACAATAGTAGTGTCAGCTAACACATGTGGTTGACTGCTTTTTACATTACCATTATTTTATATTAGCAATTGTAACCAGTCTTTAAATAAATATCTGGCAAAATTAGAAACATATTCATTAAGCAAATATGACAAGATATGAAGTGTTCATACTGCATTAATTTTGTGTGTTATTGTGGAGAATACGATGCACTGACAAATATTTGCATAGTAAAAAAGATGTAGAAGCCATAATACGTCAATAAATAAAATAGATACAGATACATAGCCTTCAGGGATGATAGCTATAGTGCAATGCTATCATCTGAGCTATTATTTGTTGATATCGCATGAAATATTTAAAGGCTATTAATGGTAAGATTCATTGTGAAAATGTTTAGTCACTGTGAAATATTAACGTCTGTAGTCTTAAAGGTACTGAAAATATTTTTTGTGTCATTGGGTACATCTCATTTTCCTGAGATTCCTGATGTGTTCAGTTTTGCTCTATTATTTAACTGTGATTTAGTACAGAATTTATAAGAACTGTAAGTAGCTATATTTCAGACTGTTTGGTATTGCTGGTGCGTCAGTGGCCCTCTTAAGGGAGCGACTGCTGTCCAGGTTTTCAGGTTTTACCTGCTTCCTGTTACTCGCTTCACGTCTCTGCACCTGAGCTGGACCATACCAGTCACTCTGCTGGACTATCCGTCAGGCCATTCCACCCAGCGTTCTTCTGCACAAATGAATTCACCCCCTTCATACCAATTCTAATTGGTCAAATAAATCGCCTACGTGCCTATTACATTACAAACTGTATATCACTATTTCGACAAAGACACCTTTTTAAAAATTCTGTTTGTTAATTATAAAGGGAAGTTTGTTAGTATCTCTGACATAACCAAGAAAGCACACTTTGGATTTCAGAGGTTTCTTAAACTTAAAACAAAGTATGCACATTCACTCCTATGAATAAATCTTTCCTGTGAGACTGAAGATGTGCACTGGATTCCAATATTGCAATATTGCCACCTCTCCAATATTCATTGCTGCTCTCTGTTTGATGTCTTTGACTATGTAGGAACCAATGGAAGAGAGTAATGGTGGTCGCATCTACTAGAACTTAATAGAAACTAATGGATATGAACCAGAATGTAAAAAAAGTGCTGAAAAATTCAAACAATATTGAATGGCCAGAAAATTTCAGGGCCACAAAGTTCAATTTTGGTTCTACTTCTATTCCTTACCTGTATGTATTACCTTCCACTTAAACATTTAACAACCAGAATTGGTTCTTTTTACAGGTGATACTAGTGCCATAATAAATTCCATTAAAGAGAAAGCCATAGAAGAGCTCTTAATGATATTTTTTAAAGAATTATTAAACGCTTCTCTGAAAATGGACTCTCCCTAAAGTTTGGGAAAACTCACTATGGTAATTTTTTTATTGTTTTTGTGATGTCTTCAGTTGCTATTCCCTCTATTTGATGTATGACTGTGCAATTTTGGCCTGTACAATTTCAGATATCTGAAACAGAAGCATTATACATTGGGTACTTTAGTCTCACTCATAAATGTAACTCAGGAACAAGTCAAACCTAAGATATACTAGGAGGATTATAACTTACTTTATGAACGATTCTGCAATGGTGAATTATGCCATGTATGTCTTTGCTCTTTAGGCTGCATGTAATTGTCACAAACTAATTTAGAAATAGTTTTCCGCGATTTTAGGAGCATCTTATTTTTGGGCAGTTGTTTCCAAACTCGTATATATTGATATATATATATATATATATATATATATATATATATATATATATATATATATAGTCGAAGTTTTAATGTACTTGCACTAGGAATATTATAATTATTTTACAGAATTTTTTGGTTTCAGTATATATGTCTTTGTCCTCAATTACATTTATTTGTCATTGATCATTGCTATAAATATGACTGTCTGTAATTCCCTTAAAACAAATTATAAATATTTGTTCTGTTATTGTGGGAGCATGTCATTTTTGAATAGTTGCTTGAGTTGATCATAGTACTCTAATGAAATAGTAGAAAAACCACAAAAATCGAGTAAAGTCTTCATGACCTGCTTCCGCATTACAGTCATATTTATTAATGAGTATAGCGATAATTATACATTATATGGCTGTATAACACTTCGTTATAGAGCTGGTTAAAATTTGTCTAGAAATTTTCCACTTCACAGATCTATTTCTTCATTAGAAACTTTGAATGGCCTTTTAGAAGGATGTAAGTTTCAGTTTCTTCTATTACATCCATGAATTTACCTTTCTGTAACTTTTGTTATATTTGTAGTGATTCATCAGTGTTAGATATTTTGTGGTTGTGTCTTTTAAGTGTGAAGCAAAGGTCGATAAGCTATTGCTGCTTGTTGTCGTGTGTTCTTCAGATTGTGTGCTAACTTTCTTTCCTGTTCATCTAATATAAAAGTTTGAGTATTCTACACAGTTAATTTTGTAAATTCCTGATGGGGGAAAGGCTCTGATTTCCGTAGTATATGTCTCAATAATCGTTGTAGATTGTTAGTGATCCTGTACCTAGTGTTAAATAGTTGAAGGAGATGAAAATTTGATTGTTAAGGGGAACTGGAACTCAATAGTAGGAAAAGAAAGAGAAGGTTGGCAGACATGATATTGCGAGAAGAATTTGACAAAGATCTAAAAGATCTAAATCGAAACAAGACCCCGAGAGTAGACGATATTCCGTCAGAATACCTTTGGGAGAGCCAGCAGTGACAAAACTCTTCCACCCAAGATGTATGAGACAGGTGAAATACTCTCAGGCTTGAAGAAGAATGTAGTAATTCCAATTACAAAGAAATCAGTTGCTGACAGATGTAATAATTACCAAACTATAAGTTTAATAAGTCATGGCTGCAAAATACTAACACGACTTTTTTTACAGAAGGATGATAACACTGATAGAAGCCGACCTCGGGGAAGATCAGTTTGCATTCTGGTGAAATGTGGAACACGCGAGGCAATACTGACCCTACGACCTATCTTAGAAGATAGATTAAGGAAAGGCCCACATATATTCATAGCATTTGTAGACTTACGGAAATCCTTTGGCAATGTTGACTGGACCACTCTCTTTGAAAGTCGGGAGGCAGCAGGGGTAAAATACAAGTAACGAAGGGCTATTTACAACTTGTACAGAAACTAGATGCAGCTATAAGAGTCGAAGGGCATGAAAGGGAAGCAGTGGTTGAAAAGTGAGTCAGGCAGGATTGTAGTTTATCCTCAACATTATTCTATACGTACATTTAACAAGCAGTAAAGGAAACCAAAGAAAAATTTGGAATAGAAATTAAAGTTCAGGGGGAAAAAATAAAAACGTTGAGGTTTGCCGATGACACTGTAATTCTGTAATTTCACCATATCCAACACATTTTCGATTGGCGACAAGGTTGGTGATCTGGCGGTAAAGGAACAAAGGCTGATATCCTGTGACACCAAGAAGTCACGTGTTCATGCAGCAACATGTGGTCGTGTATTTGTCTTGCTGAAAAATGGCGTCTGGAGTGTTGTGCAGAAAGGCTCCAGACGGCTGCAGGTCATCAATGGTGTCTGTTCTTTCGGACATATCCGAAAGAACAGACACCATATCCATATAGTATATAGTTCTGGAAATACCGGCCATGATCTTCTTCTGTGCGGATGCACACATATTCCCCGAACTCTTACGGGACTTGGTAAGAATGTCTTCCACGAGTAATGAGTGTGTTCGGGTGGGACACTACGAATGTAGTGAGTGGATATACAAGGTGAGAATGTGGGTCTCGCGGGGGGCGTGCGCGAGATGTCCCTGCAGTCACGCTATCCTCGGGCCCTCGGTGGCTCAGATGGATAGAGCGTCTGCCGTGTAAGCAGGAGATCCCGGGTTCGAGCCCCGGTCGGAGTACACATTTTCACCTGTCCCCGTTGATATATATGTCAACAATCGTTAGCAGCTGAAGGTATTCATATAATTCTAATTTCTTAGGGGATGGTCTGATGACACGACCTGGCCCATCTCGTCGTGTTCTACTGCCTTCCACGAACCATTCTGTACTCACCCACTGTACTGCCGAAACGCCTCATCCCACATGAGCAGCAATTCCCTGGATGGATGCATCACATTTCCTCATGTCAATAATGTTCCCTATTTCAAACTCGCTGATTTTGATGGTACGGTTAGCGCACTCTTCCTTCTGCAAGATATCCTGGACGTCTGCTCAAGTCACACTGATCGACTACCGGTACCTTCGGTTTATAGCGACAACGAGAGCTGCAGCGCCATTTTACCGACAGCTGGTGTTGCGTTGACCTCGAACCCGTGGGCCGACATGGCTGGAATGCTAATCGTTTTGCGGACCTCACCAATGTTCATATCCTATGAATACGACTGTTCTATCTCTAGTCATTCATGGTGTTCTGTTTATTCTGACCATGACTGTAGTTTGCAGAAACTCGGGGTGGGTTGGGATTCTCTATCAGAGTTGGATAGTAAATGTAACAACCCACATCTGGCAGTAAGAGCTTATATACTCTTGTACATTTACATACAGGATATGGAAATAAGTCAGGAAAATTGAGAAATACAGGGAAAACGGAAAAAACAGAAAATCGTGAAAATACGGAAAAATGGTAAAAAAGTGTAAAAAAGGGTAAAACCCGGATACAAAATATTGTACTGGATATCTATATTTATACAGAGGAAGTAGTTGAAATTTGGGGCATAAAGAGAATATGAAAGTGTCCGGAGATCTCTAGGACACTTTTTTATAAGGTTACAAGTTTGTACCAAGGAAGTAAACTATTAGAATCACAGCACAATCTGCTCCCAAAATGACAGAGATCCGAGCTAAAGATTGAAGAATTTGCAGACTACTTGAAAAACAATGTAGTTTGTTATTTATACAGAGGGAGTAGTTGAAATTTTCCGCATAAACACTGAGCATACAGTTAGTTCCAAAGGAAAGTATACGTAGTTATCTGTATGAAATAAAAGACATTGTTATAAATATATGTTTACATGTAAATAGGTGCTAATACTAATTGCACAATTACGTAATGGTTAATCCAATCGCCGTCATTATCGATTAAGCTTGGCACCTTTTTGGCATGCTTTTCACGAGATTTTCTGCATATTCTCTCGGAAATGATCTCCATATCGTCCTGATTTGATATGACAGTTGCTTCAATTAATATATCGGCTTTCCTTTAAGCTTCATGTTAATAACCGCGCTGAATTAGCCGAGCAGTCTCAGGCGGTGCAGTCATGGACTGTGCGGCTGGTCCCGGCAGAGGTTCGAGTCCTCCCTCGGGCATGGGTGTGTGTGTTTGTCCTTAGGATAATTTACGTTAAGTAGTGTGTAAGCTTAGGGACTGATGACCTTAGCAGTTAAGTCCCATAAGATTTCACACACATTTTTTTCATGTTAATATACGACAAAACATTTTCGATCGGATTTGCATCCGGAGACATTGCAGGCCAATCCATCGTGGACACTCCGTTGCCTTGTTTCCACGCTGTATCTACACCTACATCTATACTCCGCAAGCCACCCAACGGTGTGTCGCGGAGGGCACTTTACGTGCCACTGTCATTACCTCCCTTTTCTGTTCCAGTCGCGTATGGTTCGCTGGAAGAACGACTGTCTGAAAGCCTCCGTGCGCGCTCGAATCTCTCTAATTTTACATTCGTGAACTCCTCGGGAGGTATAAGTAGGGGGAAGCAATATATTCGATACCTCATCCAGAAACGCACCCTCTCGAAACCTGGACAGCAAGCTACACCGCGATGCAGAGCGCCTCTCTTGCAGAGTCTGCCACTTGAGTTTGCTAAGCATCTCCGTAACGCTATCACGGTTACCAAATAACCCTGTGACGAAACGCGCCGCTCTTCTTTGGATCTTCTCTATCTCCTCCGTCAACCCGATCTGGTACGGATCCCACACTGATGAGCAATACTCAAGTATAGGTCGAACGAGAGCTTTGTAAGCCACCTCCTTTGTTGATGGACTACATTTTCTAAGGACTCTCCCAATGAATCTCAACCTGGTACCCGCCTTACCAACAACTAATTTTATATGGTCATTCTACTTCAAATCTTTCCGCACACATACTCCCAGATATTTTACAGAAGTAACTGCTACCAGTGTTTGTTCCGCTATCATATAATCATACAATAAAGGATCCTTCTTTCTATGTATTCGCAATACATTACATTTGTCTATGTTAAGGGTCAGTTGCCACTCCCTGCACCAAGTTCCTATCCGCTGCAGATCTTCCTGCATTTCGCTATAATTTTCTAATGCAGCAACTTCTCTGTATACTACAGCATCATCCGCGAAAAGCCGCATGGAACTTCCGACACTATCTACTAGGTCATTTATATATATTGTGAAAAGCAATGGTCCCATGACACTCCCCTGTGGCACGCCAGAGGTTACTTTAACGTCTGTAGACGTCTCTCCATTGATAACAACATGCTGTGTTCTGTTTGCTAAAAACTCTTCAACCCAACCACACAGCTGGTCTGATATTCCGTAGGCTCTTACTTTGTTTATCAGGGGACAGTGCGGAACTGTATCGAATGCCTTCCGGAAGTCAAGGAAAATAGCATCTACCTGGGAGCCTGTATCTAATATTTTCTGGGTCTCATGAACAAATAAAGCGAGTTGGGTCTCACACGATCGCTGTTTCCGGAATCCATGTTGATTCCTACAGAGTAGATTCTGGGTTTCCAAAAACGACATGATACGCGAGCAAAAAACATGTTCTAAAATTCTACAACAGATCGACGTCAGAGATATAGGTCTATAGTTTTGCGCATCTGCTCGACGACCCTTCTTGAAGACTGGGACTACCTGTGCTCTTTTCCAATCATTTGGAACCTTCCGTTCGTCTAGAGACTTGCGGTACACGGCTGTTAGAAGGGGGGCAAGTTCTTTCGCGTACTCTGTGTAGAATCGAATTGGTATCCCGTCAGGTCCAGTGGACTTTCCTCTGTTGAGTGATTCCAGTTGGTTTTCTATTCCTTGGACACTTATGCAACTGACAGTAGCACTCAGTTTGCCCCGTTCGAACCAAACGCATCAGAAGGCTAAATATACAATTATGAATATAAATAAGTGACGCTTCCGATATTTTGCACCCATTTTAAACTGCAACCAACAAAACATTCAACTGTGACACTGTCTATCTATACACCGTGCAAAAGCGCACTGATTACAGATTCCAGACTACTACCAGATATTTCGCTGCGGGCCTTACATTTAAAATCATGGCTCACACTTTCTTATGCAACTGACTGTATGTGGGAGGTATGTGACCTCACACAGATACACTTAGAAATAAAAAAAGCAGCACACAGACAGAGTAATAGGAATATGTTGTAGAGAGGGACTGTATGTCCTTAATGTAACCACTGGATACAGGAGAGGGAATGACACTACAAATGCGTTAATAGAGAGAAGACGGTGCATTCTAGAGAGACATAGTAACAAAACGAAATTGTCATATTCCCAATAGTTCTGTGTGTGTGTGTGTGTGTGTGTGTGTGTGTGTGTGTGTGAAGAACCAGTAATAATATTCCCAATCCTCATCACAGCTAAAAAAACTGATTTTTTAAAAATTACCTAGCAGCATTTTTACAACACGGGTTGGGTTGGGGTTGGGTTGTTTGGGGAAGGAGACCAGACGGCGAGGTCATCGGTCTCATCGGATTAGGGAAGGATGTCGGCCGTGCCCTTTCAAAGGAACCATCCCGGCATTTGCCTGGAGCGATTTAGGGAAATCATGGAAACCCTAAATCAGGATGGCCGGACGCGGGATTGCACCGTTGTCCTCCCGCATGCGAGTCCAGTGTGCTAAACACTGCCGGCCGGCGTGGCCGTGCGGTTCTAGGCGCTACAGCCTGGAGCCGAGCGACCGCTACGGTCGCAGGTTCGAATCCTGCCTCGGGCATGGATGTGTGTGATGTCCTTGGGTTAGTTAGGTTTGGGTAGTTCTAAGTTCTAGGCGACTGATGACCTCAGAAGTTCAGTCGCATAGTGCTCAGAGCCATTTGAACCATTTTTTTGCTAACCACTGCGCCACCTCGCTCGGTTTTACAATACGTTCCCAGCTATAAGATTCTACTGTGACGTAAACTGTAGGCATCCATTCGGTCTCCAAACTATTAGCTCTATACATAGGAATGTAGCGTGGAAAAAAAAGTTTCTGACGTGCGCTAAGTTTTCTTACCTTCGGTCGTTTTATTATTGTGGAATGTAATTTGTACAGCACCCTTTATTTGCATTCTGAATGCTGCGGTATTCTCTCCACATACATGGGAGCTGCAAGTCACTTGTATTTGGAATTGTGCTGTATTTTGATGTATTGTAAAGTGACATGATTCCCTCAACGCAGAGTGATACACGTGGATCACTTGTCGAATCTAGTACAAACGAAATCACGATAAGTTGCACAAGCATGGGCAGCATGCATTTTATCTGCGTTACTTAGACTACCACCTAATACTGTTTGTCGGTGTTTGTCTAATGTTTTTAAACCATTTATCTCACTTTTAACGATTCTTTCGATTGCTCCCTTTGGCAGTGTCAGTTGCGGAAAATATACAGCTCTCAGCACATATGTAACTGACTACTTAGGAAGAGAGTTAACAAACTGGAGAGAGAGAGAGAGAGAGAGAGAGAGAGAGAAATCTGGAGATACTGTGAGTTCGAGTGCTGACCATGTCTCACCGCTAGTGTGTGGAAGGTTAGGTATGCTACTATTGAATTGACAAGGTCTCTCGATAGCTCTATCTGCCAGTCTACAAATTCCTGCCACAGACCTATGTGTAACATTTCATCATCATGCATCATTAATTTTAAAATAAGCAATTACTCTTGTTTTAAAGAGGATCTGGACAACATTAATTGCTTTTTCTCCCATAGTATGCATTTTGCTTTATAAAGTAACACTATGCGTGCAAAAAAAAAATTACGTCACACCTAACTTCTGGCCATTTGGCATCCACATCACAGTACACACACACACACACACACACACACACACACAATAGCGTAACTGGATTGCAAGTACATCCACACTTAAAGCCTATGACCACAAGTGCTGCCATCTTGGGTCTTTACTCAGAGGCTTTTCCTACTGGTATGAATAATCGACTAGGCTGCGTTTGACAGGCGGGAGTCTAATGCAAAATGTTATCTCTATGTCTATAATTGTAACTACTCAACGTGAAAATCGATTACACAAACTCGTGCTGTAGGTGTACAGAAACATTTATGAACACTTCTCGCAGAGTGCTACTGGTACGATATTTGGGTTTTTAACATATTTTAGCACATGCCAGAGCTTACTTACGCATTGATGCAGACATTCAGATTTTTCTCCAAATAGCGAGCAGTGCACACAGGCTCTTGGGCGAGCTGTGTGTGATAGCTATTGCCCGCTGTTACTGGACGTTGTGCAGTGGTCTTGTTGGTGTAGTACAAATTATTCCTACCGCCGTTCCTTACCATTATTGTGGAAGCAGTGCATACTGTGATAGCTACCAAACTCTGAGCAATACTTGATGCTTACACATGCCATTAATGGCTTCTAAACTAGCAGACATCTGCAAAGACGCATTAGTAAAATATGTATGGAATTCTTTGAACAGAGCTGACAGTGCTATCTGAGGCATAGGTGGGACTAGCAGATAATGGACGTGGCGCACTGCAGGTGTCAAAGCGTTGGCAAAATCTTCTTCTCTTTTGTAACTGGATATGTTGCATTCCACCACTGTCCGTGTGATGGACCAGCGTGCGTACATGTCCTGAAATACAATCCTATATTTAAGAACAGTGGTGGGAGTGGGGTAAGATAGTGTCACCTATGCACAGCTGCGAGTTGGTGCCGTCCTGCCTAAAAGCACGTGACTATGTAACTATTGGCTGAAATAAACAAAGGAAAACGATTTTCTGCTACAAATGAGTGGTGTTTTGGCCCCAAAAAGTAATTCCAGTCTGAGACGTGCCAGCAACAACATCAACAGTACTGATGGCTTCAGCAGAGATGAAGTGATAAAATGGAAATAGTTATGATGGCGGTTCATCAGCGACTAAAAATTGAGTCCAGTATGCGGCCAGCGATCCTACAGGTATGTATTTAAGGTGATTCTTTCTCCATGCTGGTCCGTTTTCGTTATAGCTGGCATCTGATGGTTCATTTCTTCTTCTTCTTCTTCTTCTTCTTCTTCTCTTCTAGATCTGATGGATGCATGCAGTTGGGTTGCACCTGCATCAACTCCTCATGACCTACCATGATGATGATGTATCCATTGCACAATCATGATCTGTTCAAGATATATTTGTCACACCTGCAGACACCACCACGGCCTCATCTGTCATCATCAGCATGGTAAGGACTGGTGACACCAGCTCACTTGCCAACCCAGCCACATTCTCACGCTCTGGACTATCTCACAGTCATAATGGACTTTCGTTCCTAAATACACTCAATGATAATACTGGTATTGTGTTGACCTGCAGGATACGATATTACAAGACATCACGGCAAATAACATTGTGATAGAGACTCGTTGACCTTATTCAGATGCTGCTAATTTCGTATGTAATAAAAAATGGCTACAAATTATTACAGATGGCTGCACATATCTTTTTTATACACAACAGTTATCCATTTTTATTTTCTTTGTATTTTATTGTATACCGATTAGGTTCCTTTCAGATTACGCTGATACAATAGCTCCCTACTTAGCACTCATATACAACCGCTCGCTCACCGATAGATCTGTACCTACAGACGGGAAAATTGCGCAGGTCGCACCAGTGTTTAAGAAGGGTAGTAGGAGTAATCCATCTAACTACATACCCATATCATTGACGTCGGTTTGCAGTAGGGTTTTGGAGCATATACTGTATTCAAACATTATGAATCACCTCGAAGGGAACGATCTATTGATACGTAATCAGCATGGTTTCAGAAAACATCGTTCTTGTGCAACGCAGCTAGCTCTTTATTCGCACGAAGTAATGGCCGCTATCGACAGGGGATCTCAAGTTGATTCCGTATTTCTAGATTTCCGGAAAGCTTTTGACACCGTTCCTCACAAGCGACTTCTAATCAAGCTGCGGGCCTATGGGGTATCGTCTCAGTTGTGCGACTCGATTCGTGATTTCCTGTCAGGAAGGTCGCAGTTCGTAGTAATAGACGGCAAATCATCGAGTAAAACTGAAGTGATATCAGGTGTTCCCCAGGGAAGCGTCCTGGGACCTCTGCTGTTCCTGATCTATATAAATTACCTGGGTGACAATCTGAGCAGTTCTCTTGGGTTGTTCGCAGATGATGCTGTAATTTACCGTCTAGTAAGGTCATCCGAAGACCAGTATCAGTTGCAAAGCGATTTAGAAAAGATTGCTGTATGGTGTGGCACGTGGCAGTTGACGCTAAATAACGAAAAGTGTGACGTGATCCACATGAGTTCCAGAAGAAATCCGTTGGAATTCGATTACTCGATAAATAGTACAATTCTCAAGGCTGTCAATTCAGCTAAGTACCTGGGTGTTAAAATTACGAACAACTTCAGTTGGAAAGACCACATAGATAATATTGTGGGGAAGGCGAGACAAAGGTTGCGTTTCATTGGCAGGACACTTAGAAGATGCAACAAGTCCACTAAAGAGACAGCTTACACTACATTCGTTCGTCCTCTGTTAGAATATTGCTGCGCGGTGTGGGATCCTTACCAGGTGGGATTGACGGAGGACATCGAAAGGGCGCATAAAAGGGCAGCTCGTTTTGTATTATCACGTAGTAGGGGAGAGAGTGTGGCAAATATAATACGCGAATTGGGATGGAAGTCATTGCCGCAAAGACGTTTTTCGTCGCGGCGAGATCTATTTACGAAATTTCAGTCACCAACTTTCTCTTCCGAATGCGAAAATATTTTGTTGAGCCCAACCTACATAGGTAGGAATGATCATCTAAATAAAATAAGAGAAATCAGAGCTCGAACAGAAAGGTTTAGGTGTTCGTTTTTCCCGCGCGCTGTTCGGGAGTGGAATGGTAGAGAGATAGTATGATTGTGGTTCGATGAACCCTCTGCCAAGCACTTAAATGTGAATTGCAGAGTAGTCATGTAGATGTAGATGTGATGGACATGTGTACACTCCTAACGTCTATAATCGATGTAGACGACAGAGAATTATGTTGATTAACGTTGCTCAAGACATATCATCTCAAATAAACGGGAAATGGTCCTACAATATTTAGTTAAAATACAGACAGAAAATATGCTTATGAAATGCAGTAAAGTTACGTTGAGAGCTTTACAAGGATGGTAGCAGAAATCTGAAACTACATTGTAATCAAAGATACACAATAACTAAATCAGTTTTGTAATCACAATACACGAAACATTCACCAGCTCACAACAGTTCAGAGTTCAACCATGATGATTTACAGATTATCAGACGCAGTAAAAAGAATAGTAACTAATACCCTGTCTATTCTCAGTTCCGTAATACAAGCAGAAAAAGTCAGAGTACTACACTGGAGATTTTTCTGTTTAGAAAAAGTGACAAAAAGCAGATTACAGAGTACCTGAGGACTCAACACAAACGTTTTGTCTCAAGTACAGATAGCGTTGAGGATCAATGGACAAAGTTCAAAACCATCGTACAATATGCGTTAGATGAGTATGTGCCAAGCAAGATCGAAAGAGATGGAAAAGAGCCACCGTGGTACAACAATCGAGTTAGGAAACTGCTGCGGAAGCAAAGGGAACTTCACAGCAAACATACACATAGCCAAAGCCTTGCAGGCAAACAAAAATTACGCGAAGCGAAATATAGTGTGAGGAGGGCTATGCGAGAGGCGTTCAATGAATTCGAAAGTAAAGTTCTATGTACTGACTTGACAGAAAATCCTAAGAAATTTTGGTCTTATGTCAAAGCGGTAGGTGGATCAAAACAAAATGTTCAGACACTCTGTGACCAAAATGGTACTGAAACAGAGGATGACAGACTAAAGGCCGAAATACTAAATGTCTTTTTCCAAAGCTGTTTCACAGAGGAAGACTGCACTGTAGTTCTTTCTCTAGATTGACGCACAGATGACAAAATGGTAGATATAGAAATAGACGACAGAAGGATAGAGAACAATTAAAATCGCTCAAAAGGAGAAAGGCCGCTAGACCTGATGGGATACCAGTTCGATTTTACACAGAGTACGCGAAGGAACTTGCCCCCCTTGTTGCAGCGGTGTACCGTAGGTCTCTAGAAGAGCGTAGCGTTCCAAAGGATTGGAAAAGGGCACAGGTCATCCCCGTTTTCAAGAAGGGACGTCGAACAGATGTGCAGAACTATAGACCTATATCTCTAACGTCGATCAGTTGTAGAATTTTGGGACACGTATTATGTTCGAGTATAATGACTTTTCTGGAGACTAGAAATCTACTCTGTAGGAATCAGCATGGGTTTCGAAAAAGACGGTCGTGTGAAACCCAGCTCGCGCTATTCGTCCACGGGACTCAGAGGGCCATAGACACGGGTTCACAGGTAGATGCCGTGTTTCTTGACTTCCGCAAGGCGTGTGATACAGTTCCCCCACAGTCGTTTAATGAACAAAGTAAGAGCATATGGACTATCAGACCAATTGTGTGATTGGATTGAAGAGTTCCTAGATAACAGAACGCAGCATGTCATTCTCAATGGAGAGAAGTCTTCCGAATAAGAGTGATTTCAGGTGTGCCGCAGGGGAGTGTCATAGGACCGTTGCTATTCACAATATACATAAATGACCTTGTGGATGACATCGGAAGTTCACTGAGGCTTTTTGCAGCTGATGCTGTGGTGTATCGAGAGGTTGTAACAATGGAAAATTGTACTGAAATGCAGGAGGATCTGCAGCGAATTGACGCATGGTGCAGGGAATGGCAATTGAATCTCAATGTAGACACGTGTAATGTGCTGCGAATACATAGAAAGATAGTTGCCTTATCATTTAGCTACAAAATAACAGGTCAGCAACTCGAAGCAGTTAATTCCATAAATTATCTGGGAGTACGCATTAGGAGTGATTTAAAATGGAATGATCATATAAAGTTGATCGTCGGTAAAGCAGATGCCAGACTGACATTCATTGGAAGAATCCTAAGGAAATGCAATCCGAAAACAAAGGAAGTAGGTTACAGAACGCTTGTTCGCCCACTGCTTGAATACTGCTCAGCAGTGTGGGATCCGTACCTGATAGGTTTGATGGAAGAGATAGAGAGGATCCAACGGAGAGCAGCGTTACAGGATCGTTTAGTAATCGCGAAAGCGCTACGGAGATGATAGATAAACTCCAGTGGAAGACTCTGCAGGAGAGACGCTCAACATGATCACTTCTCAGACTAAACTAATATATAACTTCAATATTTAAATGAAGAACTGTCATAAACATTCGGTTGAACATAGATCATTTACAACAGATTTAAGACTTAGTTGGTTCATAAATAAATAAGCCAGCATCCTCGCGCAAGTGTGGTCACAATAAATAACAACGAATTGTCGTTAAATTTTGTTTAAACAATTACTGATACTTTTTTGACATAAGCGTCTTTTGGTTCTCATTTCAATGGTGGAATCCGCTAACATATGCAATTGACCACTTTTAAAGTAGCACAGGTTTTTAATAGCACTTTCAGTCAACATTTAAATAAAGTTACTTGCAAAATAGTAAACTGTTCATTAAATAACTAAACAATTAGGACAATGTTTGAGCAATTCATGACGTATTCGTTAGTTGTGTAACTGTGGAGCCTGCTATGTTCTGACAAACATTTGCGTAATAAAAAAGGTATAAAAACGCCGTAAGTAAGAAATAAAACAGATACGTAGCATTCAGACGTGATAGTTATTGTGCAATGCTATCATCTGAGATAATGTGTGCTGAAATGGCACGAAACGTTTAAAAGTTGTTAATTCAGATGTTCACTGTGGAAATGTTGGTCACTGTGAACTATTAACGTCTCTAAAGATGAAACTTCCTGGCAGATTAAAACTGTGTGCCCGACCGAGACTCGAACTCGGGACCTTTGCCTTTCGCGGGCAAGTGCTAAGCCATGTCTCCGCAATATCCTTTCTTTCAGGAGTGCTAGTTCTGCAAGGTTCGCAGGAGAGCTTCTGTAAAGTTTGGAAGGTAGGAGACGAGGTACTGGCAGAAGTAAAGCTGTGAGTACCGGGCGTGAGTCGCGCTTCGGTAGCTCAGTTGGTAGAGCACTTGCCCACGAAAGGCAAAGGTCCCGAGTTCGAGTCTCGGTCGGGCACAAAGTTTTAATCTGCCAGGAAGTTTCATATCAGCGCACACTCCGCTGCAGAGTGAAAATCTCATTCTGGTCTCTAAAGATGTTGAAAATATTGTTGTGTCACAGGATGAGCCTCATTTTTCTGAGATCACAAGTGTGTACAAATTTGCTGTAATAGTTGACTGTAAATTACCATAGATTGTCAAAGGGCTGCCAGAAACCATCTTTTAGCTTGTCTGACACTCCACCATTTTTAACGCATCATCTGCTGAAAGGCCATGCTAGCAACATCCGTCCAAATTCCCAGCTTTGGCATTTACCCATTTCCGTCGAGGCGCTCCTTGTCTCTGCACTGAGCTCGCTTCGTTCCGCTGACTCGTACCCAACCAAGCAAGGAAACTCAGCTCTCCTTACAAGGGAACCTCCCCATCGCACCCCCCTCAGATTTAGTTATAAGTTGGCACAGTGGATAGGCCTCGAAAAACTGAACACAGATCAACTGAGAAAACAAGAAGAAGTTTTGTGAAACTGTGAAAAAATAAGCAAAATATACAAACTGAGTAGTTCACGGGAAGATATGCAATATCAAGGACATAAAAAATGCAGGACCGCTGTGGTCTCGTGGTAACGTGAGCAGCTGCTGAGAGTGTGAGCTCAGGAGCGGCGTGGTCCAGTGGTAGCGTGAGCAGCTGCAGTTGGTTCAAATCTTCCATCGAGAGAAAATTTTAATTTTTTATTTTCAGTTTATGTGACAAACTCTCATGTTTTCATCACTTTTTTGGGAGTGATTATCACATCCGCAAGAAAACGTAAATCGGGCAAGGTAGAAGTTTCTTTTTACCCATTCGCCAAGTGTACAAGTTAGGTGGGTCGACAACATATTCCTGTCATGTGACGCACATGCCGTCACCAATGTCGTATAGAATATATCAGACATGTTTTCCTGTGGAGGAATCGGTTGACCTATGACCCTGCGATCAAATGTTTTCTGTTCCCATTGAGAGAGGCACGTCCTTTCGTCTACTAATCGCACGGTTTTGCGATGCGGTCGCAAAACACAGACACTAAACTTATTACAGTGAACAGAGGCGTCAGTGAGCGAACGGACAGATAATAACTATGCAAAAATAAAGAAAGTAAAATTTTCACTCGAGGGAAGACTTGAACCAACTGCAGCTGCTCACGCTACCACTGGACCACGCCGCTCCTGAGCTCACACTCTCATGATGTTGCCTATGTTGTCCATGGACTACTCAGTTTGTATATTTTGCTTATTTTTTCACAGTTCCACACAACTTCTTCCTGTTTTCTCAATTGATCTGTGTTCAGTTTATCAAGGCCTATCCACTGTGCCAACTTATAACTAAATCTGAGGGGGGTGCGATGGGGAGGTTCCCTTGTTAGTACTAGCCCTATGTGTACGAACAACTTGCCTATATACTCGCAACGTTACAGTGCCGATGAACCTAGTGGGCACACGCCTGTGAGGACCCCAGCTGGTGGACAAATGTGTCACCGATCCCATCAGAGATGTTCTCTTGTGTAGCAAGGTGTTGGACTGTGATCCGTCGATCACCTCAGATGAGAGTGTTCACACGCTCTAAAGTTTCAAGCGTCATTGCTGTGTGCAGCCAGCTGGCACGCAGGAGATTGGACACGTTTGCGTGATCTTATTGCAATGATGACAGATGCCTGGCTCGACGACTCACTGTGCTTTCGTTCATTGCCAGGTCTCCATAGACATTCTGCAAGTGGCCATGAATGTCTGTGGTGCTCTGCTTTTCCGCCAAGAGAAACTCTATGTCAGGTCCCTGCTTGAAAATCACCTCTGTTACAGATGCCATTTTGAAAGCTACATATAGTGCTGTCACTTATTGGAACTTCATAGTACTTTAGGGGCTCAAGCAGGAATATTCCACAACGTTACGCAACAAATTCTGCACCTTTTCAGCGGAAATTGGACGAGAAACAAAATATGTGGCATTTCTTACTGAATGCTCCCTGTAGTTCTTAGAGTTTAAAAACTCCCGCCACCAGGAGCGACGTTCCTTCGCCATATACGCTGACTTTCAGTGTATTCTAGTGTGGTGTGCATACTGTAAGACTTTTGGTACACACACCATCAGATTATTTGACTTGTCGCTCTAACGAAGTAGGCGAGTGTCAGCAATATGTCTCGTGGTCTTATCGTGGCATGTTTATCTTCTGCCGTTAGGTCAGACGATAGAAATGCCACTTGCACGCTTAGTATAGCAGATTGATGGTGACCAACTTTAAACAGAACTTGATTAATTTTCATACACATTTATTAAAATAATAACAATCATAAACCTTACTTAACTTGATTCTGGATGCTATTTACAATTGACAATCTGAAGTTCCTTTGGTCTTGGTACGTTAATCTTATTTTCACATATCTCTGATACTTGACAAAGTGTGTATTCATTTATCTTCATGGCCGGCTGAAGTGGCCGTGCGGTTAAAGGCGCTGCAGCCTGGAACCGCGAGACCGCTACGGTCGCAGGTTCGAATCCTGCCTCGGGCATGGATGTTTGTGATGTCTTAGGTTAGTTAGGTTTAACTAGTTCTAAGTTCTAGGGGACTAATGACCTCAGCAGTTGAGTCCCATAGTGCTCAGAGCCATTTATCTTCATGGCTATGTGTAGGAATATGATAATCTTATTAGGCGCAGACTGAAACTTGACTACAGATAAATGCAGACTGACTAATTGGAGGTCTGTACACTCGTTATAACACCTTGCGCGTTCAGGTATCACTGCGCGAGTGTGATCCGCGAGGAGAAAAGGTTCTAGGTTAGCAGCAATCTCATTGACTGCGTTACATATTAATACACGGATTGGCGGAAGCAGAATTTGGTCCGTCTCTTAGGTAGCGCCATCTCATAGTGCGGAGACGGACGAGCGCTGCGCCTGTACTGTTGTGCTTAGCAGGGCGCGCTCTAGAGGGAAAGTTTTGTACGCGCTAACTACGCGGAACTATGTACACAACATCCAGCTCCTGTGGCTTGTTGTGAAGGCGACCCCAATCCATCTCGTATTACGTTCACAGAATGACACTTGCTGTATGCAGTGACATATCAAGTTGTATAAGGGGCGTTCAAAAAGCAACATACCAAAGGCATAATTACATAAACCAGTACCTGTATGTTAGAAGCATTGCCCGTGGCTGTTGAGACACTTGTCCCACTGTGACACAAGGCGGTGAATGGCTCTCTCTTAAAATTCTTAGGGGTGCGATGTTAACCAGTTCCGCACGTGCAGCTGGACGTCGTCGTCCGAGGTGAATCATTTGCCCCTCAGAGCCTTTTTAATGGGACCAGAAATGGTGTAATCACTGGGAGAGAGGGCTGGACTGTATGCAGTGTGGCCGAGAACCTCCCATTTGAATTTCTGCAGGACTGCCGCGACTGTGTTGGCCTTATGAGGCTCTGCATTGTCGTGGAGCAGAATGACCCCATTGGTGAGACTGCCTGGTCGATTTGATTTAATCGCTTGGCGAAGGGTTTGCGAGTAACGCTGGGCATTCACTGTTGTCCCGTGCTGCAGGAAGCGAATCGGAAGGTGGCCATTTTGGTCAAAGAAGAACGTCAGGCTAGCAGCAATGGACGATTGATGCATGCCACTTTAGCTCTGTATAGCCACGTGACGTGCACGTGTGCCCTCTAGCGACAGGCTGTGAACTTCTACGCTCTGGTCGGAACCACGCCTTACACACGCCACGATATTACCCTCCTGTCACCGGTTTGCGCATTCCAGATTCCGGCTCGTTTCTTTTTGAACGCTCTTATATGTTCGTATGACTCCAGCCACAGATTCGAATCGTATGTTGGGGATAATCCTGCAAGCTTGTTGCTTTCTGAATTTAAATTACTTGAGTAAAGTTGATCTCACTTGTCTCAACAATACTCCCATTACCGACTGGCAGGACAATGACGTACTTTACAAGAAGGTAGTTGGAGGCTGCCATTGGATAGAAAAGGAGACACTCAATTTAGACACCACTGTGATGCAACAGAGAAGTTGTGTAGCCCAAGGTTACAATGCATGCTACTTGAAAAGCCAATTGTCACAACACATGCTCATCTTGTTCCATAATTTTTTTTTGTGGGTATGATGCTGACCTCCCCCCCACCCCCCCCCCACCCCCCACCCTCCCTCTCCATGAACCATCGACCTTTCCATTGGCTGGGTGGCTTGCGTGCCTCAGCAATACAGATAGCTGTACTGTAGGTGCAACCACAATGGAGGCGTGACTGTTTAGAGTCCAGTAAAACGTGTGGTTACTGAAGAGGGACAGCAGCCTTTTCAGTAGTTGCAGGTCCAACAGTCTGGATGATTGACTGATGTGGCCTTGTGACATCACCAAAACGGACTTGCTGTGCTGGTACTGCGAACGACTAAAAGCAAGGGGAAACTACAGCTGTAATTTTTCCCGACGACATGCTACTCTGCTGTATAGTTAAATGATGATGGCGTCCTCTTGGATACAATTCCGGAGGCTAAATAGTCCCCCATTCGGATCTCCAGGCGGGGACTGCTCAGGAGGACGTCGTTATCAAGAGAAAGAAAACTGTCGTTCTTCTTCAGAACGGAGTGGGAAATTTTAGATCCCTTAATCGGTCAGGTAGGTTAGAAAATTTAAAAATGGAAATGGACTGCGTGAAGTTAGATATAGTGGGAATTAGTGAAGTTCAGTGGCAGGAGGGGCAGGACTTCTGGTCAGGCGAATACAGTGTTATAAATACAAAATCAAATAGGGGTAATGCAGAAGTAGGCTTAATAATGAATAATAAAATATGAACAGTATAATGAACGCATTATTGTAGCCAAGATAGACACAAAGCCCAAATAGTACAAGTTTATGTGCCAACTATCTCCACAGATGATGGAGAGGTTGAAAAAATGTATGACGAGATAAAAGAAATTATTCACATAGTTTACGGAGACGAAACTTTAATAGTGATGGAAGACTGGAATTCGATAGCAGGAAAAGGAAGGGAAGGAAAAATATTAGATGAATATGGACTAGGGAGAAAGGAATGAAAGATGAAGCCGGCTGATAGAGTTTTGCACAGAGCGTAATTTAATCAATGCTAACACTTGGTTTAAGAATCATAAAAGAAGATTATGTACGTGGAAGAGACCTGGAGGCATCGGAAGGTTTCAGATTGATTATATAATGGTAAGACAGAGATTTAGAATCTAGTTTTTAAAATATAAAACATTTCCAGGGGCAGATACGTACTCTGACAACAACTTATTGGTCATGAACTGTAGATTAAAACTGAAGAAATTGCAAAAAGGTAGGAAATTAAGGAGATGGGACCTGGATAAGTAGAAAGAACCTGGGTTTGTTGAGAGTTTCCGAGGGAGAGTTAGGCAACAGTTGACTAGGAGAAGGGAAAGGAATACAATAGAAACGAAAGGGTAGCTTTGAGAGATGCAATAGTAAAGGCAGCACAGGATCGAATAAGTGAAAAGACAATGCTGGCAGGAATCCTCGAGTAACACAAGTGATATTGAATTTAACCGACGAATATATATATGCAGCAAATGAAGCAGACGAAAGGGAACACAAAATTTTAAAAAATGAGACTGACAGGTAGTGCAAAACGGCTAAGTAGGAATGGCTAGAGAACAAATGTGAGGGTTTAGAAGCATAATTCATTAGGGGAAAGACAGGTACCGCCTACAGGAAAATTAAAGAGGCCATTGGGGAAAAGAGGAGCAGCTGTATGAATATCAAGAGCTCAGATGGGAGACCAGTACTAAGCAAAGAAGGGAACACTGAAAGGTCGAAGGAGTATATAGAAGATCTATGCAAGGGAGATGAATTTGAAGGCAGTATTATAGAAAGGGAATTGAACGTAAATGAAAATGAGATAGGAGATATGATACTGAAAGAAGAATTTGACAGAGTTCTGAAAGATTTAAATCGAAACAAGGCGCGAGAGTAGACGATTTTTCGTCAGAAGTACTGATAGGCTTGGGAGACAAAACTTTTCCATCTGGTATGTAAGATGTGTGAAACAGGAAAAACACCCTCAGATTTCATGAAGAATGAAATAATTCCTTTTCCATAGAAAGCACTTCCTGACATGCGTGGAAACAATCGAACTCTCAGTTTAATACGTCATGGTTGTAAGGCACTAACACGCATTCTTACAGAAGAATGGAAAAACTGATAGGAATCAATTTGGATTGCGGAGAAATGTAAGAACACGTGAGGCAATACTAACCCTACGACTTATCTTATAAGGTAGGTAAAGGAAAGAAAAAGCTACATTTATATCATTTGCAGTCTTAGAGAAAGCTTTTGACAGTGTTGACTGAACTACGCTCTTTGAAATTCTGAACACAGCAGAGGTAAAATACAGGGCGAGAAATGCTATTTACAACTTGTACAGAAACCAAAGAGTCGATGGGGCATGAAAGGGAAGCAATGGTTGAGAAGGGAGTGAGACAGGGTTGTAGTCTATCCCAGGCGCTATTTAATCTGTACATTGAAAAGGCGGTAAAGGAAATCAAAGAAAAATTTGGAGTAGAAATTTAAGTTCAGGGAGAAGAAGCAAAACTTTAAAGTTTGCCGATTACATTGTAATTCAGACAGAGACAGCTAAGGGCTTGGAAGACCAGTTTAACGGAATGGACAGTGTCTTCAAAGGAGAATGTAAGACGAACACCAACAAAAGTAAAACAAGTATAATGGAAGGTAGTCGAATTAAATCAGGCGATGATGAGGGAATTAGTTTAAGTAGTAGATTTGAGTGTTAGGAAGTCTGTTTTGAAAATATTAGTCTGGAGTGTAGCCATGTATGGAAGTGAAACATGGACAATAAATAGTTCAAACAAAAAGAGAATAGAAGCTATCGAAATGTTGTGCTACAGAAAAATGTTCAATATTATATGGGTGGATGACATACATAATGAGGAGGTGCCGGAGGGAATGGGGAATCAAGAAATTAGTGGCACAACTGACCAAAAGAAAAGAATGGATTAGTTACAGTAAGGAGATGAAGAAGGATGTAGGTTGAAATGGTTATTCGGAGATGAAGAGGCTCACACCGGATAGAGTAGCATGGAGAGCTGCATCAAACCTGTCTTGGGACTGAAGATCACAACAACAATGATGCTTACTTTCTTGTTGAGCACTTGGGTGATTTTGGCTTGGATACGGTCAGTACCATCCCTGACACTGTTGAGTACATTTCATTTTCTAAGCGAGTCAAGCCAAAAATATTACTCTGATTTCGTGATTTGCTACACCTCACGCATGGGTTTCTTCAAAAACTTGTTGTGACAGTGCGTCAGGAGGATTTGCATATCACTGGAGCTGCATATCACTATGATGCTAAGTTTCAGCTTGTGATGAAGAGAGTGGTCTTTCAATATGAATACCAGCATTCAGTGGAGAGACTCCTTGAAACCACATTGCCCGACATATGTGCATATTCCAGTAAACAAACAGGCACAGACATAATGGATGCAGAGCTCGAACACGTGATGCATCATTGAAGGAGTGCAGCATTACAAGAGGTTCTTGTTCAAGGGCGTTTGGTGCGCCAGATATTCTTTCAATTCCAAGACCACAAGGTACATGCTGGATTGCAGCTGAATGTTAGGCTGTCATCTAATGGTGACACATGGTTCATCTGGGAGGACGGGATCCAGACCCTCTCATATTCAGGTTATTGATGGAACAATTGAGTGTGTGGCTGTGTATTTGTTTAATTGTAAATATTGGTGATGTGTGCAGAATAGTCGGATGAACCACTTATAGTTGTGTGTTTGAGGATGCTTGCCTGATTGGTCGCTATGTGTATATGTACAGGACTGTGCACTGTGCACACATGTAAATATTGTATATATTCGTGTGTGTGAGTAGTTTTTCTTCAACTGCTGCTGTTGGTACTCTTATAAGATATATATTGTACACAGAAAAACGATTAAAATGTAAATATCGTATGCAAGATGAAGAAAACAATTACTAGTTTAATGGGAAACATTGTATTTAAGTTATTCAACCAAAAAATATTTATGTACATTTCATTTGTAACTATATCCATAGAAGAAAATTATTGCTAATGAAGAACAAAAATCAATGTAAGAAATTTGCATTGAAAAAAATTATTAATAAATCTTAAGTTCATTTGCTATAACACTGTTATTATTTCATGGTCATTCCAGTATAGACAAAAAATTGTTGTTAATAAAAATGTGTTTATAAGAAACCTGGTCTTCTCCCTAAGGTGATTATCAGAAGACTGATGCCACCCATGCTATTAACCTATTTATAAGGGATGGGGAGTGAGAGGAGGAACTTGAAGCTAATTGTTCAAGGGGGGGGGGAGGGGGGAGGGAGAGAAAGATTTCCCATCACTTTAATGTGTTCCTATTGATCGAGAGAGATAGGGATTATTCGCCAATTTTTTCTCACACAAGGTCCTGGTGACCACATGACTGGTATCAGGCTATGTCCTGTACCACCTCAGGTGCATGGATAGGGCGAGGGTTCCCATGGGTAAACTTGCATTAACTCACACAATTGCCAGTGCTTTCTCCAGGTGGTGAGGGGAGTGGGGGGAGGGGGAAGGATGACCTTGAATATACCTAGCCCAAGATTGTAACCTGGCACCACAAGTCATGACCAGTGACCTTGAGATAAGATCGTGATCTGTTCAAGAACATGCCATTTATAAGTACTACTTATCAGTTACAGTGCTGTCTTATCACCAGAAGTGATGCATCTTCCGATGTCTAGTTGTCTTCAGAGTTGCAGTACATAATTACCGTGAGCTACTGCCATGAATGCCAACGACCAAAGTGCCTCAATTAACTCTGGGGGATCCGATACCAATTCTGCCTGCAGCATCACCATTCCACCAGACTTAATTCGATCTCCTGTGGAGGTCCGTGAAGTCGACAAACGGGAGTCGATAAATAAGTCTGCACTGGCCACCTTACGCAGTGCGATGTCACCAAAGACGTGCCGTGCTGGAAATTGCAAGATTAATTGTAGAAGACATCATTTTGAAGCACGATGCACTTCCTGTGATGGTTCCAGAACTACTTCTGGGAGGGTGTAGGTGGTTCCAATGAGAATTTCTGAAACAGCAGGCCGCAAGCAATATGAAGCAGCAGTTAGTGTAACTGTCAAGTGTGCGGCCGGACGCCAGTTCAGAACACCACTGCACAGGGTGTTTGTTTTAACCTAAGACAACTAAAATCTCGAAAACGACGCATCGTATGAAAAAAAATGTTATACTTGAAAATTTAATAAAGGGGTCATCTGTCTGTACTACAAGTGGCCACCTCCTGACCACCCGTGTTGGCAGGGGTCAACTTCGTATTTTCAAATGGGCAACCCCCCATTTTTATCACATATTCGGATTCTACGCCGAAATATATGTGCTGGCTACACAAACCATTGTTTCGCATTCCTTGCAGGTGACACTGCAGTCGTCAAGTAGCAAGTGTGTCTGTTTTTGTATTCAAGAACCGAAGAATTTGATTCTACATTTCATTTACAATATAACAGTCAATATTTGTTTTCTAACAGTTGATACTGATGCTCAAATGTTACTTGACTGTTGATAATGCGATTGTACAGTACAATCAATAGATCTACACATTGACAATACTCGGAAATAAGCTACTTGTATGATGACGTAAATTTCTGTTCCGTGTGGGGTGACTGTGGTAAGTCCTCAAACCATTGGAATGCTCGATTTCGGTGGCCGCCCTCGAACGTCCCGTCCCTTCTCCATCAGGGCGACTGATTTCGGCGCGCGTTTCTATCTAACCGCTATAACTCTCGCGCAGGCCGCTACGTCGAAACCGGCGGAATTCGAACCACAACCATTGTACCCTAGTAAAGTAATGCACTGAAGAGCCAAAGAAACTGGTTCACCTGCCTAATATCGTCTAGGGCGCCCGCGAGCATGCAGAAGTGCCGCAACACGACGTTGCGTGGACTTGACTAATGTCTGAAGTAGTGCTGGAGGAAATTGACAACATGAATCCTGCAGGGCTGTCTACATCCGTAAGACTACAACCGGGTGGAAATCTCTTCTGAACAGCACATTCAAGGCATCCCAGATATGCTCTATAATGTTCACGTCTGGGGAGTTTGGTGGCCATTGAAAGTGTTTAAACTCAGAATAATGTTCCTAGAAGCGTTCTGTAGCAATTCTGGACGTGTGGGGTGTTGCGTTGTCCTGCTGGAAATGCTAAGTCCGTCGAAATACACAATGGACATAAATGGATGCAGGTGACCAGACAGGATTCTTACATACATATCACCTGTCAGAGTCGTATCTAGACCTATCAGGGGTCCCATATCACTCTAACTGCACATGCTCCACATCATTACAGAGCCTCCGGCAGCTTGAACAGTCTCCTGCTGACAAGCAGGGTATTGGGATTCAGGAGGTTCTCTCCATATCTGTACACGTCCACTCGCTCGATACAATTTGAAAGGAGACTCGTCCGACCAGGCAACATGTTTCCAGTCATCAACAGTACAATGCCGGTGTTGACGGGCCCAGGCGAGGCGTAAAATTCAGTGTCGTGCAGACATCAAGGATACACGACTGGGCCTTCGGCTCCGAAAGCCCGTATCGATGATGTTTCGTTGAATGATTCACATTGACACTTGTTGATGCCCCAGCATTGAACTTTGCAGCAATTTTCGGAAGGGCTGCACTTCTGTCACGTTGAACGATTCTCTTCCGGCTACAGCGATGTCGGAGATTTGATGTTTTACAGATTCCTGATACTCACGGTACTCTCCTGAAATGGTTGCACGAGGAAAATCCCCACTTCACCGCTACCTCGGAGATGCTGAGCCCTATCGCTTGTGCGCCGAATATAACACAGCGTTCAAATTCAATTAAATCTTGATAACCTGCCATTGTAGCCGGCCGAGGGGTTCTAGACGCTACAGTCTGGAACCGTGCGACCGCTACGGTCGCAGGTTCGAATCCTGCCTCGGGCATGAATGTGTGTGATGTCCTTAGGTTAGTTAGGTTTAAGTAATTCTAAGTTCTAGGGGACTGATGACCTCAGCAGTTAAGTCCCATAGTGCTCAGAGCCATTTGAACCATTTGAACCTGCCATTGTAGCAGCAGTAACCGATTTAACAACTGCGCCAGACACTTGTTGTCTTACATAGGCTTTGCCAACCGCAGCGCCGTATTCTTCCTGTTTACATATTTCTGTATTTGAATACGCATGCCTATACCAGCTTCTTTGGCGCTTCAGTGTGTCAACCTTTAGCACACAAGTTATATTTACATGCTCTATCTACCACGAATGGGGAAAAATGCTTAGGGAAACTTGAAGCACTTTTTGGCCTAGAACCCGAATATGGATAGAAATGAGGTTTCTCATCTGAAAATACAACGTTGACCTCGCCCACGCAGGAGAAGTTGTTAGGAGGTAGCCAGTTATAGCACCGACGGATGTCTCCAACACATTTTTTTTCGCTCGATGAGTTGTTTTCGAGATATTTAGTTGTCTTAATTAGCATATTTCACTTCTAGAAGGTTCTCGAAATTTCTTATGTTTGTAATCTATGCATTTTCTGGAGTATTCATTGTTTGCTCTTATACTAGCTTTCTGGACTATTCGATGCCTGTATAAATAACTGCAGTCTCCTTGCAGGAGGCAGTTCTATTCTGGCTTCACGTTGGTGTCTGCAATGAGAGTGCCTTCAGTGCTAAGTGTTGCAGTTCACTGATTAACCTGCTTTCGGATTTGCACCATGATTGTCGTTACGACGTGTCAATATAATATTATTTTCATAAATCAAAGTTCGTATGTGACCAGTCAATCTATTTCTAAACGTTTGGTTCGGAAAGAAGCCCTTGTGTTTATTATACCTTAAATTTTCGCATAGTTGATGTTGGTCTCGATTTGTTGACATTTTGGCCACTACATAAAATTGCTTGAAATTATCCTTCCCTTTCCATAAGGATCTTTTCACTTGTATTTACTTATCAGTTATCTTTAAATAGTTCAAGTTTTCATATTTGTTTACTCTTCCATAAATTATCCCCAGTTACATCTACTGGAAGTCAGAACTATGTCTTATTCGCAGTGAAGCATTGCATTTTGTGCAGGATAGACTCCATGCACTAATTCTCGGCAGTCGCCCGATATCAGAGCACTGTACAACTTACTTTTTAGACAGTTTCTTTGAATAGCATTCTGAAATAAGGTTCTGAAATAACTGAAGTATCACAGGTGGTGTACAAGGTCGAAATACGAGGCTTGCGCAGAAAGTAATGCATCACATTTTTTTTCAACAATTCTTTATTGAACATTACACACACGAAAGAATCGTGTTTTATCTACACACCCTATTGTTCTACGTAATCTCCATCCTGTTCTATGGCCTTCCTCCAGCGCGAATTAAGGGCGTGTATGACCTATCGGTACCAGTCTTTGTGCTGGTGGCGGAGCCAGTGCTTCACTGTGTGAATCACCTCCTCATCGTTCTCAAAATGGCTTCCACGCAATGCGTCTGTCCTCGCAAGTGACAATATGAGCTCGCTTCAACATGCCAAGTGTGACAGCCGTCGATGGTCTCCCCGACCACTGCAAATCGTAGAGCTCCGCCTTCTGATAACGTCACCCTCCGTGCCAAGCGACTAACTGTACTTCTGTCGACAGCAGATGCTCCATAGACTTTGCACAAGCGTTTCCGAATATTCTCCACAGTTTCTTCCTCTGCAGTGAGAAATTCAATGGCGGTACGTTGCTTGTTACGTACACGACCTACATACGCCATTTTGAAACTGTCCTGCAGCTATGTTATCTGTCGGAAGTGACGGAAACTTGGCACTCACTCAGGAGACTTCAAATAATACATACGTAACGTTTCGCATTCGCAGCAGTGTTTTTGGCTGAGAAAAAAGATGCGGTCCATTACTTTCTGGGCAACCATCATACTTTGATTGAGGGTAATTTGTTTCATCTACAAGGCCGTGTGTTAATTAATACTAATGAGCTAAAGTATTGATAATTTACGAGATACTTTGGCCAGGAAAATACAAGATTTGTAATCTATGATTAAAACGCAATATTTTGATATATACACTGCCTGGCAAAAAAAAAAAAAAAAAAAAAAAAAAAACAGTGGAGCAGTAGAAGGGGGAAGGGAGGGGGGGAGCATATGTAATGAAGTTTCACAGATGGAGAGGATGCATCATGTTATTTCTGTCATGACAATATCAAACGAAATTGACAAAGGATCTAGCAGTATGACGTTGCACACCCTCTGACTTGTCCACTGATTCGGTTGGGAAGGGTGTCATACAGCCGTTGTATCCTAACCTGAGACAATCTGGCCCACAAATGTTGTAAATGGTCCTTTATGGCCTACATACTTGCACTAGTACAGAGGTGATATCGGAGCTGGTCCCATACGTGTTCTATCAGGGACAGATCTGGCGTTCTTACTGGTCATGGGACTACCTCACCACCACACAGACAGTGCACAGAGTCAACTGAAAAGTGTCGGCGTATGCTGTCCTGCTGAAGAAAGCACCACGATACTGCCACACAGGAGGTAATACATGAGGTCGCTGGATGTCCGTGGCGTACCACTCTGACGTCAGAGTTCGCTCGATCACTACCAACTGTACCCTAAAGTCATGCCCGATGGCTCCCTACCCCGTGACACCAGCAGTAACACTGCCTCTCCACACTGGAAGAACAGTATCCCATTACTGTTAAGTGGTTAGTCACCTCAACATAATGGGATACTTACTAAATCACAGTTGAGATTTCAAAAATGCTGTCCCACTGAGACAGCAATATACAATTTCACTGGTCATGCAATAGAGTCTTTAAGTAGTAAAATATCTGCAGTAGGAATTCTCTGTGATTTATCCAAAGCATTTGGTTGTGTGAACCATGACATTACATTACAGAAATTACAAATCTGTGGTATAAATGAAACAGTACATGAGTGGTTTAAGTCATATCTACACAACAGGAAGCAAAGAGTTTCTTCACATGACTTAAGTGATTTAAGGAAGTTTGTCACTTCATGTAAGTGTGGTAAAATTACATTAGGTGTTCCACTGCGTTCGATCATGGGCCCACTTCTTTCCTTGATATATGTGAACGACCACCCTTCTTACCTGATAAAATAAGCTAAACTGACACAGTTTGCTGATGATACTAGCATCATTATTAATCCAGTGAAAGAAACTCCAATAGAAAATGATACAAATAATGACTCTGGAAAAGTTACTAATTGGTTTTCTGCGAATGGGCTTGCTCTGAACTTTGAAAAAACACGGTACATCCAATTTCCTCTGCAAGGGGTACAGTTCCTTCAATAAATATAACACATCAATAGAAATCATTTGCCAGGATAGGGCATAGTAAGTTTTTGGGTGCACAAACAGATGAGAATCTTAATTGGAAAATTCCTATTTTGGCTCTCCTAAAGCGACTATGTTCAGCAACTTTCCCAAATCAGAATAATTGCCAATTTTGAGGATATATAAATTAGCAAGCTAACATACTTTGCATACTTTCACTCTCTGATGTCATATGGAATAATATTTTGGGGTAACTCAACACTTAGGCAAAACAATTCACTGCTCAAAAGAAAGTGGTTTGAATAATGTGTGGGACTCACAATCGCACATCTTGTAGGCATGTGTTTAAAAAGTTACGAATTCTTACAACAGCCTCACAGTACATTTACTCAGTAGTGAAATTTGTTCTCAACAACATGGACCATTTTCAAAGCAACAGTGACGTTCATGATTATAATACCAAATGAAAGAAAGACTTACACCGTCCCCTACTCAACCTATCTTTGGCACAGAAAGAGGTAAAATATGCTGCTGTAAAACTTTTCGATAAAATACCAGACGAAATAAAATGTCTGACACACAGCAGTAACAATTTCAAAAATAAATTGAAATCGTATCTGCTTGAGAACTCATTCTGTACCATAGATGAATAAATCTATAGGTAAAATATATGCATTTTGTGCCATTGAAGGGAATAGGGTAGGTAATAAAATTTTTAAGCTAAAAAAAGAACCTTGATTGATGTGTGCATGTCTTATGCACTTGACACGTCCCACATCATAACCGTTACCATGAGACTGATCAATGGAACACATAACTAACTAAAACTCTTCCCAGGTCACTGTTATACCTACCGACGACAGAAACTCCTTGAAGTTCCGTTTATATCGATGATTATTCAGGTAATCTAGGATAGCTGTAACGTATATGCAGGTAATATGTGACGTTGCTACAACAAACATATACCTATGTTCGTCTGTGAAAATGGACTCGATAAGTAACCTGAGCTATCAGTAATCGGAATGTAACCTGCATAACACTGTGTGCGTGTTGTATGAGTGTCAGTTTCACTCTCATTTAATCCTTCAACAGATCGTCACGTGAAAAACTTGAAACTAACATTTGGATAAGTTATCTGGCTGCGTATTTGAATATGAAAAACTGCAGGAAGAAATTAACCTATAACAATTAATACCTAAGCTATCTGATTGCGTTTTTTAACAAAAAGTTACAAGTGATACAGAATCTGACTTGTGCAACGGAATTTACTGTATTAGAGTACATGACATGTTGTGGTGTGTCAGCGTCTGTTCTGACGCCAAGTTTTGCACTTACCTCTTTAAATGACTGCCTTTTTCCATGTGGTCTACAGAAATTCGCAGCAGTAGCGGCTAAAGCTTATTGTTACTAAGAATGAATTTACTAAAAAGGAGTTTGCTTGGGTCGTGTTAACTACTAAATAACTTGTAAGAAGGGATTTCATAAATTAAGTCTATTTAAAAACTTCAGGAATCATCATGACCAATGATAGACAATGACAGTTACATAAGTATCAATAAAGGCTGAGTGCCAGATTAACAAATTATTTCCATTTCGAAGCTACATTTAAATTTAATAATCACAGCATATTATTTAGATTTTGGAGGATAAGGAGGCTTCTTTAAGTGACAAGCAAAACATGGGATTATTCCAAAATCGGGCTAACAATCACAGTCTAATCCTACAACTACTTTTGCGCTATGCTTGCGAATTTTACCTTGAATTCCATCTTCAAGCGTAGTTAAGCTATCTAAATATCTCCTGGCTATATAAATTAAATCAGACCTAGTGTGTGGTAAGATCTGCCATCACCGGCGTGAGGGCAGCATGACACGTCTTCTGTCTCCTGGCTCTCGACCGACACTATGTGATGGTGTACAGTCCTCGGGAATTCACTATCCGTTTTTACTGTAAAATACGCGCTTTGTCACAGTTCGGCTCTGACGTCATCCGAGGCAGAGCGCGTTCTGACGTTTGACAGACGTGGATCTTACAGTAGCTGACTGCGAAGTGAACCTTACTACGGCCTCACGAGCTGTATTTATACAGGGTGTTACAAAAAGATACAACCAAACTTTCAGGAAACATTCCTCACATACAAATAAAGAAAAGATGTTATGTGGACATGTGTCCGGAAACGCTTAATTTTCATGTTAGAGCTCATTTTAGTTTCGTCAGTATGTACTGTACTTCCTCGATTCACCGCCAGTTGGCCCAATTGAAGGAAGGTAATGTTGACTTCGGTGCTTGTGTTGATATGCGACTCATTGCTCTATAGTACTAGCATCAAGCACATCAGTACGTAGCATCAACATGTTAGTGTTCATCACGAACGTGGTTTTGCAGTCAGTGCAATGTTTACAAATGCGGAGTTGGCAGATGCCCATTTGATGTATGGATTAGCACGGGGCAATAGCCGTGGCGCGATACGTTTGTATCGAGACAGATTTCCAGACCGAACGTGTCCCGACAGGAAGGCGTTCGAAGCAATTGATCGGCGTCTTAGGGAGCACGGAACATTCCGGTCTATGACTCACGACTGGGGAAGACCTAGAACGACGAGGACACCTGCAATGGACGAGACAATTCTTCGTGCAGTTGACGATAACCCTAATGTCAGCGTCAGAGAAGTTGCTGCTGTACAAGGTAACGTTGACCACGTCACTGTATGGAGGGTGCTACGGGAGAACCAGTTGTTTCCGTACCATGTACAGCGTGTGCAGGCACTATCAGCAGCTGATTGGCCTCCACGGGTACACTTCTGCGAATGGTCCATCCAACAATGTGTCAATCCTCATTTCAGTGCAAATGTTCTCTTTACGGATGAGGCTTCATTCCAACGTGATCAAATTGTAAATTTTCACAATCAACGTGTGTGGGCTGACGAGAATCCGCACGCAATTGTGCAATCACGTCATCAACACAGATTTTCTGTGAACGTTTGGGCAGGAATTGTTGGTGATGTCTTGATTGAGCCCCATGTTCTTCCACCTACGCTCAATGGAGCACGTTATCACGATTTCATACGGGATACTCTACCTGTGCTGCTAGAACATGTGCCTTTACAAGTACGACACAACATGTGGTTCATGCACGATGGAGTTCCTGCACATTTCAGTCGAAGTATTCGTACGCTTCTCAACAACAGATTCGGTGACCGACGGATTGGTAGAGGCGGACCAATTCCATGGCCTCCACGCTCTCCTGACCTCAACCCTCTTGACTTTAATTTATGGGGGCATTTGAAAGCTCTTGTCTACGCATCCCCGGTACCAAATGTAGACTCTTCGTGCTCGTATTGTGGACGGCTGTGATACAATACGCCATTCTCCAGGGCTGCATCAGCGCATCAGGGATTCCATGCGACGGTGGGTGGATGCATTTATCCTCGCTAACGGAGGACATTTTGAACATTTCCTGTAACAAAGAGTTTGAAGTCACGCTGGTACGTTCTGTTGCTGTTTGTTTCCATTCCATGATTAATGTGATTTGAAGAGAAGCAATAAAATGAGCTCTAACACGGAAAGTAAGCGTTTCCGGACACATGTCCACATAACATATTTTCTTTGTTTGTGTGTGAGGACTGTTTCCTGAAAGTTTGGCCGTACTTTTTTGTAACACCCTGTATAGGTGCCAGAGCGGACGGCCGAGGGAACATCCGTTGTCTACGGCTGTCTGCATACAGCAGCAGCCTCCGAACGACCGCTTTCTCGGGCACATAAACTTTAATAATATTGTTACAAATTACTTCAGAATCTTCTTAATTTTCACTTCTATACAGTTAAGTTGGTTGAAATAACCGAAAAAGTTTCAGCTCACTAGAATGAAAGCTTCTCCTCGTAGAATTTTTATAGTGGAACTAACGGTAGATCGTTACCTCTGAACCATATTTTTACTAAAACTTTCATCGGCTGTTATTAATACTATAACTCTCAAATTTAGTACAGCCCTATCATTTGGTATATTTTATCATGCACTTTAACCAAAGTTCTCTATCATTAAAATCACAGGTACTTAATCTGCAACAATTGGATACATTTTAGTTACAAAATTGGTTTTTTAATTAATTACTCAAAAACTATAAGAGGTAGCTTAACGTGGTCTTTCAGTTATTATTTTTGGGGTGAACTGAAGCATAAAACAAATTTATTTAGCGCCTCTGATTTTCCCTAAAAATGTGGATTCCGGTGTTAATTTTTGTTATATGGTTTTAGGAACCTGCACTACTTATTTATGAGCTCTAACTGCACGTTTTGACCAAATTCTGGCTTTCTAGCTTCATTATTTAGTGCCACTTACTTTTCTCTTAAAACGGCATTTTTACGTAAACTATTAATTCTAGAACATAAAGACTTGGTATTTGGAACATTATAACACTAAACTATATTTTAACGAAGTTTTAAACATAAATTTTGATTTTTAATTTCATACTTAATTGTGGTACAATACTTGCGCGCTACGCGCAGACGCGTTAAGGTGACGTGGAGCCACTAGCAGTGAACTGGTGTAAGTCCCAGTACACTCGTTCGCCTCTGTATCTCACACACGATACAGCGCTTGCTTTGCTTCAACTAGTGATGGGGAGCTCGTGAATGAGTCGTTCAAATGAACGCTTCACTCTAGTGAAGTGTGAACTAAGCACTCAATTTGAGTGAACTGGTACTTTAAACTCTTCGCTGATAGCACACCTTACACTTTTTTCTAGTTCGTTCACTCACTCTCTTCCCCTCTCCCACTCCCGCTACGTCGGCACTACGTCATTCATCCTCCCTTTACTTCAGTCCTCTCTCTACTGCCTGTCGACGAATCGCGCGGTGTTTGTGGGGAACGATAGGTTTACGATGGGTTGGGGAGGTGAGGGGCGAGGGGAATGCAGCGTCAGCTGCTTCCTTCAGTGCTGACATTACCGGTGACTATTTGTGCAGTTAAACTCACGTCTACGGATAGCCTACCGTTGGCACCGCTTGCAGACAAATGAATATTAAAGATACAAACGAAGAGGCTGGCTGTGTGAGCACGCACAGCCAACATGAAAATGAAAGGTTTGTTAATGACACTGAAAGAGGGATTTTACTCGAAATCTTACCAATTACTACAGGTGACAGTTTACTTTTTGAATCTGGAGGGTTATTATTCTCAACAAAAATAAAATCTACAGGAAAACGTCCCGAATAATTACTTAACGTAGGTATATAGACTTTGTAACAGTGGTAAACATACTCATTCTATTTTGCATTAAATTTTAAAAGGAACATAAAATTGGACTGCATTTCGTTGGTAGCCCTAGTTTTCGGTCCATGAATACAACAAATAATGTTTCATTTGGCAGATAAAGACTTTTTTGGGCGCTTCATGAGAAAATGTCGAGCAAGATTAAATGTAATACCTTCTTTATATGTGACAGGCTTCTCTGTTTATCTTTCCTTTGTCCCCTTCGACCATGTTCTATTTAACTCAGACGCTGTAAGAGCGTAAAACGTTGCGTGCACATTACTGCATAGTTCGGCCACCTGTTGGTAAAATTATGAAGTATTACGAAGCTTTATTGTACGAGCGGGGCGAAGCAAGCGTAGCCGAGGCTGAGCGGCGAACTGGGCTTCCCTACTTCATGAATGAACTACTTCATTTGAACGCTTCACGGCAAAGAGTGAAATGAATGAAGTAGTTCACGGGAATGAACGAGTTCGACCCATCTCTAGCTTCAACTACTACTTCCTCTCTAGCAGACAGATCTCGTCTCACAACAATGCTTAGAATCGCGCTCCCATGTTTCGCCCTCAGCTTGTTACTATCGACATCTGAGTGCTTATTTACTTCTAATCATACACAATACAAAGGGTAGCGTTAAGTTGGCTATATTGTCTTCAGTGTAGTGGAGAGTTCTCACACACTCCTTACACAGCGCAGAGCTGCGATTCATCACTGAACACAATGCAACACCATTCGTCAGCAGTCCGTATTTTCCGGGCACGGTACTGTACAGACACAGCCATCTGTGTTGTGGCGTTAACTGCAGCTCACGCGTGGGACAGTAATTCCCTGCTCCAGCTGCTCCTAATCTCAGACCTGTGGTCCGGGATGACACAGAATGTTGCAGATAGTCCACTAGGTGTTCTCGGATGGCAGCTGTAGATGTGAAGAGATTACGATCTGCTTGACGCACAGTACGGCAATCCTCCCTTCTGGTGGATAGAACTTTGACGATAAGTACGCCTGACAAACAGAGTGCCGCTGTCACATCTGAATGCCTCACAAATCTGAACACTGCGCAATTCGACCAGCCAGCCAATTGCAGATGAGCAACGAGACCCCATTCAGACTCTTGTCAGGTGCTGATGATGCTATCTCACAAAAGGCCTGGTGATAACACTACATAAGAATATGTACTCTGCATGGATACTCTGCAAATCACATTTAAGTGCCTGGCAGAGGGTTCATCGAGCTTTCTTCACAACAACTCTCTATCATTCCAAACTCGTACAGCGCGCGGAAAAAACGAACACGTATATCTTTCCGTGCGAGCTCTGATTTCCATTATTTATTACTTATTTATCAATCATTATTATTGTTTTATTACGTTGATCGTTTCTCCCTATGTAGGCCGGCGACAACAAAATATTTTCGCATTCGGAGGAGACAGTTGGTGATCGAAATTTCGTGAGAAGATTCCGCTGCAACGAAAAACGCCTTTGTTTCAATGATGACCACCCCAAATCCTGTATCATTTCAGTGACACTCTCTCCCCTATTTCGCGATAATACAAAACGTGCTGCCCTTCTTTGAACTTTTTCGATGTACTCCGTCTATCCTATCTGGTAAGGGTCACACCGCGCGGCAGTATTCTAAAAGACGGACAAGCGTAGTGTAGGCAGTCTCTTTCGTAGATCCGTTACATTTTTTATGTGTTCCTTCCAATGTAAGTTGTTCGTAACTGTAATTCCTAGGCATTTACGGCCTTTAGATTTGACTGATTTATCATGTAATCGAAGTTTAACGGATTCGTTTTAGCACTCATGTGGATGACCTCACAATTTTCGTTATTTAGGGTCAATTTCCAATTTTTGCACTATACAGGTATCTTTTCTAAATCGTTTTCCAATTTGTATTGATCTGCTGATTTTACTACACAGTAAACAACAGCGTCAACTGCAAACAACCTAAGACGGCTGCTCACATTATCTCCTAACTCGTTTATATAGATAAGGAACACCAAAGGGCTTATTTACAACACTACCTTGGGGAACGCCAGAAATCGCTTCTGTTTTACTCGATGACTTTCCATTAATAACTACGAACTATGACCTCTCTGACAGGAAATCACGAATCCTGTCACATAACGGAGACGATATCCCATAAGCACGCAATTTTACTACAAGCCGCTTTGTGTGGTACAGAGTAAAAAGCCTTCCGGAAATCCAGAAATACGGAATTGATATGAAATCCCTTGACAGCAGCACTCAAAACTTCGTGTGAGTAAAGAGCTAGTTGTGTTTCACAAGAACGATGTTTTCTAAATCCCTGTTTACTATGTGTCAATACACCGTTCTAAAAAATGGTTCAAATGGCTCTGAGCTCTCTGGGGCTTAACTTCTGAGGTCATCAGTCCCCTAGAACTTAGAACTACTTAAACCTAACTAACCTAAGGACATCACACACATCCATGCCCGAGGCAGGATTCGAACCTGCGACCGTAGCAGTCGCGCGGTTCCAGACTGTAGCGCCTAGAACCGCTCGGCCGCTCCGGCCGGCCTACATCGTTCTCTTCGAGGTAATGCATAATGTTCGAATACAGCATAAGTTCCAAAATTTTGCTGCATATCGACGTTAATGATATGAGCCTGTAATTTAGTGGATTACTCCTACTACTTTTCTTGAATATTGGTGTGACCATACAATAACGCAGTCTGCTGGCAGTCCTATCTGTCACAGAGACTTGCTGCTTTAGTCATTTACATACCCACTGTTTGTGTGTACGTGATGACATCTTACTATGTCTTCTACGTACTTAACTTTTCTGTCAAGTGGTACATACGAACTATATACTGCAGTATTTTGCATTTTATCTTTTTCTATGGAATTTTTGTTTTTGTATGACTTCGCTTTTCTGTCCCCATGTCAGCGTGAGTCAATAAATATAACATAAACACGATCTGCATGCAGACAGAACCAGCAATCTGTGGCGATTACTGAATACTATTTTGATCTACTGAAGCATACAGAAAACTGGCCTTCAATGGCATCGGAAAGTGTAAAAATATTCAGTTGATTTATAAGACAGTAATAATGATGTAGAGCTTGTTTGTTGCCATGGGATCGATATAACAAGGCACCGTAATAAAACAAGCAGCCTCTGCTCTGAATGTGTGTAATGGTGGACAGGTGCGGAAACTGCTGATTTTACAATTAGATTTTGTTAAACACGTTTTTGCTTTGGTACTGAACAATAGTAAACAAACCACACACAGTGTTATTGTTTGTTATCTATAAAGATAAGATTACCCCAGTCGCGCGGGATTAACCGAGCGGTCTGGGGCGCTGCAGTCATAGACTGTGCGGCGGGTCCCAGCGGAGGTTCGAGTCCTCCCTCGGGCATGGATGTGTGTGTTTGTCCTTAGGATAAATTAGGTTAAGTAGTGTGTAAGCTTAGGGACTGATGACCTTAGCAGTTAAGTCCCATAATATTTTTTTTTTAAAAAAAAAAGATTACCCCAAACATAAAATGGATCTATGGAGATGCAACATTGGAGTGAACTAATGACCACAAGATAAGTATATACACAGAAGCTCTGAATTTAGTAATCTCCTGGTTGGGTTCGCTTTTTTATAAACTAAATAACAAAGTACATCCTAAATGGTTCAAATGGCTCTGAGCACTCTGGGGCTTAACTTCTGAGGTCATCAGTCCCCTAGAACTTAGAACTACTTAAACCCAACTAACCTAAGGACATCACACATATCCATGCCCGATGCAGGATTCGAACCTGCGACCGTATCGGTCGCGCGGTTCCAGACTGTAGCGCCTAGAACCGCTCAGCACACCGGCCGGCAGTACATCCTAAGACACAAAACGACGCACAGCAAAGAAACTACCCGAATGAGATGGAAATCAGTAGATGAGACGTACATGTATAGACAAACAAATGACTGCAATTTCAGAAAAATTAGATCATTTATTGAAGAGAAAGAGCTCCACAAATTAAGAAAGTCAATAATGCGTTGGTCCACCTTTGGCCCTTATGCAATAATTTATTCGGCTCTGCATTGATTGGCACAGTTGTTGAATGTCCTCCTGAGGGTATCATGCCAAATTCTGCCCTATTGGCGCGTTAGATCGTCAAAATTCCGAGCCGATTGAAGGGCCCTGCACATAGTGCTCCCAAATGTTCTTCATTGGCGAGAGATCTGGCGCCGTAGCAAGGCAGGTGGCAAGCACAAAGACAAGCAGTAGAAATTCCCTCCATGTGTGGGGGGACATTATCTTACCGAAATGAAAGCCCAGGACGGTCTGCCATAAAGGGCAACAAAATGAGGCATAGAATATCGTCGTCGTACCGCTATGCTCGTAGACATACCCCTGTGCCGTAAGGGTATCGCAGATGACAACCAAGAAGGTCCTGCTGTGAAATGATTGTCGTGCCGTATGGTGGGCAATAGTCAGTTTGGTATCCCACTGCTGTGCGGGCGTCTCCAGACGTGTCTTGGCTGATAATCAGCGCTCAGTTCCAAGTGGGACTCATCACTAAAGACAATTCTAGTCCAGTAAATTAGTTTACAGGCCAAAGATGTGTCTATCCCCGGAAGTTTCAGTGCAAGAAGCAAAGGAGTGCCTCCTACAGGCGAGTATCAGAATCATAGCGATTAACTGCTGAAGCATTCGCAACAAAGTGTCAGAGTTTGAAGCACACCTAAAACGCTGTAGAGATCACATCATACTAGGTACAGAAAGCTGTTTCAAACTCGAAACCAATAGCAGTAGGCGTTTGGCGAAAATTTAAGTATGTATCGAAAGAACAGGGTAATGAGAAATGGACCCTGTGTATTGATCGCCGGAGACAAGGAACTCAAATCCATCGAGATAGAAATAGAAACTGCATACTAGATTGTCTGGGGATGACACAGTATCAAGGGAGGGCATAAATTTATAATCGGATCCTTCTTTTGACCGCCAAACTCAGTTCCAGATGAAACAAAAACTTAGAGAAAACCTCAGTTCAATAATTTCACTCTCATCATTGGAACGGATCATAATTATTCAACAACCAGCTTGGAAAATTACAATTTTGTAATTGGTTTGGTGTGACAAGACATCCTGCAAAAAGAACTAAATGCGTTACCTGAAAACTACCACGAACAAATTGTTTGGAAGCCCATTTGTGATGGATGGAAATGTGTTGGATCTGACAGGAACACATAAAAAATGGAAAACAGCAATCAAATGTATGATGAAATGATTTGTCTAAAAGCAAGAAATATAGTATATTAGAGAAATATTTGATGTGCCTTTCAATAACTCAGCCGGTCGCGGTGGCCGAGCGGTTCTAGGCACTTCAGTCCGGAACCGCTCTGCTGCTACGGTCGCAGGTTCGAATCCTGCCTCGGGCATGGATGTGAGTGAAGTCCTTAGCTTAGTTAGGTTTAAGTAGTTCTAAGTCTAGGGGACTGATGACCTCAAATGTGAAGTCCCATAGAGCTTAGAGCCATTTGAACCATTTTTTTCAATAATTCACGAAATTATGAACAGCAAATGTGTTGGCAACTGAGACTGCCTATTCTCTTGCCTGATATTTGAAGAATTCTCCACTGAAAAAAATTTTAGGCTAAAAAATTGTTGGAACTTTTTTACACCCTCGATCAAAGATAATAGAAATATGTCATAGCCACTCAATTGTAAACTCCATGCTCTACATAACCCACCAGACAAATATTCTCCAGTATCTTTTAGAATTACCCGCTCATTAGCTGAGCGGTCAGCTTGGCTGGCTGCTACGCAGTTAGATCTGAGTTAGAATCGTGGTACTGCCAGGGATTTCTGATCGGTGGGAGGACTGGAACAAGTTTCATTTAGCCTTGTCTTGGTTACTGAGGAGCTACTTGAAACAGAATTAGCGGCCCCCAGGTCTGTTAAAACTACAATAGCTGGTAGAGTGGTGTGCTGACCCCCGCCTGCCCTTACTGCATCCAGATGAGGTCACTGGCTGAGAATGATACCATGGCTGGCCATGGCTCATCTACGGCCAGAATGGCAGTACTGACTCTTTAAAATTCTATGCTTCTCATTCAGAAATTGAATTTTACATGCTTAGTTGGCATCTCATTTGGTGTACATGATTTCGAGCATTACTCAAACGTGCATAAATGTATGTGTTATCTATTTTATTTCTTAATTGCAGAGAATTCATTTCACCACACATTTGACCGTTTTTTCATTTTTATTTTTTATTTTCAAGTTCCATTTTACAAACACTCCTTCAATGACTGGTGGCTAGAATTGTTTATTCACGAGCAGAACGTTTTCTTCAGTCATGGTTCCATCCTCATCAAAAGCAAATATCTCTTCCTTCAATGTTGCTGGCAGTCATTCCACACTTATGAGGCATCTTTGGTGGTCGACCAGACTGCTTGAGACACTCTACAGGGTATTTCAAAATGACATCGGAAAAACTTTGGCGGGGGGGGGGGGGGGTCATAGAGGGTGTCTTTAGCAACAAATTGAAGGCAGGAATCTGTGCCCCGAGGCGTCATCCAAAGATGCTACAGAGTGCCGAATTAATAGGCACCAGCGCCTGCCGCTAGGCCATCCCTTTGGCAGGATATGTGACTCCATGCAGTGACAAATTAAAGGTGGAATGTCTCGCAATTTACCTGACAGTATTCTGGGTGTTAGATGGCGCTAAACACACTCCTGGAAATGGAAAAAAGAACACATTGACACCGGTGTGTCAGACCCACCATACTTGCTCCGGACACTGCGAGAGGGCTGTACAAGCAATGATCACACGCACGGCACAGCGGACACACCAGGAACCGCGGTGTTGGCCGTCGAATGGCGCTAGCTGCGCAGCATTTGTGCACCGCCGCCGTCAGTGTCAGCCAGTTTGCCGTGGCATACGGAGCTCCATCGCAGTCTTTAACACTGGTAGCATGCCGCGACAGCGTGGACGTGAACCGTATGTGCAGTTGACGGACTTTGAGCGAGGGCGTATAGTGGGCATGCGGGAGGCCGGGTGGACGTACCGCCGAATTGCTCAACACGTGGGGCGTGAGGTCTCCACAGTACATCGATGTTGTCGCCAGTGGTCGGCGGAAGGTGCACGTGCCCGTCGACCTGGGACCGGACCGCAGCGACGCACAGATGCACGCCAAGACCGTAGGATCCTACGCAGTGCCGTAGGGGACCGCACCGCCACTTCCCAGCAAATTAGGGACACTGTTGCTCCTGGGGTATCGGCGAGGACCATTCGCAACCGTCTCCATGAAGCTGGGCTACGGTCCCGCACACCGTTAGGCCGTCTTCCGCTCACGCCCCAACATCGTGCAGCCCGCCTCCAGTGGTGTCGCGACAGGCGTGAATGGAGGGACGAATGGAGACGTGTCGTCTTCAGCGATGAGAGTCGCTTCTGCCTTGGTGCCAATGATGGTCGTATGCGTGTTTGGCGCCGTGCAGGTGAGCGCCACAATCAGGACTGCATACGACCTTGGCACACAGGGCCAACACCCGGCATCATGGTGTGGGGAGCGATCTCCTACACTGGCCGTACACCACTGGTGATCGTCGAGAGGACACTGAATAGTGCACGGTACATCCAAACCGTCATCGAACCCATCGTTCTACCATTCCTAGACCGGCAAGGGAACTTGCTGTTCCAACAGGACAATGCACGTCCGCATGTATCCCGTGCCACCCAACGTGCTCTAGAAGGTGTAAGTCAACTACCCTGGCCAGCAAGATCTCCGGATCTGTCCCCCATTGAGCATGTTTGGGACTGGATGAAGCGTCGTCTCACGCGGTCTGCACGTCCAGCACGAACGCTGGTCCAACTGAGGCGCCAGGTGGAAATGGCATGGCAAGCCGTTCCACAGGACTACATCCAGCATCTCTACGATCGTCTCCATGGGAGAATAGCAGCCTGCATTGCTGCGAAAGGTGGATATACACTGTACTAGTGCCGACATTGTGCATGCTCTGTTGCCTGTGTCTATGTGCCTGTGGTTCTGTCAGTGTGATCATGTGATGTATCTGACCCCAGGAATGTGTCAATAAAGTTTCCCCTTCCTGGGACAATGAATTCACGGTGTTCTTATTTCAATTTCCAGGAGTGTATGTCCACACCTTTTGTAACAACACTGTAGAGACCGCAAACAGCAGTGATGGCATACAGGAAAGACAAATAGTGAGGTCAGCTTAGATGTGCATGCAGCTTTATGCTTCTACTGGCAAAGGCATCCGTATAGGCACCAGCAACACTATTCTACATTTGCGGCTGTTCATCAGCATCAGATGGTTTCACAGTATGTCAAAACGACAGAGGCGGCATGCGAAGCATACTCACACTACGATCTGAAGAGGACTTATTAGGCAGATCCAATGGATCATCCACAAGCATTCGTGCCATGGCGCGTGCATTGCAAAGCGATCACTTAGCGGTTTTTAGGTTTTTGGTGAAAACATAGGTGCTGGTAGCCCATGCTTTTGCTCCACGTGTGTAGTTCAGGCAGTGGTTTTTTCGTCGTTGTGCCACTCATCCGTATTATGCTGCGTATGTTTCGTCCATAGACAAGGCGTTCTTCAACTGTAGGGGTGTCTTAAACACTTACAACTGTCATATTTGGGCGGAAGAGAACTCCACGCCACCTGTAAACGAGAATTTACTATATTTTATGGGCTGGCATGGAACACGCTTACTTGATTGGCCCCTACATGCTTCCTCTTTGCTTCACAGGTGTTAGCTATGCAACTATTGTTCGAGAAGCGCTGCCAGCATTACTGGAGGAAGTAACACTTACAGTCCATTGACATACGCAGTTCTGGCACGAGAGACCACACACACACTTGGGTTTAGCTGCCAGAACCCAAATCGGACATCTGTTTGCAGATCGCTGGAGTGAGCAAGGTGGCTCTGTAACTTAGCCATCTCGGTGGCCCTGCAGGCATTTTGAACATCTTCTCTAATTGTATTTAAATTACAATTAAATTAATATAGTGAAATGAATACCCTTAGCTCCATACAGGCGTTGATATACGTCAACGGGGATAGTTGAAAACGTGCGCCCCAACCGGGACTCGAACCCAGCATCTCCCGCTTACGTGGCAGACGCTCTACCCACCTGAGCCACCGAAGACACAGAGGATAGTGCGACTGCAGGCACGCCTCCCGTGAGACGCAAATTCCCAGCTTATTGTCCCGCACTATATCCGTAGTGTCCCTGCCCTTTACGCTCATATATATATATATGAAGATGGTATCTGTTGTTTCAGACATGTTCGTTTGTTCAGAAGGGGAAGCTCGTTTGTTCAGAAGGGGAAGCCGACAGTGTTTTTCCATCTTTCAGCCTGTCGGTGATCATAGAATCGACGCACACATCCAGTAGTCTTTCTCGAACGATTTTACCGAAACTATTGGGTGAAGAAATTTGATTTTTGCGTTACTTATAGCTTTATATGTCGGGTTCATGATAATGTGCCGATCATTTCGTTAATGGTCACAGTTATTGTGATATTTGTATGGAAGTGAGACCCTGCACTAAGTACGAAAAAGTTCGCAATGAAAAATAGGATGGCTATAATTTTGCGTTTGGTGCATAGTACATAATATGTTGTTGCACCCGAAACTTAGCTAACATATCGAATTTGTCCTTAAACTTGGGTGGAGGTATCTACACTACTGGCCAACCGAGCGAGGTGGCGCAGTGGTTACACACTGGACTCGCATTCGGAAGGACGATGGTTCAATCCCGCGTCCGGAATCCTGATTTAGGTTTTCCGTGATTTCCCTAATTCACTCCAGGCAAATGCCGGGATGGTTCCTCTGAAAGGGCACGGCCGACTTCCTTCCCCATCCTTCCCTAATCCGATGAGACCGATGACCACGCTGTCTGGTCTCCTTCCCCAAACCAACCAACCAACCTACTGGCCATTAAAATTGCTACACCAAGAAGAAATGCAGATGATAAACGGGTATTCATTGGACAAATACATTATACTAGAACTGACATGTGATTACATTTTCACGCAATTTGGCTGCATAGATCCTGAGAAATCAGTACCCAGAACAACCACCTCTGGCCATAATAACAGCCTTGATACTCCTGGGCATTGAGTCAAACAGCGCTTGGATGGCGTGTACAGGTACAGCTGCCCATGCATCATCAACACGATACCACAGTTCATCAAGAGTAGTGACTGGCGTATTGTGACGAGCCAGTTGCTCGGCCACCATTGACCAGACGTTTTCAGTTGGTGCGAGATCTGGAGAATGTGCTGGCCAGGGCAGCAGTCGAACCTTTTCTGTATCGAGAAAGACCCGTACAGGACCTGCAACATGCAGTCCAGCATTATCCTGCTGAAATGTAGGGTTTCGCAGGGATCGAATGAAGGGTAGAGCCACGGGTCGTAACACATCTGAAATGTAACATCCACTGTTCAAAGTGCCGTCAATGCGAACAAGAGGTGACCGAGATGTGTAATCAATGGCACCCCATACCATTACGCCGGGTGATACGCCAGTATGGCGATAACGAATACACACTTCCAATGTGCGTTCACCGCGATGTCGCCGAACACGGATGCGACCATCATGGTGCTGTAAACAGAACCTGAATTCATCCGAAAAAATGACATTTGGCATTCGTGCACCCAGGTTCGTCGTTGAGTACACCATCACAGGCGCTCCTGTCTGTGATGCAGTGTCAAGGGTAACCACAGCCATGGTCTCCGAGCTGATAGTCCATACTGCTGCAAACGTCGTCGAACTCTTCGTGCAGATGGTTGTTGTCTTGCAAACGTCCCCATCTGTTGACTCAAGGATCGAGACGTGGCTGCACGATCTGTTACAGCCATGCGGATAAGATGCCTGTCATCACGACTGCTAGTGATACGGGGCCGTTGGGATCCAGCACGGTGTTCTGTATTACCCTCCTGAACCCACCGATTCCATATTCTGCTAACAGTCATTGGATCTTGACCAACGCGAGCAGCAATGTCGCGATATGATAAACTGCAATCGCCATAGGCTACAATCCAGCCTTTATCAAAGTCGGAAACGTGATGATACGCGTTTCCCCTCCTTCCACGAGGCACCACGACAACGTTTAATCAGGCAACGCCGGTTAACAGCTGTTTGTGTATGAGAAATCGGTTGGAAACTTTCCTCATGTCAGCACGTTGTAGGTGTCGCCACCGGCGCCAACCTTGTGTGAATGCTCTGAAAAGCTAATCATTTGCATATCACAGCATCTTCTTCCTGTCGGTTAAATTTCGCGTCTGTAGCACGTCATCTTCGTGGTGTAGCAATTTTAATGGCCAGTAGTGTATCTGTCACCAATCTCCAGAAAGTCGAACTGATGTTAACACACTCATCTGCGATCTTGCCGCGCCAGTGATAAAATAAGAGTGAAATATCCACAACATTCCTCATGTGTCATAAACGGTTTGAGGCATCGATAATAGATTTTGGCAAATGATAGCACGCAAAAAGCAGAGTATTTTGCCATATGGTTGTTATGCAAATCTTCACTTTCTACCACGTTATTTCACTATCTACAGTATTTTCCCATGAAAGAATGTAGTTTTTAGGTGTCATCGATAGCTGGTGAAACGACCCTGGGTTTTGGAACAACATAAGTGAAGACATTACACGTTTATTTTGTGCTTAGGATGTGCTTTTTCATAAGCTACTCACCTTGCTTTTCCTCAGTTGCTCAAGTAAATCAACCACTGTCTCAGGATTCTCTCACAGTTTTGTCTGTACAACATGTCAGTGAGGTGACACTGTGTAACCTCTGCTGTGTTTTGGCAAAAGAAGCAAATTTTGACATGGCAGCTAGAAAAATGTGTAGGTTTTAGTCCAGATTCGCCACTTGTGACACCTCTCTAAAAGTTACAAATGATTAACAAGCCAAACGAAAATAAATCACTTCATTTTTAGCGGAATTCTTTTTAGATAGTAACCAAGCAGAGCTGAGAGATCTTTTTGAATGGTCAGCGTGCAACTGTGGGTGTGGAGGGGCTCCACTTAATACTTACAGAAAGCGTGAGCTTCAGTTTACAACGGTGCTTCCCCTCCAGTGCTCGGAATTTCCCCTACAGCGCTGCCCATAACCGCCACCACTATCGCTCTCCCCACATGTGCCCTGCCGACTGCACATCTACCAGCCTTGGTACTTTGCGTGGACCCTACTAGGTGACAGCTGCAGTGTTTGTTTCATGTGCACGGGCAGCTAGAGAGTACGTAATTCTACCGATGTAATTATTGAAACATTCAGCAGAAATGTCGTCTTACCGCTTCTCTGCCTGAGATGATGAACACATTATCAGGATGGTATCCGAACAGCATGTTTTGTGGAATATGGCTGACGTAGAGTTGAAAAACTGGATGGAAAAAGAGTTAATTACCTCAGAAATCGGGAGTAAAATGAATCAGGCAAGTAAGAAGAAATGTCTTTGATAGTGTCCAGTGTAACACATTTGTAAATACACTGAAGAGCCAAAGAAACTGATACATCTGTCTAACATCGTGAAAGGCCCCTGCGAGACAATGTGGTATGGACTTGACTGATGTCTGAAATAGTGCTGGATGGAACTGACACCATGAATCCTGGAGGGCTGTCCATAAATCCGTAAGAGTACAAGGGAGGTGGGGGGGGGGGGGGGAGAGATCTCTTCTGAATAGCACGTTGCAAGGCATCCCAGATATGCTCGACACTGTTCATGTCTGGGGAGTTTGGTGGCCAATGGAAGTGTCTAAGCTCAGAAGAGTGTTCATCGAGCCACTCTGTAGCATTTCTGGACGTGAAGGGTCTCGTATTGTCCTGCTGGAATTGCCCAAGTCCATTGGAATGCACAGTGGAGATAAATGGATGCAGATGATCACACAGGATGCTTATGTACCTGTCACTTGTCAGAGTCGTATTTACACATGTCAAGGGTCCCATATCATTCTAACTTCACACTCCTCACACCACTGCAGAACCTCCATCAGCTTGAACAGTCCCCTGCTGACATGCAGGGTTAATGGATTCATGAGGTTGTCTCCATACCCGTACACGTCCATCTGCTCGATACAATTTGAATGAGACTCGTTCGACCAGGCAACATGTTTCCAGTCATCAAGAGTCCAATGTCGGTGTTGACAGGCCCAGGCGACGCGTAAAGTTTTGTGTCGCGCAGTTATCAAGGGCACAAGAGTGGACCTTCGGCTCCCAAAGCCCATATCGATGATGTTTCATTGAATGGTTCGCACGCTGACACTTGTTGACGGCCCAGCATTGAAATCTGCAGCATTTTGCGGAAGGGTTGCCCTTCTATCTCGTTGAACGATTCTCTTCAGTCATCGTTGGCCCTGTTCTTGCAGGATCTTTTTCCGGCCGCAGCGATGTCGGAGGTTTGATGTTTTACCGGATTCCAGATATTCACGGTACACTAATGGTATGGTTGTACGGGAAAATGCCCACTTCATCGCTACCTCGGAGATCCTGTGTCCCATCGCTCGTGCGCCGACTATAACACCACGTTAAAACTTACTTAAATCATGATAACCTGCCACTGTAGCAGCAGTACCCTATCCAACAACTGCGCAAGACACTTGTCTTTTATAGCAGTTGCCGATTGCAGCGCCGTATTCTGCCTGTTTATATACCTCTGTATTTGAATACGCATGCTCATACCAGTTTCTTTAGCGCTTCAGTGTATATTTGTACTTAGCCTTTAACCACAGTTATAATGTGTTGGGTGTTGTTGTTATTGTGATCAGTACTGTGAAAGACGATTCAAATTCGGCCCTTTGAAGTAATCAGTGAATCTGCTTCTCACAGTGAATCCTACTGCATCGGCATAAGAGACGACGCCTACCAAGGGTATCACGTTGTCCTTGAGCAGTTCAGTAATTATCGATACATCTGCGTTATAAGGCATTCCTCCACATCGTCGAGCGACTGTTTACTAAAATGTTATACGCTCCTTCTTCATAGTGTAAGAACATTAGTGTGACTGCTTTGCTCTTCCTGAGTGCTCTCAAAAAAATGGTTCAAATGGCTCTGAGCACTATGGGACTTAACATCTATGGTCAGCAGTCCCCTAGAACTTAGAACTACTTAAACCTAACTAACCTAAGGACAGCACACAACACCCAGCCATCACGAGGCAGAGAAAATCCCTGACCCCGTCGGGAATCGAACCCGGGAACACGGGCATGGGAAGCGAGAACGCTACCGCACGACCACGAGATGCGGGCTGAGTGCTCTCACTCTTCCTCCACTCCCCTAACTTCTATATACAGGGTTATTACAAATGATTGAAGCGTTTCACAGCTCTACAATAACTTTATTATTTGAGATATTTTCACAATGCTTTGCACATACATACAAAAACTCAAAAAGTTTTTTTAGGCATTCACAAATGTTCGATATGTGCCCCTTTAGTGATTCCGCAGACATCAAGCCGATAATCAAGTTCCTCCCACACTCGGTGCAGCATGTCCCCATCAATGAGTTTGAAACGGTAAGGCTTCTGCTTTAGCCTTTTCCGTAAGATTTTCCAAACCGTCGGCTGTGGTACGTTTAGCTCCCTGCTTGCTTTATTCGTCGACTTCCGCGGGCTATGCGTGAAACTTGCCCGCACACGTTCAACCGTTTCTTCGCTCACTGCAGGCCGACCCGTTGATTTCCCCTTACAGAGGCATCCAGAAGCTTTAAACTGCGCGTACCATCGTCGAATGGAGTTAGCAGTTGGTGGATCTTTGTTGAACTTCGTCCTGAAGTGTCGTTGCACTGTTATGACTGACTGATGTGAGTGCATTTCAAGCACGAAATACGCTTTCTCGTCTCCTGTCGCCATTTTGTCTCACTGCGCTCTCGAGCGCTCTGGCGGCAGAAACCTGAAGTGCGGCTTCAGCTGAACAAAACTTTATGAGTTTTTCTTCGTATCTGTAGTGTGTCGTGACCATATGTCAATGAATGGAGCTACAGTGAATTTATGAAAACGCTTCAATCATTTGTAATAGCCCTGTACTTCCGGAATACCAAAAGTAACATACTTTTTTTAGATAGATCGCTGCGTGAGCTACATGTTTTGCCTCTGCTACTACTGTCGCGCTGCACTGCACTGCCCTAATAGCAAAATATTTCTCACAGCGTGCCGGAAATCGCGTCGCGCCAACCAACCGCACAATACTGCTCTCGTCTAGGGAAAGCTGTAGCACCTACTGACTTTCAGCAAACTGTAGAAATAAATTCAAACCTTTTTGAAATTTCTTCTCTCTTTCACCCTCCCACAAAAAGTGTAAAGGGAAAAAATTTGTTCCGTACTACATTTCGGATATTGGTTTGCTAAAAATTCTGCGTCATACGTGAAATTTTAATTTATCACTTCACTCTTACTGACGCTATTGGCCAGAAAGCTTGCACACGCTAACGACTTATGCCGCTGAAGTCAACTCTAAAATTATGTTGTTGTACGACACATAGGTTAGAAGATATGGTACTGAGCAGTAAGGGAAAACCAACTTTTCTTAAAAGCTTTCATAAAATCTTCCTCTATTGCCGCGCGGAATAGCTGGCCGGGCTAAGACGACTTGTCACGGTTCACGCGGCTCCCCCCGTCGAAGCTTCCAGTCCTTTCTCGGGCATGGGTGTGTTTTTAAGTTAGTTTAAGTTAGATTATGTAGTGTGTAAACTTAGGCACCGGTGACCTCAGCAGTTTGGTTCAATAGGATCTAACACTAAAAAAGGAAAAAAATTCTATGTTTCAATAGCAAATGGTTCAAATGGCTCTAAGCACTATAGGACTTAACATCTGAGGTCATCAGTCCCCTAGACATAGAACTACTTAAATCTAACTAACCTAAGGACATCACACACATCCATGCCCGAGACAGGATTCGAACCTGCGACCGTAACAGCAGCGCGGTCCCGGACTGAAGCGCCTAGAAGCGCTCGACACAGCGGCCGGCTCCTCTCGAAGGTTGGTCCTACTTATGTATGAGATATATTATTACTAAGTTACGTTAAATGAAACTTTAAGATATTATAATGTATTGGCAGTCATCAACGTATTTCATAATCACGCTTTAGTTGTTTTTGTGGTCCTCAGTGCTGAGACTGGTTTGATGCAGCTCTCTGTGCTACTCTATCCTGTGCAAGCTTCTTCATCTCCCAGTATATACTGCAGCCTACATCCTTCTGAATCTGCTTAGTGTATTCATCTCTTGGTCTCCCTCTACGATTTTTACCCTCCACGCTGCCCTCCAGTACTAAATTAGTGATCCCTTGATGCCTCAGAACATGTCCTACCAGCCGGTCCCTTCTCCTCCTAAAGTTGTGCCACAAACTCCTCTTCTTCCCAATTCTATTCAATACCTCCTCATTAGTTATGTGATCTACCCATCTAATCTTCAGCATTCTTCTGTAGTACCACATTTCGAGAGCTTCTATTCTCTTCCTGTCTAAACTATTTATTGTCCACGTTTCACTTCCATACATGGCTACACTCCATACAAATTCTTTCAGAAACGACTTCCTGACACTTAAATCAATACTTGATGTTAACAAATTTCTCTTCTTCAGAAACGCTTTCCTTGCCATTGCCAGTTTGCATTTTATATCCTCTCTACTTCGACCATCATCAGTTATTTGCTCCCCAAATAGCAAAACTCCTTTACTACTTTAAGTGTCTCATTTCCTAATCGAATTCCGTCAGCATCACCAGACTTTATTCGACTACATTCCATTATCCTCGTTTTGCTTTTGTTGATGTTCATCTTATACCCTCGTTTCAAGACACTGTCCATTCCGTTCAACTGCTCTTCCAAGTCCTTTGCTGTCTCTGACAGAATTACAATGTCATCGGCGAACCTCAAAGTTTTTATTTCTTCTCCACGGATTTTAATACCTACTCCGAACTTTTCTTTTGTTTCCTTTACTGCTTGCTCAATGTACATATTGAATAGTATCGGGAAGATGCTACAACCCTGTCTCACTCCCTTCCCAACCACTGCTTCCCTTTCATGTCCCTCGACTCTTATAACTGCCATCTGGTTTCTGTACAAATTGTAAATAGCCTTTCGCTCCCTGTATTTTACGCCTGCCAACTTCAGAATTTGAAAGACAGTATCCCAGTTAACATTGTCAAAAGCTTTCTCTAAGTCTACAAATGCTAGAAACGTAGGTTTGCCTTCCTCTTAATCTTTCTTCTAAGATAAGCCGTAGGGTCAATATTGCCTCACGTGTTCCAACATTTCTACGGAATCCAAACTGATCTTCCCCGAGGTAGGCTTCTACCAGTTTTTCCATTCGTCTGTACAGAATTCGCGTTAGTATTTTGCAGCTGTGACTTATTAAACTGATAGTTCGCTAATTTTCATATCTGTCAACACCTGCTTTCTTTGGGATTGTAATTATTATATTCTTCTTGAAGTCTGAGGAAATTTCGTCTCTCTCATACATCTTGCTCACTAGATGGTAGAGTTTTGTCAGGACTGGCTCTCCCAAGGCTGTCAGTAGTTCTAATGGAATGTTGTCTACTCCCGGGGCCTTCTTTCGACTCAGGTCTTTCAGTGCTCTGTCAAACTCTTCACGGAGTATCATATCTCCCATTTCCTCTTCATCTACATCCTCTTCCATTTCCATAATATTGTCCTCAAGAACATCATCCCTTCTATATACTCCTTCCACCTTTCTGCTTTCCCTTCTTTGCTTAGAACTGGGTTTCCATCGGAGTTGATATTCATGCAAGTGGTTCTCTTTTCTCCAAAGGTCTCTTTAATTTTCCTGTAGGCAGTATCTATCTTACCCCTCGTGAGATAAGCCTCTACATCCTTACATTTGTCCTCTAGCCATCCCTGCTTAGCCATTTTGCACTTCCTGTCGATCTCATTTTTGAGACGTTTGTATTCCTTTTTGCTTGTTTCACTTACTGCATTTTTGTATTTTCTCCTTTCATCAATTAGATTCAGTATCTCTTCTGTTACCCAAGGATTTCTACTAGCCCTCGTCTTTTTACCTACTTGATCCTCTGCTGCCTTCTCTACTTTATTCCTCAAAGCTACCCATTCTCTTCTACTGTATTTCTTTCCACCCTCCTTGTCAATTGTTCCCTTATGCTCTCCCTGAAACTCTGTACAACCTCTGGTTCTTTCAGTTTATCCAGGTCCCATCTCCTTAAATTCCCACCTTTTTGCAGTTTCTTCAGTTTTAATCTACAGTTCATAACCAACAGATTGTGGTCAGAGTCCACATCTGCCCCTGAAAATGTCTTACAATTTAAAACCTGGTTCCTAAATATCTGTCTTAGCATTATATAATCTATCTGAAACCTAGTATCTCCAGGGTTCTTCCATGTATACAACCTTCTTTCATGATTCTTGAACCAAGTGTTAGCTATGATTAAGTTATGCTCGGTGCAAAATTCTACAAGGCGGCTTCCTCTTTCATTTCTTCCCCCCAATCCATATTCACCTACTATGTTTCCTTCTCTCCCTTTTCCTACTGACGAATTCCAGTCACCCATGACTATTAAATTTTCGTCTCCCTTCACTGTCTGAATAATTTCCTTTATCTCATCATACATTTCATCAATTTCTTCATAATTTGCAGAGCTAGTTGGCATATAAACTACTGTAGTAGGCGTGGGCTTCGTGTCTGTCTTGCCCACAATAATGCGTTCACTATGCTGTTTGTAGTAGCTTACCCGCACTCCTGTTTTTTTATTCATTATTAAACCTACTCCTGCATTACCCCTATTTGATTTTGTATTTATAACCCTGTATTCACGCTTTAGTTATCTAGTTTTTATTTAAAAAATCGTGTATAGCCACAGCCTCTGCACTGTTGTACCCTGATTGTCGCGCTGTTAATACGCAGTATCAAAATGGCTGGGCTGCTTCCCTTTCCGTAGTGTAACACGCGTGTGGAACACGGTTACAAAATGCCGAGAAATATGTTGTTCTTAACGTTTTTCACAAATTCACGGAGATAACCGCCTTTGAAGTTTTTCGAGGGACTGTATTACATACAGCTGAAACACTGACTCACACTGGATGAATAACGGTATCGGTAGTGCTGTAAATCGATAATTTACTGCAGTTCGTGGTTTGCTGGTTCAAGTTTTACCTGAGTCACATTTGTTTCTCGTTCAATTTGAAATACCTAAATCTCGTAATTGTAAAATTCATCATAGTTTTTATGAATAATGCTCATCTTCTTGTTTCTAATTACGTATTCACGCGACATTCCTGTTTTCATTTAAAACATAAATTCTTAATTATCGATATTTTATGAAAGTTTGTTAATAAAGGTTGCTTAAATTAAGAAAATATAACAGTTTAATTTTTAAGGCAAAAATGAGAAACCAAATAGTCTTTATTTGGACTATGTCCATTGTTTTATACCACAGATGTAGATAAGTGTCGTAGAAACATGGGAAACAAACATTTACACAGCATCGAGCACTTCATACAGATGCTGCATTTTTACACTTGCCACAGTAGCAATACAATATGAACCCAACAGAACTGATCTGGAGCCAAGTTAAGGGATTCGGCCCGAGAAATAACAAGACTGTTCAACTGCCAGACGTACTGGAACTAACGCAGGCAGCTTTTTCACATATCACTGCCAAACGCTGGCGGGACATAGAACAGCAAGCACCTCATAAAAGAAGAGGAGAAAATGCGCCGCCTGGGTGGCTGCTGCCGTTGATCGACTCGTTATCAACGTAGCAGATGGCTGTCCCAGAACTGAAACGTATTTCTCGGATTCGGATAAGGAAGGAGCTGAGAGATTACCAGACGACTGACTGTAATACCTCTAGTGTGGTCAGCATTCAACAATAGGTGAAATCCCTGCAGTCTGCTTCTGCATCACACATAGCTCGCTCAGAAAAATTACCCTCTATTTAAGTTAGGAGTTTTCATCACTTTCTTTTGTAATTAGCATACTATCAGGTGAGAACGAGAGCACTTCATACTTTCCGTCTGGTCACCTTAGAAGCGCGCGGTAGTACTGGAGTTTTGCGAAATATTATTTCATTCTTTTTAAAAATTAAATGACACTCGAAGCTATATTGTTTCTTTGTTCGTCTCTTTCTACGTCTGAACTGCAACTGCTCACACCATTGTAGGTTAGTTGGACCGCTGGCTGGCCAGGGCTGTCAAAATTTAATGCGCCGGTAAAGCTGTTGGTCCGCGTTATCGCTCAGTCTATGTGCGTGTTACACACCATAAAACGTATACCTATGAATTTACATGGTTGTACTGGTCACAGTTTGGATTCCGCTCCAAGGGAAACGAAATACAATGAGATTCGAGCAAACGCTGAAGCATACATGGCGTAATGTTTACATCAGATTTATTCTTATGATAAATAGAGTATAAGAAAACGTAGCTTCTTAGACGTTTTACAGCGTCGTTGGATGACATTTCTGGACAGGATGACATTTCTGGAGACGGGTTCCTGTCCGCACGACACCCCCTAAGACCGCTCGACGTCAATCGGTATCGTTTTCTAGCAACCTGTACAGTCGAGTCGCCATAACTTGATCCCTGAAAGTTAGCGCCACTGTTACCAGGTTTCAACAGTTACGGAAACGACGGCAGGAAAAAAAATACTGGATTCATCCCATATTAAGCGACAGATCAACTAAAGGAAAGTTCGTGCTCCTACACAACAAACTGAAGGCAAATCCAGACGAGTTCTTTGAATACTACAGGATGTCGGTTAACTCATTTGAAATGCTTCTGAATATGATTGGAGAGAAAATTTCTGAAAGGAACACAACATGTTATAAAACCAAAAATAAGACATGTGTGGCTACTTCATTATGAAATACCTACTTTTGATAATATCGCACCACGCATTGTTAGATTGCATATGTTCTTTATTATGAAATGCCTATTGAAATAATACCGCTCCACGCAGTGTTGCACATGTTGGCATCGCTACGATTTCAGTTCGGTAATTGATGGTAAGCGTCGGAGGTAAGGGCTTAAGCCATCGGCACACGGACCGTGCATCCGAACGTTGAGCGTTGAGCGTGCCGAGTTTCTGACGTCATAGCGTGGAATAGCACGTTCGGGAGTCTTTCCGAACGTGCAGAGCAATATCTGGCATGTCAGATATTCTGAGCGTGCGTCTGAGCGTTGACCAATGAGATGGAACAACACCACCTACGTCACACGCACGCCATCTCCCTTCAGTACAGAGTTGTGAGGCGCCATATTGGCATTCATTTCAAGCCTAAATGTATATATGCCGTTTCTGAGCACTAGCAAATTGAGAATCACTGGAAAACCCGTTGTTAGTTGTGTGATTCGATCCAATAAAATTATAAGAAAAATCATATTCGGAGCCAAAGAATTATTGTAACTTGCGTATTATGAGAGTAGGCTGTTTGAAGGCAGCGACACACTGAACATCCACCCAAGACGCATTGTTCTTGGTACATTTTGTTATAATCAAATTTCAATTAGTAACATAATTATCTACGATTAACGTTTTCAGCATGGGTATGATAATATGATTAAATACAGGGGGCCTGTTGTCGGTTTAGCGTGGTGAGTAGCATCTCTGTCTGACATTGGGATTTTGATGGGGCGGTGGTTCGCGTCGTAACACTTCCTTTTTTTTCCTAACTTTCGTGTTTTTATTAGGTTCTAATACTTTATTATTAGTTTAATATAAGTATATAATATAATACTTGATGCTATGTAAATATAAGTTCACCTTTTTTTGGGGGGTGACTTCGTTCGATTGGCTTAATCTACAGGACAGCTTGCGCTACTCGTATAAAGATATTTTGCTCCTTTCTCTGTTAAGCTTCATAATCCACATATTGCAAAGATTCTGCTACTGGGTAGGAACAGTGATCAAGTAAGGCTGACCTTGGGGTTTTACTAAAATGTGGGAATGATGAAATAATGTTTATCTATGCGGAGAAGTATTCCAAATTTGTACCGCACTGTTTGTAATGGAACTTTTATAAGCCTGTGTCCTTATTGATTGAACATGGTACTTTTCTTTTCGTGGACGATGAAGGAAATGTGCGTTTTAAGAGAGCTAACGTGGGATTATTAAACAGTGTGATTTACGAGCTAGAAACATCCCACTATTGCCGCTAGAGTGCGTTGCGATCGCGTATACCACGTTGGGGCCCACGTACCGTGTGCACAAGTCGCATCGTTCCTGAGCGTTCAGCAGCACGTTGAACTTGGCACGCTCAACGTTAACGCTCGACAGCACGGTCCGTGTGTCGACGGCTTTAGGTTCCGGACTCGGCCGCAGCGTATCTCCCGCCCGTGTGGCCAGCGCCCAGCGTGAAAAACACGCAGAACGAATGCACCCGAGAGCGTTCGTTCAGCGTGAAAGCCGAAGTTTGCGGGCCCGCGGCGTGCGAAAACGCCTCGTGTGGCCAGACCCATTCAACACGCAATGGTCTATAATGTCGGCGTGAAAGCCTGCAGAAACGCGCGTGAAAGAAACGCTCGTGTGGCCGCAGCCTAAGTCCTCACAGCTGTAGGAGAAACAATATTCCTCGGTAGAGCTGCGACAACACAGGCATTGGCATAGAGACGTCTACAAAACAACTATCCTGGTGGTTTCTGTTCTCGAAATGTTCTGAATTTATTACCTGGTACATTTCGAATGTTACATGTCACACCAACGCAGCTTTTTTACGTACAAAATGGCTATACCTTGAAGAGATGAACTTTTTGACACATCTTTGACATAGATAATAGCAGCTGTTGGTGAAATATTTCAATTTTCCCTCGAATCGATAATAATATTTTTCTTAATTATCCAGATTTCTTTCAAACGACTGAATTTCAGCAGAGCTAGACCTCTAGTTGGTCAGTTTGACAGCACGGTTGTCCATTTCCCACTCTGTTTAGCTATGGAAATTCGGACAAATAGTTTCCCTTACGCTAATTACCTTCAAGCAAATCTAGACTTCAGACTAATCAATCTGATACCCAATATCCCAGTTTCCCATTCTTCATTTGGCTATGAAAGCTCTGCCAAAATCAAACTGTGTAATGTATAGGAAGTAATGTTTTCGTTACACTGTTACAATTCACCAAAAATGGACTTAATCTCTTTGAGGATGTCCGCATAGAAATAGGTATCAGTGACAATGAAGCTACTGTAGCAACAATGATTACGAAAGTACAACAGATAACTGAAAAATAGAAGAATATGCATATTCAGCAAAGTAGATGAAGAAGCAGTAGTGTCATATCTCAATAAGGAACTCTAAAACACCCAACGCTGGAGAGGAGCATGTAGAAGAACTATGGTTCAGGTCTGTGCACTTGATAGGTTAGGGTGACAATTATTCAACTATATGAAACAAAAGCGTCATAGCTTCTGAACGGTATGCGTCAGGACGTTCAAACTGCACATTTGGCCACGGGGCATGATGGAAATTAGTATACACTGTTGCGAGGTGCCAGGGTGGAGGAGAGTTCGTACCTCTTTAATCCAGAACAATTTTGCATGAGAACGAGACATGTACTCGACCCTCTCCTTATCTACCAACTAATTAATTATGCGCACAATGGTAACGGAAGGAAATGATGGTGGAACCTGCTGGTTGGTAAAATAAGGAGTGCACATTCACAATAATTTAACAAAAATAGCAATCTACTCAAAAAATGAGAACTGTAACATAATAAACAACAGGAAATGGGATTCTGCATATATCTACGAAATGATATGCGGAGTAAATATTACAGTGAGATTTATTATACATCAGAACGTAAATGCACATGATTGTCGACACAAACAGTAGGTTAAAGGGTAGGGTATACTGAACCATTGTCAGAACAAGAATTGGGTTGAGAACAAGGGGCTCCTACTCTCTGTGATGCAACAGATTGACGATAATGACTGGAGGTCCTAATTAATCAAATATTAATCTCCCAACTATATAGCAGTATCGCAATTAGTAGTGAGAGCTCAAAAGGGATCACATGGAGAAACAAGCAAGGTGGACTTGTAGCAAGGCGAGCGCGCGTGCTGCAGGGATTCACTGCATTGATAAGGTCCTACAATGCCCGAGCCGCAAAATACTGTACCAATACTGAAATCTGCAGCACGTCGTCGGTAGGCAGCGTCCTGATGATGTAGGCGCCGACTTCTGCCGTGCAGCAACTCTGTGTCAACCCCTGGCCTCGAAGGCTGTCCGAGAATTCTAAGTTCTTCCAAAAAAGAGCGACCAAGTAGCAAGACCGTCTGACTCTGACGAAGATCAGATCGCGAATCCCCCTGCCCGCGCAACGCAAGAGCGAAGCCAACATTGCTCAAATCCCTACTCTCCTCGAAAACCGCGAACCAGCATTCAGTTCTGATTCCAAAATTAACCCACACTGTCTCAGAACATCATTCGCGCCAATAGCGACCGTTCCCTCCAATTTCGAACAGGGCTTTATGACGTCAACTAGCCTCAGTTTAAGCTGAACAATCATGCCTCTGCTATTCAGCTGAGGACACTGAACTTGCCGTTTGACCAGCTATGAAAACAACCTGCCTAGACCACCGGACATCCGGTACCAGACAGTCGCACCCAGCAGGGCACAGTCCACAAGTATTCTCAGAATCAAGAGGACAATGCAGTCAGTTGGCGCCAGGAGTCTTCATTCCGGACGCACCGAAACGGTAAACACATAAACTGGGGCGACACTCAGACGTCTCCCAGGTCGTTTCACCCTGCACACAATAGGCGAAACTCGACTGACGTCAGTCGTTCCGCCAGGCACTTAAGTCCGTTGTACGAACCCCTCAGAATTCAGGGAAGTGCAATCCCCAACCAGAAATGCAGTATGCCGCGTCCTCCGACGCTTGCCTCGCACAGGACACACAGGAAAGTAACCCAACAAGCATAGGAATCAAATGAAAAGTATTTTTTGAGCTCTCGGTACAAATAATCTCATTACAGTAACCCTATTCAGTCTGCTACTAACGTGCAATGACATGGAACATTAATAAAATTGATGAAAATGAGAGGTGACATGCAAAAGAGGGCATGCAACCTCTCACTGTTTGGTTCGGTTTAGCAACGGAGCCCACTTTCATTTGGATTGGTTTGTCAATAAGCAAAACTAGGGGATTTGGGATACTGAGAATCCGCATTTCGCGATCGAGAAATCACTTCACCCTCAGCAGGTGACTGTGTAGTGCACAATGTCCAGTCACGGAATAATCGGTGCGACATTTCTTGATGGCACGATGACTGCTGACAGCACGTGAAGATTTTGGAAAATGATATCATCCCCTTTATCCAAAGTGATTCTGATTTCGACAAGATGTGATTTATGCAAGATGAAGCTCGACCCCATTGACGCTGGAGTGTCTGATGTCCTGGAGGAGCACTTTGGGGACCGCATTATGGCTCTGGGGTACCCTGAGGCGTCTGGCATGGGCCTCTATTGGCTGCCATATTCTCCAGATCTGAACAATCTCGACTCCCTTTTGTGGGGCTATATTAAAGACAAGATGTACAGCAATAACGTCAAGACCATTGTTGAACTGAAAACAGCCAATCAGGAGGCATCGACAGCATCGACGTTCCAACACTTTAGTGGTCATGCAGAATTTCGCTATTCGTCTACGACACATTATCGGTAATGATGGCAGGCATATCAAACATGTCGTAACCTAAATCCGGTTATCTGCAGAGACGTTTCCGTGTTAAATAAAGTGTAATTTTTGGAATTAATTTACGTTTTTTTACGTAGTTCAATAACTTTCATCCTGTATGAACCTAATAGGACAGTTCATGATGGGAGGGGTCCTCCATGGTATACAGTCACTGTAAAGAAGCTTCTAAGCAAATAAGACTACTGTATAACAGGTGTGAAGCAGGGTATGGGGCTATAGACAGGGTGATGCTAAATGAAACGAACTTGGCTCTTGAGAGGACAAGGCGCGGAGTCTTCAATGATACCGTAGTAGGATGTTCTAGAACTATCTCCTACAGAACCCACAGAAATTCTGGTGGTGTGTAAAGGCTGTCAGTGGTACCAAAGGTAGTGTTCAGTCACTCGTGGACGATACAGGGACTAATGTCGACAGTAGCAAAGTAGAAGCAGAAACGCTGAACTCGGTTTTCAAATGTTCGTTTACAAATGAAAATCTAAGGGCATTTTCCCAATTTAATTCTCACACTGTTGGAAAGATGAGTGATATAAATGTTAATGTCAGCCGTGTTGGGAGGCAGCTGAAATGGCTAAAATAGAACAAAACTCCAGGGCTCGTTGGAATCCCTATCAGATTCTGTATCGAATTCGCGGCTGCGTTAGCCTCTCTTGTAACTCTAATTTATCGTAGATCCCATGAACAAGAAACCGTGCACAGTAGTTAGAAGAAAGCACATATCACACCCATTTAGAAGAAGGTAGTAGAAGTAATATACAAAACGACGGTTCAGTATTCTTGACAGATATTTGCTGTAGAATTTTAGAACATGCTCTGAGCTCACAGTCAGACGTAATGAGGTATCTCTAACAGAACGGCGTCCTCCACTCCAACCAGCATGGATTCTTTTTTTAATATGACATACTGAAAGTCTTGGATCAACGCAATTAGGAAGACGCAGTATTTCACGATTTCCTAAAAGTATTTCACACAGTACCACATCTATGCTTATTATCAAAAATACGATCTTACGACGGTATCAAGCGAAATTTATATTGGATTGAGGATATCTTGATAGAGAGGACTTAGCATGTTATCTTGGAAGGAGAGTTATCGGCAGATGAAGAAGCAACTTCTAGTGTGCCAAAGGAAAGTGTGGTAGGGTCTTTGTCGTTCATGTTGTGTAGTAATGACTTTGCAGACAACCTTATAGTAACCTCAGACTTTTTGCGAATGATATGGTTATCTATAACAAAGTACTGTCTGAAAAAAGCTGGAATAATAGTCACTCGGATGTTCTTAAGGTTTCATAGTTGTGCAAACGTCGCCAGCTTCTTTCAAATGTTCAGAAGTGTAAAATTGTGCAGTTCACAAAACGAAAAAACGTTGTATACTACAACTACGTATCAACACGTCACGGTTGGAATCAGTCGCCTCATATATATATATATATATATATATATATATATATATATACTCCTGGAAATGGAAAAAAGAACACATTGACACCGGTGTGTCAGACCCACCATACTTGCTCCGGACACTGCGAGAGGGCTGTACAAGCAATGATCACACGCACGGCACAGCGGACACACCAGGAACCGCGGTGTTGGCCGTCGAATGGCGCTAGCTGCGCAGCATTTGTGCACCGCAGCCGTCAGTGTCAGCCAGTTTGCCGTGGCATACGGAGCTCCATCGCAGTCTTTAACACTGGTAGCATGCCGCGACAGCGTGGACGTGAACCGTATGTGCAGTTGACGGACTTTGAGCGAGGGCGTATAGTGGGCATGCGGGAGGCCGGGTGGACGTACCGCCGAATTGCTCAACACGTGGGGCGTGAGGTCTCCACAGTACATCGATGTTGTCGCCAGTGGTCGGCGGAAGGTGCACGTGCCCGTCGACCTGGGACCGGACCGCAGCGACGCACGGATGCACGCCAAGACCGTAGGATCCTACGCAGTGCCGTAGGGGACCGCACCGCCACTTCCCAGCAAATTAGGGACACTGTTGCTCCTGGGGTATCGGCGAGGACCATTCGCAACCGTCTCCATGAAGCTGGGCTACGGTCCCGCACACCGTTAGGCCGTCTTCCGCTCACGCCCCAACATCGTGCAGCCCGCCTCCAGTGGTGTCGCGACAGGCGTGAATGGAGGGACGAATGGAGACGTGTCGTCTTCAGCGATGAGAGTCGCTTCTGCCTTGGTGCCAATGATGGTCGTATGCGTGTTTGGCGCCGTGCAGGTGAGCGCCACAATCAGGACTGCATACGACCGAGGCACACAGGGCCAACACCCGGCATCATGGTGTGGGGAGAGATCTCCTACACTGGCCGTACACCACTGGTGATCGTCGAGGGGACACTGAATAGTGCACGGTACATCCAAACCGTCATCGAACCCATCGTTCTACCATTCCTAGACCGGCAAGGGAGCTTGCTGTTCCAACAGGACAATGCACGTCCGCATGTATCCCGTGCCACCCAACGTGCTCTAGAAGGTGTAAGTCAACTACCCTGGCCAGCAAGATCTCCGGATCTGTCCCCCATTGAGCATGTTTGGGACTGGATGAAGCGCCGTCTCACGCGGTCTGCACGTCCAGCACGAACGCTGGTCCAACTGAGGCGCCAGGTGGAAATGGCATGGCAAGCCGTTCCACAGGACTACATCCAGCATCTCTACGATCGTCTCCATGGGAGAATAGCAGCCTGCATTGCTGCGAAAGGTGGATATACACTGTACTAGTGCCGACATTGTGCATGCTCTGTTGCCTGTGTCTATGTGCCCGTGGTTCTGTCAGTGTGATCATGTGATGTATCTGACCCCAGGAATGTGTCAATAAAGTTTCCCCTTCCTGGGACAATGAATTCACGGTGTTCTTATTTCAATTTCCAGGAGTGTATATATATACGGAATGGAACGATGACATTGGCTCTCTTGTAGGCAAATCAGGTGCACGCTTCGGTTTGTTGCTAGAATCTTTTCACTTGTTTATGACATACGGCGTTATATTCTATGATAACTCTTCCCTTTCACAAAGGATATTTTTGGCTCAGAAACGGACAGTTTGAACAATAAGTGGCATAATTTCTCAATCCTCTTGTCCACTGCTCAGGGCTCTGAGAATCCTGACACTGGCCTCCCAGTATATATTTGCTCTAATGTTATTTATTGTTTACAGCGTGAACTTATTCCCAAGAATTAGCGGCTTTCAATCAGTTAGTACCTGGCAGAAATTAGATCAGCATTTGGACCGCACTTCCTTGATTCATAAGCAGAAAGGTGTCAGTATTCTGCTGCGGCAATTTTCAGTAAACTACGCCAAGAACTTAAAAAACAATCTTATCAGTAATTCTCGCACTTTCAAGCCTAAATTGAAGAATTTCCTCAAAGCTCACCCCTCCTATTCTGTGGAACAGTTCCTGGAAAAAATTAAGCTAAGTCCTGTGTTATATTGTTGATTGTGGCAATTATACTAGCAGCCTGTCGTCTACATAGGATTTAGGTAAATTTATTTTATTTATTACTAACTTTTCTGGTGTTAATTTCGTGTACTGCCTCGTTTCACGACCATGGAGGTTTACTCCTCACTTTGGTCCTGTGAAACTTGTCACATTTTAATAAAAGAAAAAAAAAATACTAGGAAAATGCAGTCAGCTTCATTCGTGCAACCTGTTCTAGAATATTACTCAAGTGGATGGCTCCTGTACCAGATAGGAATAACAAGGGATATCAAACATAATCATATTGAGAAGAGTGGTACGAATGGTCACAGGTTTGTTTGACCTATGAGAGAATGTCAGAGATATGCTGGAAGAACTGTACTGGCAGACTCTTCAAGATAGACAAGCTATTCCGAGAAAGCCTACTTACAAAGTTCCATAAAACGCTATAAATTATGAATCTAGGAATATACTACAACCTCCTACATATCACTCCCATATGGATCATGAGGACAATATTAGATTAATTACAGTGTGCATGGAAGTATTGATTCATTTATTTTATTTTAATATGTTACCTGTACTTTAAACACATGCTGTACTCATTCTTAAACAAAAATTTTTGCTATCAACAGTAATTGTTTTTCCTATACATCAGCATATTGACCACAGACGTATTTAAACAGTCATTCTTTTCGTGCTCCATACATGAGAGGAATGGGAAAAAGCTCTAATAACTGGTACAGTGGGACGTGTCCTCCGCCATGGACTTCACAGTCATTTGCAGTGTATAGATGTAGATACAGACGCAATCTGCTACCAACTCCATAAATTTGTTTGTTGTTAGTCACTATCAACAATCTGGCCCCCATCAGTCATTAAAACGGCTGATAGGAGATGTCTTTTTGGGTGTGTTTCCATTTCCATATCAGTCACATTCTGTTTTGTTTCTTGCTGTTTCTTTCATTTGTATTATTTAAAAAAAGTTATGTTTCAATATTGTTGTGAGCTGCTGATAAAGTAATAATTTATCTACTAACAGTTCAAATCATCTTCAGGTATTACAAAGTTATTTACATCAGCCTATATAGCAACATTCGTATTGTGGCTTCAAATTAAATAAAAGCCATTTGCCCTCGGTACACTCAATAGTGAAATGTTCTGCTGGAGCTTTAGTACTAAGTATGTAGAGTGCACTCCACACAAAAGGATGGAACCTGATTATGATAATATATGAAGATCGGTTAACTCTGTGAGTTCATTTTGCTATTGACTGTATAGTATATTTTACTTTTGATAGTGGTGACCCAGGACTGCTTTCATTTCATTTGTAAGATCATTGCCATGTAGCCTACTGTAAATAATTTTATGATAGCTGAAGATGATCAGATGCTCGAAACTGGTAGTTAATGGAGACTTATTTTATCAGAAACTCGTGACAGTTTTGAAATTTTCAAATATGAGCTGTGTAGCGCCACCTGCACAAAATATATTGTATTGTTTCTATCGATTTTGAATCGTGCCCCAGGTACACACTCACACACACACATTTTAGCGCAGAGCGATGTTAAGAAACCAAGCTGAGACCCACCTCTTTTCAGAAGGACTCGCCAGCCAGTGTGGGGTTCCTGATGACCTCGGACTCCCCAGGAGATGACCTGTGCCTGCTGTCCTCCTGCCAGCACCTCATCATGACCTACGGCACCTTTGGACTGTCAGCCGCCATCTTGTGTGGAGGGAGAACAATCGTATATGATGCTCCCAGTCACGGCGCCAAGGATGGGCCCTCAGCCCACAAGATGGCGACCATGGTGCCTGGATGGCGACTCGTCGCGTAACACTGCAGCAACCTACTGCTGAAAGTAGAGCACTCTAGCGGACTGGTGTTGTATCTACCTCCTATCTGCGACATTATGCCCAAGTTTTTCTAAAGTTTGAATCCTTGTGTTTCAAGGGCAACGTTCATACTGACTGAGCTGTTGAGGCATGGCTCATGGCCAGGCATTACAGCTCCACCACTGACAGTAACTGTTTCAGTGGTGCCCTACAGCAAAAAACGATGGACTATTTTATAGTAAATAAAACTAACAGTGCTTTATAATAACGTAAACAACTTCCTAAGACAATAACTAAATCAGTTTTTTGTGTTATTTACATCATCCTGTGTCCTCGTATTGCACTGTTGAGTGCCTTCGGTGAAGTACACATTGCTCCAAATGTCAGGCAACTTTTCACAATATCTGAACTTTTAAAACACAGATAGTGTCGAGCACACACACACACACACACACTTTATATTTCAGTCGAGGGATATTTATAAACAAAGATTACTTTATTGTAAGAACCTGTATTTTCACACAGCCACAGTCAGAAAATGCAGGTTTCGACAAAACAGCACTAGGATAATAGTTGAACATCGAGACTAATGCCATGAAATTTAGAAGATCAGAAGCTATTAGATGTAAACCAACAGTTGCAAATAAACTGGAACAGAAATCGTCCAACTTCACAGAAACCACTTTACTTAAAAAGTCGTTTCTCCTCCACAATCGTTTCTATTGGCTTCAACAGTTTTTGAACAAATAATACATTCTGGAGTGTGTGTGCTTGTGTGTTTCGTTAATTCATGTCAATATTTAATTAATAATATGTAAATACGGCTTAAAACTTTTTGTGAAGTGTGCAGAGTGCACGCAAATTTGCACCTAGAAAAAGTACCATTTTCGTAAATAGTAGACATGCTCCACAACAAGGAGACATAATTCACAGACCATGAAAATAGCTGACAACGAAAGTTTCATATTACTTGGCGCTTCTAACCCATCTCTCTATGTGCACACACATGGGTTTAACACATGTTACCATTTACATAAACTCTATTAAGTAGACTTTTTCGACGACCTTTACAATTCATTCTCAGAACTGTGTGAAGGAACTATATTGTGCCTGTTACATGAAGTTGCTCGATATTGCTAAGCCAATCAGTATTCTTGTTAATCATAATGTCATTCATTCTTGTTATTATTATTATGTATATGTGTCTTTTATTCCTGGTCCGATCAAAGAGAGGGGCTGGAAGTCTTAATCTGGTCACGTTAAATTAATACTAAATAGATTTTTGTGTATCGATTTCATAATTTATTTCCCCAAATGAAACTAAAACAAAAACATGGTGCAGTACTTTCACAACACATTGATGCCAGTTCCATATATGCACTTCGAATATTTGATGACTTTGACCGAGATGAATTAAACGTAACATCACGAGTGTGTTGTGTGTTTATGGCAAATCCTCTCCATTCCTGCGCGTGCTCCTGCAGTACAGACCGACGCAGTTTATTTTGCACTTGAATGCGAATGCAGTATTTCTCTTCTGAAGTAAACAGCCACAACAATAGACAGTTTTACGGAATAGTCGATTGTTGGCAGTCTTCTGTCAGCATTTCAGTTTATTTCATTGCAGAAGTTCCTCATTACTGTCTGCAAAATGACTTTCTCGATAGAAGGAAGAACTGAAATTGTGAAAGCAAGTGTGAAAACGTGTTCGAGTGAGAAAACTCGCGAAATTTTCGGTGTCAAGTATACGGATAAAGGACTACAAACAAAGAGAGCAATACAAAGTCCGTAAAAAAATTAGCGCTCCTACGAATCAGTGCAAAATGTAAAACGACAAAAAATTCTTCCCGTTCACACACCAGAAGTTACTGCAGACATTCACCTAAAAATTATTCAGAGTCCAAAGAAGTCTCAAGTAAATTGACCCAACAGCCGCATGTACAGGTAAGTACGAAAAGTTGCCAGCGGATATTGAAAAATCGTAATCTGAAGCCATAGCGTGTGATGGGAGAATGACAGTGAGAAACGTGTAGTTGACTGCACGTGGCTTTTAAATAACGTCAACGATGGTTTGTTAGACTCTTTCCATTACATCATGTGTGATAACACATGGTTTCAGCTTTCCGATCATGTGAATTCACAGAAGACGAGGTAGAAGTAACGGAGAATCCAAACATTGTCTGGCAGCAACGACTCCATTATGAAAAAATCGGTGTTTGATGCGGTGTAAGAGTAATACGCATCTTTGGACGGGTATTTTTTGCCACTACCCTCAACACGATTGCAAATATGGAAATTTTTGATAATTTTTGTGCTCAACTCATTGAATATGACAGACAATGCAGCTTCTTCCAGCAAGATGGGGCAACGTGCCACATGTCTAAGCAACATGCCACACATCTAAGGTATCTCTGGAGCAAATCTATGATGTCTTCACTGAGGAACAAGCCATCAGCAAACATTTCTTCTACAAAAGTTTTTTTCGCTGTATTTCTCACTGCAGATAAATGGCAGTCCATTTCAGCTTTTCGTTTCTCTAATTTCACTTCATTTCGTTTATACTTACATGGGATAATTTTATCTACACCACTGTCTTGAACAGACAGACCATAACGAGCTTTCCTCAAACGGGAAATTTATTTCTCTCTTCTGAATCAATGCGACTGGCCTGTAACGATTCCTGTACTTGCTTCCAAAGCAATCATAAAAATGGTAGTATAGCGCTACTGTACTCAATACACTTTTAAATTTGTTCCCACAACTATTTGTTCTTACACACTCTCTGACAAACAGACGTAACGAGAGAAGTTTCAATGGAGAGTTCACATTTGTGACCGGACTAGGTAGTCAACAACAACAAATTCGTAACCCTTACAGTGAACTGTAATCCACGGCTCGCTGGTAAAGGAACCACAATGGCATTTACTTCGTCCTTTCTACCTGCGCACAAATGCTTGGGCGACTCGCTCCAAAATATTTTATTCCTTTGCAGATGACACATTCCGAACATGCATTGTTTGCGACGTTTTTCTTGTCAGTCCCAGAGACTCTCAGCTAGCAGCAGCTCGCAGTCATTGCAACAGAATTAACGAATAAACTCGACAATCATCGTTCCTTCATATACTTAGAAGAATGTGATACAGCCAAGAACCGTATTGAGAACTTCCGAGCAAAGTGTTATGTTTCAGTTGTAACCGTATTATAATCTGAATCGCCGAGAAACAATCCCAAACATATAAAAGGAAATACGAACATGCCAAAAATCGAAACTGTGTAAGCATATATATCCAATCAAACCAGTATCTGTGTATCTCAGGATGGAGGTCTTTCCTGATTTACCTGTTATACTTTCCCCGAATACAATTGCAAAAACAACGGTCCCAGACTGCCTACATTTTTTTTCACAAATTAGCTAGAATTGCGACGCCGCTACTTTAGACTCTTTCGCTGGTCTGTCCTTACTCTACACACACAGGTGAGTTGGTTCAGACCATGCACAGAGATCTCTGACGGAGATTCTCCGTTTCCAATTCACAATTTTATGAGAGCCACCACCAAAAACAATACGTGGCACTTGTAATAATTGAAGTGTAAGGGAATGCACATGGTTCCTCGAACTATGTGACTTTCGGTAAGGTGGCCGAGCGGTTCTAGGCGCCACAGTCTGGAACCGCGCGACCGTTACGATCGCAGGTTCGAATCCTGCCTCGGGCATGGATGTGAGTGGTGTCCTTAGGTTAGTTAGGTTTAAGTAATTCTAAATCCTAGGGGACCTCAGAAGTTAAGTCCCATAGTGCTCAGAGCCATTTGAACCATTTTGAACTTTCGGTAATAACTGAATCTTGTAGATTAGACAACCTTGCAGCTCAATTAACTTGTCACTGAGGCTTTTGTAAAGACGTAACTCAGGTGGGAGTTCATTCAGGCCATGCGCAGAGATACCTGAAAGAAATTCTCCGTTTTCAATTCGAAGTTTTCTTTAGAATCACAACAAAAAAAACTACTCTACACTTGCCTCTGACTAATAACCGAAGTGGAAGGGAATGCACATCCTTCCTCCAACTACATGACCTTTTTCGAAAATCTGACTGAATATTGTCAGTAACGTAAACTTGTAGCTCAGCTAACATATCACTGGGGTTTGTTACAGAACTCAAGTAAGTGCAAATATTGTTATTGGTGACTTAGTATGGTGTACTCAACAACATTACATCAGTGTTTGCCTCATTTACAGACTTATATTTATAGCTGTTTTTAGGTTGATTAATATCTCCAAGTAAAATGGAGCAATAGCAAGCCATTAATGTTTATTTTCCCCTGGGTAGCATGTCAGATGTTGAAGTGTGCTCGCATAGATGCAAAGTGGTTAGTCTATACTGCAGGCGTAGTTCAGTTAAGAATGTGCAGAAAACATTAGTACAATTACGAGGGTCGTTCAGTAAGTAACGTCCCACTTTTTTTTCTCAGAACATACGAGGGTTGGAACTTAAAGAGTGGCAACTATTCATTCACAGCCGATACAAAAGAGTTACATGTTTGCACCTGTTACTGTTCTTCAAAGTAGTCACCAGCGTTGTGTAGAACCCGTCGCCAGCGATGTGAAAGGCGTAGTATACCGTTAGCAGAGTCTGTTCTGTTGATGGTGCGAATGGAGCGGTCTACTGCCTGTCGAATCTCTGGAACAGTTCTGAGGCGAATGCCACGAAGTAGTTCCTTCGTCTTGGGAATCAAATAAAAGTCACAAGGACAAGTCCGGGCAGTATGTTGGATGGCACAGTACTTCCTAGTCCAGGCTGTTCCAACCGAGCTCCAGGGAGCCGGAGCGCTCCGGAGCGCTCACTGCGGCAGCTCGGAGCCCGCGTGGAGGGGGAAAGCGAACTCACTGCCCCTGGCCGCATGCAGCCGCAACTGACGCAATAATCCGTGTTCAGTGACACCTATTACTAGTCGTGGGAGCCCTGTACCTCTATTTGAGGATACCTTTCTATTCATTGAGTGGAATGGTCGCCCGCAGTGTCTTGTATGTCATAAAGTATTTAATTCTGCGAAGAGGTCCAATATACAGCGACATTATACACGTCTTCACGCAGCGCACTACGATCAGGCAGAAGGCGTTGCACGCAGAGAACTGGTAGCCAGGCTTAAGAACGTAAGTTTAAAAATGGTTTCGTAATACGGAGGGTATCAAAACATGCAACATAGTTCGTGTTCCGTAATGGGTTTATAATTTTCAGGTGAATGAGAGCGCAGAAAACACTACTGAATCTGCAATTCGAGCAAGCTACAGGGTCGCTCACATCATAGCGACGAGTGAATAGCCGTTTTCGGTGGGACCACTCGTAAAATCGTGCATGGTAGCAGTTGCAGAATGTTTGTTTCCAAGGGAGGTGCAGGCAATTGAAGGAGTTTGCCTGTCGAAGCAAACAATGTCTCGTCGAATCCTGGACATAGCAGCGGATTTAGAGACACAGCTCAAGAAAAAGGCGGAGACCTTTGTTACATTTTCGCTAGCGCTTGACGAAAGCACCGACATATCGGACTGTGCTCAGCTTGCAGTCTTTGTGCGTGGTGTCGACATGGAGCTGCAAGTAACTGAAGAAATGTTGGCTGTGGTACCACTCGATTACACCGCAACAGGGCGTGACATTTTTGAAACTGTTTGTGAATCAGTGAACAATATGAATTTGCCGTGGGATAAGCTCCATTCTGTAGCGACATTCTTCATTGTTTTATTCACCAAGAGGCAGTGTGTCCTGAAACAGTAGAGCTAGTTGCCGTAGATTTCGTGAAGTGTGTGAATTTTGTGCAGCGTCATGGTATGAATCACCGCCAATTCAAAGGATTCCTGAAAGATATGGAAGCGGAGTATGGGGATATACCTTACCACAGTACAGTTCGTTGGCTGAGTCGGGGAAAAGTTCTTGATGTTTTCTTTGCCATTCGTGGGGAAATATCCCTTGTTCTCGAACTGAAAGGGGAAGATATGCGTTGTCTGAAAGATATAAAATCAGACCTGGCGTTCCTAGCTGACATAACTATGCGTCTGAATGATTTAAATCCGTCATTGCAGGGCAAAGGGCAGCTAATCGTTGACATGCACGACCAGATAAAAGCGTTCATGGAAAAGTTACGTTTGTTTGAGAGGCAGATGAGTAATGGACATTTAGTGTTCTGCAATCGTCTTTCTTCTTTAAAACTACCGGAAGGTACTACTTTCGGCGATTACCGAGCAAAGTTAAAGCAGCTCATCATGTCGTTTGAAACACGATTCTGAGACCTTACTAGTTTGGAAATGGAACTTAAGGTGTTCAGCACTTCTTTTTCAGTTTCCCCCGATGACTTGTCATCGTCACTTCAATTGGAGGTTATTGATTTGCAAAACTGACCGTTGTTGAAAGAGAGGTACTACAACACGTTGATATCGTTCACTACAGCAAAAAATATTTCCCAAGCTTCACAACAATGCCGCTCAGATCATGTGCATGTTTGGATCTACGTATTGTTGTGAGCAGTTTTTCTCAGCAATGAAAAGAGTAAAAAGTAATGAACGATCGCGAACACTACGACGCCTGATTTTTTCCGATCTTGTAATGAAAAGAAAATGTCAAACTACGGAGGCCCAATAAATTTAGTGCGCAATTTCTTGTAAAACAATTGTTTCTTATTTATTTCCTGAACTTCGTATATCCTGATGTAGCATGTCACCACGTCTTAGCAGCTAAGAGTATGAGATTGTCGATCTTGTAAGACGCAGCTGGCACATCAAAACGCTTGCCTTGCCGCCTGCCTCAGCCAGCCATGCCACAAGCCGGCGTGCCGGCCCACTTGACTGGTCACAGCGAGCGACGCGGCTCCCTGGAGCAGGGAGCGCTCCCAGGCTCACAACGGAGCCGACGAGCTGGAACAGCCTGTCCTAGTCCCATCGACCGAACAGAGCAGCCACAGATTGCGCTGTATGCACCCGCGCATTGTCGTGCAAAATGATGGGTGGGTTGCGCAGAAAGTGTCGCCGCTTCTTACCCAAAGCTGGTCACAGGTGATGCTCCAAAAACGAACAGTAATACTGTGAATTGACGGTCTGCCGCGGAGGAACGTAATGCGTTAGGATAACACCATCACAGTCGTACACGAGAATCACCATAACTTTAGATCGCTCCACTCGCACAATCAACAGAACAGGCTCTGCTGACGGTATACTACGCCTTCCACATCGCTGGTAAAGGGTTCTACACAACGTTGGTGATTACTCTGAAGGACAGTAACAGGTGAAAACATGTAATTATTTTGTATCGGTTGTGAATAAATACATCTGCATCTACATCTACATTTATACTCCGCAAGCCACCCAACGGTGTGTGGCGGAGGGCACTTTACGTGCCACTGTCATTACCTTCCTTTCCTGTTCCAGTCGCGTATGGTTCGCGGGAAGAACGACTGTCTGAAAGCCTCCGTGCGCGCTCTAATCTCTCTAATTTTACATTCGTGATCTCCTCGGGAGGTATAAGTAGGGGGAAGCAATATATTCGATACCTCATCCAGAAACGCACCCTCTCGAAACCTGGCGAGCAAGCTACACCGCGATGCAGAGCGCCTCTCTTGCAGGGTCTGCCACTTGAGTTTGTTAAACATCTCCGTAACGCTATCACGGTTACCAAATAACCCTGTGACGAAACGCGCCGCTCTTCTTTGGATCTTCTCTATCTCCTCCGTCAACCCGATCTGGTATGGATCCCACACTGATCAGCAATACTCAAGTATAGGTCGAACGAGTGTCTTGTAAGCCACCTCCTTTGTTGATGGACTACATTTTCTAAGGACTCTCCCAATGAATCTCAACCTGGTACCCGCTTTACCAACAATTGATTTTATATGATCATTCCACTTCAAATCGTTCCGCACGCATACTCCCAGATATTTTACAGAAGTAACTGCTACCAGTGTTTGTTCCGCTATCATATAATCATACAATAAAGGATCCTTCTTTCTATGTATTCGCAATACATTACATTTGTCTATGTTAAGGATCAGTTGCCACTCCCTGCACCAAGTGCCTATCCGCTGCAGATCTTCCTGCATTTCGCTACAATTTTCTAATACTGCAACTTCTCTGTATACTACAGCATCATCCGCGAAAAGCCGCATGGAACTTCCGACACTATCTACTAGGTCATTTATATATATTGTGAAAAGCAATGGTCCCATAACACTCCCCTGTGCCACGTCAGAGGTTACTTTAACGTCTGTAGACGTCTCTCCATTGATAACAACATGCTGTGTTCTGTTTGCTAAAAACTCTTCGATCCAGCCACACAGCTGGTCTGATATTCCGTAGGCTCTTACTTTGTTTATCAGGCGACAGTGCGGAACTGTATCGAACGCCTTCCGGAAGTCAAGAAAAATAGCATCTACCTGGGAGCCTGTATCTAATATTTTCTGGGTCTCATGAACAAATAAAGCGAGTTGGGTCTCACACGATCGCTGTTTCCGGAATCCATGTTGATTCCTACAGAGTAGATTCTGGGTTTCCAAAAACGACATGATACGCGAGCAAAAAACATGTTCTAAAATTCTACAACAGATCGACGTCAGAGATATAGGTCTATAGTTTTGCACATCTGCTCGACGACCCTTCTTGAAGACTGGGACTACCTGTGCTCTTTTCCAATCATTTGGAACCTTCCGTTCCTCTAGAGACTTGCGGTACACGGCTGTTAGAAGGGGGGCAAGTTCTTTCGCGTACTCTGTGTAGAATCGAATTGGTATCCCGTCAGGTCCAGTGGACTTTCCTCTGTTGAGTGATTCCAGTTGCTTTTCTATTCCACTATGCCACTATTTAAGTTCCAACCCTCGTATTTATTGTTATGACTAAGAATTTGGTGACAATATACATCAGCATGTCCACGTCCTATTTTTCACTCCCTGACTAACACTCTAGTCATCTTCAAAGTGTTTCCCCATAGAGGATCTTTAAGCAGCCCAAAGAGATGAAAGTCCGAGAGTGCCAGGTTTGGACTGTGGGGTGGATGAGGCAATGATGTCCATCTCAATATGGTGATGTATTTCCGAGTTCTCAGACTCGTGTGTGGGCGTACATTGTCGTGTTTGAGCAAGATTTCTGCTGGATTCTTGTCCGATCGAACACGTCGGAAACGGTTCTCGAATTTATTCAAAGTCTTCACGTATGCCTCTGAATTGATAGTTGGCCCTCTTGGCATCACATCCACGAGAATGACGCCATCACAATCCCAGAAGACTGTCACCATGACTTTTCCGGCAGAGGGTGTACTTTTGAATTTCTTCTTTTGTGGTGATTGAGGATGATGCCACTCCATGGACTGCCTTTTTGTTTCTGGTGCAAAGTGGTGCACCCAGCTTTCGTCCCCCGTAACGATCCGTGACAGAAAGACCCCTCCGTCGGTTTCAAAACGCTCCAACAATTCAGACGAAATGGCCTTTCTTTGAATCTAGTGGTCCGCTGTGAGCGTTCGTGGAACCCATCGTGGGCACATCTTACAATATCCGATAATCTCGATCATTGCAGACGCACTTCAAATGCTGACCGACAACTGTAGAGCAAATTGTCGAGTTGTGATGCGCCTGTCGGCACGAATAATGGCAACCGCACGATTCAGCATGTCTGGAGCAGTGACTGTGCCAGTACATCCAGAGCGTGGCTGATCACAGAGCTCTGTTTCTGCATTTCCCGAGGTTTTAACTTTCTTTACCCATGCCCAAATGTACTTCTATCAACTGCAACGTCGCCATACACTACTCACAAACGTTTATGGATGTTCACCACGGTTTCTTTTTCTGCACGCAAGAATTCAATAATAGCTCGCTGCTTGTAACGTGAGTCGTATGTAGACACGATTTTGACGCTGTACTACGGCTCTGCCATCTGTCAGGATGGTTCGAAACTTCACCGGCGCACACAACAAATATCAAATGTGAAGCACCAACAAGGACCTTTGTCTATGTATATTTAAAAAAAAAAGGGCTTTACTTACTGAACGACCCTCGTATGTTACGTCTTTGCAGGAAGACTAGCCGGCCGAAGTGGCCGTGCGGTTAAAGGCGCTGCAGTCTGGAACCGCAAGACCGCTACGGTCGCAGGTTCGAATCCTGCCTCGGGCATGGATGTTTGTGATGTCCTTAGGTTAGTTAGGTTTAACTAGTTCTAAGTTCTAGGGGACTAATGACCTCAGCAGTTGAGTCCCATAGTGCTCAGAGCCATTTTTGCAGGAAGACTGTTTAATGCAGAGAAAAAACGACCAGCACACTGATGTACACATTAAGCTATCTCATACAAAAATATCTGCACTGACATCCATTACACGAAACACAAGTTACAGCAAACTATCCACAAATCCATCTAACCAATCGGATTTCCTACTGATGACACGTAATGACGTGAAGTGAAGCGTATCTCAGTGTGTTGGAAACTTCGCAAAAGTATACGGTAATGCAAGAGTTCCTTAGTATTACTGACTTAATTTTTTTTTAAATAGCTGATGTAGGCACCGGTGGTCTAGCGGTTCTAGGCGCTCAGTCCGGAACCGCGCGACTGCTACGGTCGCAGGTTCGAATCCTGCCTCGGGCATGGATGTGTGTGATGTCCTTAGGTTAGTTAGATTTAAGTAGTTCTAAGTTCTAGGGAACTGATGACCACAAATGTTAAGTCCCATAGTGCTCAGAGCCATTTGAACCATTTTTTTGATGTAGGCACTTTACTGGTGTCCTGTAAACTGTACCCAGAAAAGGTCGACGAAAGGTTTAGTAATCCACCTGTCCGAACTTGGCTGGCAGGTAGAAAAGCCGAGGGCTCTTATGTGGCGTACTGATGAAGAGGACTCTAGATGCTAGAACGACAGCAGTAATGCCAAAAAAAATTACAGTCGGAAGTGATCACCATTTATTTTATTTCTATCTGCCGCAGTCGCAATAGTTTTTATTTATTAATGGATGTACACAGGAAATATAAACCAAATTAGAAACACGAATTTTAAAAATCATGTCTCTTTTACTTGGCAAAGCGTACCTTAAAATAAGTATAACACAGGCCCACACCTGAGAATCATCATATGGTGCATATATTGTATGCTACGGTCGCAGGTTCGAATCCTGCCTTGGGCATGGATGTGTGTGATGTCCTTCGGTTAGTTAGGTTAGTTAGTTCTAAGTTCTAGGGGACTGATGACCTCAGATGTTAAGTCCCATAGTGCTCAGAGCCATTTAAACCATATATTGTACATAACATAACATATGCTGTCATATTAACTAGACCACATAAGCTATACTCAGCTTCTCCATGCACCTCTAGCTCAACATGGGCGCGTTCTCTATTTGTGAATTCAAAAAAAAAAAAAAAAAAAAAAAAAAAAAAAAAAAAAAAAAAAAAAAAAAAAAAAAAAAAAAAAAAGAAAGAAAACAATTTTCCTTGTAATTCGAATTGTGCATATCATTGCCAGTATTGGCAAGTGGAAGGCATATGACCATTATAAAGTTGTATATTAAGAAAGATGTACTTTGAAACTACAGATGGTTGTCATAAAATAACTTATATAATGACAAAATATATTTCTTTACGCTGATAATGCGTACCAGGATTTTTTGGATTAGGACACAGTACACATCATAAAAGAAGGAACTGCATGCTTTAAACGTTAAAATAACTAGAATCAGCGTAATATTCATATGTAAGAGGGCATATCGTAGAACATCATATCAACCACTGCCCTGGCACCAGGATGTTTACTACAGGGTGCTGTATATAAAACCAGTACGTCTCACACCCGGGATTCAAGTAGCAATGAGCTAACTGGTAATGTTCTGTTTAAGATCGTCTATTGTTCGAAGAGTGACAGCATACACTTTGTTTTTTAGTGTGCTGCATAAATAAAAATTATACAATGCTAAGGCTGAGGACCTTGTGGGCCAGAAGCCTCTACTGACAAGGCTGTCTTCAAGGAACATGTTAGTGAATTGGAACACACTTTAGTTGTATGTGTGAACAGTTGCTCCATCTTGTTGGAAACCTGCGTACAGTTCCTCTGCCTCTGTTCATTGTGCGTGGAGAGAGTCAAAGATCTCTAGATATCCAGCACTGTTTACAGTGCAATTGAAAAATATGTGGCCAATAATGCTCATCCTGGATAGCGCACACCAAATATCTGTCTTCTGTGAAAGGATAGATTCCTTGTGCACAATATGTAGGTTGTCCTGCGACCAGTATTTGCAATCCTGGGAGTTTACATAACCTGACAAATGAAACCAGGCCTCATCTGACATGAAGTAAAGTAAGGGGTTAGCAACTGATATTAACAGCTAGTTACAATAATGTTCTCTTTCTTCGTGCCATCAAATTTCAACTCTTGCACCACACTCGTATGTAATTTCATACATTTCATTATACGATGACACTATGTACTACATACATCAACTTGCTCCAGTAACCTCCTTACTGACTGCTCATAATGTCCATGTGAAATCTTTTTATAGTTTCAGGGGTCCCCACGGTCAGTCACGTATTCCTCTGCACTTTCTGAACGGTTCCTTAAGTCCTCCATTTCTCAGACAGATCTTGAATAGACCTGGTCGTGGGGAGTTTCCTACCAGGATACTGCGCTTGAAACATTTGTTTACATTTCTTGATGGAGCTTGTCTTTATGTAACACTCCACAACATCAATTTGCTGTTATAATGCAGACTACCCCATTTCTGTAACAAATCAACAAAACGAGCTTCGCACAACTGACTCACGAACACGCACCTGCAATTAACTTTAAAAAAAAATGCAGTGTAGCCAACTTTCTAGACAGTGTTGCTACTTCACAAGCGGTTTTACTAGAGATGGTTAACCGGTAAGTGAGGCATATTGGTTTTATGTGGGACACGCTGTATTTGGTCAATTGCAATGCGGCATTAACACGGTTTGGACGAGGCAGCACAGCAACTGAGAGCATACACCAACCACCCATCTCCAATAGAAGTGGTCCCCAGCACATGGATGAGCTGAGCAGTTATACTGGAGTGGATGCAGTCTTCCAAAGCACAAATAGGCTATGACTCACAGGGAGTGTTGACAGTTCATCAACCAGACTATTGGGGTGGGCGAAAATTTCATTGGGTGCAGTTTTCATATAGCCTCCTTTTTCCTACGTGGCTGCTGGCTGCACAAGTAAATAGGCATGGACGTCTAGTCGCATAGCATCTCTGTAAGGTGCGTGTACAGAAAATGAAACTTGGTGATTTTCTTTTCTACCAAATCGGACTTAACATGACACTGTATCAAGACTAAATTATAAGGTTCAAAAATTATATCTTTCCTTTGCTGATCATTTTTTTTCATCTCGTTTTGTCTAAGTCTCTGCTATGATATCACAATTTTTTCTCGCCTGCTGATCACAGGTGGAGAGGTTAAATCACTGCTGGTATTGGAGTGTGTATAGTAATATTGGACATCAGCTCTTGCCAGGGCAACCAATAGATCAATGGACTAGCGTATTCAAAACCTCTCATAACTTCTGAATTGTGGGGTGAATTCAGTCCATATTTCATATGTTTATGGGCACACTGCATCTGCTGTTCCGAGCTCAAGTACCTTTCGTGGGGTATGTGCTCGAACAGTGTCCTCTGCAGGTTCTGTTCCTCATGGGTAATATCTGTTATGATTCTTGTCGTCAGTTGTTATGATGACAGGTGCCCAATGCTAAATAGAAACATATATTGCAGGTTTGGCAGTGAAGTAGGTAAGGAGCTGGCTGCATAAACTGTATCTGCAACTACTGGAATAACTAGTAGTCGTTGGTAAAAAATAATATATGAGGTGCATTCAAATTCTAAGGTCTCCGATTTTTTTTTCTCCAGACTGGAAAGAGATAAAACATGCACATTGTTTTAAAAGAGGCCGCGTTTATTGTCAATACGTCCAAGAGATGGCAGCACTGTACGGCAGATGGAATTTTACCGCCAGCGGCGAGAATGAGAACTGTTTTAAATACTTAAAATGGCGACGTTTTCCTTACTTAAACAGCGTGTAATCATTCGTTTTCTGAATTTGCGTGGTGTGAAACCAATTGAAATTCATCGACAGTTGAAGGAGACATGTGGTGATGGAGTTATGGATGTGTCGAAAGTGCGTTCATGGGTGCGACAGTTTAATGAAGGCAGAACATCGTGTGACAACAAACCGAAACAACCTCTGGCTCGCACAAGCCGGTCTGACGACACGATCGAGAAAGTGGAGAGAATTGTTTTGGGGGATCGCCGAATGACTGTTGAACAGATCGCATCGCCTTCAGAGTTGGCATTTCTGTGGGTTCTGTGCACACAATCCCGCATGACGACCTGAAAATGCAAAAAGTGTCATCCAGGTGGGTGCCACGAATGCTGACGGATGACCACACGGCTGCCCGTGTGGCATGTTGCCAAGCAATGTTGGCGCGCAACGACAGCACGAATGGGACTTTCTTTTCGTCGTTTGTGACAATGGATGAGACGTGGATGCCATTTTTCAATCCAGAAACAAAGCGCCAGTCAGCTCAATGGAAGCACACAGATTCACCGCCACCAAAAAAATTTCGGGTAACCGCCAGTGCTGAAAAAATGATGGTGTCCATATTCTGGGACAGCGAGGGCGTAATCCTTACCCATTGCGTTCCAAAGGGCACTACGGTAACAGGTGCATCCTACGAAAATGTTTTGAAGAACAAATTCCTTCCTGCTCTGCAACAAAAACGTCCGGGAAGGGCTGCGCGTGTGCTGTTTCACCAAGACAACGCACCCGCACATCGAGCTAACGTTACGCAACAGTTTCCTCGTGATAACAACTTTGAAGTGATTCCTCATGCTCCCTACTCACCTGACCTGGCTCCTAGTGACTTTTGGCTTTTTCCAACAATGAAAGACACTCTCCGTGGCCGCACATTCACGAGCCGTGCTGCTATTGCCTCAGCGATTTTCCAGTGGTCAAAACAGACTCCTAAAGAAGCCTTCGCCACTGCCATGGAATCATGGCGTCAGCGTTGTGAAAAATGTGTACGTCTGCAGGACGATTACGTCGAGAAGTAACGCCAGTTTCATCGATTTCGGGTGAGTAGTTAATTAGAAAACGTCGGAGGCCTTAGAACTTGAATGCACCTTGTATATTGTACTTAACTTGTGTTACAGGCTTCTTCATATGCTGCGTACATATAATTACAAACAGATATCTAGAGAGGCATTACTTATGCCATATTTGACTAAGCGCCTTGTTAGAGGTTGATTTCACTCAGCTGAAGGCTATTCTACATTCCTAGCTGAGGTCCCGAGCAAGAGTGGGCGAGAGCTCGCTAGAGACTTGTCAGAAGCCGCGGAGCACGCTAGCAGCGCTAGTCGCGACTCGCGGGTCCAGCGATATCTATTACGGACCGCGGTCGACATCTGCAACACCTAACAAGTGTGGTATCGAGCGTTGATACCACAATTTCCCTAGGAACAAAACCGCTGGATAGGAGAGGAATACCTCTTACCTACCATTCCCCACTCATAAGAATGGAGCATTACACAAATTTGTGTCTCGCTGGACCGTCCCTTGTTGTCACATATGCGGGATTAGAGCAGTGGCACAAGGATAGCCTCACTCCACCACTCATATCGAATATGCTAACTGCTCTGTATCGTGGAGTAGATTGTTGCTCATCGCTTCTTGCCACGTCATTTCTCCTAACAGGGCAAACAGCTTCATTATTATGCCATGTGCTCCGCTGATCTCTATCAGTTTCGAATTCGTCCAAGGCCAACAGAAGGTCGAGTGACTCTTCTACACACTGTGTAACGTTTGTAGCAAATAGACACAGGACAAATCGAAATGTTGTGGTTCAAATGGCTCTGAGCACTATGGGACTCAACTGCTGAGGTCATTAGTCCCCTAGAACTTAGAACTAGTTAAACCTAACTAACCTAAGGACATCACAAACATCCATGCCCGAGGCAGGATTCGAACCTGCGACCGTAGCGGTCTTGCGATTCCAGACTGCAGCGCCTTTAACCGCACGGCCACTTCGGCCGGCGAAATGTTGTGCAATATGTCTGAAGCCCTACTGTGGATAGCATATTACATCATTATTGATAACTTGCTAAGACGCCAATTTACTTGGAGACACCATTTTGACTTCTCACTGGCTGAGTGTATACACACATATTCCACATGAACAGACCTCGGAAGGCCCAACGGTACCGACCGACCACCTGGTCATCCTCAGGCGATAGGCGTCACTGTATGTGAAATGGAAGGGTATGTAGTCAGCACACTGCTCTCCAGCCATTGTCAGTTTTCGTGGCCAGAGCCGCTGCTTCTCAATCAGGTAGCTCCTCAATTGGCCTCACAAAGTCTGAGTACACACCGCTTGCCAACAGTGCTCAGCAGACCCATCCAAGTGCTATCCAAGCCAACAGCTCTTAACTTCAGTGATCTGGTGGGAACTGGTGTTACCACTGCACAAAGTCCATTGGCAGCTGAGCTTAACATGACCTAATATGGTAGTGTTGATTTTCCAAGTCGCTTATTGGTCAAAGCGTACGAGACAGCTACTTCGCTATTGCATATGACAGAGTTAGGTGGTGTCCATCAATGTGAACTATTGTGTGTGCGAGGTCCCAAATGACAATTATTAATAGCATGACCTGCAGTTGATTCACTACTCAGATATGCTAAAGGTGTTATTAAGAAGTAAGTGTATTAAGAACTACTGTGGCTGACATAGTAATTAGCGATTTAAGTTTGTGACTTACTAAGCAATTAGTCATGGGGAATATAGTGCAACATATCATGATTGTATTTTTGACAGAGCTGTGGCAAGAATTGCAATGTTGAACAAATTAATGTCATCCTTAAAATGAATTTATGTGGTCTTTACTGGAAGGCAAACCAGCATCTTCCCAGATAATTTGAGCCACTATTTCATAAATGTATCCATGGCCATGCATGATCTTCTGCAAGGACATCAACTTCAGGAGACACAAGGTGAGCAGTTAGAATCCTGTGGTGTATGCCTGAAGATGCATGCATCCAGCTGCAGGCCTCATTGTATTGACATGCTGTTACAACCAACTACCCTAGCACAGCTTTTAGAATGGAGGTGCTGCGTCCAGATCAAGACTGTAATTACACTCCTGGAAATGGAAAAAAGAACACATTGACACCGGTGTGTCAGACCCACCATACTCGCTCCGGACACTGCGAGAGGGCTGTACAAGCAATGATCACACGCACGGCACAGTGGACACACCAGGAACCGCGGTGTTGGCCGTCGAATGGCGCTAGCTGCGCAGCATTTGTGCACCGCCGCCGTCAGTGTCAGCCAGTTTGCCGTGGCATACGGAGCTCCATCGCAGTCTTTAACACTGGTAGCATGCCGCGACAGCGTGGACGTGAACCGTATGTGCAGTTGATGGACTTTGAGCGAGGGCGTATAGTGGGCATGCGGGAGGCCGGGTGGACGTACCGCCGAATTGCTCAACACGTGGGGCGTGAGGTCTCCACAGTACATCGATGTTGTCGCCAGTGGTCGGCGGAAGGTGCACGTGCCCGTCGACCTGGGACCGGACCGCAGCGACGCACGGATGCACGCCAAGACCGTAGGATCCTACGCAGTGCCGTAGGGGACCGCACCGCCACTTCCCAGCAAATTAGGGACACTCTTGCTCCTGGGGTATCGGCGAGGACCATTCGCAACCGTCCCCATGAAGCTGGGCTACGGTCCCGCACACCGTTAGGCCGTCTTCCGCTCACGCCCCAACATCGTGCAGCCCGCCTCCAGTGGTGTCGCGACAGGCGTGAATGGAGGGACGAATGGAGACGTGTCGTCTTCAGCGATGAGAGTCGCTTCTGCCTTGGTGCCAATGATGGTCGTATGCGTGTTTGGCGCCGTGCAGGTGAGCGCCACAATCAGGACTGCATACGACCGAGGCACACAGGGCCAACACCCGGCATCATGGTGTGGGGAGCGATCTCCTACACTGGCCGTACACCACTGGTGATCGTCGAGGGGACACTGAATAGTGCACGGTACATCCAAACCGTCATCGAACCCATCGTTCTACCATTCCTAGACCGGCAAGGGAACTTGCTGTTCCAACAGGACAATGCACGTCCGCATGTATCCCCTGCCACCCAACGTGCTCTAGAAGGTGTAAGTCAACTACCCTGGCCAGCAAGATCTCCGGATCTGTCCCCCATTGAGCATGTTTGGGACTGGATGAAGCGTCGTCTCACGCGGTCTGCACGTCCAGCACGAACGCTGGTCCAACTGAGGCGCCAGGTGGAAATGGCATGGCAAGCCGTTCCACAGGACTACATCCAGCATCTCTACGATCGTCTCCATGGGAGAATAGCAGCCTGCATTGCTGCGAAAGGTGGATATACACTGTACTAGTGCCGACATTGTGCATGCTCTGTTGCCTGTGTCTATGTGCCTGTGGTTCTGTCAGTGTGATCATGTGATGTATCTGACCCCAGGAATGTGTCAATAAAGTTTCCCCTTCCTGGGACAATGAATTCACGGTGTTCTTATTTCAATTTCCAGGAGTGTATTTGTCTATGCACCCAGTCAGGTACTCTATGGCATATCACAGCTGTAAGTGCCTCTGGCTCAAACAGGGTATCTAGGAGACATGCTAATGAGACTACAAGCTCCATAATTACCATAATTAGCGTTGCAGTCAGGCCTTGTCCTCTGGCAATTGGCACATTGTTGCTGGTTATACCTACAGTGCTGTGCCAAAAATATCTGCTCAAGCACTGGGTAAGACTCAGTATTTTCCTGTAATGTCCCACCACACCAGTTTTGTTTCTCCCATAAGGTGTTGTTCGCACCTGCAGGTTTTCTGTTGATTGGGTAGTGGTGTAATTGTAAACCACTCTTTGAAGTTCTCAACAAACTCTATTGGGTATGGGGTATAACGACCCTGTATTACTCCTGGCCCGCTACATTAGTTCACAGTCTCTCCTTACTTTTCCAACAAACTTTCCATACAGCTAATCTCATTAAATAATTCCTCCAGGGATACTATGATGACTGTTTCAAGTGATAGCATCAATTGTTAAGGGGTCAAGAATTATAATTAATTCTAACAGTCAGTAAAAATTATCACTTTTGATAACATTGAGCATTTCAATCCACATGCCACAATTTGCTACTGGTCGCATCCACACTGAAGCTTAAGCAATGACTGAACGAGTCACAGATATGGTATAAAAGCCTTAAGACGACTACCGAGCAGTGCTGATGAATGCACAATCTAACAGCTGTCCATGATTGTCTGTGGACAGTGGTGCCTCATGGAGTATTGTTGGAATCACCCTACTAAGACTGTAGACTCTTTGCCATTCCATAAAATATCCAAGGAGTGTGGATCTCGATGTATTCCACAATGTGGACCAGTGTAAGGTGGCTGTAATGGTCGTTTCACTCCTTCAATGCATAGCATGATGTGCATGCACATCTCCATATCATGGGGTACATACAATAAGGCGTGTCATGTCGAGAAGCATGCGATGGATGGACTTATGCAACGTGTTCATGAAGCTCGAGCAAGAATTTCAGTTGGTCCTCATTGATATTTAGCGTGTTTGTATCAACAGATTCGCTGGGGAGACGCAATGTTCCTCCATGTATCAGCTCTCTGGTTGAGGAATTAGTGTCCGGTTTGTATGTTGTCCTCAGGCCTTACAGAACTAATGGCAAGGCAGTTGTCCAAGACATGTTGTCCTCAGACCTTACAGAACTAATGGCAAGGCAGTTGTCCAAGACATGTTGTGATACATGATTGCTGCTTTCCATGAATGGTGCCAGAACTTCACCACCTCATTACTCACTGTGTGGTAGTTCGGGGTCTTGTGATACCTATAGCTGCAAAACTTGGCTAGTTGATTCAACAAAAAAATGGTTCAAATGGCTCTGAGCACTATGGCACTTAACATCTGAGGTCATCAGTCTCCTAGAACTTAGACCTACTTAAACCTAAGGACATCACACACATCCATGCCCGAGGCAGGATTCGAACCTGCGAGTTGACTGAACAGTTCAGACTCGAATTGTAGTCCCCAGTCAGTGGGGACAACCAAATCTCTTTAACCATGTAGAGGCAAATGCAGAGGCTAAACTCTCAGCCGTATTATTGTCTAGAAGAACTGCTTCTGGCCATTGTGCATACCGATCAATCATTGTGAACAGATATCTGTTCCTGTTTGAGGGCGGCAGTAGTCACACAATGTCCAGATATATGTGGGCGAAGCGTGTTGTCATGTCTGAGAACTTACTGAGAGTGGCATGGACATGACAGGGTATTTTGCTTCTCTGCTTGCCTGCGGAATGCCAGTGGAAGGAATAAACAATGTCTTCATTTGGAGACATCGCACTATAGTTTCATCTCTGTGCCAGAGATGTCGGCCAACTACAACTGGAGTGATGAATTGGCGTCTTCTATGAGAGTGTGAAGTTCATCATCAGTCTGCTGCACCTGCACCATTGCCATAAAATCTATATGGCTTGTCACACTGCTGATACATGAAAGGCAGTTTGCTACAATATTATCTATACCAGATATGTGTCGAATATCTGTGCAGAACTGATGCATAAACTCGAGATGGTTGAAGTGGTGTGGTGAGCAACCTGTTCTGTTCTCTTCAATAAAATTCTTCAGGGTATCAGACCGCATCGTCATAATTTAAAATGCGCCAACGTTTCGGCCAGCGTTGCAGCTAGCCTTCATCAGGGCCTAACGTTAACTGCTAAACTTGGTTCCTTAAATAGCTGCACGAGAAAACCGTGTCGTTACTTGATTGGCTGTAAAAGGAGGAGGAGGAGGGGTGAAAGGTATGCTTTATTGGTGTTTCCTTTATTATCTGTCATTGGCTGAAATAGGTGTTTTCTATTGGTCTTTATATTAATCCACCCCATTGGAGGAGACGGACGAATAGCGAACAGGTGATGGCTGTGACGTCACACTGTTTCCATGCTGTCCAGAAGCCGGCTGCGGCGTGCCATTGCTTTGTGTGCTCGCGACCACTACTGCGGCTCTCCGCGTGTCTGCATGGGCCGCCACGGCTCTGCCGCCGCTCCGTAGCCCTGCTATTGCAGGCAGCCAAGACCTCGGAAGCTTGTACCCGTCCTCTCTATTCATGTTGGCGGGTCTTTTGGCTATTTCTATCGCCTCTCTAATCTTTCTTTTGAAAGTGAGAGGCTGTTTCGCCAGGACGCGGGCTTCTTGAAAAAATATTGGTTTCCCGCACTCGTCTCGGTGTTCCGCCACTGCTGACTTAGTGTGTTGTTTCAGGCGGATATATCTTTCATGTTCCGAGAGCCTTGTGCTAATCGGACGTCCCGTCTCACCTATGTAAACTAATCCACACGCACAACCAATTTCATACACGCCAGCTGTGTGTAGTTTGTCAACTGCATCCTTGGTAGAACCGAGCATGTCTGATATTTTGTTTCTGCTTCGGAAAATTGGTTTGATGTCGGCTTTTCGTAGAATTTTGCCAATACGTTCGGTGACCCCTTGTACATATGGTAACACAGCAATGCTCTGTGCCTCCTTCTCCTCTTCCCTATTAGTCTTCTCCCTTGTCGACATGGTGCTGTCTATCATCTGCTTCCCATAGCCATTAGTTCCGAAGATGGACCTGAGGCGTTCAAGTTCTGTCTTCAGATGTTCTTCGTCGCTTATCCTGTACGCTCTCTTCGTTAGCGTGTGCAGGGCGGACTTCTTCTGCGTGGGGTGATGGTGGAAGGAGGCGTGAAGATACCTGTCCGTATTGGTTGGTTTCCTGTACACTTTGTGGCCAAGTTTACCATCAGGTTTTCGATAAACTTCCACGTCGAGAAAAGGCAGCACCCCAAGTGTGTTCATTTAGCAGTTAACGTAAGGCCCTGATGAAGGCTAGCTGCAACGCTAGCCGAAACGTTGGCGCATTTTAAATTATGACGATGCGGTCTGATACCCTGAAGAATTTTATTGAAGAAGACAACGGCCGCGGAAGCCTACGCTTACACTGTTCTGTTTTGTTTGAATACATGGATCGAGGAATTATCATCTAGAAATAGAGTAAACACGAATCTCGATCTGTGGGCAGAAGTACTTAATGGGTCCATAGATTGCTAACAATCTCAGTCACAGGCACTCCATTTTCTTTGCGATAATGATAGCTTCCTTGAAAAGAACACTAGCGGCTGCTCAGTGCCTTCTATGTACTGTTGAAGTGCTGTGCCAATAGCTGTCTGATTCGCGTCGATGATCAAAGCTTAGGGCACGTCAAGTTTCGAGTGTGCGAGCAGTTTTGCGTCAGCCATATTCTGTTTGACATTGTCAAAAGCAGTATCATTTCCTCTTTAAATTTTATCGAACAGCTGCCTTTCCTCTTTGGTCCTGCGAGTGCTGCCTTCAATGGTTCGTGAAATTTGGTAGGATGCAGGAAGTGATGGTGGTAAAAATTTAACATACCTAAGAATCTGCATAATTCTTTGACTGAAGAGAGCTTAGGCACGTGCATTATTGTATTTACTTTTTCCGTCAGAAGCAGACGACGAGGTGAAGGTATCTTGCCCACAAAAAGCGACTTCTGGCAGTCTGAAAACACACTTTGCTGTGTTAAAAACAATGCCATAATGTTGAAGGCGACTAAATAGGTCTTGCAGGTGTTGGCGGTATGGCTATTTGTCAGCCAAGAACACTAGCACATCTTCTAGATACGCGTAGCAGAATGGAAGGCCTTGAAGGATCGAATCTACAAATCTCTGCCAAATCTGCCCCGCATTCCTCAAGCTGAATGTCATGAATATACTCTCAAAAATGTCCAAAATCTGTCATTGTAGTTGTTTTCGGAATGTCCACCTCGGCCAGTCGTACTTGCGCATACGCTTTAGTACAATCCAGGACGCTAAAGATGATTTTGCGTTGCAGAACGTGGTTGTAATCTTACAGCAATGGTGTGGGCTATCTATAAGGTACTGTCCTCGCATTTAGTGTATGGTAATCTCTGCAAATACGCAAAATCCCATTGTTTTTAGTCACAAGGTGCAAAATGGGGGACCATGGACTGCTGGACAGTCTGATAACGTCTTCGCGCAAAATGATATTAAACTTCGCTTTCAGTATTGCGAGTCGATCAGGCACCAGATGACCTGGCCTGCAAGAAATGGGAAGGCATCTGTTGTCTCTACATGGTGTTCCATATTGTGCAACAGCTGTTTTGAAGCGGTTGGCAGCCTGGTTGGATTCGGGTAATTGCAGAGCAGTGTACACGCCATATTCTGTCTGGACTAGCTTCGTACTGTGACAGGTGCTTCTGCAGTAGAACCCAGCAGCTTTTCTGCAGTAGAACGCAGTGGCAGCAAGCCTGGTGACGCTGTCAACTAGCCGAGCGTTTGTCGCATCTGGCAAGAGGTTATGTGAGACAAAAGATCAGCGCCAATGATCGCCTCTGGGACGTCTGCGATGGTGAAGTTCCAGCCGACTTGGCGATGTAGTCCTAGATTCAGTTCCAAATTCTTCAAACCTACATACACGACTAGCCATTAAAATTGCTACACCACGAAGATGACATGCTACGGACGCAAAATTTAACCGACAGGAAGAAGATGCTGTGATATGCAAATGATTAGCTTTTCAGAGCATTCACACAAGGTTGGCGCCAGTGGCGACACGTACAACGTGCTGACATGAGGAAAGTTTCCAACCGATTTCTCATACACAAACAGCAGTTGACCAGCGTTGCCTGGTGAAACGTTGATGTGATGCCTCGTGTAAGGAGGAGAAATGAGTACCATCACGTTTCCGACTTTGATAAAGGTCGGATTGTAGCCTATCGCGATTGCGGTTTATCGTATCGCGACACTGCTGCTCGCGTTGGTCGAGATCCAATGACTGTTAGCAGAATATGGAATCGGTGGGTTCAGGAGGGTAGTACGGAACGCCATGCTGGATCCCAAAGGCCTTGTATCACTAGCAGTCGAGTTGACAGGCATCTTATCCGCATGGCTGTAACGGTTTGTCCAGCCACGTCCCGATCTCTGAGTCAACAGATGGGGACGTTTGCACGACAACAACCATCTGCACGAACAGTTCAACGACGTTTGCAGCAGCATGGACTATCAGTCGAAGACCATGGTTGCGGTTACCCTTGACGCTGCATCACAGGCAGGAGCGCCTGCGATGGTGTACTCAAAGACGAACCTGGGTCCACGAATGGCAAAACGTCATTTTTTCGGATGAATCCAGGTTCTTTTTACAGCATTGGTCACATCCGTGTTTGATGACATCGCGGTGAACGCACATTGGAAGCGTGTATTCGTCATCGCCACACTGGCGTATCACCCAGCATGATGGTATGGGGTGTCACTGGTTACAAGTTTCGGTCACCTCTTGTTCGCATTGACAGCACTATGAACAGTTGACGTTACATTTCAGATGTGTTACGACCCGTGCCTCTACCCTTCATTCGATCCCTGCGAAACCCTACATTTCAGCAGGATAACGCACGACCGCATGTTGCAGGTTCTGTACGGGACTTTCTGGATACAGAAAATGTTCGACTGCTGCCCTGGCCAGCACATTCTCCAGATCTCTCACCAATTGAAAACGTCTGGTCAATGGTGGCCGAGCAACTGGCTCGTCACAATACACCAGTCACTACTCTTGGTGAACTGTGGTATCGTGTTGAAGCTGCATGGGCAGCTGTACCTGTACACGCCATCCAAGCTCTGTTAGACTCAATGCCCAGGCGTATCAAGGCCGTTATTACGCCCAGAGGTGGTGGTTCTGGGCACTGATTTCTCAGGATCTATGCACCCAAATTGCGTGAAAATGTAATCACATGTCAGTTCTAGTATAATATATTTGTCCAATGAATACCCATTTATCATCTGCATTTCTTCTTGGTGTAGCAATTTTAATGGCCAGTAGTGTAGCTATGCTGGAGTTGTTGTGTGTCGTTAGGCAGAGTACAGTGGATGGCCTGCAGCGATACCTCCAAAATCTTGCGAGAATTCTCAAGTCAGATCCAGTATCAACAAGAAACTTCAAACCAGAATCGTGGTCATTAATAAACAGTCACTTCGATGACAAGCTGCCAGGTACTTATAGAACTGCCAGTTTTGGGCATTTAGCATAACTGCAGGGGGTGGGGATACGTTTCCTTGCTTTCTCTCTGAAACAACGATGGTGCCAGCACACCAGCCGTTCTCTATGAGTTGACGTGGTACTACTGGCAGACCGACTCCTAGAAAGTCTGTGACAGCGCTTAGGATCGTCCTCAGAACTGTTCTGTGACAATAATGTGCTGACCAGCGCGCATAGTAGCTCCACCTCGGTCGTGAGGGCATCATAATAGGTGGGCTATTGTTACACAATCGATATCACACGAGGTACCATCATCCTCGAAGACTCCGAAATTGGCAGCACAAGTGCAGCGGCTGTCCACAAACGCTACTGCAATGGGGCGCCACCAGATCTTGAAACTCAACCGCTTATAGAGGCGCCGTCTGCAGCGACAGTTCCAGCTACTAGCCAGTGTAGTTCACATCGACGCCAACGGAGCCACTTAACAGTACAGTGACTTACATCGCTATTCAGTGTTTATTCTACATCAGAGACGTTAACTCACAGTTAGAACAGTTAGCTTTATATAACTCTAACTTCAGTCCGGCACAACAGAACTACTGCATCGAGGCTTACGATTGTGCATGTCAACGCCATCTATAAGCAAAGAATAGGATACTAGTACTAGCGAAAGAAAAAAAGCGACATAAGCAGCAGTGGCATCCTGTACCTCAGTTGAACTATGAAAGTTGTATTCTATTCTTCAGTTGACCTGTAAATGTCAGCTGTAATACAGAATACAAATTTAAAAACGTTTGTCGCTTTTGCCACCTTCACTAGAACTAGTATCTTATTCTTCAGCTGATCTATATATGTCAGCTGAAATATGTGGTGCAAACTTTAGGTTTGTCGCTTTTTTCGCCTTCGCTAGTACTAGTATCCTACTCCTCATTTGACCTATATAGGTCAACTGAAGTACAGGATACAAATTTTACGTTTGTCGCTTTTTTCGCCTTCTCTACTACTAGAATCCTATTCTTCAGTTGATACTAGTACTAGCGAAAAGTCGACAAACATAAAATTTGTAAAGTGTCAACTTCGGTACTCCACGCCATTGTAACGTACTAGAGTTTTATACTGTGAAAAAAGCGATATACGTCACATTATGTTCGAAATGTGGATGTACATGGCATATGATGCATGTCCGCGATCTTCTTTCTCTATACTACAATCATTAGTTTCTCAACATCCGTCCATGCTTTTAAATAGTTGTAATGCATCATCTGTGGTAACTTGTGATGTCATTGTTCAAAGCAGTTGTATCCCGTTCTTCAGTATCCCCTAGTTTACACACACCACTCCCTTTTTCGCTATCCTTTGGCAACATCAACACTTATCCGGCATTGTAACACTTAAAATGAAATTAAATTTCTTAACACTGTTTACATTACACGAATTTTCGTTATTTACGAGCATCAAAAATGAGGCCTACAGGTTACAGCTTAATGTGTATGATATGACGTAAAAAGTTGTTTACTTTCGCATCCAATAAGAACTTCGCACTCACTTTACAGCAGTATCCATTAATTAATCACAACAGAATGACATTTTACCATACGCAAACTGTATGTAAACCAACGACTATTGCGAAAGTTTGTAAATCAAACAACTTAAGATTTACCCTACTTGCCGGAAATATGAACTTAATAGTGAATGGACAAGCTCAAATTAAATTGTTAGAAAGAAAAACAAACACTCAAACGGGATTCTCTAAGTTAACTGTGCCAGAACGCACGACTACAATCCGAACATACGATCTTTTGGCTGTTTCTGGACTAATACACAAAGGAAAGTGATACCTTTAATCGTAAACTTAAAAATGCACTAATACCTGAGTCATTTGTAGTCCACTAACTGTTATTGCAATCTAAATACCATATCTTTACTAAAGCGCAAAAACTTGGACATCTCGCCTGGCGCAAGGTTTCTTTGACGTGTATCAACCATTTTAAAATTCAGTGTGCATACAAAGAGGATCAATATTTTTTTTTATTGGCTTCAAGCATACAAACTTTTTAGCCACCACAAATAAATGTACTCACACATGTAACAAGGTAAAGGATCAACTCTTGATCGAGCAACAGCTGACTCAGACATTACGCGCAGCAGATATGCGGCGATCTCCTCGCTACACAAAATGCCTGCGCATATACGAGTTGCATCTAGAGACTTGAGCAATTTTGCTCAAATCTCAACGTTTGCCCGTGTATCATAGTGGCGCACAGCATTAAATTGTTAGAATAACAAACACTCAAACGGGATTCTCTAAGTTAACTGTGCCAGAACGCACGACTACAATCCGAACAAGTTTCTGCGCAGATGGTATGTGACGAGATACTTGGGCAAATAAGTCGTTGCATGAGGACCGATCATTATAATAAAGCACGTCTCATACGACTTTATTATCTTTGCGAGTGTATGTAATTTAGTTACATCATTGGTGTGAAGCAACCTGCGTTAAATGTTTGTTTTGTTTTTGAAAGCCACAGTGACGCGAATTTTAAATATGTTGCTAATACTAGTAATAGTAGCGTCTTGCAACATTGTGTCTGGTACAACAATAAAACCAATTGTAATGTGGCATGGAATGGGTGAGAATAAATTTTCAGCTATTATTATCGAGCAAAATTAAGATATTTGTATAAATTGACGTTTCTCTTCTTTTGTAATTTTTTTCCAGGTGACAGCTGCTGTAACCCAATTAGCTTAGGGAGAATAAAATTAGTAATCGAAGACACGTTTCCAGGTGTCTATGTGAAGAGTATCAAAATTGGTGCCAATATAATTGAGGTATGTTACGGCTTGTATATTTGACCCCTTTTTGTAAACAGATGGTACTTCACGACATTATTAAAATGAACGCTTTATCTCTAGGACACGGAAAACGGATTCTTTTTAAATGCAAATGTGCAAATTGAAGAAGTGTGCAGTCAGCTAGCAAATGACAGTAAGCTAGCAGACGGATACAATGCGATAGGTTTTTCCCAAGGAGCGCAGTTTTTGTAAGTTATATCTCACCAAGAGCTAAGTTTTACAATTTTGATGGCAAAAAACTCGTTTAAATAATGTTCTAGTACGTAACACACTTTGAACGATTCGGAAATATTTCTGTATGAGTCACTTCCGCATTGCAATATGTAATGTAATATTGTTCACATACTCTTAACTTTACAGGATAGAAAAGAAAATTCAAATTGAATTGGATCATTATTAAAATGAAGAGAAGTAAAAGAATCCCACAAGTTATAACAGAATGACTCATCATAAGTGCGTTGGTGCTAGGAATTCCTAATTCTTGCTCTTTAAATGTGCTATGCATGAGTAAATAAGTTCAAAATAAAACCCAATTTACTACAGTCAAATAACCATGTTACCTAACTGGAATATAAAGTAGAATAGTTGACAACATTACTGGTGTTTAACAACTATGGCCTGTATACTGTCATTTTTCTGGCCTGCCCCCAGGATATTTTTAATCCTTGTTCCAATATGCCAGTTGACAACCTTTCAGCCATTTCAAAGTGTGAAGTGATGTATAAATCTTGTAAGTGACTCACCTTGAGAGTAGTTGAAAAATTGTCAATCGAAATATCAGAAGAAGAATTAAGAATATCATGGATGAATGCCCAAAAAATGATGGACAATTTGATCCCACAGGAAAACTTCAAAGTTATGACATGAGCTAAATATTTACCCAATAACTCTTGTTTGTTAAATGTATCTCGAAACTGCCTCAAAATGTAAGTGTAAATGCTTCTGGAGATGCTTTTCATGGTGAGCATTGGGGAGTACAAAGAGGTAAATTTTTTATGTGGTACATCACTGCAGTATAATATATGATTATATGATGAACAACCAAGATACACAGGCACTTTCTGAGCATTACAGGTAAATTAAATAAAAATTTAGTTTTTACAGGGTATCATATAACTCTCTTGGCAAATGCCTTTCTGAGATTGATGTCAGAAATACTCCTCTGTGATAGAGACAAGGAGGAGGTTGAGCCAATAGGCCTAATTAAATCACTGAAGACTAAGGACTCTCATGGATATGATTATGTGCCTAGCAGAATGTTAAAGTACTGTGCTGCACATGTTAGCTCTGTATTTAGTCGTATTTGTAATTTTTCCTTTAGGAATTGTCAGTTTCCTGAACAATTGATGTACTCAGTAGTAAAGCCATTTTATAAAAAGGGAGAAACGGATAATGTAGACAATTTTAGACCTATCTCTAGCCATCAGTGTTTGCTAAAGGCATTGAAAAGGCTGTGTATGTAAGGATAATTGATCATTTTATATCACACAATTAGCTATCAAATGTACATTTCGGCTTTAGAAGTTGTAGAACAACTGAAAAATGTTCGAACTCTATACATATTTTTTGATTTTAATAAGGTGTTTGATTGTGTTGATCCCAAAATATTGCTCCAGAAGTTGGACCATTACGAAATACGGGGAGTAGCTCACAATTGGTTCATCTCTTATTTTAGAAACAGGCAGCAAAAGGTCAATATTCACAATGTTGAGAATGGCTGTGATGTGGGGTCTGAGTGGGGTATCGTCAAGTGGAGGGTGCCTCAGGGTTCAGTGTTGGGGCCACTCCTGTTCCTTATTTATATAAATGATATGTCCTCTTAGTATTACGGGTAACTCTAAAATATTTGTGTTTGCTGATGGCACTAGCTTGGTAGTAAGGGATGTTGTGTGCAACATTTGCTCGGTTTCAAATAGTGCAGTTCACAACATAACGTCATGGCTTGTAGAAAATAAACTAACACGAAACGACAGTAAGACTCAGTTTGTACAGTTTGTAACAATTTCTAGGTGTTCAGATAGATTGTAAAGTGTTGTGGAAAGCCCACATTTAGGATCTTGTTCAAAGACTTAATTTTGGCATTTTTACTATTTGAACGGTATCTGAAGTGAGTGATTGTTCGACTCGAAAATTAGTCTGCTTTGATTATTTTCATTCGCTTATGTCGTATGGTATTATATTTTGGGGTAACTCTTCCCATTCTAAATGGATATTTTTGGCTCAGAAACGGGCGGTTCAGGCAATAAGTGGTGTAAGTTCACAAACCTCTTGTCGACCCCTGTTCATAAGGCTGGGTCTTTTAACATTGGCCCCCCTCTCTCTCTCTCTCTCTCTCTCTCTCTCTCTCTCTCTCTCTCTCTCTCTCTCTCCCCCCCCCCCCCCTCCCTCTCTCTCAGTCAAACTTGCATTTGGATCGGACTTCCTTAACTCTTGTGCAGAAAGATGTGCAGTAAACTGCTGCATCCATTTTCAATAAACTACCACTGGAATTCAAAAATCTTAGCAGTAATACATGCGCTTTCAAATCAAAACTGATGAATTTCCTGATGGGTCACTCCTATTCTGTCAAGGAGTTACTTGAAAAATTAAGCAGATTCTTGTTGTATCGTTGATTGCGTTTACTTAAACTTATGGATTGACTTTATTCGGGTTCATAAACATTTAATTTTTATCAGTTATTACTTTTATATTGTAATTTCATGTACTGACACATTCCATGAACTTGGAGAGTTGCTCCTCAATTTGGTCCTATGGAACTTGACATGTAAATAAATAAATAAATTCTACATTGGTACATATCTATCCAGTGCATGGTCAACTATTCTTTTAAATTTCCTGTCCATGCTCCTGCCGTTTGTTGAAAGCTTCAAGTTCCTCACTCGAGATTTGACATTGCTGATGTTTTATCTAGTTTACTGAACATGTATATCTTTCTGCTTAGTTTAGTTGTCTTTTATACTTTGATAATCATTGTTGCCACAACCATGTCTTGGTCACTGATACCAGTTTCAGTGTGGACGTCCTCAAAAAGATCAGGTCTATTTGTTGCCGGTAGATCCAATATATTTCCATTGTGAGTGGGGTTCCTAGCTATCTGTTCTAGGTTGTTTTCAGAGATGGCATTTAGTAATGTTCCACAGGATGTCTCATCACGCCCACCACTAACAAAACTGTGATTCTCTCAATTAATTCTTGGATGGTTAAAGTCTCCACCGATGATTGTAGCATGAGTGGGGAACTTATGTACAAGTGAACTGAGGTTTTCTCTAAAGTTTTCGGTTACATCAGGGGATGAGTCTGGTGGGTGATAGAAGGATCCAATTATAATTTTGTGCCTACCCCTCATACTGAGTGTTGCCCAAACTATCTCACTTGCAGCTTCAATTTCTGTCTTGATGGATTTCAGTTTCTTGTCTATTGCAACAAATACATCACCCCAACCTCCCATTTACCTATATTTCGATACACACCCAATTTTTCCCAAAAATCTCACTGCTGTCAATTTCTGATTTCAACCAGCTTCCTAAGCTAGTAGAATGTGAGCTTCACTGTTTTTCATGAGCCCTTCGAACTCTGGCCATTTGTTGTCAATAGTTCAGCAGTTAACCCTTAGTATTATCATCATCTGGATTGTATGGAGAGTTGCCTAATCTAAAAAACTCTTGTGTGCACCCCATGCATAATCAGCTACCTGAGTAGCAGCCTCTTATGTATAGTGCACACCTCGCCTATTTAGGGGGACTCTACAGTTCTCAACCCTGTGTTGCAAGTCCAGGAAGTCGCAGCCGAGCTTATCCCAGAACCTTTGAAGTTTCTGGTTCAGCCCTTACACTCGGTGCAGAACCAAAGGGTACAGTCAATTCAGGGGACAGTGCTGCAAATTGTGAGATTTGTTGAAACTCCTCGCACTAGGTTGGCCTTTTCAATTGACTCTGCCACTCGCTGGAATGACCCAAGAATGACCTTGTAGCCGAGATGACAGGCATCATTTGTTCCATTGTGTGCCACAATCTGCAGTTGGTTGCACCCTGTTCCCTCAGTGGCTGCCGGAATAGCCTCTTCCACATGTTGAATGAGGCCTCCAGGCATACACAGAGTGCACCTGGTGTCATTTCCTGCCCCTTGCTGCCATTACTCCAAGGGGTACCAGCGTTCACTGTACATTGGAACTGCTGATGTTTAATAGACCCCTATCCTGTTGTGTTTGCCTCCTGCTGACGTCGTACAAAACAGGTTTCCCCAAAATAGGTGAAATGAGGCCTACTGGCTCAGTTTCAGTTTCAGTGAAAGACAGACAGGTTCTTTCAAAGAAGATTAAAGTAGTGGCTTTTAGACATCTAAAAATTGTTATACTGCACCAGTGAAAATGTGAGAAACATACTAAAGGGGTTTAGATAATGAATGTGTGTATTCAGATAATGGAAAGTCAAGGTTGGTATATCAGCAATGTAAGGATAAGATAGATTGCTTCTTACTTTATAGATGACACATTAAGTTACAGACAGGCACAATGAAAAGACATTTACACATTAGCCATCTCTGTCAACCTGGACCCATGTCGGAGGTGCATGAGGTGTGCTTGATTGTGTGAATGAATGTGTGTGCATTTCTGATGAAGACTGTGGCTGAAAGGTAATGTGTAAGTGTCTTTTCGTTGTGTCCTTTTACAACATAACATGTCATCTTTACAATCTTTTTATCAGTATGTGACATACCCAACAACATTCTTACAAAAAAAAAAAAAAAAAAAAAAAAAAAAAAAAATATATATATATATATATATATATATATATAGAGGGAAACATTCCACGTGCCTGTCCCATGCACCCTCCCACCACCACCTATTCCAGTCCTGTAACCCGGAAGGTGTACACGATCAAAGGCAGAGCCACGTGTGAAAGCACCCACGTGATTTACCAACTGACCTGCCTACACTGTGAAGCGTTCTATGTGGGAATGACCAGCAACAAACTGTCCATTCGCATGAATGGACACAGGCAGACAGTGTTTGTTGGTAATGAGGATCACCCTGTGGCTAAACATGCCTTGGTGCACGGCCAGCACATCTTGGCACAGTGTTACACCGTCCGGGTTATCTGGATACTTCCCACTAACACCAACCTGTCAGAACTCCGGAGATGGGAACTTGCCCTTCAGCATATCCTTTCTTCTCGCTATCCGCCAGGCCTCAATCTCCGCTAATTTCTAATTTCAATTTGCCGCCGCTCATACCTCACCTGTCTTTCAACTTCATCTTTGCCTCTGTACATCTGCCCCGACTGACATCTCTGCCCAAACTCTTTGCCTTTACAAATGTCTGCTTGTGTCTGTGTATGTGTGGATGGATATGTGTGTGTGTGCGAGTGTATACCTGTCCTTTTTTCCCCCTAAGGTAAGTCTTTCCGCTCCCGGGATTGGAATGACTCCTTACCCTCTCCCTTAAAACCCACTTCCTTTCGTCTTCCCCTCTCCTTCCCTCTTTCCTGATGAGGCAACAGTTTGTTGCGAAAGCTTGAATTTTGTGTGTATGTTTGTGTTTGTTTGTGTGTCTATCGACCTGTCAGCGCTTTTGTTCGGTAAGTCACCTCATCTTTGTTTTTATATATAATTTTTCCCACGTGGAATGTTTCCTTCCATTATATTGTATGTATGTATGTATATATATAGTGAATGTTTTTGTGCAATAGCAAAATGACTTCTTTATTCCAACCTCTTAGTACAGCTTAAATTCCAAATTCAAGGACAAATAAATACCACATAGTCACTGTTCCCACCATCACCAGATATGTGAAACCCAAGTTGTGCTGTTCATGGTTGAAATCCAGAAACCTTAGGTTGTGGAGCTCATGTTCGTACTGTGTTTCTTGACATTTAGAAAACCTTTGCCACAGTTGCACACTGTCGTGTAGTCAACAAAATACTTACGTGTGGAATATCTGCACAGAAATGCCATCGGATTGAGGACTTCTGGTGAACAGAACCCAGGCACTGTGAGAATCGAAGGTGATGTCTGGTGCACCTTTAGGTAGTTTAATAATGTGACTACTGTTCATCGCATGTAATGCATAAATACAGGGAGATGGCCTGGTGGATAACACCTGTAGCCTTATGAGGTTATTGCAGATGATGCAATAGTGTGCAAGGAGGTTTATTTCTAATACACATAAAGTTAAATAAAAGATTTAATATCATTCACTATGCTGCTGGCGATCAGTCACTGTAATCAGGAAAAGTGCACTTATGGTGTTGGCAGCTGTTGTGCTGATGTTGGTAACAACTCATGTGCTGAACGATGGGAACTGAATGCAACAAATAGTGATTCGGTTGTCAATAGTGAATCAGAATGCTCAGCCATAATTTTCTATGGTCGATAAATAAAGGTAGCTACTATTTTGTACTGTTAGGTTAAAATTTAATGACATTGTCACAATTTTCGCAAAAATCTAATATACATCTACATCCATACTCCGCAAGCCACCTGACGGTGTGTGATGGAGGGTACCTTGAGTACCTCTATCGGTTCTCCCTTCTATTCCAGTCTCATATTGTTCGTGGAAAGGAGGATTGTCGGTATGCCTCTGTGTGGGCTCTAATCTCTCTGATTTTATCCTCATGGTCTCTCCGCGAGATAAACGTAGGAGGGAGCAATATACTGCTTGACTCCTCAGAGAAAGTGTGTTCTCGAAACTTCAACAGAAGCCCGTACCAAGCTACTGAGCGTCTCTCCTGCAGAGTCTTCCACTGGAGTTTATCTATCATCTCCATAATGCTTTCACGATTACTAAATGACCCTGTAACGAAGCACGCTGCTCTCTGTTGGATCTTCTCTATCTCTTCTATCAACCCTATCTGGTACGGATCCCACACTGCTGAGCAGTATTCAAGCAGTGGGTGAACAAGCGTACTGTAACGTACCTCCTTTGTTTTCGGATTGCATTTCCTTAGGATTCTTCCAATGAATCTGTCTGGCATCTGCTTTACCGACGATCAACTTTATATGATCATTCCATTTTAAATCACACCTAATGCGTACTCCCAGATAATTTATGGAATTAACTGCTTCCGTTTGCTGACCTGCTATATTGTAGCTAAATGATAAGGGATCTTTCTTCCTATGTATTCACAGCACATTACACTTGTCTACATTGATTCAGTTGCCATTCCCTGCACCATGCGTCAATTTGCTGCAGTTCCTCCTGCATTTCAGTACAATTTTCCATGGTTACAACCTCTCGATATACCACAGCATCACCCGCAAAAAGCCTCAGTGAACTTCCAATGTCATCCACAAGGTCATTTATGTATATTGTGAATAGCAACGGTCCTATGACACTCCCCTGTGGCACACCTGAAATCACTCTTACTTCGGAAGAATTCTCTCCATTGAGAATGACATGATGTGTTCTGTTATCTAGGAACTGTTCAATCCAATCACACAATTGGTCTGATAGTCCATATGCTCTTACTTTGTTCATTAAACAACTGTCGGAGACTGTATCAAACGCCTTGCGGAAGTCAAGAAACACGGCATCTACCTGGGAACCCGTGTCTATGGCCCTCTGAGTCTCGTGGACGAATAGCGCCAGCTAGGTTTCACACGATCGTCTTTTTCAAAACCCATGCTGATCACTACAGAGTAGATTTCTAGTCTCCAGAAAAGTCATTATACTCAAACATAATACGTGTTCCAAAATTCTACAACTGATCGACGTTAGAGATATAGGTCTATAGTTCTGCACATCTGTTCAACGTCCGTTCTTGAAAACGGGGATGACATGTGCCCTTTTCCAATCCTTTGGAACGCTACGCTCTTCTAGAGACCTACGGTACACCGCTGCAAGAAGGGGGGCAAGTTCATTCACATACTCTATGTAAAATTGAACTGGTGTCCCATCAGGTCCAGCGGCCTTTCCTCTTTTGAGCGATTTTAATTGTTTCTCTATCTCTCTGTCGTCTATTTCGATATCTACCATTTTGTCATCTGTGCAACAATCTAGAGAAGGAACTACAGTGCAGTCTTCCTCTGTGAAACAGCTTTGGAAAAAGACATTTAGTATTTCAGCCTTTAGTCTGTCACCCTCTGTTTCAGTACCATTTTGGTCACAGAGTGTCTGGGCATTTTGTTTTGATCCACCTACCGCTTTGACATAAGACCAAAATTTCTTAGGATTTTCTGCTAAGTCAGTACATAGAACTTTACTTTCGAATTCATTGAATGCCTCTCGCATAGCCCTCCTCACACTACATTTCGCTTCGCGTAATTTTTGTTTGTCTGCAAGGCTTTGGCTATGTTTATGTTTGCTGTGAAGTTCCCTTTGGTTCCGCAGCAGTTTTCTAACCCGGTTGTTGTACCACGGTGGCTCTTTTCCATCTCTTATGATCTTGCTTGGCACATACTCATCTAACACATATTGTATGATGGTTTTGAACTTTGTCCATTGATCCTCAACACTATCTGTACTTGAGACAAAACTTTTGTGTTGAGCCATCAAGTACTCTGAAATCTGCTTTTTGTCACTTTTGCTAAACAGAAAAATCCTAAACAGAAAAATCTTTCTACCTTTTTTAATATTTCTATTTACGGCTGAAATCATCGATGCAGTAACCGCTTTATGATCGCTGATTCCCTGTTCTGCGTTAACTGTTTCAAATAGTTCAGGTCTGTTTGTCACCAGAAGGTGTAATGTGTTATCGCCACAAGCCGGTTCTCTGTTTAACTGCTCAAGGTAGTTTTCAGATGAAGCACTTTAAAAAAATTTCACTGGATTCTTTGTCCCTGCCACCCGTTATGAACGTTTGAGTCTCCAACTCTATATCCAGCAAATTAAAATCTCCACCCAGAGTTATAACATGGTGGGGAAATCTACTCGAAATGTTTTCCAAATTATTCTTCAGGTGCTCAGCCACAACAGCTGTTGAGCCAGGGGGCCTATAGAGACATCCAATTACCATGTCTGAGCCTGCTTTAACCGTGACCTTCACCCAAATTATTTCACATTTCGGATCTCCGTCAATTTCCTTTGATACTATTGCACTTCTTATCGCTATAAACATGCCTCCCCCTTCACTGTCCAGCCTGTCTCTGCGGTATACACTCCAATCTGAATTTTGAATTTCATTACTGTTTACATCTGGTTTCAGCCAACTTTCTGTCCCTAGTACTATGTGGGCATTGTGACTGTTTATTTATGAGAGCAGTTCTGGGACCTTTCTATAGATGCTCCTGATGTTTACTATTAGCAGATTAGTATTATTATTCCCTGTTGCATTTTGCCTACTCCTACCTTGCCGCGTCTCAGGAGGCGTCTTTTCGGGGCTAGAGAGGAATTCTCTAACCTAAAAAACCCACATGTGCACTCCACACGTACTCCGCTACCCTTGTAGCCATTTCCTGCATGTAGTGTACACCTGACCTATTCAGGGGGACCCTCCATTTCTCCAGCCGATAGCAGAAGTCGAGAAATTTGCACCCCAGATCTCCGCAGAATCGTCTGAGCCTCTGGTTTAAGCCTTCCTCTCGGCTCCAAACCAGAGGACCGCGATCGATTCTGGGAACGATACTACAAATAGTTAGCTCAGATTCCACCCCGTGAGCAAGGCTTTCTGCCTTCACCAACTTCGCCAGCCGCCTGTATGAACTGAGGATGACCTCTGAACCCAGACGGCAGGAGTCATTGGTGCCGACATGAGCAACAATTTGCAGTCGGGTGCACCCAGTGCTCTCGATCGCCACCGGCGGGGCCTCCTCCACATCTCGGATGAGACCCCCTGGCAAGCAGACAGAGTGAACGCTGGCCTTCTTCCCCGACCTTTCCGCTATTCCCTAAGGGGCTCCATCACCCGCCTACCGTTGGAGCTCCCAATCACTAATAAACTCCTCCCCCTTTGTGCCTGCTCGGACCTTGCAGAAGGAGCGGCCACATGTCCACTCACAGGCAGAGCGGGCGATGCCACACGGCCAGCCTCCACATTGACCCTCCGCCTCGTGTGCCGCGAACGCTGCTGAACCTGCCACTCCCCTTGGGGAGAGGGTGGCCCAACCGCGCCCGGTACCCGCAAAGATGTCTCGACAGCAGGGACAGTGGGTGAAGCATGTAACACCTGGGGTGTACCATGCAACACACCAGACTCCCCACTGCCGCTACACTCCGAGGCAGCAGCCTGAAGACGGCTGACTGCGGCTGTCAACACGTTCAGCTGTTCGCGAACAGTGGCCAGCTCCTCCTGCATCCGTACACAGCAGTCACACATCCTATCCATCCTAAGAAATCAATTTACTGTAGAGAGTTAATCAACTTTTAACTAGACTGCCAATTCACTAAAGGCGGCTGATAGTTGACTAAACTGTGGTTACTAGACACTTCTTGTAGAAAACAATGAAAATAGCACCACCTGTCTCTGGACTCTATTCAAAACAAATACTAGCACTACTGGCCCTGTGGCTGACTAAAGGGACTCTTACTGTATTCAAAACATGAAATCTATGGAACACTATTACTAGCACTTGACAATTAAAGCTTCCTAAAAGCAAAAACACACAGAAGAAGAAGAAGTGACAAGTAAGAAAAATACAGTTAATACTTAAATTAATGTAGCTTGCTGCACAGCATACGTGACACAAATGGCAGTTACGACGACACTTGTATGCTACAGCAATGATGAATATTTATCTTGGGCTACACTACATAGCAATCTGTTACAACAATTGTATTGTCATGTTCAGATATGTTGGCTTTGCCAGCCCACAAGCAGATTGTCACATTCCTACATAACCTAGGTCTCATGCTAACTGTAGGCCAGTCTGTCTGTCTTCCATTCACATTTATTGGCTTCTCCAGCTCATGACCACACTGTTGCATTCCCAAACTGACCTAGGCCTTGGGCTTCACTACAAATCAGTCTACAAGCACATCTAGTTGTTTCCATTCACCAAATAATACAAAAATCTGTAACTAGCTACAAAATTCATTGTAACCAGATCAGCAAAAGTTATTGTGGTGCTCTCCATGTCAAAAACAATCAATTGGGATCTTATGCCAAAAGATTCAGCAATTTTTTATTGCCTATTATGTACTATCGCTCTTTTGACTATGACCATTGTCAATTAATTACCAACATCCACAAGTAATGTAAGAGGCACAAACACCATAAGTGCCCTTTAGCCACAAGGGAGAAGTATCAAAAACTTCGTCTGGAAGTGTAATTGCAATTACGATAGATGTTGCTTACAAAATGCTCATTCAGCCAATTCTTGACTACGGTTCCTGAGTCAGAGACCCTTAATGAGCTGGATTAATGGGAGAGATAGAAAAGATTCCAGAAAGATCTTCACAGTTCATTGCTGGTTTGTCTAATCAACTCCTATGTCACAGAAATGGTCAGCCTACGCAAGTGGGAAACATTACAAGAAAGACCCAGTGCATCACATCGTGCCTTTCTCACAAAATTCTGGAAGCTCTCATTCCAAAAATAGTAAAGAAACATATTACTTCCTCTAACATAAGTCTTGCTTAGTGATCACAAATATGAAATTAGAGGAATTTGGTGTGATACAGAGGTGTACTGCGAATCTTTCTTCCCATGCACCACCCATTAAGTGGAATAGGAAGGGAGAAAGATTATACTGCAACACTTTGTACCCACTGCCCTATACCATAAAACAGCTTGTTGAGTACAGATGTAGACATAGACATAGAACAGTCCTTTGCTGCAGCAGACCCAAAGGATGGAAGTGCTCTTTCCTCATGTGGTATTACACTCGGCCTTGTTTAATACTTGTTGTGGAGGTTATAACTGAAAGAAAGAACCCATCCTCATTGTAATAAATCTAGGGATGAAAGACATTACCCAGATCTCAAACTTTACTGCTGTTTGTGAAAATCATCACTCCATGGTGGAAGCTTGTAGTAGTAGTAGTAGTAGTAGTAGTAGTAGTAGAAGATTCGAGCTTTCAGTTTTAACCTGTGATGCGATCAACAAGGCGACTGTTGGTAATATGTAAAGACTATGGTGACTGTCACATGATACAATCACACGTTGAAGCATTGGGACCCCTGCAAGAATGTGGGGGTTTGGACAGGGACATTCTTGTAATTAACATCTTCAGACATATTGAAAGACCGAGGAAGGTGATGTAGTGGTTAGTACACTGGAGTCGCATTTGGGAGGATGACAGTTCAAACCTGCGTCTGGCCATCCTGGTTTAGGTTTTCCATGATTTCCCTAAATCACTTCAGGCAAATGCCGGGCTAATTCCTTTGAAAGGGCATGGCCAACTTCCTCCCCCATCCTTCCTTCATCTGATGGGGCCTATGACCTCACTGTTTCGTTCTCTTCCCCAAACCAGCCAACATATTGTTAACTTTGGAAAATACAGGTTTTAGCTGGTACATAAATCCAACTATCGAATGCACAGTGGATGAAAAAAAAAGTTATTGTCGTGAGATATTCATTAGCCTTACCTTCTCACAAGCAAACTATCTATTGAATCCAACTGAGATGTTATGCTACACTACACATCGGTTGATTACAAAAACCTCCAATAAAAAATTGTACTGTCAATGGTCGGAGGACTATAGCAGTAGTGTAGACTTCACCATATGCCATGATAATATATGTATATTACATTCAGAGTTGAGTAAGGCTTGTGAATGGGCAGATGACTAACCTTTATCTATATAATCTGTTGTATTGTGAAATTGCAGTCCATCTGGGGCAAAATGCTGTTACAGTAATGGACATGTGGAAGATATGGAACAAAGAGAAGTTGCAAACCCAGCAGTGGACTATGGAACATGGCGCCCTCATACCATTGGCAGGTCTAGGACATCATCCTGACTGTTGCCACAACTCCATAGCTCTGCTACAGGTATCATACCACTGAATGAACTTGTATTCTGTTAGTGTCTGCTGCACAAAAGATATCATCTAGAGATTTCTTTGGACAGGGTGCACCTGATAACAAATCAAAGATAACTTCAATTAAATGGACTCATGAGGGCAGCAGAAGGTGTGTTGATTGATAGCAATTATCTTTTCTGGCGGGGCTAACTAATTTTGTTAACAGTGATTGCCTAGTATATGCGAACCACTGTAAAAGTGAAAATCATCTCCAACTGTTCATTACATAGTGTAATTTGAAATCTATGCCTGCGATTAGTTTCTAGTGGTCATGGGTGGTCATGTCTATTAATGTTTGAGTGCTACGAACAGCAGAGATTTGATGTCCAACATGATGCTAATTCTTCAAAACAGTCACATAGCTTGTTCCAGCAAGATAATATTTGACATAACACTGTATTCTTCAAAAGAACTTATCCCTTTGTTAATTCACCTGACATGATTTCAATTGAATTTTGCCACTAAGCACGGCAGTATTAGGAAGATTCTCATTAAACGCCAGTGGCAGTGCTACAAGGGAAGTGCCATGCATCACAGAGAGATTTACTGCTGAAATTCTGAAAGTGTACATTCCAAGATGATTAGGGTACCCTATTGCTTACATTGCATATGCATGCAGGTAATCCTCCCCCCCCCCCCCCCCCCCACACACACACACACACGCCCACACAAAACAAAACAAAAAATCCTCACCAAATGACCATGATGGGAAAATGAGAGAAAATAAAACTCATACAGATGCTTGCCAACAGTCATTCTTGTAATGCACCATTCATGAGTAGAATAGGAACAGTAAAATATAGTTTTGCAGCAGTTAGCTCTACTGCACGACATAAGACAGCATTTTGAGTACACATGTATGCATGGACTTTGGAGAGGAAGTTACATGTGTCATCCTGTGCTAAGACCATTGCGTAGCAAGAGTGGTGCATTATCAGAAGAGGGTACATGTTTTATGTTTCATGCAGAAATAGTTCTGCTGCGGTACAGATAACAGATGCATCACAGTGTGTGAATGGAATGACATGGCAACTGGAAATGTCCTTCAGAGTTGAAGTACATCCGCAAAACGTCTAACCTGCTTGCAGATTCACTGTGAAATTCTGGTGGTATATGGACCAAATGCAATGAAATGTCCAGCTGTAGTGAAATGCTGCCAACAGTTTGACCAAGCCCAAACAGATATTTGTGATGCTGATTGAGTAGGAAGACCATTGATATTGACCACAGATAACAATGCCTAAACAATCAAGGAACTGATCTGCAGCAATCCAAGTGCGACTGTCACAGACATTGCTCAACAGATGAGCATCTCGATAGGCATTGTTCATTGTACTGTTTTAGATAATCTGCAGTATCGGATTTCTTGCTGATGCTGGGTTCCGTGATTACTGTCACCTGGACACAAAAATGCAAGCTTTACACTGTCTTGAAGGTTACTCCAAGGAAGGCAATGATTTCCTAAGCCACATCATTATGGGCGATGAGACATGTGTCCATATTTTGTGCTTGCAACAAAGAGTGTACCTGTGGATTGGAGCACCTCTTTGCTTCCACAGAAGAAATGCAAAGTTGTGCGACCTACTTGGAAGGTCATGGCCTCCATTTTCTTCAGCAATGAAGGAGTTGTGTACACAGAGTTTACGCCGAAGAAAATAACCATTACTGCCAATTTGTGCAAAGCAACGTTGGTATTGCAGTGCAGCACCTGAAAGAACAACAGACTTGGAAAATTGAGCAAAGGCAATGTTCTCCTGCAGAACAATGCAACACCCTCTGTAATGTGTGCAGCATTGCCATAGAGTCCAATTCTTGTGCCATGTTGTCCTTTTCAGAAAGGTGAAAAAGCATCTGGATAGGAAAAAGATTTTCCAACAGTGGCGATGTTCACACAGTGGTTCTGGAATGACTGCAAAAGAAAGGAGCTGATTTCTAGCATTGAGGAATTGAATGATTTGTAGGACATTCTGAATGTTGTATAGAGAGACTGTTGGCTATGTTGAAAAATAATGTCACGTATCTGTGTCACTTGGAGCTGTAGTGCAGAGTTCAATAAAATTTACTTTGCCCACTATAACAATGCATAACTTATTTTTTGAAACCCCTCTCAACAGATCTTATGCACAAAATGTTTGTTCAAGTGCTTCTTACCTGTAAACAAATTTTCTATCTTGTGTACTTTATTTGAAATATTAGTTTATGACACACATGGTGCTGCAGATCAACTGATTAGTTCAAATTTGGTTTGTCTCCTGATATAACAGTTTTTTTCATAAAGAATCTTTCACTCTGTGAAGTTTTGAAAGTTCATGGCAGTTTTGAACTGTATGCCTGACCAGAGCTTGAAGTAAGGACCTTGCCTTTTGCATAGGACCACAGAGCTGTATCTATCTCTGTCAGTCTTGTAGGAGAGTAACTTTGGTGATGCTGATTGAGTAGGAAGACCATTAACATTGACCACAGATAACAATACCTAAACAATCAAGGAACTGGTTTGAAGCAATCCAGTACAATGAACAATGCCTATCAAGATGCACTTTGTAGTGCTCTAACTGATAAAGCTATCCAAGCAGACTCATGAATGCTCTCTCAGCTTCACTTGTGCCAGTATTTGCCACATACTCTCCAAACTTCACAGAAACTCTGCTGCTGTTTCAAAATGGTGCACACATCTCTGTAGGATGAAAAATTCATTCTGGAAACTAGTTCCTATCCTGTGCCAAAGCCGTCTCTCCATAATATGCTTTCTTGTTAGAGTACTAGTCCTGCAAGGTATACGGGAGAAATTCTGTGAAGTTTGGAAGACAGGACAAGATGTACTAGCAGAAGCGAAACAGTGAGGGTGGATCACAAGTCGTGGCTGGATAGCTTAGCTGGTAAGAGCATAGTCCATGAAATGTGAGGTTCCGGGTTCAAGTGTCAGTCCGGTGCACACTTTTGATCTGCCAGAAAGTAAGGCTGCATTTTAACAATTCATGTTTTTTGTGACAAGTTAAAAGTGAGTGCCAGAACATGTCTGTTGTGAGCAGTGCACTACCGATAATGCTATTTGACCATGCCTAGTGGAAGACTCGGAGTGTCAGCTTGCCTTTCATTCATTTCTACACCTTTCATACTCCACAGTTACTCTTCCACAAGACTGACAGAGATAGATACAGCTCTGTGGTCGTGTTGGAAGTGATAAGCCTGTACATCTGATTCACTCGCTTGTGATCATATAATCCGCATCATGTTCAGTCTGAAGAAAAATTCGGACTTCGCAGCACAATTCCTCACGTACTAACAGTACAAAACTGCCTGTCATAAAATTTTTTCCTGTGCATATTTCAGGCAGTAAATGAACGTTAAAAGATCGGCAATCAGGCAACAGTGTAATTACATATATGGTAACTTCCTTTGCCAGGATACAGCAGTATTGCCATGCAGTTGGTGCAGTGGATAGCATTTTGGGTTAGTATGCAGGAGGTCCCCCCCATGAACCATGGACCTTGCCGTTGGTGGGGAGGCTTGCGTGCCTCAGCGATACAGATGGCCGTACCGTAGGTGCAACCACAACGGAGGGGTATCTGTTGAGAGGCCAGACAAACATGTGGTTCCTGAAGAGGGGCAGCAGCCTTTTCAGTAGTTGCAGGGGCAACAGTCTGGATGATTGACTGATCTGGCCTTGTAACATTAAACAAAACGGCCTTGCTGTGCTGGTACTGCGACGGCTGAAAGCAAGGGAAAACTACAGCCGTAATTTTTCCCAAGGACATGCAGCTTTACTGTATGATTAAATGATGATGGCGTCCTCTTGGGTAAAATATTCCGGAGGTAAAATAGTCCCCCATTCGGATCTCCGGGCGGGGACTACTCAAGAGGACGTCATTATCAGGAGAAAGAAAACTGGCGTTCTACGGATCGGAGCGTGGAATGTCAGATCCCTTAATCGGGAAGGTAGGTTAGAAAATTTAAAAAGGGAAATGGATAGGTTAAAGTTAGATATAGTGGAAATTAGTGAAGTTCGGTGGCAGGAGGAACAAGACTTTTGGTCAGGTGATTACAGGGTTATAAATACAAAATCAAATAGAGGTAATGCAGGAGTAGGTTTAAAAATGAATAAAAAAATAGGAGTGCGGGTTAGCTACTACAAACAGCATAGTGAACGCATTATTGTGGCCAAGATAGACACAAAGCCCATGCCTACTACAGTAGTACAAGTTTATATGCCAACTAGCTCTGCAGATCATGAAGAAATTGATGAAATGTATGACGAGATAAAAGAAATTATTCAGGTAGTGAAGGGAGACGAAAATTTAATAGTCATGGGTGACTGGAATTCGTCAGTAGGAAAAGGGAGAGAAGGAAACATAGTAGGTGAATATGGATTGGGGGGAAGAAATGAAAGAGGAAGCCGCCTTGTAGAATTTTGCACAGAGCATAACTTAATCATAGCTAACACTTGGCTCAAGAATCATAAAAGAAGGTTGTATACCTGGAAGAATCCTAGAGATACTAAAAGGTATCAGATAGATTATATAATGGTAAGACAGAGATTTAGGAACCAGGTTTTAAATTGTAAGACATTTCCAGGGGCAGATATGGATTCTGACCACAATCTCTTGGTTATGAACTGCAGATTGAAACTGAAGAAACTGAAAAACGGTGGGAATTTAAGGAGATGGGACCTGGATAAACTGAAAGAACGAGAGGTTGTAGAGAGTTTCAGGGAGAGCATAAGGGAACAATTGACAGGAATGGGGGAAAGAAATACAGTAGAGGAAGAATGGGTAGCTCTGAGGGATGAAGTAGTGAAAGCAGCAGACGATCAAGTACGTAAAAAGACGAGGGCTAATAGAAATCCTTGGGTAACAGAAGAAATATTGAATTTAATTGATGAAAGGAGAAAATATAAAAATGCAGTAAATGAAGCAGGCAAAAAGGAATACAAACGTCTCAAAAATGAGATTGACAGGAAGTGCAAAATGGCTAAGCAGGGATGGCTAGAGGGCAAATGTAAGGATGTAGAGGCTTGTCTCACTAGGGGTAAGATAGATACTGCCTACAGGAAAATTAAAGAGACCTTTGGAGCGAAGAGAACCACTTGTACGAATATCAAGAGCTCAGATGGCAACCCAGTTCTAAGCAAAGAAGGGAAGGCAGAAAGGTGGAAGGAGTATATAGAGGGTTTATACAAGGGCGATGTACTTGAGGACAATATTATGGAAATGGAAGAGGATGTAGATGAAGATGAAATGGGAGATACGATACTGCGTGAAGAGTTTAACAGTGCACTGAAAGACCTGAGTCGAAACAAGGCCCCGGGAGTAGACAACATTCCATTAGAACTACTGACGGCCTTGGGAGAGCCAGTCCTGACAAAACTCTACCATCTGGTGAGCAAGATGTATGAGACAGGTGAAATACCCTCAGACTTCAAGAAGAATATAATAATTCCAATCCCAAAGAAAGCAGGTGTTGACAGATGTGAAAATTACCGAACTATCAGTTTAATAAGTCACAGCTGCAAAATACTAATGCGAATTCTTTACAGACGAATGGAAAAACTGGTAGAAGCGGACCTCGGGGAAGATCAGTTTGGATTCCGTAGAAATGTTGGAACACGTGAGGCAATACTAACCTTACGACTTATCTTAGAAGAAAGATTAAGAAAAGGCAAACCTACGTTTCTAGCATTTGTAGACTTAGAGAAAGCTTTTGACAATGTTGACTGGAATACTCTCTTTCATATTCTAAAGGTGGCAGGGGAAAAATACAGGGAGCGAAAGGCTATTTACAATTTGTACAGAAGCCAGATGGCAGTTATAATAAGAGTGGAGGGGCGTGAAAGGGAAGCAGTGATTGGGAAGGGAGTGAGACAGGGTTATAGCCCCTCCCCGATGTTATTCAATCTGTATATTCAACAAGCAGTGAAGGAAACAAAAGAAAAATTCGTAGTAGGTATTAAAATCCATGGAGAAGGAGTAAAAACTTTGAGGTTCGCCGATGACATTGTAATTCTGTCAGAGACAGCAAAGGACTTGGAAGAGCAGTTGAACGGAATGGACAGTGTCTTGAAAGGAGGATATAAGATGAACATCAACAAAAGCAAAACGAGGATAATGGAATGTAGCGAGAGCACCAGCAGCAGCGAGTACTGTTTGTATAAAGCGTTTATTTTGCATTTTGTTTACGACCATCCACTAAGGAAGGGATTCTATTTGTGTTTATCTGCTCTGCATAGTAACTAACAGTTCTTGATAAAACTTTACGTAGTTTTCGTGTTAGATTTCTTAGTGTTTTCTTGATCGTTTAGAACAGAAAGCGCCCTAAAACCGTCTTTTGTTTGTTTCGCGGCCATTAGCCACTAGTCACTTGAATCAGCAGTTGTCTTGTGACAGCCAGAGCGAGAGCACCAGCAGCAGCGAGTACTGTTTGTATAAAGCGTTTTTGTAGTTATTTGCTGCGCTTAGCTTTTAAATAGTTTTTCTGGGAAAACCTAGCGTAGTTTTCGCGTCTCGTATTTCAGTGAGTGTTTCTTGATTATCAGAGTAGCTCATCAGAAGATTATCTTGGGAATTGGTCACCGTATAGAGTAGGGTAAACATAGTCATGTGTAGGGACTGTGGTTGTTGTGAGCGGACGCAAGGAGAATTGGCCACTCTTCGGGGGCAGGTGGAGGCTTTGTCTGTTAGGCTCATCGAGCTCGAGGCGCAGGCGTCGGCTCGTAGTGGCGTTGGGGCAACTGTGGTGAGACCTATGCCTACTTCGGTGGCCTTGGAATCACATGGAACCCCTGATGTCGCTGCGTCTTCCGGCAGTGAGCATCTTACCAGTCAGCCATCACTCCAGGGTGAATGGCGGACAGTGGTGGGCTCGCGCGTGCCTGGCTGAAAGGCAAAGGTGGGATCTGGCCGCGTGACAGCTGCCTTACCCCTTTCCAACAGGTACGGGGTGCTTCCTAGTGGTGATGACATCGTTTCCGAGCCACCACAGGATGCCTCGCCTGTTGGGCCAGTGGCCGATTCTCCGGCAAGGTCCCGACAGTCACAGAGGGCAGGCCTATTAGTTATAGGGAGCTCCAACGTTAGGCGGGTTATGGAGCCCCTCAGGAAAATAGCGGGTAGGTTGGGGAAGAATGCCAGTGTGCACTCGGTGTGCTTGCCGGGGCGTCTCGTCCATAATGTGGAGGAGGCCCTTCCGGCAGCTATTGAACGCACTGGGTGTGACCGGCTGCAGATAGTAGCACATGTCGGAACGAATGACGCCTGCCGCTTGGGTTCTGAGGCCATCCTTGGTTCCTTCCGGCGGCTGGCTGATTTGGTGAAGACAACCAGCATCGCACGCGGAGTGCAGGCTGAGCTTAATATCTGCAGCATAGTGCCCAGAGTCGATCGCGGTCCTCTGGTTTGGAGCCGTGTGGAGGGTCTAAACCAGAGGCTCAGACGACTCTGCGACTATAATGGTTGCAAATTCATCGACCTCCGTTATTGGGTGGAGAACTGTAGGGCCCCCCTAGACAGGTCAGGCATGCACTACACACCGGAAGCAGCTACTAGGGTAGCAGAGTACGTGTGGCGTGCACACGGGGGTTTTTTAGGTTAGAGGGATCCCCCCTTGGGCGAAACGATAAAATACCTGACGGCTTACCAGAGAGGACATTATCATCGTTGATAAAGAATGTCCGTCCTCAGAGACCAAAAACAGGAAAAGTTAACGTAATATTGGTAAACTGCAGGAGTATCCAGGGCAAGGTTCCTGAATTAGTATCTCTTATTGAAGGAAATAGTGCGCATATAGTATTAGGAACGGAAAGTTGGTTAAAACCGGAAGTGAACAGTAACGAAATCCTAGACACAGAATGGAATATATACCGCAAGGATAGGATAAACGCCAATGGTGGAGGAGTATTTATAGCAGTAAAGAATTCAATAATATCCAGTGAAGTTATTAGCGAATGCGAATGTGAAATAATCTGGGTTAAGTTAAGTATCAAAGGTGGGTCAGATATGATAGTCGGATGCTTCTATAGACCACCTGCATCAGCAACCGTAATAGTTGAGCGCCTCAGAGAGAACCTGCAGAACGTCGTGAAGAAGTTTCGTGATCATACTATTGTAATAGGGGGAGACTTCAATCTACCAGGTATAGAATGGGATAGTCACACAATCAGAACTGGAGCCAGGGACAGAGACTCTTGTGACATTATCCTGACTGCCCTGTCTGAGAATTACTTCGAGCAGATAGTTAGAGAACCAACTCGTGAAGCTAACGTTTTAGACCTCATAGCAACAAATAGACCGGAACTTTTCGACTCCGTGAATGTAGAAGAGGGTATCAGTGATCATAAGTCAGTGGTTGCATCAATGACTACAAGTGTAATAAGAAATGCCAAGAAAGGAAGGAAAATATATTTGCTTAACAAGAGTGATAGGGCACAAATCGCAGAATATCTGAGTGACCACCATCAAACGTTCATTTCTGAGGAAGAGGATGTGGAACAAAAATGGAAAAAATTCAGAAACATCGTCCAGTACGCCTTAGATAAGTTCGTACCGACTAAGGTCCAAAGCGAGGGGAAAGATCCACCGTGGTATAACAATCATGTACGAAAGGTACTACGGAAACAAAGAAAGCTTCATCATAGGTTTAAGAGTAGTCGAATCATAGCTGATAAGGAAAAGCTGAACGAAGCGAAAAAGAGCGTAAAGAGGGCAAAGAGAGAAGCATTCAACGAATTCGAACATAAAACATTGGCAAACAAACTAAACAAGAACCCTAAAAAGTTTTGGTCATATGTAAAATCGGTAAGCGGATCTAAATCCCCTATTCAGTCACTCGTTGACCACGATGGCACCGAAACAGAGGACGACCGAAGAAAGGCAGAAATACTGAATTCAGTGTTCCGAAACTGTTTCACTGCGGAAAATCGTAACACGGTCCCTGACTTCAGCCGTCGCACGGACGCCAAAATGGAAAATATTGAAATAAACGATATCGGAATTGAAAAACAACTGCTATCACTTAGTAGCGGAAAAGCATCCGGACCAGACGAGATACCCTTAAGATTCTACAGTGATTATGCTAAAGAACTTGCCCCCTTTCTATCAGCAATTTATCGTAGATCGCTGGAAGAACGTAAAGTACCTAGCGACTGGAAGAAAGCGCAGGTCGTTCCCATTTTCAAGAAGGGTCATAAATCAGATGCGAATAATTATAGGCCTATTTCGCTTACGTCAATCTGTTGTAGAATAATGGAACATGTTTTGTGTTCTCGTATTATGACGTTCTTAGATAATACAAATCTCCTTCATCATAACCAACATGGATTCCGCAAACAGAGATCATGTGAAACTCAGCTCGCCCTATTTGCCCAAGAAATTCACAGTGCCGTAGACACTGGCGAGCAGATTGATGCCGTATTCCTGGACTTCAGGAAGGCATTTGATACGGTTGTGCACTTACGTTTAGTGAAAAAAATACGAGCTTACGGAATATCGGACCAGGTTTGTGATTGGATTTAGGATTTCCTAGAAGAAAGAACACAACATGTCATTCTTAACGGTTCAAAATCTGCAGATGTAGAGGTAATTTCGGGAGTACCGCAGGGAAGCGTGATAGGAACTTTATTGTTTACAATATACATAAATGACTTAGTTGACAACATCGGTAGCTCCGTGAGGCTATTTGCAGATGACACGGTTGTCTACAAGAAAGTAGCAACATCAGAAGACTCGTACGTACTCCAGGAGGACCTGCAGAGGATTAATGCATGGTGCGACAGCTGGCAGCTTTCCCTAAACGTAGATAAATGTAATATAATGCGCATACATAGGGGCAGAAATCCATTCCAGTACGATTATGCCATAGGTGGTAAATCATTGGAAGCAGTAACGACCGTAAAATACTTAGGAGTTACTATCCGGAGCGATCTGAAGTGGAATGATCACATAAAACAAATAGTGGGAAAAGCAGGCGCCAGGTTGAGATTCATAGGAAGAATTCTAAGAAAATGTGACTCATCGACGAAAGAAGTAGCTTACAAAACGCTTGTTCGTCCGATTCTTGAGTATTGCTCATCAGTATGGGACCCTTACCAGGTTGGATTAATAGAAGAGATAGACATGATCCAGCGAAAAGCAGCGCGATTCGTCATGGGGACATTTAGTCAGCGCGAGAGCGTTACGGAGATGCTGAACAAGCTCCAGTGGCGGACACTTCAAGAAAGGCGTTACGCAATACGGAGAGGTTTATTATCGAAATTACGAGAGAGCACATTCCGGGAAGAGATGGGCAACATATTACTACCGCCCACATATATCTCGCGTAATGATCACAACAAAAAGATCCGAGAAATTAGAGCAAATACGGAGACTTACAAGCAGTCGTTCTTCCCACGCACAATTCGTGAATGGAACAGGGAAGGGGGGATCAGATAGTGGTACAATAAGTACCCTCCGCCACACACCGTAAGGTGGCTCGCGGAGTATAGATGTAGATGTAGATGTAGATGTAGTCAAATTAAATCGGGTGATGCTGAGGGAATTAGATTAGGAAATGTGACATTTAAAGTAGTAAAGGAGTTTTGCTATTTAGGGAGTAAAATAACTGATGATGGTCGTAGTAGAGAGGATATAAAATGTAGACTGGCAATGGCAAGGAAATCGTTTCTGAAGAAGAGAAATTTGTTAACATCGAGTATAGATTTAAGTGTCAGGAAGTCGTTTCTGAAAGTATTTTTATGGAGTGTAGCCATGTATGGAAGTGAAACATGGACGATAACTAGTATGGACAAGAAGAGAATAGAAGCTTTTGAAATGTGGTGCTACAGAAGAATGCTGAAGATAAGGTGGGCAGATCACGTAACTAATGAGGAGGTATTGAATAGGATTGGGGAGAAGAGAAGTTTGTGGCACAACTTGACTAGAAGAAGGGATCGGTTGGTAGGACATGTTTTGAGGCATCAAGGGATCACAAATTTAGCATTGGAGGGCAGCTTGGAGGGTAAAAATCGTAGAGGGAGACCAAGAGATGAATACACTAAGCAGATTCAGAAGGATGTAGGTTGCAGTAGGTACTGGGAGATGAAGAAGCTTGCACAGGATAGAGTAGCATGGAGAGCTGCATCAAACCAGTCTCAGGACTGAAGACCACAACAACAACAACAACAATGCAGGAGGTCAAGGATTCAATTCTGGGACATGGATTAGTTATTTTTAGTTGCTAAAATAATCTGCATTGTACAGTATCTGGCATCTTAATCGTCATACATCAATTACAGTAGATCTTTTACAAAACATTTGCAGTTGCATACTACGAACACAGAAATGGAAATACAATCAGTTTCGTTGGTCAGATTTTAAAGAAAACTTTTGTACCTCATGGATGTGGATTCTTTCGCTCCACTGCATCTACTAGATTCCAACTAATTTTGTGTGTACACTCCCCCAATAGTCCCATCGATTAATGATTAATACTAACTGTTATTATTGCCACGTTCAGGCCCATTACATTTAGTTAGGGTCTTATGTCACCAGTAGGGCTAGCAGCATGCTTTCCAAATAATTTTGTGGGATTATTGGGGTAGGGCACACAGATAACAGCTTTGGAATCTAGTAAATGCAGTGGCATGAAACAATTCTCGTGCACAATGCACAAAAGGCTTCTTTAAAAGCTGACCAGTGAAAACGATTGTACTTCCATTCCTGTGACGTACTACATAACTGCAAATGTTTTGTTGAAGACCCACTGTAATCACTGTATGACGATTAAGACATCAGATACCATACCACGCAGACTACTTTTGGCAAATAAAAACAAATAAGCCTCAACCCACAGCTGAACCCTCGACCTCCCGCATGCTAACCCAAAACATTATACACAGCAGTATATACAGCACTGCTCTGTTTGGTGACAGAGATGGTTACCGTACATTTGGTTACAGTGGTGCCAGATGGCTAATCTTTGACATCCATTTACTGCCCGAAATATGTGTCAGATGACATTTTGTGACAGACATTGTTGTATTGCTAGTACGTGTGGGATCGCTCTGTGAAACTCCAATGCACGAATTTTTCTTCCCCCTGTATAACAACATATGGTGCTTTTCTATTGGAAACCTTGATCTGTTTGTTTAAGATAATTTCGCAGTGTTCACTAAATTCCATTTGTCTTCCATCTCTCTTATTCATGTTCCCTAATACAAGTTTACTGACCCATTTTGGATTTTGGTGGTTGTCTGCCCAGGCATTAAAGCATCATGTTGTAATGTTTCCTTTATCATTCTAAACAGTTCCTATTTTATATCACTCCTATCTCTGTATTTTTAACTGTTGTTGTTGTTTGTTTGAAAGTAAGCTTGTGTTATGCATAGAGCAACCGGAGACACCGTCAGTTTTATCTTCAATAATCATTGACATGGCAGGTATAAATTTTTGTTTGTACTTCTATTTCCTCTTAGAGAAATAGATAATCCCTTGATTAGATTCTGATTTTTCTTTTACAGCAAAAGTAATACTGACTTCATCAAATGTAAAGTCTCGAATGCCTTTCCACCTGGTTCCTGATGCACTAAGATATTCTATCTGATCTTGGAGCAGGATTTCTTTGGAGGACTATTTTAAAAATATGTATCTTTCTCTGTTGTTGTATGTCTGTTAGGACTGATTAAAAGTTTGTGCAAAATGTTTACCTCTTATGTATTCAGTTAAAAGGTCATTGACTTGTATATAATGGAATGAGTAAATGTAATGACTTACCATATAGTCCAGCTGCAATACCAGTTCAGTATTGTTGGCTGGGACGTGTAGGTGTGCAGGTGTATGATTATTCTGTTTGCTCTGAAGGAAGATTTATCCAAAAGCTCAGCAAAGGCCTTACTCTTTTGTATGTGCCTCTTGATAGCTCAATGATTTGGTGAGTTGTTACTCCTTCCATTATGTATATTCCAGCTGAATGTAATAAAGAAAGATGTCATTTAAAATATTCTGTCAGGTTATCTGATAATTCTTGTTCTTTTTTTATAACATGACTTGCATCAAATACCAGTCCCTGAGTAGTTATGAATAATCTTTATTTTTATGTTCCCTGCCAACAGGAGAGCTGTTGCTCAACGCTGCCCATCTCCTCCTATGATTAATCTTGTGTCACTGGGAGGGCAACATCAAGGAGTATATGGTCTTCCAAACTGTGGATACCCGGCACATAAATGGTGTGATTACATACGGAAAATATTGAACGTAGGGGCATACTGGAGGTAAATTCAGTTTTTGCAGTATTTATAAGAATTCATAAAGGTAAAGCTGGTGTTACCTTTGTTAAGTGATTTGATGCAGTTGAAATTTTCCCTTGTGGAGACAGATTGCAAAATAAGGGAAGTTTCAAATAAAAAGATGAAGACTCTGGAATCTCTTAAGTTCTACTCTTTGAGGGTTTAATACATAAAGGATTTGTGGAGCTATTTCACAGAGGTTTGGGCTTGGGTACTACTGCCATAAGAAGAACTGCCAACTTGGGGAACATAGAAACCAGTGTGATAACAATTTTACATATTTTCATTCACTGAAGTCCTACAGGGTAACATTCTGGGGCAGCAGCTCACTTAGACAAAACATTTCCATTGTACAAGAAAAATAGTTACGATTATGTACCGGTTTACACACACAAATATCCTGCAGGTGTCTACATTCGTACTTTATGAACTGCTGTGAACTGCATGGCAGAGGGCAATTCCAATTGTACCAATTATGAGGGCTTCTTCCCATTCCATTCACACATGGTATGCAGGAAGAATGGCTGGTTAAATGCCTCTGTGCATGCTGTAAGTAATCTAAATTTACCATCATGACCCCTATGGGAACGTTATGTAGGGGCTTGCAGTGTATTCCTAGAGTGTCATTTACAGCTCTTTCTGAAACTTTGTAAGCAGGCTTACTCTGGGTAGTTTTCATCTATCTTCAAGTGCCTTCCAGTTCAGTTTATTCAGCATCTGTGAGATTCTCTCCCAGGGGTCAAACAAACATGTAACCATTTATCCTGCCCATTTCTGTGTATGTTCGATACACCATGCCAGTTCTATTTGGTACAGGGACCACACACATGTTCTAGCATAGGTGACCCCGAGTGATTTGTAAGCAATTTCCTTTTCAAACTGATTGCATTTCCCTCATATTCTACCAATAAACTGAAGTCTGCCACATGACTTAATCTTCTACTGAGCCTATGTAATAGTTCCATTTCATATCCCTACAAATCCTTACACCCAGGTATTTATATGAGTTGACCTATTCCAGCTGCGACTCATTGATACTTTGGTCATATGACACTACAGTTTTTCGTTTTGTGAAGCTCACAATTTTACATTTTTGAATATTTAAAGCAAACTGCCAATCTTACACCACTGGGAAATCTTATCAAGATATGACTTCATATTTGTGCAGTGTAATTGGATGTATAAAAAAATCTACTTACCAAGCAATAGCAGGAGAACACACCCATAAAGGTACAAAAATTTGAAAATTTCTGGGATTTCCAGAAAGCATTTGACATGGTGCTCCACTGCAAGCTGTTAACAAAGGTTTCAACATATGGAATAAGTTCACAGATATGTGAGTGGCTCAAAGACTTCTTAAATAATAGAACCCAGTATGTTGTTTTTGACGGCGAGTGTTCCTCAGAGACATGGGTATCGTCAGGAGTGTCCCAAGGAAGTGTGACAGGACCGCTGTTGTTGTCTATATACATAAATGATTACAGTAAATGGAGTTGAGTGACTGTAGGGAGATACAAGGGTGACTTAGACAAAATTTCCAATTGCTGCGATGAGTGGCAGCTATCCCTAAATGTGGAAAAATGTATGGTAATGCAGATGAGTAGGAAGGAAAAACTCGTAATGTTCCAATACGTATTTCTAGTGTCCTCCTTGACACAGTTAAGTTATTTAAATATTTGGGCATAACAGTGCAAGACAAAGTAAAATGAAACAAGCGTGTGAAAACTGTAATAAGGAAGGCAAATGATCATCTTTGGTTTACTGGGAGAATTTTAGGAAAGAGTGGTTCACTTGTAAAGGAGACTGCATATAGGAAATTGGTGTGACCTATTCTTGAGTACTGCTTGAGTGTTTGGGATCCGTACCAGATTGGATTGAAGAAAGGCATCGAAGTAATTCAGAGGCGGGCGATTAGGATTGTTACCAGTATGTTTGTGCAACAAATAAGTGTTACAGAGATTCTTCGGAAACTCAAGTGGGAATCCCTGGAGGGAAGGAGGAGTTCTTTTCGAGAAACACTCTTGAGAAAATGTAGAGAACCAGCATTTGGATTTGTCTGCTGAATGATTCTACTTCCACCAACATAACATTGTGTGTAAGGACCATGAAGATAAGATACAAGAAATTAGGACTCATATGAGGTGTATAGACAGTCGTTTTTCTCTCGCTCTATTTGCGAGTGGAACAGGAGGGGAAATGACAAGCAGTGGTACAGGTTACCCTTCGGTCCGCACTGTATGGGGCTTGTAGAGTATCTCTGTAGATGTAGATGTAGATCCCAATATTCTTCCATGGACACACTCAAATTTACTTCTACCTCTGTCAATGACTTTCTGTCCAAGGTAACATACTGCATCCTCCCTACCATAAAATTCTCAATCCAGTAACAAATTTCACTTGGTACTCCATAAGATTATGTTTTTGAAAATAAGTGTAGGTGTGGCACTGAGTCAAATGCTTTTTGGAAATCGAGATAAGCATTTAGGAATGTTCACCACAGACTTTCATTCATTCACTTTTGAACAATACACACAGCTGTAATTTGATAATCTGTCCAAGGTAATAATGTCAAAAATAATCAATTATTATACTGATGAGGTGAAATGAAATTAAATGTTGTGTGGCCAGGGCCTCCCATCACGTAGACCGTTTGCCTGTTGCAAGTCTTTTGAGTTGACGCCACTTCGGCGACTTGCGTGTCGATGAGGATGAGATGGTGGTGGTGGTGGTGGGTGGTGGTGGTGGTGGTGGTGATGGTGGTGATTAGGACAACTTAACACCCAGTTCCTAAGTGGAGGAAATCTCCGACCCAGCCAGGAATCGAACCCGGGACATCAGGAAAGAAGACTGAGATCTAGAAAGTAAGACATCGTCAAATAGATTTCTGAATTTGAATTAACTGTCAAAGATAAATACAGTTCCATAACTGGAGATCAGTTAATGTTGCTGAATATGAACCCAACAAAAGGCTGTTGTCCTGGTAGTTCAGACTGTCCATTTGAGAAAGGACAACTTGGACAGAATGGATTTAGTAGCAGTTATTGGCCAAATCCGTGGTTTGTGTGTAGGTCCCTGGCTCAGCTGTAGAGTGAGAAGCCATTACACAATGAAACTACAGTTAAATGATTGTAGACATTGAAAAGGAACAGTCACAGAAATTTAAAAATGTATTTGCATTTATAGCTTCAGTATTTTTGAAAAATGGACTAGTGTGCATGTGGAAGCAGAGAAAAGAAAGGTGCTCATAGGAAGTCATAGTTATTCCTGTATATGTATATGGAGACACATTAGGTGCACTATTATTATTATTATTATTATTATTATTATTATTTAGCTAAGCTACAAATTCTTAAAAATAATAATAATAAACTTTTGAACTAAAGTACACTTATGGTGTCCACAGCTCTTGAGCTGCATGCTGAATCTAATGATTTCTTTCAGCAGATGTTACATTGATTACATTTGTTTTTTATACAGAGAGCAGAAAGGAAACTAGATGTTCTTGCAGACTGACCCGTAATGTAGCCCAAGGCCTTGGTTAGGTTGAAAAGTGACAGTTTGATTGTGAGCTGGAGAAGTCATTGGATGTGAATGGGAGAAAACTAGATGTGCTGGTAGACCGACCCATAGGAAAGCCTGAGGTCTAGGTTAAGTTGGAATGTGACTGTTTGGTTGTGAGATGGCAAAACCAACAAATTTCAACACAAAAGTAGATTGATGTGTAACGTAGCCTGAGATACACATTTGTCATCCTACTTGTATGTCTCACACTGATTTTCCAAAAATTTTGACAGCGTGGTTAAATTATTACCTAAATAATAGAACAAAATGCCAGCTACCTTTATTTACAACTGATCGAAATTGTAAAAGAACATTCTGATTGGCTACCGATAACTGACTCACGATTCCTGATTTTCAGTTCCCGTTGTTCATCATGTGAGTTTTTACCAGTTTCCACCAGCACTGCAACAGTCGCTGACAACATAAGTGTACTTTTACCAGTTTTTGTGTTTTAATAAAATAAGGTGGATGGTGTACTGGCAATTTATAGCATGATTTTTTTGTGTGTTATTTCATTGTGTTTGTTTGAAGGTATTATAAAATGTGATGTGAATGAGAAGTGCACAAACTGTTACAGGTTAGTGAGTTGTGGGATATTTTGCGAATAGTGTATCAACTCATTTCAGTGGGGTGTATGTAGTGAGAAGCTAATGTGAAATCTGGCAATTACTCTCCTGTATCTGCAGGACATGTGGTAGAAATAGATCACTAGCAGTTCAGGAATTGAGAATATTATGCTATTCAGGTGTAGTTAGAGGATGCTAGACAATAATTAGACATGCTACAGAGGAGACGGTGGCGAAATGGGAACTGACATTCAGCAATGAGGCCTTAGGAAGAGAATGTATTCTGATAGTTTGCCTTTGAATGTTGATAGCAGATTTAGCCAGCTGTCAGTCATGTGGAGAGGAGCTTTCAGTAACTGTAAGGGCAAGTAAGATGAAGGAGACAACTCAAGTTGTTAGGAAACCTAAGTTAAATAGGAACAGTAAGAAGAAGAGGATTCTGCTGGTAGGTAGCAGTCATAGATGTGGTGTAGGCCCACGGTTGCAGGAGACACTAGGTACGGAGTAACAAGTCAGCAGTATTTAAAAGCAAGTGGTGGGCTCAGTAAGATGACAGAATACTTGCAGGCTTTGTGTAAGGATTTTACTAAAGAGAATCAGGTACTGACAGTGTGAGAGTTTGAGAATAGTCTTGATAGGGACTGGGCTTGTGATTTAGGTGGTGAGTTGGACTGGATTGGTACTCAAACCTGGACTCAGTTAGGAGTATCTGTAGGCTAGTCTGTAGCAGACAAAGTCTACACCTGAATGGGACTGGGAAGGGATCATTGGTGAAGCTTACAAGTGACAGTATAGTAGGTGGATCTGGGGTCACTGAGGGCCAAATTATGGTGATAACACACAAAAAGAATTATTATTTATTAGAATGTAACCAGGTTGGAGATATCTTTGCTTGATGGGGATTCCTTTAATGCTAGATGTTAGTTAAAAAAGTGAGGAATGCAGATCGGAAGAAGCAGTAAGCTTATTTAATAAAAATACTAGGGGGCTTAAAGGTAGAGTAGATGAATTGCTAATAATTATTGACACTGGTATTACTTTTATCTCAGAGCATAATTTACATAGTGAAGAAATGCTAAGGTTTCCTTTGTGTTCTATGTAAGGTACTTGCAGAAGAGAGGTGTGCCCATTTATACCAAGTGTAATGTTTCATTCAAAAGTGTTGACATACCAAAATACTGTAAAGACCAAATATTTGAATGTTGGGCAGGAGAGTCTGGATTTTCAGGAAGAAAATTAGTCTTAGTGGCCACTACAGCTCCCCTGTTCAGACTACAGATTTCCTCTTCAGACTTGATGCTGTGCTAGGCTATGTTCTTAACAAAGACATGAGGTGTTTTTTATGTGGGATTTCAATGTAACATTTGTGATTGATTCCCTAGGGAAAAAAAGTGACTGGATTTGCTTATATCATACAGCCTAGTACGGACAATATACATTCCAATTGGAATTCAAGGAAACAGCTGCATGACCATAGACAATATCTTCATAGATTATTCTCTAGTTGGTGGGCACAGTGTGAGACAAATTAGTAATGGCCTGTCATATGATGATGCACACCTAGTAACATTGAAAGGAATCAAGGCAGATCCATATCCCAAAGTCATAAACAAAATATTGAGAGATGTGAGTCCTCTTGCACTGCAGACATTTGAAGCCAGTCTTGAAGTAGTAGTCTACATACATACAAATTATGACAAATATAATACATTTCTTCAAACTCGTATCACTTTGTTTGATGTCTCATTCCCATTTTAAAAATGCAGGCAGGTGTGTAGTGATAACATTAGCAATTGATTTTGATAAATAATGGCACTAGACTACTGTGCAGGTCATTTGTGGAGGAGATATCAGGGCAGAATGTGGGTGCTCGACATGTGAAACCTCTTTTGTGTGAGAATTAAACTTTTACTGATCCACCAACATTGTGCGAAATATTTAATAATAATTTTATGTAAGTAGTCAGCAGTTTAAATCAAAATTTTCTTTGCACAGCTAAATATGCAAAACTCTTGAAATCTGGTGTTTGAAGGCAAATACAGCACATACACGGGAAACAAGCAGAGATGAAAATTGAATCAATTATTAAATCTTTTAAGACAACATTCTCATGAGTATGATAAAATTTTCAAGTAGGGATATGAAGATCAGTGTGCCCTATGTTAGTTCTGTACTGTCATGTCTATGATGTGTCCTGGCGGATTGAAAGTCATTTATAAAACAGGTGGAAGAAATAATGTAGACTATTGGCCAATTTCTTTGTTGGCAGTGTTTTCAAAAGTTTTTGAGAAAGAATTGTATAACATTGTTGTGGCAGATCTCATAATTTGCTGCTAGACTCAGAGTTTAGCTTCTGGGAGTATACACAGAGATTGCAATTTATTCTTTTGTATGTGAGGCACTGGGAGGGCTGAATGATGTGTTAGTACAGTAGGCATGTTCCCCGATTTAACAAAAGCATTTGATTGTGTGTGTATCACACAATACTTTTGCTGAGCTGTTTGGAGGGCCCAGCCCATAACTTTCCAAACGTTCTCAGTTGGGGAGAGACCCAGCGACCTTACTGGTCAAGGTAGGGTTTGACAACTGATAGAAATGTTCACTATGCTTGGGCAAGCATTATCTTGCTGAAAATGTAAGCCCAGGATGGGTTGCCATGAAGGATAACAAAATGGGATGTAGAATATCATTGACATACTGCTGTGCTGTGAGGCTGCCACAGATGACAACCAAAGAGCTCCTGCTATCAAAAGAAATAGCACCCCAGACCATCACTCCTGGTTGTCGGACCACATGGTGACAAGAATCAGGATGGTATCCCATTGCTGTCTGAGGCATCCCCAGACAAGTCTTCATTGCCATCAGAGCTCAGTTTGAAGTGGGACTCATCACTGAAGATAAATCTTTTCGAGTCAATGAGATTCCAGGCCAAAGACGTATTTGGAGACACTCTGGACAACAGTGGGATACCAACGTGACATTCGCCTGCTCCACTGCCTGATATCCAGAAATGGATGGTCTGAGGTAGCGTTTCTTTCTGTAGCAGGACCCCTTTGGTTGTCATCTGCAGCTTCCTTACACCACAGCGGTATGTCGACAACATTCTACAACCCATTTTATTGCCCTCTATGGCAAGCCATTCTGGGCTCACATTTCTGCAAGATAATGACTACTCGTACACAACGAGAGCTTCTACTGCTTGTCTTCTTGCTTGCATACCCTACCTCGGCCAGCAACGTCGTCAGATCTCTTCCCAGTTGAGGATGTATATGGAGCATTATGGCCCTCCAACCAGCTCAGGTTTTGATGATCTAACGTGTCAATTGGACAGAATTTGGCACGATATCCTTCAGAATGACATCTAAGTAATCTTATCGATCAATGCAAAGCAGAAAACTGCTTGCATAAAGGCGAAAGGTGGACCAACATGTTATTGACTTGCTCAGTATGAAGCTCTTTCTGTTGAATAAGTTGACCAATTTTTCTGAAATTATAATCATTTGTTTGTCATTACGTGTACGTCTACCAATTTCCATCCCATTCGCATAATTCCTTTGTTGTGGATGATTTTTTTGTGTCTTTAATATATAGTTTATAATTGATGTAGCTAATACAGTATTCAGTAACATTAGCACACAGTTTTCAGAGATCAGATTAATGTTTAGCTGCAACACAACTTAATGCTTTCAGTTTTTGACGTGGAACAGTCATAAAAGTGAAATTTTTTTATTCCAAGGTGGTTAAACAGTCGAAGTCAAACATTTTCAATTCTTAGGACCGAGGTTAGGCAGAAGGCTTTCTTGGTAGTATGACATTGAAGATCTTGTGCAGAAACTGGATGCTGTTATCTTCACTGTTAGAATGATCTCCACGTGAAGGCTTGTTTACTTTGCTTACTTCCTTCCTGTTATTTTCTACAGTGTTACATTCTGAGGCAACTGTCTTTCGCCAAAAGTACACTCATGCCAAATTAGGGTGGCGAGACTGACCTGCAATATCATTTCGTGAACTTTGTGTAGGTTGTTGTTCAGGTAAGTCTCTCAAGATTCTAACTCTGCCCTCCCTGTACATATATTCCATGATGGGATTTGTTATTGACAATACTGACTCATACAAAAGAAACTGCAACATTCATTCAGTGAACATAGTATCAGTTAACATAAAAGTGAATCAAAATTAAGTGCAGTAACTGAAGAGTGGAAATGGAAAATGTTCTAAGTGCCAAACCAAGCATTTGACAGGAGAATGAAAACTGTATATAAACGATTTGCATCCAAAAATTGAGAAGGTATTCTGATACCATAGGATTATGCTGCTCACCACATCACTGCAAAAAATAATGAGACACATTAAAAAAAGTAAATACTTTATCAAGAACATTCCAAGTCCCATACCAGGAAACTGATGCCAATACAATAAGGAAGTTTTTACGAGTTGATTCTTGCAAAGAAGAAAGCAGTGACTAACCACTGTTAATAATTCTATATTCACACAGATAGCACTGTAATCACTTTCTAACCACCATGTTCATCTTCAGATGGCATGTCACATTTCTGTTACAGGATGTCAACAGGTCATCAAAGTCACGAAAAAGTAATGAAAATTAACGGGTGGTCAGACATTTCCTTATAAAACTTTTGTAAATAATCTCATTTTAAAAGGTGTTAGGTACGATCTTGAGGTCACTGTTTGTTTGACATATTTAATAACAAAAAACAATGGAAAAAGTGCAACAAAATATGGATAGTGACAGCACAGTCCAGTGACAAAGCAGACAGCAATGCAGCCAACACTGGTTAATAATACACTTTCTTCTTCTTCTTCTTCATCTTTTTTATGCCACATCAGATTTCAGTTTGTTATGCCATACAATTAGTATAATAATATTAAGTTATTTGTGGTGTTGTTTACATTAGTTGTTGGCTGTTTTTCTCCGCAACAACTAATGTAAACAACAGTAAATGTAATATAAATGTCAACAGCCATCTGAAGGTGAACCTGTCATTTGGAAACTGGTGCCGACACTGTTTGTGTAAATAAACAGTATTATTTACAATGGCTGTTTGCTGCATTCTTCTTCACATTAATGAACTTGTATTTTGTGCACAGTCACAGTCTCAAAAATGTCTGTTTTTGACATAATTTTTATTTTTTATTATACAAGTACACAAATACAGCATTAAGTTTTTTACTGGTACAACTCTAGCTGACAAAAACCACTTCTCATATCTTTTAAATTTTGGAACTCCAGAGGAAAATGTAGCTTGGCACAAAGACCATGCACCATCTATCGACAAATGTTTGAAATACTTGCCCAATGGTTTAGCACCTGGATCAAGCCTAGGGACATGCAACAGAGTACCAAGAAACCAATAGTCTTGAAAAACCATTCACAAAACTGGTGCTTGGCTGATCCTTTGACAGTAGAATGTAGCTCCTCCATGGGCATAGATGCAGTCACTGATTCTGTTAGGAAGTGTGTTGTATGCTCTGCTACCATGAGTTGGCCCAGAGCTGTTGTAACTGGCCTTCAGTACAATGGATATTGGCTCTGTAATGCGGTTGATCACCAGTTTTGTTCCACACGTTTTCTGTTGAATACATATTGTGGGATCTTGCTGGCCAATGGAATACCACCACATTGTGTAACAGTTCATAAAGACATGTGATGCGTCAGTAAGTGTTATACTGTGGAAAGATAGCATCAAGATATGTCTCATGAGAATACAGTATGTGTCATGTACAGTTGTGCCACCATAGTTTCCCAAATTCACTACTGGCCATTAAAATTGCTACACCACGAAGATGATGTGCTACAGACGCAAAATTTAACCGACAGGAAGAAGATGCTGTGATATGCTAATGGTTAGCTTTTCAGAGCATTCACACAAGGTTGGCACCGGTGGCGACACCTACAACGTGCTGACATGAGGAAAGTTTCCAACCAATTTCTCATACACAGATAGCTGTTGACTGGCGTTGCCTGGTAAAACGTTGTTGTGATGCCTCATGTAAGGAGGAGAAATGAGTACCATCACGTTTCTGACTTTGATAAAGGTCGGATTGTAGCCTATCACAATTGCGGTTTATCGTATCGCCACATTGCTGCTTGTGATGGTCGAGATCCAATGACTGTTACCAGAATATGGAATTGGTGGGTTCAGGAGGGTAATACGGAACGTCGTGCTGGATCCCAATGGCCTCGTATCACTAGCAGTCGAGGTGACAGGCATCTTATCTGCATGGCTGTAACAGATTGTGCAGCCACGTCTCGATCCCTGAGTCAACAGATGGGGACGTTTGCAAGACAATAACCACCTGCATGAACAGCTCGACGACGTTTGCAGCAGCATGGACTATCAGCTCGGAGACCATGGCTGCAGTTACCCTTGACGCTCTATCACAGACAGGAGCGCCTGCGATGATGTACTCAATGACGAACCTGGGTGCACGAATGGCAAAACGTCATTTTTTCGGATGAATCCAGGTTCTGTGTTCAGCATCATGATGGTCACATCCGTGTTTGGCGACATTGCAGTGAACGCACATTGGAAGCGTGTATTCATCATCGCCATACTGGCGTATCACCCGGCGTGATGGTATGGGGTGCCATTGGTTACACGTCTCGGTCACCTCTTGTTCGCATTTACAGCACTTTGAACAGTGGACGTTACATTTCAAATGTGTTACGACCCGTGGCTCTACCCTTTCGTTTGTTCCCTGCGAAACCCTGCATTTCAGCAGGATAATGCACGACCGCATGTTACAGGTCCTGTACGGGACTTTCTGGATACAGAAAATGTTCAACTGCTGCCCTGGCCAGCACATGCTCCAGATCTCTCACCAATTGAAAATGTCTGGTCAATGGTGGCCTTGCAACTGGCTCATCACAATACGCCAGTCACTACTCTTGATGAACTGTGGTATCGTGTTGAAGCTGCATGGGCAGCTGTACCTGTACACGCCACCCAAGCTCTGTTTGACTCAATGCCCAGGCGTATCAAGGCCGTTATTACGGCCAGAGGTGGTTGTTCTGGGTACTGATTGCTCAGGATCTATGCACGCAAATTGCGTGAAAATGTAATCACATGTCAGTTCTAACATAATATATTTGTCCAGTGAATACCCGTTTATCATCTGCTTTTCTTTTTGGTGTAGCAATTTTAATGGCCAGCTATGACCTGAACTTATACACGATGGATTCCCACACTATGACACTAGGGTTAACACTGGCGTGTGTCTACAAAACATTGGCAGAATGTGTCCCCTCACATCAGGTCACCAATACTTGCAGATGACAGTCATCCAATGTAGTTCAGCACCAAACCAAATATCATCATGGGAAATGGTGTGACACCACTCTTCAGCCTTTCATGTTTCCCAGATACAGCACCACTTTAAATGACACTATTGTGGCCCCTGGCAAATGGTACAGGATGTCATGGAATTATTATATAAATTCGATTACATGTGCCTGAATGGCTGATGCAGATATGAAGGGGCTGTGAGGTACAAACAATACAGCAATCCTCCTTTGACGGGGTCAGGCTTGGATCAGCTAGAGTCGTGACAATGCCTGTGATATTCACCACAACTCCACTCTGTCCAATATGAGACCTCTGCACGTGCCACACTCCTGGATATTGTTTAATTTGATCGACTGACTGTATGCAGACACACTATGATGTCCTTTCCATTTCCTGTCCAGTTCTTGTAAGATTGACTCACAAGCCCATGTGGTATCCTCCATGATTCTTAGTATTACTTACTATCTGTCTGATGCAGTGCATGCCCATTATATACCCTGTTGGGGTGATGACATGGTAAAACAACAGTGCACTCTGGTGGCTGTTCTAGTTGTCATAGATCAATCCATCTCTAATCATTCATATATCTGCTGATGGTATGTATGTGTCTACATTGGATCATTCCATTTGGTGCTCAATGCTTTTGTTAATTAGTTCAGGATGTTTGTAGTGTCTCTTTCCTTCTGGCACTGGTTAAACATATTTCCATCCAGACAATTGGTGGTTACAAAGTATTAACCATTATCATTAATGTTAGGGAATTGAACTATTGCTTGGGCTAATTAAAAATTTGGCATTGATGATGGAGTAAAATGCCATGTAGAGCAGGATGTCAATACTGTGCAGATTTGGAGTGTCTTATGCACTATCAGTCTTTTCAGTAATCATTTGCATGCATTCAGAGCAAAAAATGTTGCTGACTTGTAATTTTCTGGTAAACAATAGATTACTGGGTATTTTAGTACTCAAATATATCCTAATTAGGCATTAATGTGTTTCATCATAGAGCACAAATATACACTCCTGGAAATGGAAAAAAGAACACATTGACACCGGTGTGTCAGACCCACCATACTTGCTCCGGACACTGCGAGAGGGCTGTACAAGCAACGATCACACGCACGGCACAGCGGACACACCAGGAACCGCGGTGTTGGCCATCGAATGGCGCTAGCTGCGCAGCATTTGTGCACCGCCGCCGTCAGTGTCAGCCAGTTTGCTGTGGCATACGGAGCTCTATCGCAGTCTTTAACACTGGTAGCATGCCGCGACAGCGTGGACGTGAACTGTATGTGCAGTTGACGGACTTTGAGCGAGGGCGTATAGTGGGCATGCGGGAGGCCGGGTGGACGTACCGCCGAATTGCTCAACACGTGGGGCGTGAGGTCTCCACAGTACAACGATGTTGTCGCCAGTGGTCGGCGGAAGGTGCACGTGCCCGTCGACCTGGGACCGGACCGCAGCGACGCACGGATGCACGCCAAGACTGTAGGATCCTACGCAGTGCCGTAGGGGACCGCACCGCCACTTCCCAGCAAATTAGGGACACTGTTGCTCCTGGGGTATCGGCGAGGACCATTCGCAACCGTCTCCATGAAGCTGGGCTACGGTCCCGCACACCGTTAGGCCGTCTTCCGCTCACGCCCCAACATCGTGCAGCCCGCCTCCAGTGGTGTCGCGACAGGCGTGAATGGAGGGACAAATGGAGACATGTCGTCTCCAGCGATGAGAGTCGCTTCTGCCTTGGTGCCAATGATGGTCGTATGCGTGTTTGGCGCCGTGCAGGTGAGCGCCACAATCAGGACTGCTTACGACCGAGGCACACAGGGCCAACACCCGGCATCATGGTGTGGGGAGCGATCTCCTACACTGGCCGTACACCACTGGTGATCGTCGAGGGGACACTGAATAGTGCACGGTACATCCAAACCGTCATCGAACCCATCGTTCTACCATTCCTAGACCGGCAACGGAACTTGCTGTTCCAACAGGACAATGCACGTCCGCATGTATCCCGTGCCACCCAACGTGCTCTAGAAGGTGTAAGTCAACTACCCTGGCCAGCAAGATGTCCGGATCTTTCCCCCATTGAGCATGTTTGGGACTGGATGAAGCGGCGTCTCACGCAGTCTGCACGTCCAACACGAACGCTGGTCCAACTGAGGCGCCAGGTGGAAATGGCATGGCATGCCGTTCCACAGGACTACATCCAGCATCTCTACGATCGTCTCCATGGGAGAATAGCAGCCTGCATTGCTGCGAAAGGTGGATATACACTGTACTAGTGCTGACATTGTGCATGCTCTGTTGCCTGTGTCTATGTGCCTGTGGTTCTGTCAGTGTGATCATGTGATGTATCTGACCCCAGGAATGTGTCAATAAAGTTTCCCCTTCCTGGGACAATGAATTCACGGTGTTCTTATTTCAATTTCCAGGAGTGTAATTTAATTATTTTTTTCTAGACAGCAGAGTGGCTAATTAGATCCATTGATGTTGTGGACCATTGACATTTTCATTGTAAGAGATGGGCACCAAATATGTCACAATGGAGTGTTGCAAAGACCATCTTTTGAATATCTTTTTCTTCACACAGTACATTGGTATTACAAATGTTAATATTGCAAAACTTGTGTTTTCAGAGAATGTTTTGGCAATTATGCATTAGGTCTGCACTATTTCATAATGTCTTACATTTTTTGTGTTGTTAATAATTATCATTGTCAGAAATATTTACAATGTTGATGAGGTACTGAACAATTAAATGTTTTCACAGTTGGGTGCAGCGTGAATTAGTACAGGCAGAATACTGGCATGATCCACTGAACGAAGAAGAGTATCGCCAGAGAAGTATCTTCCTGGCTGACATAAACAATGAACGACAACTGAACGAGACCTACAGAACTAATTTACTGAAGCTAAAGAACCTTATCCTGGTGCGCTTTAACAATGATACAATTGTGGAGCCCCGAGAGACAGAATGGTTTGGCTTCTATCGTCCAGGACAGGCCAAAGAAGTGTACTCGTTGCGGGAGAGCCCACTGTACATTGAGGTAAGCCTGATACATGCACTGTTGCAGGATATTACAAAGAGTAAGAATTTAATTTCACTTGTAACAGGTACACAGTTTCAACTAAATAGTTTCTGAATTTCATAATACTTTAGGTATTACATGCTGTAGTTCTTGTTAAGCCCTTCCCCTGAAGCATATGAGAGCGGTTCATAAAGCTCATGTGTTTAAAGACAGAAGTTATTGCTAAACCAACTTGGTGTTGTTACTGTGTGTCACCATCTGGCATATAATGCTAAAATAAAAATTACAAAATTCATAAGTGAGTTTGGATTTTGCAGCCATTTTAGTAAAATGCGTTTCATGATTTTTCTGAGACAAAAGAAGTGCAGTATCATTCAGTGATTTATGTTTTGTTTTTGCATGGGAAAACGTGACAAGATGAAGGGAAAATTGGAGGCTGTTCATGGTGACACTTTGTCATCTACATCTACACTTATACTCCGCAAGCCACCCTACGGTGTGTGGCGGTGGGCACTTTACCTCCCTTTCCTGTTCCAGTCGCGTATGGTTCGCGGGAAGAACGACTGTCTGAAAGCCTCCGTGCGCGCTCTAAGTGCACGTTCAGTGACAACAGTTACATAATGGTTCAACAAATTTAAACAGAATCAAACATCAGCTTTTGATGAGAATCACACAGAATGTTGAGCATATGAATTGAGAAATAATTGATGTAGTCCATTACATGATTTTTCCTAATTATTGACCAAGGGTGCACAAAGTAGCGAAAGTCATAGATTTGTTGCCAGGAATGGCAGTTAATAATTTATATGGTAGTTGGCCATGAAAAAATTATGAGCACGATGTGTACTGCTGTTGTTGAGTGAACAACAGATATGGCTTTCAATACAAAGAACTTTTTGTGTCAAGTTGTCACTGTTTATGATACCTGAATTCATCATTATACCCCAGAAACCAACCAGCAATCAAGTCAATGGATTGTATATGGTGAATCTGCTCCAAAGACGGTGAAGACATTCCCACCAGCTGGACAGAATATGTTTGGCAAGGATTTCTTGTGATGTAAATCATGATAGACTAATAAAAGTCCTAGAATAACAAGAAATTATTGGTGAGCAATACTACAACCATTTCAACATGGATCGGTGAAGTATTCAGCGTAGATGAATACACACACACACACACACACACGCACACACACACACACACACACACAGACAGAGAGAGAGAGAGAGAGAGAGAGAGAGAGAGAGAGAGAGCGAGAGAGCGAGAGAGAGAGAGCGAGAGCGAGAGCGCTACACACCTAGAGGTTGTAAACAGTAACTGTTTACAATGTACCACAGAGGTGTTAGGAGAAGTGAAGATGAACAATTTGATGTAAGGCACCTGTGGTCTGTCAATCTGGGAATCAGCTTCAGACCTAGAAAACTACCTAATTTACAGTGCACATATGCCACGCAAGGTTGTTAGTATCATCTCACCCTCTTTTCCGCAGCTCGTGGTCTAGTGGTTAGCATTGCAGCCTCTGGATCAGGGGTCTCAGGTTTGATTCCTGGCCAGGTCAGGGATTTTCTCTACCTGAGAACTGGGTGTTTGTGTTGTCTTCATCATTCAGGAAAATAGTGAGACTGGGCAGTGAAAAGATTGGAAATTTGTAAGGGTGCCGATAACCACACTGTTGAGTGACCCAAAAATCAAAATCAGCTTCTCACCCTGCCAGCTGCCAGCTTTTGTTAACATTAATTCGTTAATATTTCCTGTGAGGGTAATGAAAGTAGAATACTTTTGAACATATTATGCAAAAACTAATTAGGTTTCAAATTCCATCTAAACTTAACCCTTACAAGCACGGTAGTCTCGTAGTAAGAAGGCAAGAGAAACAAAAGATGTAACTATTAATTTTATGTGCTTAAAATCCACAAAATTGCGAGATACAAAGTTACATGAACACCAGTTTCACAATTTTAAATGCACAACTAAGCCAGGGGCATAAAAGGGTGAGAAGACCTTGTAACATTTCTCCCTTGAGTGGCTTTTTTTGTTCAATTTAAGGATGTTTCTCAAACTTATTAGACCACAAGTGTCTTATATTTATTTGTTCATCTCAGTATCCCCTACACCACTGTGATATGTTGTAAAGTTATTATTTACACCATATATAGGTTTATACAACCAACTAGCTTCACTAGAATCTCAGGAAGTCATGGGTCATTTTGAAAGAATGACACTGTTCTGGTCCATTGGTGTACTTGCGTTAAAGAAACCTGGTGTTGCATTTCATTTTAATCTGTTGTTGCAAGTGTCACAAATGTCTGGCGATTAGAAGCAGTTATCTGTGTTTCCTTAGCAATGGAAAGGCAGCTGGACCTGATTGGACATCTGTGATATTCTGTACAAATTATGCATAAGAACTTTCTAATGTTATAGCAACAGTTTATTTTAGGTTGCTGGAGCAACAAACAATACTAATAAATTAGAAAGGCGATTCATTCCCATTTTCAGGAATGGTTGTAGGACAGGTACACACAATTATAGCCCTATATTACTGACATCTGTCTGTTGTAGACTTTCACACCACATTTTTGTTTATGTGTTGTGCTCTTGTTGGAGAATGAAAGTCAGCTCTATAGTTATCAACATCGATTCTATAAAGAGAGATCTTGTGAAACCTGGCTTGCTGTGTTCATCCATGTGATACAGGGTACCTCATAATTGGCACCATGCCTTAGGAACAGTGGCCCTTAATACACACATTCCATCTGGATAACAGATTTACTGTCTACCAATATCAATCTGTGCTGCTGATCATCTTCAGGCCTCGGTTGGAACAAAAAGAAAGTTACAATGATTTTACAGAAGTGCAATATTATGAACACTTGTCTCATTGATAGTAGAAATAACACCAAAATATTATGAACACTACACACACAAATGGCACCACAAAGTGGAGTTTTGTCAACAGCTGTTTGAAAGTAACGTAAAAAAAAATGTGACAGTGAAAAAATTTTTTATAGTTACATGACATAAGTCATATAGGAGTATGTTAAAACAGTAGAAAACTATATCTTCATGTATAATTAAATAAAAAAGAAAAATTAATAAAAAAATCAGACTTACAGGAGACACTAATTTAGTACATTTCAGCATAAGTGATGCATCATACTTTAATACATTTTTTAAAAAAGCTATAAACTTACTGACAGCACCCTGTGCATCATACATTTTTGTTGTTTACATATTTTAAAAAACCAGGGGAAAATATCTGAGACCAAGAATGTGCCTTCATTTTAATATACAGGGTGAGTCACTAACTATTGCCACAAAAAATAACTCCAAACGTATGATAGGAGCTGAAAAGTTTGTGGGACAGAAGTATCATGGGACAATGGGGGCCATAATATGACATTGGTTTTTTGTTGCTAGGTGGGGTCACTGCAGAGATATGAAGGTCAGCTTTGTTTTTTTAAATGGGATGCTACAGTTTGGTACTTATTTTCTGATAGTGGCTATTGAGACGAACCCAATGGTGTGTAACAGTAAGGTCTTTGAAGGTCAACGAAGGTCAAAAAGGTGGCATAACATCAATTTACAGAAGGTGTTTGAAGTGATGACCATTGGTATCAATGCAGTGCTACAGTTTTCCTATCATGGATTGAGTGGTATTCCTTATCGCATTGAGAGATATTCCTTAGCACACTATGCTCTGACAATTCTCACTCGCATATCTTCAGATGTAGTTGGAACATCTTTATAAACAATCTCTTTTACGAAATCCCACAAGAAAAAGTCCAGAGGCATCAAGTCTGGTGAATGAGCCGGCCACGACACATCTCCTCTGCATTCAATCCAACGATTTGGGAATTGTCTCTGTAACACATTTGTAGCCATCAGCAAAAAATGTGCTGGACATCCATCGTGTTGATACCACATTCTGTTCCTTGATCCTAAATGTATTTCTTCCAATAACAAACCTAATGTTTCTTGCAGGAATGTGGTGTACTTCCTACCAATAAGATTTCCTTTGATGAAATAGGGGCCTATAATTCTGTCCTCCAGAATCCCACACAATACGTTCAGCGACCATGGTTTTTGGTGTGCAACTTGCCGCAGCCAGCATGGATTTTCAGTTGCCCAATAGTGCATGTTATGCAAATTAACATTTCTATAGTTTGTGAATGTAGTCTCATCAGTCTGTGAATGTAGTCTGTCTAAATAAAATCAAATTAATAAATCTGTCATCCCTCTGAATCTGAAGTTGAGCCCATCAGCAGAATTCAATGTGACGCATACACTCTGTACCAGTTAATTCTTGATGGAGACTGATATGGTAAGGATGATATTTATGGCAATGCAGAAAACAAACAACACTACTCTGGCTCATGCCAGATTCCTTTGCGATTTGACGCGAACTAACACAAGGATCTCAAACCACAGCGGCAAGAGTGCCAATTTCTGTTTCCTCGTTAGTAACTTTCTTTTGCTGGATATGTTTCCGATGCGATAAAGATCCAGTTGTTCTCAATTTATCATACTCATATTTAAATGTACGAAGTGAAAGGTGAGTGTATTGAGGATATCTTTCAGCGTATAAGTCTCTAGCTCACACTGAATTTCATTGGCATTCTCCTTAAATGAGAAACATATCGACTTGATCTTCGAAGGAATAGACGGAATGCATCATTCACATTCGCTTGATTTGACGATACTGATCTTACCGTTCCTATTTGTGTTATATTGCAAAACTGTTGAATGGTGTTTACATGTCAATGGCACGTTAGATGGATACGCTGTATTTGGCGAATATTTACTATTTGCACGATATACGAGAGAGAATTGTCAGAGCATGTGCTGTAATAAGTGTCGAAGTGATAAGCAATACCACTTAATCCATGATAAGAAGATTGCAGCACTGCGTTGATACCAATGGTCAACCACTTCGGACACCTTCTGTAAATGGATGTTCATGCCACCTTTTTGAACTTCAAAGACCATACTGTTACACATCATTGGATTTGTCACGATGGCCGCTATCAGAAAATAAGTACCAAACTGTGGCATCCCATTTAAAAAAAAAAAAAAAAAACAAAGTTGACTTTCATATCTCTGACATGACCCTACCTAGCAACAAAAAAACCAGCGTCATATTATGGCCCCCATTGTCCCATGCAACTTTTGTCTCACAAACCTTTCAGCTACTATCATACCTTTGGAGTTATTCTTGGTGGCAATAGTTAGTGACTCAACCTTTATAAGAATAGGAATACACTCAGAACTCTTACTGTGAGGTAAAAAGGGAAGAGGGAGCGAGAGGAACAATAACTGCATTAATGCAGTACCTTTCAGCATGGATGGCGCATTAGACAGCACACTGTGTATCATACGTTTTTGTTTACTTATTTTAAAAGGCAGTGTAAAATTATGGAAGATATCTTAAACTTTTTGAATTTGCCTTCACTTTATTGAATAAGAATAGAAATGCACAGGACCATTACTGTAAGTTATAAAAGGGGAAAAAATGTGTTTATACATGTAACAGACTACAGTCTGTGCTGATCACCTTCTGTAAAGGTCAGCTAACATGATGAATACATTCCTGTTTGTGGAACAAGGCAGAACATCAGGCATTATGCATGTACTGGAGGATATCATCATAAATATTCAACTAAGTGTTATGAGAAAATTCATTCTAGAGTTCCAGCATGCTGGATTAATTGCAGGACAGCAAATTGTGTTAATAGTTTGTTATAGAATCAGCCAAAGTTGCAATACTAACTTTTTACATAATTGGTGACTAGTTTTGGGTGACCTGAATCCATTGTCCACACATACAAAACAGTATTTTCCGAAATAGCGTATAAACCATGTCAAGATTATACACCTACTTGTAACAGAGTCACGTTTAACTATGAACAGTGGCATATGTTTGTTCTGGCAGTGCTCATTGTTAAACTTGACTTTCTTATACGTTTATGTATAATCTTAACATGGTTGATATGCTATTTTGGAAAATACTGTTTTGTTTGTTTGGACGGTTTGAAAATCGGTTCGTGTAATCCGAAACTAGTTATCAATTAAATAATAAGTTAATGTTGCTAACTGTAACTGTGTCTATATCAAGCTGAAAAATTCGATCTGTTCGTTAATGTTCTTGTCAGGTTCTTTTGAAATCTATACTGCCAAGAGAAAAAAACATTTACCAGAATGTTAATGGACAGAATGAATATTCCCATTACACTTACTGTAATGTTTATGATGACATTGTCCAGTAGTTGTACAATGCCTGATGTTCTTCCTTGTTCTGTGAACATGAACGTATTTATTATGTTATGTGGCTGCAATGGAAGGTGGTCGGCATAGATTACAGCCTATGACATGCATAAACACACTACTGCATCGCCCCTCCCTCGGCCTGCTTTGGTAGGTGGTGCACTCTAGCGGCCACTCACTCCTCAGACTGATATTACTCAGGATTCATATGTATCTTAAAAGTGCTTAAAGATACTTAATTTTTATACTGTGCTATAAAAGTCCTTATATATGCCTTATTTTGTCCTTTTTTTAAATTACTGTCCTTCCAAGTTCTTGTTTTTGCCTTGGCAGTTATATTCAAACTTAAAAATCACTTAATGTATCAAACTTAAAAGGAGAAAAAGAAAGGCTGCATGTATAGGCCAAAGGCCAAAGCAGTTATGAGGCTTGCTCAAATGCTTGACATGTAGGGTGAGATGGGTAAGGCTCTCCCTGCCTCAGGCTTGTAGATTAAAGTGGGTGTGTGATTACATACTCTGGAAGTTTTGGATGACATTTCTCTGTTCGTTGCTTGTAGAAAAGCGGAAAATTGCCAAGCCAGTTTCCAATTCCTATAGGGTTGTTTCATCAGCACTAAAGGATAAGTTATTAAAAAGAAAACTTCATTTTTTCACATCTTACAAAGTAAATCATTATCTTATCAATTTTCGTTTACTGAAGAATGAGAATGTCAAGAAAATTGATTTCTCAGCTAAGCTTGTTACTTATGAAGAGGGGTCATCTTCACTCAGTGAATTAAGTAAGGTAGATTTAGGCTCTGTTGGAGGCAAATTTTGTCTAGCATGGTTAAGGAGGAAAAGATTACCAAGAAAAATGTTCTAGCCTTAATCATGAAGCACAGTCATTTATTTTGAAAATGGTTGAAAGTTTTCCTGAAAAATCTCCATTACGAAATTACTTTGTACGTAGTTCAGTCTATCTTGATCCAGAAGTTATTCTTGAAAATGGAGATGCTTGAAAGAAAAATGAAATTAATACTGAATAATCTGCTCGAAAGTGGTCATGTTTTGGCGGGAAATTGTTATTCCCTCATATTGAGTTTGGAGATTTTGTACAGAAAATTCTATATCAAGAATGTAGATATTTTGACATTAAAATTTTGAGATTAGATGACTTGTTGTACAAGAAATGTATTCAAGATGTTTCAAAGAAATCTTGGAGGTTTGCAAGAATATTTTAATCTGGTCACATGGTCAGGCAACAGTATAGTGTGGATTCTCAATCAACAATGCCCTAGAAGTAAAGAATTTGAAAGAAAGGGCCTACATTGCTACACAGCAAGTTAAAGACCTTTTTAAATTTTGTCGGGGAGTGCAGAATGTACAAATTACTAAGGATTTGTTGGCATTTGCATCTTCTGTCAGAAAAAAATGTGTGACTTATCTTGAGGAACAAAAACAAGTGCAGAAGATCAAGACACTATCAGAAAGAAAGCATGGATTGCAAGAGAGTTGGGAGGTTTAGAGCGGAATGCACCTCAATTCTAACATTTCTTTATTGCGTAAATCGGCTGATGAACTTTCAGAGATTGCAGAAAGGACGAGGATCATTTCTCATTACTCACAATCTAATCACTATTTCGCAATATTATGCACTAAGGAAAAAGACTCGTGAAAAGAAAGAAGTGGTTCAAGCATTAGACCGCCAGAGTAAGGAAAAAATAAATGACCTTAAAAACATGATATGAATTACTGTTTTTTGTCTATACTGTGGCTTTATTAATTAATTTATTTTTTAGTTCTTATAAGTTTTTCTTATTGATAATTCGTTCTCAGTGTCATTAAAACTCACACACTTGGAATTACTTTTGTATGTTGTTGCATGATAGAAACTGTAGAGAGGACTATAAAATGTGACATACTTACTTTAACTGCTTTAATAAGAAAAGCATTTATCGAAGATGAAGCAGATGTGCAGTGAAGAATATTGTTGGTAAGGTTTTAAAGAATTTCCCTTATGTATGTTAAGTTGAGACTGTTCATAATAATGGCATGTAGCGAGGGCCTCCCGTCGGGTAGACTGCTCGCCTGGTGCAAGTCTTTTGATTTGACGCCACTTCGGCGACTTGCGCATCGATGGGAATGAAATGATGATGATTAGGACAATACAACACCCCATCCCTGAGTGTAGAAAATCTCCGACCCAGGGAATCGAACCCGGGCTCTTAGGATTGACAGTCCATCGCACTGACCACTCAGCTACCTGGGGCAGACCTGAGGCTGTTCAGCTTTATTATAGTAATACTATATTGAAGTTATCATCTGCTTGTGCATTTGTGTTTTATTCTTGACCTCACTATAGTATGGAGTGCAATTGTTGTCAGTAAAGAAAAGGTGCTTAAAAAATTCCTTAATTTTTATTTCCTAAGTTCAGTATGAACCTTTTTACACTTAACACTTTCATTTAATTGTATTAATAGTAAGCTAAGAAATAGCTGTGGTTATCTCATAACTAAGTTCCATTTTCATCAGTTTTTCTGTGGCTATTTTATAACTAATTTCATTTATCGTTCCCTTTTCTAACTTGCAGTAAGAGTGCTCAGTGTATTTCTATTCTTATTCATTTGAATGAAGGCAAATTCATTAGTTCAGATCTGTTTGATTATTTTACATTCTTTTAAAATATGTAAACAAGAATGAAAATGTATCATACACAGTGTGCTTGTAACATTTATTTATTATGTATTACGTATCATTCATGCTGAAATCTACCACATTAATGCACTTTTATTTTGTAACTAGACTTCTTCTTTTCCCCCCTTTATTACCGTTTTATAGTAAGAGTCGTCAGCATATCCCTATTCTTATTCATTAAAATGAAAGTAAATTCTTAGTCTAGGATTTGTACAGTAATTTTGCACTGGCTTTTTAAAATATGTGAACAAAAATGGAAATGTATGACTCAAATTGTGCTGTCAGTTCTTTTAAATTTATTATTGTATAATGCATCCATCATTCATGCTAAAATGTACTACATTAAAATGTCCTGTGAGTTTGAATTTTTTTATTAAAATTTCCTTTTTTATTTTATTATATACCACATGGAGAAATAGTTTTACACTGTTTTAACTTACTCTACTATGACTGATGCAAATGTCATGTGATAGGAGAATTTTTCCCCACCACATCCTTATTTTTCACTTTAGTTTTACACAAATGTTGACAAACTGCGCTTTGCAGTGCCAGGTATGTGTGAGTTCATAATATTTTGTATTTATTTCTACTACCCCTGAGACAAATTTTCTTTATATTGCACTTCTGTAAAGTGTTAAATTAAATGTTGTGGTTCTGGTAGTGTTTGTTTATTTAATACAGAGTATCATAGACAACATTATCCAGTTTGATACCATCTATCTTGCCTTCTAGAAGCCATTATATACAGTTCCACAGTGTTCTTTAGTGAACAAAATGTGAGCATACAGAGTGCTGGACCAGTTATGTGATTGGATTCAGGGCTTCTTAGTTGGTAGACATCATCACATCATTCTTCACAATAAAAAATCATGAGACGTGAAAATAGCTTCAGCTGTACCACAAGGAGGCGTTATATATGACTGTTACTGTTCATGATATAAATAAATGATGTAGTGGATAATGTTGGACTCTCTGTGAAGATGTTCATTAATGATGATGTCATCTACAGGAAGGTCACAATGGCAGGCTGTAGTGAACTACGGGAACAAAAGCAGAGGGTTAGCTATTGTTGCTTGGACTGGGAATTAATCCTGACTGTAAATAAACATAACATATTGCTGAGAACCTGGTGAAGAGACCCAGTGCTACAACACCACTGGCAATAAATCAGTGGAAACAGAAACAACCGTAAAATATCTAAGAGTAATGTCCAGAATGATCTAAATGATCCCACAGAACTACTTGTAGAAAATGCTGATGACAGTCTAGATCCAATGGAAAAACCTTAAGGAAATGAAATCATCTGTGAAAGAAGTGGTTTAAAGAACTCTTGTTTCACTGAATCTTCAAACGTTTATCAGTTTGGGTCTCTTACAGATAGGAGTAATATTGGGGTGGGGGGGTCACCATAGACTTGTTTAATAAATGCAAGAGTGTTAGGGAGATGCTCAACAAACTCCACGAGCAGGCACTACAAGAGAAGTGGTGTTCCTTCATGTAGAGGTTTGCTGTTGAAAATCTGAATGTGTACATTCCTACATACAAATGTAAAATGAGTATGACAGGAAAATCAGAGATATTAGAACTCATATGTAGATTTAACCACAGTCATCCTTCACATGCACCATTTGCAAATGGAACAAGAACATAGGGAAATGATAGTAGTACTCAAATTATCTTCACCACACACTGTATTGGTGGCTTACAGAATGTAGATGTAAATGTAGATGACAGCCATACTGGCAATGAACTTGAAATGAAAGACTTTAATGGAATTACTTTTACCTTTTTTAGTTGTTGTATCACTTTATGATAAGGGTAACTAGATGAATTGAGAGTGATAGCTACAAATTGTAATTTAATGTAAATTCGTAATGTGAAAATTGGCTATATTGGTTGACTGTGTGTGTAACAATAGGAAGAAATTTGAATATGGGAGATGTACATGTTGAGAAGACTGGGCAAAATGTTTTGTCACATTATACTAAATATATTTTGTGAAAATTTCCTTGCATTGTGGATTACATGACCCATACATGAAGAAAACATTCAGTGCGCTGAATTAAAAAGCTCAAGTATATCAGTTGCTAGTATATCTTAAGATAGGAATTGGTAACCACAGTGTTATTTTAACATCATTGTTTGCTAGAAGGTATTATTCATTTAAGACTGTCACAAAACATTTCATACTTTTGACTGTCCCTTCAGGGTGCCAGAACTATAGATCTGTTTCTTTTATGTCAATTCATGATGGAACATTTTTGTGGTTAAAAATTCATTACAAAAAGCAGCATGGAGGGTGGAAACTGTGTAGAGTAGGGCGAGAGTGTGGAGTGAGAGAAGTGGGGAGCATAGGGACAGAGGTGGAAGTGGGTGTGGGAGAGGCTAGCAGGCATTGAGGCCAAGAGGATAGTGAGATTGAAGGATGTGTCATGAAGACAGTTTCCATCTACATAGTGTGGAGCAGCTGGTATCAGTGTCAAAAATACAAATGACAAGGTTTGTGAAGCAGCCATTGAAGTAAGCATGTTGTGCTCAGTAGCGTATTCTACCACTGAGTGATCAACTCTGGTCTTGGCCATAATTTGGAGCTCGTCATTAATTCAGTTGAACATCTGATTGATAGTCATGTCCATATAGAAGGCCGTGCAAAAGGCAAAAGTTACAGCAAATTTGCTGTATGATATGACTGGTTACACATGTGTCTCCCCCCCCCCCCCCCCCCTTGATGGAAAAGGACAGGCTCTGAGGTGGAGCCACCCCAAAACATATATTAAAATAAATTTCTCAGTAACGTGTTACAGAATTTAAATTATCAAAAGCCATTTTGCATATTTCCCATGTGGATTTAAATATCTCCAGTCAACATTTTAAGAACTGTTGGTATGTGATTTCACACGGTGTTTTTTGAACAGGTAGTAGCTAATCTTAAGGCTGCACCTAGAAACAGGGCTTAGCTCTGCGTGGCATAGGTTTGGGGGGAGGTGGCTTCCTCATAGTACAGCTCTTATGGGTGTGTCTAAGGCTCTGGTATTTCAGTCTAAGGGTGTCCTGCCAACCAGCACACAATTTTCACATTCCGTTACTTACGTCAAAGTTGCTGAAACTTTGCTATTGAATGTTTGTGTCTTTATATCTCTGTTAGCTGTGATGTGTCATTAATCAGTGTTTGGAAACAATGCAATATGAATCCATTGTGCAAGGTATCAAGTAAAATATTGAAACTTGTAATTAGGAAGAAAGTGAAGGAACTTGGTTTGCCCAGACCTAATGTAAACTTGAATCAAGTACCAAACTAGTGTAAATCCAGGCTACGGTATACATGCAATTTTAACACAGCAGTGTACAATGCAGCTGGATGGTTGCATGTGCTATGCCACTTAAAATGAATGTTTTTGTAATACACAAGTATAAATATGGTGTGTAAATTACAATGGTGAATGCTCCGGTAGCTCATGTCAGCCAGTCACAGCACAGGATTTGCGACATCATGGAAACATCCCTGTTCCATCACACAAAATTAGAACGCCACGATTTGACCACACAAAATATTGAAGTTTAGAAATGAAACAACAAGAAACATCAAGCATGCAGCAAAGTTAATATATACACTGCATTAATGATCTTTCCAAAACGCGTCTTGTAGTTCGATTTGTTGGGGGATAAGTTAGCTTCCTATATATTTTATCTTTCATTTAGTTTTTCATGTTATTTAGTAGTTCATTATGAAATGGAAAAAACATATGGCATGTAAATGCTTGGCTAGAGTATGATGATGTTTCTCCCACTCCTCCTGTAATTTTGGTTGTGGTGACAGACTGATTTGTAGGATAGCCCAACGTCTAGGTTAGCGCCAGTCGATAAACGTTGCAACCTTCCCCAGCATGGAAACATTGAGCCACGCCTGGAATAGGATATTCATGTGATAGAACTCTAATATGATGTGCTGCGGCCAAGAGTAGGGTTAACCACTCAGTGATAGAAAATACTGCTGTGCGCACCATGCTTGACAATGCCTGCTTCAGACCTTTAACATTTGCATCCTCATCCCTCATATTAGTGTCTCTGAACTGTGTGTATGGAAATTGCCTTTACAACACATCCTTTGATCCCAGAATCCTCCTAGTCTCGATCCCTGTTAGCTCCTGTCCCACATCCAATTCCACTCATATCCCGCTCCACTCCACTCACTTCTTCCTCTAAAGAAACTACTGCTTTGTTTGCCATTTCACCCTCCTTGTCCATTCCTCCATCTGCCTACACATGAGCCAACTCTCCAGTGCTGGAGTCCAGTCCTGTGCACTTGCCTTCCCCTCCCAGATGTTAGCCACTCTTCCCTCCGATCTTTTGTACCTCTCCCCACTTCCTTTATCCCCTGAGCCAGTTCGCCTGATAAAAGCACTCATCCTATTCAAGCTTCGTGGCAGGTACAACATAGTCATGTGGGACAATGTAGCCATTCTAACTATACAGAGAACTGTTGCCTTTACTCATTTCATTATGTATATTCCACTAAGAACTTTCCCTGATCGATAACATTTACTTGGAGTAGTGTGTGGGATGTAATCACTTGTTTTTAAATTGTTACAGGACCGTATAGGCCTAAAACAGATGGATAAAGAGGGCCGCCTAAAACTGATTGCAATTGATGGTAATCATCTGCAGTTTAGTGAAGAATGGTTTGTCAATACAATTCTTCATGGTTTTCTAGAATGATACTTTATCATTACAGGGAAATATTAATGAGTATAGGGGGATGTATTTCCTGCAAGTTTCTGAAAAAGTACAGTAGACTAAAAATATTTATTTTTAACTGCCAATGAATGCTAGAATGATGAATGTGAGAAATAGTAGACAAAAAAACCTCAACACATATGCATATCATTTTCTAAAAAACTAGTTAACTTCACTGTTTGGTATACTTTATTTTAAAAACAGTAATAATTGTGCAAACTTGGATTGTGTGTGTGTGTTCTTCTGATATGCATATTGAATGTTGTCTGTATTTATTATTTTGTTAACTGTGCCCAAACACTGTCTGCTTCAATCCAGAGAATCACCCTCAAAGCAAATATAGTTTTTACTTGTACTGTTTTTGGGAACACGTCAATCCTCATTATTTACAAGACTTGTTTTCTAAATCCTGAACAAATTTTGTGTGTTAATCTTGGCAGATGAATGCACACTTTGTATGCATCTTAATTCAGTGTAGACATTACGTAGTCTAATCTCAAGATTTTTGTAATCCTCTGTAATTTTATTGGCCCTTCTGGATTCCTTAGTGGCTGTGGTATGTCATGTTCTGATATCAGATTGTTTTGTGCTTCTGTGTAAATACTCTTTTTGTAATTTGGTGAAAATAAAAATAATGTAATGAAAACTATGAAAAAGCACTGCTTTATGCTTTTGTTTTGTACATTAAAGGCTTAGTGAAATGGAAGAAATGAAGACTGACTAGTGACAGAGCAGCCACAGACTGAACTGTTTCTGCTTTGTAATTTTGTAATGTGGCAGCAGAAAAAAATTAACATCTTTAGATAAGTTTCATGTCACTGATGAGTATATGCATGTTTGAATACAATTGAGTATTCTATGCATATGATGTAACATGCTGCTGTAAAAATACTATTTATTGGTTTATTTATGTATTATTTATTTTATTCATTTATTAAGAATTGCAGCCCACTATCTGAAAAGCTGTAACAGACTTTGCAACCTGTGTTTTTGCATGTAATAAAAGTGTAGATAATAAATATTACTCTTTAATAATTACAAATAACATATATAAAGTGATTAATTAAGGGTGTACAGCAGGTGATTTATTGCATTATTTTTTATGTTGTAAAATAGGCCATACATACAATCTGCTGGTCCTAGGAGCACAACTGAACTTCCATTCTGAATTTTTTGTGTATGTTACAAAGTAATGCGAGATAACTGGACTTAAATGTCTTTCTAGACCCTCTTAATTTCCCTAATCTGGGCCATTTGTGGCATCTATTCATAGAGACATAGGAGGATTTGTGTATTCTCAGTCATTGTGTAAAGATATGATTAAAGAGTGATCTTATTTGAGAAATAACTTTTGATACTTATTTTTCAAGTTTTTTTTTTCCCTCGTTTTTGATACTGCCAGTCTATCTTACATCTGCATACAAACATTCAGGTGGAATGTCGTAGTTCACTGTTCCTGGATACACATTTTTTGTAGCAATTCTTACACTATTTTACTGTACATCTTCGTACTCCACTTTGTCCAAGACATGCATAATTTCCTGACATATATGAGAACACGTGGAAACAGAAATGTTGAATTCTGATAGCTTCCTCAAATTATTCGCTTGTGTAGTTCCGAAACAATTTAGAAGCCTGGCATTTATAACATACTTTTGAACAGTTGGGGCATAAATTAACCCATGTCTTAGACCAGCCTTTGTACATTTTACATTACTATTCACTGACTAAAGAGCTGTAGTTTGAAAATCACAACTTGGATCCATGGCTTCATGGTGCCTGCTCCACACTCTAATCTTATAGTCAGCTCTTATCAACTGTTTTCCAGTTGTCAAGGGTACAGAGGCACTCACATCGGTCATCTGCAGCCATATCCCAATAACGTCAAATTTCGCCACACTGTCCAAATGGACATATGTTCATCGTACATCTCACATTGATTTATGGTTATTTCATGCAGTACTGCTTGTCTGTTAGCACTGACAACTACGCTAACGCCTCTGCTCTCAGTCGTTAAATTTAGGATATCAGCCACTGCATTGTCTGTCATGAGAGCTAATGCCTGAAATTTGGTATCCTCGGCACACTCTTGACACTGGACCTTGGAATATTGAATTCCCTAATGATTTCCTAAATGAAATATCCCATGTTTATAGCTCCAACTACCATTCTGCGTTCAAAGTCTGCTAATTCCCATCGTTCGACCATAATCTTGTCAGACACCTTTTCACATGAATCACCTGAGTACAAATGACAGCTCGACCAATGCACTGCCCTCTTATATCTTGTCTAGGCAATACTACCACCATCCCTATATGTGCATATTGCTACCCCATCTCAGAGCTAAAATAGGCAATAAATAGAAAGCTGAAGGATAGAAGGAATATATAAATGGACTATACAAGGGAAATGAACTTGAAGGCAAATGAAAGAGGAAGTAGATGAAGATGAGATAGGAAATAAGATACTGCAGGAAGAATTTGACAGGGCACAGAAAGACCTAAGCCGAATCACTGCCCCTGGAGTAGATTGACATTCCCTCAGAACTGCTGATGTTCTTGTGAGTGCCAGTCATGACAAAACTCTTCCATCTGAGTCATGATTGCAAGATACAGATATGAATTATTTGCAGAAAAATAAAAGAACTGGTAGATCAGTTTGGGTTCTGAAGAAATGTTAGAACACATGAAACAATACTGACTTCTTGGCTTAGCTTTGAAGATTACTCAAACAAAGGGAAATCTGCGTTTACAGCTTTTGTAGGTTTAGAGAAATCTTTCAACAATGTTGCAATTCCGAAGGTAGCAGGGGTAAAATACAGGGATTGAAAGGTTGTATATGACTTGTACATAACCCAGACAGCAATTATAAGACTCTATGAGCATGAAAGGGAAGCAATGGTTGAGAAGAGTGTTAGATATGGTCAAAACCTATCCTCAGTGTTATTAAATCTATACACAGGGTAAGGAAACCAAAGAATAATTTGGGGAAGGAATTAAAAGTTCAGGAAGAAGCAATAAAAACTTCGAGGTTTGCATATGACGTTATAATACTGTCTGAGACAACGGAGGAATTGGAAGAGCAGTTGAATAGAATGGACAGTGTCTTGAAAGAAGGATATAAGATGAACATCAACGAAAGCAAAACAGTACTAATGGAATGTAGTCCAATTACATCAGGCAATATTGAGGGAATTAGATTAGGACATGAGACACTAAAAGAAGTAAATGAGTTTTGCTATTTGGGCTGTAAAATAACTTCTGATGGCTGAAGTAGAGATGGTATAAAAAGCAGGCTGATAATGGCAAGGAAAATGTTTCTGCAAGAGAAATTTGTTACTGTTAAATATAAATTTAAGTGCTGAGAATTCTTTTCAGAAGGCATTTGTCTGGAGTGTAGCCTTGTACAGCAGTGAAATGTGGACAATAAACAGTTTGGACAAAAAGGAAACTGAATCTTTTGAAATATGGTGTTACAGAAAAATGCTGAAGATTAGATGGGTACTGAATAGCATTAGGGAGAAAGAAATGTGTGGCGTAACTTGACTAAAAGGAGAGATCAGTAATTAGGACACATTCTGAGACATCATGGAATCATCAGTTTAGTATTAGGGTGAGGAGTGCGGGAGTAAAAATTCCAGGAGGCGGCCAAGAGAAGAGTACAGCAAGCAGATTCAAATGGATGTGGGTTGTAGAACTTATTTGGAGATGAAAAGGCTTGCACAAGATAGAGCAGTATAGAGAGATGTATCAAACCAGTCTTCATACTGAAGAACGACAACCACTACTACCACTACCACTACTACTACTGCATTATTCAGGCAATCACACAATCAGAATATTTATATTAAGATCATGTTTTATTTTTAAGGTAACTTTGAAATTTGAAACAAAATGCTAATTGTACTTGACCAAAAAATGAAAATGTTTCTTGAAAGCCTATGCATTACAGTGCCTTATTGACTTACTGGTTGCACATCTATATCTCCATCTACATGATTACTCTACAATTCACAATTACGTGCCTGAAGAGGGTTCATCAAACCACCTTCAAGCTATTTCTCTACCATTCCACTCTTGAACAGCGTGTGGGAAAAATGAGCACTTAAATTTTTCTGTGAGAGCTATGATCTCTTATTTGACCATGGTGATCATTTCTCCCTCTGTGCGCAGGCATCAACAGCATATTTTCTCAATCAGAGGAGAAAGTTGGTGACTGAAATTTCACAAAAAGGTCCTACTACAATGAAAAAAAACCTTTTAATTATTGCCACCCCAATTCACATATCACGTCTGTGGTACTCTCTCACCTATTTCACGACAATATAAAACGAGCTGTTGTTCTTCGAACTTTTTCGGCGATTTCCTTCAGTCCCATCTGATGCGGATCCTACACCGCACAGCAGTACTCAAGAAGAGGGCAGATGTGTGGTTTAAGCAGTGTCTTTAGTAGATCTGTTGCATTTTCTAAGTGTTCGGAGTTTTGGTTTGCTTTATCCACAGCATTATCTAGTTTAAGTTATTTGTTATAGTAATCACTAAGAACTTAGTTAAATTTACAGCCTTTAGACTTGTGTGATTTATCATGTAAACAAAATTTAGCAGGTTCCTTTTAGTACTCATGTGAATGATGTCACACATTTCATTATTTAGAATCAGTTGCTGCTTTCTGCATCATACAGATATCTTGTCTACTTCAGTTTGCGATTGGTTTTGATAATCTAATAACTTTAAGGAATGGTACATGACAGTGTCATCTGCATACAATCTAAGAGGGCTGCCCAGATTGTCTCCTATGTCGTGTATGTAGATCAGAAAGAGCGGTGGGTCTATAACACTTCCTTGGGGAATGCCAGGTATTACTTCTGTTTTACTCAGTGACTTTCCATCAGTTACTATGAAATGTGACCTTTGCGAAAGGAACTCACGTAACTGAGGCTATATTCCATATGCACACAATTTAATTAAAAGATGCTCGTGAGGAATGGTGGCAAAAGCCATCTGGAAATCTAATAATATGGAATGAATGCGACATCTCCAGTTGATAGCTCTCATTACTTCATGAGAATAAAGAGCTAGTTGTGTGTCACAAGGAAAATATTTTCTGAATCTGTGCTGTCTGTTTGTTTGTCAATAAATCATTTTCTCCAAGGTAATTTGCAATGTTTGAACACAGTATATGTTCCAAACCCTACTGCAAATTGATGTTAGTGATATGGGTCTGCAATTCAACAGATTACTCCTATTTCATTTCTTGAGTATTGGTGTGACTTGAGCAACTTTACAATCTTTAGGTGTTGAACTTACAGTAAGTGAGCAGGTGTATATGATTGCAAAGTATGAAAATTTTTAAAATTTTCTGTAGTCTTGTTGGGTGTCAGATAGCACATTTTTTGTCTGAAAAAATGATCTCCCTGCATCTAGAGAGGTAACTGCAGCAAATCTAACATCTTTAACTTCTGTAGGATTCATTTCTGCTGCAATAGAACTGTCACACGGTATGACTTTTGAGAGTTTTTGAAGTTTGTTACGGAGATGCTAAACAAACTCCACTGGCAGACATTACAAGAGAGGCATTGTGCATCACGAAGAGATTTACTATTGAAATTTCGGGACAGCACTTTTCAGTATTAGTCAGCCAACATATTACTTCCCCCCAACATACATCTCACGTAATGACCACGAGGAGCAAATTTGAGAAATTAGAGCCAATACAGAGGCTTACCTACAGTCATTCTTCCCACGCACTATTCGCAAGTGGAACAGGGTTGGAGGGATCAGATAATAGTATTGAAAGTACCCCCCACCACACACCATTAGATGGCTTGCGGAGTATGATGTAGATGTAAAGTATACACCATAATAAATACTGAAAAATTCTAATGAGATAGCTTTGCATATTGTTGGCAAGTTTATAATAACCTGAAGAGTAATTTGTCAGAGCCAACCTTATACAGTCTGAAAGATGAGGATCAGTCAGTTTATTTATTTTTATTCTAAGTTCATCACTGAAAACACATTCATACTGATAAGTTGATCCAAAAAAATGATTAAACATACGACACCACTTTTACACTTTTAGGGCTGGGAAATGTCATTTTTAAATCAATTTATTTCCTCGTCAAGTTCACTCTCACTACAAAAAAAAAGAAGAGTACTCATTTTACTTGAAATAGTTTCCACAGCCACTATTTGGAAAGATAGTGATATGAAATCTAGAACAGGTTCCATTGCGCTGAAATTTGAAAATCCATTTTAAATTGTCTTGATTGTTGTAAAGCTGGCCGTTTTCTTCTTTTCAGCTTCTTGACTCATTGCTGTTTTTTGATCAGACTGTATTCAAGGAAACTGTTTCACATTTAATTTCTGTAACTTTGCAATTCAAAGGTCAATTTTTGCGTGAAACACATTATAGAAGAAATAGGTGCTGTAACTAGCAAATTAGTGTGCTTGCCGCTTCATACTTCGCGTGTGAATTTTGTGCTCGATTCGGCCACTAGATGCCAATTGGCCTGCTAGTACAACAACAGTTGCATGGGCAGCCTGCTGCCTGTGTCTCCTGTTAGAACTAATGACTATACGGGACAGAGTGCAAGGCTCTGCTGGCCACTTGTGTGTTGTATGTACTTCCTCATCTATAAATTCTTTTTTCATGTAAAAGCTGAAAGCAAGGGGAAACTAAAGCCGTAAGTTTTCCCGAGGGCATGCAGCTTTACCGTATGGTTAAATGATGATAATCCTCTGGGGTAAAATATTCCCCCATTCGGATCTCCGAGCGGGGACTACTCAAGAGGATGTCGTTATCAGGAGAAAGAAAACTGGCGTTCTACAGATCGGAGTGTGGAATGTCAGATCCCTTAATCGGGCAGGTAGGTTAGAAAATTTAAATAGGGAAATGGATAGGTTAAAGTTAGATGTAGTGGGAATTAGTGAAGTTCGGTGGCAGGAGGAACAAGACTTCTGGTGAGGTAACTACAGGGCTATAAACACAAAATCAAATAGGGATAATACAGGAGAAGGTTTAATAATGAATAGGAAAATAGGAATGCGGGTAAGCTACTACCAACAGCATAGTGAACGCATTATTGTGGCCAAGATAGATACGAAGCCCACGCCTACCACAGTAGTACAAGTTTATATGCCAACTAGCTCTGCAGATGATGAAGAAATCGAAGAAATGCATGATGAAATAAAAGATTTTATTCATATAATGAAGGGCGACGAAAATTTAATAGTCATGAGTGACTGGAATTCAGCAGTAGGAAAAGGGAGAGAAGGAAACATAGTAGGTGAATATGGATTGGGGGTAAGGAATGAAAGAGGAAGCCGCCTGGTAGAATTTTGCACAGAGCACAACTTAATCATAGCTAACACTTGGTTCAAGAAATATGGAAGAAGCCTGGAGATACTGACATATTTCAGATAGATTATATAAAGGTAAGACAGAGATTTAGGAACCAGGTTTTAAATTGTAAGACATTTCCAGGGTCAGATGTGGACTCTGACCACACGCTATTGGTTATAAACTGAAGAAACTGCAAAAGGGTGGGAATTTTAGGAGATGGGACCTGGATAAACTGAAAGAACCAGAGGTTGTACAGAGTTTCAGGGAGAGCATAAGGGAACAATTGACAGGAATGGGGGAAAGAAAGACAGCAGAAGAACAATGGGTAGCTTTGAGGGACGAAGAAATGAAGGCAGCAGAGGATCAAGTAGGTAAAAAGATGAGGGCTAGTAGAAAACCTTGGGTGACAGAAGAAATATTGAATTTAATTGATGAAAGAAGAAAATATAAAAATGCAGTAAATGAAGCAGGCAAAAAGGAATACAAACGTCTCAAAAATGAGATTGACAGGAAGTGCAAAATGGCTAAGCAGGGATGGCTAGAGGACAAATGTAAGGATGTAGAGGCTTATCTCACTAGGGGTAAGATAGATACTGCCTACAGGAAAATTAAAGAGACCTTTGGAGAAAAGAGAACCACTTGTATGAATATGAAGAGCTCAGATGGAAACCCAGTTCTAAGCAAAGAAGGGGAAGCAGAAAGGTGGAAGGAGTATATAGAAGGGCAATGTACATGAGGACAATATTATGGAAACGGAAGAGGATTTAGATGAAGATGAAATGGGAGATATGATACTGGGTGAAGAGTTTGACAGAGCACTGAAAGACCTAAGTCGAAACAAGGCCCTGGGAGTAGACAATGTTCCATTAGAACTACTGACAGCCTTGGGAGAGCCAGTCCTGACAAAACTCTACCATCTGGTGAGCAAAATGTACGAGACAGGCGAAATACCCTCAGACTTCAAGAAGAATATAATAATTCCAAGCCGGCCGGAGTGGCCGAGCGGTTCTAAGCGCTTCAGTTTGGAACCACGCGACCGCTACGGTCGCAGGTTCGAATCCTGCCTCGGGCATGGATGTGTATGATGTCCTTAGGTTAGTTAGGTTTAAGTAGTTCTAAGTTCTAGGGGACTGATGACCTCCGATGTTAAGTCCCATAGTGCTCAGAGCCATTTTTTTAATAATTCCAATCCCAAAGAAAGCAGGTGTTGACAGATGTGAAAATTACCGAACTATCAGTTTAATTCGGGGATGATCAGTTTGGATTCCATAGAAATGTTGGAACACATGAGGCAATACTGACCCTACGACTTATCTTAGAAAATAGATTAAGGAAAAGCAAACCTACATTCCTAGCATTTGTAGACTTAGAGAAAGCTTTTGACAATGTTGACTGGAATACTCTCTTTCAAATTCTGAAGGTGGCAGGGGTAAAATACAGGGAACGAAAGGCTATTTACAATTTGTACAGAAGCCAGATGGCAGTTATAAGAGTGGAGAGGCGTGAAAGGGAAGCAGTGATTGGGAAGGGAGTGAGACATGGTTATAGCCCCTCCCCGATGTTATTCAATCTGTATATTGAACAGGCAGTGAAGGAAACAAAAGAAAAATTCGTAGTAGGTATTAAAATCCATGGAGAAGAAATAAAAACTTTGAGGTTCGCCGATGACATAGTAATTCTGTCGGAGACAGCAAAGGACCTGGAAGAGCAGCTGAGCGGAATGGACAGTGTCTTGAAAGGAGGATATAAGATGAACATCAACAAAAGCAAAACGAGGATAATGGAATGTAGTCGAATTAAGTCGGGAGATGCTGAGGGTATAAGATTAGGAAATCAGACGCTTAAGGTAGTAAATGAGTTTTGTTATTAGGGGAGCAAAATAACTGATGGTCAAAGTAGAGAGGAAATAAAATGTAGACTGGCAATGGCAAGGAAAGCATTTCTGAAGAAGAGAAATTTGTTAACATCGAGTATAGATTTAAGTGTCAGGAAGTGGTTTCCGAAAGTATTTGTATGGAGTGTAGCCATGTATGGAAGTGAAACATGGGCGATAAATAGTTTGGACAAGAGGAGAATAGAAGCTTTCGAAATAGGGTGCTGAAGATTAGATGGATAAATCACATAACTAATGAGGAGGTATTGAATAGGATTGGGTAGGAGTTCGTGGCACAACTTGACTAGAAGAAGGGATCGGTTGGTAGGACATGTTCTGAGGCATCAAGGGATCACCAATTTGGTATTGGAGGGCAACGAGGAGGGTAAAAATCATAGAGGGAGACCAAGAGATGAATAGACTAAGCAGATTCAGAAGGATGTAGGTTGCAGTAGGTACTGGAAGATGAAGAAGCTTGCACAGGATAGAGTAGCATGGAGAGCTGCATCAAACCAGTCTCAGGACTGAAGACCACAACAACAATGTAAAAGTTATAATGTTCTTGGGGTAGAACACTTTGGCAATGAGTACAGTATTCGACTTCATGTGCTCCACTTCAGTCATCGGTTCTTTGAGTTTAATTTCCATGGAGGCAGTGCTTAAATCTCTTCTTAAGCAACAGCAGGCACTGACAGTTACTATTTCCCTTTTAATGACCACATGCAGCCTCACAGACGACATACTTGCCGCCATTCCCTGCGTATGATGATGCAGTAGAAGACTGGGATGGTTGTGAAAAATGCATGCAACATCATTTCCAGGAATTTGGGGTAACTGGTAAACTTGTGTGAGGCTCTTTTTTGTCATGGATCTCACCTCATGTCTATCAGTTGTCAGCTCGCCCCTTACAAGAACCTTCAAGTCTTTCTTTTGGTCAGATGAGCAAGTTACTTTCTACCTATCTCAGTAAAATTATTCCATTATTGCTGCTCGTGTGGAGTTTTACCATTGCCAAAAGCTTCCAAAACAGTCATACAGGGCAGGGGCAACAGTACTGCATGGACTTTGTCTTCGTCATAATTTTGTGACAAATGTTCATAAGGAACCCTAAGTAGACCAAATGGTTTGAGATGCAATCATACGTGTTACTCCTGATAGGGAAGCTCTACAAGTATGAAAATCCTATGGTTACAGAAGTATTAAACATAGCTCAGTCATTTGAAGTTTCACAGGCTGCAGGTAGTCCGATAGAATCCTGATCCAAAGTTTCATAAATTGTTCCTCTCAACCCTCCCAGTCTTCAGTCAGTTCACAAGGAAACGGAGAAGATGCAGCAGTCCAACAGGCATTTCAGCTTTTTAGAACAACTTATTGCATCAGTTCCAAGCTGCATCAACTATTTGGAGGACATAGTTCTTTCTGGTGTCTCTACAGAATAATATTTGCAGAAACTCCATGCTCTGTTTTCTGTTTCACAATCTGCAAGGTTAAAGTGCAATTTGGACAAGACACAGTTTTTTTCAACCATCTATTATTTATTTGGGCTTTAAGTGTTGTGCGCTGCCATTACACCAGCATATTGAATCTATGGCAGCATTGGCACACCCTCATATCCATCAAGGAATTGTAGGCATTTTTAGGCAAAATTGCATATTACCACAAATTCGTACCGGACGCTGCTGCTGTGGCACAACTGCTCCACAAAGACACTTTTTTTTTCCCCCAGGCATTGTTGGGGAAATAGTGTGAGTAGTTCCAGCGTGCCCACAGCGTGCATCCTTGTAGCCATGGCCAGCTCCCCGTCAGCTTGGGAAATAGTTCACATAGATTTTACGGGACTTTTTTAAATATGACCTGGCTCCTTGCGATTGATGCGTACTCTAGGTTCCTGTATGCAGTGCATTTTCTGTCTAAAAGTGGTGTTCACCATGTCACAGCTCCTCCTTCCCACCCCCAATTAACTGGGGAAGCAGAATGACTAGTACAAACATTGAAGACTCAGATGAAAAAATGTGTTTCGTGTGTGTCACCGGAAGTGGCTCTCGGCCGGTTCCTCGGTTCTTAAAGGTTTACTCCTGTTGGAGGTAAAGAATCCAGCAGGGTTGTTGCGTAGCCATTAGCCCCGTACTCTGCTACATCTGCTTCAACCAATGCCACAACATCCGCCTACACTGGTGTCGCAACACTTTTGTGGGCTCACACTTCTGACACCAGACTGGAAGACTGAAATGGGTGCCTGCGGTCATCGAGAGTCACCATTGTTGATGCCTCTGTGTCATTCGCATTGCTGAAGGGATGGCGTCACAACACTTTAACCTTGCGTGGACATTTCTGCTGCCCTGGCATCCTCTGTCCATCTGGCAGTCTCCCTACATCATGACCAGCGCCCTCGCCTTTTCTACTGCCGCTTTCACAATTGTCTCCTCTGCTATGGTTGCCCCCTTCAGCTGTCGGGGGCCAAGGCAGAACATTGCCTCCCTCGCTGTCACAGCCAACACCTCCACCACTGCCTCCTCCATTGCAGCCTGGGACACGAGGGAGGGGGCGGCACCACATCTGTCCACTCTCACGCCACTTCTGACCCTACATGCCGGAGGCAGCACGTCGCGTGACTCAGCAACCAATGTGAATGGCGGAAGAAATTTATTTGAGCACAGTGCTCACTTCTTTGCAAAGGAAGATGAGTCTAACTACTAAGAGTGTGTGTGTGTGTGTGTGTGTGTGTGTGTGTGTGTGTGTGTGTGTGTGTGTGTGTTTTGCTTCATAGTTCATGCTTAATTTGGCCACTAGGTCTGCTAGTATGACAGCAATTGCATGTGCAGCCTGCTGGCTGTGGCCCCTGTTAGAATTAATGGCTACCTATGTCAGACAAGGCTCCACTGGTCTCTTCTATGTTGCCTGTTGTATGTACTTTGCCTCTCATGTGTTTATGCTTATTCATGAAATGAAGTTGCGGTGTTCCTGGGTTATAACAGCAAGAATTATGAAGCTTTCATTTTTCCTTTGAAGCTATTTGTTTAGCTCATTAAGTTTAACTACTAGTTCAGGTACAAATGCCATATCCAACAATCAGCACAAATCATGCAGTTGTGGGTAATCTTCCTCTCTTTCAGACACGAGAGATTTTATTGCTGGTGAAGTCCTCTAAATCTGTTTAGAACCATACGTCTATAAAGCCATTGAACTGCGGTGTGCAACTGCAGGTCTCCAGACTGGGTATCCAGCTCTTCTAATAGCACTCTAAACAGTGATTGCAAGAATTTTGAATTCACAATTTTTGTAACACTATTCCTAATATGTATTACAGAATATGTCCACAAAGCATCTGCTTATGCATGTTACAATGAAACTTAAAGGCGATAAAGATACGCCGTTCACACACAATGTGACATCCTTTGTGTTTGTCATCAGTAGTAATAGATGCAAGTTTCTGAATAGACAAATCATATTCATAAATGAAGGATTTGAATGCATTGTAAACATTTCCTCCTTATGTAGCATCTTTGGAGGTCAAACTGTAAGCAGGTCTTTTACACTGAAATCCGAAAAATCAACCTTACAAAAATCATAACTTCAGGTGAATTGACTATCTACTGATTTGTCTAACTACAATCTGAAACACAAGCATGACGGCAAACCCGTTATCAGTTGACTTTTTATATTTTCTGCCCTTAATTCTACTTTTATTGTCACAGTAGGTCTTGACAGACAAGTCTCTGTTTGCCAATACTATCTCCAATTTGTTTTTCAATGCGGAAAACGGACTCGCTAGCTGCCAGAAAGCACTCCTTAACAACTGTGCCATTGTCAAATTGTTTTGCACATTTTCATCAGTACTTCTGATCCACGAAATGATCCTATGTTTGATGAGAGACTTTTTATAAAGGCTTTACAAAAATACTGCTGCAATTGTAATTTACTTTTAAGGTTAGAAAGTGTCTACCTTCTCAGCTAACTACCAGCAGCTGCTTCCAATTCGAAGTCTTTGTGAACTGTTCGAAATTTACATTCATTATTTCCCTTTTCAGGTATTACATATCAAACACATACACCTGTCTTTATGCAGTGTATATAAAACTGTTCTTTCCACCCACCACAGAAGTGGCACGTTTTCCTGTGTTTAGCTACATTCACATTTCACAAACACTGAGAGAACTATAACTTGGCATGTGGACTCCTTAGTTTGTATGAGTGGGACTATTAGGTGAATGTGTTGTCAGATTTACCACCTACAAATACCATGCGAATCACTCATTGTCAACAAACTGGTATGTCACGAAAACAGTTCATTTAAACAGATTTTGGACATAGGTTTCGAAAGATCGATTCAAAGCCTTGTCAATCGACCAGATGACCACGATCGATGGGTTGAGCACCCCTGGTCTATGGAGATACTAAAAAAAAAAAATTTCAATGGCGGAAGATACAAGCTGGAAATTGAGCGGTAACTCTGTTTTGAATGCTACAAGAAGAAGCAAAACCATCAAAAGTGCTTCATTCCCAAAGCACTTCCAAGAAGACAGTGGCTTGTTTCTTGGGTACTCCAGCCATGTGCTTTTGAGAACCAAAGCAATCTGTTTGCCCCAAGTCATCATTGAAGTCAGGAAAAGGTAACCAAAAATCATATTGTTCATTATTTTTACAATGCAAGTTGTCTAAACACATTGAACAATTGATTATGTGACAAAGAAAACAATGAATATATGTGTCTATCGCCGAATAACTTTTCTGTTCCCTTGAGTGATTTTCGTCACATCAAGAACCTGTCAAACCCTACCAAAACTATGTTTTTGAGATACTAACACTGAAGAGGAAAACGTTTCCAGAATTGTCTTGAACACATGCAAATGTGCATAAGTTTGACACAAATATTTTGAGAAACAGCAAAATGTTTGTACAAAAGAGAGATTATCTTTCACTGTTTTTGTTAAAAACCCTGGAGCATGAAAGTTTGGCTCAACTTTCCACTGCCACAGCTTCTATTGTTCCTTCTAATTTATGTAAATGCAGTTTAAGGTAAAAGACTGATCTGCACGAGGTCAACGCTAGGTCAGAAGACGAGAGATGTGAGTTGGGGAAGCCAATAGATTCGATGTCATATGAAAAAGTTCAGCTGTTAGTTATTCCACGGGAAAAATCTGCTATTGTTACTGAACAGTTCAAGTAGTGATTTTGGCTGATTATCATTATTTTTATTGCCTTGGCAAAATAGAGAGAGGAGTACACAAAATAGTCAATATTGATGGAACAAAGTGACATACCATACAATTCTTGCATGGGCAGAAGATTATTTTGTGTGTTCAAAGTGACCTCCCATCAGCAGCTAAACAATGTCAATGCAGCTGAACTGCTGATCAAGCTACAACTGTCAGTGTGGCTGGTGTGATAGCAGCACAAGGCGCCTTTGTGGTTTCTCGTAGCTTGTTCAGTGTAGCTGGCTTCTGTTGATAAACTTTTATTTTTCAAGGTCCTCCATAGGTAGAAGTCAAGAGGTGTAAGGTCTGGAGACTGTAGTAGGTACCCAACAGCTCCTCCTCAACCTGTCCATCATCCATCCAAGTAAGCTCCGACGTCTCTGTGGTAGTGATAAGTGCCATCATCTTGTAAGTAAAATGGCAGGTAAAATCTATGTTTGCAGCATATGACAGACCACTAAACACATTAACACCCGGTAGATTTACATGTTTGTCCATGTGAATGTGAGGATTTTCAGGAGCCCAGTATATGCAGGTGTGGCAGTTTACAGTACCGTTTAGTTTGAATTGCATATCGTCAGAGCGATAACCATCCCTGCACACCATACATCCTTGTGAAGAATGTCTTCAAACAACTCCCAGTACTCCATCCTTCGATCCGGGTCATCTTCATTCATAGCATGCACCAATCTTTGAATGTAAACTTCCCAATTTGCAGCCTTCAGAATTTGTCATACCCTTGATCAGCTTACCATGCTTTCATGTGTACCCTGCTTCACAGATTTTTGAAGTGACCTAATAAAATGTTGCAACACGGCAGCATTGGAAGCTGAACTTATTGAGGTTTTCAGTTGGCCAGACCTCTCCTTATGCACCTCCTGAACAGTATGGCCAGCTTCAAATTCATCCCAAATATTATTAATTGTTGTACATGTTGGTGGGTTAGTTCCATAAAAATTACATCACTGCCGTAGTACCTCCATAATGTTTTCATACCTCCAGTATCACTCCAACATGGCCTTGTGTTGCTCAAACAACACTTTTACTTAATTCATTGCTGCATTGTCACCCGCTGGAAAATGCGCGCCAAGATCTGTTGAGAAAACATTGGACTATGCTACTGTGCAAAATTGCAACAATGTCATTTTGTTCCAAAGATATTAACTACGAAAGAGTGTTTACATTTATTCTGGACCAATGGCACTGCCTCTGACCTGAACTCTTACCCTTGTCTGTGATATGAAGTAAATTCCCGTTATCTGTTAAAATTATTCTGGTGAATAACTGACGCTATAGCAGATCATCATGTGTATCCAGCCACAGCAATTAAACAATACTGTGCAGCAGCTGTGTAGTAGCCATTGCTGAATACTCTTCCATTTCACTTTGCCTTGTTTAGGCTCTTAGTGATAGAATGAAACATATAACAAAAAGCTTACAGGCAACACCATACTATCAATTGTGCATTGTTTATACTACTGTGCTTCAGAAGAATGAAGGGTTCTGCCAAAATCTAACGACTGCTGTGCAAGAGAATTTTAGGCAACACATTTAAAGCAAAGCAATATGGATTAGGATAGATGGCTACTCACCACACAGATGAGAGATTGAACAGGACTGAGCACAATGGGACTTAACATCTGAGGTCATCAGTCCTTGAACAGCAGACAGGCATATTTAAAAGTAGGCTAAGTTTTCCTTCAGATTAAAAAAACCACCACACACACAGAGTGAGCCTCTGTCTTCTTTGTGCACTGAGGCATGACTGCAGTGAGTAGTGATCTCAGTTGGGGATCGATAATTGAGGCACAGAACAGGCAAGGTGGGAGGGACAGCAGGATAAGTGTGGGGAATTTGTCATTACTTATTTTTGAATGACTCAAAAAAGGTACACAAACAACCACAAAATATGAACCGAAAGTCCAAATGGTGACAAGGAGGCCAGTGTACAAAGTTGTGTGTGCTAAGCTAAGGTTTGTAGCAACCAGAAACAAGGGAAAATCAGTGCAGAGTTCTACACTGTCCCGGTGCTCCTGCTGTTTCCATTAGCCCCCACACCAAGTCTTTGTGGAGAGCACGTGCAGTAAGCCTTTTGTTCACTCGCAGATAATATCAAAATCCAATCTCGTAATTTCTCTGTACAATTTTAAGAAACAAACATAGGAAAAAGTCCCCTGAGGGGCATTTGGTATATACAAAAGTGGAAATCTTTAATGTTAAAAATTGTGCATAATATTTATCTCCATAAAAAAATGGTTGAGGTAAATAGATCTAAATATTTCGCTTGACTCATTCAGCATTACAACCTTCCAGGACCTCACCACTGCCATCTCTCCAATTTTTAATTTGTAAATGATAGGCAAATTTTCCAGTACAGATTTCATATTTTGGCTCCAACAATTTATTTCCTGAGACAGAGAGAGCCATGTGAAAAGTAACATCTATTATGTATACTACACGGTACAAATGTTTACATAAAAAAGTATGTAACAATCTCATTGCTTGCACAATGCAAACAACACATTGTAATTTTTGCATTTATTAATACAATCTTCCACAACAGACAAGAACACATAACAAATATAGAAAGAATAAATAGAGCGATGTGCGCATGCACTTTTTCATTCTTACCATTACAGATTCATTTATTCTACTGTGGATACATACTCGATTTCACTTTGGTAACTAATATTCAATCAATATGATGAAAAACGTTAGTAGATTGTATACAGAATACAATGAAATAAATTCAGCAATACTGTATTGAAAGCATTTCAAGTCATCACTGTCAATTTTACACCTGTACTTAGGCAGCAGAGTACAGGCACTAGGGATACAAGACCCAAGGACCTTCATTCACTCTTCAGTCTTATACTAGTCTTCCTCTTCAACACCTGTCAGGATCCATCTTTAACCGGATTATACTTCTTCACCTGCAAACAATAATAATGCACAGTCATCAAGTGATGTGATATTTCTGTGTCAACATGACTAATTTTCTTAAGCTTGCTCATTCATTGCCCTGAAGTTGCTGTCTACAATGTCAAACAATTAGGCTGTCCCAATTTTGCTTTCCTTAACAATACTTTTTAACTGATTATTGCTTTGACTGGCTAATAGAAAATAAGGCCTCTTGATTTTTTTTCTTTTTTTCCCAAACAGTATGTTATTCTTGTGAGTCTACACATAGCAGTACAAGAAGAAATACAGAAAACTGTATTATAGAATGTAGCCTAAACGCATATAATGGCCCCTTATTAGTAGTTAGAAAACAGAATGGAGACACTCATTTGGTTTTAGACACTATGACTTTGAATAAACAATCCGAGATGGAAAGGGATAGACTTGTCAGTACATAAGAATTACTGTCCAAGTTTGAATAAGCAAAGTTTTTTAGTTCAGTGAATTTTACAGCTAGATACAAGGCAGGTATCCCTCCACAAGGGTTCTAGAGCCTGCACGACATTCCTGTTGGATGGGAAGTCTTACCAGTAAAGATTACTTCCCTTTGGTTTAAATATATCTGTAGAAGTTTTCAAATGGGGCTCAGATAAAGCTTTGGGCAATGACTTATTTAATAATCACTTAAGTGGACAATATACTCTCATCAAAATACCCACGAGTGTACTGCCAGTCTGATGATGGCAACATGTATGATCGCCGAAATATTGTGCCCGTTGGACACTGTAGACCGGGAGTACACCCATGGATATTCTGATAATCAAATACGCCGGGAGAAACTCTAGAATCACAATATACTCTCAGTTTCTAAAACACAGAAAGAACACTGCACTCTGCCTATTAAACATTAAAAAGGTTGCAGGGGAGTGGGCTAACAATAACACTAAGTAACTCGCATTTTTAGAAGAGAGGAATTAAAAGTTTTGTAGGATTAAAAGACGCACAACCTGAGACAGAACAAATTCAGGCAATAAATGGTTGTCCAGTTCCTCGAAATATAAAACAGTTGAATTCATTTATGGGATTAGCTGGCTTCTATAACCAATTTACAAAAGATCAATCTATGAACAACTAATGACTTTTGAAGCAATCTCAATGGATCTGGGATGAAGGGGCAATGGAAGCGTTAAACAAAATTGTTGTTGTGGTCTTCAGTCCACAGACTGGTTTGATGCAGCTCTCCATGCTACTCTATCCTGTGCAAGCTTCTTCATCTCCCAGTACCGACTGCAACCTACATCCTTCTGAATCTGCTTAGTGTATTCATCTCTTGGTCTCCCTCTACGATTTTTACCCTCCACGCTGCCCTCCAATACTAAATTGGTGATCCCTTGATGCTTCAGAATATGCCCTACCAACCGACCCCTTCTTCTAGTCAAATTGTGCCACAGATTTCTCTCTCTCCAATTCTATTCAATACCTCCTCATTAGTTATATGATCTACCCATCTAATCTTCAGCATTCTTCCGTAGCACCACATTTCGAAAGCCTATATGCTCTTGTCCAAACTATTTATTGACCACGTTTCACTTCCATACATGGCTACACTCAATACAAATACTTTCAGAAAAGATTTCCTGACACTTAAATCTATACTCAATGTTAACAAATTTCTCTTCTTCTGAAATGCTTTCCTTGCCATTGCCAGCCTACATTTTATATCCTCTCTACTTTGACCATCATCAGTTATTTTGCTCCCCAAATAGCAAAACTCATTTACTACTGTAAGCGTCTCATTTCCTAATCTAATACCCTCAGCATCTCCCGATTTAATTCGACTACATTCAATTATTCTCGTTTTGCTTTTGTTGATGTTCATCTTATATCCTCCTTTCAAGACACTGTCCATTCCGTTCAACTGCTCTTCCAAGTCCTTTGCTGTCTCTGACAGAATTACAATGTCATCGGCGAACCTCAAAGTTTTTACTTCTTCTCCGTGGATTTTAATACCTACTACGAATTTTTCTTTTGTTTCCTTCACTGCTTGTTCAATATACAGATTGAATAACATCGGGGAGGGGCTATAACCCTGTCTCACTCCCTTCCCAATCACTGCTTCCCTTTCACGCCCCTCCACTCTTTTAACTGCCATCTGGCTTCTGTACAAATTGTAAATAGCCTTTCGCTCCCTGTATTTTACCCCTGCCACCTTTAGAATATGAAAGAGAGTATTCCAGTCAACATTGTCAAAAGCTTTCTCTAAGTCTACAAATGCTAGAAATGTAGGTTTGCCTTTTCTTAATCTTTCTTCTAAGATAAGTCGTAAGGTTAGTATTGCCTCACGTGTTCCAACATTTCTACGGAATCCAAACTGATCTTCCCCGAGGTCCGCTTCTACCAGTTTTTCCATTCGTCTGTAAAGAATTCGCGTTAGTATTTTGCAGCTGTGACTTATTAAACTGATAGTTCAGTAATTTTCACATCTGTCAACACCTGCTTTCTTTGGGATTGGGATTATTATATTCTTCTTGAAGTCTGAAGGTATTTCGCCTGTCTCATACATCTTGCTCACCAGATGGTAGAGTTTTGTCAGGACTGGCTCTCCCAAGGCTGTCAGTAGTTCCAATGGAATGTTGTCTACTCCCGGGACCTTGTTTCGACTCAGGTCTTTCAGTGCCCTGTCAAACTCTTCACACAGTATCGTATCTCCCATTTCATCTTCATCTACATTCTGTTCCATTTCCATAATATTGTCCTCAAGTACATCGCCCTTGTATAGACCCTCTATATACCCCTAAGCAAGCTTTATTGCAAGCCAAAATTCTGACCCATCCTCTGATGCATCAAACCTTTAAATTGGCTCATATGTATCAGAATGTGGACATGGATGTGAATTTTCAGGGGGAATGGGCTACCAATAAGGGAGAATGTAATACAATATCTTGCACCAGTCGATGTCTCAATAAACATGAATTAAATTGTGCAGCTACAGAAACAGTATTATTATCCATAGTTTGTGGTTTCCAAAACCCTTAGCTGGGAATCATAGACTGAAATATATACATATCATCAAGATTTATTATTTTAATGGAAAGTAAGACTATTACACAGTAAATTAATGTGATGGGTACTTTTTTTTACAATCATTTAAAATTAAGTTAAATTATGTGAAGGCTTCGTAAACTTTAGTGGCCAATATGTTAGCTATAAGTTACATGAACAATCAAGTAAGGATATCAGCTAAGAAAATACAAAATGAGCTGAAGATGGATATTTTAAGAAGGGCAGGGATTAGAATAAAATGTTTTTCAACGGGGATACGTTATTTTGAAGAAAACATAAATACTCATAGCATTGGAAGTTGTGTATACCTAAACTACTAGTCTAGGATCTGATTTGGTTCATACACAAGGGATATGGACATCTTGGTCTACGAAAGTGTGTCCAACATATTTGAGTAGTGGAGAAATAAAAAGTATGGTATGTGGTTGTGATCTTAATCAGAAAGTTAAGAAAATAATGGAGAAATAAGATATTAATGATATGATTTTTTTCCAGTTCTCTGCCAAAGGGCAGAGGTGATTTTTCTTATGTTTTTGTTTTGATAGCTCGCTGGCCTAAATATATAAAGCTATATCCCATTAAACTATCCAATATAAATCCATGGAGAAGAAATAAAAACCTTGAGGTTTGCAGATGACATTGTAATTCTGTCAGAGACAGCAAAGGACCTGGAAGAGCAGTTGAACAAAACGGACACTGTATTGAAAGGAGGATACGAGAAGAAAATCAACAAAAGCAAAACGAGGATAGTGGAATGCAGTCAAATTAAATCAGGTGATGCTGGGGGAATTAGATTAGGAAATGAGACACTTATAGTAGTAGATGAGTTTTTCTACTTAGGGAGCAAAATTACTGATGACTGTCGAAGTAAAGAGGGTATAAAATGTAGACTGGCAATGGCAAGTAAAGCGTTTCTGAAGAAGAGAAATTTGTTAACACTGAGTATAGATGTAAGTGTCAGGAAGTCTTTTCTGAATGTACACTATGTGATCAAAAGTTTCCGGACACCCCCAAAAACATACGTTTTTCATATAAGGTGTATTGTGCTGCCAGGTACTCAGTATCAGCAACCTCAGTGGTCATTAGACATCGTGAGAGAGCAGAATGGGGTGCTCCGAAGAACTCACAGACTTCGAACATGGTCAGGTGATTGGGTGTCGCTTGTGTCGTACGTCTGTACACAAGATTTTCACACTCCTAAACATCCCTAGGTCCACTGTTTTCAATGTGATAGTGAATGGAAATGTGAAGGGACACGTACAGCACAAAAGCGTACAGGCCGACCTCATCTGTTGACTGACAAGTGACCACTGACAGCTGAAGAGGGTCGTAATGTGTAACAGGCAGACATCTATCTAGACCATCACACAGGAATTCTAAACTGCACCAGGACCCACTGCAAGTACTATGGCAGTTAGGCTGGAGGTGAGAAAACTTGGATTTCATGGTCGAGTGGCTGCTTATAAGCCACACATCACGCCAGTAAATGCCAAACAACGTCTCGCTTGGTGTAAGAAGCATAAACATTACATGATCGAACAATGGAAAAATGTTGCGTGGAGTGACGAATCATGGTACAGAATGTGGAGATCCGATAGCAGGGTGAATGCCCAGTGAACATCATCTGCCAGTGTATATAGTGACAACAGTATAATTTGGAGGCAGTGGTGTTATTGTGTGGTCATATTTCTCATGGAGTGGGCTTGCACCCCTTGTTGTTCTGCATGGCATTATCACAACACAGGTCTACGTTGATATTTTAAGCACCTTCTTGTTTCCCACTGTTGAAGAGCAATTCGGGGGTGGGGATTGTATCTTTCAACACGATCAAGCGCCTGTTCATAATGCACAGCCTGTAGCAGAGTGGTTACAGGACAATAACATCCCTGTAATGGACTGCCTACAGAGAGTCCTGACCTGAATCCTAAAGAACATCAGAGCAGCACTCCATGAAGACTGTGCTGCTATTCCCCAAGAGACCTTCCAGCCTCTGACCTTTCGAAATGTGGTGCTACAGAAGAATGCTTAAGATTGGATAGATAGATAATGTAACTAATGAGGAGGTACTTAACAAAATTGGAGAGAAGAGGAATTTGTGCCACAACTTGACTAGAAGGGATTGGCTGGTAGGACATGTTCTGAGGCACCAAGGAATCACCAATTTAGTATTGGAGGGCAGCGTGGAGGTTAAAAATCGTAGAGGGAGACCAAGAGATGAATACACTAAGCAGATTCTGCAGGATGTAGCTTGCAGAAGTTACTTGGAGATGAAGAAGCTTGCACAGGATAGAGTAGCATGGAGAGCTGCAACAAACCGGTCTCTGGACTGAAGACAACAACAGTAACCAATTGCTTATGAGATTATTTTGTGTATGTAAGCAAACCAAATCTCTTACTTACCAATAATGGAACTCAATTTATAAGTAGCAATTTTAATGGGTTTTTGGCATGGGAAGGTATAAAACATGTACTCATTTCAAAATATCATCTGAAATCCAATCCCTCTAAAAGAATTACGCAAGATCTGAGTGTTCCAAGAAATACACAACTTGGGCATAGAGGATTTTGGAATTTCATGTTATCCTTAATGAATTATGTTACATGTCAACTGGACTTTACCTGGTAGAAATTCTGAATACAAAGTTCGTAAGAGAACCATTGTTAAAACTTTTTTTTTGGCCTTGAACAGAAGAATACCAACTAGCAAGGTACAAGAACAGATAAAAACGAGATTAAGTAGACAAACCCAATGTCAAGTACAATATAATTTAAAAGCAAGTGCCCCTAATTTTAAACTACGATATGAGGCTAGTAAAGGTCCTCAGCACAGTTCAGAATTAAAGAAAAAAACAAGCAAGTTTTTCCATTGTTATGAGGGTCCATACAAAATTATAGGGATTCCACATCAGAAAGCTGCTTTCCTAGTAGACCCACTGAATGGTAAAGAAAAAGGCTTCCACAATATAGATATGATTAAAAAATGTGTCTTAAGAAACATCTAGTAAAATAAAATTAACAAACTTTAAACAGCAAAGAGACTGCAGAGTCTAGAGGAGTTCTTTCTTTTTCTACATCGAGCTGGATGTTACATCCACCTCTTTTGAATGGAGGAAATGAAGGAGGATATGCCCTTAAATATGAAGTGTAGAGACAAGAGGCAAACATTGAGATATCGATTGTTGTACCATCTAATAGGAGTACATTCATTCTAACACATGAGGACATTCAGAGTTACATTAGTGAGTATGTAAAGAGCTATAAGACAAATATAGCACCAAAAGACTATTAAAAACTGGTGTGAATAAGGGTTAGGGCACGAGTGTGTTACCTGAACATATATGTATAAAAGGAGGAGGTAGAGTTGTAAATGTTATTAACAGGATATTGTACCCTTATCTGTATTTATGGTGTGATCAAAAGATAGGTGGACCTAGGAAAACTATGACCTTTTCCTGAGAGAAAAGAAAGATACATAAAAGGAACAGTACCACTGTGGATATTTACATGAGAGTAGTATCTGTGGAAATAGGTGTATCTTTACACTTACTGCACATGCTGGTAGCATCAGTTTCAAAATTTCTCCAATGTAGCAAAGTAGGTGAATTTACCCGTGTTGGTATGTTCCACAAGCGAATTTAAAGATGACATAGTAAAGAGACAAATGTCCCAGTTTTGTATGCCATTCTCCATGTTCGGATAAATAGGAAACCAACTACAGAATGTCTGCTGACAAATCTTTTTTAACTGTTCAAGACATGTAACTGTTCCGATTTGGTGGCAGTTTATAAAGGGTGTAAATGGTTCTAGAGGGAGCTTTATTTTTTAAAACTTTTGTTGGAGGTAAGTAATATGGTTGGGTTTATAAGAATTTTCTGTGGGAGGAATTTCCTCCACTTGGCGTCAACAGTGATGTCTTAGGACCACTTTTCAGGGCCCATTAGGGTGAAACCGGGGAAGTCTGTTCTGTAGGATATGGTGATCATCGTCCTGCTCCCTGGCACAAAACCTGCCAGGAAGGGAATCCTGGGGTGGGTATCAATCTTTGGGGTTCTCCTCTTTACCTTGTCCAATAGTCTCTGCTGTGGAACCCATCTTATCTCTGTTTAGATAGTACATACCCAATGATTTCCAATAGTTTTATGAGCTGGGCAAGAAAAGCCTGCATTATGGAATAAACATACTCAATTACATGAAAAATGAACAATTTGACTAAACGGCTGGACTGTATGTCCTAGTAATGAGTGGTGCAAGAGCAGAAACCACAACATGTTGTAGAAAAAACCTGTTATTGACCCTTATGGGTAATAAATGTTTGTTACCTGAGATCTCATGTTCATAGTAAGGGTGAGTATCTGGTAGAAATGTTATGGAACTTAATCAAAGTGAACCATGTACCTACGATTAGTAGTTCCACACTACTGTGGAGTTTTGAGCAGTTAATAAACATGAATAAATAAATTAATTGAAAATGAGATATAATTACAACTATAATATTTTTAACACTTGTAGTGAAGTTGTACTTTAATTATTTGTTGTTTGGTTAACGGGTCAATGTAGTGATGACATCATCCATATAAGGGGAGGAATCTGTAGTGCAATATACCACTTTGATGACATGATGTGTTGCACACGCATTTCTCGAACCAATGAATGATGACGCCACTATAAAAAGTTTATTTTCATAATGTACTAGATAATATACTGTTTGGATGTATGTTTTATTTATGCACATGTATCATGAGATAGATGGACACAGCCTATCTGCATGCTGAGATGATGTCAAACATTGTACAATGATCACAGTATCTGCTGGTCAGGCAGCTTATTCCGTGCCTTGGAGATATGGTGCATGCCACAGAGGAAGAGTGGTCGTGACAATACCTGTGACTTCACAGGTTCAAGAAAATACCTATTACACAGAAATATTTTTGGACTGTTCTTATCAATGTTTTTGTGATTTTCAGCATAATGCAACAACTTTGTAAAGCACAGTTATTGTAAACAAGAGTACCATATATGAGAGGCTGTTAATGAGAAACCTCTCATTTATTTTACGAGCTGCATGATGGATTTGTACTATCAACTTCCAGCAGTAACTGTAGTACTTCAAGAAAAGAAGTTCGAGCAGAAGAGGTTAGCGAGTGTGCTCAAATAATAAAGTGAGCAAGATTAAATAACATGAGGTCTTGGCTCTCTAACATACTTTACTTCGCCACCCAACATCACAGTAAAGAACCACCAGACTGTCACACTAACAATATTTCCATTCATTCACAAGCCTAGACTAGACTGGTTTCAGCAAGTTTAGTACGTCTTCTTGTAGCCTATAATAAAAACAGATTTTCTTTGTTTACTTTCAGTTTCTATCTACAAATTGATTTTATTTTCAGTTTTAACTACAAATTTTGCAAAATATGATTACTGGTGAACAGTGAATACCCAATCTGAATACTAGCTGTTAGCAGCCATTTCCTCCACCATTGTTTCATTCAGGATTTGCAGTGTCTTTTCCATCATTCTCATTTGATTTATTTACCTATTTATTTATTTTTATATGTTGTCTAAAGGCTTACTGATTTAACCAACTAAATTGTAGCTTAATATGTTCTAACACTGGATAGTTATTTTATTTGGTTACAACAAGTTTTCAATACAATGTTCTCTCATTTTTAAAAACAGCACGATGAAAAATGAATGTTGTTCTGAAACTGTTGATACCTGACAATCATGTATGACTAATAAGTATTATTGGGTTCATCATTGGAAATAAATAAGATTAATTACTTTATTCAAAGCTGTAATTTTCAGCAACTGCAGTATATATTTCAGAGTAAAATTTGGTCCTAAGTACTTATACTTCACATAAATTTATAGCCAAGGTCTAAATATTTAAAAATATCCCTAATTTTTTAGGCTTCTGAAGATTGCAAACTAATTCATCAAAATTGGTAAACCAAAGAAAAAAAAAAACATATTTGCAACTGACAACTGAATTTTATTCTGAAATGAAAGATTAACACTAACATAAATAATCATCTAATGAGTAAGTTACTGCAGATATTTTATTAGTTGCCTGACGAGCACTTATTTTGGAGTCATTCAAATAATTAATCATAATGCAACTGTTGTGGCTCAACATCTTCCTTTCTTGGAATTTATGGACTAATGTTAACTTCTTGAAAAAATCTTGCTCTGTGGACATAGACTTTCAGCTGTCAAACTAATGTTTGTGACACTTTTGGGTAGACCAATGTGATGATGGTCTTATTGAGTTTGACTGGCTATCTGACATATCAGAAGGACCTGGCCACTAGGTAGTTTAGATCTGCCAACTCTGAAGGATGACTTCCGCAACGTGGAAAGATTAAAACTTTGATTATGTGGAAATGTATAAGTAATATACATGTCAATTTTACTTTCTTATTAATTATTGATGTTATATGATACCCACAAAGTTTAAACTCTTAACACCCTCTTTTACGAATGAATTGTCGAATCTTTGCGAAGTGTCATCCTGTCACACTACAACATTTTCCAGTATCGGCACTTTTCATCAAATACCCAATCTTATTCTTCCAGTTGGTGTCGTACTTTCATCCTGTCACGTGTTCTGCACAAAAAATGACATGTTCATCTCTGACAATATTATGAAAAGGATAATTGCTACTCACCATATAGCAGAAATACTGAGTTGAACATAGTCACAACAAAGCTTTCAGCCAAAGAGGCCTTCATCAGGACACACACACACACACACACACACACACACACACACACACACAAGACCACCATCTCTGGCTGCCAAGATGGCATCAAGCGCAATGTTCTCACTGCCAAGTTCATGTTAATAAGTTAGTGTTCTTATCTGATCATATAACTGCTTCTCACAGATAAAATCATAAATGGCCTTCAAGTAGCATGACACTAGAAGAACTTTTCTACACATCAAATACCACGAAAACAATGCATTGCAGGTGGTAATAAATAAAACAAAGTAACTCAACAAGCTGTATTTTACTCTTTGGAAAGTGGGAAAAAGTCGCTGATAAACATTTGAGTCTCATTGTTACATAAGGTTGTGCGACAATTTTTCTTTCCAATATGAATGAGAACACCCAGCTACATCAAGGTACGTGGCTACCAGCTTGCACGACACACAGTATCTGGCACTAACCTGCAGAGACACACAGCTGAGCCAGGAGCGAGAGGTTGGCATGTCACCCGTCAGCTGCCACGTGTCAGTCACAGCTGAGTAGCATTCTATCGTGTCATGGTAGCGGTCCCAGCCCTCTTCACCACCCAGGACGTATATGTGCTCATCAATTACAGCAATACCTTTGACAAAATTGTGACATTAGATAAAACACAACACATGCAATTCTGTACTGCAAAATGCCTGGTCGCACCATCAGAAATAAAGCACTAGGTAAATCAACAAATGACACAGCACTAGGTAAATCAACAAATGATACAAAGTTGTAAGTTCTTAGACGTTTATATTTATTAAAATCTGAGCTTGAAGTCACGTGTTACAGATCATCTTACACGTTTAAAACTCTGCAGCTTGTGCACTGAAATTAATAGTAGACTTTGGAAGTTGTTTTTTTTTTTTTTTAGCTAAGTAGCATTGTCCCTGACTTAAGCAAGGGATATTACCTAGGGCAAACTACAAAGAAATGAGCTTTTTGATCAACTTACGTGCTGGAGCCTCCTCAATTTCTCATACAATTTACAGAAATGAGTAATAAGGATAATGTGTGTGTCCATACCCTAGATAGCTCTAAGGAGTTGTGTATACTGACAAAAATCCCATAGCTCATTTATTTCCTTATGTAGTTTATAGTCAATAATCTGTCACATTTTGAAGTCATGATAAATTACTGGCAAACTAGTCCATCATATAAAGGTGCTTTTGAAACTGAGCTCCAATGTGATTCCTGGAAGAAAATATACAAATAGAACAGCATTGGTGTACTGTAAAGGCAAGTATCTGGCTTCCCCCACTGACCAACTCTCAAGACCACTTTGTCAAAGAGAATTAAAACCATAATCCCTGTACCTTCTTCCACTGTTGACACTTATTGCTAAAAGCTGCAGCAAGCCTTTTCCATCATATTCTCAATTACCTTTGGTGGCTGTCTAGTTCTTTCTAATACACTGAAGAGCCAAAGAAACTGATACATCTGCCTAATATTGTGTATGCACGCAGAAGTGCCGCAACACGACATGGCATGGACTCAAGTAGGGCTGGAGGGAACTGGCACCATGAATGCTGCAGAGCTGTCCATAAATCCATAAGAGTATGAGGGGGTGGAGATCTCTTCTAAACAGCATGTTTCAAGGCATCCCATATATGCTCAATAATGTGCATGTCTGGGAAGTTTGGTGGCCAGTGGAAGTGTTTAAACTCAGAAGTGTGTTCCTGCAGCCAATTTGTAGCAATTCTTGACATGTGAGGTGTCACATAGTCCTGCTAGAATTGCCTAAGTCCGTGGGAATGCATATAGTCCATGGGAATGCACAATGGACATGAATGGATCCAGGTGATCAGACAGGATGCTTATGTACACTTCACCTGTCAATGTCATATCTAGACGTATCATGGGTCCCATATCACTCCAACTGCACATGCCCTACACCATTACAGAGCCTCCACCAGCTTGAACCGTCCCCTGCTCACACACATGGTCCATGGATTCATGAGGTTGTCTCCATCCCCATACACATCCATCAGCTAGATACGATTTGAAACGAGACTCATCCGATCAGACAACATGTTTCTAGTTATCAACAATCCAATGTCAGTATTGACAGGCCCAGATAAGGTGTAAACCTTGGTGTCATGCAGTCATCAAGGATACACGAGTGGGCTTTCGGCTCCAAAAGATCACATCGGTGAGGTTTCGTTGAATGGTTCACACACTGCCACTTGCTGATGGCCCAGCTTTGAAATCTGCAGCAGTTTGCAGAAGTGTTGCACTTCTGTCATGTTGAATGATCTTCTTCAGTCATCTTTCATCCCGTTCTTGCAGGACCTTTTCCTGGCCATAGCGATGTCTGAAATTTGACGTTTTATCAGATTCCTGAGATTCACATCTGTGAAATGGTCATACGGGAAAATCCCCACTTTATCACTACCTCAGAAATGCTGTGTCCCATCGCTCGTGCACCAACTGTAACACCATATTCAAACTCCCTAAAATCTTGATAACCTTAAATTGTAGTAGTAGTAGTAGTAGTAGTAGTAGTAGTAGTAACTTATCTAACAACTGCACCAGACACTTCTTGTCTTATACGGGCAAAGACAACTGCAGTGCCGTATTCTGTCTGTTTACATATCTCTGTGTTTGAATATTCATGCCTGTACCAGTTCCTTTGACACTTCAGTGTATTTCCATAGCCTTTAACTGAAAATCATCTCGCTTTTCTAGCCGCATCATTTTTCACTAAATTTGAGCTTTCAACAGCTGTCCTGTCCATCATAGGAATAAAATTACTACAAGTGATTTTACACTTCGCTACAAGCCACTAATACAACAAACATTGCTGCAGTGCCACAAATCTCCGAGGTTTTGATAGGCTGTCATTTGTGTTTCCAAAATCAGTCACTGTCTAACACACATGTATCCAATATTTTGATCCTGTTAATCTTTCAAGGCACTTGTTACCAATCACACCCAGCTCACAACTTAATGCAAACAGTTTATATTTCTTGTCACTGAGCAACAAAACTTATATAGTGTGTGCAATAAATGATACTTGCATTTTTGTGTTGTCACAATTCATCAATGTGTCCCATTTTTTGAATAACCTGTTGCCAAGAATCTGCTTTGAAACTTCAGAACTTTCAGCAAATGACCAACACTTCAAAACAGAGTTTTACAATTAAAATTCTGTGTTACACCCTGTGAAGTGGGCGAGACACTGTCCTGTATGGTTAACTTGCCAAACAACATTGGTTGCTCTGAATATTAATAGGAGTAGTAAGTTTTATATCAAGCTGAAGAATAAGTGCCTTTCTAGACTTAGTAATACTTTGGATATAAACTGTGTTCAAACATTACAAAACACCTCTAAGAAAATGATCTATACTCTGACAGTCGAAAAGGATTCAGAACATTTCACTCTTGTCAAACGTAAGTAGTTCTTTATTCACTAAAAGTAGTAAGTGCTACTGACAGGGGAGCTCAAATTGATTCCACATTTATAGATTTCAAGAAGACATTTGACACCAACACTCACAAGCGGCTTCTACCTCTGGAGTATTGTCTCAACTCTGCACTTGGATTCGTGATTTCCTCTCAGAAAGGTCACAGTATGTAGCAACTGACAAAGTCATCAAATAAAACAGAAGTGATATCTGGCATTCTACAAGGAAACGTTATAGGACCTCTGCTGTTCCAAATTCATATAAATTTATCTGTAAAAAGTAACTGGATAGATAAAAAAATCTACTCACCAAGTGATGGCAGGATCACACAGCACACACATATAAAAGGTATTACAGTTTGCTAACTTTTGGAGCCAATGGCTCCTCCTCCTGGCAGAAGGGTTGAAGGGGAAGGAAAAGAGGTGCAGGGAAAGGACTGGTGAGGTTTTGGAAAAAGAGTCTAGGTAAGAAAGGTTGTCCAGAATCCCAGGTCAGGGGAGACTTACTAGACACAACAAGAAGGAAGACTTATTGTTGGGGACTGTACAAGGCAAGATTTGAAAACATATGACGGTGCTTGCCTGATATATATATCGAAAGTTAAACAATAGTGCACTACTGTTTAACTTTCGATAAGCCTCATTAATAGGTTGCAGGCAAACATCTACATATGGCTACAATAGTTTCCTGTAGAACATGTACAAGCAGTAAAAACCTAACCACAAAGTTCATAGTTCTTGAAGAATAGAAAGGTACTTACGCAGCAGACACTGTCAGTGTTTTAACACACAGCCTATTGGTGTAACACTTATTTCACTGTTAAGTTGATGCATTGTTGTCATTCTAACCAACACAGGTTCTTCGTCTGAAACTCTGCTGTGGACTGACTGTGTCGGGACCAAAATTCGGGCCCTTATATATCCTCACAATAATAGGTACTGAAACTTCACATTGTTCGATGTTTAATTTACAGAAATTACAATTAAAGCTTAACTCATTAAATTAACTGAATACATCAAAAAATTTGTTCCTTTTAACAGTTTCTTCTACTACAAGGGTTAGGCCGAATTATTTGTTTAAATGATTAAATTAAGAGATACCATTACACTGAAAATTACTTGGGAATTAATTAAGAGCTGGATTTGCTAACATGTTTTCGATTAGAGGTAAATAAATACTTTAATATTAGTAGTATTTCGTCTTCCAAATGTTTATAATTATTATAGGACTTATATTTGTTTATATGTCAACAGCAGAATTTAAGTTCTGAAACAATTACTGATTTTGCCCTATGATGAAAGTATTAACTAGGAATAGTCAAACTAGAAAATCAATTACATACATAAAACTAAGCACAAAATTAGATCTCGTGTTATATTCTTTAAAACTGAGGGCCAACCTTTCTCTTATGAAAATGCAGATTATATTCACTTATATTAATGGTAATTAGAGAAGTGCAAAAATGAATTTTAAGGAGGCAGATGGCAAAAAAAAGAGGGGAAGTAAAAATATCCCAGCTTGCTTCATCATACATGGAGAGCTTAAAGGAGGAAGACACAGTAATATGAAAGACAGATTACTGCTAAAACATCGTGCATGAATTAACAACAGCAAAAAGCTAAGTGTTTTGTGTGTGATAGAGGTGGGAGAGGGGGACTGCGAAAAATATAGGTCAGGAAATGAAAAATATAGAAAACTAAAAGGGAGTGAAGAAAGAAACAGTTGGTCTGAAGAAATGCTGAGACTAAAGAAATTAAATTAAGGCCAGGTGGGTGGCGAGAACCAAGGACATGTTGTTGTGCCAGATCCCACCTGTACAGTCCTGAGGAATTTGTGCCCGGGGTTGAACATAGATGGCACGTGTAGTGAAACATGCACCGAGGTCACGACTGTCACACTGTAGAGCACACTCTGCAACATGATAGTGTGGCTGCTGGTATACATCCATTATCTATGCCATTCATCCTTACTGATAATTTGGTGGTACCCATACCAATGTAAAAGGACAGTATTTACGTAACAGCTGATACATGACATGTCATGTCATTTCATTTCACAGGTGGCTCTCCCTTTGATAGAACATGTTTTGCCAGTTACAGGACTGGAATAGGTAGTGGTAGGAAGGCGCATAGTGCAAGTCTTGCAGTGGGGACGTTCACAGGAGTAGGAGCTGTAGGGTAGGGAGATGGGTGCAGAAGGAGCATATGGTCTGACAAGGATATTGTGGGGACTGGGAGGACGACAAAAAGCTACTCTCGGTATGGTGGGCAAAATTTCTGACAGAATGCACCTCACTTCAGGGTATGATTTCAGGAAGTCGTTGCCTTGTCAAAGTAGCTGATTAATACATTCAAGACCACGATAATACTGAACGACAACAGGTGTACTCTTAAGTTGTGTTTGGAGGGATCAGCAGTGCCAGGATTGGATGTGATTGCCTGGGAAATCTGCTTTCGAACTAGGCTGTTGGGGTAATTACATTCAGTGAAGATTGAGGTGAGAATGGTGGTGTATTGCTGTAAAGACTCTGCATCTGAACAAATACGTTTGCCTCGAATGCCAAGGCTGTATGGGATGAAATGTTTGACACGGAAAAGATGGCAACTGTCAAAATGTAAATACTGTTGTTTGTTGGTAGGTTTAATGTGAACAAATGTGTAGCTGACCTTTGGTGAGGATGAGATCAGCGTGAAGGAACATGGTATTGAATTTGGAATTGGATTATGTGAAACTTAATTGGGAGAATGTATTTAGAGATTCCAGAAATTTTAACATGTCAGCCTCACCATGAGTCCATCTGGCGAAGATGTCATCAATGTATCTAAACCAGGCCATGGATCCCAGGAAAGCCATTTACAAGTGACCCATGAAAAAGTTGGCATAGGAAGTAGCTATCCCAGTTCCCATGGCTGTAACCCTGGTCTGTTCGTATGTCAGCTCCCAAAGATGAAGTAGTTGTAAGTATAAAGTTGATTAAAGTGAGCAGGAAGGATGTCATACGTTTGGAATCAGGTGGGCACTGAGTGATTAAATGTTCTGCAGCAGACAGACAATGTACTTGGAGGATGTTGGTATAGAGGGAGATGGTAAGCTGTGTGGTAGGAGTCGGATGGGCACAGATTTCAGATGATCTATAAAATTATTGGCATCTTTAATGTAGGAGGTAAGTTTTTGTACTAAGGGTTGCACTTTTGATCAACTAAGGCAGATACATGTTCGGTGAATTACTCCCAAAAGCCTCACATTGAAAGTCCCTGTTTCTGAATGTAATCCTACTCCACATCAGTCTCTTTTACAATTTCAAATACAGCAATCTCTTGCACTTACCTGGCTAATCCATGACCTATTGCCTCATCTGCCAATTTCCAGTTCACCAGACTTCTCCCCTTCTACAAAATCCTGTAGGTATCTACCCCTCACGTTTCCTTGGATCATACCATTTGTCAAGCCAACTACAAATTGCAACAACATGCCAGACTTCACCTTAAATGGCCACCCAACATTCTCCTGAACTACCTCAATGGTGGCATTTCCCTTCCTGCCCCTCTGCAACTCCCTGAACAGCCACACCACCAAGCACCACCCCTCTCTAGCAAACTGAACTTGGCTAAGCACCTTAACATTCCCCAGCCTTCACCACTCCCTTTCAGACCAACAACAAGTCTGAATCATAAGAACTAGTCAAAACAGCACAGTGTTCTCAACCTCTCGTCTAAAGCACTCACCCTTTCTAAGTTACCTGTATTATCCAAGGCTATCAGTTTCAGCCATTAACCTGCTTTTCATCATGCTGCTTTGGTAGAGGCCCTACTTTCCTTCACACATAACATCAACTGGAAACATCAGTTTGCAAACCCACTCCCAAAACCATTTCAACAGTGAACCTGACATTAAACCCTGCCTTGAACAGTTCCAATCACAAACCCAACTTGTCCACCACCACTATCTCTAGACCATCCCTTACAAGCCTTCCAAGAATTCCTCACATCCAGTATTGCTTCATAACTCCTCCTCAGGTCCCTACAACATGACCCTAACCTGATGACTCCCATCTTTATTCTCTCAGTGGACAAGAAATGTGACACTGTGGTACTTAACCGACGGGAGTATGTAAGTGAATGTCTACACCAGCTGTCTGACACCTCTACATACAGCATCTGACATCAAGATCCCATCCTTGTGATTCTAGCTTACCTGCAGTCTCTCCTTAAAACTTCAGGGCCCTCACAAGGACTAATACCTTAATCAATAGAACTTCTCACCCCACCCAAACCACACACCCCCACCTTTCACTTTCTTCCTAAGGACCACAAACCCAATCACCCTGGTCCTCCCATAGTTGCTGGCATCAAAGCACACACCAAACGCGTATCTGCCTTAGCTGATCAACACCTGCAATCCACAGTACAAAGACTTCCCTCCTACATTAAAGACACCAACCATTTCCTATGTTGACTGAAAACTGTGCCCAGCCCACGCCCACCACAAACCTTGCTTGTCACCGTTGACACCACCTCCTTCTGTACCGACGTCCCCTAATGTGCATGGTCTGTCTACTGCTGGACACTTCCTCAGTTGGTGCCCACCTGATTCCACATGTGGCATCCTTCCTGCTCAACTTTATGCTTATCAACAACTACTTCACTTTAGAGGGGCAGACATACAAACAGACCAAGGGTAAAGCCATGGGAACCAGGATGGCTTCTTCCCATGCCAACCTTTTCAGTGGTCACTTGGAGAGAGCTTTTCTGGGATCCATAAGCCTTCATGGTCTGAACTGAAGAGTTTCCTCATGGGTCACTCCTTCTATTCTGTCGAGGAGTTCCTTGAAAAATTAAACTGATTCTCATTATATTGCTGATAGCGTTTGCTTAAACTTATGGACTAACTTTTTTTCAGGTTCATGAGCATTTATTATTATCTGTTATTACTTTTATGTTGTAAGTTCATGTACTGACACGTTCCATGACCTTGGAGATTTGCTCCTCAATTTGGTCCTACGGAACTTGACATGTAAATAAATAAATAAATAAACTGATATCTTTTGCCACATGACTTCTTGCTGAGGCTGACCTGCTGGATATTCCTAGAATAAAGTGCATCCTCCCAACTAAACTTCACATGGTCCTTTTCCAAATATGATGCCATTTTATTTGATGTTGATCTCATTCTTACTGAAGGTCAGTTACCCGCTTCTGCTCATATTAAACCTACTAACAAACAACAGTACTTAAATTATGACAGTTGCCATCCATTTGATGTCAAACATCCTTCGCATTCAAGGCAAATGTATTTGTTCAGGTGCAGTCCCTTTACAGCAATACACCACCATTCTCACATCATTCATCACTGGACTTAATGACCCCACCAGCCTAGTTCAACAGCAGATTTCCCAGCTCATCACATTTAATCCTGGTAATGTTGATTCCTCCCAAAAAACAACTTATGAGTAGACCTCTTGTCACTCAATACTATCCTGGTCTTGAATGTATTAATTAGCTACTTCAACAAGGCTATAACTTCCTAAAATCATGCCCTGAAATGAGGTACATTCTGTCAGAGATTTTGCCCGCCACATCTGGAATAACTTTTCTTCACCCTCCCAATCTCCACTATATCCTTGTCAAGCCTTAATGCTCCTTCTGCACCCACCTCCCTACCCTTTCATTCCTTGCCCTGTGACTGTCCCTGCTGCAAGTTTTGCCCTGTGCACCCTCCTACCACAATTTACGTTAGCCCTGTAACTTGCAAAACATATTCTATCAAAGGGAGAACCACCTGTGAAACAATATGTCATACCAGCTGTTACGTAAACACTGTTTGGCCTTTTGCACTGGAATGACTATCACCAAATTATCAGTTAGATGAATGAGCATAGGCAGAGCCCAACGTAACAGCCGTGACCTTGGTGCCTGTTTCACCACGTGTGCCCTCTGTATTCTTCCCCCAGACACCAGTTTCTCGGGACTCTGCAGGTGAGAACTGGCACTACAAAATGTCCTTGGCTCTCGTCACCTACCTGGCCTTAATTTACGTTAATTCCTGTCATCTCAGAATTTCTAACAGTAACTACTACTTTCTTTATTCCATTTCAGTTTTCTACATATTTCATTTTTTGTCATCACCCTCCCACCTCTGTCACAGACAATGCACTCAGCTTTTCACTCTTATTAGCTCCTGCTTGATGTTTTAGCAATTATCTCTATTTTGTATTACCACCTCTTTCATATTTAAGCTCTCATATTTCAAATCTCATCCAGTGCCATCCTCAACAATCTGTCTTTTCTCCTCATCCCATCTGGTAAGTCTCCCCTGACTCGGGGTTCTAATCGACTTTCCTGAATTCTACCCTTTTCCTATACCTCACCAGTCCTTTTCTTTCACCCCTCTTCCTTCCCCTTCAACCCTTCTGCCAGACAACAGAGCCACTGGCTCCAAAAGCTAGCAAGCATTAATACCTTTTACGCTTATCAATCACAACATGAAGACCACCTACCTAATAGCCGGCACACCCACCTTTGGCATGGGTAACAGTGGCGATGCATTGTTGCATGGAGGCAATGTGGCCTTTGTAGGCCGCTGGAGGGAACTGACACCACCTCTGCACACACAAATCACCTAATTCCCGTAAATCTGGGGGGGGGGGGGGGGGGGGGGGGTGCAATGAGCTCTGATGCCACATTCGGTAACACCTCAAGATTTGTTCGATTGGGTTCATATCTGCCAAGTTGGAGAGCCAGCACAGCATTTGGAACACGCGACTGTGTTTCTCGAACCCCTCCATCAACACTCCTGGCCTTGTGAAATGGTGCATTATACTGTTCAAAAATGCCACTGCCATCTGGAAATTTGATCATCATGAAGGGCTGTACTTGGTCTGCAATTAATGTACGATACTCCTTGGCCACCATAGTGTCTTGCACGAGGTATATTGGACCCATGGAGGTCCACGTGAATGTTCCCCAGGGCATAAATGAGCCATTGCCAGCTTGTTTCCATCCTGCATTACAGTTATCAAGGAGCTGTTCCACTGGAAGACAATGGATATGTGCCATCCAATCAGCATGATGGAGACGATTTTGGGGTTCATTAGACTATGCAATGCTCTGCCACTGTGCCAATGTCCAGTACCGATGGTCATGTGCCCCTTTCCATCGTAGGTGCCAATATCGTGGTGTTAATGTTGGAACATGTATGGGTCGGTCCGCTCGTTACAAGTTTGAGTGTTTGGTGCACTGTGTGCTCAGATACACTTTTATTCTGCCCAACATTGAAGTCTGATGTTAGTTCTGCCACAGTTCACCGCCTGTCCTGTTTTACCAGTCTGCCCAGCCTACGATGTCCAACACCTGTAATGAGGGGTGGCTGCCCAACCCAACGATGTCTGAATGTGGTTTCACCACCTGTTGAAGACACTCCCCATAGCACTAACACCCAACAAGTCGTGCAGTTTCTGAAATGCTCATGCCGAGCTTCCAGGCCATCACAATCTGCCCTCTGTCAAACTCTGATAGATCATGCGTCTTCCCCTGTCTACACATAGACAGCATACTCACTGATACTACACGCATTGTGTGTGTATCTGACCAGCAGCCATTCCTCGTCAGGTAATGCTGCTATAGCCTGGACAGGGTTATATTGACAGTAAGTTGTTGGTCCTAATGTTCTGACTGATCAGTGTATATGTGTATCCTACCACCGCATGGTGAGTAGGTTTTTTTATCCATCCAATTTATATTTTCAAAAATTGATTATTATCATTGCTATAAATTATAGCAACGATTCAGGAGACTCTCTGAGCAGCCCTCTTACAACATTTGCAAATTATGTTGTTTACCTTTTAGTAAAATCATCAGATGATCTAAATCAACTGCAAAACAATTTAGGCAAGTTACCTGTATGTTGTGAAAAGTGGCAACTGACGAAATGTGTGAGGACATCCATACAAGTACTAAATCTTAATTTTGATTACACGAGAAATCACACCAATATACAGCTGTCAATTCAACTAAATATGTATGGATTACAATTACAATTAAATTACACTGGAACAATCGCACAGACTTTTATGGGGAAGACAAACCTTAGATTGCATTTTATTGGCAGAACATTTAGAAGATGCAAACACTTGATTGTGAATTGCAGAGTAGTCATGCAGATGTAGATCTATATACGCACTCTGCAAGCTATCATACAGTGCATGGAGGGAGGTAGCTTCTACCACTGCCTGTCATTCACTTTCCTGTACCACTAGCAAAAGGAGAGGGGGGAAAAGCAACTGTCTGCATGTCTCCATACAATCCCTAACCTCTCTTGTCTTCGTGGTCTTTACAAGAGATGAACACTATAGGCAGTAAAATCTTACTGAGGTCAATTGCAAATACTGGTTCTCTAAACTTTGCAATAACGTTATGCAAAAAAGTCATCTTCCCTCCAGGAATTTCCATTTGAGTCCATAGTTACCTTAATACTTGCATGTTGATCAAACATTTCACTGTTCTCCTTACAATGGCCAACTATGCCTTACCAACTTTGGTGGGAGCACTACTCCCTCTCCTTATGTAAGTTCTGATATATTATGCTGCTACACCATTATTTGCTAACAGCAATACAGAAATACTGGTTATTGTACATTACTGCATGCATAAATTAATGAGAAAGAAATACATATTTGATAGCATAATATGAATCCTTAATTTTAGCAGTTACCAACTTTTTCCATGTGAGCAGGTAAGAAGAAGCAGCCAGAAGCACCAAAAGACTAAAAGGTTATACCCAATCTGCTAATATGTTAACAATAAGACTAATTTCTAAGAAGCACTTTTTGCTCCATGTTCTGAATTTGGTCAACATTCTAGTGTATTGTTTTGTTTCTAAATATACCACAATTTTTATTAAAGTCCCACAGTTGACTTCTCCACATCACTGATAATGTTACTGGAGGAGGAAGAGGAGGAGGAGGAGGAGGAGGAGGAGGAGATGTAGATGATGATGATAAGGAAGAGGAGGAAATGCTGCTTGGTTTACAAATTAATTGAGGCAGAAACACTGTTTCAACAACTAAAAAGGCCACAGCTGTAATTGGTAGGTATAAGGAGGCAAAAAATGGTTATTGCTACTGTTTCTTAAGTTTTCAGGAGAGATCAAATATTCCATCTTTTTTCAGGAATGCTCCAAGATGTTATTAATTAATATTTTGGCTAACAACCTTTTATCATTCTCACATTCTCAATGTGAGTCGCTAGCTAGACTTTTAAAGCACTTTACCTCTCATTTCATTTGCACTATCAAAGGAAATATTGGCTGGCATTCCCATGTATGTTGTCCATAATGATCAACCAAATACTTTGTAAGCACTGTTGCTTTGCTGAATCTGCACTTGGACTGTTGTGCTCTTAGAGGCATCAAGTTTTATCTATGACACTCTTGTTACCAACAGTGTTATCTCTGGCATGTGTGTTGGCTCCACAGGGTAAAGTGCTTTAAAAATCTTGCTAGCTGCTCACCTTGAGAATGACAAAGGTTGTCAGCTGAAATATTGGTACAAGAGTTAATTACGAGGGCCGTTCAGAAAGTAACCTCCGGTTGATTTAAAAAAATACACCAAGTTAAATAAAAATATTTTAATATATACATCTTACAACTACATCTTTGCACTATTTTTCTACATAGTCTCCATAGCGATTGAGGCACTTATCGTATCTCTTCACAAGCTTTGAAATTCCTTCTGCATAAAAATCACCCGCTTGTGCCTGGAGCCAGCCTGTGACCGCATCTTTGAGCTCTTCGTCGTCATCAAACCGCTGTGACCCGAGCCATTTCTTCAAATGCATGAAGAGGTGATAATCACTTGGCGCCAGGTCTGGGCTGTAAGGTGGATGGTTGATAACGTCCCACTTTAAGGACTCGAGAAGGGCCGTTGTTCTGCGAGCAGAGTGAGGACGGGCGTTATCGTGCAAAAAAACGATACCGGAAGTCAGCATACCACGGCGTTTGTTCTGTATAGCCCTTCGTAACTTTTTTATTGTTTCACAGTACACGTCTTGATTAATGGTCGTACCACGTTCCACGAATTCAACCAACAACACCCCTTTGGCATCCTAAAACACCGTTGCCATCAGTTTTCTGGCAGAAAAATCTTGCGAGGCTTTTCTTGGTTTGGTAGGCGAATTTGAATGTGCCCGCATCTTTGATTGTTCTTTTGTCTCAGGGTTCACGTACTTAATCCAGGTTTCGTCACCGGTCACGATTCTGTTTAACAATGGTTCTCCTTCGTCCTCATAACGTGACAGAAAGTCTAATGCAGAGGCCATTCTTTGAGTTTTGTGGTGGTCGGTAAGAATTTTGGGCACCCATCGTGCACAGAACTTACGGTAACCCAATCTTGCTGTCACTATCTCGTACAAGAGAGTCTTAGAAATCTGTGGAAAACCAGTAGACAACTCCGACATTGAGAAACGTCGATTTTCACGAACTTTTGCATCAACTGTCTGAACGAGTTTGTCAGTCACCAATGATGGTCTACCACTCCTCTCTTCATCATGAACGTTTTCTCGTCCACTTTTAAATAAACGTACCCATTCACGGACAACTCCTTCACTCATAACTCTTGGTCCGTACACGGCACAAAGCTCACGATGAATAGCTGCTGCAGAATATCCTTTGGCTGTAAAAAACCTTATGACAGCACGCACTTCACATTTGGCGGGGTTTTCTATTGCAGCACACATTTCAAACTGCCACAAAAACTAAACTAGCGCAGGTACGACGTTCACATGACCACGGCTTGATGCCGACTGACCTGTTGAGTGCGTGAACGCACAGATGGCGTCGCTATTCCCCCCACAACCCGCACTGTGACCAATCGGAGGTTACTTTCTGAACCGCCCTCGTATATGCGAGCAACATTCCTCAAAATGATGGAATATAGTTATTGCTACTAATCATCCCAGCTCCAGTTTTCCTGAGTGTGCTGTACAAGTGCTTACCGTCTCCTCCTTCCTTCATAGATCTTCGGTTCCTGGACATCTTCCCACTGGAATCCTCTCTCTCCATGTACAATTTCACTGTATCTGTCCAGTGTTTTCTGGACCTCTCTCACTGTCTTTCATCTGAGATTTATTTTGAAATATTTTCTGGCTGATCTTTTCTCATCCATTCCCTTAACTTGCCCAAACCACTCAGTGTGTGTTTTTTATTGCAATAGTAATAGGGACTCTAATGCTGGCTAAATTCCTAATCACCTCAGTTTTGATCTTTATCTTTCTAGTAATTTCGTTCATAGCTCTTGTGAATCTCATTTCTGTCATTTGAATTCTGCTGTAGTCTTTTTTTAGTAGGGTATACATGTATCTCCAAACCAGAAGTATGTGTGGTACATGGTTGGTTTTGCTTATTGTTGTATTTTGTAGGCCCATGAAAGGTTTCTGAACTGATTGTAAAAACTGAACGCTTTCTCTGTCCTGCTGAGTATTTCCTGATTAACAGTGCTATCTTTGGATGTTGTGCATCTGAGGCATTTGAAATGGGAAACTGAATCTAATTTTGTTTCTTTCAAATATAAGTTCAGACTTGTTCCTTTCCTGTTGATGGTCATTGCTATAGTCTTTGTCTACCTTAATGACTAAAAAGTGCTGCTGTGGTCATCCTGAAGGAATGTGTGTGGCGTATAGATCTCCCTACTAAGCAATCATATACAACCGCTCGCTCACCGATAGATGTGTACCTACAGATAGGAAAATTGCGCAGGTCGCACCAGTGTTTAAGAAGGGTTGTAGGAGTAATCCATTAAACTACAGACCTATATCATTGACGTTGGTTTGCAGTAGGGTTTTGGAGCATATATTGTATTCAAACATTATGAATCACCTCGAAGGGAACGATCTATTGATACGTAATCAGCATGGTTTCAGAAAATATCGTTCTTGTGCAATGCAGATAGCTCTTTATCCGCACGAAGTAATGTCCGCTATCGAAAGGGGATCTCAAGTTGATTCCGTATTTAAAGATTTCTGGAAAGCTTTCGATACCGTTCCTCACAAGTGACTTCTAATCAAGCTGCGGGCCTATGCGGTATCGTCTCAGTTGTGCGACTTGATTCGTGATTTCCTGTCAGGAAGGTCGCAGTTCACAGTAATAGACGGCAAATCATCGAGTAAAACTGAAGTGATATCAGGTGTTCCACAGGGAAGCGTCCTGGGACCTCTACTGTTCCTGATCTATATAAATTACCTGGGTGACAATCTGAGCAGTTCTCTTAGGTTGTTCGCAGATGATGCTGTTATTTACCGTCGAGTAAGGTCATCCGAAGACCAGTATCAGTTGCAAAGCGATTTAGAAAAGATTGCTGTATGGTGTGGCAGGTGGCAGTTGACGCTAAATAACGAAAAGTGTGAGGTGATCCACATGAGTTCCAAAAGAAATCTGTTGGAATTCGATTACTCGATAAATAGTAATAGTTGAATTGACAGCCTTGAGAATTGTACTAAGTACCTGGGTGTTGAAATTACGAACAACTGCAGTTGGAAAGACCACATAGATAATATTGTGGGGAAGGCGAGCCAAAGGTTGCGTTTCATTGGCAGGACACTTAGAAGATGCAACGAGTCCACTAAAGAGGCAGCTTACAGTACACTCGTTCTTCCTCTGTTAGAATATTGCTGCGCCATGTGGGGTCCTTACCAGGTGCGATTGACAGAGGACATCGAAAGCGTGAAAAAAAAAAAAAAAAAAAAAGAGCAGCTCGTTTTGTATTGTCACGTAATAGGGGAGAGAGTGTGGCAGATATGATACGCGAGTTGGGAGTTGGGATGGAAGTCATTAAAGCAAAGACTTTTTCGTCGCGCGCTGTTCGGGAGTGAAATGGTAGAGAGATAGTATGATTGTGGTTCAATGAACCCTCTGCTAAGCAGTTAAATGTGAATTGCAGACTAATCATGTAGATGTAGATGAACTCAGTAAGTAAGGCAATGTCTCTGAAAAGCAAGATTCTGGGTTTGAGTCCTTGTCCAGCACACAGTTTCGATTCATCAGTAAGTTTCAAGACAGTACATACTCTGCTGCAGAGTGATTCATTGCATGGTTGAGTTGTTTCCCAACATTTTGATAAAACAATATAACAAAAAGCATGCAAAAAGTGAAGAAAAATGTAACAAGCTGAGCACTTACCTGGTCTATATCTTCTTTCAATCATCGATGCCTTAAATTCCCAGCAGTTTGCTTGAACATCATACCGCTCAACCTTGTTGGTGTTCTCTGTAGATGCATGCCACCCTCCTGTATAGATCAACGTGACTATATATTGGCAATCACAATATAAACACTACAAAGTAAGTCACTTCACACACACACACACACACACACACACACACACACACACACACACACACACACACACACACTCTTCATGCTCTCATTATTGTGGACGAACTTTTCCTGTTACCATCACCACAGAAACAGGGTATGCTGAGTTACAGGAGACAAAATGTCCTCCACATACCAGAAATAGAAACCAATTCACTTTGTTAACAATGTACAGATGTGTAGTTTACACTCTACACTACAGTAATAGAATTTGTAATTTTGTGTACTCAGAGTTTTATTCCAGTCTACAATAGGAATTTCTCCTTGAAAATTGTGTAGTATTTTATCAATGAAAATTTGTTACTGGAGCAGTTACTGTCTTAAGTACAAGCTTTGACCATTTATTATAATAAATACCATCTGCTCATATTAAATAAAAATCTGAGCATATTAAGAGTGTTAAAATTTACGCAACTTTATCTGATTATGGTTAGGTAGCTGTACTCCAACACATTTTGAAATCTAAGTTTATTACTGAAATACCAGATCACCTCTCAAAAAGTATCCAAGTTACACTTCTCTACATTCCTACTGCAGAAGCAACCCACAATGTACAGCAAAGTGTATCTCCTTCCCATTCTATTTTTGGATGTCACACAGTGTTTAACTAGGGATGCTTTAATTATTGTCAAAGTACATCTCTCAAAGGAAGTTCATATGATTTAGTCTCCAATCATGTAGTTTCAACTTCAACTGAAAATGGATTAAGATTTCAGATTAACACTCTGTGGATTGCTGAAATGTGAAGTTTAATAAATCTTCTTGAAATCTGGAACACACAAAAATTATAATGCAATGGGTATCACATACAGCTTTTATTCAGTGAGTAAGAGGGCAGGAATTCTGTAACTACATACATACTCCACAAGCATGCTCAGTGGCAAAGGGTGTTCTCTGTAGCACTATAATTCCAAACACCATCCATTAATGGAACATGAAAGTGGGGAAGAACATGTAATTCCAATTTTCCTATTGTGGTCACTTCACAAAATCTGTGTGGCAAGAAGGAATATGTTTTCAGAACGAAATTTTAACTCTGCAGCAGAGTGAGCACTGATATGAAACTTCCTGGCAGATTAAAACTGCGTGCCAGACAGACTCGAACTTGGGACCTTTGCCTTTCGTGAGCAAGTGCTCTATCAACGAGCTACCCAAGCAGGACTCACAACCCATCCTCACAGCTTTACTTCCGCCAGTGTCTCGTTTCCTACCTTTCAAACTTCACAGGAGAACTTCTGTGGAGTTTGGAAGGCAGGAGATGAGGTACTGGCAGAAGTAATGCTGCGAGTCCTGCTTGGGTAGCTCAGTGATAGAGCATTTGACCACAAAAGGCAAAGGTCCCGAGTTCAAGTCTTGTCCACCACACTGTTTTAATCTGCCGGAAGTTTCAAGGAATATATTATTTATTCGTTTGTTTGTTTCTTGGAGCATCTGCTCTCTGAATTTAACAGTGAACCTTTCCATGATGGACAGTGCCTCTTGAAGCATCTGCCACTGGAATTTGACAAACATCTCTGTAATGCTCTACTGCTTATTAAATGAACCCATGATACAACATAGTGCTATTGGTTGGATTTCTCTCTCTCTCTCTCTCTCTCTCTCTCTCTCTCTCTCTCTCTCTCTCTCTCCTCTCTCTCTCAATTGATCAATTGATGGTTTTGCAAGTCACTTATTTTGTGGAAAAATCACATTTCCTTAGGATTCTTCCATAGAAGACTTGCCATTTGCTAGTTTTACGAGGTTATTACTCCCAGATACTACAGCTGGATGGAGCATTAGGCACATAATTTTGCCTTTGTTGAAAAATTAAAGAGTGATGAAGTTATATAGCTGAAAGCTGCCATCTGGTTTAATAAGGTCTTCTGCCAAATATACGAGGGCAGTTCAATAAGTAATGCAACACATTTTTTTTCTGAAACAGGAGATGTTTTATTCGGCATTGAAATACACCAGGTTATTCCCCAATCTTTTAGCTACACAACACTATTTTTCAACGTAATCTCCATTCAATGCTACGGCCTTACGCCACCTTGAAATGAGGGCCTGTATGCCTGCACGGTACCATTCCACTGGTCGATGTCGGAGCCAACGTCGTACTGCATCAATAGCTTCTTCTTCATCCGCGTAGTGCCTCCCACGGATTGCGTCCTTCATTGGGCCAAACATATGGAAATCCGACGGTGCGAGATCGGGGCTGTAGGGTGCATGATGAAGAACAGTCCACTGAAGTTTTGTGAGCTCCTCTCGGGTGTGAAGACTTGTGTGAGGTCTTGCGTTGTCATGAAGAAGGAGAAGTTCGTTCAGATTTTTGTGCCTATGAACACGCTGAAGTCGTTTCTTCAATTTCTGAAGAGTAGCACAATACACTTCAGAGTTGATCGTTTGACCATGGGGAACGACATCGAACAGAATAACCCCTTCAGCGTCCCAGAAGACTGTAACCATGACTTTACCGGCTGAGGGTATGGCTTTAAACTTTTTCTTGGTAGGGGAGTGGGTGTGGTGCCACTCCATTGATTGTCGTTTTGTTTCAGGTTCGAAGTGATGAACCCATGTTTCATCGCCTGTAACAATCTTTGACAAGAAATTGTCACCCTCAGCCACATGACGAGCAAGCAATTCCGCACAGATGGTTCTCCTTTGCTCTTTATGGTGTTTGGTTAGACAACGAGGGACCCAGCGGGAACAAACCTTTGAATATCCCAAGTGGTGAACAATTGTGACAGCACTACCAACAGAGATGTCAAGTTGAGCACTGAGTTGTTTGATGGTGATCCATCGATCATCTCTAACGAGTGTGTTCGCACGCTCCGCCATTGCAGGAGTCACAGCTGTGCACGGCCGGCCCGCACGCAGGAGATCAGACAGTCTTGCTTGACCTTGCAGCGATGATGACACACGCTTTGCCCAACGACTCACCGTCCTTTTGTCCACTGCCAGATCACCGTAGACATTCTGCAAGCGCCTATGAATATCTGAGATGCCCTGGTTTTCCGCCAAAAGAAACTCGATCACTGCCCGTTGTTTGCAACGCACATCCGTTACAGACGCCATTTTAACAGCTCCGTACAGCACTGCCACCTGTCGGAAGTCAATGAAACTATACAAGACGAAGCGGGAATGTTTGAAAATATTCCACAAGAAATTTCCGGTTTTTTCAATCAAAATTGGCCGAGAAAAAAAATGTGTTGCATTACTTATTGAACTGCCCTCGTATTTCCACTGATCCCAACAGGATCTCATTGAAGCCACAAGTTTTGTTTTTTTTATAAACACTGTGATGCGCACTATAGTGGTGTGTAAGGAAGAATAAGGCAACATGGTACACTCTGCCGAGGGGGGGGGGGGGAGGAGGGAGAGAGAGAGAGAGAGAGAGAGAGAGAGAGAGAGAGAGAGAGACTACTTGGTAGCAGAGCACAAGTGTCCTCTGCATCTTTCCCATGTCTAAAGCTCCAGCCTCTGCCTACCCTGCAAGTAGCCATGCCGGGGTAAGCACTACAGTGGGCCACTGTTTCTGCTTCTCTCTCTCCCTAGTGGAATTTATAAGCCCGGAAAACTATTACTGTCACTTCTTGTGTTTGTGTTACACCACACATAATTAACAATCTAAGGGCTATGTAACCTCAGCATGCTTAAACTACCATGAAAATCAATGCTAAATTCTCCATGTGCACCACGGAGAACCAGCTACAATCAGACACAGCTAAGTGATGCTATTGGCTGAAATATTCCATGGTACACTGCTCCCTGCCACTGCATACTGTCCCCCATCACCCACCTTCTTTAAATTCAACTGAAGATGGCTGCGTGGTTATCAGCAAATATATCAAGACACACAGTCAACATTATCTGGTAACAATTCTTAAATTGATTATTTAAATGGAATTTCAATGATCTAGGAAACCTTAAAGATATACAGGAATCACACACTGCAAAATTATATGAAAACATGTTAATTATTAAGGAGAAAAGAAAAAGAATATATTTGACATACCAACAACATATATGTGACCATCGAGAACACAAGCAGCAGACCCACTGCGAGGAATTAACATAGGTGCAAGTTCAGTCCAGGTGTTTGTCCTTGGGTCGTATCTCTGGACTAACTCAATTCCATCACCATCTTCCAATACAGCTCCACCTAGCAAAGTAAAATATAAACAAGGTCTAGAGCAACAGGAATACACCTAAAAGTGTAACAAAAATATAAATCTATTCTGTTTCTCACAATGCAACTAATTAATTTTCAACACCATCACTGACAAAATTGTCACAGAAGCACGAATGTTACCAGGTTTCACTCTCTGTAAGCAACCTACGCAATCTTTTACCTCTACTGTTAAATCGGTGAATCACAAAGTAATTAAGGAAATACAAAAAGATCTGAAAAATAAAAAAGATCGAAGTATTGAGAAGTAGTGAAAATGAAATTAGCAACAAATTATTGGGGGCTACTAGTAAATAAAGTGAAAGATTTCTGCTGCCTTAGAAGGCAAATAGTAAATTACTGGCAAATGCGAGGAGGACATAAAAGAACATCAACACGGGCGAAGAGCATACGCTTGCCAAATGAAGTCTGCAACTATCAAACACAGCTTTTAACTCACTTTTAACTGACTTATGGGTTACACATAGACACACAGAGTGGAACACGAGCCTACCACTCTGATCCAACCCCTCATAACTCCCCGAGCATGTCTTTATGACAGTCCATCTTCCAGGTTCCAAAAACCTACTTCACCCTCTGTGAAACACACTGCCCATGAACACCCATCCTGTAACAGAGTTGCCAACCTTTCTGCCAAAACTTTAAGCGCTGTAGAAGTCTCAGTACCTTTTAAAGGCCTCACCTTTAGCCCAAAAATCAAAAAATACTTCCAAGCTCCCCACAAACTGTGATCCTCCTCTCTTTCCACCAAATCATCCCCTGATAATCTTTCAAGAATTCCTCACTTCTAACCTGGCCTCACATTCCTTCCCTAAACCCTTCTCCAGAGAGTCCAACATCAGACCTATGGAACACACAGTTATCCGTACCCTGAAAACTAACCCAGAAATTTTTAACCTCCCTACACACAAAGGCTCCACTACTATAATCATATTTTTGCTTTGAAGATCTTAGCAGAATTTTTAAAGAAAAAAAGATAACTTAAGATAATTTTTTGTTGAGAAAGTGTTACTACTGTAAACATGTTGACATATTCCCCATCACAGTGTGAGGTGATAACCAGCAACCCTCAAACACGCAAATACATAAAAAGCTCAGCACTACCAGTCATACAATCCTGAACTAAGTAATGCCATTTTTTATTTTTTATTTTTTTTTGCATCTTTCTATTAACATTTTTTTTCCATTAACAGCCACTGTCTGTCAACAAAGCAAATGTACGTTTTGAAAGCTCAAGATATGAGAGTTTGTTTTTCCAAATTGGTGATATTGTCGAGATACCCGTATGTGCCAACATGTGACATGACTCAACCATTCAAGAGACTTTTCCCACACTTCAAGTACTGCATTGTGATGTCTACACCAATCCTAATATTTACCTCATGATGCGTAATGCACAGAGGGATGATGCATGTGGGTGGTGGCCTTTGTATGCTTTAGCAGGGTGGTGGTACTGGATAGTACATCTATTCAGCAATTATTTTTGTTCAGCTTTGAATCAAAAAGTACTCCGCTGCACTTTGTGTGGCTGGTGAATTTGCTCTTAAATTCCACAATAACTAACAATGACCACTGTCAACACATCAACCACAGCAGGTGACTCTGGCAGTGGTGGTTTTCTTCCAGCTGAGGCACTCATATATCCTTGACATGGGTGCAGTGAAAAACATGATCACTGAAATGGAGTATCCCATGTGCCAGCTATTAATGATATTACCGTGATCAAATGCACTTTCATCAAGCAACTTCCCACTCTTTTGCTCTATCACATTGTACAATGGCCAGTACAAGATCTGATGGCATCCCAAGTGTCTCTCTCTCTCTCTCTCTCTCTCTCTCTCTCTCTCTTTCTCTCTCTCTCTCTCTCTCTCTCACACTCACACACACACACACACACACACACACACACACACACACACACGTCCAATATCTGTGGCAACAAACCTCTCCTCTCTGTCTAACAAATCATCAGCTTTCTCCAATTCAAATGCTTATGATTATGCTTATAAACAGAACTGTCTATTTTTAACATGAAACTGGAATCAACTGCAATTTGAAACAATTATGTTTAGGGAGTTCCATCATGATGCTGGTTTCAGCATCAGCAACAACTACTGACTTCACTGTTTTTACTTTCTATCATGATTTCATTAACACTTCAATTCCATGTTGACTAGATTTCAAACTGATGGTATCCAAAACTATTCAACGATAAATAATCAAATTTATTACATGGTTCTAATTCAACAGTTGATAAAGTATCATCATCACACACTCCAACTGTTTAATACCCTGTCACCACAGCACAGTATCTGTCACTAATGCAGCTATGTCCTTTTAGTGGGCTAATAAAAAAAATGAGAATCCAATATAATACAATTCTAGTACTACTCACAATAGCTGTCAATCACATGGCATATGAGACAATGTCTGCACAGGATGCTCTGATCTAGCAGTTTTCTTCTTCTTCTTCTTCTTCCTCTTCTTCTTCGCCCCACCCCAATTCTGGCGGTATCATCAGAATCTGCCCCTAGCTTTTTATGAAAGTATGCCTTGCTGGCTTCCATCTGCACCAACTCTGACAATTCTTGCATCACCCTCTGACAACATTTTCTGCTAACCCATCCACAGGTTTTCTACTGCCAAGTAAAAAGCCATGCCACAACAGCCCACACTGCCTCAAAAAGTGAATGAAACAGAGCCCGTGACAAATAAAATAATAAATTTACCTGTAACATACAGCATGCCTTCGTGCGCTACAACAGCTGGACTTGTAACAGCCATCTTCATAGGCGCTATCATCTGCCAGGAATTGCTTTCTGGATCATACCGTTCTACGGAATCGAGGCGGAAGGAACCCTCCCATCCACCGACAGCATACACACATCCATCGAGCATAGCTAACCCTGTAACGCATTTAAAGCACCGATACATTCTCTTGTCAACACCTTGACCACATCAACAATATGGGATATATTAGTTCAAACCAGTTCATCATAACTGACAAGTGATCACATTGATTACATTACGTTTGCTGAATGGCGACAACTAATCTTTTGAGGACACAATTTACATACTGCTACCAGTTTACTGCTGTCCTCAACACAACAGTAAGAATATAAATAAACAATGTCCTCCACATATGAAGAGGTCGACATGAAAAGTAAAGATCATTACCCTGTAGACATGATGATGATGATGACGGCATTTTATGGGCACTTGCCATCTTTTTGTTTAGCACTTGTATTAAATCTTTATATCTAAGTTTGTTGAAAAATATAACAATTTTCAGTGCAATTACCATAATATATAATGTGCATAATAAACATAGATTGGAGGGTAATGAATGTGTTAATCTGTGGTTTAAGGGTCGTGGATGTGAAAATTTTATTGTATCAGGTGAATCCGAAGCCTTACGGCATCCCACAATTTAAATAATAATAATAATAATAATAATAAAATATGATCTTGCCAAAAGCCAAGAAGCAATGCTTCTTCGTGGTATAGCTCCTTGGGGTGCCCTAGGATGCTCTGTGTGTGAGGAACCCCTGTGTTACTCAGTAGCTCTGCACACATTTAATTTTTAGACACACACACACACACACACACACACACACACACACACACACACAAACCCTATCTCACGTCATTCCACGTTCACGTCAACAATCATCAGCATGCTCACTGATCAGCAGTAAAAATGTGCCCACGTGTAACAACTTTGTTCTGCTAACTGTCATCATTATTTTAGTTTATGACATACCTAACTCTGAACGTGGCACGAGCATCGGTGCCATTTCTTGCCAGTGGTCAAGAATTGGGTCGTATCTCCACACAGAACGAGAGGCATTGCCATCAGGGAATTCTCCACCAGCCAGGTAGAGAGTGTTCTTGCCAGATGCTACCAAACCATGCTTACTGAAACACATTCAATAACACACACGCCATAGATAACAATATAAATTTGGTAGTTAAGTCTCTTTACTTAGATGAACAGTTCTATTAAAATTATAAGGAATCGTCAACTCACACTGGCATAAGATGAAGGGGAAAAATGTTATAACTCAGTAAATGCAAAACCATGCAGAACTTAGATGAGGAAACAACGAACTCAGAATCCTTTACAGTAATCTTCATAACAACTGAACATCCTCACTGACACTGAATCAGGTCTACAGTATAAATGTAGATTAATGTTGCTGCCACACAAACTTCCCTCCAGTACTAAATTGGTGATTCCTTTATGCCTCAGCATGTGTCCTACCAACCAATCCCTTCTTCTACTTGGGTTGTACCACAAATTTCTCTTCTCTCCAATTCTAATCAGTGCCTCCTCGTTAGTTACGTATCTACACATCTTGAGCATTCTTCTGCACCACCACATTTCAAAAGCGTCTATTCTTTTCTTTTCTAAACTGTTTATTGTCAATGTTTCACGTCCATACATGACTACACTCCATACAGACACTTTCAGAAAGGACTTGCCGACACTTAATCAATACTCGATGTTAACAAATTTCTCTTCTTCACGGAAAGTTTTTCTTACCATTGCCAGTCTACATTCTATATCCTCCCTACTTCGAGTGTCATCAGTTATTTTGCTTCCCAAATAGCAAAACTCATCTAATTCCCTCAGCATAACCTGATTTAATTTGACTATATTCCATTATCCTCATTTTGCTTTTGTTGGTGGTCATCTTATATCCTCTTTTCAAGACACTGTCCATTCCATTCACCTGCTCTTCCAAGTCCTTGTAAGTCTGACAGAATTACAATGTCATCGGCAAACCTCAAAGTTTTTATTGCTTTTCCCTGAATTTTAATCCCCACTCCACATTTCTCTTTCGTTTCCTGTACTGCTTGCTCAATACACAGATTAAATAACTCCAGGGATAGGCTACAACTCTGTCTCCCTCCCTTCTCAACCACCAACTCCCTGTGCTATCTTATTTCTGTACCAATTATACATAGCCTTTTGCTCGCTGTATTTTACCCCTGCCACCTTCAGAATTTGAAAGAGAGTATTCTCTTCAAAGACTTCAGTCAACATAGTCAAAAACTTTCTCTGAAGTCTACAAATGCTAGAAACGTAGGTTTGTCTTTCCTTAACCTATCTTCTATGAGAAGTCAGAGGGTTACTATTACCTCGCATGTCCCTATATTTCTCCTGAACCCAAACTCATCTACCCAAAGATCGGCTTCTACCAGTTTCTTCATTCTTCTGTAAAGGATTTGTGTTTGTATTATGCAGCTGTAACTCATTAAACTGATAGTCTGGTAAGTTTCACACCTGTCAGAACCTGCTTTCTTTGGAATTGGAATTATTCTATTCTTCTTTAAGTCTAAGGGTATTTCGCCTGTGCCTGTCTCATACATCTTGCTCACCAGATGGTAGAGTTTTGTTATGGCTGGCTCTCCCAAGGCTATCAGTAGCTCTAACGGCATGTTGTCTACTCCCGGAGCCATGTTTCGACTTAGCTCTTCCAGTTCTTCGTCAAATTCTTCACGCAGTATCATATCTTCCTTTTCATCTTCATCTGTGTCCTCTTCCATTTCCATAATATTGCCCTCAAGTACAATGCCCTTGTATAGACCCTCTATATTCTCCTTCCAGCTTTCTGCTTTCCCTTCTTTGCTTAGGACTGGTTTTCCATCTGAGCTCTTAATAGTCATACAGAAGGGTCTCTTTTCTCCAAAGGTCTCTCTATTTTTTAAATTCATTCATTAGTAGGCCTAGATTTTTAGGTGTAAAATGTCACTAAAATGGTGCAGCATTTTGGGCAAAAAAAGTGCTAATTCCAAATGGGAAAATTTACAATGGAAAGTGTATGTAAGTCATTAAACCACAAACCTGCCAAAAGAATATGGTATTGCAGAGCCTCTGTTGTTCAGAATTACGATGCAATGTACCCTTGGATATGCATGCAAGAATGTACAAGTGCTGGTTGTAGACACATGGTTGATGACATATGAAGGTTTGGCTCTGGCCATTAGGTGTGCTCAGATAGCCTAATGGTAAATCCGGGTTCGAGTCCCGGTGTGGTACAAATTTTCATTGTCATTATTCGATCATACAACTGATGGTTGTCCATATTCACAACTACATTTACATTTAATGTCTTCCCAACACAACTCACTTAAACATTGAAAAATATAATGAAACACATCACTGGACAAACTGATATCTCTCAGTCACTCATGAGTAAAGGGTTCAAAGAAATAACAATAAACATTTTGATGTGTGTGAGCATTTTTCAACCTGCCATCACTCTGCAAATAGAGACAAACATTCTAAATTAATATCCATGAGAGATGTGCATTTAATTTTCAAGCAGTACTCAATATTCATGTTCACTGATATGAAGTGAATCTGTAACTAGACTAGGGCCATGTGTTACTTCACTATAGCAATGTTATTGCTCTTTACAAGACTTCATGAAGTGTAAAACTGATAAGAAACAGTGTTGTTTATCATTAGCAAAGTAAAAATTCTTATCAATGATAGAACACTTCCATCTGTTATAAATTGTATTTTTATGTCTATGAAGTTATACCACAATTTTTTTTAGTCTCCTGTACCCTAATCAAATTACAGGAAAATGTATGCTATGTGATGAATATATCACTATTCACAAAATGTTTGGTGACAAATCATCTCCAGCCAATATACATAAAAATAAATATACAATGGCAGAAAATTTACACCCATTAAACTGCATTTAAAAAAATTAAGTTCATCTGAACCATTCTAATAAACTTCACCACCAGTACTGACATACTGGGAGTACGTGCATTTCAGTTTATATTCAAGAAATGGCTGACTGCTTGTCTACAGTAAGACGTAGGTTGCAGCAGTCACACAAAGATGATGAGACTTTTACAGGACAGACTAGCATGGTGAGTTGCATCAAAACAGTCTTTTGATCTCAAGACCACAAAAAAAACTTTATGCTATTGGGTTTCTTGTCAAATGCTCATATTATGAAATGTAAGAGAATGACTTCTAAATCTGAACCTCTGTTGTTGATCAACTGATATTTCCAAAATATGGTTCGTGTCTATTCCCATACAGGGCTGGAGAAGGCTTTTGCTATCCTTCAACAAATGTGCACACACAATTTCATTTTTGCGCAGCTTCATTTTTATGCTCATGAAATAATTTTATAAAATTAGTGCAAACTAGAAATGAAATTGCATTTTTTATTCGTTAGCTTTAGAATGTCTCTAGAAATCCTGTTTTAGAAACTGATAGTGGGTAGCCACCTTCGGTTACAATCAAATTTTTTACAGAATTTATAATCAGAAGAGATCACAAACAGCACTGGGAAGAATGGCAGCAGTGGGAGGAACATACCTGACAGCAAAAGGCAAGCACGCTAGTGTGCGCCACTCGTGCGATGCCGGGTTGTAGCATTCCACTGATCTCAAGACAACCTTGTCATCCTCACCACCAACTGCAACAATCACCTGAAGCAAATATGTGACAATGTAGGGCAACAGCATGCCACTTCTTGAATATTCCACAGCAAAATTAGGTATGACAAAGATAGGAAGCAGAGGAAAATGTGATGGTAACACACACAGATTTCTCAGCATATTCATTCATTTACACATCATATTCCACGAGCGCAATTATGAGAAAAAAGCCTTTAGCTATGTGGACAGGGTCAAATCATTTACAAATATGCACAAGTAGCTACTTCTGGCAACTTCTGAAAAGTACACTAACAAAAAATTATGATTCGCCCTAACCCAGTTGCTATGACAATAAACTTCTTGATTAATTTATTACCACATATATACAACAGATTCTTATAAAAGAAGGTCATTTGTCTTTTGTACAACATTCTTCTTGTAAATGTCACAAAAATCATTTTATTTTATACATCTAGTTCTGTAGGATCAGTGATTCAGCTTCTCCATTAAGCAGATATTTCAAATCCGAGAAATACGAGAGCCTGAGTTGCATTCATTTACAATTGTAGTCCTTCTGGAGTACCAAAACTGCTTCTGCTGAACACATGTTACACCTCCATACCTGTACTGTGCCGGCACAAGAGCGGTGTCGTGTGCGAGGTGTCTGCAGCTCGGAGCGGCGGTCAGGTAAGAGATGGAACATTTTGGCTTCTTCGACCAGTGCTCTGCACTCTGGAGACTGCCGCACCACTGGCTGGCTTTCCACACAGTCATGTAGGAAGTAGGGGCTCAAGAGGGGTAGTCGAACGTGTTCCAGAACCTATAAGAGGAATAGCAAAAACCCACAGTCTTAGTGTCCACTGAACTTCAGTCTTACAGCTTATTATATCTAGGAAATAATAATTAATCACGTCGCACAATTATAGTTTGATTTAAGCAGTTGGCCTCCAATACTTACACAATCTACTTATCTAATCAACATTTTTCTGTAGCACCACATTTCAAAAGCTTTTATTCTCAACTTGTCTAAACTGTGTTTCATCCACAATTCACAAGGCTACACTCCAGAAAAATGCCACAAGTTATTTTACTGTCAAAATAGCAGAACTCATTTACCGCTTTTAGTGCCTTGTTCCTTAATTTAATTCCTCAGCATTGCCAGATTTAATTTAGCTACACTCCATTATCATTGTTTTGTTTTTGTTTACATTAATCTTATAACATCCTTTCAATACACTAACTACTCTGATCAACACCACTTACAAGTCCTTTGCTGTCTCTAACAGAATTACAGAGTAATCAGCAAGCCTCAAAAGTTTTATTTGTTCTCTCTGAGCTCTAATTCCCCTTCCAAATTTCTCCTTGATTCCCTGTACTGCTTTCTTAACATACAGATTGAACAGTATCAGGATAGGCTACAACCCTGTCTCACTCCCTTCTCAACTACCAGTTCACTTTCATGCCCCTTGACTCTTATCACAGCCATCTGATTTCTGCACAAGTTGTAAATTGCCTTTCACTCACAGTATTTTACTCCTGTTTCCTTCACAATTTCAAACAGCATCCTAGTCAACACTGTCAAAAGCTATAATTTAACATCCATTCTAAGGTAATCCATAGGGTCATAATTGCCTCTCATGTTCCACCATTTCCCTGGAATTCTAGCTGATCTTCCTCAAGGTGGCTTCTTCCAGTTTTTCCCTTCTTATCTACATAATTCATGCCAGTATTTTACAACCATTATCTGTTAAACTGATAGTTCAGTAATATTCACATCTGCTGTCTTTGGAATTAGAATTATTACATTCGTTTTTAAGTCTGCAGGGATTTCCATCTCATACATCTAATATACCAGGTGGAATAGTTTTGCCCACGGTTTTCTCTCACAGGGATACCAGCAGTTCTGAGGGAATGTTATCAACTCCAGGGGCCTTGTTTCAAGTTAGGTCTTTCAGTGCTCTGCCAAATTCTTCTCTTAATATTATATTTCCCATCTTATCTTCATTTACTTCATCTTCCATATCAATAAATCTGCCTTCAAGTTCATCTCCCCTGTATAGTCCCTCTATACATTCCTTTCACCTTTCCCCTGCTTTGCTTAGTAGTGATTTTCCATGTAAACTCTTCACATTCATACAGCTTTTTGCTTAAGCATTTTGCACTTCCTGTAAATCTTATTTTTTTGAATTTTGTATTTCCTTTCACCTGCCTCATTTTCTGCATTTTTATATTTTCTCCTTTCACCAATTAAATTCAATGTCTCCTGTGACATCCAAGGATTTCTACAGGCCTTGTCTTTTTACCTACTTGATCCTCTGCCACTTTCACTATTTCATCTCTCAAAGCTACCCATTCTTCTTGAACTGTATTCCTTTCCCCTCCTCTTGTCAATCGTTCCCTAATGCTCCCTCTCAAATGGTCAAAAACCTCTGGTTCTTTCAGTTTATCCAGGTCCCATCTCCTTAATTTGCTACCTCTCCACAATTTCTCAGTTTTATTCTTGTTTTAATAACCAATAAATTGTCAGAGACCACATCTGCCTTTGGAAATGCCTTAAAATTTAAAATCTGGTTCCGAAATCTTTATCTTACCATTATATAATAAATCTGAAACCTTCTGGTTCCTCCAGGTCTCTTCCATGTATAAAGTCTTCTTCAGGATGCTTAAACCAGTGATAAATTACGCTCTGTGCAAAATTCTACCAGGAGGCTTCCTCTTTCATTCCCCCCCCCCCCCCCCCCCCCTCAATTCCATATTCTCCTACCATTTTTCCTTCTCTTCCTCTTCCTACAACCAAATTCCAGTCCCCCCGTCACAATTACATTTTGCTCTCCCTTAACGATCTGAATAATTTCTTTTATCTCATCATACATTCTTTCAATCTCTTCATCATTAGTGAAGCTAGTTGGCATATAAACTTGTACTACTATTGTGGGTGCTGGTTTCATGTCTACCTCAGCTATGATAATGCATTTACTACGCTTCCTATAGTATCTTACCCACTTCCTTATTTTCTTATTCATTATTAGGCCAACCCCTGCATTACCTCTATATGATTTTGTATTTGTAACCTTGTATTCACCTGACCAGAAATCTTGTTCATCCTTTCACCAAACTTCACTAACCCTCACGATATGCAACTTATAGATTTTACTTTTTATTTTCTAACCTACCTAACCTATGGTTGGATGGGCAGAAGAGTCACACAAAAAGCTCAAATTCATGTATTATGAAGAGGACTGATTGCTACTTAGAACTGAGTTGCAGACAAGCACAATGAAAAGACTGCTGCACATTAATAGCTTTTGACCAAAGCCTTTTCCAGCAAAGGAAAAAAAAAAAAACTTCATGCACCCCATATTCAGACAAGCAAGCACATGTGGCATCTCTCTCTCTCTCTCTCTCTCTCTCTCTCTCTCTCTCTCTCTCTCTCTCACACACACACACACACACACACACACACAAAACTGCTACCACCAGCAGCTCTGACCAGAATGTGACTGTCACATAAATAACAGTCTGGAATGGGGCAGGGAAGGGGGAGAGATAGTAGGGTACAGATGGGAGGAGAGAAGAGTGCTGTCTAGTGAGGTGTGCAGGGACTAGAGACTACCAAGTGCAGTACTGGGAGGAGGTGGTGGTGTGTGTGTGTGGGGGGGGGGGGGGGGGGGGGGTGGAGAGGAGGGGAAAGGGGGGGGAGGGTGGGAGGTGGAGCAGGGAAGGACAAAGGACAGGTGGGTACACTGGCAGAGAGTGGCACACAAAGAGGGTGATGGAATATGAAAAGGGAGGAGCTGATTGGACAAAGGGCTGGAAATTGCTGCGTGGAGGGTGTGGGAAGAGTAAGTTGCTGTAGGACAAGGCCACGATAATTTCAGGAGTGGAGAATGTGTTTTAAGGATAGCTCCCATCTGCAGCATTTGGAAAAGCTGGTGGTGGAGGGGAGAATCCAGATGGCCCAGGTTTTGAAGTGACCATTGAAATCAAGCATGTTATATCCAGCTGTATATTGTGTCTTGCAATGGTTGCATCAGGGCTGGTACACAACATGGCTCCTTTCACAGGTGGCCCAGCCTTCAATGGGGGTAAGATAAGCCTGTGACAGAACTAGGATAGGAAATGCTGGGAGGGGGAGTGGATTGTGCAAGTTTTGCACCTGTGTCATCCACAGGGATACGATCCCTCTAGCAAGTGGTTGGGATTGGGGATAACATACGAATGGGCTAAGATGATGTGGAGGTTGGGTAGGTGACAGAACATCACATTAGAAGGTATTGGAAGGATCCTGGTGGGGTGTCCCTCATTTCAGGGCATCAGGATAGATAACCAAACCCCTGATGAAGGGTGTGGTTCAGCTGTTCCAGTCTGAGGTGGGGTTGGGTGACATAATGGGCTCCCTTTTGTAGCCAGCTCTTGGGGATAGTGGGAGGATGGTGGGAGGGTGGGGGGCAAAAATGGCATGGGAAGTCTGTTTGCAGACCAGGTCCAGGGCAGGGGACAGTGCCTGTCTGTGAAGGCTTCGGTGACCAGCATATTGGCAAAGATACACATCATCTCCGGGTCTGAGGAAGCCAACGTCTAGGTCGATGGCAAGCAGGGAACCTGGTGAAGTGGATGGGGGAGAGGATGTTGAGTCTGTGAAGAGATAAGAATAGGGTGTCTTGCCCCTGAGTGCAGATCATGAATATACCATCTATGAACCTGAATTAGAGCAGGGTTTGGGGAGGCTAGGAAGGTTTCCTCTAGATTGCCAACAAACAGGTAGAAAGGAGGGTGCCATGCGAATGCCCATGGCTGAGACTTTTTTGTGTATCTTCCATCCAAAGAAGAAGCATTTTTTTAAAGATATATGTAGTTAGGTGAATGAGGAATGAAGTAGTGGGTCTGGAGTCTGAAGAACATTGGAAAAGGTAGTATTCAACTGTGGCAAGACCATGGACATTGAAGGGTGTTGGCGTAAAGGGAAATGGTGTCAATAGTGACCAGTGGGAAACCAGGAGGTAAAGCGGTGGGGATGGTGGAGAGTCAGTTGGGATCTTAAGTTGGAGATGAGACTACATGTTGGAGGTGTTGGTCAATGAGGACCGAAATTCTTTCAGTGAGGACACAACACCCAACAACAATGGGGTGTCCAGGATTGTTGGGAGTGCGAGTTTTGGGGAGCATGTACAAGGTGGGTAGGAAGGGTGTTGTAAAGGTGAGGAGGGAAACTGATTCAGGGGAGAGGTTCTAGGAAGGGTCTAAGGCTTTAAGCACGGATTGGAGGTTATATTGGACCTATGGGATGGGATAACTCTGTTACAGTTTAAAGGTGGACAGGTCACACAACTGGCAGAGGGTTTCTGCCAGGTAGTCACTGTGATTCATCACAACAGTTGAGGGGCCTTTGTCTGCAGGGTGGATGATTATGTGAGGATCGGTTTTGAGACTTTATGGCTGTCCTTTCCTCTGCTCAAAGTTAGCGTTCTTAGGAAAGAACCTGGGTAATGATGATGAGGCCAAGTTGGAGATAAGGAAATCATGGAAGTTGACACTGGGGTGGTTAGGTGGGAGGAGGGGGAGGACCTCAGACCACAGTTGGATGGTACTATGAACTGGGATAGGCAGAATTCAATGTTGGAAATAGATTGGCTTGGGTTGGAGGGACTGGTGGCAAAGCAGTATTTCCATTTCAGGGTTCAGGAAGAGAGTAGGTCTTTGAAAAGTCCAATATGGTTAAATTTGGAAGTAGGGCTAAAGGTGGGGCCTTTGGATAAGACAAACTTCTGTGGGGTTGAGGATTTTGGTGGAAAGGTTCACAATAGTGTTAGGGGATTGTTTAGATTCCAGATTTGATGTGCTGGTAGAGAGTTTTGGGGGGATGTGGTAACTTGAAAAGATCCACTAAACAGAGTCTGGGTGCTATGAGGGATTGACGAGGAGGAACACACTGGGTAGGACAGGGGATGAATAGTTGTGCCCCAAGGCAGCAGCAGAATGTCAGCAGGTCCAATAACTTACAGAGATGGTGACTGACATACTCTTCCAGGTCCTGGAGAGTGAAGGATTCAATTTTGAAGATGTGACGTACATAGTACAGATTGCAGAGTAGAAGTATCTTGCAGAGGGAGAGATGGTTCCGAGATGCTTGTGCCACGAAAATGTGTTTTTGCAATGCCAGGTTTGAGAGGGACAGGGACTGGTAGAATCGAAAAAGGTGAAGGTCATTGTGAGAGGAGGGGTGGGATCTAGAGAAAGAAATTTTTATGGTTACGCCATTGGGAGAGATTGAATGGTTTAGGCACAGTATAACAACCAACCAGCCGTCCAACAGGATGGATGACCACTGCCAAACTGTGGCCAAGAGCGAAGTAGCCCACCTCGTGGCACAACATGCAGCTGAAGATAACATGCTTGATTTCAATGGCTGCTTCACAACTGTCTATTCTTTTCCGAATATTGTTGATCTTCCAACCAGGAGTTTCTATCATTTGAAATTCATGTGTGGCATAGATTTTCTAGGCACATCAAAAATCTCTTCTTAGTTTTAATTAAAAATGGAGGTACACGCTTTCCTGATACATGTGAAATTTTCACTTCTGAGAATGCTACTTGTGAACTGGCAGGCACCACCCTCTGCATGATGGAAGCGGCAGCACAGTGGGGGACAGTAACGGCAGTAGTCCAGCCTGAGAGATGTCAAATGCCAACTACTCTGATTCAAACTATTCCTTTTGTATATAAATCAAGTCAAGTTTTCTGTAACTCAAGACGACAAATGTTTACTGATACATGATGTAAAACAAATATTCATAGCCAAAGTTGCTTTCATATACTGGGGCATTGGCATCTGACTGAGGTAAGCCAGAACAAGTACTGAAACGGGAAGACGACCAGCAAGAGCAAGTTCCCAATCGCCACACTTTGAGCCACTTCTCTGATTAATTTCCAATCCTCTAATATGCCTCACAATATGATAGAATCTGACACTGATCCATCTATTGTAGGGCGATGTTAGCGTGGCAGCACCTTGGTGCTATTCAAGAAGAGCAGGCAGTAAGGGCACTGGAATTCACTCTCTCTGTTCATCTCATGCACCCACACTTCATAACAGATCGGAGGACGGCAATGTCAAACCAATTCTACTAGGACCTTGTCCAGGAGAGCAGTATTGGAGTCCCATATTTGTCTACAACAGCCATTCCCCATGAAGTATGACATATTTACTTAAAAGGTATGCCTGGTACATCCCGCACCTACTCTTGTGATGTTAAACAATGTTCCAAAATACTGATCGTATGAGTACATATGAATAACAATTAAGGGGAGCAGCAGCCATCTGTGTGGCCAACGTAGTTACACACACACACACACACACACACACACACACACACACACACACACACACACACACAACTCACTCTACCAGTAACCAGTGCTTATGATGAAAATGGTTGTTATGGGCGAAAAATCCCTACAACACCGTTTGCGACAGATTAACACCAATGTGGAAAGCAGTTACATGTATTTTTTGGCCTACCGTATTTACTCGAATCTAAGCCACACTCGAATCTAAGCCGCACCTGAAAAATTAGACTCGAAATCAAGGAAAAAAAAAATTTTCCCGAATTTAAGCCGCATCTGAAATTTGAGACTTGAAATTCAAGGGGAGAGAAAAGTTTTAGGTCGCACCTCCAAATCGAAACAAAGTTGGTCCATTGTAATATGAGATACAATTTAGATCAAAAGAATGACGATACAACTACAGTAGTTTGGTTCGAGTCTTAAGCTCAGCAGTTAAGCTTTGCCAGGTAGCCATTGCTATGCATCAGGCGCTCCGTCCGTATTTATGCGGGTACCCTTCCTTTTTCACGTGCTTCGTCTGGTTTGAATTGATTGCTTATTTTTCTTTGATCTGATAACGCCGTTCTCTTTGTTACAGTTGTTTACGTCTCTCTAAGCTGAAAATGCATTACTGTATTGTGTCATGCATTGTTTGTCGCATTCTGATGAGTGTTTACGGCCTTTCGCCGCTCGCGGCATGGCTTGCTTTTGTGCATGCTACCATCGCTTAAAAAAAAAACTGCTATTTGTTATTACTTACACTGCTGCTTTCTTTGATAATGATCAACAAGAACCAAATAATAGATTGTGTATGATAGATGATGTTCTGAATGAGAGTTTAGTAAAAAATTTTCTCCATTTGAAAATCTTTGCAGACACCTCTTTAGTACATTACATTCTGCACAGAAATAAGAGTCATCCTAGATTTAAAAATCTAGTCAATTGCCGTGCTTCATTTCTAACTGTATCACCATTAGGCATAAGAATAATATGAATATAAACATGACATGATATGTATATTCTTCCGCGTTTGCTGTTGTCTCACTCTAGTTTCATAATTTATTAGGCAGACAGGATTTAAATGAGATAGCAGCAAATACGAAAGAATACATGGCAAAATGTTTATATTCATATTATTCTTATGGTGAAGAGAATACTGCATGTGATTCACAATTCATAAAAGTTCATATTAGCAACCATCTCTTCTCACAGGTAGGAAAAAATTCAGAACGTCGAGTTGGCCATATTGACAAACATCCCAAACAGTCTTGCCAGTCGGATTTTCGTAGTACACTGAAATGCTGCTAGCCAGCTACATTCGAAGATGAACAATATGGAATTTGTATTTACTTCGTTGGATTATGTATGAAAATGCAGTGGTCAAAACTCGGGGCAGAGAAAAAAAGCTCATCTTCCAATTTATTTATTTATTTATTTTTTTTTTTTAATTTATTTACTGACGCAGAGGTTTTGGCGCCAGTATTTATCTTTGTGCCTGCAAAGCATGCCTGTGTAGCGCTACATATATTCGACTGCAGAAGTTAGTTGTGGCGGCACCTACCAACATTTTTCAGAACTTCCGCTTACTTTGCACTCGATTCTAAGCCGCAGGTGGTTTTTTAGATTACAAAAACCGGAAAAACAGTGCGGCTTAGATTCGAGTAAATACGGTATAATCTTTATACAATGTAAATTTAGTTCTAGATTACATTTGCTACTGTTGTAGCAGTCCTCTTTTGTTTTCAAAGAGAGAGAAATTCTGTTCATACAAGTTCAATTAAGACACTCACACGGTCTTTGTATCAAGTTGTCATATTCTATCTCTGTTTTACTCAAAATCACTTGATTAGCACAGCAGAGAAGCTTAACTTTCCATTCTGTGGAAGCATACCATATCCTGGGTAACGTGGGTGAAGGGCGACAGGTAGATTCCATATTTCTAGATTTCTGGAAAGCATCTGACATGGTGCCCCACTGCTGACTTAATGAAAATCTGAGCATACAGAATTGGTTCCCAAGTACTCTAGTGGCTCAAAGACTTATTATGTAATAGAACACAATACATTGTCCTAAATGGCAAGTGTACATCAAAACAAGGGTATTGTCACAAGTGCCCCAGCAAAGTGTGACAGGACTGCTCTTTTTTTCTATGTACATAATCACTTTGATGGGTAGGGCGAGTAACAACCAGCAATTGATTGCTGATGATGCTGTAGTATACAGGAAAGTATCATCATTGAGTGATTATAGGATAATGGATGAAAGATTTATAATTGGTGTGATGAATGGCAGCTTGCTCTAAATGTAGAAAGATACCAGTTAATACAGATGAGTAGGGAAAATAACCCTGTAATGTTGGAATACAATATTAGTGGTATACTGCTCGACAGTCTGATCAGTTAGATATCCACCCACGATGTTGCAAAGCACAATCAAATGGAATGGGCATGCAAGGACAGGAGTAGGGAAGGCAAATGGTTGGCTTCAGTTTATTGGGAGATTGTTAGGATTTCTAGCTCATCTGTAAAGAATACCACATAAAGAATACACCCGAAACCCCTAGTTGAGTACTGCTTGAGTGTTTAGAATCCACACCATGTCAGATTAATGAAATATGTTGAAGCAATTAAGAGGCATGCCACTAGATTTGTTACTGGTGGGTTCAATCGACAAGCAAGTGTTACGAGTGTTACACAGATGCTTCATGACTTCAAATGAAAATCCCTGGAGGGAAGATGATGATCTTTTTGTGAAACACTATTGAGAATTTTTGGAGAACAGATATTTGCAGCTAACTGCAGAATAACTCTACTACCACCAACATAAGAGAAATTTGGGCTTGTATGATGTTTTCTCTCACCCAGTTTGCAAGTGGAAAAGGAAAGGAGATGACTAGTAGTGGTACAGGGTACCCTCTGCCATGAACTATACGGAGGCTTGCGGAGTATGTATGTACATATGTAGATGTGAATGTGACTGAATATTTTAGTTTCTTCAACAACATTCATGTATTATTGGATGCATTTTCTTATGTAGGTACAGAATCACCTTCGGTTTCGTGCAACAGGCAGAGACAGAGTGGGGATATAAATTTTAGACAATTCATGCAATTACACAGCCATGTTAAAAGGAACCTGTAAATGGGCATTTACCTTACTTTCTGCAGAGAATCTCAATGTAAATGCATGCGTTTATTTTTAACTACTTCAACACGAAACATTCGAAGAGAGGGACAGTAGCTGCTAACATGGCATAAACTGTGAAATTCACAAAGAGACAGACGAACAGGTTATGATTTACCTTCATGAGGCATGGCTCCTAGTATAGGGAATAGAAAAAACACAAATCCATAACAATATTCAAACTTCAGAACCACAGGGTCTCCTTTGGGCAGCATACTGCCACATAACCAGTGTTTGTGTCACCCCATGCAGTATCTCCAGCTCTGGAGGTATGCAGTGCCTGAGCCAGGCAATGTCCGACACAGTGTTCATGCAAGTACTATTTACTAATTGGTAGCAAGCTATTTACAACATGAAAGTGGAGTGTACCTTGCATGGCAGTCCAGGGCGACACTAGCTGGCTCTGCACACTGCAGGTCACTGGTGCAGATAACTCAACTGATGCTGTATATGGGAGGAAGACTAAAACAGAGGGGGGGATCAGCTGGAGGAGTCCCGCAAATTGCTGACATTTGTATTATGAACATTAGTCTGTTGTCCAAGACGTAGCTCTCTACCAAACATTTCATATTCCAGTCCTGGAGATATCACTGGATGCTTTAATGACATGGAAAGCCATTACAGATTCAAACAAGCTCAGCAAGCAGAACTGTTTGTATTAGATTTAGAAATTTAGAGTGTTTATTTTTCCTTCTTCCATGAGACCATTCTATATCTTTTGAACAATATTGATATTAAAATTAAGTTCACCAGAGGAAAAGAGAAAGAAGGTCAAATATGGGGTTTTGATGTACTGGTACCTAAAAAATGTGATGGAACTTCAGGACATAATGTTTACAGAAAGACCACTCATAAAGAGAGATACCTTCACAGAAATTCCAATTACCATCCCAAGCAGAGAACAGGAGTGACCAAAACAATGATGGACTGGACTAAATGAATCTGTGAACCACAGTACTTTGAAGATGAGCTCAATCACTTACGAACAGCATTCCGAAAAAATGAAAACTCTGGCAGAGATAAATAAGGCACTACATCCTAAAGGGTCTAGAGCTTCTAACAAAAAGGAACCAACTAAAAAGAAAAGTTTTCTTCAATTTGTAAAAACTGTCACAAATAGCATCAGCAAAGCATCGAGAAAACGCAGTACTGATACAATGCTTAAACCAGTAAGAAAGGTCCACAAACATTTGAACACTGCAAAGGACCTAAATCCGTTGCTTGCCACATTAGTAGTATACAGAGTCCTTTGAACTTGCAGCCAAATGTACAGAGGGAATACACAAAGAAGTGTTAACACCTGCCTTTAGAAACACGAGAGCAATAGCTGCTTGGGCAAGATGGATAAATCAGCAGTAGCAGATCATGCACTAGCATGGAAAACTGTCAAATTCGTAAAATGTGATTTGAGACTTTCTCGGCGTATTCCATTCGTGAAATCTTCTCGGGTGATCAGCCGAGTAAAGGCGTCGTCTTCTCGCAACGTTTCGAAGGGTTTCGTACCCATCATCTTCAAGCTGATGGGTACGAAACCCTTCGAAACGTTGCGAGAAGACGACGCCTTTACTCGGCTGATCACCCGAGAAGATTTCACGAATGTCAAATTCGTTTCTCTCACACATTGGTTTCAGCAAGATATAATAATGAAAACGCTAAGATGTACAGAGAGGCCACAGAAACACGACCTTTAAAAAAAATTTCAACAGCAAAGGAGGACGACTGAAATTAGACTAGTTGTGGGCCTTGGTGCTAAAGAAAACAAACAGCACCGACTACCCCACAACAAGCTCCAAAGTACATGTCAGGGCAACTCTGTGATCTTAGGCAGCAGTCGATATCACAAACTGACCGTTGTGTGTATATTTACAGCTTGGCCTGGTGAGCTTCGCTTTCTGAGTTGTTAAAGCCTCTGATGATGCCTCCGGCATTGGAGGATGAAACATTAGGCATAGAGCTATGCCTTGGACCATGGCCAAATGCTCATAATACTGGGTGGTTATATTTAAACTGACAGTATTAAGAGTGCTGCAGTGTGGGGAACTGAAACATCGTTGTTATGTCCATTAATCGGTGCGCTCAAGGAGTATCCTGGGAGGGGAAAAAAAAGGTTCTACTTCCTGCCACCAGGTGAGGATATAGCACTGTATGCAGACAGGCGGTGTGGGTGCAGTAAAAGGGGAGGAACAATCACACACTTGATAACGGTGGTTCCGGCATTTTTTGGTCACAAGTTACAACATGTATTCAATACGTGTCTCCTGACTAAGCAACATGGTGTGCCCATAACACGGCACTGTCGACAGTTGCTCACAGCATATCCACTGTCATCAGAGTGACATGTCATCGTACAGTAGCCTTCAGATCAAGAAGAGGTGGGATACATCCCTGATAAGACACAATCTTTCAGGTACCCCCCCCCCCCCCCCACAACCACAATTTGGGTCACAGGATCTGGAAGGTCACACATCTTGAAATTGCCTAGATATGACAATCATTACAAAAGCTTTCTAGAAGCAAATCTTTCACCTCGCAAGCGACGTGTGGTGTCACCCGATCTTGCATGAAAATAGTGGTGTGGACACAGTTGCATTCTTGCAAAGCTGGAATTGTATGCTGCACAAGAAAGTCCTTATATCGTGCAAATATCACTGTACATCTAACAGGCCAATGACGTGTCATCCCCGAGAATGAGGGAGCTTGTGAAAACATACCACACATTCACATAAGCTGAGTGCAGTGGATGTTCCTGCACAACATGTGGGAGAGTGGAACCCCTTTCACAGCCCCTACCAGAGTAAAATGTGACTCTCCTTCCCAAAGAATATTCTTCAGCCACATGTTCTCCATTTACATGCATGTCAAAAATTAAGGGCAAAGTCACAGCATGACAGTCTATTTGGGGCTTCATTTAGTGCACATTTTGAATCTTGTGTAGAGATGACAGTGTAAAATGCGCCACAATATCTTTTGAACTGTTAACTGGGAAAGACAGAATTCTCGTGACATCTCTAGCACTGACTGCAGGATTTCAAACGTTTGCTGCTCAGTGGCTGTAGCTACAGCAGCTTCATCAATAACTGCCATGGAAAATGAGCTAAAGTTCTTCCCTGCTGCACCACCTCATTCACCTGTTTCTTCAACTTTCTTCTTCATATTCTGTTGTTCATTTATTGACATGGGACTTGTCCACAGCTATTTCTGTTGGCAATATTCCTGCAATTCAGTGCCAATATTGCTCCTATTCTGACTGCTATTGCTGGCATTTTGATAAAAACTTTACCAGCAGTGCACTGCCTTCTCAATAGCTACTCCATTTCATACAAAAAAACCTCAACCTTCTGAACCCTTTACACCAATAGTCACTTCACAAAAGAAGTCAAGTGACGAACAGCATATCGACATCAAAACAGGAAACATTTTACATTTTGACTGCTTACAGCATCATATTTTCACCTGGTGGCAGAAACTGAAGGCTACTCCAAGTGCACTGATTAATAAACACACCCATGATGCTTCAGCATCCTGAGATGCACACAGCGCGCACTGCACTACCCGGTACACGTATTGCAAATACCTGCCGTGAAAGGCTGCCTCCTACTGTAAATTGTCAGCACTGATATTTGAGGAAAGAATATTTAATTTTATTGTAGTTGTAAGTCATTTGACAACATGTAGTTTATTAGATGATGTGATAGTAAATGTATATAGCCTAACAATGACAACTGATGTCTGCAACATTAAACTATTTAAATACAATACTGTTGTAATGGGACAAAACTATAGAAGAATTTTGCACAGAAGTCTGAGCATAGAACTGCAAGGAGGCCACAGTCAGACAGCAGGTGCTGGATGGTGAACTGCGTTATAAGCTCCCATATCATCATACCAACTGTGCTGAAACTGGGTCAAAAGTCACAGACATCAGCTGCAGCTGGCCATCACCTGTGCTTGATCAGCATCCTTCAGCAGCAGCATGACTTCCATGACACTGTTGTAGGTACCAGTGTCTTGGGACCAGCTTTTGAGAAGCCAATCCGGCTCAACTGACTTACGCATCCTCAATGGGCAGACCACGGGCTGTTCCAGATGGTTCACAGTGGTGGTGGTGGTTAGTGTTTACCGTCCCGTCGACAGCGAGGTCATTAGAGACGGAGCGCAAGCTCGGGTTAGGGAAGGATTGGGAAGGAAATCGGCCGTGCCCTTTCAAAGGAACCATCCCGGCATTTGCCTGAAACGATTGAGGGAAATCACGGAAAACCTAAATCAGGATAGCCGGAGACGGGATTGAACCGTCGTCCTCCCGAATGCGAGTCCAGTGTGCTAACCACTGCGCCACCTCGCTCGGTGGGTTCACAGTGGCCCACAAATGCAGCCCTTCTGCAAATTCAGTGCTGAGCGCCAGCATTTAAACGTCAGCCCAGGTGACTACGTCACATTCAGCACGGCAGGACCACGCATGACACTTGCCATACGTTGGCTGGGAGTCTCCATAGTGAACTCTGCCACCACCAGATTGTGAAAAAAGAATCTATGCCTGTCTACTCAGCCCTGATACCAACACCGGACCAGCCACCAGCCTTGCTCTTCAGTGTCGATCCACACTTTGAATCCAGGCAATGCCATCTCCATGCCACTGGGAATGCTGCAGCCAGCCGTTGAAACAGAAGACAGCTGCCTGGCCTCACTCCATGCCACAACCACACTGTGGCTCAAGCAATGAATGACTGTACTAGATGGATGGGATAATTAAAGATTTTTTTTTCATTTTCATGGATGAATTAAGTTGATTAATTGAATAAAGGACTGTGTATATGTTCTCTACTGGACAGATTGCCACTTCTCCACGACCCTCCCGTCTCCCAAAACATCTACAGATGTTACCATATCCACAGGAAGACTAACACCTCCTAACACGCAATAACTGCTTGTGTTTCACTCTGGTTTTTCAGCAGCTGTTCCTTGGTCCACTACACTGCCAAATGAAAAGTGATGATCAATTTCAAATATTCCACCAAACAATGAAAACAAATACGATGGAATAAGGACAAATTATGAAAAGGATAGAATGCTACTCGCCACCAAGTGGAGAAGTTGAGTTCGCAGACAGGTGCAACAACAAGACTGCTGAGCCAGTAGCTTTAGGCCAAAAGGCTTTAGTAGTAGTAGTAGTAGTAGTAGACGAAGAAGAAGAAGAAAATAAAAAAACCACAAAAACTACTGTATCTGGCTGCCAAGGCCAGATTGCAAACACCTGTGCAGGATGGAAGAAGCAATCCTGGTGGTGGAGGTAAGTCTTTTTTACTTATCTCCTTTTCCACTCCCCCCCCCCCCCCCCTCTTCCCTCTGCCATCCATATAACCTCCCAACTGCATCTAGCTGCCCCACCCTCTTACCACCTCGTACCTGTATGTTTCCACAAGCAACACTTACTGTCCCCCACCCTTCTCTTGCTATCCCTCCCCATCCGCCTAACACCCAGATTGCTTCTTCCATTATGTACAGTTGCTCCCAGTCTGGCCTCAGCAGCCATCTCAGTGTGTGTGTGGTGATTAATTCAGAAGAAGACCTTCTGCCCAAAAGTTTACTTGTGCAGCAGTCCTTTTGTTGTGTGTCTGCAAGTCAACATCTCCACCATATGGTGAATAGCCAGTAAGCATCAATGTCTATACAGATACCATTCCTTTACTTCAACATACATCGTAGAAGACACATGCAATGTAATATGCTCAGCTTAACACTGACATCTTTAGTGATTAAGCTGTGTGTGTGTGTGTGTGTGTGTGTGTGTGTGTGTGTGTGTGTGTGTCAAATGCTTACTAAAAAACAAGTGCCATTTAAAACAAATTACATGTCCATCTAATGTGTCCATATTAGAGTTTACCATTGTTTATATTTTGTGACCGCTTATCAAAGATAGGGTGTTTCGGGCACAGGGACTTTTAGACACACATTTAACGTGTTGTGCAGTGTATGCAGCGCACAGACATCTAATCAATCTTTAACAGAGAAATGTTTTGTAACAGGAGTTAATCAAAATGTAAGAAATTTATCATTGAAATTAGAAATGGAGCTGTTAATACAGTAAAATTTGAGAAGTAATATAGTACTGTGTGGGGTAATATTCATCAATAAACAGCTGTCAACTTTTCCTTGAAATACACACTTTCTAGGGTGCAGTACAGAGAACGCTGGTGGAGCAGCAATTACAACATTCTCGTGAACAATATTTGCTAGCAATTGAACCAAATCATTTTGAATCCAGTGTCCAGTCCCGCTGATGGATTACATAGTAATACATACGTTAAAACTGATGGTCATCACTGTCAACAGTTGGTATGACCTTTAGTTGTTGCTATAAAGTGCAAGCTGTTTATATCAATAAGAAGCTAAATATTCATTTTTGACCATTAGTCTCTTACCTCAAAGCACTCTATTTAGGATCCTCTAATCTAGATAATTTTGACTCTACAGGTTTGGGACATACTGTATATGGTAATAAGGGCCAATAATAATTTAGTGTTCTAGCAGACATGCTGAAACAGGACAGAACAATTTGTTTTATCCTTGGATCACTTGGCAAACAGAACAGCTTTGTAAGCACTAAGACTGCTGGCGGAGTATTTTGCTGTACCACTGCCACATACCATATGTATGTTCTGCAGCAGGCCAAGCTCCGTCCCAAACGGTGTTACAAACAGATGCATTACTTCCGCCACAACCACCGTATTCCGTCCTGCATAAAGTATTGAGAAGAGGTGAACATACAATGCAGATAGAAAGCAACGGAAAACAGCAAATTGTCTCACTACTTAACATGTTTATGTACAGGACACTGGAAAAGAGAATCTAAGTGATAGAGATGTGGTGTTATGGAAGGGTATTCAAAATTAGGTGGGCTGATAAGAAATGAGGTGGTTCTCTGCAGATCGACAAGAGGAGGAACGTGTCAATAACATTGACAAGAAGCGATGGAGTAATGAGACATGCCTTGCATCAAGGTATAAGTTCCACAGTTAACAAGGGAGTTGCAGATGGTAACAGAGACTGGAATATTTCCAAAAAATAAATGAGGGCACTGGATGTAAGTGCTTCTCTGAAATGAGGAATTTGGCACAGGAGAGGAAAACTCACATATTACATTTAACAAAAGGTGGGTGTGGGTGCGAGTGTGAGTGGGTGGGTGGGCACGCATACTCGTGTCTAATAAATCATCATAGAACCAAACGGAGTTGCATTCCTAATACTGTACAGCACAAGTTGCGAGACAGATCTTTAACTGCAGTATCTACCAATTGCCAATAAAAGCCATTACAGCTTTGTGAAGACCCAAAGCATATTACAAATGTTGTGTAAAAGTAAATAGTACAAGTTTCATGGATCACACGCAAGTGCTATGTACCAGAGTTATTTGTTTTGCAAACAGAATTATATAATTTCTGGATAAATATTTCAGAGCATTACAGACCTTATGAAACTCCTGCCTCCTGAGCTCTGGACTATGGTTGAACCACCGCATGATCGCCTGGAACACAGTGTCTTCTCCCTCCACTTCAAGGTTGTCACTGCTCACAAATTCCACCAGTTTTGCTGCAGAGAGGTTTAGAAATTCTTCACTACGACTGACCTCACGAAAATTTCTGTCAGGAAGAACATATTAAATTATTACTACAGTATTCACATTTTCTTGAAGCCTTAACACCAAACTCGACACAATGTTTTACCATGAAGCCCAGGAAAGTCAAATATTCATTCTACAGAAGTAAAAACATTCAGACAACTTTCCTCAAATATAGCTGTGGTGTTACACTCAGAATTAATCATACACTCTTTAGTGTGCATCAAACCTATCTAACATCCATGTTTACACTCAAACTGTGATTACCTTTAACTTTATATCAAGTAATGCTGTCCTCGATCCAGAGGTTGGTTTGAACATTACGGTCCTTTGCTAGGCATGGTCCTTTTGGAGGAGGTGGTATACTTTTGTCTTCAGCTGAACTTTGAATTGGCTGACACAGCCCATTCTAAGTGCACATACTGTTCAGCACGGATTCTAAACCCTGATGCTATTTAGCCTTTATCACATTAACAAATTGCTGCCACAGGTGAATGACATAAGCCAGGAAAAGTACTAGGATTGACTAAGGATCAAATCTCTCTATGTTTAGTCCAACACTTAAGTAGTTAACCTTTGTCATATACCTTAAAGACAAGTGATTAAAATATGAAGCTAACATGAAAGGTTAATTGAAATCCTCACAAAGATAACCATGTTGATGGATAAAACCCACTGACAAACTTTCATTGTCCAATTTGGAAGGATGGGCTTAATGAATAAAGGGACAATGTGGCAATCTGCAGGACAGCTTAGCATATTGGACCTTTTTCTGCAGGCCCCTGGTGGAAAGATACAAGCTGGAGACAAAGATAACATGTAGTTGCTCTGCCTATACACCTGTAGGAAAGGATGAGTTCACCTTGTACCCAGTCAGTGCTACCTATTTCTCTTCTGTACCAGTACGATCATGATGTACAACGAAGTATTGCTGCAAACGATTTCCTCCACTAGGAAGAGATTTTGGACCTATGATTAAACACAGGAAAGTATGATACAGAAAGGAATGTAAGATCAACAAAGGGCTGAAAAGTTTACTTAGTACTAGAGCCAAGCACCGGGAGGGAAGAACAGAGCCAATCATTAACAAATGAAGTCTCCCACGCCACAATACCGAACTCCACTGTCAACTCCCCACAGCTCACCATTCAGGTCGGGCATGATCTGAACATGCTACTAACAGGTAAGAAATTGTTTTGCAGTCATGCCCCTTATAGGTCACAATTTCCACGCTCAATGATACCCTAAGATGGCATAAGGGATCCCTCTCATAAAACAGTGGCACAAGTACTTTTTCAAACAATATTCATACTGATAAGTTATAGCTCGTACCCCATTTTAATGAGATCAAGTAATCTACCATTCTTAAAAGTCCAACTAAGTAGACAGTATCAAGCATTTTTCAGGAATGATTATTCATGTGAAATAAATGAATGTTTACTTAGAATACCAACGTTCACAATATTCCTCCCCTCCTCATACCACCTCTTTTGGCTTTCCTGAGTAATAGGGGACATGACTGTTGTTACAATCTTTTGCCAGTGCCTTGATAGTCAAGAAGAGTAAGCAGAGATTAGTATCAACACTGTTCAGTTTTCTGTTATGCAGCATTCCCCGTACAGATACACAAAATTTTGCATAGATCTGTGAGCCGGTGAGTACACTGCAAGTGTAGTACATCGAGATAATATATGATACTTGGCACAGAGATTAAAACTTACCACCTGATTATGACATGATTTCACTGTGATTTGCAGAATATTTATGTAGAGGTAGACTTGCACACAGGCTCTTACTTTTCCCATGAAACTAACTAGGGGTCATACCAATTTCATCGTACAACTAAAAAGCTTCAGTCTCCTAGTAACTCTTTCCTACTTCCCAACTTCTATTTTTAAATGTTGAGTCTTTTACCAACACAGCACAATTATTTTTTCATTAGAAACAGACAAAAAGGAAGAGAACAACTGAGCCCTAGATGCTGAATCTATGACACTGACAATTACTTCTCTTCTTATTAAGAAACAAGACAAGGAATACCATCCCATGGAAGGTATGCCACAGGCAAAATTCAACTGATGGAAATTTTGTAAAACAAACAAACACACACACACACACACACACACACACACACACACACACACACACACACACAGAGATCACAGTCTCTGGCTGCCAAGGCCACACAGAGTCAGCATCTCTGCCATATAACAAAGATGATGTGACTTACCATACGAAAGCGCTGGCAGGTCGATAGAAACACAACAGACAGACACATACATACACACAGAATTCAAGCTTTCGCAACAAACTGTTGCCTCATCAGGAAAGAGGGAAGGAGAGGGAAAGACGAAAGGAAGTGGGTTTTAAGGGAGAGGGTAAGGAGTCATTCCAATCCCGGGAGCCGAAAGACTTACCTTAGGGGGAAAAAAAGACGGGTATACACTCGCGCGCGCGCACACACACACACATCCATCCACACATATACAGACACAAGCAGACATATTTAAAGACAAAGAGTTTGGGCAGAGATGTCAGTCGAGGCGGAAGTGCAGAGGCAAAGATGATGTTGAATGACAGCCATTCCACATCAAACGGTCCCTTCCCTACAGCCTAGGTCTTCGTGGCAAATGAATCTGCTCCAGTCCGGAATCCCTGAACCATTACACCAACAACCTGACAACAGCTTTCGCGTCCCGCAACTACCCTCCCGACCTGGTACAGAAGCAAATAACCAGAGCCACTTCCTCATCCCCTCAAACCCAGAATCCCCCACAGAAGAACCACAAAAGTGCCCCACTTGTGACAGGATACTTTCGGGGACTGGACCAGACTCTGAATGTGGCTCTCCAGCAGGGATACGACTTCCTCAAATCCTGCCCTGAAATGAGATCCATCCTTCATGAAATCCTCCCCACTCCACCAAGAGTGTCTTTTCGCTGTCCACCTAACCTTCGTAACCTGTTAGTTCATCCCTATGAAATCCCCAAACCACCTTCCCTACCCTCTGGCTCCTATCCTTGTAACCGCCCCCGGTGTAAAACCTGTCCCATGCACCCTCCCACCACCACCTACTCCAGTCCTGTAACCGGGAAGGTGTACACGATCAAAGGCAGAGCCACATGTGAAAGCACCCACGTGATTTACCAACTGACCTGCCTACACTGTGATGCATTCTATGTGGGAATGACCAGCAACAAACTGTCCATTCGCATGAATGGACACAGGCAGACAGTGTTTGTTGGTAATGAGGATCACCCTGTGGCTAAACATGCCTTGGTGCACGGCCAGCACATCTTGGCACAGTGTTACACCATCCGGGTTATCTGGATACTTCCCACCAACACCAACCCATCCGAACTCCGGAGATGGGAACTTGCTCTTCAATATATCCTCTCTTCCCGTTAGCCACCAGGCCTCAATCTCCGCTAATTTCAAGTTGCCGCCACTCATACCTCACCTGTCATTCAACATCATCTTTGCCTCTGCACTTCCGCCTCGACTGACATCTCTGCCCAAACTCTTTGTCTTTAAATATGTCTGCTTGTGTCTGTATATGTGTGGATGGATATGTGTGGATGGATATGTGTGGATGGATATGTGTGGATGGATATGTGTGGATGGATATGTGTGGATGGATATGTGTGGATGGATATGTGTGGATGGATATGTGTGGATGGATATGTGTGGATGGATATGTGTGGATGGATATGTGTGGATGGATATGTGTGGATGGATATGTGTGGATGGATATGTGTGGATGGATATGTGTGGATGGATATGTGTGGATGGATATGTGTGGATGGATATGTGTGGATGGATATGTGTGGATGGATATGTGTGGATGGATATGTGTGGATGGATATGTGTGGATGGATATGTGTGGATGGATATGTGTGTGTGTTCGCGCGAGTGTATACCCGTCCTTTTTTCCCCCTAAGGTAAGTCTTTCCGCTCCCGGGATTGGAATGGCTCCTTACCCTCTCCCTTAAAACCGACATCCTTTCGCCTTTCCCTCTCCTTCCCTCTTTCCTGAAGGGGCTACAGTTTGTTGCGAAAGCTTGAATTTTGTGTGTATGTATGCGTTTGTTTGTGTGTCTATCGACCTGCCAGCGCTTTCGTTTGGTAAGTCACATCATCTTTGTTTATCTGTACAAAAAGTTATTGAACTCTTTTGCTGCTATGTGTGAGACCATCTGTCAACCAAATTGTGCCACTGGTGCTAAAGTTGAGATAACTTGTCAGTGGATCATATCAATTAGTTCCGCTAGAATAACTTGGTGTATTCTTGCACAGACAATGCAGCAGGAAAAGGAACAATGGTAATGGTGGGGGATGTCACTGAGAACAGCCACCACACAGTAGGGGGGCCCAGGTTGCAGCTGAAGCCTATGCATAAACTCATCTCTCATAACTTAAGCTATAGCTAGAGAGTCTGTAAACGACTACATTAACAGGATATGTCTGTACAACCTATTATTCAATCAATATAGATGTTTCAACTACCTTGTTTCTCACCAGAGTAAAAAAAAAAAATCACATACACAAAGGCTCAACCAAAGCAAAACTAGCCCAATTATGGGCACCCAGAAAGAAATCTCAAAAAGTAGCATAGCAAACAACATCCTTTATTATGACACTCACAATGTAAAATGAAGAACATGTCGCATAGAAACTGTGTGTCAATCCCTTGAAAACCTGTTCATCAATATTAACTAAATATATAAAATTTTCTTCTCCTTTCTCAGTCTCCTTCCTAAAGTACCGAATCCATGAGAAGTACTTTTAGCTATGCCTCCCCCCCCCCCCCAAATTCTTAGTTCTCTTTATTGTATGGTTATAATAGCTAACGGTTCCTGCAACTCTCTCAAGCACACTTGTTTCTTTGTTTGTCTCTGCCAACAAAAATTTAATGACAATACATACAATCACTCATACCTGACTATGAAGAACTTATCCTTTTCATTCCATACGTTAAGTCTCCCCTGACCTGGACGACTTTCCCAAGATATACCCCTTTTGCTAGACCTTTACAGTCCTTTTCCTTCACCCTTCTTCCTTCCCCTTCAACTCTTCTGCCCGAAGGAGCCACTGGCTCCAAAAGCTTGCCAAAACAACAGTCTTTAGGGTGTGTTCTTCTGCCACTTCGTGAGTAGATTTTTTTACCCAATTAAATTATTTTTTTGCACCTATGATGCACAAAGACAGCAGCATCATGCTCCACAGTCAAGAGATGGCAATGAGAATGCTCTAAGTGCTCCGGTTGGCAGGCACATGAGCTCTACCATCTAATAAAGACTCTGAACTACAATGTACTGAGAACAATACTGTGGCACAGTTTCAACAGTGTGCATGTGCATTCAGGTATGTACACGAGAACCATTCTGATTTAGAAGATTTTTTTATTGTATTTGAAATCAAACTTGTACACATAGAAACAAGTTATTACAGTACATTTTCATTTTGTGAAGCAAATCCTCCACTCTCGTGAGACTCATTATAATTACTGACCAAAAGAGAAACAGATGAAAGTCTCATTTTAGATGCATACCAGATGGAGAGGCTTTAGTGACAACAAATTTACATGAAAGAAAACCTGATGTAAATCTATTGGACTTCAAATGACATACACTAATGAATTTATAGCTACAGACTTTTTTCAGTTGTTCTTTTTTCCAAAAATTTTAATGGCATGTCTGAAGAAAGTACAGTAATCATATATGCACTAGTGAGAATACTAACATCCAAGCTTACTTGTATAGTGGATAAGATGACAAGGTTCAAGGAGTTATCTGTGTTTTTAGCTCAGTGTTCCTGCATTAAGGGAAAGAAGACAAAAAATGTCTATGAATACTGGTTTACATATCTACTTTATGTACCCCTGTCTCTCTCTAAATCATTTCTTTGAGACATACTTTTACTGGTTCTAAAAATGATGCATTTTTCTAGAACATAGGAAAACCCAAATACAGACTGCATAAAATATGTCCAGTCGTTGGCTGTTTAAAATATCCATTCTGAAGTACATTTCAGATGATGAGTATTGATGTATTGGAAAGCCTTCATTATTGAAAGGATAAAGCATAGTTTAATGTTTAATTTGCTTCCCTTTGAGGAGACAGCATATGAAATAAGTGTTCCTTCCACAACGAAGACTTTTCAATAAGTTCACGTGCTGAAATGTACTGCAAAATGGATATTTTAAAAAGCCAACAACTGGGCATATTTTTAAAAGTTATTGCAAGTACATCACTACAACCACAGCCATATTAAGGCAACAGACTTGCCACATACAATTATTTTGCAAGTACTTGTGGCAATATCAAGAACACTGTAAATAGATGTCAAAAAATGAATCTAAAATCAAATATTGGCAGAATATAACAAATTCACAGACAGGTTGTGGGTTCTCTAATAGTGCGAAAAAATTAGAAATTCTGATACCAATTACACGTCATACGTCAAACTACTGCTGCTCAGCAAACAGAATGGTACGTGAGCTGACTGTGAGGGTGCACACGAAGGTTTTTTAGTTTATGTGACTCTCCATCCAGTCCAGATTATGACAGCTGTTGGAAACCCAAAAGTATAACTGTAAGAACCAAAGAAATGCCCCACACAGGAGAGAATATTAAAATCCTAGTGGTTAAGTGTCAAACTATATGCAATAAAGCGTCAGTATTGTAAACACTCCTAAAAGGCAATGATGCTCACATAATACTAGGTGCAGAAGCTTGTTGAAATTCAGGGTTGACAGCAGTGAGAGTTTTAGGGAAAATTTAAGTGTGTTACAAAAGGATTGGCTACTGGGAATCTGAGATTGTGTATTTGTCACAGTAGATAAACATATGAAAATACAATTGAAGCTACATGCAAGATTGATTGAGCAAGACCCAATATGAAGGAGGGTGGGGGAGGGGGTAAAATTATGATTGGATTTTTCCATCTACCATAAGACTCAACTCCTGATGTAGCCAAACACACTATACCGAAAACCTCCATTTGCTTGTACATTAGTTCCCAAACCATGCTACAATCATTAGAGAGGACTTTAATCATCCAACAATCAATAGTGATAATTACAGTTTATTAGTGATGGGCATGAGAAGAAATCTGATGAAATGGTACTAAATATCTTCTCTGGAAACTACTTGGAACAGATAGCTCAAAACCCCACTCATGAAGGAAATATATTAAACCTAATGGCAGCTAATAGACATCCACATTGAAGCTAGTACCAGTGGCTATGGGGCAGTTGTAGCAACTATGATTACCAAAACACAAAGAATAGCTACAGAAAGTACAAAGATTTGTGTGTTTCATAAACTACATAAAGAAACTGTGGTGCCATACCTCAATGAGGAACTTGGAACTTTTAGCTCAAGACAGGAGCATGTAAAGGAAGTACAGCTCAAGTTTAAAAGAACAGATGACCATGGACTGGATATATGATGGGAGAGACCCTCCTTGGTACACAGTCACTGTAAAGAAATTCCTAAGCAAACAGAAACTATGCAAAGCAGAAGACTGTAGAAAGAGAGATGTTGAATGAAACAAGTTTAGCTATCAAGAGAGCAATGCATGAAGCTTTCAGTGACTACCAGCAAAATATTATCCAAGGATCTCTCACAAAACACAAAGACAGATAATTCAGTTACAGCATAAAGAAATTCCGGTCATTTGTAAAGGCTGTCATGGTATTAAAGTTTGTGTGCAGTCACAGAGTAGATAGGAACTGAAATTGTGGGAGCAAAGCAAAAACAGAAATGCTTAACTCTGTTTTTAAATGTTCCTTTACAAAGGTAAACCCAAGAGAACTGTTCCAATTTAATTCTCATACCACAGAAGAAATGAGTGAAATAGATATTAGCATCAGTGGCATTGGGGAACAGCTGAAATCGTTAAAATTGAATGAAGCTTCATGGTCTGATGGGATCCTTATCGGATTCTATACCAAATCTGCAGCTGAATTAGCCACTCTATAACCTTTTCCACATCCTTCAAACAAAGGACTGTACCCAGTTGGAAAAAGCAAAGGTCACAACTGTCTACAAGAAGGGTAGCAGAAGTGATCCACAAAACTACAAGCCTATCTCACTGATTTTCATCTGTTGTATAATCTTGGACAACATTATCTACTCTACACTAATCTGCATGGATTCTGGGAACACAGATCATGCAAACCCAACTTGTACTTTTTTCACATGACATACTGAAAATCATGGACCAAGGCAGTCAGACAGATGCAGTGCTTGATTTCCATAGTACATTTGACTCAGTATCACATATGTTTATTACTGGTACGAATTCATATGGGGTACCAACTCAGATTTGGGACTGGACTGATGATTTTTTGGTGCAGAGGATTCAGCATGTCATCTTGAATGGAGAAAAATTGACAGGTGTTGAAGCAATTTTGGGTGCACCCCAGGGAATTGTGTTGGGACCCTTCCTGTCAGTGTTGTATATTTATGACCTCACTTGCAATATTAACAGTAACCTCAGACTTTTCACATATAATTCAGTTATCTACAACTGAGACTGTCTGTGAGAAGCCACAGAAATATTCAGTCAGATCCTGATAAGATTTCAAAGTGGTGCCAAGACAGACAACTTACTTCAAATGTTTGGAAACGTAAAACTGTACAGTTCACACAATGAAAAAAAATGTCGTATCCTATAGATATAATATCAAAGAATCACTGTTTGAATTGGTTAATTAATATAAATACCTGTGTGTAACAATTTGGGGGTTATGAAATGGGACAATCATATAGCCTCAGATGTAGGTAAGGAAGGTGGCAGACTGTGGTTTATTGGTAGAATACTAGGAAAATGCAATGAATCTACAAAGACTGCACACGAAACACTGGCGCGACCCATCCTAGATCCAGGGACCTGTACCAAACAGGACTAACGGGGGATATTGAACATATACAAAGAGCAGTGGCACAGATGGTCATAGGTTTGTTTGACTTGTGAAACAGTCTCATGAAGCTGCTAAAAGAACTGAACTGGCAGAATCTTGAAGATAGATGTAAACTATCCTGTTAAAACCTACTAAGAAAGTTTCTAGAACCAACTTTAAGTGATGGTAACTCTTTATTTAAAATTTCTGTCACAGTTGTGTGTAGTACTTTATGCTGGTAATTAGTTTTGAATGTAGCCATTTCTTTTTAAATCAGACCTGCACTGAAATTCTTATCTAAGTAAAACCTCATTGACATACTTTGGTAACAACACAGTCTTACAACAGATATTGTGATAAACATATTACACCATGATACTTTCAACAGATGAAACAGTGCACAAAGTATCAAGCTGCAGTGTGATTACCACACTATCTGTCATAAGATTGTGTTATGTTACCCAAGTATGTTAGCAAGGTTTTACTTTGACAAGCACTTCAGTGCAGATCTGGGTTGAAAATGAACAGCTACATTAGAAACTAGTCACCAGTATAAATCACATGTAACTTTGACAAAAATTTTAAATAAGATATTATGAAATCTAAGTTGACGGTGCTTTCCCATCAAAATGTTGGAACTACATACATATTTAAGTGGTTAATCTACGAAGCAGCACGGACATGACAAAAACCATGGGATAGTGATATGCACATATGCAAACTGTGGTAGTACATGTACACAAGGTATAAAATGGCAGTGCATTGGCAAAGCTGTCGTTTGTACTCAGGAGATTCATGTGAAAGGTGTTAAACATGATCATGGACACATGGTGCGAATTAACAGATTTTGAACATAGAATGGTAGTTGAGGCTAGTAAACTTGGGACATTCTGTTTCAAAAATCATTAGGCATATTTCATGATTCACATAGTTAAGAGTGTGCTGAGAACAACAAATTTCAGGCATTACCACTCATTATGGACAACGCAGTGGCCGACTTAAAGACCAAAGCAGCAGCATTTGCATAGAGCTCTCAATGCTAACAGACAACCAACACTGTGTGAACCAACCACAGAAATCAATGTGGGACATATGAACATATCTGTTAGGACAGTGCTGTGAAATTTGGCATCACTCGGCTGGGGTAACAAGACAGCCGTCACGACTGCCTTTGCTAACAGCACGAGATTGCCTGCAGTGCCTCTCCTGAGTTTGTGACCGTGTCAGTTTGACATTAGATGATTCGAAAACTCCGGCCTGGTCAGATGAGTCCAGTTTTCAGCTGGCAACAGCTGATGGGTCCTCTGCCACATTTGAACCCTACCAAGTTGTCAACAAGGCACTGTGCATGCTGGTGGTGGCTCCATAATGATGGGGGCAATGTTTATATGGGATGGACTGGGTCTCCTGATCCAACTGACTGGAAATCATTATGTTTGGCTACATGGAGACCATTTGCAGCCATTCACGGACTTCATGTTTCGCACAATCATAGAATTTTTATGAGACCACAATTGTTTGTGATTGGTTAGAAGAACATTCTTGAAAATTTGAGCAAATGATCTGGCCACCCAGATCGCCCAACAAGAATCCTATCAACTATTTATGGAGCATCACTGAGGTCAGTTCATGCACAACATTCTGCACCGGAAACGTATTTGCAATTACAGATGGCAATAGAGGTAGCATGGCTCAATATTTCTGAATGGGACTTCCAACGACTTTCTGAGTCGACACCATGTCGAACTGCTGCTGCATTATGCCACGCAAAAAGAGGTGTCCCATGACTTGTCACCTCCGTGCAAGCTCCTACATATTGCTCCCTTAGGGATCACAGAAACATTATTAATTACAGCACACACAGAAGCATTTAAGCAATCATTCTTTCCGCAATCCGTGTGTGAATAGAAAGAGAGAAAATCCTAATAATTGGGACAATGGAACATACCCTCAGACATACACTTCACAGTGATTTACAGAGTGTATACATAAATTTAGATGTAAAGTTATATAAGAAACCGAAGTGCAGCACCAAAGACAACAAATTCTTGGAATTACGTGACAAAACTCTTAAAATTTCAAGTTCAATAGCCGAAGAAAAACTTAACAAGGATTGCAAGGAAACAGGTGCAAATCACAGGCAAGTCTGGAAAAAATAGGCATTTTCGTAGGAGTGAGGAAGGATGTAGTGACAACAGTAAGATGGACCAGAATGAAGTGGGTGAAGCAGGAAATGGACAAGATTGAAGGAAACTTTTAAAAAGTAACAGGATTTTTGGGAGGAATCTTATAAAACTGACAGGATACAGGACAGAGAACTAACTGTATGCAAGAAACGTGAATAGGAGAACTGTAGACTTTCAGAACACTTTCACATACTGTTTAACTGTGAACCACCTAGAGACTACTGGAACTGTAGCTGGATACAGCAGAGAGAGAGAGAGAGAGAGAGAGAGAGAGAGAGAGAGAGAGAGGGGGGGGGGGGGGGGGGGGCACATCATCTAATCTGGGATGAAGTCGTATAGGCCATAATAGACCTAAAGAGAGGCCACAGAATAAGATGGAATGACATCTGAGATGAGGTTATCTGCCCAATTTGGGGGGACAAAGAAGTTAGTAGCATGATCCAAAGAAGCAACGACAGTGCAAGTGCATTCAAGGTGGACAAGAGGGACGCAAACAACTACAGAAGAATATCGCTACTAGAGACCAGCTATAAGGTGCTGTTACATCTCCTCCTGAGAAAGAGAAGAAGAACAAACAAAGTACAGCTAGAGACTATCAAGCCAACTTTACGATTAGCAGAAGATGCATAGAATGGATCTTTACCCCAAAACAACTCAAAACACACAGGCCTTAAAGACAAGAAAGACAACAAATAGTAAGCGTCACGCACTACATGAAGGCATACATCACTGTCAAGACACACTTGGGATGACCCTGAAGAACATAGGGCTACACATGAAAACTAATAACAAAAATCTTGACAGATATAAAAACAAGGGTAATTCATAAAAACTGCCTGAGAGTGGAGAGCAACATACAAGGAAATGAGAATACCAAAAAGAGAGATGTGGGGAAAAAATATGGACAACAGGGCTCCAAAGTGGGCTGCCTAACCCTAGTGGACAAAATAACAGTGAAACAGCATAAGACACAAACAAACAACTCTACAACCTAAGAAAGATTTCCGAAATGGTGAGACCGAGGATTGCCTACAGAAGGCAAAGACAGAATACTACTGTGGATTGATAAACACCACAAGGCACACTGCAAAAGTAGATAAATTTGAATGCCTGTGAGAATATATAACAGGTAGAAAGACAATTAGTCATTAATACAAAGGACCAAAATGAAGTCAACAGTGATTTATAGAGTAAAATGAACATACAAGTATCTACTCACACAAATATTCAATATTGCAAGTCAATGGTGAGGAATACAGTGTTGTGTGTGACTGGGCCTACAACAATAGGATGACATGGTGCAGAACACCTACGAAAATTCTGAGGAAAATACTGTGCCCTGAAACAGGAGGTGACGGATGGATGCGAAGACCTAGGGAAGAACTGTACAGGAGCACGAGGACAACACTAGGAGAAATCAGACTGAAAAGGGAAAGATATGTTGGGGCTTGTTATGGGGCTGAATATGGATGGAGTAACTGAAAGTGTGTGGTAAACAATGGGTAGATCAAGAGGAAACATACGAACTAAGAACGTTGAACTCAAGAAGGATTCAACAGAATTAGCTATCAGCGTGCAAGGGATGTAAAACGAGAAGCAAGTAGACACCAAGAAATATGTTACTTAACAACAGAAAAGATATAGGTAAAGAGGGAGAGGTGGGGGAGTAGAGATAAATTCTGCCGAAATTTTTACAAAGGTACAGACGGTGTTTAGAAAGGGTAGATTGCATGCAACCGGTGGTGGAGTGTTCGTCGCTGTTAGTAGTAGTTTATCCTGTAGTGAAGTAGAAGTGGATAGTTCCTGTGAATTATTATGGGTGGAGGTTACACTCAACAACCGAGCTAGGCTAATAATTGGCTCCTTTTACCGACCTCCCGACTCAGCAGCATTAGTGGCAGAACAACTGAGAGAAAATTTGGAATACATTTCACATAAATTTTCTCAGCATGTTATAGTCTTAGGTGGAGATTTCAATTTATCAGATATAGACTGGGACACTCAGATGTTTAGGACGGGTGGTAGGGACAGAGCATCGAGTGACATTATACTGAGTGCACTATCCGAAAATTACCTCGAGCAATTAAACAGAGAACCGACTCGTGGAGATAACATATTGGACCTACTGATAACAAACAGACCCGAACTTTTCGAATCTGTATGTACAGAACAGGGAATCAGTGATCATAAGGCCGTTGCAGCATCCCTGAATATGGAAGTTAACAGGAATATAAAAAAAGGGAGGAAGGTTTATCTGTTTAGCAAGAGTAATAGAAGGCAGATTTCAGGCTACCTAACAGATCAAAACGAAAATTCCTGTTCCGACACTGACAATGTTGAGTGTTTATGGAAAAAGTTCAAGGCAATCGTAAAATGCGTTTTAGACAGGTACGTGCCGAGTAAAACGGTGAGGGACGGGAAAAACCCACCGTGGTACAACAACAAAGTTAGGAAACTACTGCAAAAGCAAAGAGAGCTCCACTCCAAGTTTAAACGCAGCCAAAACCTCTCAGACAAACAGAAGCTAAACGATGTCAAAGTTAGCGTAAGGAGGGCTATGCGTGAAGCGTTCATTGAATTCGAAAGTAAAATTCTATGTACCGACTTGACAGAAAATCCTAGGAAGTTCTGGTCTTACGTTAAATCAGTAAGTGGCTCGAAACAGCATATCCAGACACTCTGGGATGATGATGGCATTGAAACAGAGGATGACACGCGTATACCTGAAATAACACCTTTCTCCAAAGATGTTTCACAGAGGAAGACCGCACTGCAGTTCCTTCTCTAAATCCTCGCACAAACGAAAAAATGGCTGACATCGAAATAAGTGTCCAAGGAATAGAAAAGCAACTGGAATCACTCAATAGAGGAAAGTCCACTGGACCTGACGGGATACCAATTCGATTCTACACAGAGTACGCGAAAGAACTTGCCCCCCTTCTAACAGCCGTGTACCGCAAGTCTCTAGAGGAACGGAGGGTTCCAAATGATTGGAAAAGAGCACAGATAGTCCCAGTCTTCAAGAAGGGTCGTCGAGCAGATGCGCAAAACTATAGACCTATATCTCTTACGTCGATCTCTTGTAGAATTTTAGAACATGTTTTTTGCTCGCGTATCATGTCATTTCTGGAAACCCAGAATCTACTATGTAGGAATCAACATGGATTCCGGAAACAGCGATCGTGTGAGACCCAACTCGCCTTATTTGTTCATGAGACCCAGAAAATATTAGATACAGGCTCCCAGGTAGATGCTATTTTTCTTGACTTCCGGAAGGCGTTCGATACAGTTCCGCACTGTCGCCTGATAAGCAAAGTAAGAGCCTATGGAATATCAGACCAGCTGTGTGGCTGGATTGAGGAGTTTTTGGCAAACAGAACACAGCATGTTGTTATCAATGGAGAGACGTCTACAGACGTTAAAGTAACCTCTGGCGTGCCACAGGGGAGTGTTATGGGACCATTGCTTTTCACAATATATATAAATGACTTAGTAGATAGTGTCGGAAGTTCCATGCGGCTTTTCGCGGATGATGCTGTAGTATACAGAGAAGTTGCTGCATTAGAAAATTGTAGCGAAATACAGGAAGATCTGCAGCGGATAGGCACTTGGTGCAGGGAGTGGCAACTGACCCTTAACATAGACAAATGTAATGTATTGCGAATACATAGAAAGAAGGATCCTTTATTGTATGATTATATGATAGCGGAACAAACACTGGTAGCAGTTACTTCTGTAAAATATCTGGGAGTATGCGTACGGAACGATTTGAAGTGGAATGATCATATAAAACTAATTGTTGGTAAGGCGGGTACCAGGTTGAGATTCATTGGGAGAGTGCTTAGAAAATGTAGTCCATCAACAAAGGAGGTGGCTTACAAAACACTCGTTCGACCTATACTTGAGTATTGCTCATCAGTGTGGGATCCGTACCAGGTCGGGTTGACGGAGGAGATAGAGAAGATCCAAAGAAGAGCGGCGCGTTTCGTCACTGGGTTATTTGGTAACAGTGATAGCGTTACGGAGATGTTTAATAAACTCAAGTGGCAGACTCTGCAAGAGAGGCGCTCTGCATCGCGGTGTAGCTTGCTCGCCAGGTTTCGAGAGGGTGCGTTTCTGGATGAGGTATCGAATGTATTGCTTCCCCCTACTTATACTTCCCGAGGAGATCACGAATGTAAAATTAGAGAGATTAGAGCGCGCACGGAGGCTTTCAGACAGTCGTTCTTCCCGCGAACCATACGCGACTGGAACAGGAAAGGGAGGTAATGACAGTGGCACGTAAAGTGCCCTCCGCCACACACCGTTGGGTGGCTTGCGGAGTATCAATGTAGATGTAGATGTAGAAGGTTTTGGTAGGAGAAGAAAATGCAATCCACGGCACTATATAGGACTTCATGGAAGAAGAACAAGAAGAGGTGGATCTATCTGCCCCTGAAGAAAGAATTATTTTATAAATTAACTGTTGGCAACAAAATTCCCAGAACCAATTTCCAACTGAAACTGAAGTAAGTTCAAGTTAATCTAGAGTGGTGGTGACCACACAAGCAAACAAGATGATCTCTCTAAAGATTGCGGAAACCTCCAACGCCATTCCATAAACTTCGATAACAAAATTCTCTATGAGAATATAAAAGACTATGGTATTACTATTCAAGTTTCTTCTCGATTTCAAATATTTCACACAAAATCAATAACAAGGGCAAACTTTTTGCCAAGTAGTCTCTTTATGAAAAATAATCATCCCTTTAAACAATAAAGCCTGTGGGAATGCTGCCATGCATCTCATGCTGGCAAATGACAGCGATAAAAGAAAAAGAATCTGGTAATAACTGGCATGCAATACACATAACAGCAAAAGAGTTAAGGTGGAAAATAGACTTTCATTATTCCACCAATCCATATTTTGTTGGAAGTCAGTTTTTAGCTTATGAAATCATCAAACCTCAAAAACCCAAAACATAAACTGCACAGAGTCTAACAGTTGTCAAGCAGTATCACACCGACAGCTCTTCAGTGTATCAATTAGCATTATGTTTCAAAGTGCGTTGCAACTAAATTTTTACTTACTTATTAGCAGCTCATTCTTGAATTATAGTGGAATGGTGTAAATACACAAAAATACCAAATCAAAGAGTGGAGGAGGTAAGAATTACAGTGTCCACATATTATCCCACAACCTCCTCCCTCTTTATTGAAAAGCTGGATAAAGAGAAATGAAAACAACAATGCTTACATACTAAGATATTTGCGAAAGTATATTAGACGTGCCTGACAGTTATTTCTTATAAGTAAAATCAGTTTATAACTAAACAAGTACTACAAAAACAATCCCTGTCTATGAACTTTTCACCATTAACAAAGAAATTTATTTTTATATCTTTTATTGTTGGCTTGTGTACAACAGTTAATTTGTAACCAACTGATTTCTCACAAATAACATTACAGGATAAGTATATTGGCATACACAAAATTACAATGAATACTACATCACAACTATTCCTCTCAAAATAGCTGAAAAATAATGAGTCATAAGCATGAACAATGGGAGTAGTTTTGTGAAGAGGCTCATACATGAAAGAATAGAAAGGTATTCGTTAGAAACTATGAAATATTAATGAAGGTAATGAAGTCCAGTAAGAAGGATGAGCTGTCATTCCCCTGAAATCCTAAATCAATAGTGAACAATGAATACAAAATAGTGACAAATAAGCACAGTGAACATAGCTGTATCGCAATTAAAATGAAAAATAAGGGAAAGGCAAACACGTACCTAAAGCATATCAACACGTGCTGCATGGTAACATGTAACAGCAAACACAGCAAGGCCATTGTGTGTGTGTGTGTGTGTGTGTGTGTGTGTGTGTGTGTGTGTGCGCGCGCGCGCGCACTATTGATGGAAAAAGAGCTAGTGTGAATGCTGTTTTTTGTTACATGTTAACTTGCAACATGCATTGATCTGCTGTAGGTGAGTTGTTGCCTTTCCCTTATTTTATGTACTGTTTTGTCTGGGAACTTACTAAAAATTAAAATAAATAGAAAGAAAAGGGATGGAGGGAGGGGAAGGAGGGGAGGAGCAGAGAGAGAGAGAGAGAGAGAGAGAGAGAGAGAGAGAGAGAATTTATTAACACCAGCAAAATAGTATACGAATTAATAATATGCAATTTCATTACAATAAACACTATCGAAAAGTTCTCTTACTGAATCTATGCTTTGCTAGCACATAATGTAGATATTAATAAAGGTAATAGGTAAACAGTCGATTTGCCATCAACTGCCATGGAAATCATTTTGGGACTGCATCGAAAGGGGATGCTATATGCCATCTGGACTGGACTTAATCCAGTTTGTAAAATCACAAAAGCAGTCAGTCTGCCCCCAACTCCATCCATGAACAAAATGAGAAAAACAATTTAATACACGATACAATAAAAAAAATCCACTGCACACTTCACAGCAATTCGTGGAAGAGAGCAGAAGAACAAATGGCAGCATATAATTTAATATCTCTGACATGCAATTTAACTTTCACGTTTCCCACTGAAACACTAAACTGGCTTTGAGGGAATCCACAGCACTTACTTGAGCGTATAGTTGTAAGCTTTTTCCTGCAGCTCTGTGCATGCATGAGTTTCTGCAAAGCAGTGTATTCCTACACAGTTCGTTGTGTCCATGTGGCTTTCAAGATACTGACATGCAGCGTCACGGACTGGGAGGACCTGGAGCAAGTTGGCAGCAGCGAGCAGAGACTGGACGTTGTTGCGTGTGACTGTGACAGAGCTAGTGTATGCGTAGTCCAGCAGTAGTGCCATTGTGGATGGCTCCACACCATTCACCACCACAACAGACTGCTTTGACTCTGCCAGTGTTGTGGTAAACATAGCCTGCATAAATAAATCTCTCAATAGTACATCAACAATACAAGAAGGAAAAATCTACTCCACACATTTCATGTGGACCAAATGCAAAACTTAATTTGTTCACCAAACTAATTCATCTTCCACTTATTAAAATGGAATCAATACCATCTCTTGCACTGGGTCTACCTTTGCATTACACTACATGAATCATGTTCCATGGGTCCTGCAGCGAGTAGTTTCCGGGATGTGGAAAGAAAACTTAGGATCATTTAAGCACAATACAACGAATTGGCTTAAAATTATGAAATATTATTATGTCACAATACTAATATTAATTGTAAAATAATCCTAAACAATTTCAAGAGTTTTTGTGAAGATACTCTTAATGGAGTAAGAGTTGCTCAATGAAGTTTCTAATTTAGTCAAACTCCAATATATTAGCAACAAGACACGTAATATTTTCTAGCACATTGTGTGTGTGTGTGTGTGTGTGTGGGGGGGGTCCACTTAACCAAACACTGGTCACCTTCCAGCAATTCCAAACTGGTCTCACCATCTTTCCTCAGATCCCTTCCTAAGAACACCAACCTTTCACCAGAAGAAAGGACAGCCACACACAGCCTCAAAACAGATCGTGACCTAATGATCGAACCTGCAGACAAAGGTTCCCCAAATGTTGTGCTGAATCTCAGTGACTACCTGGAGAAAGGCCTCTGCCAATTGTTTGACTCCGCCTACAAACTTTGCCAGAGTGATCCCATCCCAGATGTCCAACATAGCCTCCAATCCCAGCTGAAAGCCTTAGGCCCTTCCCATAACACCCCCCTGAATCTGCTTCCTCCTCACCCCTATGACACTCTGCACACCAATCTTCTACATCCTCCCAACAATCCTGGACACCCAACTGCAGAGAGAGAAAGAAAGCTTTTGAAGTCTGGGTTGAGACATACCCTTCTGTGTAAACTACTAACATGAAACAAGAACACATCAATCAGATTACTGAAACAAAGTATCAAATATTTGATGGTACTTGCCTATATTTACTCACACACAGCTTATAGACCACTCTTTAAAAATGTGGATATCCTCTCACTTCCATGTATATATTTGCACTGTATGATAACTTTTTGTGAAAAAATATGGAGTGGAAAAATCTAATCCAATAAAATGAAAATATTCAGCCCCCCCCCTCACACACACACACACACACACACACACACACACACACACACACACAACAACAACAAGCAAAAATAATATTTTCATACATAGGCACTGAACGCTTAAACTAATTTTTTTTTTTTAAATGGGACCTAGATTACGAGAACATTATTTATATTAAGCTCTCCTAGAAATTAAATCAATAAATGACCTGCCAAGCCTCAAGCCATCTTCTGAGGGATATTTGACTTTCCACTTCTTTTATAGCATGCATAAGTTCCTTCAGGAAGTACACTAAATACTTGTATCTGTGCCTTGGCGATATACTATATAAACATTACTGGCTCTTAGGTGCTTAAATGATTTACCACGTAAATGTTACTGTAATATAAATATCAATCCACTTGTACAGATACCTTTATGCTCTTTCTGCTTTCGCAATATATTCTCTTTCCTGATGTGCAATGTATACTCTATGTACAACTACTTAGCGCAACGTTAAATTTTATTACACACTTACTTACCCTGTATCACAATGTACCATTTGCGTACTACGTGATTACCTTCACCATTAAAATTAATCTAATCTATGGAAAACGATTTTTACTTTCTCCACATCGAATCCATTGATAATAGTTATCAGTGGCTGCCAATTCTGCCCAATAAACAACTACGCAAGTTATAAAGGGAGAAAAAAAAAGGAAAATGTTATCTCACGAACAAGAAGTTCGCAATACGACTGCAAACTAGTAACAAACAACGTGTACAGACACTACTGTAGGTTATTTTTATAAAATTTTCTAATCTTATTTATACAAACTACAAGTTACGCCGGCTTACCTTAAAATATGGACTGAACGACGCCAAAACATTTCTGTGCGCTGGGAACTTTACACCATCAACTGAAAGGCTAACGTCGCAGAAATATCCCTCATTCCTTAAGTCATTTAAACCAAGAAGTACCTAGACACAATTACAAACGTCACTCCACCATAGAAACAAAATCGCTGCATGCTTTCAATAAATAAGTATAATCAAATGGTTATACCTCTTGAGAATGAGAGGTTTCCACGAACTTATATTCGTCTGCTCCTGGTCCGTCAGAATTGTCAGCTGTCGACGTACTGTCACTGTCAGAACTGGGCTTCCTTTGTCTATTATTGTAAGGCAAACGATTTGTCGGAATAGTACCGTCGCCTCCTACGGCTGGTTGGCCTATTGGTACTAATAACATGCTGTGGAACGCCTACATTCGTTGTCTGAGTCCTACTGTTGTCACTGTAACCATTGTCTTTATATAATAGTGACATCAAATATAGATTGTTGATATCGATTAATAATGTGAGCTTAATTCATTACTTGTGATTGGCAGAAAGCAGCCTGCAGAACTAAAAAAAAAAAATTACATCAACACAACTCCTCTCATTTTATTCAATGCATGTCCCACCCTCCACTTACGCTCAAAGATATAAGGTATGCGGGTTACAACAAACCGGTGAAAACACGGACTTGTCAGAGACTTTACATCAACTATCTCTCTGGGTCTCTGCGTTCAATCATGGCCACCTCTATTACAGGCGACCGTGGTTCAATGATAACGGAAAATCACATTCTGTGGCTCACAGTACGTTATATCGAATATCCAGATGTAAGGAATGAGCCGAATTTATTATGCTTAAACATTCAGCTCTCGCACATCGTTACGATAGCGCAGAAACCACAATTAAGCGTCACACAAGAAGGTCCTAATTACAGCAAATCCAGTCTATACTTTGCAAGTACCGTTAAAATGCATTAAAAAAGATTATTTTCTATATTGTATCAATCATAAATAGCAAATTGTAGAAAAGCCTAGATATTCCACAGTGATTAAGTAAATAAAAATTATAGTGTGAAAAATTTTACACTGTAAGAGTAATCTCAGCAGTTCTTTAAGCAACAGCATATGCTGTTATACTGTTCCTGGGTTTCTTTTGCGAACAATAGGTTGTCTATAGTCTGCTTTCGGTAACCAGGTCCAACAATTTAGTTTTAACATTATACATATTCGTCCACGCAGTTTTTCTTCTCCTGTTGTCCACATGGGAAAAATAATGTAACTATCTACTGAAGTACCTAACTCATTTATGTGAGACATTATCGTCAAGTCGATGATCATGCTATTATGGTAATGGGATAATTCGTTTTTATATTGGGTACGTATATTCCTTAGTTATATAAGTGCTACAAGTTACCAAGTTGAAATCAGTCAATAACAGAAGCAGTTGGGAGAAGCAAAATTTTCTCTGGAAAGTAATAATAAAATAATTTCTACCAAGTACTTCTCAAAATTGGGAAGCTGGAGAAACAGTTATACATGGTAATTATCGCTCTTAGACCAAAGAAAAATTGAAGCACAGCAATGGTTGTCCTTTTTTCGACTTACGTAATACCTGATGTTCCCCTGGTATGTATTTATTTCAATTTTATTAGTCCATCTCTTCGTTTCCCCTCTCTCTGTCCAACTTCTCCGCACCCTCTCTGTCCACCCCCTTCTCTCCATTTTCCTCTATCTGCCCCCTCCATCCCTCCCACTCTCTGTCCATCTCGTCCCACCACTCTCTCTCTTTGCTCACTTCCTTCTACCTCTCTCTCTACCCATCTGCTCCTTCCCTCACAACTCGTGACCTAAGTGCCATACAATGATTTGATTTTGTAGGTACATTCAGCTACATATGTGGTAACTGTCTGTTAAATGACTTGCAAATAGAATTAGTAATAAAGAAGTAAGAATTTCTAGCATCATTATGTTATGCATGATTTATTGCACTGAAAGCAAAAATGCAGTAAGTGATAAAGTTTTCTCCTTGCATATACTGAGGGGGTTGCCAGTGAGAAAAAAATTCATCCACGTTTGAAATTAATTGTGAAGTTCTTACAAGTCATTAAATGCATTTGTTCTGGATTCAAATCTGGATATTCGCACATCATTCCCTACATTTTTTTTCAGCCCCACCATTACTCCTTTGATAGGCAGGTGGTTGTTACCACCATTCCCATTCTTTCCAGACAGTAAGAGATATGTGTTAAGTTTCCATCAAATCAGCCCAGTGGTTTCAGAGGAGATGTTTAACATAACTACACTCATGCTCATAAATTAAGGATAATTGCAGAATATGGTGCCACACAACGTGGCACTACACAAAACTGGCGTTAATAGCATAGGCACATAGGGAACACACGCAATACAGATCTGTAAGTCAACGGTATTGGTGATAAGTTGAGAAAATTGTCCCGAAACACATGTGCTACAAAACGCCATTGTTTCCTGCGCATGTATCTCGACATCAATATGGGATATGATCACCATGCACACATACACAAGCCGCACAACGGGTTGGCAAAGTCTGGAACAGGTGGTCGAGCAGCTGCTAGGGTATAGTCTCCCATTCTTGCACCAGCTTCTGAAGTGTCCTAGGGGTTTGAAGACGTGCAGTGATACGTCGACCAAGAGCATCCCAGACGTGATCGATGGTGTTTAGGTCTGGAGGACAGGCAGGCCACTTCGTTCACCTGATATCTTCTGATTTAAGGTACTCCTTCACGATGGCAGCTCGGTGGGGCCATGCGTTATCATCCATCAGGAGGAAGGTGGGACCCACTGCAGCCTTGAAAAGATGGACATACTGATGCAAAATGATGTCCCGATACACCTGATCTGTTACAGTTCCTCTGTCGAAGACATGCAGGGGTACGTGCACCAATCATAATCCCATTCCACATCAGCAAATCACAACCTGCACACAGGTCCTTTTCAAGGACATTAAGGGGTTGGTATCTGGTTCTTGGTTCACGCCATATGAAAATCCGACGAGAATCACTGTTCAGGCTATACCTGGACTCGTTCGTGAACATAACCTGGGACCACTGTTCCAATGACCACGTACTGTGTTCTTGACATCAGGCTTTATGGGCTCTCCTGTGACCAGGGGTCAGTGGAATGCACCTTGCAGGCCTCCAGGCGCATATACCACGTCTGTTCAGTCGTCTGTAGGCTGTGTGTCTGGTGACAAATGTTCCAGTGGCTGCGGGCACTGATGGTGAGATATCAGTCTTCTTGTGGTGTTGTACACTGTGGACGTCCCGTATTTTAGCGCCTGGACACGTTTCCTGTCTGCTGGAATTGATGCCATGATCTTGAAATCACACTTTGTGCACACAGAGGGCCCCTGTTATGACCTGCTGCGTTTGTCCAGCCTCCAGTCGCCCTAGTATTCTACCCCTCATAACATCATCAATACGTATTCTTTGAACCATTTTCAATGCACAGTCACCATTAGCATGTCTAGCAGTGTCTGAACACTTACTCGTTGCACTGTACTCTGACATGCACCAACACACCTCTGCGTATGTGGGCTGCTGCCAGCGCCACTGCGCGACGACCGCAGGTCAAATGCACCGCATTGTTATACCCCGAGGTGATTTAAACCCGCAAATCACCCACCAGAGTGTTGTTCCACCATGTATCAGCATTATCCTCAATTTATGAGCATGAGGGTAAATACATATATACATTTATGTAATATCTCTGAATATCTTTTTTTCATGATCTGATCTTGATGAAATGTAGCCTATATGTCACTAACTACACTGACATAACAAGTGAAAACGCCACAAAAATCCGTCTAGTAATTTTTGAGATTATCATGTTAAGATAGACAGACAAGGAAGTATTAGTGAAACTTTATATTACAATGTCTTTTTCTTTCCTGGTCCAATTTTGATTAATTACAGTCTAGAATGCCCCTAACTATGTTCAAGTTACTTGCAACAACCCTGTAAAAACTACTCTAATAATTTTGGGGATTAGTACATTCAGTGAAAAGTACATCAACATAATGGTTTTACAGATTTATTGTACATATAGCCAGATGAAGATTTATGAACATAATTATAGCTTTTGAACTGTAATGGTATATGTCCAATAAGGTTGGTATATATATATATATATATATATATATATATATATATATGTGTGTGTGTGTGTGTGTGTGTGTGTGTGTGTGTGTGTGTGTGTGTGTGTGTGTGTGTGTGTGTGTGTGTCTGTGTCTGTGTTTGTGTGTGTATGTATGTATGTATATGTATATAAATAATGGTGATGTAATTAAAACCTTTATCTCTCTAAAATGTTGTCTAACTTAAGTTGGAACGATCACATAGCTAGTTCTGTGGGTAGAGCAAACCAAAGACTATGATTCATTGGCAGAACACTAAGAAAATGCAAGAGATCTGTTGAAAAGACTGCCCACAGTACATGTGTATGGTGTACTGCTGTGTGGCACAGGATCTGCATCACATAGGATTGAGGGAGACATCGAAATCAATTCAAAGAAGGGCAGCACGTTTTGTACTGTTGCAAAATAGGGGAGAGAGTGCCACATGTATAATACACTCCTGGAAATGGAAAAAAGAACACATTGACACCGGTGTGTCAGACCCACCATACTTGCTCCGGACACTGCGAGAGGGCTGTACAAGCAATGATCACACGCACGGCACATCGGACACACCAGGAACCGCGGTGTTGGCTGTCGAATGGCGCTAGCTGCGCAGCATTTGTGCACCGCCGCCGTCAGTGTCAGCCAGTTTGCCGTGGCATACGGAGCTCCATCGCAGTCTTTAACACTGGTAGCATGCCGCGACAGCGTGGACGTGAACCGTATGTGCAGTTGACGGACTTTGAGCGAAGGTGTATAGTGGGCATGCGGGAGGCCGGGTGGACATACTGCCGAATTGCTCAACACGTGGGGCGTGAGGTCTCCACAGTACATCGATGTTGTCACCAGTGGTCGGCGGAAGGTGCACGTGCCCGTCGACCTGGGACTGGACCGCAGCGGCGCACGGATGCATGCCAAGACCGTAGGATCCTACGCAGTGCCGTAGGGGACCGCACCGCCACTTCCCAGCAAATTAGGGACACTGTTGCTTCTGGGGTATCGGCGAGGACCATTCGCAACCGTCTCCATGAAGCTGGGCTACGGTCCCGCACACCGTTAGGCCGTCTTCCGCTCACGCCCCAACATCGTGCAGCCCGCCTCCAGTGGTGTCGCGACAGGCGTGAATGGAGGGACGAATGGAGACGTGTCGTCTTCAGCGATGAGAGTTGCTTCTGCCTTGGTGCCAATGATGGTCGTATGCGTGTTTGGCGCCGTGCAGGTGAGCGCCACAATCAGGACTGCATACGACCGAGGCACACAGGGCCAACACCCGGCATCATGGTGTGGGGAGCGATCTCCTACACTGGCCGTACACCACTGGTGATCGTCGAGGGGACACTGAATAGTGCACGGTACATCCAAACCGTCATCGAACCCATCGTTCTACCATTCCTAGACCGGCAAGGGAACTTGCTGTTCCAACAGGACAATGCACGTCCGCATGTATCCTGTGCCACCCAACGTGCTCTAGAAGGTGTAAGTCAACTACCCTGGCCAGCAAGATCTCCGGATCTGTCCCCCATTGAGCATGTTTGGGACTGGATGAAGTGTCGTCTCACGCGGTCTGCACCTCCAGCACGAACGCTGGTCCAACTGAGGCGCCAGGTGGAAATGGCATGGCAAGCCGTTCCACAGGACTACATCCAGCATCTCTACGATCGTCTCCATGGGAGAATAGCAGCCTGCATTGCTGCGAAAGGTGGATATACACTGTACTAGTGCCGACATTGTGCATGCTCTGTTGCCTGTGTCTATGTGCCTGTGGTTCTGTCAGTGTGATCATGTGATGTATCTGACCCCAGGAATATGTCAATAAAGTTTCCCCTTCCTGGGACAATGAATTCACGGTGTTCTTATTTCAATTTCCAGGAGTGTATATGAATTGGGGTGGCAATCATTAAAACAAAGGCATTTTCCGTTGTGGCAGGATTTTCTCATGAAATTTCAATCACCAGCTTCTCCTCAGAGTATTAAAATATTTTGTTGGCGCCTATCCACGTAGAGAGGAATGATCATCATAATAAAATAAGAGAGATCAGAGCTCACACAGAAATATTTAAGTATTCCTTTCTCCTGTGCACTGTGCAGAGAAGTAGCTTGAAGGTGGTTCGATGATCCCTCTGCCATGCATGTAATTGTGAACTGCAGAGTGTTGATGTAGATGTAGATCCAGATGTATGTTTATTCAGTAAAAATTTTCTTTCTAAAACAACAGCAGATAATAAAGTTAATGTGTTGTTTTGTTTGTGTCTGTGACAACTATTAATGTCTCTGTCAACATTACTGAAACTAATTGTTTACTTAGTCCCAGAAAGAGTTTCTTCTAATTCGTATTGTCATCATGGAAAGCAGCTTAAAATTTGATAGATTCTGCTCTACTTGCTAACCTCTGTCAACAAGGCACAAAAATAACAAAAATTAGAACCATTATAACTTCAATACTGCACCTCAGAAACTGGAGGAGATTAAAGTTTCTAATAACATTTTCTAAATCTCGGATCTGTATATTGGCACAGTACTTGAATGTCTGCTTTGTGACATGTAATGAAAGCAATGTAGAGTTTTTTAATGAAGAAAATTTACTAGAAATTTGTATTCTTAACTGTATATCACACTTAATGCTATTGTCAGTAATTACAGAATGAAATGAGGAGAAATTGATGTTTTGGATTGAAAACAATATCTTCATTTATTATGTAGATCCAAAATAAAAATCTGGGTAAGTGTACATAGGATTTGCACACTGAGAGTTCTGTGCAAACTTAATTGTTTGTATAGGCAGTGCAGCCACACTGAGAATCAAGAAGCTGAACGATTTTTTACTTTTATCAATATCAATACTGGCATGATATGAGTCTCAGGAAATCCCAGACTTTCGAGAAAGTGTTGATTTTAAGTTTACATTTTTTGTATAATTTCACGCTTTCTTTTGTAGCTTTTTATTTATTTTATTTTATTTGGAGTCATTAATATGACATATTAATGTGGTATGCTAACTGGCAATTGCAAACTGAATTCGCCTGTTCTTGTCCCTGTTGGAATTACTGGTTAAGATTTGATGGAAATCTCCAGAGAAGAATATGGTACAGCAAGTCATAGGGCTACTGCTGTTATGGCAATGGAATGCCTCAATGAATATTTTATGGGATATCAGAACCTCCTCCCAAAGATGCAAGTGTAGTCCTGCATGAATTATGAGTATTACTTTGCTGTGAAACATTGCAGATGCTGTATATGTCACAGTCAATATGAAGTTGGTAACATGCAATGTGTTCATTTCCCTATAAAATGAGAAAACATGCATTAACATACATAACAGAGAATATTACTCAGTTGAGTACACTATAAATTGATAGGTCAAATGAAAAGCCCAAAATAGATAACAGAGAAGAACTATGTGATGTAATTACTATATAGGAAAATTTTCATTGTAATGCAAATGTAAGACATTGAACTTCAATGTACCTTTATATGTAAAGTCTGTACAGAAGGCAAAGTTAATTATGATTGTTATTCCAACACTGAAGGAGAGATAAATAGGACTTACATAAAGTAAAAAGAAAAAAATGATACAATTTTATAATGTATATCTGTAAATGGTTTCAAATAAAGTTAGAAAGTGATTTTGGCAGTGAAGTGTAGGCTTTGAAGCAGTTTCAAATATGAGTGCAGTTAAGTGTAATGGAACAGCAACCAGAACTAATGAAAATTTATGAATTTTCTCCCTAATAAATAATCAAAAGACATTTTATACAGGAATTGCTCCCCTATAAAAAACAAAAAACTGTTCAAAAAACAATAACCTTTGTGTAGTCTCAAGTATTTTATAATTGTTCTTTGTATATTTTGTGTCTGTAGAATTCAGGTTTTAACTTTCACTATGGGTAGCATATGACAATAATGAAGAAAAAGTAAAAAAACAATCCCTGCTAACCCCATATCTATCATTGGTCCAATAACAAAAGATTTATATCTGTGGACCGTGATTCTAACACAGTGGTACTGAAGAACATATATAGGAAAAATCATACCTTGCAAATATAAAAACTAACTTGAAACCTATGTCAGTATATTATGGCTTTGTGACTGTACATGCAAAAATTTGTAATTTTGTCAATTCAGAGAGGTATGTAACTACTATCTGCTGTCATCAACAGGTACTCAGGTTTTTGCTTCCAGCAGACAGTGGGAGCATATGTGATGTAATGTATGTATTGGAAAAGCGAGATGAAAATTTTAATGACATATGATACGACGACTAATAATAAAAAGAAATTTTTAGTGACAATCTGTAATTACACTGTATAAAGATGCACAGGAAAGTTAAAAGTTAAGATGTAATATCACAGAAAAGGTCAAAGGATTCTCAATTAAAATTGAACAATTTTGATCTCTTTTATGTTCTGCCATCTTTTTTGTTTTCTTGTATGAGCTGTAACGTAAGGAGTGCTTATCTGAGTAATTCATGACAAAATTTGTAATTTTTCATGAAATAAACCTTCAGGAGGTTGAGAGTTATTTATAACCAGTATGCAAATGTTAACCAGCAACAGAAGAGAAGAAAGCACAACAAAAATGCCTGATTGCCTTCCATTAGGACTGCACATAAAATCATCATTGGAAGAATGCTGAGAACCACAACCTACAGGGAAAATGAAAACATCAAATGGGTAATCTTTTTTGCAATCCAGATATACTGCTGCCTATGTCAGGTGTTAAAATATGGCAAGGAGTGTGAAATCTAACAATAAAGAGATTTGTCAAATATACATATTTTATTTTATTTTGATCTCCCCTGTGAGGAAAGCCATTTCTTTCTTTCTGCACAAAATATTAAAAATACTGCAGATGCCACTACAGTAAAGGGACATTATTTTGGAAAAATTCTCTCTATGGTCAAAACTCTATTATTGTTAGTCTTGTCTAAAATTTAAACTGCATATGAATGCCTATGAAGACAGAAATATTTTTTTCCCTGGAAATTATTTGGAACTATTGGTATACACTCAACTGAAGGTGTACATTCCGAGAGCACAACTACAAATCAGTGTCCAAGGGAGTTATGATTTAATTAAGGTGATAGTTATGAAGTTATGTAACAGTCAGTAACCTAAGACACAATTTATGTTATTTGATGCAAGTGTCAAGGGAATGAATCGAAAATGGAAGACTGAGTGACATATTAGACTAGGAGGGCAGAGAGATTATATCAAAATATTCCCACAAAACAGAACAAGGCAACTTTCAAGAACATAAAAATAAAAGGAGAAACATATAATATGATTATAATAAGACAAGGAATTTGCACTACAGTGCAATTATAGTTTCAGTGTTGTAGTTTAGAGAGCCAAAAAGGACGGTCTTCACTGCCATCACATAAGTAATTATGTGGTTGTAGGACATAAATTACATATTAAATTAAATAGAATTTTAAAAAATAGAAAAATAACATCAGTTACATAAACACTATCAGTAATAAATTAAAACAAGTTTGTAAATATAAAGTACATAAAAACCTGCCGAAAATACTAAAATTAGCTACAGAATGGGAAATATGGAATGACTGGTTGCCAGAATCAACTGGAGTGCTAAATCAACATTCCAAATAGGAGTCGTGCTGTCAAATGTAATTTCATAATGCACTTAAGCGTTTTAGTGACATCACTCAAAAGAGAATCAGCCTGACCACGCTATGTGCTTCCAATTAGAAAAAATCACTTAGTCTTCCAATAAGTAACCTGCAGACAGTTTTTCGCCCCATGGTTCACAGATCGGCTTGTTTATTCCTTTGAGAATGAATTCACATCTCATCCAGAGGCGTGTCAAAATGTTTTCGTCCCACCTAGATGGTTTGAAGGAGCTGTGCAATGACTGGTTGGTAGATTATACCGATTAAAGATAGCTGTTCCTCATTTCCAACCATTTTTCTTCCCAATTATATGTGATCCTGCACCTCAACAGTGATGTCACTATGTGTAAAATAACTTCATACTGTGCTGCAGTGGGTATTTTTGTTTTGTTACTAACACAGAATTATAAATATGCCAGCATGGTTGCTTAAGAAGAGTCATAACAATTGAATATAACACAATGTCTTGAACTGTAAAATTCTCATGGGGTAGGTCACTAGCTGATGTAAGGAAATTTAAGTTCCTTGAAAAAATCTAACAGCCAACAAAACACAAACTAACTGAAGACATTAATTTCTGTAGGTGCAGTTTATGCTGGAGAAATAAGTGGGAATGTTACCACACACAGCCAACAAAGCACTGACGAGATGGACAAATATTGTATATGTTAAACGTGGTCATCAGTATTGGCCATTACAGATGCTGAGGGAGCTACTTGTCGCAAAACTTAGAGGTATACATTCATTGAAATGTTGATTATTTTTGTAAACACTCGTCACCAGTTTTGTACAGGCCTTGTCACTACTGCTATGGAGGCCTAGTTGCCACTGTAGTTGCGGTAGGCCTAATTTGTGAGTTCATGAAACGGCTTTTTCTGAAGTACACCACTATTACACAGCTATGACCGAGGGTCAGGTAACGGGATAGGAGAATAAAGGTTCTAAAACACTCCAACAAAAAGATAACGAAGTCACACAAATGAGTTAAAAGGGTTTACTTATTTTTGTGACTTGTTGAATTGGCCGAGGCGAAGGCGATATCTTCATCCTCAGCGCCGCCCGTGACGGTGGTAGAACTGGCGCAAGTGGCGAGTCTCTATGGCGCTGGCACCAGCTCGTGTCTTTGGGCCTGTGGTGCTTTTGCCTGGCTTTGTCTCGTTCGGACGACAAAGCAGTTATTGCTATTATTCCATGTCATTGTGTGATCGATGTACTAATCCCTCCTGTAGCGGCAGTTAAGTTCAGAATGAAACGTGTGGTTAAGAGGGTTGGGACAAGAGGATGGGGGCTGCTCAAATCTCCAACAGTAGGTCACGTATGGTAGGACTCGAATATTTGTCAGTCGATGTCGACTCTGATTTGTGAGGTTGAGTGTTGACACTGTGTGAATGGTCCTACTGCCAGAAGCAGTTGGGGTGCTAGAGACACTGGCAAAGGTTTGCACCGAATTGAAGGATCTGTGGTTGCTGTGGACAACAACAACAATTGTGTCACGATTTCGCGTCAACGTCACATGATGTCTTGTCGATGTCATGATGCTCTCAACCAGTCACAGTGCTGCATGGAACCGATTTATTTATCATTGCTAAGCCACCACTTCATTACTAGCGTGTGTGGCATCGTAGTGTATGTGTACACCTAGATAGAAATAATGAAGTCACATCATATTAATGACATTACAGTAAATTCTACAACCAAAGTTAGTTTATGCATAAGAAATACGGCATCGCTACAGATAAACCCCTTGCCAAGTCACCACTATAGCACTAGATTGTGTGATATCATAGCAAAAATTCTGAGGGTTATTGATTTCTAACCAAAGATGCTGTGTATATAAGAAACACACAGCACAACAGATAAACTGCCTACTAAGTTACCAGCAAATTACTATATTACGTGACATTATAGTAAAATTCTGATGCTTCGAACAAAGATGCTATGTGTGTAGCATAGCGCTACATTGAGCCGCTATTAACTACTAAAGGATCCATGCAGACTTCTCCCCCAAGAAAGTAATGCGTCTATGAACTACGTACAGATCTTCTCCTGGGAGTCAAATATCTCTTTTCCGATACACCACTGACCAGTATCTGAAACCGCTCCAGCCAAAGCACATCACCTGCAGGATAGCCCACGCTTAGGTGCGGAGTATAGCCGCGACAGCGAACACTGATGCTTGGCATATGGTCGTGAACACACTGACACGAAGGCAGTAATGACCGAGGAATTTGAATCATCTCCGCCCTGGTGGCTGACGCAAAAGACATTTCTACCGAAATCAAGCTTTACGGGAAGAAGCATAAAACCTAGGTAAACCAGTCACAACTTGCAGACACCTACAGTCATAAATTGCAGGAACATACTCGCTCACCAGAGGAACTCTTTGGACTCATTTTTGGTTAGACGTTGCTAATATTTTCGATGACAAGCACCCCTCGCCCCTCCACTCTTTCTCTCTGGACTAATCAGAAACAAGATTCCCCTCCTTCCCCTACCACAATTTTTTTAAAACTATTGCTTATGCGTGGGCGACGCTGTTTTCATCTAGACAGCATTACCAGGTGGAATGAAGACACCTAATTATAATTACGATATCAAAACAAGACAAAAAACTGAAACTTTCTGACAGATTAAAACTGTGCGCTGGACCGAGACTCGAACTCGGGACCTTCGCCTTTTGTGAGTAAATGCTCTACCAGGAAGTTTCATTTCAGCTCACAGTCCGCTACAGAGTGAAAGTTTCTATCTGAAAATAAACCCTGCAATTTCGTTACAGCACGGAAGTGCTACAACAGATATGTCTGCGAAGGCCATGTGCAAAATCTCGATTTGGGGGCAGATAATGGTGCTTCGTTCCTAGTTTATCTAGGAAGAAGGGGTGAAAATTTTCTGGTTTAGCCCGGACTAGCGGCCATTTGCATACCATTCGAACATGTCTTACAGTACCTATGTTACAGTATATTAAGCAAGGTTTGAAAGACAAACCGCAGCTGGTGTCCAGGCAAACAACGAATCAAATGGCTCTGAGCACTGTGGGACTTAACTTCTGAGGTCATCAGACCCCTAGAACTTAGAACCACTTAAACCTAACTAACCTAAGCACATCACACACACCAATGCTCGAGGCAGGATTCGAACCTGCGACCGTATTGGTCACGCGGTTCCAGACTGTAGCTCCTCGAGCCGCTCGGCCACCACGGCCGGCAAGCAACGAATCGATGAATTCCTCTTGCAAAAGGTGTTAATTGGGCTGAAATTATTATTCAACTAATGGGATCATTTGCGTGTGCACCGATCGAATTTTACATGCAAATATGTGCAAAAAACACGTTTTTCTGGGAGTTTTTTGAAGTACACCACTTCTATACTTTAAACTTGTATGAATCGGGTCAAACTTTGCACTAGGGTAGATAAATGGATAAAGTCAAAACAAAATTTTAGTCATCCCATAATCTTAATCCGTTGTCGAGATACGATAGATTATATTTGTGCTAAATGTAACACGTAAAATTCATTCCTATGTGAATTGAATGCGCTAAATCGGTTTAAAGTTGTTCAAATGAATAATAACGCATTCTTACGATAAAACTGAAAATTCACTCAGATTTTACGTGCAAAAAACACGTTTTTTTGTTTTTCTAAGAAGGACACATCTATGCCACAAATTACGGGAAAAAAAAAGTTTTTCTGGGAGATTTTTGAAGTGTGCCACTTACGTCCTTTAAATTTGTACTGCTCGGTACAAACTCTGCACTAATGTAGATCAATGGATACAATCAAAACGAAGTTTTAGTTATCGACTAATCTTTATCCGTTGCCGAGATACGATTTAAAGTCGAGGTAAACATAGCACGTAAAATTCATTCTAATGGGAACTGATTCAAATAAATAAAAAAACGCACTTTTATGATAAAACTGAACACTCGCTTATCAAAAATCTAGATTCATTCGGTGTTTACGTGCAAAAACCACAATTTTTACCAATTTTTTATGAATTTTTTTACACCTGTGTTTCAGATTTCTGTAAATCGCCTCAAATTTTGTGTGAAGGTAGACAAATACACAGAATTAATGGCCGTCTTGTTGTTTTTGTGAAAGATTTATCCGTTGCCACGATATAAACAACACGGTTCGAATGACAATACAGAAACCTACCTACATCTACATCATACTCCGCAAGCCACCTAATGGTGTGTGGCGGAGGGTACTTTTTGTACCACTAACTGAGCCCTCCAGCCCTGTTATGAAACGTCCCCTTAGAAAAATTAATGAACTACTGTGCTGATAAACCTCTTACATTATATGATTTTCAAACAGCTGAGCAAAACTGAACATACTCAGACATTACTCTCTTTACTTATTCTGATCAACACTAAACTGACACACAATATTTTTAGCGCAACGCAATCTGACTATCAAAAATCCCTACCAAATAATGGCCCTGACTAACATTAACCTATACCTTTCGCAAATCACTTACCTCACAAAAATCTTCGTTACTCAAGCTACTGCAATACAGCGAGCGCCATTACTGCCAGCTAAATAAAAGATTCAAACTACTGAAGGTACTAACTACTGATAGGCATAGTTAGCAAATGAAAGATTTTGATAGAGAACAAACAATGTATTTACCTTAATAGTGTTCAAAAGTCATAATACACTCCTGGAAATTGAAATAAGAACACCGTGAATTCATTGTCCCAGGAAGGGGAAACTTTATTGACACATTCCTGGGGTCAGATACATCACATGATCACACTGACAGAACCACAGGCACATAGACACAGGCAACAGAGCATGCACAATGTCGGCACTAGTACAGTGTATATCCACCTTTCGCAGCAATGCAGGCTGCTATTCTCCCATGGAGACGATCGTAGAGATGCTGGATGTAGTCCTGTGGAACGGCTTGCCATGCCATTTCCACCTGGCGCCTCAGTTGGACCAGCTTTCGTGCTGGAGGTGCAGACCGCGTGAGACGACGCTTCATCCAGTCCCAAACATGCTCAATGGGGGACAGATCCGGAGATCTTGCTGGCCAGGGTAGTTGACTTACACCTTCTAGAGCACGTTGGGTGGCACGGGATACATGCGGACGTGCATTGTCCTGTTGGAACAGCAAGTTCCCTTGCCGGTCTAGGAATGCTAGAACGATGGGTTCGATGACGGTTTGGATGTACCGTGCACTATTCAGTGTTACCTCGACGATCACCAGTGGTGTACGGCCAGTGTAGGAGATCGCTCCCCACACCATGATGCCGGGTGTTGGCCCTGTGTGCCTCGGTCGTATGCAGTCCTGATTGTGGCGCTCACCTGCACGGCGCCAAACACGCATACGACCATCATTGGCACCAAGGCAGAAGCGACTCTCATCGCTGAAGACGACACGTCTCCATTCGTCCCTCCATTCACGCCTGTCGCGACACCACTGGAGGCGGGCTGCACGATGTTGGGGCGTGAGCGGAAGACGGCCTAACGGTGTGCGGGACCGTAGCCCAGCTTCATGGAGACGGTTGCGAATGGTCCTCGCCGATACCCCAGGAGCAACAGTGTCCCTAATTTGCTGGGAAGTGGCGGTGCGGTCCCCTACGGCACTGCGTAGGATCCTACGGTCTTGGCGTGGATCCGTGCGTCGCTGTGGTCCGGTCCCAGGTCGACGGGCACGTGCACCTTCCGCCGACCACTGGCGACAACATCGATGTACTGTGGAGACCTCACGCCCCACGTGTTGAGCAATTCGGCGGTATGTCCACCCGGCCTCCCGCATGCCCACTATACGCCCTCGCTCAAAGTCCGTCAACTGCACATACGGTTCACGTCCACGCTGTCGCGGCATGCTACCAGTGTTAAAGACTGCGATGGAGCTCCGTATGCCCCGGCAAACTGGCTGACACTGACGGCGGCGGTGCACAAATGCTGCGCAGCTAGCGCCATTCGACGGCCAACACCACGGTTCCTGGTGTGTCCGCTGTGCCGTGCGTGTGATCATTGCTTGTACAGCCCTCTCGCAGTGTCCGGAGCAAGTATGGTGGGTCTGACACACCAGTGTCAATGTGTTCTTTTTTCCATTTCCAGGAGTGTATAAATAGCAGTTCATGACATCCAGTCTTACAAATTTCAAAACTCCGCCATTTCTCTCCCCACATCCACCACTGCTGGCGGCTCACCTCCAAGTGCGCAACGCTACGCGCTGTTAACATCCAGCTGCCCAACACTACAATGGCAGACAACAATGCAAACTAGCCACAGACTGCACACAGCACAGCCAGTGATTTTCATACAGAGCGCTACGTGGCGTTACCAATATAAGAACCTAAACAGCCTACTTACATAGCCCCCATGCTCCCCACAAAAAATTTTACAAATCGTTTTGGGCAATGGCCAGTAATGATTTCATAAAATTTTTCATAATTGCAATAACAAAGAAATCAAATGCACACACTTATTGATACAATGTTGGTCAAAAGCTAAAATTTTCTCACAGTCCATAAAGACAGTCCTGATCGTTCATCACAGTAAAATAGCAGTGTTTTTCTCAAAGTCTGAGCAGTAGAAGAAAATGCACACAGAAGTAGTGGATTTCCTAGCAGTCTTGAAGAAGTAGTGTTGTCCCTCCTACGAAAAGACATGCAGACAGGTAATGGGCCACAACAGAGCAAACCCACCACAGAGTCAGTCGAAGTTCTGAAGAATATTGGTAGGTATGTCATCACAGAGCAGACCCACTGTAGTCCTGGGAGAGATTACGGTATTGGTGGGCCACCAGAGGTGCAGACCCACTGCAGTCCTTGTAGAAATAATGGTACTTGTGAGTCAGCAAAGGTGTAAACCCACTGTAGTCCTTGTAGAGATGGCCAGCAGCCATCTGCTGCGACTGTGCAGGTGCACAATCACCATCGAAGAGTCTTGCGGAGAATATAGCAAGTCCAGAAACCACCACTTGAGCACTCACAAAGTTTTTGGAATTGTCCTTAGAACCAGCAATGCTGTTATCCAGTCCCTTGCTTAATTATTAACACACATGCAAACACTGTCAGTCCCTACTTCTCACATATTGTCCATATACTATGACCAAAAGAAACAGTTGCAGTGAAATATGACTTACAAGTTACTTAATTTGATGAACTGGTGTCAATTACAATTTTATAACATAAGAATACAATAACAAAGGTACAAAATACATCATTAAAAACATAATAATACAGATAACATTTGTAGTAATACAGGCTTTACAAATCAATAGAAATAAACATATACATCAGTTACATCAGTGTTACAGGAATTATGACATAATTTAATACATAAAAGATCAGAATAACTTTTGAAACATCAACTTCACACATGAGCATTAAAACAAAACAGAATAAATAATGTCTAAGCATCAAAGAAAATAACATATTATTAGAGAAATTCCACAACATAACTCATATCAGCTAAACACATAAAGACAGGAAAAACACAAATATACAAGAGTACACAAACACATAGCAGAATAACACAAGAGGAAAGGGCAGGTTTTGTTTTCAATGTAACATTTGGTATTGCAGTCCAACCCAAAACTTCATTCCATAGATGTTTCGTCTTATTTCAACATTTGTTTCCACCAAAAAATCCTATCCAAGCATGCTTTCTGTATTTATATGTTCACATATTTCTTACCTCATTATTTATTTTCCATTATCTTACCTCATCATTTATATCCAAGGAAATCCTACCTAAACTGTTGTCCCTAAACGCTACTTTTTTGTTCATATCCTCTTTCAAAATACCTTTTTGGCCAAACCATTTTCTTATAGCTTCTCAATGTATTTCTTTCAATTCATTACAACTCGTTCTCTCATATAGCCTACCCCATCTTAAGCTAACTTAAATCTACTGAGCTCAGATTCTAAACTAAAGAACGAGGCACTGCAGCAGCACAAAACGATTAACACAAACAGCAATGACAAAAAATGCAGATTTGCAAAGCAAGCAGCATTATAGAAATTAGCAAAGCAAATACAACTAATATGAGGCAATGAGCAGCAACACGAAAAATAAATCAGTAGTAAAACTAGCTTAACACAAGGTAAAATTCAGTAGAACAATGCCTGGCAAACAACAGCAGCAAATGCTTTCACCTATATCTAAACATGACAAAGCTCAAGCAGAAAAAATATTACAGTAAAAATGGCCATGTTTAACACCTATGTTACATCTTAACACTAGAGTGATGCATCACGATAACTTACTCTGCCAAAAAAATTACCAAGTAGTTGAAAAGAAAATTATGTATGCAGTTACTGTTATTAATCCCTTCTTATTGTTCTTTCCATTGCAAGTGCTCCTTTTTCGAAGAATGTGGATCATAAAATTCTTATTTAATAGATCTGTTGGCAGAAAGTGTTCACATTAGCAAATGCATTTAATTTTATTTTAGAAAAGCAATGTTGCAACACAGCTGGAAACCAGATATCAAATTAAATAAGCAACTATGTACAAAGTAAAGCATAAAAATATCATTCAATAGTCGTGTGGCATTTCATAAGTTAGTAGAAATTCTCTCAACTCTCATAGAAAGACGCTTGTCATAATCAGGTGGGCAGATGTAAGTATCTTTCCAAGTAATGAGCGTGTCGTATTTGCGATGCTTTCTACAAAGGAATGTCAATAGTGAGGATAATTGCCTCTTTTTTTTCTCCACCTAATGGCTTTCTTTTGTCAGACGAATATCTCTCAGCTGGACGCCAAAAACACAGTACGTCAAGGTCACTTACCTTTCTTAGCGAAATATTTACGACAGCAGTTTCCGCTACAGTGGCAGTCTCATTTAAAAATTTTCACAGGTTGAGAATTTGCGTTACAAATGCGTAGAAACAAAATCCTATAAATATAACAGTGTCCAAAAAATTTTTATCGGCATTGTGATACATTACACATATACACACATTTCATAACTCTTAAAGTACGATTCTTGGTTTCCAACATCCTTTTTCACAAACCAGAGTCGCTAAACACTACTCATTATTCCTTACCTTATTACACATATACATATTCGTCGACACGTCTTCGGTATTTCATCATAATAAATACATATCATAAGAAACATTCCTCAACAGCATAACACACATCGTCGTTGTAATAATAACATCATAACACCTCAGTCAAATCTCAAAAACGTCGTAGCTTTCTGCAATAATTTCAAAACCTAAAAAAAAAATTCTCTGCTCATTTCAATAGTGTCATCTATCTCAAACATACTTTAAAAATCATGATCCCATACCAAATACATCATTCAAAGCTCCCATAGTATCACAATGGTTCCGAAAAAGTATGAACAGTTCACAAAGTACAGACAAAATACAATTTCATAAGTGTGAAGTTATTCAACTATGTAATTACGTAAACATTTGTCACTGACGTAGGAAAAAAAAATGTTTCTTTGTCTGTTAAATAATCGGATAGCTATGAAATTCTGTGTTAGAGGAATATGATACCGATGTGTAAAGTTGTATAAGGAAATACCATATTAGCTAGGGCTCCTTGTGCTTGCCAAACACATGGTACACAATGTAGGCATGTACCCCCTGAGGATTAATGTAATTATACCCTCAGGTGTTACAGATTACAGCAATGGAATGAAGTGTATCACGGAAAACTTCCTTTGTAATTCAAAAATCTTCAAAAATAAATGGTTTAAGTACAAAATTAATCACTCAAATGCGTATCCTGTAGCGCTAAATGTGCGTCTTTCTGTGAGATAATCTCTGTGGAAGTGTCGTAGTTATCGTCCTCCGAAAGCTAAGTTCTGCAGAAGTCAATGTACTTACCTCAAGATAAACAAAAGTGAAATGCTTTGCGTATAGATATCTTAGTTATTACGCTTATTGCCGTGATGAAGAAAGTACTGTGCTGTAATGTATTGTTGTGCTATGGAAAAGGCTGTCTCATTGTAGCTATACCACAAAAGTTACTACTAAAACATGTTTTCCTTTCCAGAATAATACAGAAAAACTGTGCAGATATAAAACACAAACAACGGAAAAGCAATATTGTAAATTGTCACACATCAGTAGCGTCATGATAAAATCGTGTAGCTGTCACATAAACTAACCACTGTGTCATCTGGTATCCCACAGAAAGTACTTTAAATCCAGAATGTATGTTCAAGTAAACCAAAATGTTGCATTAAAATCTAATTAGCAGTACCTGTATATGTTCTAAGTATGTAAGCCTTATAGTCGTTACGTAATTGTGCAACTAACAAGCAAGAATGTACACACACAATAACACTGTGTCGTCTGTTCACTATAACAATGCATTCGTAATTACTGTGTAAATATGTTCCCTAGGTTCTAGACTGGATAGTTAACTTCAAAACATTGTTGCATGATAACAGTTTCTAAGTCTGACAAAGCATACTTGTAATGTAAAGTGAAAAGTTATATGGCAAAGACAGAGTTAAAAAGCAGATTATCTTTCAATAAACGGGTTTACATGTGAAATTTGGTGCAAGCCTTTACTCTTCCTACTATGCAGAGCTCCAGCTTCAACGGAATTATCATGTGGTATATGGTACATCGGTAAAGAATGCACAAATTTTTCTCAAGGTTAGCGTCTTATGTTATTTTTCTCTGAGCCAGCCGGCGCACATGGCTGCCTGCAGTGCGAGTCATTGTCTGCTATCTCTTTGTTGGCGTGCGTCGTTATTGGGATTAGGAGACCTAACTCCTACAAATTCACCTTGCCGAGAGGACCCAGCCCTGTTTGAATCTCGCCAGTTCTGGTGAAATTCAGGTCTGTCGTTATGATTATATCGTCTGTCGTCATGTCGGTAGTTCCTGTAGTTTCTTTCTTGTCGGTTAAGTGGTGGAGAATTTCTCCCTGAATTATCACTGCATGGTGGACCATTGCGTCTGAAGTTATTCTGTCTCCCGTGATAATAATAGTTCTGGTTGCCATATTGTCTGTTTCTATTATTGTCTCTGTCACATTTATTACTACGGAAATGTGATCTTTCCCTGTAACTCTTACTCTGCCAGTGGTTGTCATACGGGTGATGTCTGGTTTGGTCACGATTTGCGTTGTAAGAATGGCCTTGTCGTGTCCAGTTATTATTTCTTTCATCGCGGAATTGTGACGGATGTGACCTGTAATTGTTGTGTTCATGTTTTCGCGTTCCGCCATTGTCAGTGTCAATTTCTAATTCTTGAAAGAGTCCCTGAAAAGCTTCGATGTCGTCTTTGCAACGTCCTGCCAAAATAATATGTCGTAAATGCTCAGGTAGTTTGATTAAGCAAATGTGGATGAATTCTGAGGGGCTGTATGGGTTTGACCGGTACAGATTCTTGTGCAACATGTCTTCAAAATATTTCACAAGATTGGAAAATTCAGATTGTTCGAAATGTTTATATATTCAAAATCATCGTGTTGACGAGTCGCATATCGGTCATTGTTACGTCGTGTCGGCGGTTCCATTTCAAAATTTGGTGCACCTTGCCAATTTCTTTCATAATTTCCGAAATGCGCTGTGTTATTATTTTGTGGCTTTTCCGTATTTCTAAGTCCCTCTTCCCATGTTGGAGTGCGAGTGTCCTCTGAAATACGTAATTCTTGTATTACCTGTGTCAGCTGACCTTGTACTTCCCGGATTTCTCTTTGGTGTTGCGTATTAATTTGATTCTGATTTTGTTTGAATTTCCTAATTTGTTCGTACTCTTCTGTGTCATTAAAAACTACCGGTCTTGCGTCATTCAGATTATCATCTACCTTCGTAGATAAATTATTTAGCTGATCCGAAAGTTCGACTACTTTCTCTGATAATGAACTAATTTCCTCCATTTGTGAAACTTCCTGGCAGATTAAAACTGTGTGCCCGACCGAGACTCGAACTCGGGACCTTTGCCTTTCGCGGGCAAGTGCTCTACCAACTGAGCCACCGAAGCACGACTCACGTCCGGTACTCACAGCTTTACTTCTGCCAGTACCTCGTCTCCTACCTTCCAAACTTTACAGAAGCTCTCCTGCGAAACATGCAGAACTAGCACTCCTGAAAGAAAGGATATTGCGGAGACATGGCTTACCCACAGCCTGGGGGATGTTTCCAGAATGAGATCTTCACTCTGCAGCGGAGTGTGCGCTGATATGAAACTTCCTGGCAGATTAAAACTGTGTGCCCGACCGAGACTCGAACTCGGGACCTTTGCCTTTCGCGTGCAAGTGCTCTACCAACTGAGCCACCGAAGCACGACTCACGTCCGGTACTCACAGCTTTACTTCTGCCAGTACCTCGTCTCCTACCTTCCAAACTTTACAGAAGCTCTCCTGCGAAACATGCAGAACTAGCACTCCTGAAAGAAAGGATATTGCGGAGACATGGCTTAGCCACAGCCTGGGGGATGTTTCCAGAATGAGATCTTCACTCTGCAGCGGAGTGTGCGCTGATATGAAACTTCCTGGCAGATTAAAACTGTGTGCCCGACCGAGACTCGAACTCGGGATCTTTGCCTTTCGCGGGCAAGTGCTCTACCAACTGAGCCACCGAAGCACGACTCACGTCCGGTACTCACAGCTTTACTTCTGCCAGTACCTCGTCTCCTACCTTCCAAACTTTACAGAAGCTCTCCTGCGAAACATGCAGAACTAGCACTCCTGAAAGAAAGGATATTGCGGAGACATGGCTTAGCCACAGCCTGGGGGATGTTTCCAGAGTGAGATTTTCACTCTGCAGCGGAGTGTGCGCTGATATGAAACTTCCTGGCAGATTAAAACTGTGTGCCCGACCGAGACTCGAACTCGGGACCTTTGCCTTTCGCGGGCAAGTGCTCTACCAACTGAGCCACCGAAGCACGACTCACGTCCGGTACTCACAGCTTTACTTCTGCCAGTACCTCGTCTCCCACCTTCCAAACTTTACAGAAGCTCTCCTGCGAAACATGCAGAACTAGCACTCCTGAAAGAAAGGATATTGCGGAGACATGGCTTAGCCACAGCCTGGGGGATGTTTCCAGAATGAGATTTTCACTCCATTTGTCTTTCTGAACCAATTTTCAGAGTATCTACTGTGTCCTTTAAGTTTTCCTGAGTTTTTGCAAGTAGCGTAACCGAATCAGTAGATGCAACTGAGTCAATTTTAGCCCACAAGGTCTCATGATTTTCATGAACAATGGTTTGCAGTTCTTTTATGGCTGCTTCGTGATTCTGTAATGAATTTTCAGGCCGCAAAAAAATAGGTTGAAAATGCTCACAAATTTGTGTTTTCACGTCATTACAGACTTTTTGAGATTTCGATTCAATGTTATGTAACTCAGTAGTTAAATCTTCACGTGTTTGTTCAAGTGTGGTGTCTAACTTTTGAAGCTTGTGCTGTGTTTGTCTCTGATGTTGTTCCATTGTGTCTAGCTTTTGAAGCTTTTGCTGTGTTTGTCTCTGATGTTGTTCCATTGTGTCTAACTTTTGAAGCTTTTGCTGTGTTTGTCTCTGATTTTGTTCCATTGTGTCTAACTGTTGCTGTGTTTGTTTCTGATTTTGTTCCATTGTGTCTAACTGTTGCTGTGTTTGTCTTTGATTTTGTTTCATTTGTGGCATTAATTGCAATAATAATGTATTAGTGTCTGGAATCTGTTCCTCTATGCTTTTCGGCAGTGCATTTGCACCCGCAACATTCACATTTTGACAAGCAGAAAATGTGTCTCGACTTATTTGAGAAAACGGCGAGGACGCAAAACCTGAAACTACAGTATTTGCAAGATTGTGTCCTGTCATTTCGGATTCCTGAGGCGAGCTGTTGTCGACCGATCGATCGATAATGCTTCCCTGTTCACTAATTGTTTCACTGCCTACACCATTATTTGCAGCCCGCTCCATTTCCCTATGCACAATTACCACATTACTACTTTGAGCATTAGTTAATTCATTACTCGGCGGCGCTAACACACTGCTTTCGTCTTCACTGTCATTTCTCAGTTTACTTTGGAGCCTAGTATTACGTTTTTCACACGCCATTATTGTCACGATATTTCACACAACAACACAGAAAAGCACAATTTGAAGAGCAAAATAAGAAAACACATTAACATAGCATTGAAAATAATATCTCGTTAATTGCAAGCGCAGCTGCGAAATACTTGGTGCAAATCTACATGCATGCCACAACTGTTTTACTGTACAAGAATGAAAAACTACAACTGCAAGGAAATTCTCTCTACATTTACGCGCTAGCAATAAACAAAGGCTGCACTAATTACACAAACTACAAGAAAAAATCAGAAGATTTCAGTGAGGTATCTTTGGCTAAGGGTCGACATATGAAACGTCCCCTTAGAAAAATTAATGAATTACTGTGCTGATAAATCTCTTACATTATATGATTTTCAAACAGCTGAGCAAAACTGAACGTACTCAGACATTACTCTCTTTACTTATTCTGATCAACACTAAACTGACACATAATATTTTTAGCGCAACGTAATCTGACTTTCAAAAATCCCTACAAAAGAATGGCCCTGACTAACATTAACCTATACCTTTCACAAATCACTTACCTCATAAAAATCTTCGTTACTCAAGCTACTGCAATACAGCGAGCACCACTACTGCCAGCTAAATAAAAGATTCAAACTACTGAAGGCACTAACTACTGATAGGCATAGTTAGCAAATGAAAGATTTTGGTAGAGAACAAACGCTGTATTTACCTTAATAGTGTTCAAAAGTCATAAATATATAGCAGTGCATGACATCCAATCTTACAAATTTCAAAACTCCGCCATTTCTCTCCCCACATCCACCACTGCTGGCGGCTCACCTCCAACTGCGCAACGCTACGCGCTGTTGAAATCCATCTGCCCAACACTACAATGGCAGACAACAATGCAAACTAGCCACAGACTGCACACAGCAGAGCCAGTGATTTTCATACAGAGCGCTACGTGGCGTTACCAATAAGAAAACCTAAACAGCCTGCTTACAAACTGAACACTCGCTTATCAAAAATCTAGATTCATTCGGTGTTTACGTTCAAAAACCACAATTTTTACCATTTTTTTAATGAATTTTTTTTACGCCTGTGTTTCAGATTTCTGTAAATCGCCTCAAATTTTGTGTGAAGGTAGACAAATACACAGAATTAATGGCCGTCTTGTTTTTGTGAAAGATTTGTCCGTTGCCACGATATAAACAACACGGTTCGAATGACAATACAGAAACCTACCTACATCTACATCATATTCCGCAAGCCACCTAATAGTGTGTGGCGGAGGGTACTTTTTGTACCACTAACTGAGCCCTCCAACCCTGTTCCACTCGCGAATACCGCGTGAGAAGAATGATTGTCGGTAAGCCCCTGTATTCGCTCTAATTTCTCGAATTTTCTCCTCATAGTCGTTACGCGAAATGTATGTGGGCCGGAAGTAAAATGTTGGCCAACTCTCCCCGGAAAAGTATTCTCTCGAAATTTCAATAGAAAATCTCTCCGTGATGCACAACGCCTTTGTTGTAACGTCTGCCAATCGAGTTTGTTGAGGATCTCCGTGACGCTCTCGCGCCGACTAAACGATCGCGTGACGAAGCGTGCAGCTCTTCATTGGATCTTCTCTATCTCTTCTATCAGTCCTATCTGGTAGGGATCCCAGACAGATGAACAGTACACAAGAATCAGCCCAGCAAGCGCCTTATAAGCCACTTCTTTCGGGGATGAGTTACATTTCCTTAAGATTCTTCCTATGAATGTAAGTCTGGCATCTGCTTTTCCCACTATTTGTTTTATGTGGTCATTCCACTTAAGTTCGCTCTGTATATGTTTTATGGTAGCTACTATTTCCAGCGGTTATTCATCAGTAGTATAACTGTACAGTAGTGGATTTCTTTTCCTATGTTTGAGCAATATTTGACATTTATTTACGTTCAAAGTCAACTGACAGGGTCTGTACCACTCATCAAATCTCTGGAAGTCATTCCGCAAATCGTTACTATCCTCTGGCGTTGCTACTTTGTTATAAGCAACTGCATCATCTGCGAATAGCCTTAAAGAGCATCCGACGCTTTCGACTAGACAATTTATATATACTGTAAACAGTAACGATCCTATCAGACTTCCTTGGGGTACTCCGGAAATTACTTTTACATACTCGTATGTTGATTTTGTTCCATTAAGAGCAACGTGTTGAGTTCTACCTGCAAGGAAGTCTTGAATCCAGTCACAAATCTGCTCCTATGCTCAATAAGCTCGTATTTTTTTCATTAAATGGTAATGCGGGACGGCGTCAAATGCCTTCCTGAAGTGAAGGAGCACAGCATCAACAGGAGATCCGTTGTCTACAGCACTGTGGATCTCATGGAGGAACAGAGCGAACTGAGTTTCGCAGGATTCTGTTTGCGGCTTCAATGCTGATTTTCATAGAGACATTTTCATTCTCCAACACAGAACATGTTCCACGATTCTACAACAGATTGACGTCAACGATGTAGGTCTATAATTGTTTGCATCTGTCCTACGGCCCTTCTGAAAACGGGCATGACCTGTTTTTTTTTTTTTTTTTTTTTTTAGGCCGGCCGCGGTGGTCTGGCGGTTCTGCGCGCCCCGGAACCTCGGGCATCGATGTATGTGATGTTCTTAGGTTAGTTAGGTTTAAGTAGTTCTAAGTTCTAGGGGACTGATGACCACAGATGTTAAGTCCCATAGTGCTCAGAGCCATTTTTTTTCTATTCCGGGATTGGTTTTCTCAATATTTGCCATATCGACGTTCGTACGACGATTGTAAGGAGGGACCGTGTTACGATCTTCTGCGGTGAAACGTTTTCGGAAGACCGAATTCAATATTTCGGCCTTCTCTCTGTTATCTTCCGTTTCGGTGCCAGTATAATCACTCAAAAAAAAAAAAAAAAAGGTGTGTGAAATCTTATGGGACTTAACTGGTAAGGTCATCAGTCCCTAAGCTTACACACTACTTAACCTAAATTATCCTAAGGACAAACACACACACCCATGCCCGAGGGAGGACTCGAACCTCCGCAAGGACCAGCCGCACAATCCATGACTGCAGCGCCTTAGACCGCTCGATGGTCACTCAGTGAATGAATAGATGAATTTTGCTCACTGAGTTTACATACGAGCAAAACCTCTTAGCGTTTTTACTCAGATCCGCTGGCAAAGTTTTGCTTTCAAAGCCACTGAACGCTTCTCTCATTGCTCTCCTTTCGCTCATTTTCGCTTCGTTCAGCTTCCGTTTGTCAGCTAGGGTTTTACTTCTCTTGAATCTGAGGTGAAGTTCTCTTTGTTCACGTAGCGGTTTTTTTCACAGCTATTAAACCAGGGTGGGTCTTTCCCATCCTTTAAGACCTTACTCGGAACATAAGTTGTCTAAGGCATATAACACAATGCCTTTGAATTTTTTTCCATTTGTTCTCCACATCTTGGTTCTCATCACCGAATACTTCATGCTGACTGCTCACTCTCGCTAAGCAAAAATATCTTCCTACAGTTCTTACCGTTCTTTGCAAGACCCGTTTTCACAGATACTATAACAGCCTTATGATCACTGATACCTTCCTCTACGTTGACTGATTCAGGTCTGTTTGTTGCCAGGAGGCCTAAGACGTTACCCTCATGTGTTGGTTCTCTAACTATCTGCTTAACTCAATTTTCGGACAAGACATCCAGAACAATGTCACGGGAATCCCTGTCTTTGGTACCAGTTTTGATAGCATGACACTCCCAGTCAATATCTGGCAAGTTGAAGTCACCTCCTATTGCAACGGCACGTCAGGAAAACTACTAACGACATTCTGCAAGTTCTGTCTGAAGCACTCTACCACTAAAGCTACTGACCCATGCGATCTATAAAAGCATCCGATTACCATTTTTGACCGATCTTTGATACTTAACTTCACCCAGATTAATGCACGATCGGAATCCGTGATAACCTCGCTAGATTTTATCGAATTCTTTACTGCAATAAAAACCCCGCCACAATTGGCGACTAACCTCTCCTTACGATGAATATCCCAATCTGGGCTTAGAATTTCTTTGTCATTTAAGTCCCGTTTCAACCAACTTTCTGTTCCTAATACTATATGTCCATTATAACATTCAGTAAACGATACTAATTCTGGGACCTGTTCTTGGATGCCCCTGCAGTTTATGTGAATCATATTAACCTTTTCTATCTCTGATATGCAACGACGAACATTCTCTGACGACATTGTGGCTAATTTATCAGGCAAATCTTGATCCCAAGGGAGCGTTTCTCTAACCTATACTGGATCAGTCATCGTCAAAGTCAACAAAATTTTACATCGGTTGCCAAGCTATGGTAGCCTAATGTCAAAGCCGGCCGGGGTGACCGAGCGGTTCTAGGCGCTCCCGTCTGGAACCGCGCGACCAGTACGGTCGCAGGTTCGAATCCTGCCTCGGGCATGGGTGTGTGTAATGCCCTTAGGTTAGTTAGGTTTAAGTAGTTCTAAGTTCTAGGGGACTGATGACCTCAGAAGTTAAGTCCCATAGTGCTCAGAGCCATTTTTTGAACCTAATGTCAAAATTATGTTCGAGTAAAATTAGGGAACCAAAATGGAAAAAACTCCATAGCACAAAAAGACGAATATGTCTAGGGCATAGCTAGGGATGCAAAAGAAGGGAACTAGCTTTTCGACTTACATGGCAGCTTCGAGGACATTTAAATCTATACATCTTGACATATTCACGAATTTTTACGAGTTAATCCTACTTCCCCAGCGCAGTGAGCTCTCTTAGCTGCAAGGTGTTGGCACAATTGCTTCTTTATAGTCTAAAGTCCCTGCTACTGTTCCCAAAATCCAGAAGACTCGCCAGTCATGGCGAACATTGTATAATATCATACGGCTGAAGACCATACCCGTAATGGCTAAAAAAGTGTTTCTGTGGGGATAACATTTCAGGGTACGAATATGTTCCTGGGCGAGGGGGGAATGACATGATGTTTCATGCTGCTTTACTTGAAATGATGCATTGTATTACATGAGGTGGTTATTAATACTAACGAGTAAAAAAGCGGGGACATGCTAAGATGTTTTCATTCAAATGTCGTTGAAGTTGCCAGATGAGACGAAAAGCTTGTTCCTTTCTTTTACATCATCAACTCTGCCCAGGACCTACTCGCTTATTTTTAACTGTGATAGGAGCATTTTTCATCCTGGTTATTAGAATACGCAACATTACTATAAATTTCGTATACTGTATACTAACTACAGCACAATTCGAGTACCGGTATGGCCGTCACTATTATAGTAATTTTGATTGATCCATAGAATGCCAATGACACATGCTGCATATATATTACCCTGAAGTATTTAAAAGAATTATTGCTGCGTAAACTTGTCTATGCATGACTAACGAGTGACACTCCATATCACACAAAAAAAAAACAAGACTGAGCAGTGGTCACCGTGCAGAAAAAAAAGAAACCAAAGCTTTTCTGCGTGCAAAGTCATAGACTCACAGAGGTCACCATTCCTATCTCGCTATACTGTAAAATGCGAGCTTCGAAAGCTGCAGATTTTGTGTATCGTCTGTAGATAAACATAGTCCCCAAACACCAGTTATTACAGTTAACCTACCACCAACGTGATGCAAACAGCGAACAACACGCGCACAATGACTGCTGGAAAAAAAGATTGCAGTACGTGAGAACAGTACAATAGCCACCATATTTGTGACGAGAGGTTGCGCGTGTCTGTCGAACCTATCGACTCAGTGGACGTGGTAGCCGATGTCAATCCAGAACGCAGGGTACCAACTGCACAGTCATTCGGCCGTCTTTTCCAGCGAATAGCAAACTCTAGGGAGTGACGGGTAATATACACTGAAGAGCCAAAGAAACTGATACACCTGCCTGATATCGTGTAGGGCCCCCCCGAGAACGAAGAAGTGCCACAACACGACGTGGCGTGGACTCGATTAATGTCTGAAATGGTGCTGAAGGGAATTGACACCATGAATCCTGAAGGGCTGTCCGTAAATCCGTAAGAGTACGCGGTGGTGGAGACCTCTTCTGAACAGCACGTTGCAAAACATCGCAGATATGCTTAACAATGTTCGTCTGGAGAGTTTGCTGGCCAGCGAAGTATTTAAACTCATAAGTGTGTTCCTGGAGCCATTCTGTAATAATTCTGGACGTGTGGGCTGTCGCATTGTCCTGTTGGAATAGCCCAAGTCTGTCGGAATGCACAATGGACGTGAGTGGATGCAGGCGATCAGACTGGATGCTTACGTACGTATCACCTGTCAGAGTCGTAACAGGGGTCCATTACCACTTCAACTGCACAAGCCCCACACCATTACAGAGCCTCCACCAGCTTGAACGGTCCCCTGCTGCGATGCAGGGTCCATGGATTCATGAGGTTGTCTCCATACTCGTACGCGTCCATTCGCTCGATACCATTTGAAACGAAACTCGTCCGATCAGGCAACATGTTTCCAGTCATCAACAGTCCAATGTCGGTGTTTGACGGGCCCAGGAGAGGCGTAAAGCGGGCCTGAGAACACCACGATTCTCTAATACTGGGAAAACTCGAAGAAAATTTCAGGTGTATACAAATTTATTTGACATTACATTACGCAGTTCAGCTCGAGCACTCACATTCTACTGGCTCTCCTGCACGATTTCTCGCTTGTCTTATATACTCTCACTAACATTTCAAATAATTTTGCACCTAGTAATTCCGTTAATTACAACCACAGAAGTTGTTCCAATCTACCACAGAACATTTTATTATTCGAAGATTACAACTGAACTGTGTGAAATACACTATGTGGTCAAAAGTATCCGGACACTCCCAAAAACACGCGTTTTGCATATTAGGTGCATTGTGCTGCCACCTGCTGCCAGGTACTTCATATCATCGACCTCAGTAGAAATTAAACAACGTGAGAGAGTAGAAGGGGCGCTCCGCGGAACTCAGGGACTTCGAAAGTGGTCAGGTGATTGGGTGTCATTTGTGTCATACGTCTGTATGCGAAATTTCCACACTCTTAAACATCCCTAGGTCCACTGTTTCCGATGAGATAGTGAAGTGGAAACTTGAAGGGACACGTACATCACAAAAGCGTACAAGCCAACCTCATCTGTTGACTGACAGAGACCGCCGACAGTTGAAGAGGGTCGCAATGTGTAATAGGCAGACAGCTATCCAGACCATCACTCAGGTATTCCTAACTGCATCAGGATCCACTACAAGTACTATGGCAGTTAGGCAGGAGTTGAGAAACTTGGATTTCATGGTCGAGCGGCTGCTCATAAGCCACACAACACGCCGGTAAATGCCAAATGACGTCTTGTTTGGTGTAAGTAGAGTAAACATTGGACGATTGAACACTGGGAAAGCGTTGTGTGGGGTGTTAATCACGGTACACAATACGGCGATCCGATGGCAGGATGTGGGTATGGCTGATGCCCGCTGAACGTCATCTGACAGCATGTGTAGTGCCAACAGTAAAGTTCGGAGGCGATGGTGTTAAGGTGTGGTCGTGTTTTCCATGGAAGGGGCTTGCACCCCTTGTTGTTTTGCGTGGCACTATCCCAGCACAGGCCTACATTGATGTTTTAAGCACCTTCTTGCTTCCCTCTGCTGAAGAGCAATCCGGGGATAGTGATTGCATCTTTCAACACGATCGATCACCTGTTCATAATACACGGCCTGTGGCGGAGTGGTTACACGACAATAACATCCTTGTACTGACTGGACTGGCCTGCACAGAGTCCTGACCTGAATCCTACAGAACACCTTTGGGATGTTTTGGATAGCCGACTTCGTGTCAGGCCTCACCGACGGACATCGATACCTCTCCTTAGTGTAGCACTCCGTGAAGAATGGGCTGCCATTCCCCAAGAAACCTTCTAGCGCCTGATTGAACGTATGCCTGCAAGAGTGGAAGCTGTCAGCAAGGCTAAGGGTGGGCCAACACCATACTGAATTCCAGCATTACCGATGGAGGGCGCCACGAAGTTGTAAGTCATTTTCAGCCAGGTGTCCGGATACTTTTGATCACATAGTGTAGAATACAGAGTCAAATACATATTTGTCGTTTTCATGGAAAAATAAGTGAAATGATTCAGATAAACAATATTGATTGCATTTTTGTTAACAGCACTGAAACAACATTATCCCAAGTATTCCTATTATGTTTATTGCTTCAAATGTGAGTGTTCTATATTTTAGTGTAGGCGGAAATTTCACTATATAACCCAGCAGCATAAGTAAACCCTTTGTTTACATTGTTAATTAGCTTCATATTGTGAATTACAGTAATTACGAATCAATTAGAAGCCAGTACGTTAAGTAATAGTATGACAAGTTGACAGTGTAACAAATATAGTTGTCGTAGGTTTCTAACATCATAAAATACAGTGTATTTGGTGAGTCTTTTGTTACGCAATTGTATGTAACTGAAAAGTCCTGTTGTTCTATGATCTTCTGACCGAAGACCGGTCTGATGCAGCTCTCCATGCTATTCTATCCTGTGTAAGGCTCTTCATCTCCGAACAATTACTGCAACCTGCATCCTTCTGTATCTGCTTACGGTATTCATCACTTGGTCGCCCTCTACCATTTTTACCCCCCCCCCCTTCCCCCCGCCCCCTACAGCCCTCGCGCACTTCACTCAATACTAAATTCGTGTGATGTCCCAAAATGTGTCCTATGGACCGAAAACGTGTTTAGTCATCTGGTGCCACAAATTTCTTGTTCCCCTAAGTCTACAATTATATTCAGTATCTCCTCATTAGTTACGTGATCTACCCATCTAATCTTCAGCATTCTTCTGTAGCACCACATTTTGAAAGCTTCATTCTCTGCTTCTCTAAGATGTTCATCGTCCATATTTCAGTTCCATACATGGCTACACTCCAGGCAAATACATTCCCAAAAAACTTCCAAGCACTTAAGCCTATGTGGATGCGAACAAATTTCTCTTCTTCAGTAGTGCTTTTCTTCCCATTACCGGTCTACATTTTCCTATTTCGGCCATCATCACTTATTTTGCTTCCCAAATAGCAGAACTCATCTGCGACTTTAAGTGTCTCATTTTCTGATCTAATTCCCTCGGCAACCCCTGATTTAATTCGACTACATTCCATTATTCTCGTTTTGCTTTTGTTGGTGTTCATCTTATATCCTCCTTTCAAGACACTGTCCATTCCGCTCAGCTGCTCTTCCAAGTCCTTTGCTGTCTCTGAAAGAATTACTATGTCATCGGCAAATCTCAAAATTTTTATATCTTGTCCCTGAACTTTAATTCCTACTCCAAATGTTTCTTTTGTTTCCTTTACTGCTTGCTCAATTTACAAATTGAACAACGTCGGGGGTAGGCTACAACCCTGTCCCACTTCCCTCTCACACACCGCTTCCCCTTCATGGCCTTCGACCCTTATAATTACCGTCTGGTTTCTGTACAAGTTGTAAATAGCCTTTTCAAATGGTTCAAATGGCTCTGAGCACTATGGGACTTAACATCTATGGTCATCAGTCCCCTAGAACTTAGAACTACTTAAACCTAACTAACTTAAGGACATCACAAAACACCCCGTCATCATGAAGCAAAGAAAATCCCTGACTCCGCCGGGAATCGAACGCGCACGACCAAATAGCCATTTCACTCCCTGACCTTTACCCCTGCTATCTTCAGAATTTGAAAGAGAATATTCCAGTCAACATTGTCAAAAACTTTCTCTAAGTCTACAATCGCTTTTAACGTAAGTTTGCCATTCCTTAGTCTGTCTCTTAAAGTGCTAATTTCAGTTGAATGAATCGACTATAAATGTTCTTACCAACGAATGGACGTAATCTTAGTCAATACTTTGGAAAGGCAGAGCTCAAAAGGCGAAATTATATGTATGGGTCCTACCGAATGACTTAACAGTTAATCAAGCGATCCAAATTAGTTTCGAAATCTTATGAGAAATGAGCTATTACGTTTCCGGCTACATGTTGCAAATTCCAAACTGCAAATGTCTGCCAAAACAACTGAAAACGCATCTGACATGCGATAGGAGAGACGTCCGGTATATATTACTGCAAAGTACATTGGTTAAGTCAAGGGGAATGCGTGGAACGATGTTGCGAATTAGATCTCGCTATTGTTGCATTTATGAAGGAAAAAGGACTACAGGAACGAAAATTAACCGAAATGGATTGCAGACCTTGCATTTTAAATTGACCTGACTGTACACTGCCCACAGTAAGGCATTGCAAGGTGAGACACAGCTTCTCTTTGATTCGATGGCAACGCATTGAAAAAGAAAATCGCGTTGTGGGAGGAACAGATTCTGAAAAACAGGGTACAGTTCCCTAAACGCAGTGGTGCTCAAGAAAACTCGAGGTCTGAAGAATTCATTGCGGTCTTGAAAGAATTAAAAGCATAATTTCCTAAACGACTGGAGGACACTGCCAGTCTTACATCTGTTTTCGCGACCTTTTTCCGATCCTGTTGGAAGCGTCCTTGTCCATGTGTAACTGAATGATCTGAGAGGCAATTCCGATTTCAGACACAAATCCCTTTAACGTTAAGACTGCCCAGGACATCTTCATTGCTTTCCTCAGGCAGAGTTTCCACATCTCCACGTCGAGGTTGCAGAAGTGCTACAATATTGCGACCAACATATGAGTGTGAAAGACGTTTTTTCGATTATGGCACTAAGTAAGTCACGATTATGTGGCAACGTGACTGCGAAAATCCGTGAAACTATCTGTATGCCGACAATTTCTACGAGATAGAAATTATATTACGTCTTCAGCGTGTCTGAAATAATTAAATAATAGCGAAAATTTGTTGTATTTTTGATCTATGTTGCTGAGAAGCGTGAAATACACTGAAACGCCAAAGAAACGGGTATAGGCATACGTATTCGAATACAAAGATATGTAAACAGGCAGAACACGACGCTGCGGTCGGCAACACAAGACAGTAAGTGTCTGGCGCAGTTGTGAGATCGGTTACTGCTGCTGCAATGGCAGGTTATCAAGATTTAAGTGAGGTTGAACGTGGTGTTATACTCGGCGCACGAGCGATCGAACACAGCATCTCCTAGGCAGCGATGAAGTGGGGATTTTCCACTACGACCATTTCACGAGTACACCGTGAATATCAGGAATCCGGTAAAACATCAAATCTCCGACATAGACGTGGCCGGAAAAAGATCCTTCAAGAACGGGACCAACGACGACTGAAGGGAATCGTTCAACGCGACAGAAGTGCAACCCTTCCGCAAATTGCTGCAGATTTCAGTGCTGGGCCGTCAACAATGTCAACGTGCGAACCATTCAACGAAATAACAGTGATATGGGCTTTCGGAGCCGAAGGCACACTAGTGTACCCTTGACGACTGCACAACACAAAACTCTACGCCTCGCCTGGGCCCGTCGACTCCGACATTGGACTATTGACGACTGGAAACATGTTGCGGATGGGCGTGTACGGGTATGGAGACAACCTCATTAATCCATGGAACCTGCACGTCATTAGGGTACTGTTCAAGGTGGTGGAGGCTCTGTAATGGTGTGGGGCGTGTGCAATTGGAGTGATATGGGACCCGTGATACACCTAGATGCGACTCTGACAGGTGACGTAGGCATACTGTCTGATCGCCTGCATCCACTTGTGTCCATTGTGCATTCCAACGGACTTGGGCAATTCCAGCAGGTCAATGCAACATGCCACACGCCCAGAATTGTTACAAAGTTGCTTCAGGAACACTCTTCCGAGTTTAAACACATCCGCTGGCCACCAAACTCCCCAGACATGAACATTTTTGAGCATGTCCTGGATACTTTGCAACATGCTGTTCAGAAGAGATCTCCAGCGGATCGTGGACTTATGGACAGCCCTGCAGTATTCATGGCGTCAGTTCCCTCCAGCTGTACTTCACACACTAGCCGAGACCATGCCACGTAGTGTTGGGGCACTTCTCGTACTCACGAGAGCCCTACACGATATTAGGTAGGTGTACCAGTTTCTTTGCTCTTCAGGTTATAATAGTGCAGCATATCTAAGGAATCATTTGTTGTTAACATAATCTTCACCTTGAAAACTCGGGTTTTTCTCTAGCATTGTGGAAGTAGTTTACCATCATAATCGTATTCCTGCACGTACGTTTCAGCCCACCATGAGCCCATTTTCCCGGTATAGGAACAAGTACGGCACGACTCACCGTATGAACCCATTTTACCGGTAATCTTGCAGTTAAGTTTTGGCGCAACAGAAACAGTTACATGGGCACAAACAACTATCGGTTGGTGGAGGGAGGAAAAGAAACAGCATTTACAAACACGTAGAACATTCGTACGTTAGCCTCCGAGGTAGTTACATGTTAATGCCCCAAGACGTCTGATTTTACGAGTAAGTGTACTGATGTGCCTGGTACCTCGACTTGATTGTGGAGCCGAATCGCTTGACAGCGAAGTTCAAAAGCACGATTAAAAACGCCACTTGTGTGCAAACATCAGGTCCCTCTCCAAAACAATCTCATCGCTTCGAAATCTTCTGCACAAGAACACATGGAAATTTGAGAAGAAATATTTCGAGGAATTTTCGAAATGCTAGCGGAGAAACAACTCGTGGTACAAGGCGAACTAACCGTCCACCAAGACATCGATGAAGAGATTGTGTCTGAGGAAAATGAAGAACTCGCTTCATATTCATCAGACTATCACGAGGCCGAAGAGAAGCAGTCGAAAATGGACCGTGATTATGTATTTACAAGATTACGATCGTCAACCTAGCGAGAGCATCCAGGGTGGTGCTCGGCCGCTCTTCGTATAACGGGAGCTTCACGCCTCAGAATCATGAAAGGCTTGAACAGATTGTAAGGACACATAAAACAAGATGCAACAAGGCGTATACAACTTAAAACAATTGATTCGTAGACCTATAATCATTTCACAGGAGCTGAGAATGTAATCAACAGGTGACGACGAGAAACCGGCAACAGTGCGCTCTTGCTGCTGCCAGTCAGTTTCCTGATTTAAGTTTTCAAGCTTCTGATTCGTGAATTGTGCTCTCAAACGAAGACAGCGGGTTCGTCAGAGAACAAAAAGAGAGAGAGAAAAAGATTTATATCCGCGAAGGAAAGCGCTCCACTGCAGGAAATCCTTAATGCAGAAGCAAATTTTCGAATGCAGACTCGAGCCTTCGTGCCAAAATACGACAAAGATTCTTTTATTAACTCTGATCAAACACTACATGTACCTCTACATGGATACTCTGAAAATCACATCTAAGTTCTTGGCAACGGTTCATCGAATCACCTTCACAATAATTCTCTATTATTCCACTCTCGAATAGCGCTCGGAAAGAACGAAAGCCTATATCTTTTCGTGCGAGCTCTGATTTCCCTTATGTTATTATGGTCGTTTCTCCCTGTGTAGGTCGCCGTCAACAAAATATTTTCACACTCGGAGGAGAAAGTTGGTGATTGAAATTTCGTGAGAAGATTCCGTCGCAATGACAAAACGCCTTTGTTTTAATGGTCCATCCCAAATCCTGTATCATGTCCGTGACACTCTCTCCCCTGTTTCGCGAAAATACAAAACGTGCTGCTCTACTTTGAACTTCCTCGATGTACTCCGTTAATCGTGCCTGGTAAGAATCCCAGACAGCGCAGCAGTAAGTTACTGCAAAAGGGGACGGACAAGCGTGGTGTAGGCAGTCACTTTAGTAGATCTGTTACATTTTTCTGAGTGTTCCGCCAATAAAACGCTGCCTTTGGATTGCCTTCCCCACTACATTTTCTATGTGTTCTTTCCAATTTAAGTTGTCTATAATTGTAATTGCTAAGTATTTAGTTGAATTTACGTTCTTTAGATCTGACTGATTTATTGTGTAACAGAAGTTTAACGGATTCCTTTTAACACTCATATGGATGACCTCACACTTTTCGTTATTTATGGTCAATTTCCAATTTTCGCACCATACAGATTTTTTTTCTAAATCGTTTTGCAATTTGTTTTGATCTTCTGATGAGCTTACTAGACGATAAACGACAGCATCATCTGCAAACAACCTAAGACGGCTGCTCAGATTGTCTCCCAAATCGTTTATATAGATAAGGAACAGCATAAAAGTACCTGATTCATTTACATCAATAGCATTACTATTTTTACAGACTATAATACGCTAACTTGTGAATGTTTGTTCTAGGGTGCCAGTATCAATCAATTTGTGACCAAACTCTCACCGAACGCAGGAGAAAGTTGATTCTTGTGGAAGGAAAGGATATGCACAGGGTGACACATTCGCACACTGGGCAATATGCTGTCGCCTTATCTGGAAAATTACTACCAATGGTCTTCGTCTGTTTGCAAGAGACCACTGGCTCATTTGGGCCAACGGGGCAAGAAGCAACTGATGAGTACGCACACAAATACGAAAACATATTGATAACATCTTCAAAGTTCGGTAAACTCACAACAGTACTATACAGGAAATTTCTAACTGACGTCATGAAGGCATACGTGAGAGATGAACAACTTTTGCTCCTCGATTCATGGTGAGTGCCGGTTTTGTACGACAAAATTATTCAAGATAGAGCGGGTCTGCTAGCGAGCAGTGTTAAAGTAATTCCTCCAAATTGTACTACGTTGGTGCTATCCTGCGACGTTTATTTTTACAGACAGATGAAAAACCTTATAAAGTAACTAAAAAAATTGCTAGTACGTCATCAACACATTAGAGAGGTCGCTTCTTCAAGAGAAAACTGCATAAAAATTCAATCAATCGTACACCATCAGTTATCTGCACCAATATTCGGTGATAAATTCATACATGCGTGGTAATCCGCCGAGAACAGTTTATGAAAGTAAACCAAGTTTGTTGTGCAGCAGAAACTTTGAAAAAAACTATGCTCATGCAAAAACTTGCCGTTGATTACGTGTTCTGTATGACAAAATAATTATTGTTTTACATGTTTCTACGATCATTATCATCGTTCAGTGCTCCATGCGTGTCACAAATGCAGGTGCAGCAATGTCAATACAAAGACTATACCGATTTGATTCAAAATGGTCGTGTGTCCTTTTTTATTTCCAATGTCCTTACAAAAATACTTTGTTTTCCTTTTTTCAGGTTAAATATTATTTAAATAATAAATGAATCATTAAATACTGATAATTTGGACAGCCATATCAAGCCTGTTGCTAGTGCTGCGTAGTAACAAAAAAAAAAAAGGACAGCAGTGAGATTCTTTCCAGAGACCTTGCTCTTATGAAACTAAGTACTTAACGACTTGGCTACGGACTCCTTGCGTATTAGTGATCACACAATAGTACACATAAGCATAGCTAAAACTTTCATACTCGATTTTCTCGAAAACGGTTGAGAGTTGCCGCTTCCTCTTTACTTAGCTGAAGTCCTAGCCATGCTCTACACACACTGTCAACGAGAATTAATCGGTGAGGGAGAGTACGTACATTCCCCTTGTGAGTGTTGCGGCACTCGTGCTGGGGCGTGGCTCGCGAGCCTAATTCTTGGGCACCCCTGATCTGCAGTGTGTCCAAACTCTGCGGCCACAAGATCAGCCTGCCAGAATGCAGTTCTGCCAACGGCTGTTGCAAAGATGTGTTGAAGGTTCAGTTTTCACAACAAATATACTGTTCACAGACGGTGGTCATTTCACCTGAGATGGGACTGACAAATTTCGTAACGAACATGTGTGGGCTGAAACAAAATCACACGCAGTTGAAGAAGCAAGACATCAGCGCTGATATTCAGTTACTGTATGGGCATAGATTACTGGATTTTACATTTTAGCAAACAGGTTCGTTGGTGCATGGCATTGAAAGATCCTCACCTGTCCCGCTAGAGGAGGTACGATTCTAACAACGGCTGAAGACGTGGTTCATCCATGATGAACCATCGGCCCATTTTTTTCCTGAATGACCGAGAACGTCTCACACAGACGTTTAATGCTCAATTGATTGGTCAGTTCGGTCCCACGATCTTCATACCCTCGGATTTTTTGGCTGTGTGGACTCTTGAAACCTTTGTAATGTGTGCAAGCGCCACTAATGATGTAAGCTCACTTCACAAAAAATTAGTCACCCCTAGGGAAATCATTATAAGCATCATTACAAGCAGTTCCGCGCCTGGACCTGATAACCGCCTGGATTCGGTCAGGAACTGAGGCCACAGGGCTGTGCAGGTTGATGTATATGGCCAACTTCCTCTGTGCCAAAAACCAAAGCCAGCGCTCCCCTCTTCTCCCAGTTAACGCTTCTTTTTCTTTTCCTTTCTCTACGAATCACGCCACCTTCTCCTCCCTCATATTCTTTAATTGTGTGTTATCACATTCATCTTTCCCTTCCTCGTCCATTCCTTTCTCCATGTCCATTGCTACTAGCACACATAACTGAAAACCTACTTTATTGAACCTCTAAATATTCTTGTATTTACCATGTACGAGTATAAGCTGAGTGCATTATTTTCTTATTGTACTATTGTAATTTTTATTTTTCTAAATTCAGGGTCCATCCCCCATTAACCATGGGCCTTGTCGTTGGTGGGGAGGCTTGCGTGCCTCAGCGATACAGATAGCCGTACCGTAGGTGCAACCGCACCAGGGGCGTATCTGTTGAGAGGCCAGACAAACGTGTGGTTCCTGAAGAGGGGCAGCAGCCTTTTCAGTAGTTTTACGGGCAGCAGTCTGGATGATGGAGTGACCTGGCCTTGTAATATCAACCAAAACGGACTTGCTCTACTGAAAGCAAGTCAAAACTACAGCCATAATTTCTCCCGCGGGCATGCATCTCTACTGTATGGTTAAATGATGATGGCGTCCTCTTGGGTCAAATATTCCGGAGGTAAAATAGTCCCCCATTCGGATCTTCGGGAAGGGACTATTCAGGAGGATGTCATTATCAGGAGAAACAAAACTAGCGTTTTATGGATCGTAGTTTGGAATGTTAGATACCTTAATCGGGCAGGTAGGCAGAAGGAACGGCACTTCTGGTCAGGTGAATACAGTGTTACACATACAAAATCAAATACGGGTAGTGGAGGAGTAGGTTTAATACCGAATAAAAAATAGAAACGTGGATAAGCTAATATGAATGGCGTAGTGAACGCATTGTTGTAACGAACATAGACACGAAGCCAACAACCGGCACAGTGGTACAAGTTTGTATCCCAATTAGCTCCGCAGATGATGAAAAGATCGCAGAAATCTATGGTGAGGTAAAAGAAATTATCCAAGTTCTTAAGAGAGACGGGAATTTTATAATCGTGAGGGTCTGAAATTCGATAGTAGGAAAAGGCAGAGACCGAAAAATAGCAGGTGAATATGGACTGGGGGAAACGAATGAAAGAGGAAGCCGCCTGATAGAATTTTGCACAGAGCATAATTCAGCTATAGCTAACACTTGGTTTAAGAATCATGTAAGAAGGTTCTTTACGTGGAAGACACCTGGAGACACCAGGAGTTTCAGATTGATTATATAATAGCAAGACAAAGATATAGCAACCAGATTTTAAATTTTAAGACGTTTCCAGGGACACATGCGGACTTTACCCACAATTTATTTATTGGTTGTGAACTGTAGATTAAAACTGAAGAAACTGCAGAAAGGTAGGAATTCAAGGAGGTGGGACCTGGATAAAATGAAACAACCAGACGTTGTAAAGAGTTTCAGAGGGAGCATTAGGGAACGATTGACAATAACAGTGGAAGAAATACGGTAGAAGAAGTATGAGTAGCCGGCCGCTGTGGCCGAGAGGTGCTAGGCGCTTCAGTCCGGAACCGCGCTGCTGCTACGGTCGCAGGTTCGAATCTTGCCTCGGGCATGTATGTGTATGATGTTCTTAGGTCAGGTTTAAGTAGTTCTAAGTGTAGGGGACTGGTGACCTCAGATGTTACGTCCCATAGTGCTCAGAGCCATTTGAACCATTTTTTTGAAGTATGGGTAGCTTTGAGAGATGAAATAGTGAAGGCAGAAGAGGATCAAGCAGGTAAAAAGGCGAGGGCAAGAAGAAACAAGAGATATTTAATTTAATTGATGAAAAGAAAAAAATATAAACATGCAGTAAATAAATGAGGCGAAAGGGCATGTGAACGTTTAAAAAATAGGATCAACAGAAAGTGCAAAATGGCTAAACAGATATGGCTAGAGGTCAAGGATTTAGAAGCACGTATCACTAGAGAAGAGATAGATGCCGCAAAAGGAAAATTAAAGAGACCTTTGGAGAAAAGAGACCCACCTGTATGAATATCAAGAGCTTAGATGGAAAATCAGTCCTAAGCAGAGAAAGGGAAGCTTAAAGATGAAAGGAATGTATAGAGCGTCGATAAAAGAGAGATGAACTTGAAATCAATGTATTAGAAAGGAAAGTGAACGTTGACGAAGATGAGATGGGAGATATAATATTGCGTGATGAATTTGACAATCCACTGAAAGACTTCAGTCAAAACAAGAGCCCGGAAATAGACAATATTTCGTTTGACATACCGATAGCCTTGAGAGAGTCAGTCTTGACAAAACTCTTGTATCTGGTGAGCAAGTTGATCGGGAAAAGGCGAAATACCCTCAGACTTCAAGAAGAATCTAATAATTCAAATTCCAAAGATAGCAGGTGCTGACACGACACGTGTGAAAATTATCGAACTGTCAATTTAAGAAGTCACAGTTCCAAAATACCAATTCTTCACAGAAGAACGGAGAAACTAGTAGAAGCCGCCTATGTTTAGATTCCGGAGAAATGTAGGAACACCGAGCGAGGTGGCGCAGTGGTTAGACACAGGACTCGCATTCGGAAGGACGACGGTTCAATCGCGCGTCCGGCCATCCTGATTTAGGTTTTCCGTGATTTCCCTAAATCGCTCCAGGCAAATGCCGGGATGGTTCCTTTCAAAGGGCACGGCCGACTTCCTTCCCCGTCCTTCCCTAATCGGATGAGACCGATGACCTCGCTGTCTGGTCTCCTTCCCCAAACCAACCAACCAACCAAATGTAGGAACACGCGTGACAGTACTGACTCTCCGACTCATCTTAGAAAATAGGTTAAGGAAAGTCAAACGTACGTTTATAGCATTTGCAGACTTAGAGAAAGCTTTTGACAACGTTGAGTGGAATACCCTCTTTCATATTCAGGAGGTGGCAGGGGTACAATACAGGGAGCAAAAGGCTATTTACAACGTATATAATAACCAGACGACAGTTATAAGAGTCGAGGGGCATGAAAGGGAAGCAGTGGTTGGGAAGAGAGTGAGACAGAGTTGTAGCCTATCCCCGATATTATTCAATCTATACATTGAGCAAGCAGTAAAGGAAACAAAAGAAAAAATTGGAGTAAGAGTTAAAATCCAGGGAAAAGAAATAAAAACTTAGAGGGATTGCCGCTGACGTTATTCTGTCAGAGACAGCAAAAGACTTGGAAGAGCAGTTGAACGGAATGGACAGTGTCTTGAAAGGAGGCTAAGATGAATATCAATAAAACCAAAACGAGGATAAACGATTGTAGCCGAATTAAATCAGATGATGCTGTGATGCTGAGGGAATTATATTAGGAAATGAGACACTTGAAGTAGGAGATGGAATGTAATCGAATTAAACCAGGTGGTGCTGAGGGAATTAGGGGTGGTTAGTGTTTAACGTCCCGTCGACAACGAGGTCATTAGAGACGGAGCGCAAGCTCGGGTTACGGAAGGATGGGGAAGGAAATCGGCCGTGCCCTTTCAAAGGAACCATCCCGGCATTTGCCTGAAACGATTTAGGGAAATCACGGAAAACCTAAATCAGGATGGCCGGAGACGGGATTGAACCGTCGTCCTCCCGAATGCGAGTCCAGTGTGCTAACCACTGCGCCACCTCGCTCGGTGCTGAGGGAATTAGATGAAAGTAGTGGATGAGTTTTGCTATTTGGACAGCAAAATAAGTGATGATGGCCGTGGTACAGAAGATATAAAATGTAGGGTTACAATGGCAAGGAAAGCGTTTCTGAAGAAGATAAATTTGTTAACATCGAATATATATTTAAGTGTTACGAAGTCCTTTCTGAAAGTATTTGTATGGAGTGTAGCCATGTACGGAAGTGTAACGTGGATGATAAACAGTTTAGACAAGAAGAGAACAGAAGCCTTTGAAATTTAGTGCTACAGAAGAATGCTGAAGATTAGATGGGTAGGTCACGTAACTAATGAGGAGGTACCGAATATAACTGGGGAGAAGAGAAATTTGTGGCACAAATTGACTTGAATAAGGCATCGGTTGGTAGGGCATATTCTGAGGCATCAAGGGATCGCCAATTTAGTGTTGGAGGGCAGCGTGGAGGGTAAAAATAGTAGAGGGAGACCAAGAGATGAATACACTAAGCAGATTCAGAAGAATGTAGATCGCAGTAGTTACTCGAAGATAAAGAGGCTTGCTTAGGATAGAGTAGCATGGAGAACTGCATCAAACCAGTCTTTCAACTGGAGACCACAACAACAAATTTAGCGTAACATGTTTACTGTAATATGTACAGTGTAAAATACACTACTGGCCATTAAATTTGCTAAACCACGAAGATGACTTGCTACAGACGCGAAATTTAACCGACAGGGAGAAGATGCTGTGATATGCAAATGATTAGTTTTTCAGAGCATTCACACAAGGTTGGCGCCGCTGGCGACACCTACAAAGTGCTGACATGAAGAAAGTTTCTAACCGATTTCTCATACACAAACAGCAGTTGACCGCCGTTGCCTGGTGAAACGTTGTGATGCCTCGTGTAAGGAGGAGAAATGCGTACCATCACGTTTCCGACTTTGATAAAGGTCGGATTGTAGCCTATCGCGATTTAGGTTTATCGTATCGCGACATTGCTGCTCGCGTTGGTCGAGATCCAATTACTGTTAGCAGAATATGGAATCGGTGGGTTCAGGAGGGTAACACGGAACGCCGTGCTGGATCCGAACGGCCTCGTATCACTAGCAGTCGAGATGACAGGCATCTTATCCGAATGGCTGTAACGGATCGTGCAGCCACGTCTCGATCCCTGAGTCAACAGATGGGGACGTTTGCAAGACAACAACGATCTGCACGAACAGTTCGACGACGTTTGAAGCAACATGGACTCTGAGCTCGGAGACCATGGCTGCGGTTACCCTTGATGCTGCATCAAAGACAGGAGCGCCTGCGATGGTGTACTCAACGACGAATCTGGGTGCACGAATGGCAAAACGTGATTTTTTTGGATGAATCCAGGTTCTGTTTACAGTATCATGATGGTCGCATCCGTGTTTGTGTCATCGCGGTGAACGCACATTGGAAGCGTGTATTCGTCATCGCCGTACTGGCGTATCACCCGGCGTGATGGTATGGGGTGCCATTGGTTACAACTCTCGGTCACATCTTGCTCACATTGACGGCACTTTGAACAGTGGACGTTACATTTCAGATGTGTTACGACCCGTGGCTCTACCCTTCATTCGATCCCTGCGAAACCCTACATTTCAGCAAGATAATGCACGACCGCATGTTGCAGGTCCAGTACGGGCCTTTCTGGATACAGAAAATGTTCGACTGCTGCCCTGGCCAGCACATTCTCAAGATCTCTCACCAATTGAAAACATCTGGTCAATGGTGGCCGAACAACTGGTTCGTCACAATATGCCAGTCACTACTCTTGATGAACTGTGGTATCATGTTGAAGCTGCATAGGCAGCTGTACCTGTACACGCCATCCAAGTTCTGTTTGACTCAATGCGCAGGCTTATGAAGGCCGTTATTACGGCCAGAGGTGGTTGTTCTGGGTACTGATTTCTCAGGATCTATGCACCGAAATTGCGTGAAAATGTAATCACATGTCAGTTCTAGTATAATATATTTGTCCAATGAATACCTGTTCATCATCTGCATTTCTTCTTGGTGTAGCAATTTTAATGGCCAGTAGTGTATGTTGAGTGTAAGAGAGTGCCAGATGGCCCTGATTTTGCCTGGTTAAATAAATAAATAAATGCGACCTTGCAGTGGAACCAAGGGTTCGTGGAATTCCAGAATATGGCTGCCCATATCATCACCAAACCACCGCCATGTTTCAGTCTTGGGACGAAAACTCGGCCAGAAGTTAGAAGCAGTGTGAAAAAAGGCTCATTCGACCAAACAAGTTTTTTTTCCATTACTCCATAGTTCAGGTCTTATGGCTTCGTCACCACGTTTTCCTGTTTCTGGCATTTGGATCAGTGGTGAGTGGCTTTGGAATTCCTGCTCGCCCTGCAATGCCCATCGTATAGAACTTTCTTCGGGTTGTTTTGGTGCTGACATGATTCGCGAGTGGGACATTCTGTTCTGTACTGACTTTTACAGCTGCCGTCCTCTTATTTTTCGTCACAGTCCTCTTCAATGGCCGGCCGTCAGGATGGCTCGACACCCGCTTTCGTCCGCCATGTGACTTAGCAGATGAAATTTATTCGGTTTCCGTGCATGCGGTATAATTCTTCGATAGGGTGCCTCTTGAAACACCGAACACTTTGGCTACCTTGCTAACGAAAGTACCCACCATTCGATCACCAACAATTTGAGCACGCACGAATTCACTTGGCTGCGAGATAGTGCACTCACAACTACACAGAAAACTGTCCTGAGCACTGAGCTGATCGCGCGGATGCCGCCAGTGATCAAACACATCAGCGCAAAACACAGGCTTACCTAGCATCTGCATGTATGTTCAAATATGTCTGCATATTTTTGTCCAACCCTTGTACGACTGAGCCTATGTTATCTTTCCATTTCAGATCGCTACGAAGCATTACACCCAGGTAGCGGACGGTTATAATTAAAGTGAAGTTACTCACGGACGTCTAGCATGGGTTGTAATTATCGGGTGGCAGCGAAATTTGATAAATATGCTCATACGTTAACGCGGAAGCGATCAAAACTGGAAAAAACATTTCTTCAGATTTTGACCACCAGGTCCAAATTTGGCGGTGTACACAGTTTGTATGACACCCACGCTGTTATGTGACAAGCCATAAGTTGCGTGAACAGTATGGATGCTCAGAAGAGGGGCCGTGCGCTCTTCCAAATGGTGAAACTGTTTTCACACCTAAATCGTACTCCTCAAGCCACCTAATGGTGTGTGGCGGAGGGTACTTTCGGTATCATTATCTGATACCTCCAACCCTTTTGCCGAGCGGTTCTAGGCGCTTCAGTCCGGAACCGCGCTGCTGCTACGGTCGCAGGTTAGGATCCTGCCTCGGGCATGGATGTGTTTGATGTCCTTAGGTTAGTTAGGTTTAAGTAGTTCTAAGTTCTAGGGGACTGATGATCTCAGATGTTAAGTCCCATACTGCTTAGTGCCATTTGAACCATTTGAACCATCGAACCCTGTTCCACTCGCGAATAGTGTGTGGCAGGACTGATTGTCGTTAAGCCTCTGTATTGGCTCTAATTTCTCGAATTTTCTCCTCGCGGTCAATACGCGAGACGTATGTGGGGGGGGGGAAGTAATATGTTGTCCGACTCCTGTCCTGAAAAGTGCCGCCCCGAAATTTGAATAGTAAATCTCTCCGTGATGCACAACGCCTCTCTCGTATCGTCTGCCAGTGGAGTTGGTTTAGCATCTCCGTAACGCGCTCGCGCCAACTAAACGGTCCAGTGACGAAACGCGCCGCTTTTCGTTGGATCTTTATCTCCTCTGTCAGTCCTATCTGATAGAGATCCCAGATAGATGAACAATACCCAAGAATCGGGCGAACAAGCGCCTTATAAGCCACTTGTTTCGTGGATGAATTACATTTCCTTAAGATTCTTCCTATGAATGTGAGTCTGCTTTTCCCACTATCTGTTTTCTGTGGTCATTCCACTGAAGGTCGCTTTGGACATTTACTCCTAAGAATTTTACGGTAGATACTGCTTCCTGTAGTTTGGGTAGCCGAGAGCGCTAATGCGCTGCTTCATGGACTGGGGTAGGCGCGCCGGCCCCGGATCGAATCCGCCCGGCGGATTAACAACGAGGGCCGGTATGCCGGCCAGCCTGGATGTGATTTTTAGGCGGTTTTCCACATCCCGCTAAGTGAAGACCCGGCTGGTCCCCAAGTTCCACCTCAGTTACACGACTCACAGACATTTGAAAACGTTGGCACTATTTCATGATTTACACTAGACGCAGACAGCTGGGGTACACTACTTACGTCCCGGGGGGTTCGGGGTGGCGTCAGGAGGGGCATCCGGCCGCCCTCTGCAATTAACACTGCCACATCCGTACTAACAAAGCCGATCTCGCGTTGGAGCGGGTCAGAGGCCCTGAGAGAGAAAGAAAGAAACTGTTTCCTGCAATTTGTCATCAGTAGTGTAACTGTACAGTAGTGGATTTCTTTTCCTATGTATCCGCAATATGTTACATTTATTTACGTTCAGGGTCAACTGCCAGAGCCTGCACCATCCATCAATTCTCTGCAGGTCGTTCTGCAAATTCGTACTATCTTCCGGCATTGCTGCTTTGCTATAGAGAACAGCATCGTCTGCGAATAGCCTTGAAGAGCATCTGACACTTTCCACTAGATCATTTATATATGTTTTATGTGAATGGCAGGAATTACAGTGCTTCATTCAGAGGATATCGACGATTGAAAGCTCTGAGTAGACCCGATGTCATTAAGTTGTTTAATAATGGTGATAATGAAATCCGAAAAAATAGGTGAGCTTTGTATGGCACCTGGAAGAGGATACCGTCCTGTACCGGTAGAAGTTATTGACGGAGTCGCGGCCGGCCGACGTGGCCGAGCGGTTCTAGGCGCTTCAGTCTGGAACCGCGCGACCGCTACGATCGCAGGTTAATTCTGCCTCGGGCATGGATGTGTGTGCTGTCCTTAGGTTGGTTAGGTTTAAGTAGTTCAAAGTTCTAGGGCACTGATGACCTCAGATGTTGAGTCCCATAATGCTCAGAGCCATTTGAACCATTTGTGACGAGGTCACTGTTCCTGTAACTGACCATGCAGCTCGTGGCCTGGGTAGTGCTGGTGCTCGCGCAGCCTCACGAAAATTGTCCACCCCCAGGGTCAACAGTACGGAAAGTTTTGCGGTCTATTTTAAGCCGGTACCCACACAAGATTCAGACGGTACAACAACTGAAACTTCATAATCCGCTGCAACGCTTTGATTTCACTCTTCGGTTTCTGACACGGATCGGAGTTGACATGTGATTGGGCAATATTCTGTAGACTGATGTGGAACATTTTACCCTGCAGTGTGCAGCGAGTACACAGAATTGTTAAACTGCATGTTGTGCACGAAGAGCCATTGCACTGGCCGAATTTTATTGTTAGGTGTGGATTCAGAAGCTCCTTTATTCGCGGTCCGTTCTTCTTTGACGAGAATACGTCTAGACGCCCTGTCAGATGTACCGTCTACATCTACATCTACATCTACATTTATACTCCGCAAGCCACCCAAGGGTGTGTGGCGGAGGGCACTTCACGTGCCACTGTCATTACCTCCCTTTCCTGTTCCAGTCGCGTATGGTTCGCGGGAAGAACGACTGCTGGAAAGCCCCCGTGCGCACTCGAATCTCTTTAGTTTTACATTCGTGATCTCCTCGGGTGGTATAAGTAGGGGGATGCAATATATTCGATACCTCATACAGAAACGCACCCTCTAGAAACCTGGACAGCAAGCTACACCGCGATGCAGAGCGCCTCTCTTGCAGAGTCTGCCACTTGAGTTTGCTAAACATCTCCGCAACGCTATCACGCTTACCAAATAACCCTGCGACGAAACGCGCCGCTCTTCTTTGGATCTTCTCTATCTCCTCTGTCAACCCGACCTGGTGCGGATCACACACTTATGAGCAATACTCAAGTATAGGTCGAAAGAGTGTTTTGTAAGCCACCTCCTTTGTTGATGGACTACATTTTCTAAGGACTCTCCCAATGAATCTCAACCTGGCACCCGCCATACCAACAATTAATTTTATATGATCATTCCACTTCAAATTGTTCCGTACGCATACTCCCAGATATTTTACGGAAGTAACTGCTACCATTGTTTGTTCCGCTATCATATAATCATACAATAAAGGATCCTTCTTTCTACGTATTCGCAATACATTAAATGGCTCTGAGCACTATGCGACTTAAATTCTAAGGTCATCAGTCACCTATAACGTAGAACTAATTAACCCTACCTAACCCAAGGACATCACACACATCCGTGCCCGAGGCAAGATTCGAACCTGCGACCGTAGCAGTCGCTCGGCTCCAGACTGTAGCGCCTAGAACCGCACGTCCACTTCGGCCTTCCCGCAATACATTACATTTGTCTATGTGCAATATGTGATTCCTGCTTCGCCATAGAGCAGCTGTGTGGAAACCACTGTTTTCGGGCAAGATGGGGCAGCACCTAACGCCGCTCGCCCAATGTAAGATCTGTTTAATCTAACCTTCCACGAACGTGTTATCTCCGAGGTTTTCCAGATGAATGGCCTGCAAGATCTCAGCATATCTAAAAGAACACTTTTACCAGGGACGCATTCGGTTTCTACCTGATGTGAAGGCTATTGTACATGAACACGTTGCTCAGATTCCACTGGAACTGCTGCGAACAACTATTGATCACATCGTTCTACGGTTACAGCATCTCGCCGACGTCTCTGGTGCACATATTGAACAAATTGTCTAAGCGGTGGTTAATGATTATGCCTTTCTCGCTTGTTTGACCTCTTCTGCCCACGTCTCGTTCCTAACACCACATCTTAATTACAGAAAGTAGCAAAGAAAGCTTTGAAGAGAGAAGATAGTACAGTACTTTGATACAGACAGTTTCATTATAAATCCGGAAAAATCTGTTGCATTGGTTATTTCCACCACCCAGAACAGGACACCAGCTAATCCTCCTGCAGTAATAAGTGAACAAAAAATTGAAAAAAAACAGAGAGTACAAAATTTCTAGGTATATGGATTCAACAAAACATGAAATGGGATACACACGTGGACTATGTGAACAAAAAATTGAGAAAAACATGGTTTGTAATGAGAGTAATAAGAAACTGTATGTCACATGATAAACTCAGGACCACATATGTTGGTAATGTTCATTCAATATTGAAATATAGTGTAGTGTTGTGGGGAAATTGTTGAGTTAGTCAGAAATCATTTGCATTGCAGGAAAACATAATTAGATTAATGGAAGGGTTAGATCAAAGATCATCATGCAAGTCACTATTTAGGAGAAATAAAATACTACCACTTTCAGGTATTTATATACTTGAAAATTTAATTGTTATTAAAGAAAATCTAAACAGCGGCAGGCCAAGTATTACCCGTCATGAATCTGTACATAGCTATCACACAAAACAAATAAATGATGTACATGTACAACAGACAAACACAGTGCTATTACAGAAAGGCTTCTTCCAGCCTGGTAACAAAACTGTACTATGCACTACCCAAATCCACAAAAATAATAATGGACTTAAACAAGTTCAGAACAATTGTGAAGGATTACTTGGTCGAACACTGCTTCTGTACGGTAAGGGAATACCTAAAAAAACAAAACTGCCTCACCGAGTAAGACTGTTTTTATGAAATGTGTAGAGTAAGAAAATACTGTATGATTTTATCTTTTGTTCAAATGATGTCTGAAAAAAAATCAAGGAATGTGTATTGTAATTAATGAATGGTCCAATATCTTTTGTACACTGTACAGTCCTTGACTCACAGGATCAATAAATACATACAAAAATACACTACTGGCCATTAAAATTGCTACACCAAGAAGAAATGCAGATGATAAACCGGAATTCATTGGACAAATGTATTATACTAGAACTGACATGTGATTACATTTTCACGCAATTTGGGTACATAGATCCTGAGAAATCAGTACACACAACAACCACCTCTGGGCGTAATAATGGCCTTAATGCGCCTGGGCATTGAGTCAAACAGAGCTTGGATGTCGTGTACAGGTACAGCTGCCCATGCAGCTTCAACACGATACCACAGTTCATCAAGAGTAGAGACTGGTGTATTGTGACGAGCCAGTTGCTCGGCCACCATTGACCAGACGTTTTGAATTGGTGAGAGACCTGGAAAATGTGCTGGCCAGGGCAGCAGTCGAACATGTCTGTATCCAGAAAGCCCCGTACAGGACCTGCAACATGCGGTTGTGCATTATCCTGCTGAAATGTAGGCTTTCGCAGGGATCGAATGAAGGGTAGAGTCACAGGTCGTAACACATCTGAAATGTAACGTCCACTGTTCAAAGTGCCGTCAATGCGAACAAGTGGTGACCGAGACGTGTAACCAATGTCACCCCATACCATCACGCCGGGTGATACGCCAGTATGCAGATGACGAATACACGCTTCCAATGTGCGTTCACCGCGACGTCGCCAAACACGGATGCGACCATCATGATGCAATAAACAGAACCTGGATTCATCCAAAAAATTGACGTTTTGCCATTCGTGCACGCAGGTTTGTAGCTGAGTACATCATCGTAGGTGCTCCTGTCTGTGATGCAGCGTCAAGGGTAACCGCAGCCATGGTCTCCGAGCTGATAGTCCATGCTGCTGCAAACGTCGTCGAACTGTTCGTGCAGATGGTTGTTGTCTTGCAAACGCCCTCATCTGTTGACTAAGGGATCGAGACGTGGCTGCACGATCCGTTACAGCCATGCGGATAAGATGCCTGTCATCTCGACTGCTAGTGATACGAGGCAGTTGGGATCCAGCACGGCGTTCCGTATTACCCTCCTGAACCCACCGATTCCATATTCTGCTAACAGTCATTGGATCTCGATCAACGCGAGCAGCAATGTCGCGATACGATAAACCGCAATCGCGATAGGCTACAATCCGTCCTTTATCAAAGTCGGAAACGAGATGGTACGCATTTCTCCTCCTTACACGATGCATCATAACAACATTTCACCAGGCAACGCCGGTCAACTGCTGTTTGTGTATGAGAAATCGGTTGGAAACTTTCTTCAGGTCAGCATGTTGTAGGTGTCGCCACCGGCGCCAGCCTTGTGCGAATGCTCTGGAAAGTTAATCATTTGCATATCACAGCATCTTCATCCTGTCGGTTAAATTTCGCGTCTGTAGCACGTCATGTTCGTCGTGTAGCAATTTTAATGGCCAGTAGTGTAAAGAAATACATATGGAAACATTTGTATACGCATCTCTTGCATTCACTCTGCCAGATTTGCACCTGGTGGCCAAAACTGGAACTAATTTCTTTTGCAGCGTAAATCGGTTCCCCATCAACGCATTAGAATATTTATCAAGTTTCGCTGTCATTCGATAATTACAGCCCACACTGGACCTCAGTGGCTAGTTGCAATTGAATTATAGCCACCTGGTATCTTTTTGAGTTGACCGGTTACAAATGTAAGTTGACAATACTGCAGTACTGATAGCACATTTTTTCTCGTTTCGTAAATTGCACAGTTTTACGTTTTTGAACATCTAAAGCAAGACTTCAGTCTTTAGAGAGATGCCTCGCAAAACGCTCCTTCGATCGATTTTTATCATTCCTCGTCAGTCGGAGGCCAGACTTGATTAATAAAAGCTCCAAACAAGACCCGCGTGTGTCGTAGCTGTTTTTTTTAGTCAGCCTGAGAGCGCAACAGAGGTGCTCAGCAAATTCCAGTGGCATACACTACGAGAGAGCCGCGGTGGATTAAGGGCAAGTTCACTGCTAAGATTCCGAGAGTGTATGCTCCAACAAGAGTCGGACAGCATATTATTTACTCCTAAATTCATCTCTCGAAATGATCACGACGGGAAGATGGCAATTAAGAGCCCGTACCAGGGTTTTCTTTTGCCGACAATCATTCGCATCATTCGTAGTTGAAACCAGATAGAGGGTAAATGATACTGATATCAAAAATACCGTCGCCCCGGATCTACGATATTTCCGAACCGCGGTGCCCCCGCCCCCTCCCCTTTCCACCCCATTGAGCATCTGAGATAGGACGACATAAAACTAAAAAGAAAGCGATTTTTCAAATGTATTTCTGAAGAGTTTGATATAGAAGTTAAAATGTCCTGCTCCCAGTCGGCCGGTTTGAATCATACCGCCGTAAAAAAAATTTAAAAAAATGACTGCCTCTGAGCACTATGGGACTTAACATCTGTGGTCATCAGTCCCCTAGAACTTAGAACTACTTAAACCTAACTAACCTAGGGACAGCACACAACACCCAGTCATCACGAGGCAGAGAAAATCCCTGACCCCACCGGGAATCGAACCCGGGAACCCGGGCGTGGGAAGCGAGAACGCTACCGCACGGCCACGAGCTGCGGACTAAAAAAAAAAAACTTCATTCTGGGCGGGAGAATAAGAACTCTTCAGAAAATTTGCACTCTTTGTGTTGCCTAGTAGCTAAAAACTTTCTCTTTTGTGTGATATAAAATTAAATATAGGAAACATAAAACCAGAAACGAAAAGAGACAAGAAAAACAGTGCACATTTCTTCAATCCTTAGGTCCCAGATTTTTTTTCTCTCTAATCTTGCTACAGCTTTCCTTTCTGCGAAAGAATCTATTACCTCACCAAAGTTCGTTAAACGTTTTGCTACATAAAAAATCAAAATGTTGTTGTCTAATACTGAAAAATCTGTTAATACGAAAGGTATCTAAGACTGGTGAGGTTTCTCGATTTCATTACGTCTATTTTGACACTGTCAGCTAGATAAAACGAGATAGGCCTTTCTAATACTGCAGCAATTGTAACATACGCCAAATAAGCGAGGTTGTTTTGCCACAAACGGCCAATTTCACCTACCTCATTTAAACAAATAACGCGACTGAATATAATTCCCGAAGTACCAATATCAAATGCCTATTAGGCCTACTACAAGTAAAAAGTTTTACGCTATGAAATAATTTAATTTATATGCTCCAGTTTCTCAAGCATGGGATCGAAAAGTAGTAGTATAAAATTTTTATATAAATTTGGAATCGTCATTTTCTTCCACATAATGTTGACGCTTCTTCTCCTTCCTCGTTCTAACAAACAATCTTTTTATCGCTAATTCTGTAACTATCCCTGCCATTTTCAAAACTTATTCTCCGGTTAACTTCACTAACCCTGCCAGAGTCACCAGTTTAGTTATTCCGCGGTTATTCTCCGGTTGGGCATTTTTACGTGTTCGTACAACGCGGTTTCTGCGCTATTCCGAGAACAGAACTTAGTGGCTGCTAACAGGGAACTGTACTACTGGCCCTTAGTAATGTAGCGCTCTGGCAAAAAATTTCTGTCAAAATTTCATTTTCTTGCATACACCAAGAAGATAATGTGTAAGCTTTCTTACATGTTGCCGGCCGTGGTGGCCGAGCGGTTCTAGGCGCTACAGTCTGGAGCCGCGCGACCGCTACGGTCGCAGGTTCGAATCCTGCCTCGGGCATGGATGTGTGTGATGTCCTTAGGTTAGTTAGGTTTAAGTAGTTCTAAGTTCTAGGGGACTGATGACCTCAGAAGTTAAGTCCCATAGTGCTCAGAGCCATTCGAACCATCTTACATGTTATTCCTGTTGTCGTTTATTTCCACTCTAGTAGTATGAATCTATGGATTTCGCCAGTAATTATAACAACGCTTATCATTCGAACACCCAATCAACCACAGAAGCCAACAGTGGTTGGCATTCACCTATTCGGGTTTATTTGGCTCAGCTCATAGCCCCGACCCTTTTTCTCTGCGTAAAAGTTTTTTTTATTTGTAGATGCGACGGGGATTCCCCTGGAAGAGACATCACGTACACTATGCCCGCATCCAAAAATCAACTTGTGATTCGTTCAGAAATCAGCTTAGAATGTGTTCAAAAATTTGAAAAACCAACTGGGATGCGTGTCAAAATCATATGAATAATCGATAGAGCAACGTGCGCAGGTTACTAGACGCTTTGTGAAACAAGGTTTTGCTCTTCAAGAATATGAATTTGGTGCCCCTAGAAATTGCAGCGCGGGGCAGATATCCCGGTTTGTCCCCCCACCCCCCGCCACCAGAGAGCCGGGTTTGTTGTTGCGTGCGAGACCAGTTCAGACAACTGTGGACATACGATATCACGCAAACATTTTAGCAGTACGACTTCGCAGCCAGTGTGTTGGCGCTGTCTGAACACGGCTGCTGATCTGCACGCTGGGGCGAGGTTGCGCTCTCATGTTGCGACGTTGGCAAGCCTGAGTCGCGACCTGCTGTCGTTCTGCTCTTCAGTTGCGCAGAAGCATCTGAAGAGGAAGGTGTGTGACTGCGTGTGGACAATTGCTGCATCCCAACGGCCGCTCGTTGTAAGTTTACATCCCACGCCTTGTTATCAGTGTTAGAGGATGGTATACCATTTTGATAAAAAAGAGTTTGTTGCCATTATCTCTGTTGGTTAACGTGTGCGTTACTATGCATTTTGTACTGTCGTTTCCTCTCCGGCTGAGTATAATCGTGTATTAGTCATCTTAAATAATAGCTTCTGGTCACGTATGGAGAAACAGTGATTACTCATGCGTTGTGTACTTGCGAATCGAACAACATTCAACAGAAAGCGGATAAATTGTTGCACTGCAAAGACTTATATTATTGTAGCAGTGTGCCTAAGTCTCTCATCAAACAGTTTCTATTTTTATTAAACACGTTTCTAATATTAATTCGAAGTACTGGATACGTTGTAAAAGTGATTGCTGGTCCAGTAGCGTGGGACCACAAACCTGTTTCTTGTCAGCAATACAATTTTAACCTCATCTTAGAGCATTTACTGCCGTAATTGACTCCGCAGTTATCAAGTCGGAGAGGCTGCTACATATAAAATTATTCAATTTGTTGTACAGTAGGTTATGTTGTTATCAATGGCACGCAAGATCCGAGCCAGCGTCTAGTATGACAGCGGACAGGAGCTGCACCCAAGTAAGGTCTGGCGAAAGGGAAAGTGGGAGTCAGAGTAACGGCGGGCTGGCCTTGGACACGCTACGTCATCAACATGGACGCCGCCCAGAACTCGATGCTCAATTTGCATCAGCTGGCCCAGCAGTCTGCAGAGACCGAATTTGTGCTGCAGAGTCTCCGTGATTTTTAACCGCTATACGCTGCTCTCCGCGGACGCTACAATGAGTCCTTTTGCCACCGTTGCCTGCTTCTGTTCACGTTACTCTTTTCTTTCTTACGCGGTAGCTAATAGAGCGCGACCAGAGAATTTCTATTGTTTGTGAAAGAGAGCCACAGAGACCCCACTCAGGCAAGCGGAGAAATGGACATCGAAATCTGGAGTACCATGATGTCGAAATGACCATTCGGTATGAAGTTCGAAAGATGTAATGTCAAAGTCTGCTTCCTAATTTTTGTCTACGAAATGTCAGACATGAACAAAATTTCAGATCGAATGTGTGTGGTGGACATTACTAAATAATTCGAGAAGACAACGAGTACCTGCTAAAACAATTCCCGAGTAAAATGTGCAGGTCTTCTGTGTCTGACGTCTATGGCGAAATGTTTGCTTAGGTTTTGGTTTCTTATATTAAGCTGTTTAGTGACACATACGTTCAACCTGTCATTCGTTTCGTATCTGAACTTTATGGACAGAAATTTAGGAGCACATTTGATCGTAGATGTTTTAAACGTGCGACAGAATGTTGATTTTCGCAGTCATGGTGGAAAATACATGTGCTAAAGTGGTTTTTACGGTCTGGTGATGATATTCTAGATCGAAACTGCTATGACAAGGGATTTGTTTGGCAGTACTTTACTATGTGAAACTCCTACAATACACCTGTGGAGAACCACCAATACCGAAAATATTTCATATGTATCATTTTTGTTATTTACTCTTTACCTTTGTGCTCCTTTGTTCTGTAATTTTCCGTAATCTACCTTTTCCTCCTTACTCAACAAAACTATTGTAAACGTCAGTAAAATTTTTCTGCGTTTGTGACCGCATTGCCAATGACTAAAACTACCGACGTTTCGGTCACTGTTGCAAGTGACCTTCTTCAGGATGTTTGTGGAATAAACAAAAACATTGAAGAAGGTCATTTGCAATAATGATGGAAACGTCGTTAGTGTTACATATTGACAATGCGATCACAAATCGTGAAAAATTTTATTGACTGTGACAATGGTTGCAGAAGTCTACGTTTATATTGTTAATATATCTGTTCTCGGCTTGCATTTATAGCTGCACATGTTCTTTAAGCGCACGTGCACAGACTGGATGGGCGCCGCGTAGTTGGCTTTGACTATAGAGGTCTGCCGTTGTTCCCTTGACACGATTCATTAAGTGAAGGACGGAGCCCGGTATGCCAGAGGGGCTGTTATTATGCAGATGCAGCGTGCTGGCGGTGTCTTCGTGTTCGTTTCTTTTTAACGCCAAGCAGGGCGTGTCGCGCGCGCGTGGGCATCCCATCCCGTACAGCCAGCTGACGGGAAAGCTCTGAGTTACTTGCTCAACCGTGCGTTTAAATCTCCCACTAAAAAATCATCCTCGAAAATCGCGCGCACACTGTCACGGAAACCTCAACGAAATGTTTACTGTCACACAGTCCTGTTCCAAGAAGCCTATTACAAGGAAATCAGCGTCTGCAGTACTTCAGAAAATCTAAGGAAAGTACATCCGTATAATACCTCAACAGATTTGTGACTAGATCGAAATTTTCCAGAGGGGCACGACGCAGCACGTTATCCTGTACCTAGAGTCAACAGTGATCCCATACTAATATTTGTTAACATCGGGGACGAGGGAGGGGGGAACGGATGCCCCTACTAAGATTTCCTTTAATCAGACTGGAATCAATTTGATCTTGTTGCGCGCAGCGAACATTGAATCTAGAAAATGATCGACGCTTTATTACACAGATCTAGATTTCAGCTGTTACAGAGACATCTTCAGTGCTAAAAATGACAACACAGGAGAATCAGGAACAAATATAAGATAGTTGACAACAAGTGCAAACATAAACACCACATAGTTACATACAGTATAACAACAGGTGACATTAGTCCAAAGTGGCACGCAGTCAAAAATATTGGCGGTGTAGTGCGTACAGGAGTCTATCATGAACTGAAGCCATTGCTTACGTGGTTGAACAGGAAGAAAATGTGACGTCATAGCCTTGAGGTTCCCTGTACTGGAGTACTGGTGAGCTGTTAAGTAATAGTAAAACTATGTAATTTTAATTTTTCAATTAAACTGCAAATAATGGTTAAACCACGGAAAGCAAATCACATGTGTGGAGCCATAAGTACAGCAAACGGCAATATGTGTAGCACGGTATGTCATGTATTTTTGCATTACAAACTGGTGGAAGAGGATTAATTTAGAACTCCATACGACACGGAAAGTACAGTGTTAACATAATGTACCAAAATAATTAAAATTTGAAGAACTGCAAATAGTACAGTAAAACGTGGAGCACCCTCTCTGGGCATAGACTGCAATCGTACAACTCGTGAAATTACATTAGCGCCATCTCTGGACTTACAGTATAAACATGTGGAGTAAAGCAACATTACAATGTCGAAAGGAATGAAGCTAACCAGTGTCGTATAAATGAACAAATAAGTAAAGTGAAGGAATGAAAATAGTACAATCAAAATAGTGTGCCTCTTTGGGCATAAATTAAAATAATACATTAAAAGTTCATTAGCACCGTCTCTGGGCTTGCAGAACGAATTTTTTAAAATTATATAGCTTTACTATTATTTAACGATTCACTGGCACCTTGATAGAGGGCACAACATTGCTTTTTTTTTCGTTCAACCACATCAGCAAGGGCTTCAGTTCATGTTAGACTCCTGTACGCACTAAACCATCAATATTTTTTACTACGTGGCACTTAGGACTAATGTCACCTGTTGTTTCATGATATGTGTCTTTGTGGTGCTTACGTTTACATTTACGATACGTTGTCAGCTACATATGTTCCTGATTCTCCTGTTACGCACTTTTTAGCACTGAAGATGTCTGTGTAATAGTTGAAATACAGATGTGCTGTAATGAAGCGACCGATTTCGCGATCAAATTTGCTGTACTTTTCTGTATTGTGAGCATTCATTTAGTTTACGCATCCATTTAGTTTATAAACATTAAATAATTTATAACTGCAGGATTTGGACTTTTATAGCCTAAAATACGTGAAAAATGATCATTACAATCTGAAAATACCAATAAAATGGACGTAAAAATGATATATAAGGCAAGTGGGAAATGAGCTATAAACTGAACTAGAGCAATGGAAATCTTTATAGGAGATTGGAACTGAAATTACAAAAAGGAAAATTAATTAAAAATGGCTGTGTTTTTCTTTAGTAAATTTCGTTCTTTGAAGATGTACGAAAACTGTCGTGTATGAAAGCGTGACAGAAACAGTAGCGAAATTGTGAAGTGGAAATTGTGAAACGTGCATGCAAATGTCCACAAAAGAACATCCTCGGCTGTACAGGACAGCTAAATACCGTTCGGTCAGAGCACAGATGTAAGCGTTGCCAGTGTCTCTACTAAACAGGTATGGAGCTGCACAGCATTAGGGCAGTCGTGCCCTAAAAATAGGATTTAGCTCCTAAGAAGATACAATAAAACAAAGGTTGCCACTGTTTACCCTTATCCCGTTACTAGTAGACATACCACATCCTGCACAGCACACACTTAAGGGTCAATCCCCCCCCCCTGCCCCCCCCCCCCCCCCCCCACACACACTTTCCCAACAGAAGGAGCGCACTGCAGCACCTGCAACTAATGTAAACAAAGGGTTACACAAAATCGCCACTGAGGATGCTTCAATAAGGAACATAAAGTGTCTTGCGAAGAAATCAGGAGCACTTAATCTATTCGCTGCAAAATATCTTGGTAAACTGTTCTAAAAACATCAAAGTTAGCCACTATTGAACGACAGGAACTACACAAAGTGATTACAATTCATGGCATAGCTCTAATGTGAAAACTAGTGCAAAATTGCAAATGATTCTCTGTGTCAATATACCACTTGCGCAGCGCAAGATCAGCAGAAACGTTAACAACATATCGCCGAGTCAGGTACGGATATGTCGTGAACAAGAAGAAACTTATATTTTGCTTAAGTTTATCAAAATTTTAAATTACCAAGAGAAAATGAAGGAGAAGTAAAAAAAAAAAAAAAAAAAAAAAAAAAAGGAATCTAACTCGATGGGTATCAGTTACGTACTGCCGGTTAACGCCATAAATTTCAAACCGTGTGCTCGCTTTCGGGATTCATTGATAGTTCATAACCCGTACAGTGGAGATGCTTCTTGATATGAATCATGTCGAAGGAAATAATACGTATAATGTGCATACACAGGAACTGATATATTCGATTTAATTAGCATGCCATAATTTCTTATTATGTAGCTCTCAAGGTACATAAGTAATGTATCTAATACAATGACGGTGTTTTTCGGTAGGTGTAGTTTGTTTGTAGATGAACATTTTATATTGCTGTACAGCTATTGAAAATATATGTTCTTGAACAATGGATAACATTTTGGAGCAAATTACGTGCTTATAAAGCTTTGTGTAGAAGATCCATACACTTACTATTGATTGTGTGAGATGACTGCTGTAATACTTGTAAATTAGAAGCGGCGATTTCACTTTGTTTATCGACAACAAACTCTTCAGTTGCCTATTACGGTGCGTTTTATTCATAGAATAGGTTCATACTCAGTTATAAATCATCCTCAGATATATTGTTTACGCCGAGGAACGCACGGCTACTTAATAAAATTTTCATGTTCAGGTAACACTAATCGTCGTCAGCTGCAGTCAGAATTGGAAAAGGGCCGAACTTAACAAATTATATTACGTTACCCCATTGTTCTCCGCATAAAAGCTTGAAACAAAGCCAATAATTGAATCGAATTCGGTTGTCTGAATGTAAGTAGAACATAATTAGGAACTGGAGTGTTCGATTTGAATAAACACACAGACAACATTTGCGAAGAACTATGATGCTTGGAGTAGATGCAACTGAACATTCTCTGGCGAGCAAATTAGTATTCATTTTATGTCGTAGGATGCATAGACACACACACACTTCCTAAATCTCCACTCATTGTGAAATGAAAATCTGTTTTCCCATCAGTTTTAATTCTGTATAGGTCTGAGCAGAACACTCACATCCCTTCAGATACGAACTACACATCGAACGAAGTACCCGATGCCAGAGGGGAAACTGAATCAGATGCTCGCTTCACTAAAAATTAAAGGCAGACGTCAATCGGTTCAACTTCTGTCCGGAACATGACAAAACTTTGTTTGGCATGGTGTGGAAGATGTAGCGAGTTTCCTTCCTTTGAACAACAGAATGAATACTTCGTAAATTACAAGAAAACCTCAATTTACACGCGCAACGCCAATCAGGACACAACTCTACTTTTAATACTTTCCGTACAACGGAATCGAGACGTTTGGATACGTAGTGTGATGCTTATCCACATGGCCACGAAGTCGGCAACTCGTTCGTCCAGTAATCATGAACAACAGTCACTTACATAGGAGGTTGTCCAATAAATAATGCCCAAATTTTTTATAACCGTTAATATATATAAAAAAAGTCTCTTCAGGTTCTTCAAATCTGATGTTTCTTCTGCGCGAAAATTCGAACAATTCCGACACAAGGCAGAGCCTTACACCTAAACCTGCAGATGTCAGACACTCAGATCGGTACCAAACGTTGTGCGTAGGACGCATCCGTGAATGATAGCTCTGTAGGTCTCTCGTGGGGAAGTTGGTAGAGCCTGAGGCTGTCGTGCGAAATATCCAGCGTTCAAATCACACTCACGATAATTTGTTTTTAACTGTTTGCGCGTGAAACTGTTATATGGGAGAATGTTTTCCTGGCATGTAAAAGGACTTGGAGTTTGTTGCAATGTTCTTTTGGGAGCCCGCTTAGGCTTCGTTAGTTGAAAGTACGAAACATATAGAGTTCATCTGTATACATGGGTGTGGTGTTCTGTCGGACATGTGCGACAGAACAGTACGTTTGTAGTTTCACAGAATAAACTTAAACAATCGGAACAGTAGAATAAAAAAGCAACTTTGTCACACGTGCGGAAGCATTAATAGTCCCATAAACACTTGTATTAAAAATGTTGTCATCATGGGGTATGAACCTATGACCCTTGGTACGGCGATATAATGCTCTACCGACTTCTCCACCGAAGCTATATGCCGACGTACTCACAGCGATGCTCTATGGTTCTGCTGGACAACAGCACACAGCACGTACTAAATCGGTGTCTTGGTTGATACTCTGTCGACATACAACGTTTCGTACCGATCTGAGAGTGACATGTGGAAGTTTGGGTGTTAGTGATCCATGAGAATGGCGTCTACTCAAGACAATCGTAATCAACAACGTGCCGTAATCGAATTGTTAGACGCGGAAAAAGAGGCAGTGGTGAACATCCGTGACATTTGTGTGCACTGTATGGTAAAGAGGCAGGTGATAGGAGCACCGTTGGGCGGTGAGTCAAGAGAGGTAGAAGTGTCAGGTGGCGCAGAAACTGAGCTTCATGATCAGCCGCGTTCGGGACGTCCTATCAGAGCCACCGTTCCCAATATTTTGAATCGCCCAGATGCCATTATTTTCGCAGGCCGGTGCATCACTGCTCGACAATTGGTACTGTTGCTTTCGGTGAGCATTGATGTGCGTGTGCAATGACTGACGCCCCTCAGTATTTAATATGGGCTCAGAACGTGTTCCGCGAATGATCACTACATGCCACAAGACTGAAAGAAAGCCATTTCATCTGGAGTGCCGCAGCAATTTTAGGCCAATGGAGATGTGTTTCTGTTACAGATCGTTACAGATGAACAAACCTGGGTGCATCACTTTGAGCTGGAAACAAAAAGTTAGTCACTGGAATGGCACTACCCGGAATCATCACAAAAGAAGGCAAAGGACCAATGTTCGCAGAGGAAGAACACCCTTACCAACTGGTGCCTGAATCCACCCTGTTGGATATCCCAGGCAACAATGCCATACGACATTTACATTTATATCTGGTGAATATCATAGCAGCCAATGGACTTTGTGAAGTGGTAACACCTGTTCGCGTCAGACTGCTGAAGTTAAGCGCTGTCGGGCTTGGCCAGCACTTGGATGGGTGACCGTCCGGTCTCCCGAGCACTGTTGGCAAGTGGGGAGCACTCAGCCGATGTGAGACAAATTGAAGAACTACTTGACTGAGAAGTAGTGGCACCAGTCACGAAAACAATCGGCCGGGAGAGTGGTGTGCTGACCACATGCCCCTCCATATCCGTATCAAGTGACGCCTATGGGCTGAGGATGACACGGCGGTCGGTCGGTTCCGCTAGGGTCTTCCGAGACCTGTTCGGACGGAGTTTAAATTTTTTAGGATATCGTAGGAAGTTGTGCTATGCTTTTGCATACGATGGTGTTGTAACATAGTCAAGTCGTAAAGCCAGAATGTAGCGATATGGAGAAATACCTGCAGAATGACCGGACGGTCACCCATCCAAGTGCTAGCCAAGTCCGACAGGGCTTAACTTCAGCAGTCTGACGGGAACAGGTGTTACCACTGCACAAAGTCCATTGGCTGCTATGATATCCACCCGACATAATAAAATGTAAATGTCGTTTGGCATTGTTGCCTGGGATATCTCAAGGGGTTTCCTTCCTCTGCGAACATTGGTCCTAGGCCTTCTTTTTTGATGATTCCAGGTGGTGCCATTCCAGTGAATAACTTTTTGTTTCCAGCTCAAACTGATGCACCCAGATTTGTTCATCTGTAACGATCTGTGGCAGAAACACATCTCTATTGGCCTAAAATTGCTGCGACACTTCAGATGAAATGGCTTTCCTTTCGGTATTGTGGCATGTAGTGATCATTCTTACTGCACTGCTTAGCAGCTGATCATCAACTCACATAATTGGAACCAGTGCACATAAACAGGCGGAAATACGCCTTATTCTTCTATTACGCAACTAGCAATAAGTCACTAGAAACATGTCATAAACTGTCAAGTAATAACTATCGGGAACGATTTAATGCGGAACGACCGCTTAACACTAATTTTCGCAAAAGCCGGTGTGTGGCTAAGATTCGTTGAGGGAAGTCGCCCTCAAAACACTTGTTCGACCGATTCTTGAGTACTGCTCATCAGTGACACTTAGCGTGTTGGATTAATTGAAGAAATAGAGAAGATCCAGCGAACAGCGCCGCGTTTCCTCATGGTATTGTTTAGCAAGCGCGAGAGTTTTACGGAGATTCCAGATCGAAGTTTCTCACAACAACCGTGTATAAAAACTTTCAAGGTTTACTTGTCGACGAAGTCGTCCAGTGTCTTCAGTTACGGACACCTGATTGTCGTGGCTGTTGTGATGTCCCCTAGACAGCTTGTGATTGATTGGCTTACGTCATCGTTACATCGTGCTGACAAGGGAACCTCCCCATCGCACCCCCCTCAGATTTAGTTATAAGTTGGCGCAGTGGATAGGCCTTGAAAAACTGAACACAGATCAATTGCGAAAACAGGAAGAAGTTGTGTGGAACTATGAAAAACATAAGCAAAATACACAAACTGGGTAGTCCATGCGCAACATATGCAACATCAAGGATAATGTGAGCGCAGGAGCGCCGTGGTCCCATGGTTAGCGTGAGCAGCTGCGGAACTAGAGGTCCTTGGTTCAAATCTTCCATCGAGTGAAAAGTTTAATTTTTTATTTTCAGTTTATGTGACAAACTCTTATGTTTTCATCACTTTTTTGGAAGTGATTATCACATCCACAAGAAAACCTAAATCGGGCAAGGTAGAAGAATCTTTTTACCCATTCGCCAAGTGTACAAGTTAGGTGGGTCGACAACATATTCCTGTCATGTGACGCACATGCCGTCACCAGTGTCGTATAGAATATATCAGATGTGTTTTCCTGTGGAGGAATCGGTTGACCTATGACCTTGCGATCAAATGTTTTCTGTTCCCATTGGAGAGGCACGTCCTTTCGTCTACTAATCGCACGGTTATTACAGTGAACAGAGATGACAATGAACGAACGGACAGATAATAACTATGCAATAATAAAGAAAGTAAAATTTTCAGTCTAGGGAAAACTTGAACCAAGGACCTCTCGTTCTGCAGCTGCTAACGCTACCACGGGACCACGGCGCTCCTAACCTCACATTGTCCATTATGTTGCTTATGTAGCCCATGGACTACTCAGTTTGTATATTTTGTTTATTTTTCACAGTTCCACACAATTTCTTCCTGTTTTCTCAATTGATCTGTGTTCAGTTTATCAAGGCCTATCCACTGTGCCAACTTATAACTAAATCTGGGGGGGGGGGGGGGGGTGCGATGGGGAGGTTCCCTTGTGAGAAGAGACAGAGAAACGCGCCGTTCTTTCAAGAGAATGACGAAGTGATGACGTACGCCGTTTGTGGGTAGGGTCGATATGTGAGCATCTTTTTACGGTCGTGTTCTGACAAATACATTGAAGCGCCAAAGAAACAGGTATAGGCATGCGAATTCAATTACACAGATATGCAAACAGGCAGAATACGGCGCTGCGGTCGGCAACGCCTGTATAAGACTGCTGCTACAACGGCAAGTTATCAATATTTAAGTGAGTTTGAACGTGGTGTTACAGTCGACGCACGAGCGATGGGACACAGCATCTCCGAGGTAGCGACGAAGTGGGAATTTTCACGTACGACCATTCCACGAGTATACCGTGAATATCAGGAATCCGGTAAAACGTCAAATCTCCGACATCGCTGTGGCCGGAAAAAGATCCTGCAAGAACGGAACCAACGACGACTGAAGAGAATCGTCACCGTCACAGAAGTGCAACGCTTCCGCAAATTGCTGCAGGTTTCAATGCTGGGCCATCAACAAGTGTTAGCATACGAAACACTGAACGAAACATCACCTATATACGCTTACGGAGCCGAAGGCCCACTCGTGTATCCTAGATGACTGCACGACACAAAGCTAAAGCCTCAAATGGGTCCGTCAAGACCGGAATTGGATTGTTGATGACTGGAAACATGTTGCCTGGTCGGACGAGTCTCGATTCAAATTGTATCGAGAGGATGGACGTGTACGGGTGTGGAGACAACCTTATGAATCCATGGTCCCTGCACGTCAGCAGGCGACTGTTCAAGTTGGTGGAGGCTGTGTAATGATATGGGACCTGTGCAGTTGGAGTCATATGGGACCCCTGATACGTCTAGATACGACTCTGACCTGTGACACGTACGTAAGCATCCTGTCTGATCAGCCGCATCCATTCATGTCCACTGTGCATTCCGACTGACTTGGGCAATTCCAGCATCACAGTGCGACAACCCACACGTCCAGAATTGCTACAGAATGGTTCCAGGAATACTATTCTGAGTTTAAACACTACCACTGGCCACCGAACTTCCCATATTTGAACATTATTGAGCATATCTGGTATGCCTTGTAACGTGCTGTTCAGAAGAGATGTCCACTCCGTACTCTTACGGATTTATGGACAGCCCTGCAGGATTCATGGTGTCAGTTACCTCCAGCAATACTTCAGACATTAGTCGAGTCCATGCCAAGTGTGTTGCGGCACTTCTGCATGCTCGCGGGAGCCCTACACGATATTAGGCAGATGTACCAGTTTCTTTGGCTCGTCAGTGTAGTAATCACACAGATAACTGAAAATAAGTCGCTCCTGTTTGAAGCTCGAAAAAATAAACCACAGACGAAACACCTGCTACTAGTAAAAATGTAAAGTTAGATGACAGTAAATTCTTTGATCAGTGGCAAAATTTCACGAAATTCATGGAAAAAAAGATTTTCCTTTAAAAATGTGTTGGCTCATGGAAAGTGGACAAGTTATTTTAAATCACAGTATAATGAAGAATTTTATTGTGAATGTGGCAGAATATTACTTTGCAGTTCCAGGCCATAATGCCAACGTCGAAGAGATGTTCTCTTTCTTGAACGCCCCGTAGGCAAAGGACTGCAATAAACTACAAACAGAGACAATCACAGATATGTTGTTTTTGTTAATTTAAAATAATTCTTTCAAGAGTTTCACGAAATTCATTCTATGAATATGACATTGTTGATAAAGTGGTTTCAAATGAGAATTTTAATACTTAACCACAGATAATTTTTATTTCTTTGTTAATCTAGTTGAAATGACTGAAGTTATCGAATATCTTTTTGTTTTCCGTCCCAGAAGAATAGACAATTGTTTGTTTGTTTGTTTGTTTGTTTGACGAAGAACTTTAAGCATATTTCAACATACGATTATCTGAGCAAGAAGACTCGGCAGTTGAGAAGGCTAAGCACTTATTGTTAGTTGCTATCATAATTGCAAAATTACAAGGCAGCTTGCTGACTTTTTTATTTTAATTTTTTTGTTGAAGCACGTTTAAGGCTGATCTCACATAAATGTTTAAAACAGGTAGCCCGGCTTTTAGTTCAAAGTGTCCGGCTAAATACAACGCGGAGTCCAGCTTTTCTATTTTTAGTGCTGACAATCCTATCTGTGGGCTATAAATGATTGCCTCAACAGCAGCGACAACAGTCTGTTGTTCGTGACGAAAATGATGGAGGTCGAGAGTTCGAGATGAGATTTTACCCATGTTTGACGCGATAAGTTAACCGAGAATGTTCTGTACGCGTTACGGAAATGCTCAACAATCTCCAGTGGTATATATATATATATATATATATATATATATATATATATATATATATTCTTGGAACTCACGTTCTCAGTCTCGTAGAGTCTGTTACGGCCCATTTTTTGCAGGAACGGGTGGATATATCAAGTTGAAATTTGTGTCAAATAGTAAGATCTATGGTCCCGTGGCGGTGTGAAAGATTTAAGCTTCTACGTCTATCCAGTCAAAACATACGGCCATTAATGTTACGTATTTTGATACTCGTAAACCCACTCGTCAAAACCTATAAATCAACAATCTATCTGCATACTTAATTAAGTTTGTACGAAACACTCAGAGCGCAAGTGTTACTCTCACTTGTCCGTTTGCTTCTAGTATTTCTGTTCCCTCTGCCAGTATGTTTTATCTAAAATAACACCAGTTGCATTTATCTTGTTACTTGAGATAATGAAGGAACATGTGTGGTATATGTATGATCTGTGAAAATTTGCATTTATAGTTAAATGAATGTATGATAGCGTGCGAACATCAATCTATAGCGCGCGCGCGCGCGTGTTCGTGTGTGTGTGTGTGTGTGTGTGTGTGTGTGTGTGTGTGTGTGTGTCATATACATCGATAAAATTTGTGAGTTTACGGTATTGGGGAAATGAGAAACATAGTCTTGATAGCTTAACTATTTAAAGAAGGCATTAATTTATTGTTATTTGGTTTTTCAAAGTTATTTATCTAATAAATTGAGCTAAAGAAATGTTGGTTATGTGACCGGTGCAAAGTAGAAGACACGGGATGGTGAGGATTAGATCTGCAAAGTGATTGGCTACGATGGTCCCATTCCAGCCAATCATAAAAGGGTGCCTTTGCGCGCACGTTGTATAGCGAGAAGGATTGCATTCTGCAGCGTAAAGGAGTCGGGGCTCGGGCAACGTAACGACCGAATATGTCGACATTGAGCTGTGAAAATGTGTTTTAATTTTAGTGACCGCGGGCTACAACAATATCGTGAAGTATCGGAAAGTATTAACGGACGAACTGTGAAGGGGAACGTGCAAATTCCGCGTTTTCTGTGTGAACTGTGCCCTATTCTGAAAAATTTAAATCCGTGTGGCGTACTGTACAAGTCCTAACCTGAAAGTAGCAGATCATAGTGAACAATTTGTTTAGTTGTGAGGCAGCGGTCCACAAAAAATCCGTGTATATTTTTTCGGTAACAGAGAATGGTGTACACCATAAGCTGTCTATTGAAAGTGATTGTACCTATGTGTGAATGTTGTATTGTAAACTACAAACTAATGCGGACTTAGTAATTGAAATTGTGCCCAAAGAGTGACAACATTCGGAATTTTCATTCGACGACTTTTGCTCACTTAATAGTTATCAAAACCTGGAACTAGACTAACAACTTTTGCCGCCTGTAGCTACATTTAGCGCGGCTGGTTTCAGCTACAGCTTCTCAAGCCGTGGAAACATTACTCGGTTTCTTCAGGGAAGGCGTGTGCTTCAAGTCATCGGAAGATGAGTAGAACATTATTGAGTACGTAACATACCGTAAAGCCGAACGGAGAAGGGATTCGACAGTTATCAACGAGGGGCGTTCACTAAGTAGTGCAACACATTTTTTTCTCGGTCATTGTCGGTTGAAAAAATGCGGAATTTGTTGTGGGACATTGTGAAATGTTCCCGCTCCAGCCCCCACATTTTTACGAAGTTCCGATTTGTGTTGACGCTATACGTAGTCTTCAAAATGGCGTCTGTAACGGAAGTGCGTCCCAAGCAGAGAACTGTCATTGAGTTTCTTTTGGCGGAAAACCAGAGCATCGCATGTCTTCATAGGTGCTTGCAGAACGTCTGCGGAGACGTGGCGGTGAACAAAAGCACGATGAGTCGTTGGGCGAGGTGCCTGTCATCATCGCAACAAGGTAGCGCAAACCTGTCCGATCTGCCGCGTGCCGGCCGTCCGCACACAGCTGTGACTCCTGCAGTGTCAGAACGTGCGGACACTCTCGTTCCGAAGACCATGCAGTGGCGCCACACCACCTCTTCTTTGAAGAGAAACTTCAAAGCCGCACCGCGAGCCGGTAAAGTCATGGCGACGGTCTTCCGGAACTACACTACTGGCCATTAAAACCGCTACACCACGAAGATGACGTGCTACAGACGCGAAATTTAACCGCTGTGATATGCAAATGATTAGCTTTTCAGAGCATTCACACAAAGTTGGCGCCGGTGGCGACTCCTACAACGTGCCGACATGAGGAAAGTTTCCAACTTATTTCTCATACACAAACAGCAGTTGACCGGCGTTGCCTGGTGAAATGTTGTCGTGATGCCTCGTGTAAGGAGGAGAAATGCGTACCATCACGTTTCCGACTTTGATAAAGGTCGGACTGTAGCCTATCGCGATTCCGTTTTATCGTATCGCGACATTGCTGCTCGCGTTGGACGAGATCCTATGACTGTTAGCAGAATATGGAATCGGTGGGTTCAGGTGGGTAATACGGAACGCCGTGCTGGATCCCAACGGCCTGGTATCACTAGCAGTCGAGATAACAGGCATCTTATCCGCCTCGGTGTTGCGGATCGTGCAGCCACGTCTCGATTGCTGAACCAACAGATGAGGACGTTTGCAAGACAACAACCATCTGCACGAACAGTTCGACGACGTTTGCAGCAGCAGGGACTATCAGCTCGGAGACCGTGGCTGCGGTTACCCTTGACGCTGCATCACAGACAGAAGCGCCTGCTATGGTGTACTCAACGATGAACGTGGGTGCACGAATGGCAAAACGTCATTTTTTCGGATGAATCCAGATTCTGTTTATTGCATCATGACGGTCGCATCCGTGTTTGGCGACATCGCGGTGAACGCACATTGAAATCGTGTATTCGTCATCTGCATACTGGCGTATCACCCGGCGTGTTGGTATGGGGTTCCATTGCTTACACGTTTCGGTCACCTCTTGTTCGCATTGACGGCACTTTGAACAGTGGACGTTTCATTTCGGATGTGTTACGACCCGTGGCTCTACCCTTCATTCGATCTCTGCGAAACCCTACATTTCAGCAGGATAATGCACGACCGCATGTTGCAGTTCCTGTACGGGCCTTTGTGGATACAAAAATGTTCGACTGTTGCCCTGTCCAGCACATTCTCCAGATCTCTCACCAATTGAAAACGTCTGGTCAATGATGGCCGAGCGACTGGCTCGTCACAATACGCCAGTCACTACTTCTGATGAACTGTGGTATCGTGTTGAAGCTGCATGGGCAGCTGTACCTGTACACGCCATCCAAGCTCTGACTCAATGCCCAGGCCTATCAAGGCCGTTATTACCGCCAGAGTTGGTTGTTCTGGGTACTGATTTCTCAGGATCTATGCACCAAAATTGCGTGAAAATGTAATCACATGTCAGTTCTAGTATAATACATTTGTCCAATGAATACCCGTTTATCATCTGCATTTCTTCTTGGTGTAGCAATTTTAATGGCCAATAGTGTGTGAATGAGTTATTCTCTTTGAAGTCCTCCCTCATGGTGCAACGATCAACTCAGAAGTGTACTGTGCTACCCTCTGAAGAAACGACTTCAGCGTGTTTGTCGCCACAAAAATGCCAATTTTAATGGCCAATAGTGTGTGAATGAGTTATTCTCTTTGAAGTCCTCCCTCATCGTGCAACGATCAACTCAGAAGTGTATTGTGCTACCCTCTGAAGAAACGACTTCAGCGTGTTTGTCGCCACAAAAATGCAAACGAATTCATGCTTCTCCTTGACAACGCAAGGCCGCAACTAAGTCTCGACACCAGAGGGATCTCACAAAACTCGGTTGGACTGTTCTTCCCCATCTTTATCCTCCTGCATGACAACGCATGGTATCACGCACACCGGGAATGAACTGGTCTTCCTCATCCACCCTACACCCCGGATCTCGCACCTTCCGACTTCCATCTGTTTGGCCCAGTGAAGGATGCACTACGCGGCAAGCTGTGTGTGGGTGATGGGGAGGTTACTGATGCACCAAGACGTTGGTTTCGACGTCGACCAGTAGAGTGGTACCATGCGGGCATTCAGGCCTTCCAAGTAACTTTGCCTAAGGCCGTCGCATTGAACGGAGATTACGTAGAAAAATAGGGTTTTGTAGCCAAAACGGTGGGGAATAATATGGTGTATTGGAATCCTGAATAAAACCAACCTGCTTTCAGAAAAAAAGTGTTGCATTATTTATTGAACGCTCCTCGTATAGAAAGCGACGGTGTCAACATTTGCCTAAAGTGACTTTGGAGAACCATTGTAATCCAGACAATTTGTACGGGGATTTAAATTCAGATCCTACCTAATATGAGACCAGTTTCTTGCGCTAGCTCAGTAGCCGCGCCGTGCTAGAAAACTGTCGACGACTGCAGGCAGGTTTTACCACGCAATTTCTCTCTGCTGCGGAAAAGGCTAGTTGTCGCACAGAACTAGCCGCGTCCTCAACAGGCGGGTGTTGTCACGTTGCGGGAATGCCGGCGTGCGCTACCAGTGATGCAACCGCACGTGGCGCGGCAGCTGTGATGCGGTAGTCAGTACTGGCGGCATTTGACTGTGTCCCTGAAGATGCACAGCGTTAAGCCGGCGAAAAGCAGTTACAGGTGAGCATCTTCACGCCTCGTTTACAATGGAACGAATGGAAGCGAACTCAAGCGAAGCGGCATTCGCAGACAATTTGCCTGTGGGGTTTCCACTGGAGGGAATGGAACCGTACACTACAGGAGCATAGCGCGCCAAACCTAACTCTGTATATACTTACACGCTCACTTATTTTTTATTCGTTATTAAACCTATTCCTGCATTACCCCTATTTGATTTTGTATTTATAACCCTGTAATCACCTGATCAGAAGTCTTGCTCCTCCTGCCACCGAACTTCACTAATTCCCAGAACGCCTGTTTTCTTTCTCCTGATAACGACGTCCTCCAGAGTAGTCCGCGCGCGGAGATCCGAATGGGGGACTATTTTACCTTTGGAATATTTTACCCAAGAGGACGCCATCATTTAACCATACAGTAAAGCAGCAGGCCGTCGCGAAAAAATACGGCTGTAGTTTCCCCATGCTTTCAGCCATTCGCAGTACCAGCACAGCAAGGCCGTTTTGGTTAATGTTCCAAGGCCAGATCAGTCAGTCATCCAGACCGTTGCCCCTGCAACTACCGAAAAGGCTGCTGCCCCTTTTCAGGAACCACACGTTTGTCTGGCCTCTCAACAGATAAAAAATGGCTCTGAGCACTATGGGACTTAACATCTGTGGTCATCAGCTCCCTAGAACTTAGAACTACTTAAACCTAACTAACCTAAGGACATCACACAACACTCTCTCTCAACAGATACCTCTGACTTGTGGTTGCACCTACGGTACGGATATCAGTACCGCTGAGCCATGCAAGCCTCCCCACCAACGGCAAGGTCCATGTTTCATGTGGGGATATGTTCTGTGGCATCAAGGGACCACCAATTTAGTGTTGGAGGGCAGCGTGGAGGGTAAAAATGGTAGAGAGAGGCCAAGGGATGAATACAGTAACCAGATTCAGAAGGATGTAGGCTGCAGTACTTACTCGGAGATGAAGAAGCTTGCACAGGGTAGAGCAGCATGGAGAACTGCATCAAACCAGTCTCTGGACTGAAGACGTCCTCAAAATGTCTTCCACGAATGGCATCCTTTAATGGCCCAAACAAGTGGAAGTCCGAGAGGGCTAAGTCCGGGCTGTCAGGTGTGACAATCGTAGATGGTCTCCCCGACCACTGCAAATCGTCTGCAGCTCAGCCGAGCCACCTTCTGATGACCTCGCCATCAGTGCCCTGCGACTAACTGTATTTCTGTCGACAGCAGATGCTCCATAGACTTTGCACAAGCGTTTGTGGATATTCCCCACAGTTTCTTTCTCTGCAGTGGAAATTCAAAGACGGCCTGTTGCTTGTAACGTACATCACCTACAGACGCCATTTTGAAACTGTCCTGCAGCTACGCAATCTATCGGGAGTGACGGAAACTTAGCGCGCTCACTCAGGAGACTTCAAATAATACTTACACTAGTGGCCATTAAAATTGCTACACCAAGAAGAAATACAGATGATAAACGGGTATTCATTGGACAAATGTATTATACTAGAACTGACATGTGATTACATTTACACGCAATTTTGGTGCATACATCCTGAAAAATCAGTACCCAGAACAACCACCTCTGGCCGTAATAACGGCCTTGATAGGCCTGGGCATTGAGTCAGAGCTTGGATGGCGTGTACAGGTACAGCTGCCCATGCAGCTTCAACACGATACCACAGTTCATCAAGAGTAGTGACTGGCGTATTGTGACGAGCCAGTTGCTCGGCCACGATTGTCCAGACGTTCTCAATTGGTGAGAGAGCTGTAGAATGTGCTGGCCAGGTCAGCAGTCGAACATTTTCTGTATCCAGAAAGGTACGTACAGGACCTGCAACATGCGGTCGTGCATTATCCTGCTGAAATGTAGGGTTTCGCAGGGATCGAATGAAGGGTAGACCCACGGGTCCTAACACGTCTGAAATGTAACGTCCACTGTTCAAAGTGCCGTCAATGCGAACAAGAGGTGACCGAGACGTGTAACCAATGGCACCCCATGCCATCACGCCGGGGCCGGCCGATGTGGCCGAGCGGTTCTAGGCGCTACAGTCTGGAACCGTGCTAGTCTTGGAAATGTTCGCCACGTTGTCCGTCCTTCAGAGGCCCAAAGAGATGGAAGTTTGAAGGCACTAAATCGGGACTGTACGGTGGATGTGGTAAGACGGACCAGCCGAATTTTGCAATGCGTTGCGTTGTCGCAAAACGGGTGTGGGACCTGGCGTTATCATTACACGGGTGAAAGTTGGTCTTCCTCTCAGGCCTTATCCTGGAAATTTTGGTTTTTAGCTTAGTCAGTGTCGTCTTGTAGTGTGCTGAACTGACAGTTTTTCCAGGCTCGACACCCAAAAGAACTACACGCTGGCTATCCCAGAAGGCTGTGCAGATCACTTTACCTGCAGACGTCTGTGTCTTGAATTTCTCTAAGTTGACGGAGAATTCTCATGTCGCCATTCCATGGAGCGTCTTTTGGATTACGGCTCATAGTGGTGACACCAAGTCTCATGCTATTCAGAAAACTGTCACCTTCAGCTTCACATTGGTCCAGCAGGTCTCGACAGATTTCCAGTCGATGGTGTTTTTGTTCTTCTGTAAGCTTTCGCGGGACCCATCTCGCACAGACTTTTCGATAACTGAGATGTTACGACATTGTTTCCAACGCAGTACAGCCGACATTCAGCTTTGCGCACAGTTGACTGGCTCTGAGCACTACGGGACTTAACATCTAAGGTCATCAGTCCCCTAGAACTTAGAACTACTTAAACCTAACTAACCTAAGGACACCACACACATCTATGCCCGAGGCAGGATTCGAACCTGCGACCGCAGCGGTCGCGTGGTTCCAGACTGAAGTGCCTAGAACTTTACGCACAATTCTCTGGTCGTTACCCGCCTATCAGCACCGATGCGTTGATCAAGACGCTCTTCATTGCGAGGGATGACAGCTGTGCAGGTCGACCGGATCGTGGCTTGACATGCACACCCTTTTCACCACCTTGAAAAAATGCCGTAGCAATCACGTCACATTGCTCACATCGATTGTCTCGTCTTAATACACCTGTATCAAGCGTCGATGGATTTCAGTCGGTGCAATTCCTTCAGCAGTGAGGAATTCAATTACGCACCGCTGTTTTATACGCGCGTCCATATCCGACTCCATTTGGGAACACTCCTCTGCTGGCGCCGACTATCGCAGAACGACGGAACCAGCTGCAAATGAAAGAGGAACGTTCAAGCATTAGCAGTACACAAACGACATCTGGCGCGAACATCCAAAGTCATTACAAAGGAATAGGAGGCAGTACTTTCGGAACGAACCTCGTATATCGCTGTGTCTGTCACTCACAATTCCAGCCCACAAACTGATATTAAAGAGAAGCCTGACGCCTTGCTTCCATATTCGCTCGAGCATATTTTGGATTCGCTCACAGTTTTGACACATATGTTTCACAATCATCATCCACTGGTTGCAAGGCTGGCTCATCTGTATCCGGCGAGGGGATTCTGTGGGGTCTAGCGTGTAGCTGAGAACAATGTTTGTGTCTGGAAGTCTCTGGAACAACACACCGAAACTTTTTTCTGGTAGAATGCGGCGTTGAGGTTGTATTTCGGTGTATTTCGCTAAACCGTAGAAGAATAATAGAACCCCATTTCACTGCATACACAGCCGGAATCGTTAATTTTGTTCTGATGCTAGCACAACCTCAAAAAGTCACGAGTGCAGTGGCTGTATATATAGGGTGAGGCAGCTAAGTCATAACACCCCTTGTATCTCCCCAACTGTAATAGATACAAAGCTTCCGTTTGGACAGTAAATTGCAGGGACAGGGGCTACTTGAATACATCACACTTCATGTTTGTGCTATTTTTTTGTTATAGAGATATGAGGCCATTTTTGTTTTTTTTAAATGGAACCCTATGTTAAATTTTAGCGTAAAATGATGTGCTTAAAAAGACGGTTTCGAACATGTGTATATCATAATATTTAGGCGAATACTTTTTGAGACACAGATATGTCCTCGTATCGTGTTCGTCCTTCAAAGCGGCGTTGTCCAGTGCGACCTTTCCTGTTGACCACTGAGGAACGTAACAGGGAAGACGTTGTTTTCCGGCTTCTCGATAACGCGCGAGGTAGCTGGAGAGAAGGGTATAAATGTGCTGCTGGGGTAATGAGACATCGCTTTTCCGTCACAGTTTCTTGGAGCAGACACGTACACCAACGAAGAAAAGTTAGATATGCGTCTAGTTTATGGTGAAAACAGAAGAAATGCTGTTAGAGCAATAAAGCGATGTGGAGAGCTGTATTCTGATCGTGAGCGTCCTACGCGCCAGCTTCTTGCACGTATTTGCAAGAAACTACTCGAATCGGGATCATGGAACGCCATACAGAGGACAAGGCAGAAAACTGCAACTACATGAAGACGGCGTTCTAGCGTTGGCGCATAACGACCCTACTATTTCGTCGCGGCGTATCGCCTCGGAATGTGGTATAAGTCAGAGAAGTGTTCTACGCATATTGCGCCGGTATAGATTTCATCCGTATCACCTCTCATTAAATCAAGCACTCTCCGGTGTGGATTTCGAACGGCGCCAGGAATTTTGCAGGTTTGCCCTGTAGCGCCTGCAAGATGATCCAACGTTTTTTCAACGGGTGCTTTTTACTGATGATGCGACTTTCACCAACCATGGTAATGTGAATTTGCATAATATGCATTACTGGTCAATAGAGAACCCTCATTGGCTTCGACAGGTACAGCATCAGCAACCGTGGAGTGTTAACGTGTGGTGTGGCATCGTCGGAAATGTCGTTGTCGCCGGTCGGAGTGGCCGTGCGGTTCTAGGCGCTACAGTCTGGAGCCTAGCGACCGCTGCTGTCGCAGGTTCGAATCCTGCCTCGGGCATGGATGTGTGTGATGTCCTTAGGTTAGTTAGGTTTAATTAGTTCGAAGTTCTAGGCGACAAATGACCTCAGAAGTTAAGTCGCATAGTGCTCAGAGCCATTTGAACCATTTGTCATTGTCGGGCCGTACGTCATTTCGGGTAACGGCAATAACTATGCACAGTTCCTGTGAAACGTTCTGCCCATTTTGCTGGAAGATGTACCACTAACTACGCGTCAGTGCATGTGGTTCCAACAAGACGGCTGCCCTGCTCACTCTTCCCGTGTGGCTACAGAGCTGTTAAATGAAAAGTTCCCGGATTGTTGACTAGGACGACGTGCTGAAGTGGCCAGCCCGGTCTCCTGATTTGACCCCTCTTGATTTTTTTCTGTGGGGAGCAATCAAACATAAAGTGTATGTTCAAATACCAATTACACCAGACGATATGAAGCAACGTATCGTCGAAGAGTGAAGAGTGCGCTGATATCTCACGTGACACACTCGCAGCTGTTCACAAATCATTCGAACGGCGACTACAAATGTGCATTGTAGCAGAAGCGAAGCACATGTTTCAGTAAAGTTTTCTATCATGTACAGTATGTGTTTTGTATCTTTGTGTGTATATGCTTCGTATCGTTATCAATAGTAAATATTTTCGAATAAAAAACAAATATGTACGAAATAATTGTGACCAATAAGGGCCCCCTCATTTACATTTGTATTTCTGTTACTTAAAATCGATTAACAACTTGTAGTATTTTAATACTGTGTGATGTCTACTATTTTGGTGTCACAGTTGTCAAATAACTGAATAATATTTGCGCGCCATCATCAGTTAATTTTTGCGCAAAATATCTCGGTATGTATTACTATTGTCGGGTAAATGGGCGTGTTTGTGTAAGGACGAACTCGCGACGTTTACCATGTGCTCTACACAAAAGGAAAGGTCGCATTGAACAACGCCGCTTCGAAGGACGAACACGATACGAGGACATATCTGTGTCTCAAAAAGTATTCGCCTAAATATCATGATATACACATGTTTGAAACCGTCTTTTTAAGCACATCATGTCACGCTAAAATTTAACATAGGGTTCCATTTAATAAAACCAAAGATGGCCTCATATCTCTGTAATAAAAAAATAGCACAAACATGAAATATGATGTATTCAAATAGCCCCTCTCCCTGCAATTCACTGTCCAAACGGCATCTTTGTATCTATAACAGTTGGGGAGAAACAAGGATTGTTCTGACTGAAACGTCCCCTTTGAACAATTTATACAAGACTGTGCTTAACCTGACACACAATATTTTTAGCGCAACGCAATCTGACTTTCAGAATTCTCTACAAAAGAATGGCCCTGACTAACATTAAACTATACCTTTCACAAATCACTTACCTCACAAAAAATCTTCGCTGCTCAAGCTACTGCAATACAGCATGCGCCACTACCGCCAGCTAAATAAAAGATTCAAACTACTAAAGGCACTAACTACTGATAGGGATAGTTAGCAAATGAAAGATATTAATAGAGAACAATCAATGTATTTACCTTAATATCATCACAAGTCATAATATATATATATCAGTTCATGACAAATTGCAAACCTCCGCCATCTCTCTCCCCACATCCACCACTGCTGGCGGCTCACCTCCAACTGCGCAACGCTACGCGCTGTTCACAGCCAGCTGCCTCTGCCCAACACTACAATGGCGAGTATTACAACAATGCAAAGCAGACACAGACTGCCCACAGCACAGCCAGTGATTGTCATACAGAGGTGGCGTTACCAATAAAAAACCTAAACAGCCTACTTACATAGAGAAAACATAAACAGCCTACTTACATAGCCCCCATGCTCCCCACAAAAATTTTTACAAATGGTGTTGGGCACTGGCCAATACAGATTTGACAAAAATTTTTCACAATTACAGTAACAAAGATATAAAATGCACACACTTATTAATATTATGTTGGTCAAAAGATCAAAATTTCTCACAGTCCATAAAGACAGTCCACATTGTTCATCACAGTAAAAATGCAGAGTTTTTCTCAAAGTCCAAGCAGTAAAAGAAAATGCACATAGAAGTAGTGGATTTCCATGCTGTCTTGAAGAAGTAGTGTTGTCCTTCCAATGGAAAGACAGTGCTGACTCTCGACATGCAGACAGGTAATGGGCCACAACATAGCAAACCCACAGCAGAGTCATTCGACGTTTTGAAGAACATTGGTAGGTCATCACAGAGCAGACCCACTGTAGTCCTGGTAGAGATTACGGTATTGGTGGGCCACCAGAGGTGCAGACCCACTGCAGTCCTTGTAGAAATAATGGCGTTGGTAGGTCATCATAGATGCAGACCCACTGTAGTCCTTGTAGAGATAATGGTATTGGTGGGCCACCAGAGGTGCAGACCCACTGCAGTCCTTGTAGAAAGTGTGGACAGGCCCACTGTAGTCCTGGTAGAGATAGCCAGCAGCCATCTGTTGTGACTGTGCAGGTGCACAATCACCATCGAAGATTCTTGCAGAGAATATAGCAAGTCCATAAACCACCACTTGTGCACTCACAAAGTTTTTGAAATTGTCCTTAGAACCAGCAATGCTGTTATCCAGTCCCTTGCTGAATTATTAACACACGTGCAAACACTAACAGTCCCTACTTCTCACATATTGTCCATATACTATGACCAACAGAAACGTGTGCAGTGAAATGTAACTAACAAGTTAATAATATCATGAACTGGTGACAATTACAATTTTATAACATAAGAATACAATAACAAAGGTACAAAATACATCATTAAAAACATAATAATACAGATAACATTTGTAGTACAGGCTTTACAAAAGAATAGAAATAAACATATACATCAGTGTTACAAAAATAGTGACATAAGTACATACATAAAATAATGAGAATAGTTTTCGAAACATTAATTTCACACATGAGCATTAACACAAAGTAGAGTAAATAATGTCTAAACATCTTTACAAAGTAAATAACACATTATTAATGCCAATTATATTCGAGGATGACAGTATTCCTCATCATAGTGAATGTAGCTTAATATTAAAAGAGAAAAAAATTCTATGAAACTGTACCCAGAGACAGGAAGAAAACAAATACACAAGGGTACACAAACATATAGTGGGATAACACAAAAGGGAAAGGACAGGGTTCGTTTTCAGTGTAACATGTGGTACTGCAGTCCAACCCAAAACTTCATATATCTTTCCTCTTATTTCATCCTTTGTTTCCACCCAAAAATTCTATCTAAGCATGCTTTCTGTATTTATATGTTCATACATTTCTTACCTCAACATTTATTTCCAAGAAAATCCTACCTAAACCTGATTTCTCAATGCATTTCTTCCAATTCATCGCAACTCATTCTCTTAGAGGCTACCCCCTCTTAAGCTAACTTAAATCTACTGAGCTCAGATGCTAAACTAAGGGACGAGGCAATGCAGCATCACATAACAAATCAACACAAACAGCAATGCAAAAAAATGCAAATTGGCAAAGCTAGCAGCATAAATGAGCAAAAGTCAAATTCAATAACACTATGCCTGGCAAACAGCAGCAACTTATACCTAAACATGACATAGCGCAAGCAGAAAAAATATTACACTAAAATGGCCATGTCTAATACCTATGTCACATCTTAACATTAGAGTGATGCATCACAATTTATTCTACAAAAGAAATTACCAAGTACTTGAAAAGAAAATTATAGATGCAGTTACTGGTATTAGTCCCTTCTTATTGTTCTCTCCATTCCAAGTGCTCCTTTTTTAAAGAATGTGGATCATAAAATAATTATTTAATAGATCTGTTAACAGAAAGTGTTCACATTAGCAAATGCATTTCATTTTATAAAAGCAATGCTGCAACACAGCTGGAAAACAGATGTCAAATGAAATAAGCAATTACGCAAACCAAAGCATAAAAATATCATTCAATAGTCATGTGACATTTCGTAAGTCAGTAGCTCTCAACTCTCGTAGAAAGACACTTGTCATAATCAGGTGTGCAGATGTACGAATATTTCCCATCAATTCATAAGCATTTCAGCAATTAGCACAAAGTGCGAGTAATCGTATGTTTTCAAGTAACGAGGGTGTCGCATTAGCGATGAAAGGCACACCCTAATGGCTTGTTCTCCAGGTGTTTGACACGTCCCACGTCCCCTTTTTTTTTCTACCTGTGCCGCTGAAAAGGGCTCGCAATAATGGCTTTTCCTCCAGGCGTCTGACGCAGCTGGGTGCCCGCGACGCATTACGTGCAGGTGGTCACTTAACTTTCGTACGGAAATATTTACGACAGGAGATTCTGCTACCGTTGCAGTCTCATTTAAAAATATTTCACAGGTCAAGAATTAGCGTTGCAAATCTGTAGAAACAAAATCCTATAAATATAAGTGTCCAAAAAAAAATATTCGTCAGCATTGTGATACAGTCACACATTTCATAGCTCTTAAAGTACGTTTCTTGGTTTCCAACATCCTTTTCATAAATCAGAGTCCCTAAACACTACTCATTATTCCTTACCTCATTATACATATACATATTCGTCGACACTTCTTCAATATTTCATCGTGAGAAATACGTAGCATAATAAACATTCCTCAAAAACATAATACACATCGTCGTCGTAATAATAACATCATAACACCTCAGTCAAATCTCAAAATCGTCGTAACTTCCTCCAATAATTAAAAAAATTCTCTGCTCATGTCAAAAGTGTCATCTGCCTCAAACGTACTGTAAAAATCATGAATCCATACCAAATATATCATTCAAATCTCTCATAGTTTCACAATGGTTCCGAAAAAATATGAACAGTTTACAAAGTACAGACAAAATACAGTTTCATAAGTGTGAAGTTATCCAACCGTGTAATTGCGTAAACATGTGTCACTGATGCAGTAAAAAAAAATGTTTATCTCTCAGTTAAATGATCAGATAGCTGTGTAATTTGTGTGTTAGAGAAATATGGTACCGATGTGTAAAGTTGTATAAGCAAATACCATATTAGCTAGGGTTCCTTGTGGTTGCCAAACACATGGTACACAAAGTAAGCGTGTACCCCCCTGAGGATTAATGTAATTATACCCTCAGGTGTTACAGATTACAGCAATGGAATGAAATGTATCATGGAAAACTTTCTTTGTAATTCAAAAATCTTTGAAAATAAGTGTTTTAAGTATAAGATTAATCACTCAAATGCGTGTCCTGTAGCGCTAAATGTGCGTCTTGCTGTAAGATAATTCTGTGGAAGTGTCGTAATTATCGTCCTCCGAAAGCTAAGTTCTGCAGAAGTCAATGTACTTACCCCATCAGAAACGAAAGTGAAATGCTTTGTGTATAGATATCTTAGTTATTACGCTTATTGCCATGATGAAGAAAGTACTGTGCTGTAACGTATTGTTGTGTTACAGAAAAGGCTGTCTCCTTGTAGCTATACCATAAAAGTTACTACTAAAACCTGTTTTACTTTCCAGAAGAATTCAGAAAAACTGTGCAGATATAAAACAGATACACCGCAAAATCAACATTGTAAATTGTCACTCATTATTAGCGTCGTGATAAAAATCGTGTAGCTGTCACATAAACTAACCACTGTGCCGTCTGGTATCTCACAGAAAGTACTTTAAATTCAGAATGTATTTTCAAATAAACCAAAATGTTGCATTAAAATCTCATTAGCAGTACTGGTAAATGTTCTTTTTCTCGGAGCCAGCCGGCGCACGTGTATGCCTGCGGTGCGAGTCATTGTCTGTCTCTTTGATGCCGCGCGTCGTTACTGGGATTAGGAGGCCTAACTTCCACAAATTCGCCTTGCCGAGAGGGCCCAGCTCTGTTTAAAGCTCGCCAGTTCTGATGAAATTCAGGTCTGTCGTTACGAATGTATCGTCTGTCGTCATGTCGGTAGATTCCGTAGTTTCTTCCTTGTCCGTCACGTGGTGGAGAATTTCTCCCTGAATCGTGACTGTGCGCCGAACTGTTGCGTCTGAAGTTATTCTGCCTCCCTTGATAATAATTGTTTTGGTTCCCATATTGTCTGTTTCTCTGATTGTCTCTGTAATAGTCATTACTACGGAAATGCGATCTTTCTCTGTAACTATTATTACTCTGCCAGCGGTTGTCATATGGGTGGTGTCTGTTTTGGTCTCGATCTGCGTTGTAAGAATAGCCTTTTCGTGTCCAGTTATTGTTTCTGTCATCACGGAATTGTGACGTATGTGACCTGTAATTGTTGTGTTCCTGGTTTCGCGTTCCGCGATTGTCAGTGTCAATTTCTAATTCTTGTAACAGTCCCTGAAATGCTTCAATGTCTTCTTTGCAACGTCCTGCTAAAATAATATGTCGTAAATGTTCAGGCAATTTGAGTAAGCAAATGCGGATGAGTTCTGAGGGGCTGTATGGGTTTGAAAGATACTGATTCTTATGCAACATGTCTTCAAAATATTTCACAAGACTGGAGAATTCAGATTGTTCGAAATGTTTCATCATTATGATACCATGTTTTACACGATCTTGTGTGGCTTGAGACCAATATGCTGAGAGGAAGGCATGGTAAAACTCTCCTTCACTGTGGCAATCGTGAATTACCGATCGCATTCTTACAGCTGGTTCATTCTCCAAGTAGCCACACATAAATTCTAATCTGTGTTCCAACGACCAGTTGGGAGGAAAACAATGAGAGAATTGATGGAGCCATGCTTGTGGATGAATGTCGTTGGCAGAATTCTTAAACGTTTTGAATTTACGTGTAGTAATGAACAGCTTATAGTCAAAATCGTCATGTCGGCGAGTCGCATGTCGGTCATTGTTACGTCGTGTCGGCGGTTCCATATCGAAATTCGGTGCACATTGCCAGTTTCTTTCATAACTTCCGAAATGCCCTGTGTTATTATTTTGCGTCTTTTCCGTATTTCTAAGTCCCTCTTCCCGTGTTGGAGCGCGAGTGTCCTCTGAAATACGTAATTCTTGTATTACCTGTGTCAGCTGATCTTGTACTTCCCGGATTTCTCTTTGGTGTTGTGTATTAATTTGGTTCTGATTTTGTTTGAATTTTCTTATTTGTTCATACTCTTCTGTGTCAGTGAAGGCTACGGGTCTTGTGTCATTCAGATCATCATCTACCTTTGTAGATAAGTTAGTGACCTGATCCGAAAGTTCGGCTACTTTCTCCGATAGTGTACTTATTTCTTCAGTGTGTTTTTCTGAACCAAGTTTCAGAGTATCTACTGTGTCCTTAAAGTTTTCCTGAGTTTTTGCAAGTTGCGTAACCGAATCGGTAGATGCAACTGAGTCAAATTTAGCTTGCAAGGTCTCATGATTTTCATGAACAATAATTTGCAGTTCTTTTATGGCTGCTTCGTGATTCTGTAATGCATTTTCATGCCGCGAAAAAATAGGTTGAAAATGCTCACAAATTTGTGTTTTTACGTCGTTACAGACTTTTTGACATTTCGATTCGATTTTATGCAACTCAGTAGTTAAATCTTCACGTGTTTGTTCAAGTGTTTGTTCCAATGAGTCTAACTTTTTAAGATTTTGTTCCACTGTGTCTAACTTTTTGAGATTTTGTTCCACTGTGTCTAACTGTTGCTGTGTTTGTCTCTGGTGTTGTTCCATTGTGTCTAACTTTTCAAGCTTTTGCTGTGTTTGTCTCTGATTTTGTTCCATTTGTTGCATTAATTGCAACAATAATGTATTAGTGTCTGGAATCTGTTTCTCTACGCTTTTCGGCAGTGCATTTGCACCGACAACATTCACATTTTGACAAGCAGAAAATGTGTCTTGACTTATTTGAGAAAACGGTGATGACCCAAAACCTGAATCTACAGTATTTGCGAAATTGTGTCCTGTCATTTCGGATTCCTGAGGCGAGCTGTTGCCGACCGATCGATCGATAATGCGTCCCTCTTCACTAATTGTTTCACTGTCCACGCCATTGTTTGCAGCCCACTCCATTTCCCTATTCACAATTACCAAATTACTACTTTGAACATCAGTTAATTCATTACTCGGTGGCGCTAACACACTGCTTTCATTTTCACTGTCATTTCTCAGTTTACTTTGGAGCCTAGTATTACGTTTTTCACACGCCATAATTGTCACAATATTTCACACGACAACGCAGAAAAGCACAATTTGAAGATCAAAAATAAGAGAACACATTAACATAGCACTGAAAATAATATCTAGTTAATTGCAGCTGCGAAATACTTGGTGCAAATCTACATGCATGCCACAACTGTTTTACTGTACAACAATGAAAAACTACAACTACAAAGGAAATTCTCTCTACAATTACGCGCTAGCAACACTAAATACACAAACTACAAGAAAAATCAGAAGATTCCAGTGAGGTATCCTAGGCTAAGGGTCGACATATGAAACGTCCCCTTTGAACAATTTATACAAGACTGTGCTTAACCTGACACACAATATTTTTAGCGCAACGCAATCTGACTTTCAGAATTCTCTACAAAAGAATGGCCCTGACTAACATTAAACTATACCTTTCACAAATCACTTACCTCACAAAAAATCTTCGCTGCTCAAGCTACTGCAATACAGCATGCGCCACTACTGCCAGCTAAATAAAAGATTCAAACTACTAAAGGCACTAACTACTGATAGGGATAGTTAGCAAATGAAAGATATTAATAGAGAACAATCAATGTATTTACCTTAATATCATCACAAGTCATAATATATATATCAGTTCATGACAAATTGCAAACCTCCGCCATCTCTCTCCCCACATCCACCACTGCTGGCGGCTCACCTCCAACTGCGCAACGCTACGCGCTGTTCACAGCCAGCTGCCTCTGCCCAACACTACAATGGCGAGTATTACAACAATGCAAAGCAGACACAGACTGCCCACAGCACAGCCAGTGATTGTCATACAGAGGTGGCGTTACCAATAAAAAACCTAAACAGCCTACTTACATAGAGAAAACATAAACAGCCTACTTACATGACTTAGCTGCCTCACCCTGTATAGATATACCGAACTCTTACGGGAGAAATGCCGCGAGTAATGAGGTTAACGGGCAAGAGGCACTACATCAGTAGTGTTGAGAATTTGGATCAGATGGTAGGTGTGCTAGGGTATCCGTGCAGTTGCAATGAACACTGATTCCGGATGGCTCAATGGCCAAAAAAATGGCTCTGAGCACTATGGGACTCAACTGCTGTGGTCATAAGTCCCCTAGAACTTAGAACTACTTAAACCTAACTAACCTAAGGACATAACACACATCCATGCCCGAGGCAGGATTCGAACCTGCGACCGTAGCAGTCGCACGGTTCCGGACTGCGCGCCTAGAACCGCGAGACCACCGCGGCCGGCAACCCAATGGCCAGAACATCTGCCTCGTAAGCAAGAGACCCACGTTCGAACCCCTGTACGGCACAAATGTATCCCCATTGATCTTCAATCCGTGCCCGCTCGCAGCCAATGCCTGTAATTCCTTTGTGTCTTATACAGGGTGGTCCATTGGATGTGACCGGGCCAAATATCTCACGAAATAAGCGTCAAACGAAAAAACTACAAAGAACGAAACTTGTCTAGCTTGAAGGGAGAAACCAGATGGCGCTATGGTTGGCCCGCTAGATGGTGCTGCCATAGGTCAAACGGATATCAACTGCGTCTTTTAAATAGGATCCCCCATTTTTATTACATATTCCTGTAGTACGTAAAGAAATATGAATGTTTTAGTTTGACCACTTTTTCCGCTTTGTGATAGGTGACACTTTAATAGTCACAAATATAAGGCTCACAATGTTAGTTTATCAACAGTTGGTAATAGGTAGGTTTTTTCAATTAAAATACGTTTGTACATTTTATTTCGGTTGTTACAATGTGATTCATGTACCTTTGTGAACTTATCATTTCTGAGAACGCATGCTGTTACAGCGTGATTACCTGTAAATACCACATTAATGCAATACATGCTCAAAATGATGTCCGTCAACCTCAATGCATTTGGCAATACGTGTAACGAGATTCCTGTCAACAGCGAGTAGCTCGCCTTCCGCAATGTTCGCACATGCATTGACAATGCGCTGACACATGTTGTCAGGCGTTTTCGGTGGATCACGATAGCAAGTATCCTTCAACTTTCCCCACAGAAAGAAATCCGGGTATGTCAGATCCGGTGAACATGCGGGCCATGGTATGGTGCTTCGACGACCAATCCACCTCTCATGAAATATACTATTCAATACCGCTTCAACCGCACGCGAGCTATGTGCCGGACACCCATCATGTTGAAAGTACTTCGCCATTCTGTCATGCAGTGAAACATCTTGTAGTAACATCGGTAGAACATTACGTAGGAAATCAGCATACATTGCACCACTTAGATTGCCATCGATAAAATGGGGGCCAATTATCCTTCCTCCCATAATGCCGCACCATACATTAACTCGCCAACGTCGCTGATGTTCCACTTGTCGCAGCCATCGTGGATTTTCCGTTGCCCAATAGTGCATATTATGCCGGTTTACGTTCCCGCTGTTGGTGAATGACGCTTCGTCGCTAAATAGAACGCTTGCAAAAAATCTGTCATCGTCCCGTAATTTCTCTTGTGTCCAGTGGCAGAACTGTACATGACGTTCAGAGTCGTCGCCATGCAATTCCTGGTGCATAGAAATATGGTACGTTTTTGAGATTCCCGAATCTCGCGCAATTCGTCTGCTGCTGATGTGCGGAGTAGTCATGACAGAGCCGGCCGCGGTGGTCTCTCGGTTCTAGGCGCGCAGTCCGGAACCGCGCGACTGCTACGGTCGCAGGTTCGAATCCTGCCTCGGGCATGGATGTGTGTGATGTCCTTAGGTCAGTTAGGTTTAAGTAGTTCTAAGTTCTGGGGGACTGATGACCACAGCTGTTAAGTCCCATAGTGCTCAGAGCCATTTGAACCATTTTTTAGTCATGACAGCAGCTGAAACACCTACTTGGGCATCATCATTTGTTGCAGGTCGTGGTTGACGTTTCACATGTGGCTGAACACTTCCTGTTTCCTTAAATAACGTAACTATCCGGCGAACGGTCCGGACACTTCGATGATGTTGTCCAGGATACCGAGCACCGCCGGCCGCGGTGGCCGTGCGGTTCTAGGCGCTCCAGTCCGGAGCCGCGCTGCTGCTACGGTCGCAGGTTCGAATCCTGCCTCGGGCATGGGTGTGTGTGTGATGTCCTTAGGTTAGTTAGGTTTAATTAGTTCTAAGTTCTAGGGGACTGATGACCACAGCAGTTGAGTCCCATAGTGCTCAGAGCCATTTGAACCATACCGAGCACCATGCATACCACACGCCCGTTGGGAATTTTGATCACAATAGCCATACATCAACACGATATCGACGTTTTCGACAATTGGTAAACGGTCCATTTTAACACGGGTAATGTATCACGAAGTAAATACCGTCCGCACTGGCGGAATGTTACTTGATACCGCGTACTACTTATACGTTTGTGACTATTACAGCGCCATCTATCACAAAGCGAAAAAAGTGGTCCAACTAAAACATTCATATTTCTTTATGTACTACACTAATATGTAATAAAAAATTGGGGTTCCTATGTTAAAAAACGCAGTTGATATCCGTCTGACCTAGGGCAGCACCATTTAGCGGGCGAACCATAGCGCCATCTGGTTTCCCCCTTCAAGCTAGACGAGTTTCGCTCTTGTAGTTTTTTCGATTGATGCTTATTTCGTGAGATATTTGGCCCGCTCACTATCAATGGACCACCCTGTATACTTTTGAGATTAGGGCCACAACACTTGTGTTAAGAACGGTCAGTACTCACAATTCAGTGGACCACCACCGCTAATTAGGTGTTGCTTGTGTTTCTCTATCGTATTTTGTTCTCTGACTCTGACAATGTAGCCAGACGTACAACTTGCTTGCTGTGTTGCCTGCTTCGAAGGCGCGTGCAGCAGTGAAATGAAATGAGTAACGGACGATTTTTGCTAGTGGAGCAGCAAACCGAATGGCGACGGCAGACGCAAACAGAATATAAAACGCAGACTGGCAATACGAAGAACTGCTTCTCTGAAAAGGAGAAATAAATTATTTTCCTATTAGCAGTTCTTCCAGAATGTATTTGCCTGGAGAGCATCATTGTCTGGAGTCGGTACGTTGATGATAGACAGTAGAGACAAGAGGGCAATATAAGTTTTTGAAATGTGACGGTGCAGAAGAAAGCTTCAGATTAGATGAAATAAGAGGCAGACTGGTTGGACAAACTTTCAACGTCAAAAAATAGTTAATTTAGTAGCTGGGAGAGGGGGGGGGGGGAGAATGTGGCGGGGATAAAGTTTTTAGAGGGAAACCAAAGCTAGAATATGGTAAGCACGTTCAAATGGAGTGGTTATGCAGAATAGGGAGACTTGCGCGGCACAAAATAGCGTGACAGTCTACATTAAATCGTACTTCTCATCGAAGGTCGCAAGTATCCTTCCATTATCCTCGCCACCCTACTTGAATCTGAGTTTCGTAGAACAAGCTGCACATTCAAGAGACTCAGCAGCTTGAAGTTGCATAGCTTTGTGTTCGTTGCATCTGCTCGGGGCGGACGTCGTAAGACATCCGTTTAAGTTCGTTGTTGGTCGATTAGCTCAGTTTTTTTTATTACAGAGGGCTGCTAACCCTATGACCGAGCACACTGAGCTACCGTGCAGGCGGAATCGAACCCCTCCCGATCTTCAAAATTACTGCGTTATTTTTTTTCCCGTTCCTTCCGGAAATGCAAACTACACGCTCATTTGTTGGAAGCAAGTTCAATTTATTTCCTGTTAATTTCTAAATCTCAGGTTGCTTCTTCTCGCAACCATGACAATATCTGTGGTTAAATCGGCTCCGTAAGGTTCACTGCGAAATATAGCATATACCTAGTCCCAGACGCTACCCATTTTACTTTCGCAAACTATTTCGTTGTTTACCCACGTACGTATTGCGATTTACTTGAACTGTCCTGCCTATAAACAAACACATCGGTCTACCTGCTCAGTCACGACCTGCGGTGTAATGTCGAATGACATCACGTGTTCGTTCTGGTCGCCTGCGCAGGTGGAACACACCTGTGCAGTTTCGTCATACACTCGGCCAGATTTTACTTAATAGACAATCCCGTTATGCGCACCTGAACGTGTGTAGCGGGACATTCAGTGTGTTACAAACAGTTTGGGTCAATATTCTACTGGCGGTAGAGTATCTTAAACTGATAACTTTGAGATGAGGAACTACTGGTCGAAAATGAGTATGTACTTTTTTGTTGTTACAGACAGCTTGCGCCTTAGTCTCGCCTAGTTTAATGGTGTGCTTCCGGCTGTTAAGTCGAGTAGTTGTTCCCATTTTATTTTATGCCGTGAAACTCTGAGAGATCACACAGTTCCGTCTACCTATTTGCGCGTTCCGTGTAGCGGTAACATGCTACATGTTGTATATTCCCGCAAATAATTTTTTATCGAAAACAAAATTGATAAATGCAACCCAACCACGTACATACTGTCTACACAGAAATTCATTTATGGGACAGAAGGAGTTGTTATGTAGAATTGATATCAATTTGTTTTAAATACTTCCATCTGACAACACTTCTGGTTCATAAGAGACATGGTCAAATACTCGGAAAAGCTAAAGAAACTGGTACACCCGCTCAGTATCGTGCAAAGCCCCGGGGGGAACGCAGAAGTGCCGCAACACGACGAGGCATGGACTCGACTAATGTCTGAAGTAGTGCTGGAGGGAACTGTCACCATGTATCCTGCAGGGCTGTCCGTAAATCCGTAAGAGTACGAGGGGTGGAGATCATTTCTGAACAGCACCTTCCAAAGCAACCCAGAGATGCTCAATAATGTTCATGTCTGGGGAGTTTGGTGACCAGCGGAAGTGTTTAAACTCAGAAGAGTATTCCTGGAGCAATTCTGGACGCGTGGGGTGTCCCATTGTTCTGCTGGAATTGCCCAAGTCCATCGGAATGAACAGTGGACATGAATGGATGCAGATTGTCCGACAGGATGCTTACGTACGTCTCATTCCAACTGCACGCTCTCCAAACCATTACAGAGCCTCCACCAGCTTCAACAGTCCCCTACTGACATGCAGGGTCGATGGATTAATGAGGTTGTCTCCATACCCGAACACGTGAATCTACTCGATACAATTTGAATCGAGACTCGTCTGACCAGGCAACATGTTTCCAATCACCAACAGTCCAATGTCGGTGTTGACGGGCCCAGGCGAGGCGTATTGCTTTGTGTCGAGTAGTCATCAAGGGTACATGAATGGGTCTTCGGCTCGGAAAGCCCGTATCGACGATATTTCGTTGAATGGTTCGCACGTTGAAACTTGTTGATGGCCCAGCAATGAAATCTGCAGCAATTTGCGGAAGGGTAGCTCTTCTGTTACGTTGAACGATTCTCTTCAGTCGTCGTTGGTCCCGTTCTTGCAGGATCTTTTTCCGGTCGCAGCGATGTCGGAGATTTGATATTTTACTGGATTCGTGATATTCACAGTACACTCATGAAATGGTCGTACGGGAAAATACCTACTTCATCGCTACCTCGGAGATGCTGTGTCCCATCGCTCGTGCGCCGACTATAACGCCACGTTCAAACTCACTTAAATCTTGATGACACGTCATTGTAACAGCAGTAATTGATCTAACAGCTGCCCCAGACACTTGTCTTAGTATATAGGCGTTGCCAGCCGCGGCTCCGTATTCTGCCTCTTTATGTATCTCTGTATTTGAATACGCTCGCCTATACCAGGTTCTTTTGCGCTTCATTGTACTTTCATGACGTATACACTGCTTTGTTCTGTGCAAGAGAAAACATAAGTTGTGGATAGGGGAGACTGGTTTTGTTGCTAGTGCTGTACATGTGAATGCTGCCATTATTTTCAGATTGTGCCTGATTCTTCAAAATAAATTTCATAAGAAAATAAATGTGTTGTGTAGCTTTTGTTAGTATGCCTTACCTTTTTAAACAGTTGCCTATTAGAAGGTCCAGTATGGAACCAGATACTATCCTTACAACATCTTTCTCTGCAATGAATTTGTTGCATCTGTGTGTGGAATTGCTCCATATTACGTCAGCGAATGCAGGTATTCAAGCCGGCCGGAGTGGCCGAGCGGTTCTAGGCGCTACAGTCTGGAACCGCGCTACCGCTACAGTCGCAGGTTCGAATCCTGCCTCGGGCATGGATGTGTGTGATCTCCTTAGGTTAGTTAAGTTTAAGTAGTTCTAAGTTCTAGGGTACTGATGACCTCAGATGTTAAGTCCCATAGTGCTCAGAGTCATTTGAACCATTTGATTGCCTCCCGCCGCGCGGGATTAGCCCAGCGGTCAAGGGCGCTGCAGTCATGGACTGCGAGGCTGGTCGCGGCGGAGGTTCGAGTCCTCCCTCGGGCATGGGTGTGTGTGTTTGTCCTTAGGATAATTCAGGTTAAGTAGTGTGTAAGCTTAGGGACTGATGACCTTAGCGGTTAAGTCCCATAAGATTTCACACACATTTGAACATTTTTTTTTATCGCCTCCCACCTCCGTACTGACGCGCTAGCTGACGACTCACGACTGACCGTCCTTGACATATGCCTGGGCTCAACAACCACAACAAGAACTCAGCTCAGAGATATATCTGTCTTACTCAAAGACTGGTCGAACTCATTCTTAACCTGTGACAGCTCGGTTTACTCTGGCGTCCTCACGCGCAAGTTGAATACATATCTATATACTAGTTCAGCTTATTTAATTAAATTAAATTTAATTGGGAAAATAAAAGTAATTAAAGGAAGCATTGCAGGTCCAGATAATTATTCCGTGTCATTGCGACCTAAAGTACCACTTCAACCTGATGGTATCCCTGCTTAACGAAAGTCTCTCTTAACAAATGAACCATCATCAAAACAGGTCAGATATCGAAGTAATGAAGATATTACAATACTTCATCAAATATAAAACGTATTAGAGAAAAACTGGTGTTGACTCTGACGTAATTTCTGTATCAGAGCACCAGTGAAACAACGTGACAGGTCAGAAGTTTCCTACACTGGGGTACCGACTAGCTGGTTATTTTTCAAGAGCTGTTTAAATTGACAGTTTCCTGAACGATTAAAGCACTCAGCAGCGAAACCGTCTTATAAAAAAGAAGAACAGGATGATGTAGACAATTTTAGATCTGTTTCTGTGCCGTCGGTGTTTGTGAAAGTTATTGAAAAGGCTGAATATGCACGAGTAATTCACTTCGCCTCATATTATTTGCTGTCAAATGTACAGTTTGGTTTCAGAAGAGGTTTTACGACTGAAAGTGCTATATTCTTTTTTCTCGGTGAGGCACTGGACGGACTGAATAAAAAGGTGCGAACAATAGGCATCCTCTTTGGTTTAACTGAGGCGTTTAAAAGCACAGGCAGCAAAAGGTCATTCTCGGTAGTTGTGAGAATGGCAACGAAGTGGTGTCTGATTGGGACAGAGTTAAGTGGGGTTGCCTCAGGCACCAATATTTGGACGATTGTTGTCTCATACATGTCTGATTGATATGCCTTCTAAGATGGCAGTTGATTGCAAAATATTTCTGTTTACTGATGACACTAGCCCCATAGTGAAGGATGTCGAATGCAACAAAAAAGTGCTGTTCAACAAATAAGTTCGTGGCTTTTCAAGAAATAAGTTCATGGCATATAGAAATAAATTGATGCTAAATCACAGTAAAACTCAATTTTTACAGTTTCTAACACTCAATTCAACTGAAACTGACATTTTGATTACACTGAATGGGAATTTGATTAGTGAGTCTTCACAATCAAATTTAAAGGTGTTCAGATATAAAGTAAGCTGTCATGGGAAAACGTATGTTCAGAATCTTGTTCAAAAATTGAACTCTGGTATATTTATCATTAGAACAGTATCTGCAATGATGAATCTACTTTGCGTAATTGCATTTGCATAAGACATACGGAATTATATTCTGGGGTGACTCCTTCCATTCACAAATGGTATTTTCTTCTCAGAAACGGGCCGTTTGAGCAGTATGTGCTCTAACTTCGCGAACTTCTTATCGACCCCAGTTCAGGAGCCTGGGAATTCTGACATTGCCCTCTCAATATTTATTTCCTTTAATGTCGTTTCTTGTTAACAGTATGAGCTTATTCCCAAAAATTAGCGGCTTTTACACAGTTAATACAAGGCCGAAATTACCGCATCCCCCTGACTCTTGTGTAGAACAGTGTGCAGCATTCTGGTGCATCCGTTTTCCGTAAGCTACAACAAGAATTTAAAAAATCTTTATCACTAATCCTCGCATTTTCAAGACTAAACTAAAGAATTTCCTCATGTCTCACTCATTTTATTCTGTCTTGGAATTCCTGAAAATAAAATATTGTTATATTTTTGATTATGCTAATATGTACACGGTTCTTGTCGACTGGATAGGATTCGAGTACATTTTAAGACAGCATATTGGAAACATGCCTCCGATTTCTTAATGTGAAAAATCTTAAAGCTTTTCAAATAAAACAAACATTATTAACATTCTACATATTTATTCTTCATGTGTACAATGGTACCGACCGGCCGCCGTGTCATTCCCAGCCTATAGGCGTAACTGGATGCGCATATGGAGGGGGCATGCGGTCAGCACACCGTTCTCCCGACCGTATGTCAGTTTACGAGACCGGAGTCGCTAGTTCTCAATCAAGTAGCTCTTCAGTGTGCCTCTCAAGGGCTGAGTGCACTCCGCTTGCCAACAGCGCTCCGCTGACTTGATGGTCACCCATCCAAGTGCTAGTCCAGCCCGACAGCGCTCAACTTCGGCTATCTGACGGGAACCGGTGTTACCACTGCGGCAAGGCCGTTATTACACTATCATATGCCTTTGAGAAAGAAATATGATCAAATGTTCGTCAAATTTCTTTGACAAAGATCTTTGACATGGCGCTAAAAAGGGGTATTACTCTGTCATCATTTTTTCGTCAAAGTTCAAGATGACGGACAACAACAACTTATTATACGCTGCAATTGCTTCTACCACAATTGCATTGTACTAGTTTTTAAGTAGTGGCATCTCGAGTTTAAAATAAACGTAAATGGAAAGCTAAGAAAAAAAAATTATTTTAGAGTGCGACCACCTCCTCTATTCCAGGTTGCTGAAAGACTGCTTGGAGGTTTCCAGATATAGAGGTGGATGGCTGTAGCTGTGATTGCGGATACGAAGTCGCCTGCAGAATATTCCACCTGCCCATCAGCACACGATTTATGTGCCCCTTGTTCACCTCCCCCCCCCCCCCCCTCCAATCGAAAGTCGAAAGAAGGTTATTAGAAAGAGTGGAAGGTACACATCAGCTAAACTTTGGAGCCATGTTTACAAACACACTACACTCTATAGAGATGTCAAATAGCTGTAGCGACGCCAGCGCTCCAAGCGGTTAGATTTCGCATTGCGGTTAACAGAAGACGGAAGACTTTTATTATCAAATGTACGGCGCGGCTCTAGATTTGATTATATTGCTTTGACGAAAGGCGAGATTTGACAAAGTTCCCTATTACACTATCAAATTTCTTTGACAAAAATATTTGACATTTCAACTTTAAGATAGATATATGATAGTGTAATATTGGCCTAAGGAGTGATGCTCATCTTCTACCACTAGTGATGATAGTAATAATGAGCGTATGGCATTGGTGACCGGGAGACCCCCCGCAGGGCGGTTCGGCCGCCGCTCCACAAGTTCTTTAATGCCACTACTGCGACTTGTGAGTGAATGAGGATGAAATGATGATGAAAGATACACAACACCCAGTCATCTCCAGGCAGAGAAAAATCCCTGACCCCGACGGGAATCGAACACGAGACCCCGTGCGGGAGAAGCGAGAACGCTACCGCAAGACCATGAGCCGCTGATACCACTAGTTATGAACTATTTGAAGTAGCGTTCTTCAGACTGGTTTAATGCAGCTCCCAAGGCTGGTCCATCTTGTGTTTGCCTCTTCATTCTTGCATAAGTACTGCAACCGAATCCGTGCATCCCTCTACAATTTCCCCTCCCCCCCTCCCTACTTGTCTACATTACGAAGCTGACAATCCCTTGATATCTCAAGATGGGTGCTGCATCAATTTCCAATAATTAAAAAAAAAGTTGTAGCAGTAATCCTCGCACTTTCAAGATTAAACTGATCTATTCTTTTAGTCAAGTGGTTTGCAAATTTCTCTGCTTCCTAATTCTATTAAATTCCTCATTATTTATACGATATAGCCACCTAATCGCCAGCAATCTTCTGTAACACGGTATTTCAAAACCAACCACTAGCTTACAAGATTACACTCCAGAACACACCTTCAGAAAACATTTGTATTCGATGTTAACAAATCTCTCCTTCAAAATACTTCCCTTGCTATAGCCAGTCCGAATTTCAAGTCCTCTATATTTCGACGATGGCCAGTAGTTTTGCTGTCCTAATGCAAAAACTCATCTTCTACTTGTACTGTCTCATTTCCTAATCTGATGCCCTCGGCATGACTTGATTTAAATCTGCTGTACTCCATTACTCTATTTTTACATGATTGTCATCCGTTGACTTCCTTTCAAGACACATTCTGTACTGATCTTCCAAGTACTCCGCCGCCTCTGACAGAACTGCACTGTTATTCGTCAACACCAGACTTTTCATTTTTTTCCTCGAACTTTAATTCCATTTTGAAATTTCTCGTGAGTGTCCTTTATTGCTTGCTCAACGTACAGATCGAATAGTTGGGATAGGCTACAGATATACTCGTCCTATTCTCAACTAGCGACCTCACTTTCATGTTCTTCGGCTCTTACACTATGTGATCAAAAGTATCTGTACACATAGTAGTGGATATTAGCACGGGATGTGTCCACCCTTCGCATTTGAGACGCGTTGAACTCTGCTGGGGACACTTTCAGTGCGGTGTCTGAATGTCCGTGTACGAATGGCAGCCCCTTCTTCCTCAGCAACCGAAATCAGAAAAAATGATGATATTGGACGCTGGAATCTTGAGCAAAGTCGACGTCTGAACTCATCCCAAAGGCGTTCCATTGGGTTCAGGTCGGGACTCTGGGTAGAGCAGTCCATTTCAGGAATGCTGTTGTCCACAGACCACTGCCTCACAGAAGCTGCTGTATGACAGAGTGCATCGTCATGCTGATGTAAACCAACATCGTCTCTGAACTGTTGACTGCTCGCATGTACATCTACATCAGACTTCGCAAGCCACCTAATAGTGTGTTGGTGTGTGGCGGAGGGTACTTTCGGTACACTATCTGTTCCACTCGCAAATAGTGCGTGAGAAGAATGATTGTCGGTAAGCCTCTATTCGCTCTAATTTCTCGAATTTTCTCCTCGAGGTCAATACGCGAGACGTATGTGTCCTGAAAAGTGCTGTCCCGAAATTTCAATAGTAAACCTCTCCGTGATGCACAACGCCTCTCTCGTATCGCCTGCCAGTGGAGTTTGTTTAGCATCTCCGTAACGCTCTCTCGCCAGTTAAACGATCCCGTGACGAAACGCGCCGCTCTTCCTTGGATCTTCTCTATCTCCTCTATCAGCCCTACCTGATAGGGATCCCAGATAGATGAACAACACTCAAGAATCGGGCGAACAAGCGCCTTATGAGCCACTTCTTTCGTGGATGAGTTACATTTGCGTAAGATTCTTCCTTTGATCTGAATCTGGTATGTGCTTTTCCCACACTCTGTTTTATGTGGGCCGCGCGGTTAGAGGCGCCATGCCACGAATTTAGCGATCCCTCCCGCCGGAGGTTCGAGTCCTCTGTCGGCCATAGTGTGTGTGTTGTCCTTAGCGTAAGTTAGTTTAAGTTAGGTTAAGTAGTGTGTAAGTCTAGGGACTGATGACCTTAGCAGTTTGGTCCCTTAGGAATTCACACACATTTGAACATTTTGTTTTATGTGATCATTCCACTGGATTTCTTTCCCTATGTATGCGCAATATGTTACATTTATTTACGTTCAGTGTCAACTACCAGAGCCTGCACCAATCATCAATTCTCTACAAGTCGTTCTCCAAATTCTTACTATCTTCTGGCTTTGTTACTTTGGTATGGACAAGTGCATCATCTGCGAGTAGCCTTAAAGAGCATCCGACGCTTGCTACTAGATCATTTATATATACTGTAAACAGCAACGGTCCTATATCACTTCCCTGTGGTACTCCGGATATTACCCTTACATCTGCCGATTTTGTTACGTCAAGAGTGACGTGTTGAGTTCTGCTGCAAGAATGTCTTGAATCCAATGGTAAGTCTGCTTTGATACTCCGTAAGCTCGTGTTCTTTTTTTCATTTAACGGAAATGCGGGACGGTGTTCAAATGGTTCTAAGCACTATCTGAGGTCATCAGTCCCCTAGACTTAAAACTACTTAAACCTAACTAACCTAAGGACATCACACACATCCATGCCTGAGGCAGGATTGGAACCTGCGACCGTAGCAGCAGCGCGGTTCCGAACTTCAGCGCCTAGAACCGCTCGGCCACAGCGACCGGCCGGGACGGTGTAAAAAGCCTTACTGAAATCGAGGAACACATCATCCACATGAGCGCCATTACACACTGCACTGTGGATCTCATGGATGAACAGAGCGAGCTGAGTTTGCGAAATACATGTTGATTTTTGTAGAAGAAATGTTCGTTTTCCGAAATCGTCATAGACATGTTCCATAATTCTAGAACAGATTGACGCAACGATATAGGTCTGCGCAGCCCCTCCCGCCGGAGGTTCGAGTCCTCCCTCGGGCATGGGTGTGTGTGTGTGTGTGTGTGTGTGTGTTGTTCTTAGCATAAGTTAGTTTAAGTAGTGTGTAAGTCTAGGGACCGATGACCTAAGCAGTTTGGTCCCTTAGGAATTCACACACATTTGAACATTTGGTATAGGTCTATAATTGGCAGGATCTGTCTTACGGCCTTTCTTAAAAACGGAAATGACCCGCGCTTTTTTCCAGTCGTTAGATACCTTTCGTTGCTCAAGCGATATACGATAAGTTACTGGTAGAAAGGGAGCAAGTTCTTCTGCACAATGTATAGGTTTCAGCATTCGGGGTTTTCTTAGGCGCAGTAAGGGGACCACACCCTGACCACGAAAGACTTCCCCGTACAGTAACACCAGTTCCTCTATACTTCATTGTTGGTGCTACACATGGTGGCTGGTGATGCTCTCCGGCCATTTGCCAAACCCAAATCCTTTTCTTCGGATTGACATGGTGTGTAGCGTGATTCATCTCCCCAAATGACTCGCGAAATACATGAAATCTATCGCAGTTGCGAATATGGACAACCATCAGCTGTATAATGGGATGCTGACAATGGGAATTTGTGCCGGGCCGGGACTCGAGCCCGTATTCGGGGTGTATCACGAGCGGTCATTGTGCCATTAGGTTACCCGATCATGACTCACAGCCACACCCAAACTTCCATATGTCGTCAGCTACGTGTCTACAACTTGTATTCGTACGTCCGTTATTTGTGCGAGGTGCTACCCAAAATGTTTGGGACTGGTGCTGCCATCTGTTGAAAGCCGTACCTTTGGACTAACGATCACCTTCACCCTCGAAGCGGCTCCCATCCGCACGTACACGCCAGTCCCACCGCTTCTGTCACTGGTCAAACGTTTTGGACTGGTGCTGCCATCTGTTGAAAGCCGTACCTTTGGACTAACGGTCACCTTCACCCTCGAAGCGGCTCCCATCCACATGTACACGTCAGTCCCACCGATTCTGTCACTGGTCAAACGTTTTGGAAGTCCTGTTGTATTCGTACGTCCGTTATTTGTACGAGGTGCTACCCAAAATGTTTGGGACTGGTGCTGCCATCTGTTGAAAGCCGTACCTTTAGACTAACGGTCACCTTCACCCTCGAAGCGGCTCCCATCCACATGTGCACGCCAGTCCCACCGCTTCTGTCACTGGTCAAACGTTTTGGAAGTCCTGTTGTATTCGTACGTCCGTTATTTGTACGAGGTGTTACCCAAAATGTTTGGTACCTTTGGACTAACGGTCACCTTCACCCTCGAACGGCTCCCATCCGCGCGTACATGCCAGTCCCACCGCTTCTGTCACTGGTCAATCGTTTTGGAAGTCCTGTTTGTTGAGGGAGCTCACGCTGCACGATGCGAAATCCAAATTATCCGGTAGATCAAACAATTCGTCTGCGAGAAAGCAATCCGTTTTTCAATTAAATTTGCATACGCCATCTGGCTATAAAACAAAATGATTCAGTTTAAAATGTTGGTACTGAATAATGTTCATCTTTATCTTTAGTCTGGTAAACAGTGACCGTACCACAATTGAAGACATGCGCAAAAAAACGGGCTAACTCTCAAATGTAAAAACTTAGTGATATGTGTTGCCATCTGTTGCTTTGTATGGGAACTATCAAAATTGACATTGGTCTCACCCTTAAATACTCTAATGTGATATTTAGGGCTGAAACAAATGTCAGTTTTGACAGTTACCGTACCCTAATTACACAGCAAATGAACATAAAAAATAAACGTATCTGACTGCTATCTTGCTTGAAAACTTACAAGATAGCACTTCACTGAATTTTTAATGGTATGCTGCGAAAGCAGAGTTACTAAGCAAAGTCTTTCCAAATTCCTTCACCAAAGAAGACGAAGCAAATATTCCAGAATTCGAAACAAGAACAACTGCCAACTTGAGTAACTTACAGGTAGATATACAAGGAGTAGCCAAACAACTTGAATCACTTAATAAAAGCAAGTCTTCCGGTCCAGACTGTATAACATGTTCCTTTCTCAGAGGTTGCTGATGCAGTAGCTCAATACTTATATGACCGCTAGCGAAGACTGGAAAGCTGCACAGATCACACCAATATTCAAGAAATACAGTAGGAGTAATCCACTAAATTACAGGCCCGCATCACTAACGTCGATATACACAAGGATTTTATAATATATATTGTGTCTATTGACACACAGTCAACACGGATTTAGAAACAGCGTTCTTGTGAAACACTACTAGCTTTTTACTAACACGAAATGACAAGGGATTTCAAATTGATTCCGTATTTCTAGATTTCCAAAGGGCTTTTGACACGTACCACACAAGCGGCTTCTGAAACGGAGTGCTTAAATAATCTCGTTTCCGCTCTTGTGACTGGATTCGTGATTTCCTGTCGGAGACGTCACAGTTCGTAGTAATTGACGAAAATCGTCGAGTAAAACAGAAGTGATTTCTGGCGTTCCCCAAAGTAGTGTTATATGCCCTGTGCTGTTCCTTATCTACACTCCTGGAAATGGAAAAAAGAACACATTGACACCGGTGTGTCAGACCCACCATACTTGCTCCGGACACTGCGAGAGGGCTGTACAAGCAATGATCACACGCACGCCACAGCGGACACACCAGGAACCGCGGTGTTGGCCGTCGAATGGCGCTAGCTGCGCAGCATTTGTGCACCGCCGCCGTCAGTGTCAGCCAGTTTGCCGTGGCATACGGAGCTCCATCGCAGTCTTTAACACTGGTAGCATGCCGCGACAGCGTGGACGTGAACCGTATGTGCAGTTGACGGACTTTGAGCGAGAGCGTATAGTGGGCATGCGGGAGGCCGGGTGGACGTACCGCCGAATTGCTCAACACGTGGGGCGTGAGGTCTCCACAGTACATCGATGTTGTCGCCAGTGGTCGGCGGAAGGTGCACGTGCCCGTCGACCTGGGACCGGACCGCAGCGACGCACGGATGCACGCCAAGACCGTAGGATCCTACGCAGTGCCGTAGGGGACCGCACCGCCACTTCCCAGCAAATTAGGGACACTGTTGCTCCTGGGGTATCGGCGAGGACCATTCGCAACCGTCTCCATGAAGCTGGGCTACGGTCCTGCACACCGTTAGGCCGTCTTCCGCTCACGCCCCAACATCGTGCAGCCCGCCTCCAGTGGTGTCGCGACAGGCGTGAATGGAGGGACGAATGGAGACGTGTCGTCTTCAGCGATGAGAGTCGCTTCTGCCTTGGTGCCAATGATGGTCGTATGCGTGTTTGGCGCCGTGCAGGTGAGCGCCACAATCAGGACTGCATACGACCGAGGCACACAGGGCCAACACCCGGCATCATGGTGTGGGGAGCGATCTCCTACACTGGCCGTACACCACTGGTGATCGTCGAGGGGACACTGAATAGTGCACGGTACATCCAAACCGTCATCGAACCCATCGTTCTACCATTCCTAGACCGGCAAGGGAACTTGCTGTTCCAACAGGACAATGCACGTCCGCATGTATCCCGTGCCACCCAACGTGCTCTAGAAGGTGTAAGTCAACTACCCTGGCCAGCAAGATCTCCGGATCTGTCCCCCATTGAGCATGTTTGGGACTGGATGAAGCGTCGTCTCACGCGGTCTGCACGTCCAGCACGAACGCTGGTCCACCTGAGGCGCCAGGTGGAAATGGCATGGCAAGCCGTTCCACAGGACTACATTCAGCATCTCTACGATCGTCTCCATGGGAGAATAGCAGCCTGCATTGCTGCGAAAGGCGGATATACACTGTACTAGTGCCGACATTGTGCATGCTCTGTTGCCTGTGTCTATGTGCCTGTGGTTCTGTCAGTGTGATCATGTGATGTATCTGACCCCAGGAATGTGTCAATAAAGTTTCCCCTTCCTGGGACAATGAATTCACGGTGTTCTTATTTCAATTTCCAGGAGTGTATATAAACGATTTAGGAGACAATCTGAGCAAGCGTCTTAGATTGTTTGCAGATAGTCATCAGAAGTTCGAAACATATTGCGAGACGATTTAGAAAAGCTATCTATATGGTGCGAAAATTGGCAGTTGGCCCTAATAATGGAAAGTGTGAGGTCATCCACACGAGTGCTAAAATGAATCTGTTTAACTTCGGTTACATGATAAATCAGTCAGATCTAAAGGCCGTAAATTCAACTAAGTACCTAGCAATTACAATTACAAACAATTTAAATTGGAAAGGACACACAGAAAATGTTGTGGGGAAGACAATCCAAAGACTGCGTTTTTTTTTTACAGAACACTTAGAAAATGTAACAGATCCACTGAAGAGACTGCCTACAATAGCTCGTCCGTCCTCTCTTGGAGCACTGCTGCGCGGTCTGGGATCCTTAGCAGATAGGACTGACGGAGTACATCGAGAAAGTTCTACCAAGAACAGCAGGTTTTTTACTATCGTGAAACAGGGGAGAGAGTGCCATATACATGAAAAAGGATTTGGGATGGACGCCATTAAAACAAAGGCGTTTTGCCGTTGCGGCGGAATCTTCTCACGAAATTCCAATCACCAGATTTCCCCTCAGAGTGCGAAAATTATTTTGCTGACACCGACCTGCATAGGGAGAAACGATCATCATAATAAAATGAGGGAAATCAGAGCTCGCACGGAAAGATATAGGTGTTCGTTTTTTCCGCGCGCTTTTCGAGAGTGGAATAATAGAGCATTATTGTGAAGGTGGTTCGATGAACCCTCAGCCACGCGTTTAAGTGTGATTTGCAGAGTACCCATGTAGATGTATATGTATTACGCCTCTGAATTGATAGTGATATTACTCTCACAAATACACTCTGCCAGTCACTGTGCCTTACAGTGGACATAAACTTTGATGATTATTACATTTATTGGCCGCCCTGTATCCACGGAAAGCTCATCTGCTCTGCAACTTGTTGCTATTAGGAAAAGTGACGCGACTGCCAAAAATCAAATTTCATTTGCCATACATGCGATGTACAATGCAAGGCGGTACCTTGCCAATTTTCATAAATGCTTTTCAGTTCACAAATCGCCATGTGCAATGCGACTGTGCAGTCGTGAAAATAAATGAGAATGAGGAACTAATCTTAACGACTGATAAATGAGAAGAATGATAAATGAGAAGAAAGACTCCACGTGTAGCCATATAAAGAATACACCTTTTCATAAAGTTCTCACTCCTAGACAAATTAGCAAAAAATTTCTTAATAACTCTCCCGTGTAGGGTCGCCTTCCTTGACACTTGTTTCAACTATAAGACCATGTGCTTCATTACAAAATTTCTACAGCGAACTGCAACCATACGCAATATCCTACCGAGAGAACCACATAATTTCAAACATGAAAAACTGGATTACCTTAAAAGTTAGCATTCCTCCATTAATATAATCTCATTTGCTCAATATCTTTCCTTAAAATATATTATTACAAAATCTTTTTTGAATAATGCTGCATCCATTACACAACAGACCACCTTCTAGCATTTTTAAGCCAAGTGCATTGCCAGTCTGCCCAACACACTATGCTGCTGTTACTCTGTGCCTTACTCTGACAGTGCAAAGTTAACCTCTCTGACTCACAGACATACATTACTTGACTGGCAAAGATGTAGCTTTTACTGAAGCCTGACGTTTAATGAGGTAAGATGGCGGCGTCAGGAAGTTTCCTTGTGGTACTAACACGATTTTCTGAAACGAAATGGTGTTGTAGGCTTTGCGAGGAGGCTTAAAGAATTTCTGGAGCTGAGCAAGTATTTCTGTACTGGTTGAGTTTAACACATGCAATGTAGAACCGTGTTACGAGAAGAGTATCAATTTCCATATATGTACATTTAAAGCAGTGTGTAGTTTTCGTAATAACACGCAAATGAATAAAGAAGCTTGTTATCAACAACAAATGGCACGTTCTACTTATAGGAGCGCTTTCACAACGAGCAGTTCAAATGGCTCTGAGCACTATGGGACTTAACATCTAAGGTCATCAGTCCCCTAGAACTTAGAACTACTTAAACCTAACTAACGTAAGGACATCACACACATCCATGCCCGAGGCAGGCTTCGAACCTGGGACCGTAGTTGTCGCTCGGCTCCAGACTGTAGCGCCTAGAGCCGCACGGCCGCTCCGGCCGGCCAACGAGCAGTTATTCGAAGAAATGTCGACATTGATCAAAATTGATTAAAGCACGTCATTAAGCTGCGTCTCTTATTACTTCATCATTAAACCCCCAAAAATAGACAAAACTATTTCAATACTGCCGGTATTTCGGATAAGACGAACTGTAATCCTGTGATTTACGTTTACAAACGGTATAAAAGCAAACACACGTAAGGTGTTTCTAGGTACGCTTGCATTGAGACATGTTCCTTTGCTTGTTATATTCCGTCTGCTGTACGAAAATTTACAGCCAAACACGACATATGTATTGACCATTATGCCAAAACTCTAAAAGTAACGTAGCTGTATCAGTTTATTCCCGTTTCGTAAGTGTGTTTTATCAGTAAATAAACAGCTGTTTACAAGTTCTTTACGCTCCCGCCATATTGCTACTCTAAACTGCTGGCTTCAATGAAACCAGTCTAGTAATGTATGACTGTGCTCTTACAAATATCCCTGGTCTCAGACACACTCTTACAAGGAACATGATTATATCGGTATTACAGAAGTTTCGTACTTTCATCAAATTCGCAACTTCATTCACATTTGTGGATAAAACTTCTCGAAAATAGTGAAGGCAAATAGGACAGCCCTCTTGGAAACTGTCAAGTAATTTTAATCGGACTGTGGCAGTCATTTCCGAATTGCATAGCGGTGTCCGGATGCTTCTGATCAACCGGAATATACAGGGTGTTACAAAAAGGTACGGCCAAACTTTTAGGAAACATTCCTCACACACAAATAAAGAAAAGATGTTATGTGGACATGTGTCCGGAAACACTTAATTTCCATGTTAGAGCTCATTTTAGTTTCGTCAGTATGTACTGTACGTCCTCGATTCACCGCCAGTTGGCCCAATTGAAGGAAGGTTATGTTGACTTCGGTGCTCGTGTTGACATGCGACTCATTGCTCATTGCTCAAGCAGGCATTGTTGGTGATGTCTTGATTGGGCCCCATGTCCTTCCACCTACGCTCAGTGGAGCACGTTATCATGATTTCATACGGGATACTCTACCTGTGCTACTAGAACATGTGCCTTTACAAGTACGACACAACACGTGGTTCATGCGCGATGGAGTTCCTGCACATTTCAGTCGAAGTGTTCGTACGCTTCTCAACAACAAATTCGGTGACCGATGGATTGGTAGAGGCGGACCAATTCCGTGGCCTCCACGCTCTCCTGACCTCAACCCTCTTGACTTTCATTTATGGGGGCATTTGAAAGCTCTTGTCTACGCAATCCCGGTACCAAATGTAGAGACTCTTCGTGCTCGTATTGTGGACGGCTGTGATACAATACGCCATTCTCCAGGGCTGCATCAGCACATCAGGGATTCCATGCGACGGAGGGTGGATGCATGTATCCTCGCTAACAGAGGACATTTTGAACATTTCCTGTAACAAAGTGTTTGAAGTCACGCTGGTACGTTCTGTTGCTGTGTGTTTCCATTCCATGATTAATGTGATTTGAAGAGAAGTAATAAAATGAGCTCCAACATGGAAAGTAAGCGTTTCCGGACACATGTCCACATAACATATTTTCTTTCTTTGTGTGTGAGGAATGTTTCCTGAAAGTTTGGCCGTACCATTTTATAACACCCTGTAGATGCAGTCTGGTTACTGTGCAAGTTGTATACATCCATTCACTTCTAGTATTTTATTCATGTTATGGATTCCGCAACATTAAGCGATTAAGAAAAAGGAGAAATGTTCCGCAAGTGCCAAAGATTGTGCCTTTTGTGTCTTTTAGCCCATAAGTGGGCTTGTCTACTTCGGAGCAGTTCCTCTTGAGGTCAACGCACTTTGTCAAGCGGGTTACGCCGAAGCTGTGCGCTACTGCGAACCGTAGTTCCCGCACGCGTCACGACTTAATAACGGAAGCCGAGTTTCTGCCGGTACACCCACGCGCCAGAGGCGGTGGCGTCACCCGGAGAAAGCGGCCCCAAACCTCTGTTGCCGAGGAACCCAGTAACACCCAGGAAGGCGCCGTGACGCCTTAAAATGTGCACTGCGCTGCAGATCTTCCGGGAGGCAGAGTTGAGCCCTTTCCCCGACTACGTTCCGTGAGGAAATCTGGTTGCACCATTTATTAAAATTAAGTAAAAGAAAATCTTGATCGCAACAGATGTTTAGTTTGGTTGGCAGCCGGTTTCGGTCTATAATTTAAACAATCTTCAGGCCTTAAGCACTGCAGTACAAGAGTAATACGAAGGGTCGTTTAGTAAGTAATCCCACACTCATTAAAAAACAAAAAGCCATTAATATATGTGGTGTGCGTACTGTAAGACCTTCGGTACACACACCATCAGATTACTTGACTTGTCGCTCTAACAAAGTAGGTGAGTGTCAGCAATATGTCTCGTGGTCTTATCGTGGCGTGTTTATCTTCTGCCGTTAGGTCAGACGATAGAAATGCAACTTGCACGCTTAGAGTAGCAGATTGACGGTGACCAACTTTAAACAGAATTTGATTAATTTTCACACATATTTATTAAAATAATAAAAAGCATAGACATTACGTAACTTGATTCTGGATGCTGTTTACAATTGACAATCTGAAGTTCCTTTGGTCTTGGTACATTAATCTTATTCTCACGTATCTCTGATACTTGACAAAGTGTCTATACATTTATTTTCATGGCCATGTACAGGAATATGATAATCTTCTTAGATGCAGACTGAAACTTGAGTATAGACTGGTACAGACTAATGCAGACTGGTACAGACTGGTGCAGACAAATGCAGACTGACTAATCGGAGGTCTGTACACTCGGTATAATACCTCGCGCGTTCATGTATCACTGCACGAATGTGATCCGCGAGGAGAAAAGGTTCTACGTTAGCAGCAATCTCATTGGCTGTGTTACATATTAATACGCGGATCGGCGGAAGCATAATTTGATCCGTCTCGAAGGCAGCACCATCTCGTAGTGCGGAGACGGACGAGCGCTGCGCCTGCGCTTTTGTGCTTAGCGGGGCGCGCTCTAGTGGGAAAGTTGTGTACGCGCTGACTACGCGGAACTATGTACACAACAGTATACACAGACAAACGTCCTTGTTGGTGCTTCACATATTATGTTTGTTCTGCGCACCGGTGAAGTTTCGAACCGGTCTGGCAGATGGCAGACCTGTAGTACAGCGTCAAAATGGCGTCTACACATGACTCACGTTGCAAGCAGCGTGCTGTTATTGAATTCTTGTGTGCAGAAAAATTGTGGTGACCAATCATAAACGTTTGTATGCAGTGAATGACGATGCTGCAGTTGATAGGAGTACACTTGGGCGAGCGGGCCGGAGTGGCCGAGCGGTTCTAGGCGCTTCAGTCTGGGACCGCGCGACCGCTCAGGTGCTCAGGGCCATTTGAACACTTGGGCTATGGGCAAAGAAAGACAGCCTCAGGAAATGCAGAAACAGAGCTCCACGTTCGGGACATCCAGTCACAGTCACTGCTCCAAACATGCCGAATCGTGCAGATGCCATTATTCGTGCCGACCGGCGCATCACAACTCGACAATTTGCTCTACAGTTGTCGGTCAGCATTGGAAGTGCGTCTGCAATGATCGAGATTCTCGGGTATTGTAAGATGTGCTCACGATGGGTTCCACGAACGCTCACAGCGGACCACGAGATTCAAAGAAAGGCCATTTCGTCTGAATTGTTGGAGCGTTTTGAGACCGACGGAGAGGTCTTTCTGTTACGGATCGTAACGGGGGACGAAAGCTGGGTGCACCATTTTGCGCCGGAAACAAGAAGACAGTCCGTGAAGTGGCATCATCCTCATTCAGCACAAAAGAAGAAACTCAAGACAACCCTCTCTGCCGGAAAATTCATGGTGACAGTCTTCTGGGGTTGTGATGGAGTCATTCTCGTGGATGTGATGCCATGAGGGTCAACCATCATTTCAGACGCATACGTGAAGACTCTGAATAAACTGAAGAACCGTTTCCGACGTTTTCGATCTGACAAGAATCCAGCAGAATACTTGTTCCAAGACGATAATGCACGCCCACACACAAGTCTGAGAACCTGGCCAAATTGAGTTGGACATCATTGTCTTATCCACCCTACAGTCCAGACCTGGCACTCTCGGTCTTCCGTCTCTTTGGGCCGCTTAAAGATTCTCTACGGGGAACACACTTTGAAGATGACGAGAGTGTCAGTCGTGCAGTGAAAACATGGCTATGCCTGCAGGACAAGAGCTTTGACTAGCAGGGAATACATGCTCTTCCACAAAGATGCCGTACGGCCATAGAACGTTATGGAGACTATGTAGAAAATTAGGACATAGACATGTTGATGTATATGGTCACAAAATTCTGACTCTTAACAGTAAATATATTCTGAGAAAAAAAATGTGGGGCATTACTTATTGAACGATCCTCGTACATATTAAGAGGGATTTTATACAAAAAGATGTTAACGTGACTAAAAACTTCTAGAATAAAAGCTGCAATAGTAACAAGATAAAATGTTGTACCCATGATTGCGGCTGGTGGCAATGGACGGAGTAAGATCTATAAGAGCACGAACCAGGTCCTTTGACAGCAGTGTACAGTCCTTGCAAGTGATCGCCTCAGTTCTGACCACTAGAGGCCGAATTACGGACAGTCTCTCATTGCCATGGTAATCAATGCCATCTCTGCTCCGACTGCTTTCAACGAGTTCAGAGAAGCGCCCATAGAGGGCAGTCTACACGCAAAACCAGTCAAGTCATGTATGTTCTGCATTTCCTTATTTTAAAAAAGATTGTGAAAGAAATGATTTAAATGAAGCAGACGAAAGGGAATACAAGCGCCTAAAAAATAAAATTGACAGGAAGTGGAAACTGGCTAAGCAGGAATGGCTAGAGGTCAAATGTAAGGATGTAGAGGCATATATCACTAGGGGTAAGATAGGTGCTGCCTACAGGAAAATTAGGGAGACCTTCGGAGAAAAGAGAACCACCTGTATGAAAATCAAGAGCTCAGATGGAAAACGAATTCTAAGCAAAGAAGGGAAACCAGAAAGGCCGAAGGAGTATTTAGAGAGTCTATACAGGGGAGATGTACTTGAGGGCAATATTATGGAAATGGAAGAGGCCGTAGATGAAGATGAAATGGGAGATCTGATACTGCGTGAATAATTTGACAGAGCACTGAAAGACCAAAGTCGAAACAAGGCCCCGGGAGTAGACAACATTCCGCTAGAGCTACTGGTAGCCTTGGGAGAGCCAGTCATGACAAAACTCTTCCATCGGTGAGCAAGATGTATGAGACAGGCGAAATACCCTCAGATTTCAAGAAGAATAAAATAATACCAATTCCAAAGAAAGCAGATGATGACAGTTGTGAAAATTACGGAACTATCAGGTTAATACCTCACGGTTTCAAAATACTAACACGAATTCTTTATAGACGAATGGAAAAACTGGTGGAAGATGACCTCGGGGAAAATCAGTTTGGATTCCAGAGAAAAGTAGGATCACACGAGGCAATACTAACCCTAAGACTTCTCATACGAGCTACGCTAAGAAAAGGCAAACCCACGTTTACAACATTTGAAGACTCAGAGAAAGCTTTTGACGGTGTCGGCTGGAACACTCTCTTTCAAATTCTAAAGGTGGCAGGGGTAAAATACAGCTAGCGAAAGGCGATTTACAATTTGTAGAGAAACCAGATGGCAATTATAAGATTCGAGGGGCACGAAAGGGAAGCAGCGATTGAGAAGGGAGGGAGACAGATTTTAGCCTATCCCCGATGTTATTTGGCTCTGAGCACTATGGGACTCAACATCTGTGGTCATCAGTCCACTAGAACGTAGAACTACTTAAACCTAACTAAACTAAGGACATCACGCACATCCATGCCCGAGGCAGGTTCGTGCCCGAGGCAGGATTCGAACCTGCGACCGTAGCGGTCACGCGGTTCCAGACTGAAGCGCCTAGAACCGCACGGCCACCGATGTTATTTCATCTGTATATTGAGCAAGCAGTAAAGGAAACAAAAGAAAATTTCGGAGTAGGAAGTAAAAGTGTAGGGAGAAGAAATAAAAACTTTGAAGTTTGCCGATGACATTGTGATTCTCTCAGCAACAGCAAAGGACTCGGAAGAGCAGTTGAACGAAATGGACAGTGTCTTGAAAGAAGGTTATAAGATGAACATCAGCAACAGCAAAACGAGCACAATGGAATGTAGTCGTATTAAACCAGGTGAAGCTGAGGGACTGAGACTAGCTAATGAGACACTTAAAGTAGTTGACGAGTTTTGCTATTTGGGAAGCAAAATAACTGATGATGGTCGAAGTAGGAAGGGTATAAAATGTAGACTGGCAATGGCAAGAAAAGCGTTCATGAAGAAAAGAAATTTGTTAACATCGAGTATAGATTTAAGCGCCACGAAGTCTTTTCTGAAAGTATTTGTATGGAGTGTAGCGATGAATGGAAGTGAAACGTGGACGATAAATAGTTTAGAGAAGAAGAGAATAAAGCATTTGAAATGTGGTGCTACGGAAGAATGCTGAAGATCAGATGGGTAAATCACATAACTAATGAGGAGGTAATGAATAGAATTGGGAGAAGAGAAATTTGTGGTACAACCTGACTAGAAGAAGGGATCGGCTGGTAGGACACATTATGAGGCATCAAGGGATCACAAATTAAGTACTGAAGGGAAGTTTGTGTCTATGGGGAGGAGAGGGGAGGGGGTAAAAATCGTAGAGGAATGCCAAGAGATGAATACAGTAAGCAGATTCAGAAGGATGTTGGCTGCAGCAGTTTTTGGAGACGAATGGGCTTGCACAGGATAGAGGAGTATGAAGAGCTGCATCAAACAACTCTTTGGACTGAAGTCTACAACAACATGAAAGGATTTGGTTCAAATGGCTCTGAGCACTATGGGACTTAACTTCTGAGGTCACCAGTCCCCTAGAACTTAGAACTACTTAAACCTAACCTAAGGACATCACACACATCGATGCCCGAGGCACGATTCGAACCTGCGACCGTAGCAGTCGCGCGGCTCCACACTGTAGCGCCTAGCACCGCTCGGCCACTCCAGCCGGCTGAAAGTATTTATTACGAACAACTGTGTATGTAATTTTTGTGTATATACTGATGTAAAAAAAGTCTCAGCACTAATAGAGAATTGTGCGACATAAACAAAGTTAGTAGGCATGTTTCTACATAAGAAAGGTAATGTCTATTCAGATTTTGCGCCTGTCACATAAGAGTGGCGCTAGTATCGCCACTATGAGGATGCAAATCAAGTTTGCATTAAATACATGCTGTAACGGTCGTGAGATTGGACGAGGTGAGTCGATGTTAGTCATGACAGCCCTTAAGGCGACAAACACCCTATTATCGACATATCACTGAGTTTGCACGAGGTTGTGTAATAGAGCTACGAGCAGCCGGATGATGCTTCTGTGACACTGCTGAAAGACTTGTCAAGAATTTAGCCACTATACATGAGTGCGGGCACCGCTGGTCACTAGAATGTACGATCGCAAGAAGGCCGATATCCGGAAGACCACGTGGTACTACCCAGAGGGAGGACTATCGTGTTCGGCGTCTGCCACTGGCGCATCGTACTGCATCTGCAGCAGCAATTTGAGCAGCTGTTAGCACCACAATGACACGACGAACTGTTACAAGTCGGTTCCTTCAAGGACAGTTCCGAGGCAAGCGTCATCTACAGGGTGTTTCAAAAATGACCGGTATATTTGAAACGGCAATAAAAACTAAACGAGCAGCGATAGAAATACACCGTTTGTTGCAATATGCTTGGGACAACAGTACATTTTCAGGCGGACAAACTTTCGAAATTACAGTAGTTACAATTTTCAACAACAGATGGGGCTGCAAGTGATGTGAAAGATATAGACGACAACGCAGTCTGTGGGTGCGCCATTCTGTACGTCGTCTTTCTGCTGTAAGCGTGTGCTGTTCACAACGTGCAAGTGTGCTGTAGACAACATGGTTTATTCCTTAGAACAGAGGATTTTTCTGGTGTTGGAATTCCACCGCCTAGAACACAGTATTGTTGCATCAAGACGAAGTTTTTAACGGAGGTTTAATGTAACCAAAGGACCGAAAAGCGATACAATAAAGGATCTGTTTGAAAAATTTCAACGGACTGGGAACGTGACGGATGAACGTGCTGGAAAGGTAGGGCGACCGCGTACGGCAACCACAGTGGGCAACGCGCAGCTAGTGCAGCAGGTGATCCAACAGCGGCCTCGGGTTTCCGTTCGCCGTGTTGCAGCTGCGGTCCAAATGACGCCAACGTCCACGTATCGTCTCATGCGCCAGAGTTTACACCTCTATCCATACAAAATTCAAACGCGGCAACCCCTCAGCGCCGCTACCATTGCTGCACGAGAGACATTCGCTAACGATATAGTGCACAGGATTGATGACGGCGATATGCATGTGGGCAGCATTTGGTTTACTGACGAAGCTTATTTTTACCTGGACGGCTTCGTCAATAAACAGAACTGGCGCATATGGGGAACCTAAAAGCCCCATGTTGCAGTCCCATCGTCCCTGCATCCTCAAAAAGTACTGGTCTGGGCCAAAGGAATCATTGGCCCATTTTTCAGATCCGAAACGATTACTGCATCACGCTATCTGGACATTCTTCGTGAATTTGTGGCGGTACAAACTGCCTTAGACGACTCTGCGAACACCTCGTGGTTTATGCAAGATGATGCCCGGCCACATCGCACGGCCGACGTCTTTAATTTCCTGAATGAATATTTCGATGATCGTGTGATTGCTTTGGGCTATCCGAAACATACAGGAGGCGGCGTGGATTGGCCTCCCTATTCGCCAGACATGAACCCCTGTGACTTCTTTCTGTGGGGACACTTGAAAGACCAGGTGTACCGCCAGAATCCAGAAACAATTGAACAGCTGAAGCAGTACATCTCATCTGCATGTGAAGCCATTCCGCCAGACACGTTGTCAAAGGTTTCGGGTAATTTCATTCAGAGACTACGCCATATTATTGCTACGCATGGTGGATATGTGGAAAATATCGTACTATAGAGTTTCCCAGACCGCAGCGCCATCTGTTGTTGAAAATTGTAACTACTGTAATTTCGAAAGTTTGTCTGCCTGAAAATGTACTGTTGTCCCAAGCATATTGCAACAAACGGTGTATTTCTATCGCTGCTCGTTTAGTTTTTATTGCCGTTTCAAATATACCGGTCATTTTTGAAACACCCTGTACATCTACATATATACTCCGCTAGCCACCAAGCGGTGTGTAGTGGAGGACACAATTCGCGCTTAAGTCATACTTCCCCCCTCTGTTCCACTCGCGGATCGCGCGAGGGAAAAATGACTGTCTGAACGCCTCAGTACGAGCTCTTATTTCCCTTATCTTTGAATGGTGATCATTGCGCGATTTGAAAGTTGGTGGTAATAATATACGCTCTACATCCTCGGTGAAGATTGGATTTCGGAATTTAGTGAGCAGCCCCTTCTGTTTAGCGCGTCGTCTATCTCTGCAAGTGTGTCCCACTTCAAACTTTCTATGAGATTTGTAACGCTCTCGCGATGGCTAAATGTACCAGTCACGAATCTTGTCGCTCTTCTCTGGACCTTCTTAATCTCTTGAATCAGACCCAACTGGTAAGGGTCCCATACAGACGAACAATACTCCAAGACTGGACGAACTAACGTATTGTAAGCAATTTCCTTTGTTGAAGGACTGCATCGCTTCAGGATTCTACCATAAACCGCAATCTAGAGTTCGCCTTACCCGTTACTTGTGTAATCTGATCATTCCATTTGAGATCATTTCGAATAGTCACACCCAGATACCTGACGGATGTTACCGCTTCCAGCGACTGATCATTCATTTTGTACTCATACATTAATGGGAATTTTCGCCTTGTTATACGCAGTAGGTTACACATGTGGCGTGCATTCCACTGACGCCAAACCACCGCCATTTGCGGCTGCAGTGAGAGTTCAACGGAGGGCATGATGAAGGTCGCTTGTATTTTCTAAAGAAAGGTGGTTCTGCCTCGGTGCCGTTGACGGCCACGTGTTGGTTAGAAGAGGGCCAGTTGAGGGCCTGCAAACAACCTTTCTGATTGCAAGACACACTGGACCTACATCTGGAGTTATGTCTGGGGTGCGATTTCGTATAAGAGCAGTAGCACTCTCGTCGTCATCCCACGCACCCTGACTGTACATCTGTCTGGTGATTCGACCTGTTGTGCTGCCTTTCTTGAACAGCATTCCAGGGGGTGTTTTGCAACGCGTTAACGCTCGCCCACATACCGCTGTTGGAACCCAACATGCTCTACAGAGTGTCGACACGTTGCCTTGGTGTCGACATCTTGCCTTGGCCTGCTCGATCATCAGATCTGTCGCCAGTCGAGTACGTACGGAACATCGTCAGATGACAACTCCAGCGTCATCTACAGTCAGGGTTACCCGTCCCTGCATTGACCTGGCACGTGCAACAGGCATGGAACTCCATCCCACAAACTGACATCCGGCACCTGTACAGCACAACGCATACACGTTTGCATTCAACGTTCTGGCGGCAACACAGGTTACTAATGAAGCAGCATTTCACATTTGCGATCGCTTATCTCGTGCTTACATTAACCTGTGGTTTTGCAATATTTATCACTTAAATACGCTACTGGCCATTAAAATTGCTACACCACGAAGATGACGTGCTACAGACGCGAAGTTTAACCGACAGGAAGAAGATGCTGTGATATGAAAAGGATTAGCTTTTCAGAGCATTCACACAAGCTTGGCGCCGGTGGCGACACCTACAACGTGCTGACATGAGGAAAGTTGCCAACCGATTTCTCATACACAAACAGCAGTTGACCGGCGTTGCCTGGTCAAACGTTGTTGTGATGCCTCGTGTAAGGAGGAGAAATGCGTACCATCACGTTTACGACTTTGATAAAGGTCGGATTGCAGCCTATCGCGATTGCGGTTTATCGTATCGCGACATTGCTGCTCGCGTTGGTCGAGATACAATGACTGTTAGCAGAATATGGAATCGGTGGGTTTAGGAGGGTAATTCGGAACGCCGTGTTGGATCCCAACGGCCTCGTATCACTAGTAGTCATGATGACAGGCATCTTATCCGCATGGCTGTAACGGATCGTGCAACCACGTCTCGATCCCTGAGTCAAGAGATGGGGACGTTTGCAAGACAACAACCATCTGCACGAACAGTTCGACGACGTTTGCAGCAGCATGGACTATCAGCTCGGAGACCGTGGCTGCGGTTACTCTTGACGCTCCATCACAGACAGGAGCGCCTGCGATGGTGTACTCAACAACGAACCTAGGTGCACGAATGGCAAAACGTCATTTTTTCGAATGAATCGAGGTTCTGTTTACAGCATCATGATGGTCGCATCCATGTTTGGCGAAATCGCGGTGAACGCACATTGGAAGCGTGTATTCGTCATCGCCATACTGGCGTATCACCCGGCGTGGTGGTATGGGGTGCCAATGCCATTGGTTACAAGTCTCGGTCACCTCTTGTTCGTATTGACGGCACTTTGAACAGTGGACGTTACATTTCAGATATGTTACGACCCGTGGCTCTACCCTTCGATCGATCCTTGCGAAACTCTACATTTCAACAGGATAATGCACGACCGCATGTTGTAGGTCCTGTATGGGCCTTTTTGGATACAGAAAATGTTCTACTGCTGCCCCGGCCAGCACATTCTCCAGATTTCTCACTAATTGAAAACGTCTGGTCAATAGTGGCCGAGCAACTGGCTCGTCACAATACACCAGTCACTAGTCTTGATGAACTGTGGTATCGTGTTGAAGTTGCATGAGCAGCTGTACCTGTACACCCCATCCAAGCTCTGTTTGACTCAGTGGCCAGGTGTATCAAGGCCGTTATTACGGCCAGAGGTGGTTGTTCTGGGTACTGATTTTTCAGGATGTATGCACTCAAACTGCGTGAAAATGTAATCACATGTCAGTTGTAGTATAATATATTTGTCCAATGAATACCTGTTTATCATCTGCATTTCTTCTTGGTGTAGCAATTTTAATGGCCAGTAGTGTATGTTTCCTAGAGAAATGTGTCATTACTCAACATTAATTAATTTTGATGTTGCGATTATGTTTCTGACTGTGTGTTTTGTATCATTTTTCTTGTAAATTTTAACTATACCATTTACTGTAACATACCTCAGGTAAAGAGTACATGTTTGGTTGTCAATGACGTATTGCGCTTTGCGACGGGCGGGGCTTACAATATATATTCTCGAGTGATGATGCCTTATTAAGCAGTTGACGTCTGTGTTCTTACAGGTCTTTTTCTGTCCACCGTCACTAATCGCTATGAACGGTGTAACATTTTATGTTGTTGTTATTGTAGCTTTCATTCTAAATGATTTGAGCCGTGTTATCCATCTTTTCGTAAAGAAATCCTTATGAATACGTTTTACTACTGTATTGCAGTACTTACGTCCTGAAGATGGTCTAAATGCTATAGACCGAAACCAGGTACGACCCAACAGAAACATCTGCTGCGTCAGAGACTGTTTTATTGGTTTTCCCACGAGACAATACATTCTAAAATTTTATGTGCCCCATTTATGCTCAAAGGGCTTCAAGGAAAATATGAAAAAAAAAAATGCAAAGGAAATTTGACTTCTATGATTTTCATTCAACGTACAGTCATGGAAATAAGTATTCATACATTAAGTGGTGACAAACTACGATGGTGTGTTGGGATAGTAAATTACCCACAGCGCCGATACGAATAAGTACGATGATGTAGCGTCAGATAACCATGTTCTTGGTAATGAAGCTTCCCGTATGCCATGAATCTGTTCTGGGAAAATAATATATGTACACTCCGCATGGTCTACGACAGGGCAAAATGTATTCATACAACGGACGACTTTCAACCAAACAAACGGCTGACGCAGCCCCGGAGTGCATGCCACACTTGTGTAGTCGTGTGCCAGCCGTGAAGCAACAGCACGTCGGACGTGGGTACCGTGGAACAGCAGAATGGGCCGCAAGGGGAAGGAAACGACCATTGAGGAACGAAACATCGTTGTCGTCCAATATCTTCAACACAACATCATAGGACGAAGTCGAGCGACTGTGTAATCTATCATTAAGCGATATAAGGACATACATCTTGTAATAAACAGTGAACGACACGGTCGTCCACAGAAGCTTACAACAAGAGAGACCGGAATGCTACTAAGAATCATCAAGAAAAACCCGAAAACGACAGCGTCGGCACTATCCGCATACGTACATGACCACTTCCGAGAGGACATCATTGCAAGTGCAGTTAGTACCATTCACCATTGTTCGGGCTACAGAGCCAGGTTCCCGAGACGAAAGCCCTACATCAGCAAAAAGAAGAGGAAGTGGAGGATGGAATTCGCGAAACAGCATGTATCCAAGACAGAAGACTTCTGGGATACTGTAGTGCTTAGTGATGAAAGCAAATTTAATATCGTGCACAATGATGGTAGGATCTTGGTCTGCAGAAGACCGAATACAGACCTCGACCGAAACAACATTCAACCCACGGTGAAGCACGGAGGTGGTGGAGTGATGGTATGGGGCTGTATGTAAGCCTCTGGTGTCGGAAAATTAGTGTTTGTGGAAGGTACCATGAACAGATTTGTGTATATGAACATTCTCAAACAGAACTCACAACGGAGTGTTGACGCCTTGGGTCTTCCTAGAAATTATTACTTCCAACAGGACAATGATCCCAAACATAGGGCGCAAATTGTCCGGCTGTGGTTGCTCTACAACACTCCACACACTCTTAAAACACCAGCTCAGAGTCCGGACCTGAATCCCATCGAACACTTGTGGAGTGAGCTGGAAACACGAGTGAGAAAACACGACATCCGTAGTAAGGCCTCTTTGAAAGAGGCTCTCCTTCGAGAATGGGAAGACATCACGTCGGAAACTACAAGAAAATTGGTGCATTCCATGCCACGGAGGTTGCGAGAAGTAATACATCGGAAGGGTATGCATACGAAGTATTAAACATGTTCTGGCTTCGTTAGAAGTGTCATTTTCTGTTGGTGTATGAATATTTAAGTCCCAGCGCAGTAGAGAACTTGGCAGACGTTTTTGTATTTTGTTCTGTAAAGGCTTGTTCATTCTCGTTCTATATACCAGCACAGCTTCATTGGCGACTGGCCAATGTGTATAGTGCATATCCAATTAGTGTTTTTGGTTTCGTATTGTCAATAAAGGCGATTTACTTTTCCACGCTCTAGTGTATGAATACTTATTTCCATTACTGTAAGTCCAGTGCTGCGACAAATTTATTAAATTATTGCCTCCCGCCTGCAGCGCTGTCAGATTTAGTTTATGTACATCTACAATCCGTATGGTGCACGGCAGTGGGTACATTGTAGCACTGCTATTTATTTCCTTTCCTGTTCCACTGGCAAATGAAGCGTGGGGAAAACAGCTATCTTGTGCCTCCATATGAGCCCTAAGTTCTATTATCGTGTTTCAGTGGCCCTTAAGCGGTATGTAATTTGGCGGCAGGAGAATCATTCTCCACTCAGCTGCAGATTCCGGTCCTCTACATTTTCTCAACAGCATTTCGCGAAAAGATCGTTATTTTAGCTTACGAAGTATCTGCGTAACTCTTGTATGTTGATCGAACCTACCGGTAACAAATCTAACAGCGCATCTTTGAATTGCTTCCATGTCTTCTTTGAATCCGACCTGGTGGGGGTCCTACACACTCGAGGAGTATTGAACAATGGGTCGCGCTATTGTTCGAGTAATGAACGGTGGGGGAGAGTTTAGGCTTCATATGCGCACCTACGCCGCGCGTTCTGCGACAGCCAATGAACGTTCAGTAGTGTTCTCTGAGCTCTGCTATGAACGTCGAAACCAATGCGAGCATTGAACGTGATGGTAGCGAGTTATGTAGTGAATTTTTCTTCCATCTGTTGCAAGTTGTCACGGGAGATGGTGGTGGTACGCGAGAAATTCTACATAAGCAAGCGAGACAAATAATGTGCGGGATACACGCTTTCTTCACACGCAAAACTCGTGTGTGCGCGTACCACAGCTGTCGCTTGAAACCGGCATCAATAAGAAGCCCGTTTGTACCTCGACCTTCGACAACCGCTATCGTTCGTGAATAGGTCGCGCTCTTCTTTATCGATCAACTACACGATCCTAAAATTCTTACACTAAAACGAAGTCTACCGTTCGCCTTTTTTAATACTGTCCTTAGGTGCTCATTCATTTCATATCACTTTCCAACGTTACGCTTATAGTCTGATTAAAATTACTTGATAGTTAACAATTTACGCGTTGGAGCTGGTTTCGTCCAATCAGAGCGCTCAACGTCACGCCCGAACCGTTCACCGTTGTCAAACTGCCACAACAGTTGGTCAGATCACGTCCAGTTCCTTGTCTGGCATTCTTTCTTAATATGTTTATCCCGATGACGCTTTTGTTTCGTATTTCATCATACATGATAAACATACCACGAACAAGAAACACACATAATGATCTAATGAAATACGCACATCTCATACACAGTACTAACTAAACGCTGCTGGATACTTCCGCACAAGACGCGATTCAGCGTCACATGTGCGGTTATCATAAACACAGAGATGACTTATCACAGATAAGCTTTGCACAACATTGCGGGAAATCGAGTTTTTCAGGGCTGCAGTTCATCATTGGGGCTGGGTGATCACAGTCTCAAAAATACACTGAAACGCCAAAGAAACTGGTATACCTGCTTAATATCGTGTAGGGCCCCCGCGAGCACGCAGAAGTGCCGCAACACGACGTGGCATGGACTCGACTAATCTCTGAAGCAGTACCGGAGGAAATTGGCACCATGAATCCTGCAGGGCTATCCATAAATTCGTAAGAATACGAGGGGGTGGAGATCGCTTCTGAACGGCACGTTGCAAAATATCCCAGATATGCTCAATAATATTCATGTCTGGAGAGTTTGGTGGCCATCGGAAGTGTTCCTGGAGCCACTGTGCAGTAATTCTGGACGTCTGAGGTGTCGCATATTCCTGCAGGAACTGCCCAAGTCCGTCGGAATGCACAATAGACATGAATGGATGCAGGTGGTCAGATAGGATGCTTACGTACGTGTCACCTATCAGAGTCGTATCTAGACGCATCAGAGGTCCCATATCACTCCAACTGCACACGCCCCACACCATTACAGAACCTCCACGAACTTGAACATTCCACTGCTGCCATGCAGGGTCCATGGATTCATGAAGTTGTCTAAATACTCGTACGCGTCCATCCGCTCGGTACAATTTGAAACGAGACTCGTCCGACCGGGCAACATGTTTCCAGTCATCAACAGTCCAGTGTCGTTGTTGACGGGCCCAGGAGAGGCGTAAAGCTTTGTGTCGTGTAGTCATCGACGGTACACGAGTGGACCTTCGGCACCGAAAGCCCATATCGATGATGTTTCGTTGAATGGTTCGCACCTCAAACTTGTTGATGGCCCAGCACTGAAATCTGCAGCAATTCGTGGAAGGGTTGCACTTCTGTCATGTTGAACGATTCTCTTCAGTCGACGGTGGTCCCGTTCTTGCAGGACCTTTTTCCGGCCGCAGCGATGTCGGAGATTTTATGTTTTACCGGATTCCTGATATTCACGGTACACTCGTGAAATGGTCTTACGGGAAAATCCTCGGAAATGCTGTGTCACGTAAATCTTGATAACTTGCCATTGTGGCAGCAGTAACCGATATGACAACTGCGCCAGACACTTGTTCCGTCTTCTGCCTGATTACTTTTCTCTGTATTTGAATACGCATGCCTCTACCAGTTTCTTGGCACTTCAGTGCATAACAACTTCACGCAATGATGCAGTTTTGTGCAATGGCTAGCATATGTACTGAAGATCTTAGGTTCGAATTTCATCGCATGTCGTGATTCCTTTTTTATTTCTCAATCTGATCAAAACAGTTTGATTATCATTTTTATTCAGTTAGTTGGTTTAAACGTAACTTTTTTACTACTAATTTTTGTCACGTCATTATCATAATCGTATTGAGTTCTTTATTTGCTGTTATTTTTCTACTTATCATTCGTTTATCGCCTGGAATATGCCTATGTCGCCTATAATCTGCAACAAAGTGACGACCAGGACTGCTTATCGTTTGGTAACGTGGCAGCTCGTGTAGCCAGCGTGGGGATAGTCTCAGGTAACCAACAATAGCGAGAAATTAGTTAGCTTTTAGCGCTGAAACTGAACTTTTTCTGTGCTGAATTTGCTCGTAGAGGCAAGCTTTAATAGCCATAAACCAAATGATCGCAGGTTTAGACCTGCGGCAGGTTGTTGAGCACCACTATGTCGGATACATTACACAGCACGAGGTTGTGGTTAAGTTGGGACATAGTTTAAATTCAGGGCTACAAAACGCTCCGTCTGCGGTACTTCAGTCATTAGACACTTAAAATCAGCTGACCGAGCGAGGTGGCGCACTGGTTAGCACGCTGTATTGGCATTGGGGAGGACGACGATTCAAGCCCCGTCTGGCCATCCTGATTTAGGTTTTGCGGGATTTTCCTAAATCGCTTCAGGCAAATACCGGGATGGTTCCTTTGTAAGGGCACGGCCTACTTCCTTCCCCACCCTTCTCTAATCCGATGGGACCGCTGACGTTAGTGTTCGATCCCCTCCCACAAATCAACCAACCAAGAAAAATCAGCTGTCGAAAACGCATCTTCAATTCTACATCTACATCTACATGGTTACTCTGCAATTCACACTTAAGTGACTGGCAGAGGGTCCATCGAACCATTTTCATACTACTTCTCTACCATTCCATTCTCGAATGGCGCGTGGGAAAAAGGAACACCTAAATGTTTCCGTTCGAGCTATGATTTCTCTTATTTTATTGTGATGATCATTTCTCCTTACGTAGGTGGGTGTCAACAAAATATTTTCGCATTCGGAAGAGAAAGTTGGTGATTGAAATTTCGTAAATAGATCTCGCCGCAAAGAAAACCGCCTTTGTTTCAGTGACTGCCACTCCAACTCGCGTATCATATCAGTGACACTCTCACCACTAATGCGCGATAACACGAAACGAGCTGCCCTTCTTTGCACTTTTTCGATGTCCTCCGTCAATCCTACCTGGTAAGGATCCCATACCGCACAGCAATATTCCAGCAGAGGGCGGACACGTGTAATGTAGGCTGTCTCTTTAGTAGGTTTGTCGCATCTTCTAAGTGTTCTGCCAATAAAGCGCAGTCTTTGTTTCGCCGTCCCCACAATATTATCTATGTGGTCTTTCCAATTTAACTTGCTCGTAATTGTAATTCCTAGGTATTTAGTCGAATTGACAGTCCTTAAATTTGTGCGATTTAGCGTATACCCAAAATTTATCGGATTTCTTTCAGTACCCATGTGGATGACCTCGCACTTTTATTTGTTTAGTGCTAATTGTCACTTTCGCACCATACAGAAGTTCTCTCTATATCATTTTGTAATTGGAATTGATCGTCTGATGATTTTACTAGACGGTAAATTACAGGATCATCTGCAAACAATCTAAGGGGGCTGTTCAGGTTATCACCTAGATCATTTATGTAAATCAGGAACAGTAGAGGGCCTATGACACTACCCTGCGGAACGCCAGATATCACTTCTGTTCTACTCTATGATTTACCGTCTATCACTACGAACTGTGACCTCTCTGAGAGGAAATCACGACTCCAGTCACACAACTGAGACGATACTCCATATGCATGCAAATTTGATTAATAGTCGCTTGTGAGGCACGGTATCAAAAGCCTTCTGGAAATCTAGGAATATGGAATTGATCTGAGATCCATTGTCGACAGCACTCATTACTTCACGGGAATAAAGAGCTAGTTGCGTTGCACAAGAACGATATTTTCTGAATCTGTGTTCGTTATGTATCAATAAGTCATTTTCTTCAAGGTGATTCATAATGTTCAAGTGCAGTATATGCTCCAAAATCCTACTGCAAAATTGAGGTCAGTGATATGGGTTTGTAATTCAATGGGTTACTCCTGTTTCCTTTCTTGAATATTGGTGTGACCTGTGCTACTTTCCAGTCTTTAGGAACAGACCTTTCGTGAAGTGAGCAGTTGTATATGATTACTAAGAAAGGCGCTATTATGTCTGCATACTCTGAAAGGAACCTAATTGGTATATCATCTGGACCGGAAAACTTGCCTTTCTTAAGTGATATGAGTTGTTTCGCAACACCTAAAATATCTGCTTTTATGTCAGCCATGCTAACAGCTGTTCTGGTTTAGAATTATGGACTATTTACTTCGTCTTCTTTCGTGAAGGAACTACGGAAAACTGTATTTAGTAAATCCGCTTTAGTGACACCACACGCTGCGACAGTAGCTTCTACATTGCTCCTCGTTACACACTTACAGCACTTGTGAAGTGAGTTGCTGCGTTTGGAATTGTGTGTGTGTTACCTACTGCTGATGTGGTAACACCACAGCGGCAAATGACAGACGTGAACTATCAAATAATTTTAAATGGACAAAACATACGTAATCGACGTGACTGCATCACGCAGCACTCCATTAATACTCTATTCGAACATTACAGTATTGTTTTTTCTTTTCATCTGCATTAACTTACATTTTTCTACATTTAGGACAAGCTGTCATTCCTCGCACTACCTCATTTGTTGTACAATTTCAGCTTTCGGTCATAGTTCCAAACTGCTGCCAGCGGTCCAGCTGTTACATTCATTGTCTGCAGAGAGTTTTAAGAACGGGGTATAGAGGTCGAGGAGCCCCTCAAAAGCCACATATTCCCATAGCCGATGCTAAGCGACGCTTGAGGTGGAGTAAATGTGACGCCACTGAACAGTGGATGACTGCAAACGAGTAATTTGGAGTGGTGAGTCACGTTGTACTCTGTGTCAGTCCAGTGGAAGGGACTGGATTTGGCGAATGCATGAAGAACGTTACGTGCCAGCACGTTTAGCGCGAACAGTCAAGTACAGAAGAAGTGGTGTTATGTTATGGGGCTCTTTTCGTGGTTAGCGTGTGTGGTCTCATTATTGCACTAAGCAAACGCTAAATTTTGAAGGATACGAACACGTATTTTACCGTATCGAATTATCGTGTAGCGTGTTGTAACTGCAAGAGGCGTGCTTACTCTGTGTTACTGTTAGCAAAAAGTTTATACGCATTGATTGGGCAATGCAACTCCCAATACCAATAAATAAATACAGTCACTGCAAAAACACATTGAGCCCCTTAGGCACTCAATCCTCCGCCTCTGTTCAAGACTGATAACCTCGGTCCTTGTGCACATAACAATAAATTAAATTGTCTTACCTCTTAAGCAGCAACGGTGGAACGCGATATATTCTGGTATCTCATGAAAAAATTACAAATATGCTAGCTAAAGGCTCAGCGGTGTGCAATGCTGGTCGTAACACTTGAAATGCACATGAAATTCTTTTGGCCAACAAACGAGAACATTTAAGAAAATCCAACTTCTTGAAAAACCTGGATAGGGAGTCGACACTTATTGTGGTGAGTTACTAACGCAGATTTTTCTTTTTTTTCGGAATTATATTGCAAGTTAAGTTTGGCTTTTCAAAAACATTTGTCAACTGAAGTTATATTGGTCAAAAAAAGGAATGTATCGTATTTACCAATTAACTCATAAACAGAGAGATTTTTGCAGCAAGTATTATCTAACCTCACTAATCCAGCATAAATGCAAATCATCAAATTACATATAGCTCTGTTGACAAATCTTAGAAGCATTACAAAATTGAAATATCTAACTAGCATTTTTATCAATCAGTTTACGTACATTCTGGGGCTATTCAACAATTACAAATTATCAGACAACTCATATATACTAACGCGCTGGCAAAACGAAAATCATAATTTTTTAACGTCTAAACCTATCTTGCGAGAAGGCTTCTGATTACATGTTCTCGTAATTCCTTTATTAATTTAGCACCACAAAACTGCCTACACCATCCTCTTTTATTCACAGACACTCACTGGGACTACGCGCCAAGCGCTCTCTCACTCCAACACTACTATCTCAGACCAGAAGCAGTATCTTTGGTTCTGCGGTCGTGCGGTCAGCGATCCGCATTATAAAGCCTATCAAAGACTTACAACCTTTATAAAATCATGTACTAGTTTCATTTTGGTTTACATTGATATTATTATCGTATTCGGGTGCCACAAATAAGTGTGCCCCAGTTGACTCCTTTCAATGGTATCAGCATGACCGTGCACCTTGTCAGAAAGCAGCATTGTGTGGCTGTGCCCTGTTCTGAACCAAATGCAACATCTTTGGTGTGACTTGGAACGTAGACTTCGCTTCAAGCCCCCAGCGTCCAACATCACTACCATTTGTGGTTTCGGCAGAGGTGTCGAAACGTCGATCATTTTAAAAGAAACATGACGAGGCCTAATAACCCAGAAGATTTTAACTTCAAATTTACTCATCTTCTCTCTTTCTACACAGTATACATATAACTAGTAAAATTTCTCTATTTCTTTTCCTTCCTGGAGTTGCAATTCTACGGGTAACGGCGTATATATTAGTCTTTGTGTTCCCCCAAGATCTTTGCCACATATGGCTCCCTCTGATATCATGAAAGCAATTTCTTGATGTCTTACCACATGTCTTTCCATTCTGTTTGTTGTAGTTATTCCTTCCTCGACGATTCCGTGGAGAATCTTCTCATTTTTATGTCACCAGTGCATTTAATTTTCAGCTTATGTAACACGGAATCTCAAATGCCTCAGTTCTTTTATTTCGCCGGTTTTCCCCCTGTTCGTGAGTCACTTCCATAAACTTTTTGCACAGCAGATCCAACTCACGAGAGTGCATATACGGGGTGTTAGGTAATTCCCGTTACAAACTGCTAAGTCTTGTGATGGGGAGTGAGTACGTACTATTTTGAATAGGAGCCCATGACGATCGTTTCAATTCAGATATTTAACTCATCCAGTTATGTTTGAATGCATGGTTCCGCAGCGATATAAGCTCCTAAAATCTTCTCGAGCTTCCAGCCGCATCGGGTAATTAAGATACCACGAGCCTTTGACCGAGCCCTTCTCGGCCATCGTCAAATGCTAAATGGATAGACGACTGAGTCATTTAGCACTTGACAAAGCTCGTAATATATTTCCGCCCCGAGCCGAGCCGTAATCAGGGAGCGGAAAAGGCGCAGCATGACAGCACCGAATACGTAGTTCTGGGAGCCTTGCAATATAGCGCCGTAAAATGTAACGTCCGAGCTCGGCCGCTCCACGTCGTCCTAGCACTGAAAAACAGTGCGTAGGCGAGGGCAGCTGAAAATAACTGAGACACCGCGGTGGGGACAAGTCCGCTGACACTTCCGAATAATGACGGTAGATAACCGCATCGTTGGCTGTGACGATGTCACGTCCGGCTTACATACGATCGTTTCAGAAGTCTCAGTATCTCGTCTTCCTGTCTGCATTTCTCACTCCGACGGAATGACAGCCTCGCTAGTTACAGAATAACTTGGTTGGTGAATTGTGATGTGCTGCCTGCTGCCAAGAGAAGACTTCGTTGCACAACCCACAGCCAGCTGGCTGTAGTGGAACTTCGCCGCTGCAAGCTGCCATTGTCGTCTGGGCACCTCCATTGACGGTTACAAGATGTGGAAAAGACTGGGGCTTTGTTTGGTGGAGCGCCATACCGAGTGATGACAAACTATCACATAAAACCTACAGCGCGAGACACTTAAGTATGGCTGTGTTGCTGATTCGGATCCTGGGCTTCTGCCTTGACGTGTCCGTTGGTTGGTTGTTTTTGGGGAAGGAGACCAGACAGCGAGATCGTCGGTCTCATCGGATTAGGGAAGGACGGGGAAGGAAGTCGGCCGTGCCCTTTGAAAGGAATCGTCCCGGCATTTGCCTGGAGCGATTTAGGGAAATCAAGGAAAACCTAAATCAGGATGGCCGGACGCGGGATAAAACCGTCGTCCTCCCGAATGCGAGTCCAGTGTCTAATCACGTGTCCGTCTTCGAGAGCACTGTGGTGGGCTACACGAGTCCATGGCAGGCCGCGGTAGACATGCGCCTACAAAATCCTGTTCCGGCTACCTGCACGACACCGCTGCTGGGACCTGGCCTACACAACAACCGCAGCCGACTCAGCGCTCTGTCCACCCACATTCCTTGTCGAGCTCAGGTGTGCAAATCAGCACGCCTTCCGCCGCACCGGAGAAGACAGTCCGTACTGTAAAATCACAAGTAATAAACCCACCCACACCAGCTCCCGAGCTCGGCTTCCTGCACCTGCACCGTCACCATCTCATATGTGCAGCTCCACGCCCTCTAAAAATCCTGACTCGAGGGGTGACTGCCACGCAATGCTGCGCAGCAAATGTACAGTCTCACAAGTTTGACCCCAAATTAACGTCTATGTTTGACAGGAGACTTGTTTTGGGGAGGTACGTTCTCTTTGCCCCTACAGCTCTACTCATTACGTCCCCCTTCTTTAATTTCTCAGGAGCAACTTCTCATTTGTGACATGTACTAATATTTATAGTTGTGGTGGTACATGTTTTCATTATAACTTTGATATTCAGACTCGCAAGTATAATCGATGAGTACACTCTCCAAATACAAAACGTGTAAGAGAATATTATGGTATTGAGTATCATTGTTCATATTTGACAAAGGTTGTTGTTGTTGTTGTCTTCAGTCCTGAGACTGGTTTGATGCAGCTCTCCATGCTACTCTATCGTGTGCAAGATTCTTCATCTCCCAGTACGTACTGCAACCTACATCCTTCTGAATCTGCTTAGTGTGTTCATCTCTTGGTCTCCCTCTACGATTTTACCCTCCACGCTGCCCTCCAATACTAAATTGGTGATCCCTCGATGTCTCAGAACATGTCCTACCAACCGATCCGTTCTTCTAGTCAAGTTGTGCCATAAGCTCCTCTTCTCCCCAATTCTACGAGTATTCAATACCTCCTCATTAGTTATGTGATCTACCCATCTAATCTTCAGCATTCTTCTGTAGCACCACATTTCGAAAGCTTCTATTCTCTTCTTGTCTAAGCTATTTATCGTCCACGCTTCACTTCCATACATGGCTACACTCCATACAAATACTTTCAGAAACGACTTCCTGACATTTAAATGTATACTCGATGTTAACAAATTTTTCTTCTTCAGAAACGCTTTCCTTGCCATTGCCAGTCTACATTTTATATCCTCTCTACTTCGACCATCATCAGTTATTTTGCTCCCCAAATAGCAAAACTTCTTTGCTACATTAAGTGTCTCATGTCCTAATCTAATTCCCGCAGCATCACCCGATTTAATTCGACTACATTCCATTATCCTCGTTTTGCTTTTGTTGACGTTCATCTTATTCCCTCCTTTCAAGACACTGTCCATTCCGTTCAACTGCTCATCCAAGTCCTATGCTGTCGCTGACAGAATTACAATGTCATCGGCGAACCTCAAAGTTTTTATTCCTTCTCCATGGATTTTAATACCTACTCCGAACTTTTCTTTTGTTTCCTTTATTGCTTGCTCAATATACAGATATAATAACATCGGGGATAAGCTACAACCCTGTCTCACTCCCTTCCCAACCACTGCTCCCCTTTCATACCCCTGGACTCTTGACAAAGGTACTGCCTACAAATCTGATTTCATGCTAATATTCACAACCACACACCTTGATGTTCGACAGTTCCTGCCCTTCGGTACATAAAGTCTCCTTGGCCTTCCCTAACGCAATCTCCACACGCTCGTTCCATTTCATATCGGTTTGCAACGTTACGCTCAAATATTTAAACAGCGTGACTGTGTCAAGCAGGACACTACTAATGCTGTATCCAAACATTGCGACTCTGTTTTCCCTACTATCCGCATTAACTTATTTTTGTACATTTAGAGCTAGCAGTCTTACATCACACCAACTGAAGTCATCTTGTATCCTCGTACAGTCACTGATTTGTTCTGACCAACATATTCCGTTGTCACTGCTTCTCTACTGACAACACAGTCTACGTCTACATCTATATTCGGAAAACAGCCGTGAGGTGCATGGCAAAGCGTATGTCCCATTGTGTCAGTTATTAGGGTTTCTTCCCATTCCATTCACTTATGGAACGCGTGAGGAATAATTGTTTGAATGTGTCTTTGCGTGCAGTAATTATTCTAATTTTATCTTCACGATGCCTATGTGAGTGATACGTAGGGGGTTGTAGTATAATCCTAGATAATCATTTAAATCCGGTTGTTGAAACTTTGTTGACAGACTTTCTCAGGATGGTTTACACCTGTCTTCAAGACTCTTCCAATTCAATTCCTTCAGTATCTCTGTGACACTCTCCCATGGATGAAACAAACCTGTGACCATTCGTGCTACATCCCCTGTCAGTCTCATCTGGTACGCGTCCCACACACTTGAGCAATATTCCAGAACCAGTCACACAAGAGATTTGCAAGCAATCTCCCCTGTAGACCGATCGCACTTCCCCAGGATTCTGCCGCCAATAAACCGAAACCTACTACCTGCTTTACCCATGACTGGGCCTATGTGATCATTCCATTTCATATCCCTACAAACTGGTACACCCAGGAATTGGTATGAGTTTGCCGATTTCAACAGTCAACAGTGACAATTTTTTTTTTTTTTTTTTTTTTTTTTTTTTGTTTTTTTTTTGCACTTGCAACCTACGTCCTCAATTATTTGCTTGACGTATTCCAATCTCTGTCTTCCTCTACAGTTTTTGCCCTCTACAGCTCCCTCTAGTACCATGGAAGTCATTCCTTCATGTCTTAGCAGATGTCCTATCATCCTGTCCCTTCTCCTTATCACTGTTTTCCACATATTCCTTTCCTCTCCGATTCTGCGTAGAACCTCCTCATTCCTTACCTTATCAGTCCACCCAATTTTCAACATTCGTCTATAGCACCACATCTCAAATGCTTCGATTCTCTTCTGTTCCGGTTTTCCCACAGTTCATGTTTCACTACCATACAATGCTGTACTCCAGACGTACATCCTCAGAAATTTCCTCCGCAAATTAAGGCCGGTATTTGATATTAGTAGACTTCTCTTGGCCAGAAATGCCTTTTTTGCCGTCTGCTTTTGATGTCTTCCTTGCTCCGTCCGTCATTGGTTATTTTACTGCCTAGGTAGCAGAATTCCTTAACTTCATTGACTTCGTGACCATCAATCCTGATGTTAAGTTTCTCACTGTTCTCATTTCTACTTCTTCTCATTGCCTTCGTCTTTCTCCGATTTACTCTCAAACCATACTGTGTACTCATTAGACTGTTCATTCCGTTCAGCAGATCATTTAATCCTTCTTCACTTTCACTCAGGATAGCAATGTCATCAGCGAATCGTATCATTGATATCCTTTCACCTTGTATTTTAATTCCACTGCTGAACCTTTCTTTTATTTCCATCATTGCTTCCTCGATGTACAGATTGAAGAGTAGGGGCGAAAGGCTACAGCCTTGTCTTACACCCTTCTTAATACGAGCACTTAGTTCTTGATCGTCCACTCTTATTATTCCCTCTTGGTTGTTGTACATATTGTATATGACCCGTCTCTCCCTATAGCTTACCCCTACTTTTTTCAGAATCTCGAACAGCTTGCAACATTTTATGTTGTCGAACGCTTTTTCCAGGTCGACAAACCCTATGAAAGTGTCTTGATTTTTCTTTAGCCTTGCTTCCATTATTAGCCGTAACGTCAGAATTGCCTCTCTCGTCCCTTTACTTTTCCTAAAGCCAAACTGATCGTCACCTAGCGCATTCTCAATTTTCTTTTCCATTCTTCTGTATATTATTCTTGTAAGCAGCTTCAATGCATGAGCTGTTAAGCTGATTGTGCGATAATTCTCGCACTTGTCAGCTCTTGCCGTCTTCGGAATTGTGTGGATGATGCTTTTCCGAAAGTCAGTTGGTGTATCGCCAGACTCATATATTCTACACACCAACGTGAATAGTCGTTTTGTTGCCACTTCCCCCAATGATTTTAGAAATTCTGATGGAATGTTATCTATCCCTTCTGCCTTATTTGACCGTAAGTCCTCCAAAGCTCTTTTAAATTCCGATTCTAATACTGGATCCCCTATCTCTTCTAAATCGACTCCTGTTTCTTCTTCTATATCAGACAAATCTTCACCCTCATAGAGGCTTTCAATGTATTCTTTCCACCTATCTGCTCTCTCCTCTGCATTTAACAGTGGAATTCCCGTTGCACTCTTAATGTTACCACCGTTGCTTTTAATGTCACCAAAGGTTGTTTTGACTTTCCTGTATGCTGAGTCTGTCCTTCCGACAATCATATCTTTTTCGATGTCTTCACATTTTTCCTGCAGCCATTTCGTCTTAGCTTCCCTGCACGTCCTATTTATTTCATTCCTCAGCGACTTGTATTTCTGTATTCCTGATTTTCCCGGAACATGTTTGTACTTCCTCCTTTCATCAATCAACTGAAGTATTTCATCTGTTACCCATGGTTTCTTCGCAGCTACCTTCTTTGTACCTATGTTTTCCTTCCCAACTTCTGTGATGGGCCTTTTTAGAGATGTCCATTCCTCTTCAACTGTACTGCCAACTGCGCTATTCCTTATTGCTGTATCTATAGCGTTAGAGAACTTCAAACGTATCTCGTCATTCCTTAGTACTTCCGTATCCGACTTCTTTGCGTATTGATTCTTCCTGACTAATGTCTTGAACTTCAGCCTACTCTTCATCACTACTATATTGTGATCTGAGTCTATATCTGCTCCTGGGTACGCCTTACAATCCAGTATCTGATTTCGGAATCTCTGTCTGACCATGATGTAATCTAATTGAAATCTTCCCGTATCTCCCGGCCTTTTCCAAGTATACCTCCTCCTCTTGTGATTCTTGAACAGGGTATTCGCTATTACTAGCTGAAACTTGTTACAGAACTCAATTAGTCTTTCTCCTCTTTCATTCCTTGTCCCAAGCCCATATTCTCCTGTAACCTTTTCTTCTACTCCTTCCCCTACAACTGGATTCCAGTCGCCCATGACTATTATATTTTCGTCCCCCTTTACATACCGCATTACCCTTTCAATATCCTCATACACTTTCTCTATCTATTCATCTTCAGCTTGCGACGTCGGCATGTATACCTGAACTATCGTTGTCGGTGTTGGTCTGCTGTCGATTCTGATTAGAACAACCCCGTCACTGAACTGTTCACAGTAACACACCCTCTGCCCTACCTTCCTATTCGTAACGAATCCTACACCTGTTATACCATTTTCTGCTGCTGTTGATATTACCCGATACTCATCTTCCTTCCACTTCACTTCACTGACCCCTACTATATCTAGATTGAGCCTTTGCATTTCCCTTTTCAGATTTTCTAGTTTCCCTACCACCTTCAAGCTTCTGACATTCCACGCCCCGACTCGTAGAACGTTATCCTTTCGTTGATTATTCAATCTTTTTCTCGTGGTAACCTCCCCCTTGGCAGTCCCCTCCCGGAGATTCGAATGGGGGACTATTCCGGAATCTTTTGCCAATGGAGAGATCATCATGACACTTCTTCAATTACAGGCCACATGACCTGTAGATACACGTAACGTGTCTTTAATGCAGTTGTTTCCATTGCCTTCTGCATCCTCATGTCGTTGATCATTGCTGATGCCTTTAGGGGCAATTTTCCACCCCTAGGACAAGAGAGTGCCCTGAACCTCTATCCGCTCCTCTGCCCTCTTTGACAAGGTCGTTGGCAGAATGAGGCTGACTTCTTATCCCGGAAGCCTTCGGCCGCCAATGCTGATTATTTATCAAAATTTAGGCAGTGGCGGGGATCGAACCCGGGACCGAAGACGTTTTGATTATGAATCAACGACGCTACCCTCCTTTTTTTAATTTTGTTCTACATTGTTCGTTTAATTTGTTCGTGGCGGACGTCCGATGACACCCATTCAGATTCTTCGTTGATCCGTTCACTCAGTTTTTTTTATTACAGAGTGTAACTAAACCCTCTGACCGAACACGCTGAGCTACCGTGCCGGCTACCCCTAGACCACGGGTACTCATTGATATTATAATCATAGTTATAGTTATAGGATACAACAGTACCCCCCTCCCCCTTCTTTTATACCAGGGGGTCCGCCTGTCGTGACATCTAGTGGTCGATTTTGCACTACATAGGAATGTCGAGATACTTCTGAGGAAAATCAGCAGCTGGTAGAGCCTGATACAGCCGGTCCTAGTGTTTGGAACTCTGTGGTAAGCTCCTACGGGTCCAAACTGCTGAGGTCATCGATCCCTAGGCTTAGACACTACTTAGTCTAACTTTAAACCAACTTACGCTAAGGACAACACACACGCCCAAGCCCGAGGTAGGACTCGAACCTCCGACGGGGTGAGCCGAGCGAACCGTGGCAAGGCGCCCGAGACCGCGTGGCTACCACGCATGGCGGTCCTAGTGTTAACACTCGCCAGATAATCCTGTGGCCAACTTTCAGTGTTGCAGTTACATGTCTTGTCCTGACGCTAGGGTTGTCGTCAACAGTATGAAGAATTGCCGCCTCCCGTTGCGGAGTCCTCATCCTTCTAGGCCTCCCCCGGTCGCTTAAATGTTCCGTCTTCTCTAAGCCAACTATCAAAGGTTGGAAACGTTTTCCTGTTGGGGCACCGTCGTCCTGGTAAAATTCTCACGGTACAAAAAACAGCCGGTCGGAGTGGCCGTGCGGTTCTAGGCGTTACAGTCTGGAACCGAGCGACCGATACGGTCGCAGGTTCGAATCCTGCCTCGGGCATGGATGTGTGCGATGTCCTTAGGTTAGTTAGGTTTAATTAGTTCTAAGTTCTAGGCGGCGGCTGATCTCAGAAGTTAAGTCGCATAGTGCTCAGAGCCATTTGAACCATTTTACAAAAAACAGAGCGCGGGCAGCATTTCCGTCAGGTAATCCATACATCAAATGGGCATCGTCCATATCTACATTTGTGTACACTGCCATTGAACGAGCCAAGTCTGTGATTAACTCTGCATAGTAATCCGTGTGCTTGCAACGATCGTACTGATCGCTGGAACAGCTGACGCCGCGCGGGGTATCCGCGCGCTCTAAGGTGTCTTGTCACGGTCCTTGCGGCTCCCCCGCACCGGAGGTTCGAGTAGTCCTTCGGGCATGGGTGTGTATGTCGTCCTTAGCGTAAGTTAATTTAAGTTAGATTAAGTACTGTGTAAGCTTAGGGTCCGATGATCTCAGCAGTTTGGTCCCATAAGACCTTACCTCAAATTTCCAAAAAGTTGATGTTACCTGTAAACAAGCAATGAAATACGTCACATGGCAACAGGGACATTTAACAAAAAACACTGGCGATACACAACGTCACCAGACGTCACCAAGAGCACTGTCCGGCCCCGGTAGCTGAGTGGTCAGCGTGACGGCATGTCAATCCTAAGGTCCCGGGTTCGATTCCCGGCTGGTCCGGGGATTTTATCCGCTCAGGGACTGGGTGTTGTGTTGTCCTAATCATCATCATTTCATCCCCATCGACGCGCAGGTCGCCGAAGTGGCGTCAAATAGAAAGACCTGCACCAGGCGAACGGTCTACCCGACGGGAGGCCTTAGCCACACGACATTTCATTTCACCAAGAGCACTCTCCATAATTCTAAAGTTCCGTTTGTGTGTGTTTCCCATGATTAATGAGTTGGAGAAAATGAGTTGTGCATGGAAACTAAGCATTTCCAGACTCAAGTTCGTATGATATGTTTTCTTCGTGAGGACTGTGTCCTGCAATTTGTGCCGTCCATTTTTGTTGCGCCCTGTAGAAATTTAAGTGTTACTGTGCGGCTGGTCCCGGCGGAGGTTCGAGTCCTCCCTCGGGCATGGGTGTGTGTGTTTGTCGTTAGGATAATTTAGGTTAAGTAGTGTGTAAGCTTAGGGTTCAAATGGCTCTGAGCACTATGGGACTTAACATCTGTGGTCATCAGTCCCCTAGAACTTAGAACTACTTAAACCTAACTAACCTAAGGACATCACACACATCCATGCCCGAGGCAGGATTCGAACCTGCGAGACCGTAGCAGTCGCGCGGTTCCGGACTGCGCGCCTAGAACCGCTAGACCACCGCGGCCGGCGTAAGCTTGGGGACTGATGACCTTAGCAGTTAAGTCCCATAAGATTTCACACACATTTGCACATTTTTTGAACAAATTTAAGTGTTTGGAATTCTTTGCTGAAGGAATTTGTATGGACTGTAGCCTCGTACACTAGTGGAACGAGGATGAAAAGTAGTTCAGACAGTAAGAGAGTAGAAGCTTTTGAAAAATGCTGCGACAGAAGAATGCTGAAGATTATTTGTATGTATGGAATAACTAATGAGGAGACACTGAGTAGAATGGGGAAGAGAGAAATTTGTGGCACGACTTGACTGAAAGAAGGAATCGGTCAACAGTCACATTCTGAGGCATCAAGAAATTGTGAGTTCGGTAATGGAAGGAAGTGTGGAGGACACAAGTTGTAGAGGGAGAACTTGGCACGAATAGAGTGTGCAGTTCAAGTGGGTGTCATAGGTTGGAGTAGTTATTAAAAGATGAAAATGTTTCGAGGCGTGGAGAGTTGCATCAGACCAGTCTTCAGACTGAACACCCCCCCCACAACAACAACAACAACAACAACAAAGCCCACCTCTCTCGCATCATCTCTCCCGCACAGATTTCATACGGATGAGCGGACTGATAACCTCATAGTTAGGTTCCTTGAAATCGTGACTATGCATCTGGAATGTTGTAAAAGAAGGATGTTAAGGCTTAGACAGAGTGAAAAACATAACTGAAATAAGGGGCAAAAGTTAATGTGCATGGGCGAACATTGGTGGCGCTCATCCAATCCAGACTATGTCGCAGTTCGAACTGGATTTTACGCTGAATACGCCGTGGAGTTAACTTCTTTTCTAGTTCATCTTTATCCAGAATCTCTCGCGCGTTGGATGTTCCCTCGTGACTAGAAAATAGAGAAAGTCTCATCTACATCTACGTGATTACTCTGCTATTCACAATAAAGTGCCTGGCAGAGGGTTCAATGAACCACCTTTAAGCTGTCTCTCTACCGTTCCACTCTCGAACGGCGCGCTGGGAATACGAGCACTTAATTTTTTCTGTGCAAGCCCTGATTTCTCTTATTTTATCGTGATGGTCATTTCTCCCTATGTAGGTGGGTGCCAGCAGAACGTTTTTGCAATCGGAGGAGAAAACTGATGATTGAAATTTCATGAGAAGATCCCTTCGCAACGAAAAACGCCTTCGTTTTAATGATTGGTACTCCAATTCACGTATCATGTTTGTGGCACTATCTCTCCTACTTCGCGATAATACAAAACAAACTGCCCTTCTTTGTACTTTTTCGATGTCATTCGTCAGTCCCATCTGATGCGGATCCCACACCGCACAGCAATCCTGTTTTCAAAAACGGTAAATGATGTTGTAACTCCTTTGGAACACATTTGCGTTCATATGTCCAAATGACCTTCTTTGTTTCTTATACTCTCAGCATTGTTTCCCGCACTGTCTCCCCATTTAGCAAAACTGCACCGTATAGTCATTTTTCTCTGTATAAGTACACAAATGGAATAGAAAAGAAATTTGATAATGCAGGGAGCTGCCGTAATGCAGATATTTCAAAACGAGTGTTCGAGGCTTGCAGAGACGGAGAGAGAGCGAGAGAGCGAGAGAGAGAGAGAGAGAGAGAGAGAGAGAAAGAGAGAAATGCGTGAACAATACGAAGATAGAACGGTATGAAGCCCAGCAGAAAGGCTGCTAGGCAGTGAGTCCGGGCTGCGCCAAGTTGTGCAGCGTCCTCAGAGGACGCCAACGTCAGTAGACAACACGCATACCGTAATGCGTAGGCGGGCCTGTGATGTCAGCGCAGAGTGCGTGTGCAGGTTCCGAGAACCGGTCGCTGCGAGGAAAAGTGGTCCCTCCAAACCCAAACCCGTCACAGGACTGCGGAAGCGACAGCTGGTCGCTCGCCTGCGTAACCCGAACCGTTTGACACCCGCAGCGGCTACGTAACGAGAATCCCACCGGTGTTGCAAGATTTTAAAGGGGCCGTGAAATGGGGCTACCTCCCCATCCTTATCTAAAATTCCGTCCTCACGTCAACATTCTCTGAGGAGGTCATTTTAGCTCGAAATCTGAGCTTTCTGGGCTTTATAGTGTTACGACTGTAACTAGTTCCAGTAGTAATCTGCCCTTTAAAATATGTGTACTAAATCAAATTAAATTCACATTATTACACTACCCGATTTATGTTAGTAACTAAGGGAAAGAAGCCGTTTGTTAATAATCCAATTTTAAAATTTCGTGATATGAATTGTCAGTCATGTTGCATCACATACTCCTGAAAATTTACTTGTCCTCTAATTCTGAAATTCTACGATGTTTATTCAGTATGATTATTTAAAACCACAGCTCTACTTGAAAGCAAACCAAAATACTGTTAACAATATTTTATTCAAAGTGATTCGTTTCTAATGAACTAAAATGTAATTTAATTTAAATTATTGTACTGTAAAATTAATTGAAATTGTATAGAAATTAAGTAAACTTTTCCAAATTGAATATCAGAACATGAAGGAAAATATGTAATCCATTTTTTATTGTAACTAAAATCATCTAATGACGTTTAATTGTTATTTTGGATTCTTACTTTTAACAGTATATTCAGCTGTTTAGTTTTATGTAAAAGGAAGTGGCGCATGAACCACGAGGTCAGTTTGCATTATTGTCTTGCGGAAGCTGTTTGTATGGGAGTCTTTCGAAGGCTGTCGGACGGCCAATGTGTATTCCAGCAATGTACATGATAGTCTGTCACAATATAAAACAAGGAAAGTGATATACTCTTGAGTTTCTGAAGCAACAACCCCTGTGGATATCAAAGTTGTCAATCTCATCATATGGAGCAGCTAAGTTATTATGTGAACTGTCATTAACTGCGATTGAAATTTTCTAGCTTTCACTCTTCTTCGTGCTTGTGAGTGGTGGAGGCCCAAACTATTAAGTTGCTTTGATGATATGTTTGAGAATGCACTATTACCACTGTCCAACTATAGACAGACTAGAGAAACTGTACATTTTTTTTTCACTCAGCGTCAGTGGTCATTAAAATGCTTCCCTCCTCTCACACATTTAAGGGTGACATTTTAGCCGTCACACTCTCGATATTTATTGCGCAATATTGAGTATTGCGCAATAATATTGACCGTCTGACAGCGGTTTGCGACGTGTGTTCAACGAGACTGCAGAGCTTTGAAATTAGTATTGCTTGCTCAATGTATTGCGCAATATATTGTGCTGCGGAATGCTATTAGTGGTCAGTAAACGGCAGTTCTTGCCGAGACCGAGAGAAATTCAGTTCGCTCCGAACGAAATTCCACAAAGAACGGTAAAAAAGTAAATGACAAATGATCCAGAGATGTGCTGGAGCATGTAAGTTATACCAACAAGCGATGCTTTGAGAAATGAAATTGCTGACTGTTTAGGAAATACCAGGTACCTTATTGTCCACAACAGCAGCGGAAACTGAATATAATTGTGTCACGACAGTAAGCAGATATATTTATTTTATTTGTTGCAGTTTTAAGAACTGACAAATAACATCAGGTCAGCTCTCTAGTAAGCATACATGTCATCAGGTCAGCTGTCTAGTGAGCATACATGTCATTTTTTTGTTTTGTTCCTGCAACAGTTGTCACAGACACAAAATCAGCTAATCGTAATCAATAAACAGTTGTTTTATTTCGTTTGCAAGAATTGTCGCGGCAGAGAACTACCTAGAAATCAGAATATGTGCACGATAAATTGTATGATTGATTTGTTTATTCTGTAATTAGTTCTTGTAATTAGTTCTGTAATTAGTTCTTGTTTACGAATCTATGCTACAGTGAACGAGCCCATGCGCCACTGAAATGTTTACTGGAAGATTTTCAGACTTGTGATGAATTCTTCTCGGGTTATCAGCACAGTGGTGGCGTAGTCTTGTCGCAACGTTTCGATGAGTTTCATCTTCTGGCAAAGTCAGAAGATGAATGGTACGAAACTCATCGAAACGTTGCGACAAAACGACGTCACCATTCGACTGATAACCCGAGAAGAATTCATCTTTGGAATACGCCGAGAAAGACTGCAATCGCTTATTTTCAAACTTATTTCGTCTACATAATATCTCATTGTGTTTTCCAAGCAAAACAACTCATTCGCAAAACATACCAGTTCCGTATTGGCTACGAAGGCATAGTTCTAACTGACGTGTCTCGGGCATAAATATTGCCCAATAATATTGTGCCGTCCTCGGCCTCACACTTTCCCGCGATGTACTGACACAACATTATTGCGCAATAAATACAGGGCGTTTCAAAAACAATGACCTGATTCCAAACTCCATTTCTATTGATAAAAACATACTACAAATATGGGATAGATTACAAAATAAAGATATAGAACTTTAAGCTATGCTGTTACATACGCTCTATTTGTCCTTCACCAGCAGGACAAATAACACCTATTCGATAGCTAAATTCGTCATAAACTGTACACAATGTATGTGCTCTTATGTAAGTTATGGGCGGCAGTTATTCTGTTGTTCACTTCCTCTATCTCACGAGGTAAAAGGGAGCTGAACACACTTTCCTTCATGTATCCTCACAAGAAAAAATCGCATATGGTCATGTCTCGCGATCCTTAAGGCCAAGAATGCAGTTCATTGTCTCAGGGTCCCGTGCTCCCTAGTCATTGCGGAACTGATATACGTTGTTATGTCAGTGTGGCGGAGAACATCCTGTTGGAAAATAAAGTCATCGGAGTCCTCCGGAAGTTGAGTAAAAGGCCAATTCTGCAGCACTTGAAGATAGCTCTTTCTAGTCGCTGTGTTTTCCTCAAGAAAGAAGGGACCCTACACTTTTTAACGAGAAGCGACACAAAAAAGACGTTAATTTTAGGTGAATCTCTTTCGTGCTCAGTAATGTCATCAAGGTTCTGGAGCCCCCATACGCTCACGTTACGTCTGTTTACTTTACTCCTAACATGAAATGTTCCTTCATCACTGTAAGTCATGCATAAAAAATGGCTCTGAGCACTATGGGACTTAACATCTGTGGTCATCAGACCCCTAGAACTTAGAACTACTTAAACCTAACTAACCTAAGGACATCACACACACCCATGCCCGAGGCAGGATTCGAACCTGCGACCGTAGCAGTCGCACGGTTCTGGACTGCGCGCCTAGAACCGCGAGACCACTGCGGCCGGCTAAGTCATGCATAGTAAAAAATGTTTCGTATTCCAAGTCCTCCAGCAGAGCATTGCTGAAGTCAACCCATTTCCTTATATCAAGAACCCGAACAGCTTGCACTAAATTATATACTTCGTTCACCGTTAAATAAACCTAATGTAAACAAACACAAACGCGACGGTTGATTAGCAGCCGTAGCTCTCGTACACTGCTGTTGTTCCGCTCTTGGAAGAAGGTCCAACTTAATGTACTAGAAATCTAATTATTATGACACTGGACATGAAACTTTGAGGCATTCTATTGTATTAACAGGCATCAACGTTTCTCTTAATCATACTTTAGCTATGTTATTTTTATTTCAAAAATCGTGTACAGTCACAGTCTCTGTAACCGCTACTTGTGCTCTTATTGTCTCGCTGCTAATACGAGGCGTGTTTATTAAGTAAGTACCGTTTTGAAATTTAAAAAAAATCATGCTAAGATATCTCAATAATTTTATTTTTACATGAAAGCCTGTACCTTAATCTACGCACTGACGCCATTACAGTCTGATTCTTACTTGTTTACATTGTGTGCTGAGTGTTTAAGATGCCTCCGATAATCGTGAGTCCCGCCGACTGTGAAGTACGGGCTGTTATAAGATTTCGTAGTGCTAAAGGCCTAAAAGCGACCGATATTCATCGTGAGATCGGAGAAAACATAATGATCGGAGAAAAAACAATGAGTGATGGAATGGTTAGAAAGTGGGTGAGAGTATTTAAAGATGGCCGCACAAATGTGCGTGATGAAGAACGGAGTGGGCGTCCTTCGGTCGTTAACTAAAGTTTGGTGCAGGAAGTGGAAAATAAGGTGAGAGAAAACAGACGCTTTACGATTTCCTCCTTGCGGGATTACTTTCCTAATGTTTCTCGTAGTGTTTTGTATGGCATTGTGACCGAGCACTTGAATTACCGAAAATTGTGCGCACGTTGTATACAGAAAATGTTGACGGATGTGCACAAAACCAAGCGTTTAGCCGGCCGCGGTGGTCTAGCGGTTCTAGGCGCTCAGTCCGGAGCCGCGAGACCGTTACGGTCGCAGGTTCGAATCCTGCCTCGGGCATGGATGTGTGTGATGTCCTTAGGTTAGTTAGGTTTAAGTAGTTCTAAGTTCTAGGGGACTGATGACCTCAGATGTTAAAGTCCCATAGTGCTCAGAGCCATTTGAACCAACCAAACGTTTAGACAATGCATTCACTTTCCTTGAGCTGCACCACAACGACGGTGATGATTTCTTAAGCCAAATTGTTACGGGCGGTGTAACATGGGTGGCCTACGTTACACCAGAATCAAAGCAGCAGTCCATGGTAGTTGAGCAAGTGCATCGTTTTGCTGCAAGATAATGCCCATCCGCATGTGGCGAATCAGATCAAAAATCGCATCACATCTTTTCGATGGGAAACTCTAGATTATCCTCCGTACAGCTCCGATCTTGCGCCCAGTGACTACCATCTGTTCGTGCACTTGAAGAAACACTTGGGGGGTCAGCGTCTTCAAGACGATGACGAAGTCAAAACAGTGGTGATTACAAGTCAGGCGGCAGAATTATCTAGAAAAGTAGATGAAGGTACGGGCTTTCATGTAAAAATAAAATTATTGAGATATCTTAGCACGTCTTTTTTTAATTTCAAAACGGTACTTACTTAAAAAACACGCCTTGTACGTACTGTGAAACTGGATGACACTCCTCCCTGCTTCGTAGTGAAACACGTGCGCGGAACACCGTTAATATCGAGAAACAAATTGTTCTCCATGTTTTTCACAAGATTCAAAATGGTTCAAATGGCTCTGAGCGCTGTGGGACTTAACATTTGAGGCCATCAGTTCAAATGGTTCAAGTGGCTCTTAGCACTATGGGACTTAACATCAGTGGTCATCAGTCCCCTAGAACTTAGAACTACTTAAACCCAACTAACCTAAGGACATCACCAACATCCATGCCCGAGGCAGGATTCGAACCTGCGATCGCGCGGTTCCAGACTGAAGCGCCTAGAACTGCTCGGCCACATCGGCCGGCTTTCACAAGATTACAGAGAAAAATCAGTTTTGACATTTTTCGCGAAAAATTATGTAATAAATAAAACAATGTACTTTTAATTAAGTCTGTGGCGTAATCGGTAGCGTCGTAGAATGGTAGTAGTGTATGCCGTGGGAAGGCGGTTCGAATCCCGTTGTGATCCGTAAGCTTTTTTATTCTGTTTGAATACCTAAATCATTTAAATACGGGATTCATCAAATATATGTTCATTAATTCATACTTAAAAATCATTTTTCAAGAGTAATGCACGTCTTATAATTACATATCACACGCAGAATTCTGGTTTTCATTGGCAAACATAAAATCTTAACTATTGATATTTTATAAAGGATTGTTAAAGACTATTGAAGTTAAGACAACATTGCACAAATAAATATTTTGGAGTAAAATGAACAATCAAATACTCTTTATTTGAATACGTCCATTGTGTTGTAGAACAGATTTGGTCTCTAACGAGCCGGAGTGTTTAATGTCGTAGAAACATGGAAAACAATAATTTTGACGGCGTCGAGCACACTGTACAAACGTTGCAGGGTTCACTGTTGTCACTGTACCACTGCAATCTGAACCCAATAGGATTGATCTGGGGTTAAGGGTTTCGTCGCGAGAAATAATAAGACATTTAAGCCGCCAAACGTACTGCAACTAATGCACGTGACACGTTACTACCGAACAATGGCGAATTGCAGACCAGCCCGTTATAAAAGAGGAGGAGGAAGTGCTGATTTTTATGGTGGCTCGAGATTCTGTTGCTGATCGCCTCTTTATCAACACAACAGTATTGAAATGTATTCCTCGGAGTCCGGAACGGAAAGAGTTCGGAGATTACCAGACGACTGAGTGTAATACCTTTAGTGGCTTCAATATTGAACTACATGGGAAATCAGCGGTGCGTTTCTACGTCACACATAGCTCACGTAGAAAAAATCCTTTTGTTAAGTCCGGAATTTTCATCAATTTTGGTATCCGTCTGCTCACCTAAGAAGCGTATTATCTGATTTTTGGCATATATTATTTCCTTCTGTTAAAAATTAAATTACATTCAACGCTGTATTGGTCTCTGGTCGTCTCGTTACTGTTCAAATCAGTGCAGATCAGTTGGATCACTTGCCGGGTCAATGCTGTCCGAGTTCAATGCGACGGTAAATCTGTTCCCCGTATCATCACAACACACAGGATAAAATGTGTCCTCATTATCGAACTTGACTGTACTCGGCACAGTTTGTCTTGCGTACCTCGTGAAAGAAAATCCAATGAGGTTCCAGCAAACGCGGGAAGAATAGGTTCAAAAATGGCTCTGAGCACTATGGGACTTAACATCGGAGGTCATCAGTCCCCTAGAACTTAGAACTACTTAAACCTAACTAACCTAAGGACATCACACCCATCCATGCCCGAGGCAGGATTCGAACCTGCGACCGTAGCAGCAGCGCGGTTCCAGACTGAAGCGCCTAGAACCGCTCGACCACAGCGGCCGGCCAAGAATAGGTAGTGTAATGTTTACATGAGATTTATTCTTAAGATGAACGAAATAGAGTCTATATGGTTTATAGACCAAATGACGCCTTAACGTTAGCCAGACAGGCGTATGAGGCATTGCCAGTTCTCTGCTTGCGCAGCGAGTAGACTTTCGTGGGCTCCGCTCAAACATTTGCCGAATTCTTTCGCCATGTCATCAGAAGCGCGAGGACCTGCTCGTACCTTTGCACAAGCAACGCATCTCTTCAGATTGGCGGTATCAAGGACGATTTTTTTTTTTTTTTTCAGACGGACCAATACTAAAAAGCCGAGTAATTGTCAACGTTCAAAATCGAGTTATTCATTTTTAATCACACTGTATTGAGCCTTTGGGGGTCTCTTTACACGGTCAGGTTTGTCTGAGCAAGCCATTTTCGCAACGACCGTCTGCACATCTGGTCTGCAGTCATCAGTTCGCATTTACACCTCCCAACCACAATGCAGCTTTGTCCTGAACAATTAGCCCTGTTTGGTGCTTCTGTTTCGGAATTTATAAAAAGAAAAAGGTCAGTACGCTGAAGACGGACAAAAGAGTGGCTTCTAAAAAATCTAAAGCATTTGCATGCTAATCTTTTGAAGGAACTAAATAGTGAAAAAGAGAACTGGTTTCACTACCAAAGACTGGACGTTAAGATAGACATTCTGTTTGATGTTGCAGTATATTATACCGTATACAAGGAGATATAGCTCTTTAATGAGCAAATCAATAAATTAGTGATTGTTGTTGTTGTGGTCTTCAGTCATGAGACTGGTTTGATGCAGCTCTCCATGCTTCTGTATCCTGTGCAAGCTTCTTCATCTCCCAATATCTACTGCAACCTACATCCTTCTGAATCTGTTTAGTGTATTCATCTCTTGGTATCCCTCTACGATTTTTACCCTCCACGCTGCCCTCCAATACTATATTGGTGATCCCTTGGTGAGTCAGAATATGCCCCACCAACTGATCCCTTCTCCTAGTTAAGTTGTGCCCTCAAATTTCTCTTCTCTCCAATTCTATTCAATACCTCATCGTAAGTTATGTGATCTACCCATCTAATCTTCAGCATTCTTCTGTAGCACCACATTCCGAAAGCTTCCATTCTCTTCTTGTCTAAACTATTTATCGTCCACGTTTCAATTCCATAGATGGCTACACTCCATACAAATACTTTCAGAAACGACTTCCTGACACGTAAATCTCTACTCGATGTTAACAAATTTCTCTTCTTCAGAAACGCTTTCCTTGCCATTGCCAGTCTACATTTTATATCCTCTCTACTTCGGCCATCATCAGTTATTTTGCTCCCCAAATAGCAGAACTCATTCACTACTTTAAGCATCTCATTTCCTTATCTAATTACCGCAGCATCACCCGATTTAATTCGACTACATTCCATTATCCTCGTTTTGCTTTTGTTGATGTTCATCTTATATCCTCCTTTCAAGACACTGTCCATTCCGTTCAGCTGCTCTTCCAGGTCGTTTGCTGTCTCTGACAGAATTACAATGTCGTCGGCGAACCTCTAAGTTTTTATTTCTTCTCCATGAATTTTAATTCCTACTTCGAATTTTTCTTTTGTTTCCTTTACTGCTTGCTGAATATACAGATTGAATAATATCGGGGATAGGCTGCAACCCTACCTCACTCCCTTCCCAACCACTGCTTCCCTTTCGTGCCCCTCGATTCATATAACTGCCATCTAGTTTCTATACAAACTGTAAATAGCCTTAATCTCCCTGTATTTTACCCCTGCCATCTTCAGAATTTGAAAGAGAGCATTTCAGTCAACATTGTCAAAAGCTTTCTCTAAGTCTACAAATGCTAGAAACGTAGGTTTGCCTTTCCTTGATCTGTTTTCTAAGATAAGTCGTAGGGTCATTATTGCCTCACGTGTTCCAACATTTCTACGGAATCCAAACTGATCTTTCCCGAGGTCAGTTTCTACCAGTTTTTCCATTCGTCCGTTTAGTGATTATGAAGGGCTTATACTAATACTGAGGTACTCGGCAACTGGCGGAAGCTATGCTGATCCGAAATTTTCTGCTGTTTTATCACCTTCGTCTTTGAGCCACATCATTCCGGAAACAGGCTGTGCCATGTTTGAAGTACTAGAGCACTTCATCTGGCCTGCGTCAATTCAAGTGTCGCCAGATTTTGCACAAACCAGACAAAGACAATACCACAGACAAATTTTTCAGTCGCTGATTCATTCACAAGGAACGATACGGCTGTGCAAGCACTGTTTGTGCAAGCAAATCGGTGCAAATTATCCGGGCATGTAAAGGACACTATAATCTCTGAAGTGAACCGTGTGAGGTGGATGCTGGCAAAACACACTGAAGTTTTAATGTTCTGGAGGACGACTATTCGAACATCCGTCCGATTCAATTTCCGGTGTTTTCCGTGAATTACTTTTAAATCTTAATCTATACTGTGAAAACAAGTGTGCAGTAACTGACAGAGGACACTTACCATTGTAATATTTAGTAGCAATTCTTCTCTTTCCGTTTGCGTGTAGCACGCGCTAACAATGGTTACTTAGATCCCCTCTGCGCGCGCAGAAATTTCATGTCTCCGCGGTCCCTTGGAGGAGTGGTACGTATGGTAAGTGTCGGCAGTGTATTCCCAGATTTCTCAAACTCCTGGAACTTGGTTAGCAGGCTTTCGTCTACATTCAAGCGTCTGTCAGTTCAGATTTTTCGGCTCATATGTGACGCTCTGCTCTGGAAAAAATAAACATGGGACCAATACGTGTCACTCTTCTTTGTATACGTGCAATATCTCATGACAGTCCGATTTGGCATGCGTCACACGCACTTCTGTAATATTCTAGGATGGGTCGTATGAGTGTTTTGTTTGCAATCTCCTTCGCAGACTGGCTAGATTTTCCCATTATGCCACTTTCTCACCCATAACTGAACCTGTGCGGTGGGTTCACCTCATATCCCTAAAAACTGTTACAGCCAGGTATTTGTAAGAATTGGCTCCAATTATGATTCATTGATATCTTAGACATAAGATACATTTTTTCGTTTGTGAAGCGCAATATTTTACGTTTCTGGGCAATTAAAGAAAGCTGCCAATTTTCGCACCAATTTGAAATCAGATCAAGACCTGACTGAATATTTGCGCAGGTCTTCTCAGATAGCACTTTCTTGTCGATAACTTCATTATCTATAAAAAATTGAGATTTCTGTTAATATCGTCTGCCAAATAGTTAACTCTCGCAACACTAAGGGGGAGAGGAGGTCGGGGGTACATTATGCCACCTTTTGAAAATAATAGAATCTAGTCAGTTACTTTATATTTTAAAATTTGGAAAAATGTTAATTGTTTTTAATGAATTCTTTTAGCAGATTCCATATTTTTTTAAATTTTTCGGTTAAAGTTGAACCAAAAATTTTAGATTTAGGAGTCATATTTCGGGTTCGCGACCTCACTTACACATCAATAGCTCTTTAACTAGTATGTTGTGAGTAAAAGTCGACAACAGGTAACAAAATTTGCATTTTCAATTTTTTATTCGGTGGGCATAAAGTTGGTAGTACACGAGACTGAAAGTGTGTTGATATTGTTAGGAGGGTGCTAAAATAATTTTCGGGTTCTGGACGTTACTTAAACAACACAATGTCTTTAAAAAGTGTGTTGTTGATATAAGCCAACATCAGATAACGCATTTTATTTTGTTTTCGATGTTTTAGGGTGAGCATGAAGTACCCCACCCCCGTTGGTAATGCGCGTTACGGAAAATGCGTTGGTACTGTTAGGGTTATGGTGCAACGCGAATAGCAGCTGTCCGAAGAAACTGTCCTCGGGCACGCGTGTAGTTAACGCAATTTGATTCTTGCAAAGACGAAAACAGCAACTAACCAGTGTTAATATTGCAATTTATTTACACAAATAGCGCCGGTACCAGTATGGAACCGACAGGTTCATCTTAAGACGCCTGTTCACATTTACATTACATTTGTTGTTGTTTAAATTATTACTGGCTGCTTTTCCCCACTAGTTGCGTAAGTTCCTCTGGGTAGTGGTGACCTACAACGAAAACCGATGAAGGTTTCCACCGTAACTGGAACGAAACAGTGTTAACAGATCTCTGCGATACAGTTGTTACACATAGCTTACTTATGCGAGAATTTCGACATGAGTAATCTAAAACGATAGCAGTTGTACCTTAGAGTTTTCATTACACTGCTTAATTCGTTACTAGCCACAATTTTTGCAGTTTTAAATTTTCATCGATATGCACACTCAAAAAAATTCACCTTCTATTATTTTTTTGTTGCTGCAATAGGTTAATAGGAGGTGGGGGATTTTTTGAAATACAGAACTTGACCAGGTATATTTGTTTGAAAGTTAAAATGCTTGTTGGAGTTATTCTGATGGCAAAAGTAGGTGAACTTAAATATTTTACCAGATCCGCTTTATAGTTCTTCCTGTTTGAATTTTCATCGATACGCACATCCAGGAACGTTGAACAAATTACACTGTTTATTATTTTTTGGTCAATGTTTACAGAATGGGTTTTTGTCCGAAATTTCGTAGCCAAACGAAGAATGAGAAATGGACAAACCGGGTATCAAATTGCCTAACTTGAGGTCTTGTTTCGCAAAAAACATATTTAATTGCTTGAAAGCAATCAGGGCAATTAAGAAAAACTGAATTAGCGATTTAAGGGAAATTGAGATATTTCACGAGCTCCTGCTGTTGGTTAAGTACAGTAAGTGTAAAAAAGTCCACCTTTTCAAGGTCTAGTTACTTTGCGCGTAAAAAGTAACAGTGGTATGATATTTAACTGTCAAAAGGCTTCCTTTGAATCAATACTAAATTCAGGATATTTCGAGAACAACAGACGTTAGGAAGGCAAAAGATCATGCTTTTTGAACAAAATAAAAAAAATTAAAAATCGGTGAAATGGTTTGTGAAAGTATTGTCTGAAGGTAAGAAATGAAACAGATTAGACAACCACTTGACGCGCCTGTGAATGATCTTAGAAATCATGTACAGCAAATGAGGCGCGTCAAATGTTTTATAATCTGTCTTTTTTCTAACTTTTAGACAGATCATTTCACAAAACACTAGGCCAATTTTTTTAAACAATTTTTGTCGGTATACTACGTTACTAGGAAGTGATGTATTTTTTTGTTCAGAGTTAAAAAGCTAACCCATTCAAGCAAATCTAGTAAATAACTTTATCAAAATCATACTCTACTGTTTTTCCTGTTGACGCTGCTTCACTCGGCTTGCCAATAACGCTTCGGTTCATACAAAAACGAATGTTGTTGTTGTTGTCTTCAGTCCTGAGACTGGTTTGATGCAGCTCTCCATGCTACTCTATCCTGTGCAAGCTTCTTCATCTCCCAGTACTTACTGCAAGGTACATCCTTTTGAATCTGCTTAGTGTATTCATCTCTTGGTCTCCCTCTACGATTTTTACCCTCCACGCTGCCCTCCAACGCTAAATTTGTGATCCCTTGATGCCTTTACTACTTTAAGTTTCTCATTTCCTAATCTAATTCCCTCAGCATCGCCTGACTTAAACGAAACGAAACGAAAAGAACAAATTATGTCGCCTGGTCCAAATAAAATGGTTGGTCACGGACGCAGAGCGTCAATAAATAAAGAAGGAATGGTCTGTGGGCGTTACTAGTGGCAGAGAACTAGCTCCGAAACTGTTTATAGGTAATAATGCCAAGCTATCCAGCATGTCCCATTTTGAGTCCATCCTGCTCCTGCTCATACAATAATCGATACAGCGTATTTATCCGTTTTTGTTAAACCAGTAAACCCCTGATTCTTTAAGAATCGAACTTTCATGTATTAAATAGCTTCAAATTTCTGATTGCTTGACAAGAGAGAAAGTGTGTTAAATATTTGACGTTAATCATCTACGCTAGAAAAGGTTTGAAATTATTGTTTGTTTAAAGTTTGTTGGAACTCGTTAAGTGCTGTGTGGGTAAATTGCGCTCCAGTTTAAGCAAAAGTTAGTTCTACGCGCATCACAATGTTTATGACGTCATATTTCCTGAAATATGTACCATACAACGACATAATTTTGCAGGTACATTCAGTGGTATATGTGGATACCGTCTGCGAAATGTATTGCGAATAGGGTTAGCAGTAACGAAGTCAGAAACTAAAAACGCCAAGCTTTATGCTGAAGTTTGACTGTCCGATTAGCGACAACAGTAAGTGATAAACTTTTTTCCTTTCATCGGTTTGTGGGGTGTATTAGCGAGAAGTAGTTTCGTAAAGGTTTGAAATTATGTGTAAAGTTTGTCGCTAGTCGCTAAGTGCTCACATTGTCAAGCAGTGGGTGAATATAGCCTGGGTAAATTCCGCGCTGTGAGTTTCGCTGCGTCAAGACACAATTATACACACTTTCTGGCTGCAATACGTGTACTGTGTTTAACATGTAACATAAGATTATACCTCTTAATGAGTAGATTGTGACAGTATTTTAAACTTTGAAATTGGGTTAGTCATTATATGAAATATTGAAAATCAAATTTTGTTGCCCCTGGAAGCTGTTAGATAGGCAACTTGCAACGTGCGCCGCGTTAGTCGCTTAGGCCGGTATTACACTATCAAATTTCTTTGTCAATGATTTGATCAAAGATGTGATCAAATGTTCCGTCAAATATATTTGACAAAGATCTTTGACGTAGCGCTAGAAGGGGTATTACACTGTCATCAAATTTTTCGTCAAAGTTCAAGATGGCTGGCAACAACTTGTTATTAACCGCAGCAGTTGTACTTACCCCAATTGCATTGTGTGCACATGCGGAAAAGAAGTGGGGGAAAAAATGGAACCATACATACGAGGTTGACAGTCTTAAAAGTTCTGGGATTACAACTTGATAATAGATTCAGTTGGGAGGAATAAATTCAGTTGGGAGGAGCACATCCCAGAACTGCAGAAACGCCTTAACAAATCTGTTTGCAATTCGAGTGTTAGCCGACATAGGCAACATAAAAATGAAAAAGCTTGCATACTTTCATTCCATAATGTCATATGGTATAATATTTTGGGGTAAATCTTCAAGTCAAACAAAAGTTTTCAGAGTACAAAAGCGTGTAATACGTATTATTTATGGGGTAAATTCACGGACGTCCTGTAGAAACCTCTTCAAAGAACTAGGTATACTAACTGCTACAACTCAGTTCATACATACAATACCAGGAACAATAATGATCTACGCAATTACTTAAAAGCACTTACTTTAGTTCAAAAAGAGGTCCACTACTCAGGAACACTCATCTTCAATAATTTGCCAGCAAACATAAAAAATTTAGTTACATATAAAGATCAGTTTAAAAGGAGCCTGAAAGACTTACTAGTGGCCAACTCCTACTCCATTGACGAAATTTTTAATAGAAACAAATGATGTATTGTATTTATTCATACTATTAGTATTGTTATTTCAGCTTAAAAAAATTGACATGTTCCACATCCACGAGGATCTCCTCAGCACGGATCTATGGAACGAAAAACTAATCTAATCTGGGTGAAGCCGTGGGTTTTACGACGACACGATAAAAGCATTCAACAAAACTTCTTACGTGAGCTTACAGTGGAAAACGTCAAGTGGTACATCAATTACTTAAGAATGGATGAGCATACATTCCTGTATGCGCTCAGTGAAGTGTATCCTCATATCACAAAGCACAATATTCACTTAAGAACTGCTACACCTTCAGAAGACAGGCTCACTGTAACACTCCGATTCCTTGCTATAGGAGAAAGTTATGTTATGTTAGGTTAGGTCAGGTCAGGTCAGGTCAGGTCAGGTCTCGTCTCCAATCTTCTTATTTTATTTTTGTATTCAGGGTGCCTCACGTTGTAAAGCGCCTCATCAGCTTCATACATCTCTATTAATTTTGTAGTTGTGGGCACACACCAGTTGTATTTACCGGCAATGTTTGTAAAAACACTACAGACGACAGAACGCTGCAGCGATGCTAGCGCTCCATGTGGTAACATGTCACATTGCAGTGAACAGAAGACAAGCGATTTCTTTGATCAAATCTACAGCGAGGCCCTAAATTTGATCAAATATTGGATGACATTTGACAAAGTTCCTATTACACCATCAAATATCTTTGACAAAGATTTTGGACAAAGATATTTGACAAAGAAATTTGATAGTGTAATACCGGCATTAGCTATAAAACTGGGTTTAGGGCAAAGAGATGAAAACAGAAAGATATGCACTCTTGAACATGAATGTAGGTGCTAGCCTAGCCTGCAGGTTGCACTGTTGTATTTCACCACGAACAGCACCTGCGCAGTGTTTTCAGTATGTTGGAAGTGTTAGTCGTGGTGTAGTCCTGAGTGCATTATGCTGGAGATAGTGAATTCGAACGTCGGCAAACTGTTGGCGCTCGTATGGTGTGTGCTTCCGTAACTAAGGGAGCCGAAGTGTTGGGTGTTTCAGGTAGCACCGATCGACGGTTTCTACCGCATATACGGCGAGCAGAAAAACACTGTCCGTTAAGTCACAACGCTGACGAAAGTATGTGTTGAGCAATCGTGACACACGTTCATTGCAGAGGACCTTGACGGAAATTAACACAGCTGGAAAAGTCACTGCAGAACTGAATGTTGCTCTGGCGAACCCTGTCAGCACGAAAACAACACGAGGAGAGCTCCATAAGCATGGAAGTGCAGAGCGAGCTGGAATTGCAGAACTACCCGTGATGCAACAGGACAACGTGGTGCCGAAGCCATGAAACCTGGGCTATGCAGCAACGAAAGAAAGTCAGTTGGTTGGATGAGTCTTGCATCACACTAATTCCAAGTTCTGGCCGAGTTAACGTTTCAAGACCGAAACATGGCGAGGGTTCGGCGTCGATGATTTGGGCAGCCATGTTGTGGTATTCCAGGGCTCCATAGTTACTCTGCAAGGTAAATATTGCCACGTATTATGTGACCATTTTCGCCGATCAGGTCCATTCCGTGGTGCAATGTTTATTCCCCACTAGTGATGAAGTGTTCAAGGAAGACAGGCCTCCTGGTGACACAGTTCACGTAGCTCAGGACTGGTTCTGCGAACACGTTAATGAATTGTCGGATCTCCCCTGGCCACCAGAGACAGAGAATTCCAATATTATTGAGCCTTCGTGGTCCACTGTGGATGGAAAGGTAGCCTACAATTCGCTATCCACAACGTGCCACTGCTTTGCAGCACAATTGGTATAAAATTTCCTTGAAAACCATATAGGATCAGTATCTATCCACTCCGAGACGAGTGGAAGCTGTTTTGAATGACAACAGGTTTCTTACGCTGTATTAGACATGGCAATTTGTTGCAGTTTCTTGGTGTTTTACATATCTTAGTCCATCCACTGTAGGTAAGCCATTCGCCAAGCTCATGTATAGCTACAGAAGTGCATCAGCTTCATACTGAACGTCCTGAGTCCTTAGCAACAAAGAAAGTAAACAAAACGTGTCAAATTTTTTGTGGGGAAGAGAAACTTAATTTTTGTGCTGCTATGTTTAAGTAACAGCGACAACGTTAGATTACGCATTTAGTGGTACAGAAGCGAGCTGAAATACCTGTATAGTTACAAGTAACTTTAAACTGATCATCTCGAATACTCATTAAAAGCAGCAGCACAAGGTAACCAACATTAGATCGAGAAACATCTTTTATTCGAAACTTCCTCGAAGATTAAAACTGTGTGCCGGATCGAGATTCGAACTCGCGAGCTTTGCCTTTCTCGGGCAAGTGCTCTACCAAGTGATCTACCAAAGCACGACTCAGGCCCCTTTCTCACAGCTTTAATTCCGCCAGTAACTCGTCCCCTATCTTCCATACTTCACAGTAGCTCTCCTGCATACTTTGCAGAACTAACACTCCTGGAAGAAAGGATATTGCGGAGACATGGCTTAGCCACAGCCTGGGGGATGTTTCCAGAATAAGATTTTCACTCTGCAGCGGATCTTTTATACGAATAAAAAAGAAAAAAAAGGAAAATTGCAGAACAAACACTAGAAATCTGGAACAATATGCGCTAGGAAAATTTCAATGAAAGTCCGTAAATTTAATCTTATACTAGTACAGAAACGATGCTTCTCTGGCAGTAAGTTTATTTAAAAGTTCAGATAAAATTTTTTTCCTACAAAGTTTCTTATTGCACTGCTTTTCTGAGCTCTCAGTTTATTACTGAGACAGAATCACAGTATTTGTGTGTCCATCCTTTTGGCAAGAGGTCTTTGGGACGACGGCCGTGAACTATTGTGACAAAATAAAACACCTACAGCCGTCCTTGTGATTTTATTTTGTTGCAACACGTTTCAACGCTTCAGTGCGCCATATTGAGGCTGTTGCTGATGCAGTACGGGTTGACATGATCCCTATATATATATCACATCAGTTGCCAGCATAACTGGATACGCAGATAATGTGTCAGCACTCCAGCCATCAACTGCCAACTACTTGTTTTATTTTGTCACAAGAAACACAGTATGTTGTACACTTACGTGCCTAGTAATGTTGTATTTCTTAATGGAAATAGGCGTTAACAAGCGAGGTGGCGCAATGGTCAGCAACCTGGATCACATTCGGGAGGACGACGGTTCAAACCCGCGGCCGGCCAGCCTGATTTAGGTATTCTGTGATTTCTCTAAATCGCTTCGGGCAAATACCGGGAAGGTTCCTTTGAAAGAGCACGGCCGACTTCCTTCCCCATCCTTCCCTAGCCCGATAGGACCGACGACCTCGCTGTTTGGTCCGCTCCCCTACATCAGACAACCAAATTCGCATTCAGCACTAAAGGAGGCTGCCAGCAAATTTGGGCTAAACATAAACGAAGCCAAGACAGAGTACCTCGTTATGACGCGTGATCATTGTCAGACTGCTGATCATCTACAATCACTGCAGGTTGGGGACCAGTCCTACAAGAGAGTGCAAGAATTCAAATACCTAGGGGCACTTTTCACGGAGGACTCGTCATGTGAAGCAGAGATCAATGCCAGAATACAAGCAGGAAACCGTTCTTACCACAGCCTAGCACAACTGCTTCGGTCCAGATATTTCTCCAGACGGTTCAAGATTCGACTGTACAGAACCCTGATCCAGCCTGATGTTCTATATGGCTATGGGACATGGAGTATCCGGAAACAGGACTTCCATAAGCTCCTTGTTTTTGAGAGAAAAGTGCTTCGGAAGATCTTCGGTCCAGTTCTGGAGGCAGATACGGGGGAATGGAGGATCAGATACAGCCAAGAGCTTGAGGAACTATACCAGCAGCCCAACATAGCAGGAACTGTCAAAGCCAAACGAATGCAGTGGGCCGGCCATGTGACCCGGATGGAGGATCACAGATGGCCTCGGAAGCTCCTGGATTTCACACCTACAGGAAAGAGACCGCCAGGGAAACCCAAGAAGCGCTGGAGGGATGGACTCCATGAAGATTTAAACCAAGCGTCAATAGATGTGAACGGTTGGCGGAAAGCAGCAATGGACAGAATACAGTGGAGGAGGAAACTTGTAGATGCGTGCGGTCACTGGGCCTGATCACGTAGTAGTAGTAGTAGTAGTAGCAGTAGCAGTATCTTTATTGTGACCACCTGTCAAAAGCCTGAATGGCGATCTTCTGCACCGCGGACCGCTGCGAGACGTCCAGGAAGAGAGTCAGTGACCTTCTGGAAGGTACCGACTGGGACGTGGCGCCATGTCGACTCTAGAGCTGTGGCCAGCGATTGAGGATCCAGGGCGGGAACGGCCCACGTATACTCGGTTGGGGTTAAATCCGGGAAGATCGGCGGCCTGCAGAGTACTGTAAACTGGCCCTGGTTCTCTTCGAACCGCGCGCGTACACCTCGAGCTGTGTGACACGTTGCCTTGTTCTTCTGGTCGATGCCATCATGCCGAGAAAAAACAAACTGTATGTAGAGGTGACACCCCCCCCCCCCCCCCCAGTGAACCATGGACCTTGCCGTTGGTGGGGGGGCTTGCGTGCCTCAACGATACAGATAGCCGTACCGTAGGTGCAACCGCAACGGAGGGGTATCTGTTGAGAGGCCAGACAAACGTGTGGTTCCTGAAGAGGGGCAGCAGCCTTTTCAGTAGTTGCAGGGGCAACAGTCTGTATCAGACTGATCTGGCCTTGTAGCACTAACCAAAATGGCCTTGCTGTTCTGGTACTGCGAACGGCTGAAAGCAAGGGGAAACTACAGCCGTAATTTTTCCCGAGGGCATGCAGCTTTACTGTATCATGAAATGATGATAGCGTCCTCATGGGTAAAATATTCTGGAGGTAAAATAGTCCTCCATTCGGATCTCCGGGCGGGGACTACTCAGGAGGACGTCGATATCAGGAGAAAGAAAATTGGCGTTCTACGGATCGGAGCGTGGAATGTCAGATCCCTTAATCGGGCAGGTAGGTTAGAAAATTTAAAAAGGGAAATGGATAGGTTAAAGTTAGATATAGTGGGAATTAGTGAAGTTCGGTGGCAGGAGGAACAAGACTTTTGGTCAGGTGAATACAGGGTTATAAATACTAAATCAAATAGGGGTAATGCAGGAGTAGGTTTAATAATGAATAAAAAATAGGAGTACGGGTAAGCTACTACAAACAGCATAGTGAACGCATTATTGTGGCCAAGATAGACAGGAAGCCCACGCCTACTACAGTAGTACAAGTTTATAGGCCAACTACTCTGCAGATGACGAAGAAATTCATTAAATGTATGATGAGATAAAAGAAATTATTCAGGTAGTGAAGAGAGACGAAAATTTAATAGTCATGGGTGACTGGAGTTCGAGAGTAGGAAAAGGGAGAGAAGGAAACATAGTAGTTGAATATGGATTGGGGCTAAGAAATGAAAGAGGAAGCCGCCTGGTAGAATTTTGCGCAGAGCATAACTTAATCACAGCTAACACTTGGTTTAAGAATCATGAAAGAAAGTTGTATACATGGAAGGACACTGGAGATACTAAAAGGTATCAAATAGATTATGTAATGGTAAGACAGAGATTTAGGAACCAAGTTTTAAATTGTAAGACATTTCCAGGGGCAGATGTGGACTCTGACCACAATCTATTGGTTATGAACTGTAGATTAAAACTGAAGAAACTGCAAAAAGGTGGGAATTTAAGGAGATAGGACTTGGATAAATTGACTAAACCAGAGGTTGTACAGAGTTTCAGGGAGAGCATAAGGGAACAATTGATAGGAATGGGGGAAAGAAATACAGTAGAAGAAGAATGGGTAGCTTTGAGGGATGAAATAGTGAAAGCAGCAGAGGATCAAATAGGTAAAAAGACGAGGGCTAGTAGAAACCCTTGGGTAACAGAAGAAATATTGAATTTAATTGATGAAAGGAGTAAATACAAAAATGCAGTAAATGAAGCAGGCAAAAAGGAATACAAACATCTCAAAAATGAGGAAGTGCAAAATGGCTAAGCAGGGATGGCTAGAGGACAAATGTAAGGATGTAGAGGGTTATCTCACTAGGGGTAAGATAAATACTGCCGACAGGAAAATTAAAGAGACCTTTGGAGAAAAGAGAACCACTTGCATGAATATCAAGAGCTTTGATGGAACCCCAGTTCTAAGCAAAGAAGGGAAAGCAGAAAGGTGGAAGGAGTATATAGAGGGTCTATACAAGGGCGATATGCTTGAGGACAATATTATGGAAATGGAAGAGGATGTAGATGAAGATGAAATGGAAGATATGATATTGCGTGAAGACTTTGACAGAGCACTGAAAGACCTGAGTCGAAACAAGGCCCCCGGAGTAGACAACATTCCATTAGAACTACTGACGACCTTGGGAGAGCCAGTCCTGACAAAACTCTACCATCTGGTGAGCAAGATGTATGAGACAGGCGAAATACCCTCAGACTTCAAGAAGAATATAATAATCCCAATCCCAAAGAAAGCAGGTGTTGACAGATGTGAAAATTACTGAACTATCAGTTTAATAAGTCACAGCTGCAAAATACTAACGCGGATTCTTTACAGACGAATGGAAAAACTGATAGAAGCCGACATCGGGGAAGATCAGTTTTGATTCGGTAGAAATGTAAGAACACGTGAGGCAATACAGACCCTACGACTTATCTTAGAAGAAAGATTAAGGAAAGGCAAACGTACGTTTCTAGCATTTGTAAACTTAGAGAAAGCTTTTGACAATGTTGACTGGAATACTCTCTTTCAAATTCTGAAGATGGCAGGGGTAAAATACAGAGAGCGAAAGGCTATTTACAATTTGTACAGAAAGCAGATGGCAGTTATAAGAGTCGAGGGGTATGAAAGGGAAGCAGTGGTTTGGAAGGGAGTGAGACAGGGTAGTAGCCTATCCCCGATGTTATTCAATCTGTATATTGAGCAAGCAATAAAGGCAAAAAAAGAAAAGTTCGGAGTAGGTATTAAAATCTATGGAGAAGGAATAAAAACTTTGAGGTTGGCCGATGACATTGTAATTCTGTCAGAGACAGCAAAGGACTTGGAAGAGCAGTTGAACGGAATGGACAGTGTCTTGAAAGGAGGGTATAAGATCAACATCAACAAAGCAAAACGAAGATAACGGAATGTAGTCGAATTAAGTCGGGTGATGCTGAGGGAATTAGATTAGGAAATGAGACACTTAAAGTAGTAAAGGAGTTTTGCTTTTGGGGAGCAAAATAACTGATGATGGTGGAAGTAGAGAGGATATAAAATGTAGACTGGCAATGGCAAGGAAAGCGTTTCTGAAGAAGAAAAATTTGTTAACACCGAGTATAGATTTAAGTGTCAGGAAGTCGTTTCTGAAAGTATTTGTATGGAATGTAGCCATGTATGGAAGTGAAACATGGACGATAAATAGTTTGGACAAGAAGAGAATAGAAGCTTTTGAAATGTGGTGCTACAGAAGAATGCTGTAGATTAGATGGGTAGTCACGTAACTAATGAGGAGGTATTGAATAGAATTGGGGAGAAGAGGAGTTTGTGGCACAACTTGACTAGAAGAAGGGATCGGTTGGTAGGACATGTTCTGAGACATCGAGGGATCATCAATTTAGTATTGGAGGGCAGCGTGGAGGGTAAAAATCGTAGAGGGAGACAAAGAGATGAATACACTAAGCAGATTCAGAAGGATGTAGGCTGCAGTAGGTACTGGGAGATGAAGCAGCTTGCACAGGATAGAGTAGCATGGAGAGCTGCATCAAACCAGTCTCTGGACTGAAGACCACAACAACAAACAAGAACGACGTGTTGAGCTGTATCTGAATCCAACTGCATTGCATGTCTCCTCCGATACTCCGTAGACCCGTATTTTTTTCATTAACCGGCAGTGCTGGACAGTGTCAAACGCCTTACTGAAATTAAGGAACGTGGCATCAACCTGAGCGCCGTTGTCCATTGCGCTGTGGATCTCATGAAGGAACAGAGCGTGCTGAGTTTCGCAGCAGTGTTCTCTGAACGCTAGTTGAGGAGACCTTTCGGTAGCCCCTTCGTTCGTGTGGCCGGTCAGTTGCTCAGCAGTTGCACGTCTATTCGCTCGTACACATCTCCACAGCCGCCATTCACCCGTGTCATCTATGGTCCGTGGTGCACCACTGGCGCCTCGGCGCCGTTTTCGGATAGCGTCACTTTAACTACGGCGACACATGGACAGTTTACAAACTTAGTCCTGTCGGAAATGCTTCCACCCTTGACCCGAAAGCCTATGATCATGCCATTTTAGACGTCACAGAAATCGGTCCGCTTCCGCATTACGATTACGACTGCACTGTTTTCCGTGTCCAACCGACACTCTTTATATACATACCCTCCACTGCTAGTGCTGCCACCTGCTGTCTGGGAGTGGTTACTGCACGTTGACATAGAACATAGGCACGGTCACTTTAATGTAACTGGACTGTGTGTATTGAATCCAAGTACAGGGTCTTTCAAAAAGGACTTTACAACTTTAAAAATTCATATAAATTTATTGAAAGAAGACATAAGAGCTAGATTTAGAGTTATTTTGTAGGGAAACACATCAACTTTTTTACCTTAAACTAAAGATGCTGTACGTGGCTTCCGTTGGTTATCCTTCACACAATCCATCGGAAGTCAATTTCTTCCCAAACTCGCTGTAGCATCGCAAGTGTAATTTGCTCAGTGGCGGCGTAAATTCTTGCTATAAGTTCGGGTAGAGAAGCCGGCACAGGAGGTACAAATATGATATCTTTGATAAATCCCCATAATAAAAAATTAAGTGATGTAAGGTCTCATTCGCTCAACGACGTGGTCAGATGTGCATGGACAACCTGATTATTTCCCATGTCTTACCGAACACCCTGTATCTACAAAACATTTATACCACTCGTTGGCCTACTATGAGGATCTTTAGCTACTTGGTACGGAAATTACGGTGAACTGTTGTCGCCGACTTAGGTTCTTCGAACCGAAACACACAGCTAGCACGCTCGGTTCCAGTGATGGCAGCCACCTTTAACACAACTGCCGCTAGCGCTCCTTACGGTGTAATTCTGCACTAGCGAACTACGCGAGACAAATCTTGATGTATTTCCCTACAAATTGACACTACAATCACCTCTGTAGGTCCTATGAATTAATTTATATGATTTTTCAAAGTTCTTAAGTCTTTTTTGAAACACCCTGTGTAGTGCAAAACTTCAATGCCAGAGGGATAATTGGCACTAAATGACTCGTGTCCTCCGTACAAATTTATCAGCCACAATATCCTTGCATGTAGCGGAACTCCCACATATGCATGTCTCGAATACGGTGTACCTCATAGATAAGTCTTGTACAATTAACTGTATTTAGGTTCTGAACTATCGTCAAAAATCTACCACAAACATTGTTTGGTGAACATACTGTACCTTGTATTTGCGTTTCAAGTTGCTTAGACTAGCACAGAAACAGCTGTTAGCCCGCCGTTGTGGCCGAGCGGTTCTAGGCGCTTCAGTCTGGAACCGCGCGACGGCTACGGTCGCATGTTCGAATCCTGCCTCGGGCATGGATGTATGTGATGTCCTTAGCTTAGTTAGGTTTACGTAGTTCTAAGTTCTAGGGGACTGATGACCTCAGATGTTGTCCCCCATAGTGCTCAGAGCCATTTGAACCAAACAGCTGTACCGAGTATTAAAAAGAAATTCGACTCTATTGTGCCCATTACCTCAGAACATCTTTTATGCTTTTCTTCCACTTATTTGAGTCAAAACATTATGATCACCTACTTAACAGCGTAATGGTCCACCTTTATAACGCAGAGCAACTGTGATTCTGCGTGGGAGGGATTCGGCAAGTCACTGGTAGGTTTCCGGAGGTGTGTGGCGCCAGACGCCTACGCACGGGTCACGTAATTGTCGTAAATTACGGGTCACTGGTTTGTGGCACACGATAGCGTCCCACACGTGTTGCATCAGCTTCAGATCGGGCGAGTTATTATGCTCCTCAGACCAGTGTAGCGCGGTTCTGGTGTTGTGACACGAAAAGCCATCAAGAAGCGTGAACGGATGCAGCTGGTCCGCAATGATGTTCAGGTAATCCACAGCTGTCACGAGGCCGATTATTACTACACACGTCCCGTGGAAGCTCTAGTGGATGTCCCTCACAGCATAAAACAGAATTATTAAAAAAAATTAATTTTTATTACAGACGAACTATGAAAGATAGAAACACGCTGCGCATCTCACTTGATAGAGGAAGGTACAAACTTTTACTTTCGCACAGGCACTATACCATATACTCGACATAAGCACCATGCGTTGCTCGAGAAACCTTGAAACGGTAGTCCACTTCATTTCACACACCAATCAACAGGTCCCTGTTTATTGAATCGACATCTTCAACATTTCGATTTCTCAACTCTTGAAGAGTAGCTGCCAAAGACTGTTGTGTACCCCACAGAGAAAAAAATTGAAAGGCTGAGAGGCCAAAAGCAGTGAACAAAATCATGTTGTCTACTTCCTCCAATCCAACGTTGTGGGATGGTGCTGTAAAGATAACGTTCGATCTTAAGGTGAAGGTGAAGTGGGGCACCATCATACATGAAAATGAAATCAATTTAATGTTGTGGAGGAAACATCCAATTTCGCAGCATGTCCAGGTACAACAGTCCTGTCACTTTTTCATCCGCAAAAAAAGAACAATCCATAGACTTTGTGAACATAAGCGCACAAAATACACTACTGGCCATTAAAATTGCTACACCACGAAGATGACGTGCTACAGACGCGAAATTTAACCGACAGGAAGAAGATGCTGTGATAGGCAAATGATCAGCTTTTCAGAGCATTCACACAAGGTTGGCGCCGGTGGCGACACCTACAACGTGCTGACATGAGGAAAGTTGCCAACCGATTTCCCATACACAAACAGCAGTTGACCGGCGTTGCCTGGTGAACCGCTGTTGTGATGCCTCGTGTAAGGAGGAGAAATGTGTACCAACACCTTTCCGACTTTGATAAAAGTCGGCTTGTAGCCTATCGCGATTGCGGTTTATCGTATCGCGACATTGCTGCTCGCGTTGGTCGAGATCCAATGACTGTTATGGAATCGGTGGGTTCAGGAGGGCAATACGGAACGCCGTGCTGGATCCCAACGGCCTCGTATCACTAGCAGCCGAGATGACATGCATCTTATCCGCACGGCTGTAACGGATCGTGCAGCCACGTCTCGATCCCTCAGTCAAAAGATGGGGACGTTTGCAAGACAACAACCATCTGCACGAACAGTTCGACGTCGTTTGTAGCAGCATGGACTATCAGCTCGGAGACCATGGCTGCCGTTACCCTTGACGCTGCATCACAGACAGGAGCGCCTGCGATGGTGTACTCAACGACGAACCTGGGTGCACGAATGGCAAAACGTCATTTTTTCGGATGAATCCAGGTTCTTTTTACAGCATGACGAGGGTCGCATCCGTGTTTGGCGACATCGCGGTGAACGCACATTGGAAGCGTGCATTCGTCATCGCCATACTGGCGTATCACCCGGCGTGATGGTATGGGGTACCATTGGTTACTCGTCTCGGTCACCTCTTGTTCGTATTGACGGCACTTTGAACAATTTACGTTACATTTCAGATGTGTTACGACCTGTGGCTCTACCCTTCATTCGATCCCTGCGAAACCCTACATTTCAGCAGGATAATGCACGACCGCATGTTGCAGGTCCTGTACCGGCCTTTCTGGATGAACTGTGGTATCGTGTTGAAGCTGCATGTTCAGGTGTACCTGTACACGCCATCCAAGCTCTGTTTGACTCAATGCCCAGGCGTATCAAGGCCGTTATTACGGCCAGAGGTGGTTGTTCTGGGTACTGATTTCTCAGGATCTATGCCCCAAATTGCGTGAAAATGTAATCACATGTCAGTTCTAGTATAATATATTTGTCCAATGAATACCCTTTTATCAGATGCATTTCTTCTTGGTGTAGCAATTTTAATGGCCAGTAGTGTATTTTCAGTTTCGGTGAGAATCTTTCATGTTCGACGACGATCCCAGAATTTTGTGACCCCCAACTTCTAACATTATGGCCTTTTTCTTTCCCCAATAGATGAAACGTCGATTCGTCTGAAAAGGTGAGTCTCTCGGAAGGTGTGTCCTCTGCCATATCCTGGAGAACTGAAATGCAAGTCTCATACCTTCTGTTATGGTCGCCAGGACGCAGTTGCTGCAATAACTGCAACGTGTAAGGCTTCATATGTAGGCGTCCTTTCAGAAGACGCCACACCGTCGTTTGAGGAAGTTGAAGTTCTTGGCCTGCCCGTCTTCCTATGAACCCATCTCGGATACGCTCGACATTTTCATCAGACGTGCGTGACTGACCAGTGCTCTTCCCTTTGCATAGGCGACCAGCTTCAAGGAATTTGTCATGTCAGTCGTAAACCTGATTGTGCAGAGGCGGCTTCTTGCTGAATAGAAGGCGGAATGCACTTTACGCTTGGCGAATGGCAAATTCCAAAACACAAAATGATTTCTCTTGCGGTGTAGTCGCCATGTTGCTTCTAACAAACAACAGCGTAGCTGTGTCAAAACTTTGAACCTTCCTCTATCCAGTGACATGCGCGATGTGTTTCTCTCTTTTATATTTTGTCTGTAATGAACAACTGAAGTGCTGTTCTTTCTTTTTGAATCAGCCGGTACCGCCACCAACGGCCGGCGTCCTTGGCGCAGTTCGGGTTTCGAGCAGCCGTCCATCTGGATGACGCACATCCGGACACGACCTGTTATAATATTCGAAAGTAAAATTCTATGTACCGACTTGACAGAAAATCTTAGGAAGTTCTGGTCTTCCGTCAAATCAGTAAATGGCTCGAAACAGCGTATCCAGACACTCTGGGATGATGAAACACGCGTATACCTGAAATAACACCTTTCTCCAAAGATGTTTCACAGAGGAAGACCGCACTGCAGTTCCTTCTCTAAATCCTCGCACAAACGAAATAAGTGTCCAAGGAATAGTAAGGCAACTGGAATCACTCAACAGAGGAAAGTCCACTGGACCTGACGGGATACCAATTCGATTCTACACAGAGTACGCGAAAGAACTTGCCCCCTTCTAACAGCCGTGTACCGCAAGTCTCTAGAGGAACGGAAGGTTCCAAATGATTGGAAAAGAGCACAGGTAGTCCCAGTCTTCAAGAAGGGTCGTCGAGCAGATGCGCAAAACTATAGACCTATATCTCTGACATCGATCTGTTGTAGAATTTTAGAACATGTTTTTGGCTCGCGCATCATGTCATTTCTGGAAACCCAGAATCTACTCTGTAGGACTCAACATGGATTCCGGAAACAGCGATCGTGTGAGACTCAACTCGCTTTATTTGTTCATGAGACCCAGAAAATATTAGATACAGGCTCCCAGGTAGATGTTATTTTCCTTGACTTCCGGAAGGCGTTCGATACAGTTCCGCACTGTCGCCTGATAAACAAAGTAAGAGCCTACGTAATATCAGACCAGCTGTGTGGCTGGATTGAAGTGTTTTTAGCAAACAGAACACAGCATGTTGTTCTCAATGGAGAGACGTCTACAGACGTTAAAGTAACCTCTGGCGTGCCACAGGGGAGTGTTATGGGACCATTGCTTTTCACAATATATATAAATGACCTAGTAGATAGTGTCGGAAGTTCCATGCGGCTTTTCGCGGATGATGCTGTAGTATACATGCAAGTTGCAGCATTAGAAAATTGCAGCGAAATGCAGGAAGATCTGCAGCGGAGAGGCACTTGGTGCAGGGAGTGGCAACTGACCCTTAACATAGACAAATTTAATGTATTGCGAATGCATAGAAAGAAGGATCCATTGTATGATTATATGATAGCGGAACAAACACTGGTAGCAGTTACTTCTGTAAAATATCTGGGAGTATGCGTGCGGAACGATTTGAAGTGGAATGATCATATAAAATTAATTGTTGGTAAGGCGGGTGCCAGGTTGAGATTCATTGGGAGAGTCCTTAGAAAATATAGTCCATCAACAAAGGAGGTGGCTTACAAAACACTCGTTCGACCTATACTTGAGTATTGCTCATCAGTGTTGGATCCGTACCAGGTCGGGTTGACAGAGGAGATACAGAAGATCCAAAGAAGAGCGGCGCGTTTCGTCACAGGGTTATTTGGTAAGCGTGATAGCGTTACGGAGATGTTTAGCAAACTCAAGTGGCAGACTCTGCAAGAGGGGTGCTCTGCATCGCGGTGTAGCTTGCTGTCCAGGTTTCGAGACGGTGCGTTTCTGGATGAGGTATCGAATATACTGCTTCCCCCTACTTACACCTCCCGAGGAGATCACGAATGTAAAATTAGAGATTCGAGCGCGGACGAAGGCTTTCCGGCAGTCGTTCTTCCCGCGAACCATACGCGACTGGAACAGGGAAGGAAGGTAGTGACAGTGGCACGTAAAGTGCCCTCCGCCACACACCGTTGGGTGGCTTGCGGAGTATAAATGTAGATGTAGATGTAGAACATGAAAAACAGTTCATTCGACCAGACGACACGTTTCCATTAGCCGACGGTCCAAATTCTATGATCCCGCGCCTACTGCAATCGTACGTAATTGGTAAGTCTTTGGATCAACATAGGAATTCCGCATTTGTGGCCCACATTGTCGCTACAATGACTACCCATTCGTTTCTGTTCCGCTTTTATATACACTACTGGCCATTAAAATTGCTACACCAAGAAGAAATGCATATGATTAACGGGTATTCGTTGGACAAATATATTATACTAGAACTGACATGTGATTACATTTTTACGCAGTTTGGGTGCATAGATCCTGAGAAATCGGCACTCAGAACAACCACCTCTGGCCGTAATAACGGCCTTGAAATGCCTGGGCATGAGTCAAACAGAGCTTGGATGGCGTATACAGGTACAGCTGCCCATGCAGCTTCGACACGATATCACAGTTCATCAAGAGTATTGTGACGAGCCAGTTGCTTTGGAACATTCTGGTGCTTTCTCGTGTAAACAGTTTTGTTATAATCAAAATTTTTGGTCAAGCTTGAGTTGTACATGTAAATGAGTAATATTTACATTTATGTGGATCAACTCGATGTCTTGTAAAGATCATTTCATTATATTGTAAGAAAAGAATAGGGAGAGCAGGAGTTTTATAAAATTGTACTAAATAAACCAGGATAGAAATGACAGAAGCCATAAAAAGTAGCGCTTTGGGACGTTTTATCATCATCGACTGACTAGGGCCTCCTGTCGGATAGCTGAGTGGTCAGCGCGACAGACTGTCAATTCTAATGGCCCGGGTTAGATTCCCGGTTGGGTCGGAGATTTTCTCCGCCCAGGGACTGGGTGTTGTGTTGTCCTAATCATCATCATTTCATCCCCATCGACGCGCAAGTCACCGAAGTGACGACAAACCGAAAGACTTGCACTAGGCGAGCGGTCTACCCAACGGGAGGCCCTCGTCACACGACATTATTATTATTATCATCATCATCATAACCATGTTAACAGCTTAATTCAGTTTAATTCCGTTATCCATAGACATTCTTGAATTGATTCTTGTATCGGTGCAACTATTATCGTTGACACGTTTGTAGAGTATTCGCTACTATTATCGTAGACAAGATCGTCGAGTTGACACTAAAAATCACTTTCGTACATTTCTTCGGAGCTTATCATCGTTTCTTATCGACATAAGTGAAGTTATCCAATTGTTATGATTTCGTATAAGTGTCTTCGTTCGCTTAACTTCTTTCAGTCAATTTTAATTGCTGTAACTATTATCGTTGACAAGTTTGTCGAATAGTAATAATGCCTTGCCCGCGAGTACGTCCGCATTGATCTCGAAGCCTCATGAATTTTGAAAAATCTTGAATCTTATTATCGGTGAGAAAAGCGGATATAAAAAAAACTGAAGGTGAAGCTGTCGAAAGGGCGCTACGCTAAAGAATTTATATGTTTGTAAGCACAGATCTTTAATTTTCGTAATTTTTTCAAATACAACATGAGGCTGTACCCCTATCCAGGTCTGTTGGTATTTCATACTTCAAATATCGGTATCTGTGCTTTACAAACACATTAGTTTTTTACCATTGCGCCCTTAAGACAGGTTCACCTTCAGTTTTTTAAATACGTTTTTCTCACCGATAATAAACTTCAGGAGTTTTCAAAATTCATGCGCGTTCGAGATCTGAGCGGGAGAAGTCGCGAGCAAGAACTAGAACCTTATGAATGTAAGGAACGTCGTTCCGAGATTAAAATTCGGAAACCTATATGCTGACACGAGAATTTTTTATAAAATAAAACTGCGGTAGGACTTCCTGCATATTTACAGTTTTTTAATGTGGTGTCTAAGACTAAAATAATATCCGATTATATAGTTCCATTTAAGTAATTGAATTCCTACGCTGTAATTGAATGACGTGCAATTGCAGCACTTTCATGAAACACGTTTATCAGTGGTCCACATCATTTTAAGATTAAGTGTGGCTATGCTTTCAGTGTGTAGTTAACAAGAAACGGTGAGTAGGGAGTTCGGGAACATATCAACTAACAAAAGGCGTTAAAAAACTTACGTAATTTGTGTTTAATCAAATTTACTGCTCTTCATGAAAGGTGAACGAGAAAAACTCATGGCTTGTATACTTCATGCTGCAACATTAGGTATCAGTCTTTCTGTTGTTTATAAAAACTGAATGAGCTGTTCTGAAACATTTCAGAAGTGCGTGACAGTCGAGATTCTGGTTACGACCAAATGCTTTAACACACACTGTACACTTCACTTCTTAGCCTGATTCGTGTTCTATACGACAGCTTGGTGTTCAGAAGATAAACCGCGATATTGAATTCACGATTCAAACGTGAAATGTGTAACAGGAAATAGTTATTCACTCGATTTCCATGAAATAGAAGTCGTTAATCTCAACTGAAAAGTAACATATAACACATCTTTTACTAGTTAATCATTTCAGAAGACGGCGTTCTTTGTTCATTAAACATGAATGGTTAAAATCTGTGGGGAAGGGGTGGGGGGGGGGGGGGGGGGGCTCACGGTACATGCAAGTCTACAGTGGTTCTTAAATCTGCTGTCAGGGTCGGGATTGGAGCGCAACCTGTCACTGCAGTGAAGTGCAGACAGGATCACGTGATGTGGGTTTCCGGCTACTGTAGGTGGAGTCAAGAACGATGACGGTTGAGTTTAGGCTTGTTCTGTGCGCCTACGTCACGTGTTCTCCGACGGGCAATGAGCGTTCAGTAGCATTCTGCTGTGAATGCTGTAGTTGACGCGAGCGTGAACGTGGTAGTAGCGGGTTTATTAGTGGATTTAGGTTCCATTTGTTGCGAGTTTCCATGAAATAGAAGTCGTTAATCTCAGCTGAATAGTAACACATAAAATTGAAAAACAAGAGCACTGAAGATGCAAGAAAGATATACCGAAGGTTAAATAATGAACTGCGAAGAGAAACAGAGCAGGCTAGGAAAAAATGGTTTAAAGAGGAATGTGATGAAATTGAAGAACTGGACAGGAAGGGAAGATACGACTTACTATACAACAGAGTAAAAACTATGACATGGGAACAAAACAGAGCAGGAAGTGTTACTATGATCGTGACGATGTCCTCCAGAGATGGGAAGAATATCTAAAAGAGCTATATGACACAAATAGCAAACCAGAAACTCTGGAACTTGAATCACACAACAGTGTAAGTGATGACGAGAAAGGACCAACCATCATAATGGAAGAAGTAAAGTCTGCCATGGCTGCAATGAAAAATGGCAAAGCGGTAGGTACAGATACGATACCGGGAGAAATATTAAAATGCTTGAACCAAGATGGAATAAGAGAAATATTGAGATTATGTAATAAAATATATGACAGTGGTGAATGGCCTGAGGACTTTCTGACAATAGTAATGATTCCGTTACTGAAAAACCAAGGAACCAAGAAATGCAGCGAACACAGGACAATCAGCCTCATTTCACTTGCAGCCAAAGTGATGTTAAGAATAATTAATAAAAGACTTGAAAAGGAATGGAGGAGAATCTTGGCGAGGAGCAGTTTGGCTTTAGACGGAATACGGGCACCAGAGATGCAATAGGGCTCCTACGAATCTTGGGAGAAAGGTTTATTGAAAAAGGAATATACCTATTTATGTGCTTCATCGATCTAGAAAAGGCATTTGACAATGTGGTTTGGGACAAGCTGGCGACTATAATGAGGGAAAAGAGAGTGGACTGGAAAACCAGAAGACTTGTAAACTCATTATATGAAATGGCTCTGAGCACTATGGGACTCAACATCTGAGGTCGTAAGTCCCCTAGAACTTAGAACTACTTAAACCTAACTAACCTAAGGATATCACACACACCCATGCCCGAGGCAGGATTCGAACCTGCGACCGTAGCAGCCCCGCGGTTCCGGACTGCAGCGCCAGAACCGCACGGCCACCGCGGCCGGCTTAAACTTATTATATCCTAATCAAAAAGTTTCAATTCAAGTGAGAGGAGAAAGTACAAACTGGATCGGACTAGGAAAAGGAGTAAGACAAGGATGCTGTCTATCACCTACTCTTTTAAACCTCTACTTGGAAAATATGAATGACCAATGCTCATTAGATGACAAAGGCGTAGAAATTGGAGGAATAAGAGTAGGGTGTTTCAGGTTTGCTGATGACATGGTCCTTCTAGCCACAGGGGAAAAAGAATTGCAGGATTTGGTGGACACCATTGAAACTAACGGAAAAAAATATGGAATGAAAATTAACACAAAAAAACAAAAGTATTGGCACTTGGAGGAAATAAGGAAATAAAAATTATTATGAATGGAGAAATACTAGAACAGGTGTAAAATTTTAAGTATCTTGGAAGCAGGATAGACGCCGACTGGAAGTGCACCACAGAAATTGAAACAAGGATAGCAATGGCAAAAGAGGCATTTTATAAGAAAAGGAGAATTTTCTGCAGCGGTCTGGACAGAGAAATCAGGAAGAGACTCATAAAATGCCTTGTATGGAGTGTTCTTCTATATTGGCGCTGAAACATGGACTATAAGGAAGAAAGACAGAGAAAGGCTGGAGGCTTTTGAGATCTGGACATGGCGGAGGATGGAAGGAATAAGTTGGATGGACAGAGTAAAAAATGAAGAGGTACCGAGAAGAGTGGGAGAGAAAAGACAGTTATTAGATGTAATAAAGAGAAGAAAAAGAAATTGGATTGGGCATATATTAAGAAAGAATGTCGGACTGATAAAAACAGTTTTAGAATGTTATGTAGAAGGGAAAAGGAAGCGAGGAAGGAAGCGATTCCAGATGTTGGATGACACGATGGACGGTACAACATACAGCAGCCTTACGAAGGAAGCAATGGATTGCAGAAAATTGAGAGGCAAAGGACCTGCTAATATAGCAGATAACTGATGATGATGATGATTGTTGCGAGTTCTCATCCCTGAGTGTGGCTGTAAGTGATAAATTCTGCATAAGAATTTTTTTTTCCCCAAGCGAAAAGCACACGCATGTGCGTACTACTACTGTCGCTAGGAATCGTCAGCAATTTAATCCACGTCTGTGTCTCAACATGCGCGAACCGCCACCGTTCGTGGATCGGACTGCGGCGAGACACTCTCTACTTCTGACGAATGCCTAGCTCGCCACACGCCGTGGTTTCCATGTTGAGCCGGAGCACACGAAGAGGACCACTAAGCGTCTGTCGTGTGTAGTAACGCTGCTCGCCAGCTGACGTTTCACCGGGTAACAGGTGCGCCTTTTTATCTACTCGGAACATATGAAAAGTGTGGGTCACTAACTATAACCTCCCACAGAGCGTACCATTCTTCTCTGCGGAAATGGAAAGAAAGAAGACGGACACGGCGGTTCAACGTCCCTTGGGACATAAGGGGAATACAATGTAATGACAAAGAAAGGACATCCTGGACACAGGCACAGATACGTGGTTCGTTCCTGGGAGTGGCGTTTAGGAGAACACTGTTTGGTCTTGATTTGTGGTCATATTCATAATGTTTTACATCATCGACGGCTTTATCATGTGACATCTGCAACCCGTCCAATTTTTTATTATTAAAAAACTAAAAAAAAAAAAAAAAAATCAGCAGTTCACTGCTGTAGTCCTCGTAGATACGTGGTTTGCGCGTCGGACTGCCTCGCGGAAGACCCAGTTCAGTTAGAAAGCATCGCTTGTGCAAAACTCGAGTTGCAATTTCTTGCACGATATTCTGCGAACCGTGAATGAAGCGCATTGACACAGTACTCCACTGCAAACTGTTAACGAAGCTCCGAGCGTACGGAACAGCTTCCCAAATGCGTGAGTGGCTCGCAGACTTCTTCACTAACAGAACCCAGGAAACTGTGTTCATCTCAGACGGGGGAATAGTTGGAAGTGCCCCAGGAAAGAATGATGGTAGGACTACTCTTGTCCTCTCCATACGGCGGCCCGCTGAAAAGTAAAGCCCCCGAATTTTGTTTGTGAAAACTTTTAAAGCTTTTTAAACAAAACAAACTTTATTAACATTTTACATTTTTACTCCTTATGTGTTTTATGTCTGACTGGAGTGGCAAACATAAGTTGGAATTAGTAGCAGGACGTGACCGGGGTGTGACGGAAGATCTGATGGCCGAGAAAAGATTAGTCTCAAAGTAAGGCGCCAGCGATCAGGAAGATTACTTATCTTTATTCTCCACACTGAAGCAGGCACCGTCTATTGCTCTCATAACAAGTAGCTACGTAATTAAGTTCACAACACAATTCACAAATCCACAGTGCAATCCAAATCGTAACTAATTTCTAAGCCCAAGGTTGTCATGTAAGATCTATACAATGACACTTCGATATCAACACAGCTAGCGAGCAAGAGCGAGTGGCCGTGGACCACTGCGTTCACACTGCCGGCCGGCCGGGCCGGGCCGGGCTGACGCGTACTGGCTCGGCATTCACACTGCGCGCCGCGCCGAGCCGGGTCGGCGAAATGAGGGAAAATCCACTTCTCCGATTTTCATGTTCTAAAAATTCTTAGCGGTATATAAGACTGCACCACATCGTTTTATGAACTCATTTTTTCCTTAAAAGCGCTACTTACGTCGTGAAAAAAGAAAAAGTCTACTTTTCGTTTCGCGTAATTTCTTAGTTTCGTAACGCTTCCCAACCGATTTTGAAGAAAGTATGCGGCTAAAAAAATCTTATTTTTGTACACGTGCTAGTGTAACATCTTAGCTTTGTATTGAATCATTTATCTTTTCATATTTCTTAACAATCATTGTGAAATGATGCTATTTGTCAACGTTGTGCACTTGATTTACAAATCTTGTAGTGAAAAAGTTATGTAGCGGGTAGCTTACTGTTAGATCCGTTTTAGACCATACATTGTTGCGAATGAAATGTAGCTAAAAGTACCAAAAAGTTTTTGAAATGATAATGACACTGATATCTGTCTCTGGTCACAAGTAATGCGAGATATTCAGTGGCGTCAGTGCCGCGTCCGCAAGCCACGGAGTTCGAGCGGTTACAGCTTGGTTTAATGTAGTCATATTATGCAGGACAGAAAAAAATTAATTACTAGTGATCAGTGGTGTAAAACTAATCACAAAAACAAACTGGAGATTTGTGATACGTTTACTGCAGAAACTGAAGCGCAATTCTGTAGTCTCGTTGTCTACTTTAACAGAAAAAATAATGGAGAGTTAATGAAACTACTGTACATCGACACAGATGTGCGTTTCATTGTTCTTCATTGTTTTTTTTTTTTCTTCCTTGGCGGGCTGCGCTGCACTGTCAAGGTAATCCCCACTCTTTGGCTAAATGGACGTCAGCTGCCGGAGGCCAAATAAATAAATTTTAAAAAATCCCCACCCTTCGACAGCTGACAAGCAAGTCAGTAGAAAACGCAGCTGCAGCCAACAGCTGCTCGCCTTTAGCTAGTCTGTGCTGTCGTGTAGAACAATGTCTTCATTCTTTTATTCGTATTGTTTTGAATCTGCTGTAACTCGTCGAGTTTTGAAGTACAGAAGAACTAGGAGGTTATGGATTCATATCATAAATAGCGACAGACATTTAGGAGAGTTTTTTTCTTTATATGAAGAACTTAAAAACTATCCTGAAAAATTTTATTCTAATTACAGAATGAATCATAATACATTTCAGTATGTGCTGCAGAACATTCAAGACAAAATTTCTAAACAGAACACAAATTTTCGCAGAAGTATAACAGCAGAAGAAAAATTGTGTATAACGATAAGGTAAGATTCGTTAGTACAAAATTTTTGGTTTGCAGTAGAACTTTGTACAGCATTCGCTACCTCCAGTTAGTTGTAGTCATGCTTTCGTATTTTAAATTTCACAAACGCTAACCTCTGAGGGGAAGAGAGTTTATGGGACTCCTGAGAATCATTAGGAACTAATTAGCTTCGTCATTTTGGGTAATGTCTTGCTGTGCCTTCAACGAAGAATCGCAGAAATACTCCTTCAGAATTTTCCAACTTGTTTCTTCTTTTTTCTTCATGATGCAGCGCTTGGCAGTGGTGATGGTTCATCATGTGGAGCCACTGATGACCTCACAGAATTCTTTTCATTACCTTGTAAGATAGACAGATTGATAGGCGAAGAGTTTTGAGATAATGCCCTTTGACTCAGTGGTTCTATTTCCACTGATAAGGAACTGCCACAGCATGACTTTACAATGCATTATCATCTGGTAGGGACACATTTCCGTCCCTCAGTGACACTCATATCTGTCTCCGTTTACAAGTAACTGCGAACTATTCAGTGGCGGCAATGCCGCGATCGCTGGCAAGCTATTGTTGTAAATGCATGTAAATACGGTAGATTAAATAAATGAAATAAAAGTAATTTCGCATGTATCATCATAATAAACGTAATTTTTCCTCACTGATTGTGAAATGTGAGGTAACATCTTAAAATAAAAGACGTGTGCAGTCACACTTGTGAAGAAAGCAGAAGGGAGACGTGTGATGCGTGTACTGCAGAAGCTGTAGTGCTGCTCCACAGGCTCGCGCCTGCGGTCGGCTCGCGCCGGCAATATTAAACACTCGGAATGTCGTCGGCTCGGCTCCGGGAGGCTCACGCCGTGTCGGCGCGGCCCGGCCGCCAGTGTGAACACCGCAATTCAAAACCATGTGTTTGATATCGAAGCGGGCGGCGGCCCGGCAAGGCTCGGCTCGGCCCGGCCGGCAGTGTGAACACAGCCTAATAAGGCCGACCACCGCGCATGTGCGGCCGGGCTGAGCGACGGCAGGGCGCGCGTGATTCGGTTAGGTCCGCAGACATGTCAGTGTCTTCATATTTATTTCTCAACATAGCCACCCTGGCGATTAACACATTTCTCCCAACGAAAGACAGCTTCGCTGATACCGTCACTGTAGAATGTCTGACACAGTTGTCGGAGCCACAACCTCACCTCTGCTTGCACCGCTTCGTCACTATCAAAGTGAAGTCCTCGGTGGCGTTCTTTTGCAAACAGATGAAAATCGGATGGAGCCAAGTCGGGATTATATGGAGGACGATCGATGACAGTGAACCCAAGTTGTTGGATAGCTGCAAATGTCGCAGCGCTCTTGCGTGGTCAGGCATCGTCATTCTGAAGGAGAGGGTGGTCCATTTGTGAACGAACTCTTCTGCAGTTAGAAACTCGATCATAGCACGTTCGTTTTTTCGCATCCACGCAGTTACCGTACACACCGCCATATTACACAATACAATTCCGAGCACTCTAGCGGCAGAGGGCTGCAACTTACTCAGCTAAGCGGTAAAATTGGCCGGATAATATACAGGGTGGTCATTGATAGTGACCGGGCCAAATATCTGACGAAATAAGCATCAAACGAAAAAACTACAAAGAACGAAACTCGTCTAGATTGAAGGGGGAAACCAGATGGCGCTATGGTTGGCCCGCTGGATGGTGCTGCCATATGTCAAACGGATATCAACTGCGTTTTTTTTAAATAGGAAACCCCATTTTTATTACATATTCGTGTAGTACGTAAAGAAATATGAATGTTTTAGTTTGTAGATGGCGCTGTAATAGTCACAAAAATATGGCTCACAATTTTAAACGAACAGTTGGTAACAGGTAGGTTTTTTAAATTAAAATACAGAACGTAGGTACGCTTGAACAATTTATTTCGTTTGTTCTAATGTGATACATGTATCTTTGTGAACTTTCATTTCTGAGAAAGCATGCTGTTACAGCGTGATTACCTGTAAATACCACATTAATGCAATAAATGCTCAAAATGATGTGCGTCAACCTCAATGCATTTGGCAATACGTGTAACGTCATTCTTCTCAACAGCGAGTAGTTCGCCTTCCGTAATGTTCGCACATGCCTTGACAATGCGCTGACGCATGTTGTCATGCGTTGTCGGTGCATCACGATAGCAAATATCCTTCAACTATCCCCACAGTAAGAAATCCGGGGACGTCAGATCCGGTGAACGTGCGAGCCGGTGCTTCGACGACCAGTCCACCTGTCATGAAATATGCTATTCAATACCGCTTCAACTGCACGCGAGCTATGTGGTGGACAGCCATCATGTTGGAAGTACATCGCCATTCTGTCATGCAGTGAAACATCTTGTAGTAACATCGGTAGAACATTACGTAGGAAGTCAGCATACATTGTTCCATTTAGATTGCCATCGATAAAATGGGGGCCAATTATCTTTCCTCCCATAATGCCTCACCATACATTAACCCGCCAAGGTCGCCGATGTTCCACTTATCGCAGCCATCGTGGATTTTCCGTTGCCCAATAGTGCATATTATGCCTGTTTATGTTACCGCTGTTGGTGAATGACGTTTCGTCGCTAAATAGAACGCGTGCAAAGAATCTGTCATCGTCCCGTAATTTCTCTTGTGACCAGTGGCAGAACTGTACACGACGTTAAAAGTCGTCGCTATGCAATTCTTGGTGCATAGAAATATGGTACGGGTGCAATCGATGTTGATGTACCATTCTCAAAACCGACGTTTTTGAGATTCTCGATTCTCGCGCAATTTGTCTGCTACAGATGTGCGGATTAGCGGCGACAGCAGCTAAAACACCTCCTTGGGCATCATCATTTGTTGCTGGTCGTGGTTGACGTTTTACATGTGGCTGAACACTTCGTGTTTCCTTAAATAACGTAACTATCCGGCGAACGGTCCGGACACTTGGATGATGTCGTCCAGGATACCGTCAATTGGTAAACGGTCCATTTTAACACGGGTAATGTACCACGAAGCAAATACCGTCCGCACGGGCGGAATGTTACGTGATACCACGTACTTATACGTTTGTGACCATTACAGCGTCATCTATCACAAAGCGAAAAAAGTGGTCCAACTATAACATTCCTATTTCTTTACGTACTACACGAAAATGTAATAAAAAAATGAGGGTTCCTATTTAAAAAAAAACGGAGTTGATATCCGTTTGACCTATGGCAGCGCCATCTAGCGGGCCAACCATAGCGCCATCTGGTTTCCCTCTTCAAGCTAAACGAGTTTCGTTCTTTGTAGTTTTTTTCGTTTGATGCTTATTTCGTGAGATATTTAGCCCGGTCACTATCAATGGACCACCCTGTATATGCCATGTAATACCTCAAGCGATATTGACAAATGAATAAGAAAAATTCGAGACATCACTTTTCAGCGGGCCTCGTACACAAATGATCTGACAGATAGGATGAGCAGCAATCTGCGGCTGTTTGCTGTCGATGCTGCAGTAAACTGGAAAGTGTTGGCGTTGATCGACTGTAGGAGGATACAGGATGACTAGACAGAACTTCCATTTGGTGTGATGAATGGCAGCTTGCTCCACATGTAGAAGAATATAAGTTAATACAGATGAATAGGAAAAATAATCTTGCGATGTTCATGTACCGCTTGACACAGTAACGTTGACGTTAGGGCGCAACGTTGCAAAATGATATGAACTGGAACGAGCACGTTACGTCGGTAGTAGCCAAGGTGAATGGTCGATTTCGGCTTATTCGGAGAATTATTGGAAAATGTTGCTCATTTACAAAGGAGGCCATCTATAGATAATAGTTTCAATTGGTTCAAATGGCTCTGAGCACTATGGGACTTAACTGCTGAGGTCATCAGTCCCCTAGACCTTAGAACTACTTAAACCTAGCTAACCTAAGGACATCACACACATCCATGCCCGAGGCAGGATTCGAACCTGCGGCCGTAGCGGTCGCGCGGTTCCAGACTGAAGCGCCTAGAACCGCTCGGCCACCCACGGCCGGCCATAATACACTCCTGGAAATTGAAATAAGAACACCGTGAATTCATTGTCCCAGGAAGGGGAAACTTTATTGACACATTCCTGGGGTCAGATACATCACATGATCACACTGACAGAACCACAGACACATAGACACAGGCAACAGAGCATGCACAATGTCGGCACTAGTACAGTGTATATCCACCTGGCTGCTATTCTCCCATGGAGACGATCGTAGAGATGCTGGATGTAGTCCTGTGGAACGGCTTGCCATGCCATTTCCACCTGGCGCCTCAGTTGGACCAGCGTTCGTGCTCGACGTGCAGACCGCGTGAGACGACGCTTCATCCAGTCCCAAACATGCTCAATGGGGGACAGATCCGGAGATCTTGCTGGCCAGGGTAGTTGACTTACACCTTCTAGAGCACGTTGGGTGGCACGGGATACATGCGGACGTGCATTGTCCTGTTGGAACAGCAAGTTCCCTTGCCGGTCTAGGAATGGTAGAACGATGGGTTCGATGGCGGTTTGGATGTACCGTGCACTATTCAGTGTCCCCTCGACGATCACCAGTGGTGTACGGCCAGTGTAGGAGATCGCTCCCCACACCATGATGCCTGGTGTTGGCCCTGTGTGCCTCGGTCGTATGCAGTCCTGATTGTGGCACTCACCTGCACGGCGCCAAACACGCATACGACCATCACTGGCACCAAGGCAGAAGCGACTCTCATCGCTGAAGACGACACGTCTCCATTCGTCCCTCCATTCACGCCTGTCGCGACACCACTGGAGGCGGGCTGCACGATGTTGGGGCGTGAGCGGAAGACGGCCTAACGGTGTGCGGGACCGTAGCCCATACCCCAGGAGCAACAGTGTCCCTAATTTGCTGGGAAGTGGCGGTGCGGTCCCCTACGGCACTGCGTAGGATCCTACGGTCTTGGCGTGCATCCGTGCGTCGCTGCGGTCCGGTCACAGGTCGACGGGCATGTGCACCTTCCGCCGACCACTGGCGACAACATCGATGTACTGTGGAGACCTCATGCCCCACGTGTTGAGCAATTCGGCGGTACGTCCACCCGGCCTCCCGCATGCCCACTATACGCCCTCGCTCAAAGTCCGTCAACTGCACATACGGTTCACGTCCACGCTGTCGCGGCATGCTACCAGCGTTAAAGACTGCGATGGAGCTCCGTATGCCACGGCAAACTGGCTGACATTGACGGCGGCGGTGCACAAATGCTGCGCAGCTAGCGCATTCGACGGCCAACACCGCGGTTCCTGGTGTGTCCGCTGTGCCGTGCGTGTGATCGTTGCTTGTGCAGCCCTCTCGCAGTGTCCGGAACAAGTATGGTGGGTCTGACACACCGGTGTCAATGTGTTCTTTTTTCCATTTCCAGGAGTGTAGTTTCGACAGTCTGTGATCGCACATTGTTAAGTGAGCATTGGGCAACTGTGTTTTGTCTGCTCACTACGATTTCTGGTTTACCTGTGTTTAATATGAAAACGAAATAAATGTTGTGTGGAACAACGGTATTATTAGCTCAGCCACATACAGGGTGACAATTATTGAACTACATGGAAAAAAAAATGTAAATTAGCGACAAACTACGGCGTGCGCACACTTTATTCAACATGTAAGCGTCACTACAGATATTGGGATCGCCAGTCATCACTGGCGATGATGTGGCACAGACGAATGGCGAAATTCTGCATGACCCGCTGAAGTGTCGGAACATCGATGCTGTCAGTGACCTCTTTAATGGCTGTTTACAGTTCACCAATGGTTTTGAGGTTATTGCTGTTCACCTTGTCCTTAGTATAGCCCCACAAAAGCGAGTCGCATGTGTTCAGGTGTGGAGAATATGGCGGCCAATTGAGGACCACGCCAGTAGCCTCTGGGTACCCCGGACCAGTATGCGGTCCCCAAAGTGCTCCTCCACGTCATCAAACACTCTCCTGCTTCAATGGGGTTGAGCTCCGTCTTGCACGAACACATCTTGTAGAAATCAGGGTTGCTTTGGTATTGGGGATGAAATCATCTTCCAAAATCTTCACGTACCGTTCGGTATTCACCGTGCCATCGAGGAATATCGCACCGATTATTCCGTGACTGGGCATTCCACAGCACACAATCACCCGTTGAGGATGCAGAGTGTTCTCGATCAGGAAATGCGGATTCTCAGTCCCCCAAATGCGCCAAGTTTGCTTACTGATGAATCCATCCGAATGAAAGTGGGCTTCATTGCAAAACCAAACCATACTAATTCCCATCATGCCCCGCGGCCAACCGTTAGGAAGTTATGACAATCTTATTTCATATAGTTCAATAATTGCTACCCTGTAAGTCGAAATCTACCTTTTTTGTTGTTTTAACTTTCCTAGATTAATGTAAAAACAAACCAGCCTACAATTGTCCGCGCTGTTGCAGACGCTGAGCGGCGATGGTGCGCCGGCTGGGCCCAGCGCACTACGTGGCGCCGTCGCCCGTGCACGGCCAGTCCGTCGCACATGCGCACTCGCACGGCCGAGCAGCCTCCACGGACGGCGAGGACAGCGCGCTGGGCGCCGCCCGGCCGCCCTCCGCCTTTTCCATCTCGGGCGGGCATCGGCCGCCTTCGGCCATCTCCGGCGCTGGTCGGCCGCCGGCGGGGCGCTCCGGCACTACTCGGCCTTCTCCTCGGGCGCCCAGCTTGCTCTCCGACCCGGAGGGGTCCGATGTCTACGTCACCAGCGCCGCCTACAGGGCGCCCTCGGAAATTAGGTAAGCAGGTGTCGCACCGGTGCCAGATAAATTACTCGTCACGGTAAATGGACGTAACGAAGAGACGTCGGCATTCAAAATCCGTCTCTCCATCCACCTCCTCCTCGTACCTGTTTCACTCCTACAGCACAAGCATTTTCTGCAAAGCACTCTGATGGCGGGCGGTACACCAGAAGTTGATTCTACTTCTGTCAATAACTCTGCGTCCAAGATAGTACGCAGCGTCTTCGTTACCAAAACCTCAATCAAGTTACAAATTTTGTTTGTTACTGCACACGCCGAGGTGCCAATAGTGATGGGATACCTCCCAACATCGTGTCGGATGTCCTTATGCCTGGTGCAGTGTAGCAGCTCGACTTCGCATGGACTCAGTAAGTCGCTGGAAGTCCCCTGCACAAATTTTGAGGGATGCTGCCTCAATAGCAGTCCATAATTGCAAACGTGCACGAACTGACCTCAAAATTATGTTTTATAAATGTTCAATGCAATTAGTGTTAGGCAGACTGAATCACCAAATCATTCGCTCAGATTGCCCAGAATGTTCTTCAGGCCAATTCCGAACAATTGTGGCCCTGTGACAAGGCGCTTTGTCATTTGTAAAAGGCTGCAAATGATCTTCAAGTAGCTGAAAATAACCATTTCCAATCAATGATCGAGTCAGTTGGACCAGAGGACTCAGTCCATTCCATGTAAACACAGCCCAGACCATAATGGAGCCACTATCAGCTTGCACAGTGCCTTGTTGACAACATGGGTCCGTGGCTTCATTGGGCCTATGCCACACTCAAACCCTCTTGTCAGCCCTTACCAACTGAGATTGAGACTCATCTAACAAGGCCACAGTCCGGTAGTTTGAGATCTAACCGATACGGTTAGAAGTGCTGCGGGCGATGGAAGTCTGTTTGCAGAAGCACTCGTGTCTGGTCATCTGCTGCAATAGCCCATTAATGCCAAATTTCGCTAGTGTCCTAATGGATATGTTCAGTACATCCCACACTGATTTCTGCTGTTATTTCATGCAGTGTTACGTGGCTGTCAATGCAACAGTTGTACGCAAACACCACTGCTCTCGGTTGCTAAGTGAAGGCCGTCGGCCACTGCATTGTCTTTGGTGATTGGTAATGCCTGAAATTTGGTATTCTCGACACACACTTGTCACTGTGGATCTCAGAATATTGAATTCCCTAATGTTTTCCAAAATGGAACATCCCATGGGTGTTAAGTCCAACTACCATTCTGTGTTCACAGTCTGTTAATTCCCAGTGTCCGGGAAACCTTTTCAGGTGAATCACGTGAGTCCAAATGACACCTCCACCAATGCACTGCCCTTTTACACCTTGTGTACACAGTACTAACACCATCTGTATATGTGCATATTGCTATCCCATTACTTTTGTCACCTCACTGTATGATCAGACTTTTTCGTCATTGGTGTGAGATCAGTTTACAGGCATTGTGTGTGCACTTCTGCTTTCCAGACTGCAAGAAGTGGTACAACAGAAGCAACTTCCCTGCCCCTCTCTTTATAGACAACCAGGGTGTGACTGAACAACACTCAAAGAAAGACACCACATACATCTTGGAAAAATTTTCTTACGATGCTTGAGATACAATCGTTAAGGGAGGAAACAACAGTGTGGATATATACATCATGCAGGTGGTGCACATAAATGTGGGCAAATATCAGCCTGCACAGAGGGATACAAGCAGTAATTCTTTGCACAATCCATGTGAACAAAACATGAAGGAAATTTAATATATGGTTCAGTAAAATGTACCCTTTGCAATGCACTTAGTAGTGATTTGCAGACACAGATATGAACATGGATAAGCAGTGCATGGGAAGCAGGCGACATACATGTGTTTCTTGTTTTGTACCAAGCATCCACAAGAGCAGAAGTGACACATGGGGCTACAGAATGCTTAAATGTTGTGAGTACTCAAAATTAGAACTGAAACTATCTTCTGCAATTCCATGTAATTATACTGATACAAATTACAAATCAGCAAAATGAAACAGTGTGTTCAACAACTGCCAGTACGATTTTGGACCATACAGTGCTGCTTATCAACTACCGTTAGTAATGAGTTGACATTAAGAAATAGTACACCAAAGTGTTGGACCCTGTCAATGCAGAATTAGAGTGTCCAGATTCCACGCTACAGTTCACACAAAGTATTGTATCCTTCGGGCTGGTTTTTTGTCATAGCTCACTGGATCCATACAGTAATGCTACAATCCTTCCTATGAGAGAGAGGCTCAAAATCTTTTCTGGCTGAAAAAGAAATCACAAGACAGGGCATAAAGAAAAGTTATTACATAGTCACATTACAAAGTAATACATTTAGGCCAGAGACTTTCTAATACTGTGAGTAAAATGTTTGTCCTGCAGTACAAAATAAGTTGCTGCTTCAGCTTCATTTTCATTCTCCGATATTAATCTTCGTTCACCAACTATTTGTTAAACTTGGGAAACAAAAATTGCCTATTAGAAGTAATTGTAACATCTGGATGATACAGAAGCTCTTTGAAGTGAAAAATATAAAAAGCACACACAGTGCTCGAAATGGTTGCCAATGTATTTTTTAGTTGAATCTAAGTAAATATGTTTAAAAAAATTTAAGGATAAGACATCTGGCCCTGCTTATTCCATGTCCCTTTCTCCTTTTTTTTAGCTGCGCATTTTGATTATAATTTGGTACTTCTGTTTTTATTCCACTTCTTGACATTAAAAGATTAGAAAATAACTTCTTGAGAAACACTTCCAAACTTTTGTTAAAATTTACATTTGTTACATTATATGTGTATTACTTTATTGTTCTCCAAGATAACAATTATTTCCCCATCATCCACCATTGGGTAACAATTATTTCTCCATTATCCACCATTGGTTTAGCCATACCACTAACTACAGTTCTACATGTAGAAACACATAGAAACACCCAGGCCAAGATAGTCAACCAAGTTTTTTATGAATATTGTGGATACTAACTTATTACAGTGTGGAGCATTTCAGTGAAAAGCTCAGCTACCAAAGGTCACTGTGACAGTATACTTTACGAGAAAATAAGTGAGAAACATATAGGTGAGGTTATTTTTTCTTTGTGTATTTGTTTAAAATGAAAGTTTCCCATATTATTATTATAAGAGTAAACACTGGCCATAACAAGACAAAAATGTCAAACACAGTTGTGATGCAGTTGTCAGGTATACTGATACATTTAGTGCCGATTTGTATCAGCCATTCTATACAGATTTTTTTGAGATTGTGCTGGCAGATGAGACAGGATTTGCACAGAGTGGAATAATAAATTACCGTAATAACCACATTCGGGCAAATGCAAATCGTTGAGCAATCAGTGATGCTAGGGGTCAGGTTCATTTTAATGTCAATTTGGGAGCAGAATTGTCTGTACAGACTCATAGGGCCATACAGTGCCCCAGACAAATTTGGAGACTGTTACTCTTAAAGAAAGACAACAGATCTGGTTTATGCGTCACTGGGCAACACATCATTTTCTGTGTTTTGTACTAAAGTACCTAGCACAAAGATCTAATGCGTTATGGATTGGTCGAGGAAGTACTGTAGTGTGGCCTTCCTGTTCATCTGATCTTACTCCTATTGATTTCTGGCTGACATTAAAGGCACTAGTATAATCCACACCCACCTGTCTACAATATGCACACATTGCAGGACTGTGCATATCAAGCATGTGACTAAATATGAGGATGGTCAGGTGTGTACCCATTAGTTTGTAATTCTTAGAGACAAAGAACTGCAGAAGGTGTGAAATGGGTGGTAATCACAATGAGTGCCTCTTGTAGTGTTGTCAAACAGATAGCTATCATAGTACAGAATGGCCCATATCTTAAAGTATTTGCTTCTGGACACAAGTGTGTAGGACCTTTTCCTTTTTTGATCGGTAATATCTCCTAATATCATATTGTTACTTGGTTAATTATTGACCCTTGCATGAACTGAGATATTGAAGAAAGTGGTTTTTTTTTTTTTTTTTTTTTTTTTTTTTTTATTGAAAAATATACAGTACTTTGAGTCTCTTTATGGAATAACTTTTTCTGTTATCAGCCATAATTTTCTTTTTAATTATGTTTTGTACAACACATTTAAGGAAATAATCCCCATTCTAAAGTGTGCTTTTTGTGTGGTTTTATGACATTTATTCACGATGTTACCAATGTGCGAAGTTCTGCATTCATCTGCTGTCGTATTTAGGTGTTCCTATTGTCCATATTTACATTTACAAGAAAACCTAAAGAAAACAGAACCATGCAGCACCTCACACATTGGAAACATCACGAATAAGTGGCATAGAGATACACAAAAATGGATGTCAAAATCGTAATCATTTCCATAAACATGTCACACAAAATATAAATAAAAAGAAAATTGTGACTGATAGCAGAAAAACTCATTTCTTAAGAAAAAGCGACTGTTTTTGGTCACAGGGGTTCACCAACCAATTCTAATGAATAAAATTAAAAAAGCTATACTTTTTAACAACATTTAAATACTCTCTGAAAGAAAAGTACAGTGATTAATGCTTGTTTCACTAACATCAAATATTTCACAAAAGTATCAGATAGCAAGATATGCATAACCTTCTACTATCATTGGAACATACCCATGCAGGCTCCCATGCAAATCTTTGTCACTACATGCAGCAAGAAGGTGATGCGAGGCTACTAAGATAAACTGTATTTCCTTTGGACCCTACTTTATACAACTGAGATACACAGTCAACTCTAGATTTTTTTTTAACTAGAATGATATGTAACATTTAATGTATTAAAAGAGGATTAGGAAACTATTTCAAATACATAAATGTATTCTCATTTAATTATGCTGGGTTTAATGACGAAGCCTATGATGTTTACAGTGCAGTAGCAAATTCCGGCAATTTAGTCTTTCAATTTTAGCACATTTCACTTTGGCAAGAGGTTTCGATGCAAATACTAATAAGTGTTATATCATGGTTCTTATGATTCCAATGGCTTTCAAAGAGTGTTGAAAACAGTGCACCATTCCATAAAAAAGAACAACATACATGTTTAGTGTCTCAGGTGATACAAAAGTTGGTAGCATTAACCATGTATTAAAATCCTGTTCTCCTCTTTGTAACATCATTTGCCAGAATTTGATATTGTGAAGAAAGTGAAAGGGATATTAAATCGTGTGTGTGTGTGTGTGTGTGTGTGTGTGTGTGTGTGTGTGTGAGAGAGAGAGAGAGAGAGAGAGAGAGAGAGAGAGAGAGAGAGAGAGAGAGGGGGGGGGGGAGGGAGGGAGGGAGTATTATTTGCCATAATTATCAGTGTTAGAAAATTAGCAGTAGTGATGATTTGTTGTTAATAAACATTAGAGAAATAGTCTGTAGTAGGAGCTTCCACAGGTTATGTATTGCTTCACTCGTTCCCCATCCCATAAAGCTCTTCTCTGTGGTATGTTAAAGAATCAAGTTCTCAAATTAAATCTACACCTCATCAGTGCGATGTCCTTCTGTATATGTTCTTCATTGCAGCCGTGGATCACGCTACAGCCGGACCCCATCCCGCCTCTCCCGGCCAGCCTCAGAGCTGTCACGATCAACGGTGAAGACGTCACGCACTCAGCAGTCACGGGCGTCCCGCGTGTCGCGGCGCGGTGGGCTCGTCGTGGAGACGATGGCAGCACCCAACCCATTCTGCCCCAACACACGTGGCATGTGCTGCCTCATGCTGCTAATCAACCTTGGATTGATACTCGTCACCCTTGGCTTCACAGTAGTTATACAGTTCTTTGAACCACTGTTTGTGTGGTGAGTATTTAGAGAAGTTATGAAGTCAAGTTACACCTGTTTTCATACTTTCACTACCCAGTATCAAGGTCTGTCACAGTAGTTCTGAAAGAGTGTCACAGTTAAAAGATGAAAACTTTTGCAGCCAGAAAAGTCATGCCTAATTTGGTCCTCATGCAGGTTGGCCTACATATAAAGTGCACCAATCACAAATGACATTGTCTTGTATCATTCCATTGTTGTTTTAAAATTAGAAGCCCTTACCTATCCTTTCATTATTGCTTCAGTTAATGAAGTGATAACTTGTGCTGTCATATGTGCAAGTGAGCAGCAGTGCTACAAAATAAACAGTAAACGAGGTGAGAAAAAATTTACAGTCTGTGCAAGAATAGGACCCAGATTCTGAGCTAGCAGCACAATCCCACAATGAGACAGTTATCTATGAGATCATTAGTAATCAAATAAGTTGTTTGTAGGGATCTGATGCAACTGCACTACTTAATGTTTTGAGTGTGTCAGTACTGTGGGACTTTATGCGGCAACAGAGCAATATAATTTAAGTTTATTTTATTATTGTTTAATTAAACGGTCATTTACCTCATATAGTGTTAAGTTTACTATCATTGTTTAGCTAAACTAAGATACAACAGTAAGTTTACTCATACATGTTTACCTTGGCTACATAAAGACATCTATTCATTATATGTGTACAAAGTACACCCACTCGTGTTATGAAAAACGGGGCACCTGCTCAACAGTTAATGAGCACAATGGACAAAAAATTAATCACCATGAGGAGACATCACACTAATACTGTGTAACACCATCTGTAGGTTTGATAATGCCTGCAAGTCAGTGAGGGAGAGAGTCTACATGCTTCCTCAGGTTTGTCATTTTCAAATAGAGCCACTTATTTATGATTACATCCTGTAGATCTATCAGATTGCATGGATGTTGACTGCTAGGTTTTGTGAGATTCTGATTAGTCTATTTCCTAGGACAGTCAAAATGTCTCTCGTATTCATCAAACCAGGAATGTATGCATGCGGTCCTGCGAACACAGCCGTTGTCGCTTTAGAAGGCAGGAGTGTCCACAGCATATGCATCACAAAGATGTAGAAGAAAGGGAACATTTTATCACTTGACTGTTGAAATAAGCATCCTGGTTCATGTCCATAGTGAATGGGTTCAACGTATGGTGCCAAAAACATCACAGAGCTAATACTAGCCTCAATAACATCCTCCACAAACTGTAGTTTAAATGCCTCAGTGGGCAGCCAGTGCACTTGGCGAGTTGCGCCAGAGCCAAAACTGACTTGTCAGACCACACTATGCCTCCTGCCAGCTTCTGTCCAGTTTATATTCATTGGCCTATTGAAAATGTGCAGCTTTATGTGGTGCTATGAGTATTGGGCTTTTGAGAGATGCCTGGGGTGAAATACCAATTGCAAGCAGTATTTTTTGAAGTGCTTGCTCCAAAATTGGCACAGATGGAGCTGAATTCGTTGGCAACAGTAATTCTTGTCAGGTTTAAAATCAGTTGTCTTGACAAGGCGTGAAACTCATCTCTGGTCCTGCCGGTTAGGCTCTTTTTACCACCACTGATCTTAAACTGCGTTATACAGCTATGAGGAGTAAACCATTCCTTGTAGATACATTGGACAGTTCACTTTGATACACCAACAAATTAAGCAACTTCATTCTCGGTGTGGTCTTGGGAACATTGAAATGCAATAATTTATTTTTGGAATTGTGTCATTTCACCATATTGCCCAGTCTTACTGCACCAATTCCATACTACTGACTAGTACATACACTGCCTGCCAAAACATGTGAAGGACGCATAAGGAAAGGAGGAAGTGAATGAAAATTCATGAGTGGAGACGATATGTGATGTTATTTCAGCAATTACAAAATTGAGTCAAACGAATGAAGAAATTGGCAGTATGAGTCCACATACCAGTATGATGTTGCTCACCTATGTGTACACACTGATTCGGTTAGGGACGGTTTCATAATGCCATTGTATCCTCTCCTGAGGCAAGCTGGTCCACACCTGTCGAAAAAGGTCCTTGATGTCCTGGAACTGATGTCTGATTGGTTCCATACATTCTATCGGGGACAGACCAGGAGATCTTGCTGGTCACAGAATACCTCGACATTGTGCAGATAGTTAATGATGATGTGTCGTGTTTGGATGAGCATTGTCCTGTTGAATCATGGCATCACAATACTGTTGCACAAGAGGTAACTCATGAGGACACAGGACTTCTGTAACTTCCCTCAGTCTCTTCCAGCTGTAGCCTGAAGTCATACTGGTGGCTCCACACACAATAATTCTATGAGTAACACTGCTGTTCCTCTCTAAAACTTTGAAGGATTGGGACCTCTCTCCAGGTCACCATCATACTCACCAACAGTGGTCATGTGGAGTAATGCAGAACTGCGATTCATAGCTGAACACAATTAATCCTAATCATCAGCAGTACATGCATCCTGATCACGGACCAAGAGAGGTGGCACGATGATTAGCACAGTGGACTCGTATTCAGGAGGACGATGGTTCAAACCTGTGTCCGGTCATCTTGATTCAGATTTTCCCTGATTTCCCTAAATCATTTCAGACAAATGCCAGGATGGTTCCTTTGAAAGGGGATGGCCGACTTCCTCCCCCATCCTACCCTAATGCTATGGGACTGATGACCTTGATGTTTGGTCCCCTCCCCCAAATCAACCAGCCAACCTGATCATGACACCACTCCAAATGCAGCCATTCGTGTTGTGGTGTTAGTGGTAGGCTAGACATAGGATGGTATTTATTACTCTGGCTGCTGCCAGTCTTCAACCAATATTTCTATATGACAAAGGATGTTGCAGGGAGTCCATTACTTGTTCTCAGATGGAAAGTGCATACATGACTGGGTTACACTGTGCTTGGTGCACAATATGGCAATAAATCCATTACAGTGGTCAGACTGTATCAACCAGAACCTTGATGATGAGTATGCCTGCCATCACATGTCCATGCAGTCTGTCATTGGGCCGCTGTCACATCCAAATGCCCCACTGGATACTGCATGATTCAACTGGGAGTCCAAATAAAGATCCACAATAAGGGTCCCCTCAAACCTTGTCAGATGCTGATAATGTCATCTCACACGAATACGGGCATCTCTGTTTCCTTCACAGTAATCACTCAACACCTTACAACGTTCATGCCTGTTGTGTACCCTGCCAGGTAACAACACTAAACACAAACAACACTAATGCACTCTGGTGTCCATTCTACCTGTCAGAGGATTGCAACTTCTAATCATTTATGTACCAGCCGAGGGTTTGTACTAGTTGAAATTTTGTTGACATCTGTGTTCTGGATGCTTCACTTTTTTTGTCAGGCAGTGAACATAACAATTGATTGCCATGATGTAAGTCAGCAATTGAATGTTGCATGACAACTCAAAATATGAAATGTATTCACAGTTGGGAATACAAACAACAACATGCATGTTCAAAGGAACACTGCATCATGCTTCTTAACAACACGGGCACTGCAATATTGTACTGACCACTTAATACCAGTTCTACACCAACCTCAACACTCCACTGACCAGTGTGTTCTTTGATTGAAGTGAGCTCATTACGGACAGTTGTGGAGAGATTGAACGAATTTCTCTATGTCACAACATTCTCCCCCACTTAAAGATGTCCAACACAGTGGATGCAAAATGCTGGGTTCCTACAATGAGTTCATTCCACCACAGTGCAACAGCCCAAATATTTTAGTAAGTGTGATATCACAGTTAATAACATTTGTTTCACAAACACAGAGTTAGGGATGAACGTGCTATTCTGAAGAAAGATTATTTATTTTTCAACCTAGTTCTCTATCCAGAAAACAGCCTTTTCCTGAAGTGCCAGCCACCTATTTTCTAAGCTCTCCAAAAAATAAGAGTGCTCAAGTTCTCTAAATTCCACCTATGCCATAAACTTAGCCTTAATCAAACAGATTTGTTTGACCTGTGAGCCATTTCTTGCAGTGATTGTGCTGGCCGAATATGGAGGATGAAACAACTACGAGGGTTGGAACTTAAATAGTGGCAACTATTTATTCACAACCAATACAAAAGAGTTACATGTTTGCACCTGTTACTGTTCTTCAAAGTAGCCACCAGCATTGTGTAGAACCCGTTGCCAGCAATGCGGAAGGTGTAGTATACCGTTAGCACAGCCTGTTCTGTTGATGGTGCGAATGGAGTGGTCTACTGCCTGTTGAATCTCTGGAACATTTCTCAAGCGAATGCCACGAAGTGGTTCCTTCATCTTCGGAATCAAATCAAAGTCACAAGGACTTAAGTCCAGGGAGCACAGTGGATGGTGCAGTACTTCCCAGCCCCATTGACTGAACAGAGCAGTCACAGCTTGCTCTGTATGTGCCCGCGGATTGTCGTGCAAAATGATGGGTTGCGCAGAAAGTGTCGCTGCTTCTTTCGCAAAGCTGGTCGCAGATGATGCTCCAAAAATGAACAGTAATACTGTGCTTTGATAGTCTGCAGTGGAGGAACATAATGCATTAGGATAATCGCAGTCTTACACGAGAATCACCATAACTTTAGACCACTCCGTTCGCACCATCAACATAACAGGCTCTGCTAACGGTATACTATGCCTTCCACATTGCTGGCAATGGGTTCTACACAACGCTGCTGACTACTTTGAAGGACAATAACAGGTGCAAACATTTAACTTTTTTGTATCGGTTGTGAATAAATAGTTGCCACTATTTAAGTTCCAACCCTCATATTTATGAACTTCTGCTGAAACAACTCCTAAGAAACATGCTGGTATGTTCTCATATCGAAACAGCACCTTCTTTTCCAGCAGCTTCCTGTAATTCCTTGTTGAATTAGTCTAACATCTCACTGTAGTGTTGTCCAGTAGTAATTCTCATTTCAAGTCTTTTGCATCCCAGAAACTCATCACAATAATTTTCCCAGTCCACGGGGTCCTCTTTGGCTTCTTTGGAGCAGATTCATAAGATGCAATCACACATTTTGACTATTGATGATTTTGACAATATAATGCTAGAATTATGTCTCATTGACACAAAAAGTTCTTCAAACCTCATTTAAATTGCTCCTAACACAGCTTCGAAGTTGGAAGCCACACCTGCTCATAGTACAATGTTAGCTATGATGGCATTTATGAGGCTGTTTCTTATCTCAAACTTAAGCGAAAAATTTATTGCCATTCCCGTTGACACATGTTTGTACTCTACTACTCCTTGCACTTTTGTTCATCAATCATCAAGAAACAAGCAGTGGCTACTTCAATGTTGCATTCAATAACCACATCTGCTGGTCTTGAGGGGTGATCCAGATTGAAAAATTTACGTCCAACAACATTTAAATTCCTAGAACCAAAGTCTAACTTGTCATTAATGCAGAGCTTTTGGGTGTGACGTAATACTGAGTAATGAAGATGCCACAAGACTCGAAGCACCATATTGTTACTGCCCAAAACATTTTGTACTTTGCATTTCTTCTTCCCCACATACGGTTTGTGCCTTACTTAAGTCGATCATTTTCGTATACGTATAATTCATTACCTGCAGTGGATTCTGAGTGATGGGAATGTTCTGTTACTCGCATGTCTTCTTCCCAACGCGTAGTACATGCCAATCTGGTCATTATTACATTCCTCCTATTTATTAATCCTCAGTGGGCCAAGTTAGTACTGGCTTGAGTGCCGAATACATTAAGTCATTCGCCATATGCAGCTTGGGCTGAATCTGCATTGTTCATAAACTTCCACTTCATTTCTCCCAGATATATTTCACATGTTATGCTGTTTCACTCAGTATGGTTTCTGCCATATGGCAAATTGCAGGCTTAACCATTTTCCATGGCATTAAATGGGCATTTCCCCAAGCTACGGCAACTGGCTTGAATGCACCAACTAGCAGTTGCCAACTTTACATCACTGCTAATTGCCACTGCAGAGCGGGCACAACTATTGTGTGTGTCTGTAGTGTACGATGTGTGGCCAGGGGAGAAGGGGGTGCTACTTGTGTTCTTTACTGCATGTAGGGTGTTTTTGTGTGAAAAATGATTTTGAAATAGACAAAGGGAAATCAATTACTTTGGTACACAAAGGCCTATTCTATGAGACAAATGGGACAAGACTACAGACACAAAGATTGCAATGCCACAATGAATGCCTCGAGGGAAGGTAAGTATGCATTGAACTTTATGAACAATTTAAGGCCTTAGACACAGGGAATTATGCATACAGCGAGTTGTGCAATAAAAGATTTCAGATAGGGTACTTTCATCAGAGTCCAAATGAAAGTACTGATTTTAACATTAAGCTCTTGCCAGGTCATAATGACGACATTTTTTATGCGAGTTGCAAGAAAAGCAATCTTTCTGGAAAGAATGAGTACCACAGCATGACTCACATAAAGTACACTAACTAAAAACTCGAGAACCTGAGGCAGCCTTATCATTGATCCGTAACGAAACATCATGTCCCCTTACTCTGAACACATACAGATATGAGTGTCTTTCCAAGATGAAAAACTTTTTCAAACCTTCAGATACATTTTGTATATCATAACATACTGTCAAAATGCAACGAACAGTCAGTTACGCGGCATCATTCTATGTTTGTGACTCAAATGCTCATGCTTGACTAATGGTGATATAAACAATGATAAGATAAGGCATTCATTGTGAAGCTGTTATCCTATCATCTGTGAAAATTCAATTTTTTAGCAAATACTTCTTTTAAAATAGTGTGAGAAATATTCTGGTGCAAAACATTATGTGAAATGAAAAACCAAAATTTTACTTCTTCATATGAAAATTAATAGATGTCTTAAAAAGCTATCTCCAGTATCAGATTGGTATACTTTCATTTACATACAAATATTTTTATAGCAAAGACACGGGATGCTTCTAGCTTTTGGATCTGTCACTTAGACAGAATGTTTGAAGTGTCAGCATTAAATGTGGCACAAAGAAGTTTACTGAATGGTGGAAACCGTATTGTGTGAAACAGGCCCTTCTGCTGTGGATACAAACACTGTATGTGGAAGTGAGTGACATGTGTGAAGTGTATGTCACCAACATAATTAGTTCGATGAGCTCACATTTCTTGCAAAGTGTCAGTTCTATTGTACAGTTAAATTATGATCTGAACTGAATGGAGAGTTCTATTGTATGAGTCATTATACTATCAATATTAGTTTATGTCAACAATAATGTACTAACTTTTCTCATTGGATACCTAATGCAACCTTTATGCAGTGGAAAAGAAGCAAATGGTATGACTTTTTCACAGAAGAGTCAAGAAATAAAACAAAATGTGATTTGTGTCAACAACCATACTCAGACAGAAGAGAGTCCAGAGCAAGTTTCAAACAGATATTTATACAGAATAACATTTAGTAATTAAACTAAATAATATTTTGTAACATCTACCAGTCTCAGCAACACCGAATACATATAGTACGAAATTTAGTCGTTCCTTTACAGCCTTAACTGATGGTGAAGGTTCAGCGTAAACAGCCTACAGTTTCACTTTTACCTCATCATTCAATTTCCCACCCAATCATGTCACTGAATGATACTGTAATGGCTGCTAAATCCATCTTGACTTACAAATCTGTGTCACTTTTGTTTTAGCTTAGTTTGTTGCACAGCAACATACGATGGTAACACCGGTTTGTGTTAGATGTGACATATGTTGAAAAACATGGGTACTTGTGGAACCCCCCCTTGTATTGATTATAATTTTAAGAAACTGAATAAATGTCTCTACTTTGTACACTGTTGATACATGTAACTTGTGAGTACAACATATTTACTGTTAAATTCTGTTTTTACAGGATCTTGGGGATTGTATTTTTGGTGTTTGGGTTTGCCACCCTGTTTGGAAGCCTGGTCTACTGCGTATATCTGTGCAGGGATGCTAAACATCCAAAAGATGTAAACCTCGAAGATCTCTACTGGACGCATCACTGGCAAAAATCGGTAGGCACGACAGATGTCCGCAAGAGCGACCCAGACCGTTACAGCGACCGTTATTCCGTTGGCAAGTACAGTGACAGGTACTGAAGACGACAGAAGTGATTACTCCATCGAGCAGTCTGGTGGAAACTGCGTGGTAGTTGTGGTGTGCAAGGTGTTGAGAAGAGGACACTGTTGTATAACTTTTGGTGCTAATGTAGTGTAGCAACTACAATTAAAGTGTAAACTAACTACTGTATTTTAATCCAGCTGACTGTTACATAATAATTTTGTTTCACTAATGCCACACTGGTGTCAATGATGTAATTCTCCCCTCTCCTCCTAAAAAAGCCTGAAAGTTTACCTGTATTGTCTTTATTACTTATATCACTTGTATTTGACTATAACAATGCTGGACTGTCACATTTGCAGTGATGCTTCGATTGATATAGTTGGCTGCTTTGATGTTATACTTGTGTTATACAGACAAACAATGAAACTGGCCACAATTATTAGTGAATGATGATACAATCATAGCTACAAGTGTATGTGGGAGGCCAAAGAGGCTTGTTTATTAACACAGGAGCAGTACAGCCTAAAAGCAATAAGTGTAAAAAAGTAACCTTGGACCATATAGTGGATGTTAGCGGATGTGTTGAGAAATAGGGTACATACAGAAATAAGAACTTCACACACACACACACACACACACACACACACACACACACACACACTAATGGAGAGAAAACTATACCTAGCTTTTGGAAATGTTAACTCCTTGGGAGGGGGAGGGGGTGGGGGAGAGCGATAGGTTACTTATGAGAAAGTTCCCACCTGTTGTGAGGATGAGAGGAAACAAAGTGAAGGAAAAGGAATCAGAGAGAGAGAGAGAGAGAGAGAGAGAGAGAGAGAGAGAGAGAGAGAGAGTGTAGGAGGTCAAAGACAGAACTTTGGTAAGTGCCTATATCTAATGTACTATGTACTTCAGACAGAAAGTTGAATATGTACCGCGTATCTTTCTTGTGGAGATTACTTAAAACATCCATACTGCAGTGATGTAAGCCTGTTATTTGCTACCCAAAAAGTTTCCAGTAAATTCCTATTCCATTTTCACTTTAATGTGACAGATAAAATATCTCAGTCAAGATATTTTTATGCAGATTCTTTGACTTTGTATATGTTTGTTCTCTGATAATAACTTCATACTTGTGCAAATATTGTTACAATAGACTTTTGGTTTACTAAATCGTGACAGATAAATAAAGCAATCCTTTAAAAAATCATCCCTTTACTGGTAGGACTGAATGTAGATAAGCAGAATGGGCCAGCGCTTAAAATATCCATTTGATAAAAGTTTACAAAAAAATTTAAATATTTTTAGTCACTCTTAATATTGCTGAATAAAGAGTTTTCTTATGTTGATAATATTAAAATTCACCATGTGGAAATACAAAATGAGTTATAAATAAAATGAATCCTGCTATTTCCAGATACAGGTGTCTTTACCACTTATGCTATAGAGTAATTGCATAGTACACATGGTGTCACAAAAAAGATAGAATGACACCTGTGAAAGAATCAAACTTGATAAAATTAATTTAAATGCAGCACAAACAACATGAGTGAGTTCTGCACGTAATTTAATTTGTGCACATTTTGTTTTCTGTCAAAATTCCAAACACTATAAGAACATTTATAACTTCTTTCATATATATTAAAGATGGTATTCCTATTAGTTTGAAATCCTCTTACGAAAACATGCACTAATTGTGTCTCATCAGTCAGTAAATGTGCCAACAAGTTAACATCACACTGTCAATAGTTCTGCAACTTCACAGGTTTCCCTCTTTTTATCTTATATGATTTTAGTAATAATGCATGCATGTGTGAAAATTACTAGAAAGTACATATTAAGATGGCAATTTCAGTTGTTTGAGTTAATATAATATCACCAGAATACAAACCTTGCAGTTAATGGTAAAACCAGTGAGAGTAAGATATGCAGACTGGTCACCCTTTTTATTTTACTGTCAGATCAGTAATTATGTGTGAAATGTTATCTACATCTGATCAGCAGCCACAGCACATTTTCCCAGGGTTTTCCACAGTACAAACATTTTTTAATATTTAGCATGTCTTTCTTAATTAACATTCATACAACAACAACAACAAAAAACACACCTGGCAGATGTTTAAATCCATGTTACACAGATATTTTGCAATATTTATACAACAAGTTTGACCTTGACTGTCAAGTCAATACAGCAAGACATAGTGCAAAGCATGCTGCAGTATCTGTAAAAATAATGTATTATTGCAATCAGTTCTGATCTGCATCAGTCTTTGTGATATTTATTCAATCGGTAAGTAACATGTTTCAAGTTTAAAAATACAAAAGTTATATTTACAGTGAAACATGGAAAATTGCTTGCTTAAAAGATAATATGATACCGTATTTACTCGAATCTAAGCAGCACTTTTTTTCCGGTTTTTGTAATTAAAAAAAACCGCCTGCGGCTTAGAATCGAGTGCAAAGTAAGCGGAAGTTCTGAAAAATGATGGTAGGTGCCGCCACAACTAACTTCTGCAGTCGAATATATGTAGCGTTACACAGGCATGCTTTGCGGGCACAAAGATAAATACTGGTGCCAAAACCTCTCCGTCAGTAAAAAAAAAAAAAAAAAAACGGGGTGGAAGACGAGATTTTTTCTCTGCCCCAAGTTTCGACCGCTGCATTTTCATACATTATCCAATGAAGGAAATACAAATTTCGTATTGTTCATCTTCGAATGTAGCAGCATTTCAGTGTACTATGAAAATCCGACTGGTGAGACTGGGATGTTTGTCAATATGGGAAACTTTACGTTCTGAATTTTTTCCTACCTGTGAGAAGAGATGGTTGCTAATAGGAACTTTTATGAATTGTGAATCACATGCAGTATTCTCTTCACCATAAGAATAATACGAATATAAACATTTTGTCGTGTATTTTTTCGTGTTTGCAGCTATCTCATTTAAATCCTGTCTGCCTAATAAACTAACAAACTAGAGTGAGACAACAGCAAACGCGGAAGGATACGCATATCAGGTCATGTTTATATTAGTATTATTCTTATGCCTAATAATGATACAGTCAGAAATGAAGCACGGCAATTGACTAGATTTCGGTGCAGAATGTAATGTACTAAAAGAGGCGTCTGCAAAGATTTTCAAACGGAGAAAAATTTTCGCTAAACTCTCGTTCAGAACATCTTCTATCATACGCAGCCTATTATTTGGTTCTTGTTGGTCATTATCAAAGAAAGCAGCAGTGTAAGTAACAACAAATAGCAGTCTCTTGCCATTGTTTCGCTAATGAGACGATTCCCCCCCCCCTCTCTCGCTCTCTCTCTCTCTCTCTCTCTCTCTCTCTCTTTTTTTTATTGTAAGCAGCGGTACCGTGCACAAAAGCAAGCCATGTGGCGAGCGGCGACAGGCCGGTAACACTCATTATCAGAAAGCGACAAACAATGCATGGCACAATACGGTAATGCATTTTCAGCTTAGAGTGACGTAAACACCTATAACAGAGAGAACGGCACTTATCAGATCAAAGAAAAATACGCAATCAATTCCAACCAGATGAAGCACGTGAAAAAGGAAGGGTACCCATAGAAAGGGTATGAGGATATTGAAAGGGTAATGCAGTATGTAAAGGGGGACGAAAATATAATAGTCATGGGCGACTGGAATGCAGTTGTAGGGGAAGGAGTAGAAGAAAAGGTTACAGGAGAATATGGGCTTGGGACAAGGAATGAAAGAGGAGAAAGACTAATTGAGTTCTGTAACAAGTTTCAGCTAGTAATAGCGAATACCCTGTTCAAGAATCACAAGAGGAGGAGGTATACTTGGAAAAGGCCGGGGAATATGGGAAGATTTCAATTAGATTACATCATGGTCAGACAGAGATTCCGAAATCAGATAATGGATTGTAAGGCGGACCCAGGAGCAGATATAGACTCAGATCACAATATAGTAGTGATGAAGAGTAGGCTGAAGTTCAAGACATTAGTCAGGAAGAATCAATACGCAAAGAAGTGGGATACGGAAGTACTAAGAAATGACGAGATACGTTTGAAGTTCTCTAACGCTATAGATGCAGCAATAAGGAATAGTGCAGTAGGCAGTACAGTTGAAGAGGAATGGACATCTCTAAAAAGGGCCATCACAGAAGTTGGGAAGGAAAACATAGGTACAAAGAAGGTAGCTGCGACGAAACCATGGGTAACAGAAGAAATACTTCAGTTGATTGATGAAAGGAGGAAGTACAAACATGTTCCGGGAAAATCAGGAATACAGAAATACAAGTCGCTGAGGAATGAAATAAATAGGAAGTGCAGGGAAGCTAAGGCGAAATGGCTGCAGGAAAAATGTGAAGACATCGAAAAAGATATGATTGTCGGAAGGACAGACTCAACATACAGGAAAGGCAAAACAACCTTTGGTGACATTAAAAGCAACGGAGGTAACATTAAGAATGCAACGGGAATTCCACTGTTAAATGCAGAGGAGAGAGCAGATAGGTGGAAAGAATACATTGAAAGCCTCTATGAGGGTGAAGATTTGTCTGATGTGATAGAAGAAGAAACAGGAGTCGATTTAGAAGAGATAGGGGATCCAGTATTAGAATCGGAATTTAAAAGAGCTTTGGAGGACTTACGGTCAAATAAGGCAGAAGGGATAGATAACATTCCATCAGAATTTCTAAAATCATTGGGGGAAGTGGCAACAAAACGACTATTCACATTGGTGTGTAGAATATATGAGTCTGGCGATATACCATCTGATTTTCGGAAAAGCATCATCCACACAATTCTGAAGACGGCAAGAGCTGACAAGTGCGAGAATTATCGCACAATCAGCTTAACAGCTCATGCATTGAAGCTGCTTACAAGAATAATATACAGAAGAATGGAAAAGAAAATTGAGAATGCGCTAGGTGACGATCAGTTTGGCTTTAGGAAAAGTAAAGGGACGAGAGAGGCAATTCTGACGTTACGGCTAATAATGGAAGCAAGGCTAAAGAAAAATCAAGACACCTTCATAGGATTTGTCGACCTGGAAAAATCGTTCGACAATATAAAATGGTGCAAGCTGTTCGAGATTCTGAAAAAAGTGGGGGTAAGCTATAGGGAGAGATGGGTCATATACAATATGTACAACAACCAAGAGGGAATAATAAGAGTGGACGATCAAGAACGAAGTGCTCGTATTAAGAAGGGCGTAAGACAAGGCTGCAGCCTTTCACCCCTACTCTTCAATCTGTACATCGAGGAAGCAATGATGGAAATAAAAGAAAGGTTCAGGAGTGGAATTAAAATACAAGGTGAAAGGATATCAATGATACGATTCGCTGATGACATTGCTATCCTGAGTGAAAGTGAAGAAGAATTAAATGATCTGGTGAATGGAATGAACAGTCTAATGAGTACACAGTATGGTTTGAGAGTAAATCTGAGAAAGATGAAGGTAATGAGAAGTAGTAGAAATGAGAACAGCGAGAAACGTAACATCAGGATTGATGGTCACGAAGTCAATGAAGTTAAGGAATTCTGCTACCTAGGCAGTAAAATAACCAATGACGGACGGAGCAAGGAGGACATCAAAAGCAGACTCGCTATGGCAAAAAAGGCATTTCTGGCCAAGAGAAGTTTACTAATATCAAATACTGGCCTTAATTTGAGGAAGAAATTTCTGAGGATGTACGTCTGGAATACAGCATTGTATGGTAGTGAAACACGGACTGTGGGAAAACCGGAACAGAAGAGAATCGAAGCATTTGAGATGTGGTGCTATAGACGAATGTTGAAAATTAGGTGAACTGATAAGGTAAGGAATGAGGAGGTTCTACGCAAAAATTGGAGAGGAAAGGAATATGTGGAAAACACTGATAAGGAGAAGGGACAGGATGATAGGACATCTGCTAAGACATGAGGGAATGACTTCCATGGTATTAGAGGGAACTGTAGAGGGCAAAAACTGTAGAGGAAGACAGAGATTGGAATACGTCAAGCAAATAATTGAGGACGTAGGTTGCAAGTGCTACTCTGAGATGAAGAGGTTAGCACAGGAAAGGAATTCGTGGCGGGCCGCATCAAACCAGTCAGTAGACTGATGGGGGGGAAAAAAAACCACATATAAATACGGACGGAGCGTCTGATGCATAGCAATGGCTACCTGGTAAAGGTTAACTGCTAAGCTTACGGCTCGAACCAAACTACTGTAGCTATATCGTCATTCATTCGACCTAAATTATGTCTCATATTATAATGGACCAACTTTGTTTTGATTTGGAGGTGCGGCCTAAAACTTTTCTCTCACCTTGAATTTCGAGTCTCAAATTTCAGGCGTGGCTTAGATTCAGGAATTTTTTTTTTCTCCTTTATTTAGAGTCTCATTTTTCAGGTGCGGCTTAGATTTGAATGCGGCTTAGATTCGAGTAAATACAGTAACTCGTATCATGTAACCTTATGGTTACTAACACATTGCAGTTAAGGTTTTTGATGTTTCATTATGTTTGTGCAAGAGAACGATCATTATCCAAAAATAAATCTCTGTATTGTTGGCTCTTCATGGATACTCTCTCAGTGGTACACTATTTACTACTGTATGTGCAGAGAACTAAACTACCACAGAGTAATATACAGGTGTCTACCAATTACATTTCAATATTGTGGAAACTCTGCCAGTTGTCAGACTGAGTTCTCTGGCGTACAAGAATTATTCTCTTAAAAACATACTGTAAAGGTTGAGAAAACTTTGAGCAGCTACAACATTTCTCACATCAGAGAAAGATCTTTTAAGTAAAAAATAATAAAATAATTTATTTTCTTACAAATATATACAATACAAAATACTGATGTTTGTAATCTTTGTACAAAAACATACACTAAGATATTTTGAGATTCTTTCATACTGTGTGAGACTCTTCTGGAGATTCTTACATATCACAGCTAGTAATAAACTTCATACATGTGCCAAAGTATGGCTATGAGAAGAGTACTTGTTGTACTTCAGTTTTATTAACAAATGTTGAAGTTTTCGTTGTACATTCCCAAACAGTTCTGGAATGTCTGTTTTACCTCTGTTCTTGCTGTACACATTTATGTAAATTCCCAGTACAACAAGCATGCCAGACCATACATATCTGTAAGAAGAAAAACAAAATGCTACAGTTAACAGATAATATTAACAATGGAATTGTATAACATATTCTAAGTGTGACATATGCTGATGATGATGCATAAAGTGGGTAAAAACAGTCAAGGCACTAAGAAAAGAAAAATGCTTGGGGAAGGTTTTTCAATAAGATGGTTTACACTGGAGGGATAGAAATACAAAGGAACTTGCAAAATTAATTACAAAATGTCTGCAGAGGAAACAGTTCTCATAATTCTGAGCAGTGCTAGGATTACCGTACTTCACATGAAAGAATATAGGTCTGTAGTTTTTTGCCTATCAGTCACCTCCCCATTATGTACAAGATATTCTATACAATTACCATCAACTGCACTGAAAAAATATTGCATTTCAATGATACAAAGGAATACTTGAGGTTTGGAAGTGAATACAGTGCAACAAACCATTTACATATCATAAATGCAACTACAGAAGGTAGCAGTAAGTATGAATTACCACTTTGGGATCCACTGAGTCTGAGAAAGCTTTTGACTCAGTTTCAAAAAAGTATGTAGTGACAACATTTGAGGAACATGACACTGAATCAACCTACACCAATATACTGACGAATATAAATGTCAATAATGATTCATTAGGGTAGCACAAAATTCAAACTGAAAGAGGAGCCAGGCAAGGAGATTCCATACAACTCAGAGCCTTGAATTGGAAAACCATACATGTTAGTGGAACATATGTGACCCACCTTCATTCTGCCGATGACATTGTACTGTTTGCCTTTAGAGCAATTAAATTTCGGCAAGAAATTGAGGGACTTAACACATCAAGTTTGAAAGCAACTGTGAAAATCAATTAACTGTACTAAGACTGGTCCGGTATAAGAAGGGTTTGGAAGGCCCTAATCTGGTCATGCTACTATATAAAGTAACAAAAATATATAAAATAAAATATAACAAACATACTGAAAAGCAGTACCAATTAACAATGTAGTCACAGAACCAGTTAACTATCTTTAGTATTTGGAGCAGTTGAAGGCAACAAGCAAAACAGACAAATGAAAGAGTAAAAACGGCATGATATTCCTTTGATAAACTCAACTGTGTCTTCAAAATTAAGTTTACAATGAGCCTGAAAAGAAACATTTTCAACTTTCATCACAGAGATGCGGACTTTCAATGTGAAGACCAGTCAAAAATTAAAAGTCATTCAGAGAGCAATAGAAAGGACTACAGAGAGGAAACGAACAAATGGATCGGAGAAGAGAGTGGAATGAAAGTCATAATTATCACTGTAATGAAAAGGATATTAATATTTAAACAATGAGCTAACAGAAGGCAAGTAGGTGACATTGGGAAACAAGCAGGGGAAATTCTGGAGTCTACAATTGAATACTGTAATGTATATGCTGGTTTAGAGGCCGTTATCCTGCAGGCAAACGGATGATGATCATTTTCTTCATGTGGGGTGCCACAGCTGCACATTTGTTAAGACATTTTGAAGTTTACCACCTCGGTTATTTTTCAAAATAACACCTGAGGTGGAAAACTTCAAAATGTCTCGTAAGATGATGATGCTGTACATATAATCAAAACAATCCCTATCCTTAATCATTCTTACTACCTCAGCTAAATATGTTCAAACAATAGTACATAAAAATTCCAATTTTAGTTTTGTTTCAATCAATAACTTAAAGAGTAAAGATAACAAATCACAAGTAACAAGACTATTACAGTTGACATAGAGTACACACACACACACACACACACACACACACACACATACACACCTGCATCGTTTCGATGATTACACTGTGCTGGTATTGCAGCTCAGCTGGGACTGTGTAGAGTGGACGAGAGGAGACAGGAGGTGGGAAGTGGAACAGAGTGCATACATGTATGAGGAAAAAAATTCCCGGATTTCCCGGTTAAAAATTCACTTTCTCCCAGATGAAAATACATTTTTTCCGTGTTAAGTAACAGCATACTTTTCCTCGGAACTGTAAAACTTATCAATCCTTTAAATAGTTGTGGTTTTATACACCGGCTTTAGAAAACGAAACTCGGGGTAAAAAACACATTTTGGAAAGATGTCTGATGTGCAGCAACATGTACGCTGCATATTTTTGTGTTACAAAGGAATAAATTCAAATACCACCTAACACCACTTGTTACTTTCCGAAGCATTCACATCGAGATAGCAACACGCTTTTGTAAGCCAGTCATAGCTCATGTCACGTGATCTCGCCAGATGATGACAGCATAGGACACGTGATGTAGTCGGCCAATAGCAAGATCACTCTTAAGTAGCGCGAACACACAAATAAGAAAAGTTAATGGTTTAAATTAATATACATAGTGTTGCTACCAGAAAAGCAAAGCTTTCACAAATAATATTGGTCTCGAAGATTGATAAGTTGCAAGAAAAGCTAAGCTTCCACATATAATGTTGACCTTTTTTGCGCGTGTTGCACTTTAAGATACATCACACGAATGTGCCAGTAAAATTTTTAATAACGGCGTAAATGTCTGATCTTCTGGGCTCGAAATTCTTCTAGATGGTTGTTCTCAGAGTTGAGAGTCAAACGCTACGTGATTTAAGAAATTCATCGGACATTCGTGCACGGAGTTCATCTTGCGTAAAACGCAATTTACTTTGAAAGTAACGCTTTCCAAACAACCATTCAGAATATTTTCCCGCGACCTGTTAGAAATAGATTTGTTTCAGCAGTTGCCAGAGAGCGCCAGATAACACGCGTCGCCGCGCTGCACTTGCACAGCTACGATGACGCAGGAAGTCCGTATGTGTAAAACATTAAAAGATTTTACATTATGTCATAAAAGAAACAAGACATTGAGGATACTCCAAGAGCATGGGAATTTTGTGAACTATACTAAAATGCATCATTTGGCTTAAAGTGCACATCCGTATGTCCAGATTCAGATGTAAATTTTCTTGGAGTACCAGTACTGTATTATCTCATATTTGGTTCTTTATTAAGGCATAATGCCATACGAGGTAGAAGATAGAAAATGTGAACTTGAAATGCAGCAAACAGTTGAAACTAGCCAATAGTCTGGAATTAAACACTTCGTTTCAAATAAATTGACTGCCTCAGCAGAAAAGATTAATAAAAGTCAAATTTCTTTAGAAAACCGACAAAAATAGCTTCATTGTTCCGCAAGGCGATTAATGCTTGACTGTCAGAAAGGTGGAAACAAAATAAAACCTGAAACTAATTACATATTTCAGCCTTCCGTAATTATGTGGATGTATTTTAATTCACTTGATAGCTCCGGCCACTGTAATCCGTTTTGTTTTCATTTGACCTGAGAGCAATAACAGAAGAGGAAACAGCAAAATCACTTAATTTAAACACGGGTCACATGGCGACTACCACCTCCCACCACAACTCAGACTGCTCTGTAAATCAGGACCAGATCTAGGAATTTCCGAACCGGGGCAATATTAGATAGTGGCGCTCCCCCTCCCTCGAGCATGAGGTAGGACGCCAAAAATTTAAAAAACTGACTTTTCAAAAATATCTTCATTTTGTAGCGCACATCTTTCTGAAGAGTCTCATACTTAAAACATATTTATTCGAGGGAACGTAAGACATGTTATTTGGTCTAAGTGCAGTGCCACGCTTCTCCACACAGCATTCTTCCATCGCACGTCTCTGTATTTCGCTCTATGGAATTCAAACATGTAATATTTTGTAATGGAATGACTGCCATCAAACTATATTCACGACAGTGGAAATTAAAATGTCCCGTGGTGCCTCTCCTGGTCCCAATCGGCCGGTTTGACACCCTGCTCCTCTTTTAAAAAATCTTGCAATTAATACTGGATAGGATTATTTATAACTGGCAGAACAAGAACTCTTCAGAAAATTTACAGTCTTTACGGCCTATTAACTAATAACTTGCTGATTTGTGTGACATAAAATTAAATATAGGATACATAAAACGAGTAAAGGCAAGAGACAAGCAAGACAGTACATATTTCTTCAATCGTTAAGTCCTACCTTTTTTTTCTCTCTAATCTTGCCACAGCTTTATACGGCATACTTTCCTTTCTGGGAAATAATCTATTACCTCATCAAAGTTCGTCAACGTTTTGCTACATGAAAAAACAAAATGTCATTGTCTAATACTAGAAAAGCTGTTAATAGAAATTGTTCCCAAGACTGGTGTGGTTTCTCAATCTGATTACGTGTATTTTGTCACTGCTATATGAAACAAAATAGGCCTGCCCAATATTGCAGCAGTTGTTACACACACCAAATAAATGAGACTGTTTTGGCACAAATGGTCACTTTTATAACACGACGGAATATAATTCACAAAGTACCAATATCAAGTGCCTATTAGGCATAATACAAACATAAAGTTTTATGCTAGGAAATAGTTTCACATTTCATTCATACATTCTAGCTTCTGAAGCATGAGATCGAGAGGTAGTAGTACGAAATTTTTATATAAATTCAAATCGTCATATTCTTCCGCAATTTGTGTGAGTCCCCGTTTCTTCTCCGTCCTCTTCCTAACAAACAATCTTGTCAGCACTAACTCTGTAACTATTCCTGTCAGTGTCAAAACTTATTCTCTGGTTAATTTCACTAACCCTGTCACAATCACCGTTTTAGTTATACCGCACTTATTCTCCGGTTAGGCATTATTACGTGTTCGTACAACGCGTTTTCTGCACTACTCCCAGAACAGAACTTTAGTGGCTGCTAGCCGGGGTCTGTATAACTGGCCCTTCGTGGTGTAGCGGTCTGGCCAAAAATTTTCTGTCAAAATTTCATGTTCTTGGACACATGGAGGAGACAATATGCAATCTTTGTTGCCTGTTATTCCTGTTAGTCATTTATTTCCACTCTGGTAGTCTGAATCTACGGAATTCGCTAGTAGCTATAACAATGGTCATCATTTGCAAGCCCAGTTAACCACATAAACAGCTCTTGGCATTCACCTGTTCGGCTTTATTCCACTCAGCTCCTATAGACCCGTCCCCTTTTGTCTGCAGGAAAGTTTATTTCTAGATGCGAGGGGGATTCCCCTGGCAGAGACATCATGTACACTATGCACGCATTCAAAAATCAACTTACGATTCTTTCAGAAATCGATTCAGAATTTGTTCAAAAATGTTCAAAAACCAACCGGGATGCGTTCAAAATCATATGAGCAATTGATAGATCAACATGTGCTGTATGCTAGGCACTTTGTGAAACAAGGTCTTTTTCCTCAATAATATGAATTTGGCAGCCCCCCCCCCCCGCCCCCCCCTCCCCACTGAAACTGCCGCCCGGAGCAGATACCACGGTTTGTCCCTGCCCCCTTGTTCCGGGCCTGTTGCGCATACGTGAATCTGACATCTTAGGCGCACAAATAAAATTTTTCCAGATAGCATCTGGCTGCTTGCTCCTATTGCTTATACAGCTAAATGCCACACTTCTGTAGCCAGAAGCGGGAGAAGGTGTTACTCATACGAGACTCAATCGCAATGTAAACAGTTGTGGCGTCACGTTCATCGGAGGCAATTTGTTTTTATGAAACATTGCATAGTCTCCCTAAAGCCGTTGACACATTTTGCTGATGGCAGAAGCTTATATGAGCACTGTGTTTTGTTGTTGCATATGGTGAATTTCCTTTGCGATCTAAGTTTTATTTTCGTTTCTTTTCTCTCGTTCATTTTTTATTGCTGCAGTACTATTCTGCACTAGCGAGATACAGTAATATTCTTTGTTAGAGTATTGGTTCTTACCAGTCAAAGTTACAAAAATTTAACTGAAAACTAAAACAATGAAAAATTTCTGGAATTCTAAGAAATTCCCGGGTTTTTCCCGGTATTCTCCCGGATGTAAAAATTCCTGGGTTTTTCCCGGATCTCCCGGGTCACATACACCCTGTGGAAGGAAGTCTTGGGGAAGGCTGGCTGACAGCTGGGAGGGGGAGACAACAGGCTTACCACATGGCAATGGAGCACTGGTGAGCTCAATCTGGCTTCTGGCAGAGGGAACACAGGGAGCACACTGCAAAGGGACACCCCCTAGTCTGCCAATACCATTCTGGACTGGAACAGCTTAACCATTTCCTTTGCCAGGGCTTCAACTAGCTATCATTATGCCTGTAAACGAGGAACATTCTACCCACAACCCTCCCCAGCCCTCCAGGTTACTATTCCACTGCCCATTCAAAATATACAGGATGAGTCACAAAGGACATTACAGCTTCGAAATGATACAGATGGAGATAACTTATAGAATCAGTAGATGTGTCACTTTGTAGCAAACAACCCCAAGTTTCACATAAAAGTGCCAAGTGTCATTTTCGTTCAATGTGACTACCATTTGTGATGCGGCAAACATCCCAATGTACCAAATCAGGTGTAACTTGTGCAACAGCAGCGTAGATTTAATTTTTCAAGTCAGCTACTCTGTTTGGTGGGGGAAGAACATACACACAGTCTTTAATGAAACTCCAGAGAAAGAACTGCAGTGGTGTTGCGTCAGGGGAGCGAGGGGCCACATGATTGGCCCTTCACAGCCAATCCACTGCCTTGGGAAGTCGTTATCAAGGAAACCTCAAACTTCTGCGAGGAAATGAGATGGTGTACTGTCTCGCTGGCAGTAAAGCATCCCATCTTGTTCATTTTCATCGATGAGGAATTAAAAAGTTTTCAAACATATCCAGATACACAGTACCAGTGACATAATCATCAACACCCCGGTGACCTGGTAATTTATCATGTCGCACTGAACAACCTGTCTCAACAAAGTTCTTGTGCCACGAGTAAATTGTAGGCCTGCTCAGAGATTCTTTACTGTATTCAGTGCAAAATTTGTGCCAAACAGTTGTTGCAGAGTTCATTTCATGAAACCAAAACACACTCCACACCAGTAAAAGCAGCCATTTTAAGTGTGCACTAAGCTGGCATTCCTGGGATGGAATTGGGTACTGATCCAAACCTGAGGTTGTTTGCTACATAATGACAAATCTACCAATTCTGTAAATTGTCTCAATAAATTTCTATATCATTCCAAAGTTGTGAAGTCCTTTTTGACTCACCCTGTATAACACCCTACTAGCCCATCTTTATGCCAAACCTACTCTCATCCCTTTTCGACATGGGTCATATGCCTCTGTATGACCCAGGTGGCAGACCTGTCCGGTACACTCAAGGACTCCAGTCCCTTCACAGGTTTACCCTACCCTATCAGAGGAAGACCCAACTGTGAAAGCATTCACATCATGTACGAGCTCTGCTGAATTCCTGCACACCGTTTTACATGAGCATGATCACCATCAAGCTGCTCATCTGAAGAGCTGACCATCCAGTGGCAGGACACAGTTGCTGAGCACAACATTCTCAGTTTCAATGGCTTCCTCACAACTGTGCCATCTGGTTCTCTGCCCACAACAGCTTCTCTTGATTATTTACATAGGAGTGAAGTGAAACGAAGTTGGATTCCCTTGTTATCAGTTGTACCTAAGTTCTCACTATTTACTTCAGTACATTCTTTATTATGTTCAGATGTTTATACATAGCCCAGTGTTTTTATTTATTTAAACATCAAGTTCTGTAGGACCAAATTGAGGAGCAAATCTCCAAGGTCATGTAATGTGTCAGCACATGAAATTACAACATAAAAGTAATAACAGATAATCAACAATACACGCCTCCGCCACACACCGTTGGGTGGCTTGCGGAGTATCAATGTAGATGTAGACAACAAGAAATAGCTTAATTTTTCAAGGAACTTTTCAACAGAATAGAAGGAGTGACCATGAGGAAACTCTTCAGCTCCAATTTGAAAGCGCATGGATTACTGCTAAGATTTTTGAGTTCTAGTGGTAGCTTACTGAAAATGGATGCAGCACTATACTGCACACCTTTCTGCACAAGAGTTAAGGAAGTCTGATCCAAATGCAGGTTTGATTTCTGCCAAGTATTCAAAGAGTGAAAGCTGCTTATTCTTGGGAATAAGCTAATATTGTTAACAAGAAATGACAGTAAGGAATATATACATTGTGAGGGCAATGTCAAAATACCCAAACTAGTGAACAGGGGTCGACAAGAGGTTTGTGAACTTACACCACTTAGTGCCCGAACCGCCCGCTTCTGAGCCAAAAATATCCTTTTAGAATGGGAAGAGTTACCCCAAAATACAATACTAAAAGACATCCATGAATGAAAACAAGCAAAGTAAACTAATTTTCATGTCAAATGATCACTCACTTCAGATACCGTTCGAATAGTAAAAATGGCAGCATTAAGTCTTTGAACAAAATCTTGAACATGGGCTTTCCATGACAGTTTACTATCTATCTGAACACCTAGAAATTTGAACTGTTCAGTTTCACTAATCATATCCCCATTCTGTGAAATTAAAAGTTGGGTTTTGTTGAACTGATCCAACTGAGTCTCACTGTGATTTAGCATTAGTTTATCTTCTACAAGCCATGAACTTATGAACTTGAAACTGAGCCAATGTTGCACACAACATACTTTACTACCAAACTAGTGTCATCAGCAAACAGAAATATTTTAGAGTTACACATAATACCAGAGGGCATATCATTTATATAAATAAGGAACAGGAGTGGACCCAGCCCCCCCCCCCCCCCCCCACACACACACACACGCTTGACCATACCCCACTCAGACCCCACATCACAGCCATTCTCAACACTGTAAATAATGACCTTTTGGTCTCTGTTGCTAAAGTAAGAGGTGAACCAATTGTGAGCTACTCCCCGTATTCTGTAATGGTCCAACTTCTGGAGCAATATTTTGTGATCAACACAATCAAACACCTTAGTTAAATCAAAAAAATATGCCTAGCATTCGAAGCCCCCCTGTTTAATCCATCCAGTACCTCACAGAGAAAAGAGAATATAGCATTTTCAGTTGTGTATCTGAGATATGGATACTTGTGCTATCACATCTATGAGTTGAAGAGTTCTCTAGCCCAGAATATAACTTCTTAGATAAGTCTAACAAGAGGTTTTCTTATTAGAAAGTTTACCTACTTTGGAGCTATTTTGTGTAACTGTTGCAGCTTCTCTCCTTGACACTGAAGCATAGTAATGCTATCGTCTAATTTATCTAATTGTTTTAATTTCTCTACTACTACTACTACTACTAAAATATTGGTATCCATACTTCAAGTAGTCAGTGGTATACAGTATAACTAACAATCAATTTCCTCAATAGCACTTCCCTCTCAAACCAAATGTCTTTACACCATCACACAATCTTGGCAAAAATTGTCGAGACAAATTGAAGCACTACATAAATTCTGCACGTGGGACACAGCACAGCTCACTCAATTCATTGAAACAGCAGCTACACAGTTCTGCCAATGACAACAGAACCGTGGTGCTTAACTGTGCTGCCATTGCATAGTTTGACTGTCACCAATGCTGTCATAAGTAGCTGCTGCACACAGATGCTCAAAAACAGCTCCCCAAAATCTTCTTGTTTGTCACTGTAATGTTTCTTTCTGCCTTACATTCTAAGAAATTAATCACACACATAAATAATCGTGGGTGTTGACCAGGTTGCTATGGTTAACGGATTTACTTAATTTCAAATGGTGTGACAATTCACACTTACGTGGTTTTCATTAAATCACCAAATACCTTCTTTTGAGCATAACTCTTCATTAGACGACACTACAATGTGTGCTCACCTGTATCTTTTTTCTTGTTTATCTCAATTGCTGCAGGGATCATCATATATTAGTTAACAAAATTTCTTATTTTCTGTTGTAGCTTTCTTATTTTAGCACCTCTCATCTGCGTCCTTCACTCAGTGTGCCAAATTAAATGTTTTAATGTTATGGAGAAGTACTAGTTACAGAAACTCAGAACACTGTCTTTTGACAGAACTTTTCTGTATTTTATTGCTCAAATAAAATCACTACACAGTTGGGTGGACAGATCTGACATTAACTTGAGCAACATATATGGGGTGAATCTTATTACAACAACTCAAAGAGTACATCGAGTCAAGTTACATACATCGCTCTTTGCTGATTTCCTGTTTTCACACTTTGTTCATCATTTCTGCACATATCAATCTTAAAGGGCACACAACTGCTTGTTTGCTGTCTACAAACTACCTTAATTACTTTTTCTACTTTCACAAGCATCTTTCAGCACCCTAAGAGGATAATAGTTGAACATGTTATTCCGGAGAATCTCATGTTAACACTTCAGCAGTTGTCCTTGCAACATAACCTCCAACAACACAGTTCTGGCCTCAATCTCTGCTAGTTTCTGCCCCGCATCCACATCTACCCTGTCGCAGGAATCTAACTTCAATCATCCTGCACACACACCCTCTTCTCTGCAGCATCCCTTCCTCAGTTCTGCCTTGCCCTTCCAATTCACTCCTTCACACGTATCATTGTGTGCTGCACATGACTCCCCCCCTGTATGGCTAGAGTAAGCTCACTGGTGCCACATTCCTATCCCTTGGGCGTGTTGCCTCTCCCGTCCATCCATTCGCCACCTCTTCGCTCCCTGTCCAATACGACAAAACCCGTCACACCAGATGAGCTGCAGTGCTGGCAACACAATGTAATCAGCTGTGCAGTTTTGTATGTGTGAGTGGAGAGGGAGTGTGTGTGTGTGTGTGTGTGTGTGTGTGTGTGTGTGTGTGTGTGTGTGTGCGCGCACGCGCGCACACACAAAGGGGGAAACTAGTTGCATAGCTCTGAAAAAGGATTCATGCTAAGGCTACCAATATTCTCAGCCTTGGTTAAGTGTCTATCAACAACTCTGTACACAAACCATTCAGTGGGTTCTCAAATTTATATTTTACATTTGGACTACATGAACATGTACTTGCATGACACCTGTCATGCATGCATTAAGTGCAATAAAAAATGGTGAGTTCGTCACCACCACCACCACCACCACCACCACCACCACCAATCATTGTGCCACTACTGAGTGTCGTGACCCCATGAACCAAGCACCTGCATTCCACATCGTTAACAGTTTCTCTTACAGCCTGCTGAAGAGGTAGACTGAAGATCATCTTTATTTCAGGTACCCATCTACTCATTGTCCCCCTCCCCTTTGGTCCCATGCCCTCAATCTTTCCTTCCATGATTATTTTCTCCATCTCTTCTCATAATATGACCAAAGAACTAGAGAATTTTTTGGTTGACATAAGGAGAAAGGCACCTGAAATACTGCCTCACTCCATAATGAACACATCTGTTCTTCTTTCAGTCCATTTTATGTGCAGCATACTGCACCAGCAACAAAGCTCAAATGCAACGATGAGCTGTTTGTCTCTGACCATAAAAGAAGACATAACAGCTTCGACACGCCAGATCTTTGTGTTGTTCGTTATCACTCTGTTCTACCTGTCCTTGGTGAGCTTGTTCATAGCCACTTGCCCTAGTATGATATATATTCTTATCTCATTGTCACCACCTTTGTCACAGATGGCGGACACAAAGATAGATGAAAGAATGTATGATTTCCAGATCCCTTAGTTGACCTGTGAGTTGGACCTGTGCTCCTCTATCAATTATCATCAGTTTGGGCTTTGTGAGATTGATGTCTAACCCATATGATACACTAAAGTCCTTTACTTTTGGTAGTAGCTCATCTAGTTCATCTCCACTGTTGGCTAAAAGAGTTGTTGTACAGTTCTTTAAGTATCTTACAGCACCAGAAAGTCACCAAACTAAAATATTAATAAAAGCACAGTATCACCAGAAATTTTGGGGTTGTTAATAGTTCTTCCACCAATTGAGATGCTTTTGGTCCAGCCATCAAGAGCATCCCTAATGGCGTATCTGTAAGAAATTGTACAGTTGAGGGGATAGAACGAAACTTTGTCTGACACCTTTTGTTACACTGAAGAAATCAGACACCTAATTCATATCAGACTAAAATACACACACCTTTCAGGAAAATGCAAGAGCAGCTCAAATTGTAGAATACAAATGTGAAAGTATGTGACAGAAAATAAAGTTGTTGCAAATGGACGTGGAATTTACAAGTACGAAAATTTGAAACACTGCATTCATGTCAACTCTTCATAATAATGGATAAAACTGAATAAACAAGTTTTCTGTTGCACTAACATTACTTAAATTGATTCAAAACTTAGCTAAGATATGCTGTGATACGTTTTCACTATTGTGAAGAACGAGAAATTAGTATGTTCACCATCATATACAGGGTTATCATAAACAGCACAAACACAAGGCAGCACAGTAACCAGCTGCTAAGGTCTTGATGAGAGTGTGCCATCTATTAGCTCTAGTCAGAGGTTCTCTTTATGAAAAAAAAATCTGACATATTTAATCCCACCTAAATTCAGTTGATTTCCAAAATTTCGGAAACTCTTTGACACTAATTTGTGCATTTTGGTTAATATTTTTGAACACAATATGACAATAAATTTACAGGGCTTTAATGATCTTAAAAAGAGGAACCATTAAATAATGGACACAGGTTATTGCTATCTTCCTCTCATTGAAGCTTACAAAAAAAATTGTACCTCTAAATGTAGTTGCATGTGTAGAACTAAAAATTTCAGTGATATTAATGTTAGCACTATTCATGTGTGTATAGACAGGGTGGTCCATCTGAAGTTTTGGATGAGATTATCTTGAAAACTATACATCGAGTAAAAATCGTGGGTAAGACAAGTTCGTAAGCTCAAAGGGGGGCATCAAATGATACTACACGTGACTCCCAGCCTCCGCGCCCTTGGGTGGGGCAACTTTTAAATCTTAAATGGAAACCCACATTTTTTATGGCAGATTCAGATTCTCTATAAAAAAAGAAATTAAGTTTTGTCTGAAACATTTTTTAAACCATTGACAGATGGCGCTGAAATCGGAAACATTAAAATTGGGGAAGAACTCCAATTTATTTAGAATGATCAGAGAAGGATGCATCAAATTGATACAAAATGCGCAGCATTACTTTCATTATGCCAAACTAAGCTATTTTTGTACAAAATGTATCCTACCTGCCACAGTTTTTGATGGAGGGAGCGGAATGGTATTAAAATCTTGTTAGGGAACTCTTCACAATTGCATTACTCACCCGACTGTGGTGCTAGCATGGCCAAACTGTGAACTATGACTCAGTATAAAGGTCGGTGCAATGCAATCGGACGTCACTATACTTCCAGATTGTGAACTGTACACATCAACTGACGAAAGTAAATTATTCTTTAGCGAAACATGGCTCACTATCCTCCTACAGAGATTGTTGATATGATGTTAATTTTAGGTGAATGCCATAACAATTAGGCTGCAGCTGCGTAATTGTATGCAGATCGTTTCCCAAACAGACAAATCCAAGCAAAAACATTATTCAAAATTGCACTCAATGAGCTCGAAATGGACATATGCACCATCCACCTCGTCATCGCGAATACAATGAAAATGACACTCGTACCCTTTATCGTTCTCGCCTGTGTTCAACTTGATCCCAAAATTAATAGTCGTGCGATTCAGAGACATACTGGAATACTGAAATCAACTGTTTTGAGGATTTTGAAGGCACATAAATATCATGTGTATCATATCACAATGACACAGGCATTAACACCAAAAGGTATGCAAATATGCGTGCATTTCTTCCAATGGACCTTGGAAATGATAGATGTGACAATGATTTTTTTTACATACGTTATGTTCACCGATGAAGCCACATTCAAAAACAATGGCAAATTAAATAGTCATGATTATCATTTTTGGTCCCCTGCCAATCCACACTGGCACAGACCCGTTGACAGTCAACACAAATGGTCGTTAATGGCCTGGTGTGGAATTTTAAATGGTTACTTGATAGGACCATATTTTTTTGACTGAAATGTTACTGGGGAATCTTATTTACAATGTCTCCATGATGATTTGTTGGAGCTAATGGAAGATGTTATTTAGAAACTAGACAACGAATGTGGTTGCAACAGGACGGAGCAGCTCCCCATTATGCTAAAAATGTGCGGAACATTTTAAATTTACGGTACCCTGATCGGTGGATAGGATGTGGCGGACCAATTCAGTGGCCTCCACATTCACCAGACCTAACATATCCTGATTTTTTTCTTGTGGGGTTATTTAAAAAATATTGTTCATGAAAGACAGCCCACAACCCGAAACGATATGGAGCAACGCATTCGAAGAGCGTGTGCAGCCATACCATGGGATGTGCTGCTCAAAACGGTGGACAACTTTCGCAGACGATTGACTTTATGCATTGAAGCAAATGGGGATAATTTTGAACAATTTCTTCATGGCTAATTTAATTAATTAACCACCCCAAATTGTGAGAGGCAAGGGACTCACACTAATGAAACATCCCAACATGTGAGAGGCAAGGGGACACACACTAATGAAGCACCCCATGGGAACATCATTCTACTACATCCATGTCGTTCCTGGGTAATGCCAAAAGTAGGATACAGTACATTTTGCACAAAAATAGCTTAATTGGGCATAATGAAAGAATTGGTGCACATTTTTTATCGATATGATGCGTCTTTCTTGGATAATTTTAAATAAATCAGAGTTCTTCCCCAATTTTACTTTTTTCTCAATTTCAGTGCCATCTGTCAATGGTTTAAATAATGTTTTAGACAAAGCTTGATTACCTTTTTATGGAGAATGCAAATCTGCAATAAAAATGGGTGTTTCCAGTTAAGATTTAAAAGTTGCCCCCCCCCCCCCCCCACCCCACCCAAGGGGGCGGGGGCTGGAGGTCACGTGTAGTATCATTTGATGTCCCCCTTTGAGCTTATGAACTTGTCTTACCCACTATTTCTACCCGATGTATAGTTTTCGAGATAATCTCATCCGAAACTTCAGATGGACCACCCTGTATATCTTGTAATCTGACTTGTTCCACATCATATTGATAAAATAATCGTGAAAATGATCTACGGAACATGACATAACTAAACTAAACATGACATTCTGCTAGGTCGTGTACACAATTTTTCCTTCATGCTTGCTTAATATCAAGAGAAATTGTTAAAGCGTGTAAAAAATGTTAATGTTATTAGATAACTTTTAATGACATTTTGTGTTTTCTAAAAGCGACTGCATCACTGAGCATATGATGTTGTTGTTGTTGATGATGTTTTTGCAGTTTACATGTGCTCAACAGTGAGATTATCAGTGCCCTTGCAAATATTAAAAGAAACGAATATGGGTAAAAGAGTAAAAACTGCACACTTTCCCACTAATTCACTCACTCACCAACTCCTACTTACTCGCGGTGATCCACACAATCACCCAACATCAAATGCTGTAAAACAAAGGAGAAATAGTGAAAGTTGCTATACCTGGGATGAAAACAGAAGGAAAATGACAGAGTAGCTAAATGAATGGCACAGGGATATGTGACCAGATTACTACTTACAAACAACATGGGTGCACCAGTCACCCTGTTAACACGTTAAGAACATCTCCCAAAAAGTTTTGGAAACGAGTTGGACAAATCACAAAATATTAAAAGGCTCACCACATTCATTTGAATGTCACTTAAAATAGAGAGCAGATCTACTGCTGCCTTCTGGTCCAAAAATAAAACACAGCCTACTAAATGTGGGGCACTGTCATCTATATGCCATAAGCGCTGCTTAGTATATGATGTTTACAAGAGCTAGTGTTTCTATTTTCCAAAACCAGATAGTTTCCTTCTTTCTCAGGATTATTGTTTCAAACCTACAGACAAACCCAATTAAAATTCAAGAATACCGCTATGTAACTGAAATGGAGGATAATTTGTGACAAAGACCTTAAAAACCACCACCTTACTAATCCCTTTACCAAATGTACTACCAATACATTACCATTACTGACTGGAAACATGAGGGAAGTCGCTTGTTTGAAGCTATTATTACGTCTGTGTAGTACAGGAGTGTCCTCTGCCACTCTCCCCGGCAGGAAGACCTTCATTTACAGGCCAGCAGTTATTCTTGTCCATTGCTCCTGCAACATTATGGTACTTTCTGTAGCCGCTTTGGCATTATAATTGATCCTACACATGCCAGCTGGGTAATTAGTTACTATGAGAAAGACGATGTGTTTCATCCACTCCCATTTTATGAAACAACTCAGCCTTCAGTTTATGAGCGTACACCCACTTGAAAATAAAAACATTTGTCATGGTATGAGGTGTTTAAAACTGTTCATTATTTTGAATTTTAAAATTTGGCAAATTGACTGTTCAAACAAATTTTGGGCTTGCAGCCAGTCATCGTTCAATACCTCGCACGATATTTCAACTGGGCACCTGCCAGTCATCTTCAAGTGAGCTGTCACAGACTGGCAAAAATGTCCTTCATTCCGCAATATATAGCGCACTGTAACTATTCTGCGCATGCGTCGAAAACTTGATAGACAGACCACACTGCACGCCAGCAGCGCCCTCCCTAGTGGAATGGCAGAAGTCAGTTGCCCTCTACATAGCTGTTTGCCGCGGCCCTCGGCGCACTCTGTCGTCTTCGATTTGAGCAAATCATGGAGATGATGGGATTCCATGCACTGTCAAGCTGGTAGCCGCTGTCACGGTTCAACAGATTATACGCCAGACGTATTTCTATGGATTCTTTAATAACGGAGTCCCAGAAAGATGTTGCTGTGGACAAAATCATTGATTTCTCATACTCCATTGAATGTACAGTAGAAATACAATGTTCAGCAATAGTGGACTTGCTTGGCCGCAAAAGGCGGGAGTAATGATGATGTTCAGTGCAGCATTCTTTCATGGTGCGTGTGGTTTGACCTATATAAGCCATACCACACTGGCATGGTATCTTGTAAATTCCGGCCTTTTGTAGTAACAGTTTTTCCTTTACTGATCCCACAACATCTGCAATCTTCGATGGTGGGTGGAAAACCACTTTTACCTGAAATTTTCGGAGGATTCTTGCTATTTTAAATGAAGTGTTGCCAACGAAAGGAAGAAAAGCTAAAGATTGTTCCAGCATGTTCTCCTCTTTATCCACTTCCTGCTTCTTAGTTTTAACTGTTAGTGCCCTGTTAACCTGCCGGATAGAATACCCATCTTCACTGAATATTGTCTTTAGATGGGCGAGTTCTTGAGGTAAGCTATCTAGATCTGAGACAGTATGAGCTTCTAGATCTGAGACAGTATGAGCTCTATGAACAAGTGTTTTAAGCACACTCATGGTTTGTGATGGGTGATGGCAACTCGATGCTTGCAGGTACAGATCAGTATGAGTGGGCTTCCGATAAACTGAATGCCCTAGAGAACCATCATTCTTCCTTCGAACCAGGACATCCAAGAAAGGCAGACAACCATCTTTCTCTATTTCCATGGTAAACTGGATGTTGCTATGAATGGAGTTGAGGTGATGTAGAAACTCCATTAATTTGTCTTCTCCATGAGGCCATACCACGAAAGTATCGTCCACATATCTCCAAAAAACTGTTGGTTTCAGGGCAGCTGATTCAAGCACTCTCTCCTCAAAATCTTCCATAAAAAGGTTGACCACCAAGGGAGACAGGGGGCTACCCATGGCGACACCATATTTGTTCAAAGTATTATTGATTAAACATAAAATAACTTGAGGAAAGAGTGTGCCTAAACAAAGCAGTGATATCAACAGGAAACATGTTACCAATCAATGTCAAAGAATCTGAAAGAGGAAATTTTGTAAAAAGTGAGACCACATCAAAACTTACTAGGAGGTCTACACTGCTAAGACGAAGAGCTCCCAGTCTATTGATAAAATCAGCTGAGTTTCGTATGTTATGTGTGTACTTGCCCACAAAAGGTCTCAGCATATTAAATGGACCTATATTCTTCCGTGGCTGCAGAGTTAATTTTACTCTAGATGTCGCTACTGGAAATTCTGATGGTGGTTGGTTTACCCTAGCCATTGTGCGTTGTGAAAACGCTTCCCTTCCTGGACTGGAATCCTTCGCCGATAGAGATGTTATCGCCTACAAGACGTGGCATTGTGGAATTGACCAGAAGACTCAAAGTAGACCTAGTTATGTGTATAGCAATCCAAATGCTAGCCAAGCTCGACAGTGTTTAACTTTGGTGATCTGATGGAAACCGGTGTTACCATCATGGCAAGGCCATTGGCCTGTTCAGCAAGCAAGTTAAGACAAAATAGTGTGTTACTGTATGGTTGGACCACACCTGGAGTGGTGAGCAGATAAGAAGGTGGGTATGTGACACATTCTACCTACACTTTTTTATGTACACTCCTGGAAATTGAAATAAGAACACCGTGAATTCATTGTCCCAGGAAGGGGAAACTTTATTGACACATTCCTGGGGTCAGATACATCACATGATCACACTGACAGAACCACAGGCACATAGACACAGGCAACAGAGCATGCACAATGTCGGCACTAGTACAGTGTATATCCACCTTTCGCAGCAATGCAGGCTGCTATTCTCCCATGGAGACGATCGTAGAGATGCTGGATGTAGTCCTGTGGAACGGCTTGCCATGCCATTTCCACCTGGCGCCTCAGTTGGACCACCGTTCGTGCTGGACGTGCAGACCGCGTGAGACGACGCTTCATCCAGTCCCAAACATGCTCAATGGGGGACAGATCCGGAGATCTTGCTGGGCAGGGTAGTTGACTTACACCTTCTAGAGCAAATTGGGTGGCACGGGATACATGCGGACGTGCATTGTCCTGTTGGAACAGCAAGTTCCCTTGCCGGTCTAGGAATGGTAGAACGATGGGTTCGTGACGGTTTGGATGTACCGTGCACTATTCAGTGTCCCCTCGACGATCACCAGTGGTGTACGGCCAGTGTAGGAGATCGCTCCCCACACAATGATGCCGGCTGTTGGCCCTGTGTGCCTCGGTCGTATGCAGTCCTGATTGTGGCGCTCACCTGCACGGCGCCAAACACGCATACGACCATCATTGGCACCAAGGCAGAAGCGACTCTCATCGCTGAAGACGACACGTCTCCATTCGTCCCTCCATTCACGCCTGTCGCGACACCACTGGAGGCGGGCTGCACGATGTTGGGGCGTGAGCGGAAGACGGCCTAACGGTGAGCGGGACCGTAGCCCAGCTTCATGCAGACGGTTGCGAATGGTCCTCGCCGATACCCCAGGAGCAACAGTGTCCCTAATTTGCTGGGAAGTGGCGGTGCGGTCCCCTACGGCACTGCGTAGGATCCTACGGTCTTGGCGTGCATCCGTGCGTCGCTGCGGTCTGGTCCCAGGTCGACGGGCAAATGCACCTTCCGCCGACCACTGGCGACAACATCGATGTACTGTGGAGACCTCACGCCCCACGTGTTGAGCAATTCGGCGGTACGTCCACCCGGCCTCCCGCATGCCCACTATACGCCCTCGCTCAAAGTCCGTCAACTGCACATACGGTTCACGTCCACGCTGTCGCGGCATGCTACCAGTGTTAAAGACTGCGATGGAGCTCCGTATGCCATGGCAAACTGGCTGACACTGACGGCGGCGGTGCACAAATGCTGCGCATCTAGCGCCATTCGACGGCCAACACCGCGGTTCCTGGTGTGTCCGCTGTGCCGTGCGTGTGATCATTGCTTGTACAGCCCTCTCGCAGTGTTTGGAGCAAGTATGGTGGGTCTGACACACCGGTGTCAATGTGTTCTTTTTTCCATTTCCAGGAGTGTATATACCCTGCAAGCCAAAGCATACTCCACGGTGAAGGGTACTTTGTACTAATATTGGAAATTTTCTGCTATATTCCATACTCTAATTGAGCAAGAGAGAAGTGACTGTGTATACGTCTCTCTGAAGAGTTAAAGGACATGGAAAGTAGGCAACAATTGAGAAAGGAGCAAGACAGGACTGCAGTAAAGAAAGGCAAAGAGAAATTAGGAAAGGGAAGTAAAGTTTAGTGAAATAAAATTAAGACTTTAAGGTTTGCCAATGACTTTGTAATTCTGTCAGATGCATCAATGTACTTGGAAGATCAGTGGAACAGAACATATATGTCTTGAAAATATGTTATAAAATAGAAACAACAATAGTACAACAAGGGGTAACAGAGAGCAGCTAAATTATATAAAGCCTGCACTGAGGGAATTAGATTAGGAAATAATAAACTGAAAGTAGTTGAGTTTTGCTATACGACAACAGGCAAGAGAACTAGAATAGCTGAACCACAAAGGATATAAAATGTAGACTTACAACAGTAAGAAAAGCATTTTCTGAAAATGAGACAACATTTTTATATTCTGCAATTTAATTGTTAGGAAGCATTTTCTGAAAATATTTGTGCTACAAAAGATGGGTAGAATCAAAGAAATTTATCACACCACTTGACTAAAAGAAGGGATCAAGAAATCTTCAGTTTGGTAACTGAGGAATGCTTGTATTTGTGTGTGTGTGTGTGTGTGTGTGTGTGTGTGTGTGTGTGTGTGTGTGATGGTGGAGGGGAGGGGTGGAGGGGGATGCAGGAATTGTATAGGGAGACAAAGACTTGACTACAGTAAGCAGGTTCAAATGGATGCAGATTGCAGTACAGTTATGCAGAGACAAAGAGGCCTGCACAGGATAGATTGGTGGGGGAGATGCATCAAGCCAGTCTTAGACAGAAATGCCTCTGTACATGCACTAATCTCTCTCATCTTAATCTCCTGACCTCTGTAGAAGATACACAAAGGTAGAAGTATAAATGTTGCACTGTCTTCGTTAGATAACTGGTTATAAATTTAGCCAACAAATTTCGAGAAAAAGTGTCACAGTCTTCTTACATTACCTTTTCAGTTCCCTGAGAATCTCTATTACATTTTTGTAGAGGCTGCTCTGACCTGTTACAATCCTAGCATCATTACCTGAATTCTGTTGACATTTGTGTCATGCCTATTTAAAAATAATTCCAAATGGTGGTGCAGTTGGTCACAATGAACTAACCCTTAATCCTTCCAATAATCTATAACACTTCTTCTCTTTGTATTACCTATTACTGATTCCACATGTCTGCTACATTTTGTATCACTTCTTAGTATTACTCCCACATATTTAAAGAGTCTGATGTGGTTTAGGTATTCGTGACTGATCTTGTAATCGGATACATTGTAACAGGGAACATAAATAATAGTGTGACAAAAGTTATCTGATACTCTCTCTGTGCTCAGGAAAAAAGGGAGTTCCAGTACTGTGACCATCCAGGGGATATTTTTGAAATTTAGACTTCTTAATATGTTATTTTAACACTTCCTGAGCATTTTAAAAATGTAAAAGTGTAAATACAACATTTGTTTTACATTGCTTCAACTGCAGCAAAAGTTCTATCATACCACAACTCAAAATCCACTGTTTTAATTTTTTTCTGTCAGAGGGTACAGTACGCCATACCATCACAAAATGAGCACTGCTCACTCTGGCAGCCAAACTCTGCTGCAGCAGAAAAGCATATGAGTCACGACTGTGTCAGTTTGGCAGCAGCAGTATCAGTGGTATCAGATGCCTGCCAAAATGGGTAGTAGCCCCATGGGTTGCCACAGGATATTATTGGGTTCTTTCTCCGCATTGTGGGCATTAGCTTGCATTTATCCACATTTAAAGAGAGCTTCCTTTCATTACACCAAGTTGAAATTTTGTCTTAACTATTGCTGCATTTCCTTTCCTGTAGACAGCAGCATAATCAATGAACAATCTGATAGTGCTGCTGATCCTATCTTATTTAAGTAAACTAAGAACAGTCAAGGTTCTCTCTAGCTTTCTTGAGGCATGTTCAGTCTCACTATTGTTTCTGCTGGAACTCACTTCCCAGTATAACAAAGCAGGTTATATTAAGTAAAAGAAATCAGTATGATTGTATCTCGGTTGTTAGTCAACATCGTTTCAGCTTCTTTCTTACTCACAACACTTATACATCTACATCTACATCTATACTCCGCGAGCCACCTTACGGTGTGTGGCGGAGGGTACTTATTGTACCACTATCTGATCCCCCCTTCCCTGTTCCATTCACGAATTGTGCGTGGGAAGAACGACTGCTTGTAAGTCTCCGTATTTGCTCTAATTTCTCGGATCTTTTCGTTGTGATCATTACGCGAGATATATGTGGGCGGTAGTAATATGTTGCCCATCTCTTCCCGGAATGTGCTCTCTCGTAATTTCGATAATAAACCTCTCCGTATTGCGTAACGCCTTTCTTGAAGTGTCCGCCACTGGAGCTTGTTCAGCATCTCTGTAACGCTCTCGCGCTGACTAAATGTCCCCATGACGAATCGCGCTGCTTTTCGCTGGATCATGTCTATCTCTTCTATTAATCCAACCTGGTAAGGGTCCCATACTGATGAGCAATACTCAAGAATCGGACGAACAAGCGTTTTGTAAGCTACTTCTTTCGTCGATGAGTCACATTTTCTTAGAATTCTTCCTATGAATCTCAACCTGGCGCCTGCTTTTTCCACTATTTGTTTTATGTGATCATTCCACTTCAGATCGCTCCGGATAGTAACTCCTAAGTATTTTACGGTCGTTACCGCTTCGAATGATTTACCACCTATGGCATAATCGTACTGGAATGGATTTCTGCCCCTATGTATGCGCATTATATTACATTTATCTACGTTTAGGGAAAGCTGCCAGCTGTCGCACCATGCATTAATCCTCTGCAGGTCCTCCTGGAGTACGTACGAGTCTTCTGATGTTGCTACTTTCTTGTAGACAACCGTGTCATCTGCAAATAGCCTCACGGAGCTACCGATGTTGTCAACTAAGTCATTTATGTATATTGTAAACAATAAAGGTCCTATCACGCTTCCCTGCGGTACTCCCGAAATTACCTCTACATCTGCAGATTTTGAACCGTTAAGAATGACATGTTGTGTTCTTTCTTCTAGGAAATCCTGAATCCAATCACAAACCTGGTCCGATATTCCGTACGCTCGTATTTTTTTCACTAAACTTAAGTGCGGAACCGTATCAAATGCCTTCCTGAAGTCCAGGAATACGGCATCAATCTGCTCGCCAGTGTCTACGGCACTGTGAATTTCTTGGGCAAATAGGGCGAGCTGAGTTTCACATGATCTCTGTTTGCGGAATCCATGTTGGTTATGATGAAGGAGATTTGTATTATCTAAGAACATCATAATACGAGAACACAAAACATGTTCCATTATTCTACAACAGATTGACGTAAGCGAAATAGGCCTATAATTATTCGCATCTGATTTATGACCCTTCTTGAAAATGGGAACGACCTGCGCTTTCTTCCAGTCGCTAGGTACTTTACGTTCTTCCAGCGATCTACGATAAATTGCTGATAGAAAGGGGGCAAGTTCTTTAGCATAATCACTGTAGAATCTTAAGGGTATCTCGTCTGGTCCGGATGCTTTTCCGCTACTAAGTGATAGCAGTTGTTTTTCAATTCCGATATCGTTTATTTCAATATTTTCCATTTTGGCGTCCGTGCGACGGCTGAAGTCAGGGACCGTGTTACGATTTTCCGCAGTGAAACAGTTTCGGAACACTGAATTCAGTATTTCTGCCTTTCTTCAGTCGTCCTCTGTTTCGGTGCCATCGTGGTCAACGAGTGACTGAATAGGGGATTTAGATCCGCTTACCGATTTTACATATGACCAAAACTTTTTAGGGTTCTTGTTTAGATTGTTTGCCAATGTTTTATGTTCGAATTCGTTGAATGCTTCTCTCATTGCTCTCTTTACGCTCTTTTTCGCTTCGTTCAGCTTTTCCTTATCAGCTATGATTCGACTACTCTTAAACCTATGATGAAGCTTTCTTTGTTTCCGTAGTACCTTTCGTACATGATTGTTATACCACGGTGGATCTTTCCCCTCGCTTTGGACCTTAGTCAGTACGAACTTATCTAAGGCGTACTGGACGATGTTTCTGAATTTTTTCCATTTTTGTTCCACATCCTCTTCCTCAGAAATGAACGTTTGATGGTGGTCACTCAGATATTCTGCGATTTGTGCCCTATCACTCTTGTTAAGCAAATATATTTTCCTTCCTTTCTTGGCATTTCTTATTACACTTGTAGTCATTGACGCAACCACTGACTTATGATCACTGATACCCTCTTCTACATTCACGGAGTCGAAAAGTTCCGGTCTATTTGTTGCTATGAGGTCTAAAACGTTAGCTTCACGAGTTGGTTCTCTAACTATCTGCTCGAAGTAATTCTCGGACAGGGCAGTCAGGATAATGTCACAAGAGTCCCTGTCCCTGGCTCCAGTTCTGATTGTGTGACTATCCCATTCTATACCTGGTAGATTGAAGTCTCCCCCTATTACAATAGTATGATCACGAAACTTCTTCACGACGTTCTGCAGGTTCTCTCTGAGGCGCTCAACTACTACGGTTGCTGATGCAGGTGGTCTATAGAAGCATCCGACTATCATATCTGACCCACCTTTGATACTTAACTTAACCCAGATTATTTCACATTCGCATTCGCTAATAACTTCACTGGATATTATTGAATTCTTTACTGCTATAAATACTCCTCCACCATTGGCGTTTATCCTATCCTTGCGGTATATATTCCATTCTGTGTCTAGGATTTCGTTACTGTTCACTTCCGGTTTTAACCAACTTTCCGTTCCTAATACTATATGCGCACTATTTCCTTCAATAAGAGATACTAATTCAGGAACCTTGCCCTGGATACTCCTGCAGTTTACCAATATTACGTTAACTTTTCCTGTTTTTGGTCTCTGAGGACGGACGTTCTTTATCAACGATGATAATGTCCTCTCTGGTAAGCCGTCAGGTATTTTATCGTTTCGCCCAAGGGGGGGTCCCTCTAACCTAAAAAAACCCCCGTGTGCACGCCACACGTACTCTGCTACCCTAGTAGCTGCTTCCGGTGTGTAGTGCACGCCTGACCTGTCTAGGGGGGCCCTACAGTTCTCCACCCAATAACGGAGGTCGATGAATTTGCAACCATTATAGTCGCAGAGTCATCTGAGCCTCTGGTTTAGACCCTCCACACGGCTCCAAACCAGAGGACCGCGATCGACTCTGGGCACTATGCTGCAGATATTAAGCTCAGCTTGCACTCCGCGTGCGATGCTGGTTGTCTTCACCAAATCAGCCAGCCGCCGGAAGGAACCAAGGATGGCCTCAGAACCCAAGCGGCAGGCGTCATCCGTTCCGACATGTGCTACTATCTGCAGCCGGTCACACCCAGTGCGTTCAATAGCTGCCGGAAGGGCCTCCTCCACATTACGGACGAGACCCCCCGGCAAGCACACCGAGTGCACACTGGCATTCTTCCCCGACCTACCCGCTATTTTCCTGAGGGGCTCCATAGCCCGCCTAACGTTGGAGCTCCCTATAACTAATAGGCCCGCCCTCTGTGACTGTCGGGACCTTGCCGGAGAATCGGCCACTGGCCCAACAGGCGAGGCATCCTGTGGTGGCTCGGAAACGATGTCATCACCACTAGGAAGCACCCCGTACCTGTTGGAAAGGGGTAAGGCAGCTGCCAAGCGGCCAGATCCCACCTTCGCCTTTCGGCCAGGCACGCGCGAGCCCACCACTGTCTGCCATTCACCCTGGAGTGATGGCTGACCGGTAAGATGCTCACTGCCGGAAGAAGCAGCGACATCAGGGGTTCCATGCGATTCCAAGGCCACCGAAGTAGGCATAGGTCTCACCACAGTTGCCCCAACGCCACTACGAGCCGACGCCTGCGTCTCGAGCTCGATGAGCCTAACAGACAAAGCCTCCACCTGCCCCCGAAGAGTGGCCAATTCTCCTTGCGTCCGCTCACAACAACCACAGTCCCTACACATGACTATGTTTACCCTACTCTATACGGTGACAAATTCCCAAGATAATCTTCTGATGAGCTACTCTGATAATCAAGAAACACTCACTGAAAAACTATTTAAAAGCTAAGCGCAGCAAATAAGTACAAAAACGCTTTATACAAACAGTACTCGCTGCTGCTGGTGCTCTCGCTCTGGCTGTCACAAGACAACTGCTGATTCAAGTGACTAGTGGCTAACGGCCGCGAAACAAACAAAAGACAGTTTTAGGGCGCTTTCTGTTCTAAACGATCAAGAAAACACTAAGAAATCTAACACGAAAACTACGTAAAGTTTTATCAAGAACTGTTAGTTACTATCCAGAGCAGATAAACACAAATAGAATCCCTTCCTTAGTGGAAGGTCGTAAACAAAATGCAAAATAAACACTTTATACAAACAGTACTCGCTGCTGCTGGTGCTCTCGCTCTGGCTGTCACAAGACAACAATATACACTAGAACACTACTGTTATCAGTTCTTAGCATATGTTTGGTGCTATCATTACTCAATACTACTATAGTGAAATAGCCATTTCCATGCATACACTAACATGAAATCAACGTTAAATGTTTCAACACATACTATGAACAGATGTGCCAGACAGAAGCTATTGCTTGTTTTGTCACACAGTACACTGCCTCTTCCTATTGTCTACTGGCATTGACACCACGCCTCCCATCTTGTTATAAGTTCACCACTCTAGTAAAAACATGTATCTTTCAATACTTCTGACATTCAGTACTCTGTGGCAATTCTCAGGTTTCACAAAGATTCTTCAGCTGACTGAATACCGTAGTGCATTGATAGCACAAGTGACATACCTGGTCATGCTGCACATGCATTTGTTCCTTTACATAAAGTAAAGCTGTCATTAGGCTGGCTATAACATCACAGTGCTTTACTAAGCAGCATACTATTGGAGTTGCCATGTCCTCCTCTTCTTCTGACTTTTGAACTGACTCATCCAGAAAGTTATAGGGGAAGCTACAGTTTAACATCACAGTGCAACTTAGTATCTCACACATTAACGAACTTCTCCCTTGTAGAATATGAAATTATATTACAATCATCTGTAACAATTCTATAAAATTATATACTATATATCTATAATAATTAAAATATAATCTAAAGAATAAAGAGGCAAAATCAAATATCTGCCACAAAACAGTGCTATATAGAGTAATCAATGAATTTTCAAAATTTATGTACATTGTGTACTTACTGGAATGTGAATGGCTTGTCAAAGAACATGAAGGAGATGATAATGGACACAGCCTTGCGACATGTGGTGACTGTAGCAGCGGCAAAGGCCCCACTTGTGCGTACGAGTGTCAGTACAATTTGGATTCCAAGGTAACCAGATACTGAGAATAGTAATGCGTAGCCATATGTCTCCAAGGGGTGCTGCAGACACAACATCAATGTTTTCTGTACAGTAACTGCATATCCAATTCACTGGGATGATCTTTTTTAGGTAACTGAGATTCATAAATATCATAGTATTCCTTATAACTAAATTCTAAATCTGAATTAAAAAAAGAACAGAAAGAAAGAAAATAATTTATTTCAATACTTTTACAGAGAGAATATTTGTGGCAATATACAAGGTGTAACAAAACAATAAGGCACAACTTTCAGGGATATCCTTCAAGGTAAAAGGAGAAAATATATTGCAGGAGCATGCATCTGCAAATGTTTTATTTCCACTTTAGAATTAATTCTCTACAACTCTTCATAGCACATGAATTAAAGAAACAGACACAAGAACAGAATGTAGCAGCACATTATATGAAACACATTCTCAAATTAAACACTCAGAATACCCTCTACTTACATTTATACAAGCAACAGCCTCCCATGAGGCTGAATCCAGGATACGCTGATATATCCCTGGAGTACTGTATATGCCTTCACAATATGGCCATGAAGACTTTTTGGGTCTTGCACCGGGGTTTAATACACAAGAGCCCTCAAATGACTGACTCCCCCCCTCCCCCCGCCTCCTCCAAATAAAAGTCTAGTAGATTTAGTTTAGGAAAATGTAAAATGTAAAGGCCAGTTAACTGATCCATGTCTTCCTCTCCATCTGTCATGGAATCTATTATCTAGAAGGCAATGTGCATTAACACTGAAATGAGGAGCAGCTCCATCATGCTGGAAGTATGTTTCACTACATGGATAAAGACACATCTTCTAAAATACTTGGTCGAGTATTCTCTAAGAAATGAAATGTTTCTTGACTCATCTCCAAGTAAATATTTTCTTCTTCCATTTTTATGGAGAATGAGTTCTGAAATTTGCGCTGTGACCTTTTTTTACACCCTGCATAGATAATTTTAGATCAACTGTTAATAGTATTTCTCACACAGAGTACACATGAAACAACAGTTTCAATCTCTAGCTTTCAGAACTTTTCTGATTGTTTCGTTGATCTAGAGAATGCGGGAAGCAGCAAACAGAAAAGACTGAAGGGAACACTTTGGAAGATCTTTTGAACTATGGATAGTCTCTTGAAAAAAGATTAAAGATGAATACCAATTACAGGAAAATCAGGGTACTGGTGTAAAGTCCAATCAAATTCAGGTGCTGCTGCAGGAGCTAGATTATAAAATGAGATGGTAAAAGCAGTAGACAAGTTTTTCTATAAGGGCAGCAAACCAACTGACAATGGCACAAGCAAAGAATATATATTTCAGAATGGTAATAGCAAGAAATGCTTTTCTGAAAAAGAGAATATATTAAATGGAATATAGATTTAAGTGTTAAAAAGTCTTTTCAGTTTATGGAACTGATTTGTGCATAATCAACAATATGGCAACAATAGACACTTTTGAAATGTGGCACTGAGAAGAATGATGAACATTAGATGGGTAGGTTGGGTAATTAACAAACAGGCACTGTATCAAATCAGGGAGAATAAAACAACGGTACATCTTGGTGTAAGAGAGGATAGATTGTAGGACACATCTTGAGGCATCAATAAATATTTAATTTGATAACGGAGGGAAGTGGTGGCGTGGAAGAGGACTGTGGTATTCCAATACTATGGCGCAGTCAGAAGTGAACACTACTAAATAATAAACACTTTATTAATGAAGCCTTTTTACACAAAGATCACACGGGATACAAAAACAACACTCAACACGGATGAACAAGAGCACACTGTGTGTAAGTCAAAGAAGTTAGTCCTCAGAGAGGTGTGGTCGACAGAGGAGCTCCCAATATGATGAGAGACATTGTCACCAGCTGTGTTGCAGCTGTCGTGGGGGCAGGCGAGGATTGACTGTTGCTCGGTGAGAAAGGAGGTGGTGAGGAAAGCAAGTAATCTTGGTGCCAAAAAGGGAGCTGGAGGGGACGACCTGCTCATGATAAAGGAATGTGAGGTTGAGGATGTGGGCAGATGAGGGATGATAATGACAAGCCTCCCAGAGGAGTCAATGGAGGCAGTAATGTTGGCCTTGTCTGAGGAGAAGTAAAAGGCAATGTTTGAGAAGGGTCATGTAGGCAGTGTTGGGGGTAGTCAAAGGAGTAAGGAGGGGGATGGAGAAGGTACAGGGTATTGTCACAGATCTGGATTGAAGGATCTTCAAAGGTGAAAGGCGAGATGTCAAAGGAGATCATTGTGACACTCGGCAGTGCTGGTGAGAGATGAGTAGTCTGAATGAGCACACAAGAATCACTTGTTCTGAATACAACACTGGGGGAATTACAGTAGCATTGAGAGGGAGGGGGTTCAAAGATGATGCAAGCTGATCTAACAATGAGTTGTAACACTCATCTGCAGTAGGTTGACTGGGTGATGGGTCTCCAAGTCATGGTGTCTTCAATTTTCCAGGCCAGTTTTAACCTTTGCAAGGATACAGTTTGTGGCCTCCTGTTGAGGAAAATAACAAAGGTGTTACTAGAGCATGACAGTGCCTTGTAAGGGCCCAAATAAGGGGGCTGCAAAACTGTGCAAAGTGAGTCATCATGGAGCACGACGTAGTCACAGGTGGCGGGGTCGCTGTGCATTAAGACACACGGATGTGAGGAAGGGGTACATGAATGCGTGAGATGTGTGAGCAGATGTGCTTGACTAATGTGGGTAGGGTGAAGGGGGGAAGAGGGTCGGAGTCCTCGACATACTCTGCAGGAAGGACCCAAGGTTCGCTGTACCGTACCTCAGCTATAGATGATTGAAGATCCTCTTTGAATGTGGAACATATGCCTTGGAGGAGCCACGGCAATGCTTCCGCACACATGAGAGCTGCTTTCAGAGTGAGATGCCAGCATTCCATGTGTCTGGTGCTTTGAGGATGGTACGCAGTAATATGGAACTTGGCAACACTGCATAGATTGCAGAGCTTAATCTGTAACCTTTCAAGGGAGGTAGAGGACCAACCAGGTCAAGACATACGTGGTGAAAACGTCCTCTTGGGATGTCAAAACATCCAAGAGGAGTGTTGACCGGCCTTATTACATTGGCAGGGAATGCACGCGTATGCCCAGGCGTGGCAGTCACTTTTGATGCTCAGCCAAACAAAGCGCTTGGCATGCAAACAAGAGGTGGCTTTGATGCCCGGATGGCCCAGGTCATGAATAGCATCGAAGACTGCATCGCCGGGAAGAAGAAACTATGGGACATGTTGTGCCGGTAGAAGTGTCACACAACACTGGAGGGGTTGACCCAAGTAGGAGTCGGGATTCCACTACAAGGGATGTAGATGAGTCTTGTAACACATTTTGTATATTGGAGTCTTGTTATTGCAAGTGAGCCAGCTTGTCCAAGTCAAGGAGTGAAGTAAGGGAGTTAATTCTTGACATGTAGTCCGGGATGACATTGACAACTCCTTTGATATAACAGACATCTGTAGTGTACTGAGAAATGAGGTCCATATGTCAAAAACAACAAGGGGGAGATCGGTAACAGAGTTAAGTGGTGCATACGCAAGGGGGCAGTAGTCCATAAAGAGGGTAAACTCATGACCTTCAATATCTTGTCAGAAGTATCTCACTGCCTCGTAAATGGCATATAACTGTGTGTCAAAATCAGACCATCTATGCTGGAAGGAGGACAATTTCTTAGAGAAGAAGTGGAGAGGCTGTTAAGATGTCACCTGTATGTTGCTGAAGCATGGTGCTGATAGAGGAGTCACTAATGTCTGTGGTAACAGAGATGTGTACTTCGACGATGGGGTAGGTGAGTGAGACCACATTGTAGAGCAACCTTGAGATTTTCAAAAGCTTAAAACACAGCTTCAGACCAGTTCACTCTACTCAATAGTATTCGTGCCTGCTAAGGTGTCTGTGAGACGGCATGATGTGAGGCAGGATGGGGTATAACACCCAGGAACCTGGGAAGATCACAATAGGTTTCAGGTAACAGCAGGCTGGAGATGAAGGCAACATGATCAGAAGTCGAGTGAATGCCCTCGGTGGTAACTTCATGACCAAGGAAGGTGACGCTAGTGCGGAGAAGTTGAGTTTCATCATAATTAATTTCGACACCATTGTTTGTGAGGACAACTTGTACAGTGATAGTAATGAGTGTCTGGAATTTAAGAAATATCAATCTCTTTAACTTTAAACAGTTTCCTCAATATGTTTTTATTAAATGTGAGTTGTCACGCCTAACAGGAATATTTGACAACAGTACAGAAGGAATCAGTGTGGAGAACAGGTTGGCTGGTCAGAGGAAGAGCAAGAAATAATAGGATGAGATTGGCAGATGGGCCAAGAAGAAGAAAACTGAAATAAAAAGATTGAGAAAAGCGTAGAGAGGGAAAGGGCATGGTGATGATAAAAGATAAAGCTTTAATTTATGACACATTATATAGTGGTTTTCAATAAGAGGCAGGTCACAGAGGAAGTTGTTCCATAGCCCTGTGGCTGAAATGGACAAGGAGATGGAGAAAGATTTGGTGTTGTGCAAAGGTAAAGCCAAGGTGCTGGATGTAGCCAATCTGCTTCTGTAGTTGTGCAATGATGATAAGATTTGATATGTGAGGAGAGATAAAAAAAGCAATGAAGTAAACAGTGTCTCTCTCTCTCTCTCTCTCTCTCTCTCTCTCTCTGTGTGTGTGTGTGTGTGTGTGTGTGTGTGTGTGTGTGTGTGTGTGAACTCATGCTGCCCACCTGGTTGCAACCAGCCTAACAGCACAGGAAGGACTATTGTGATCAAACAGCTGAATGACAGACTGGAGCTTTTATGACTAGATGACATTGCTGCTGGTAAACCTTTTGGGGTATAAGGTCATGGTCCACAAAACTCTTCTGTTCTTCCTAACATTTCATCCAGAATCCAGAACTGCCTGGACATCTTCAGAGCAAGGATGGAACTCTGAGGCATTCCATAAAGCACATTTTCCATGATGGAGATGACTCAATGACATTTATTTTTGAGGTAGCGGTTGAACCATACTATTTCACTGTTGAGAAATTTAGCTGTTTCATTTTAATAAGTAATATGTCAGAATCAGCTGTATCAAAAGCCTTGCTGAAATCGAGCAATGTTAAAATGGTCGCTTTGCATCTTTCCATGGAATGTTTGATGTTGTTTGTCACTTCAGTTAATGCAGTTGCTATACTTTGGTGTTTTGGAAGCCTTATTGATATTTGTCATGGATGGTGTAAGTTTTGAGGTAATCTTTTATCTGATTGTGAATAATGAATGTATTTCGAGGCTGTATTTACTATAATATGATCTTTGGTCTTTAGTCATCTGGCGATTTTTGGTTATCATTCTTGGGTAGTGGTTCAATTAAGCTTTGCTTGCACACTGTAGGGTATCTACCAATAGTGAGGAAGTGTATGAGAGAAGAGATTCTCATGATTGCTTTTTGTACTGTGTGTGCAGAAACGTGTTTCAAGAAAAGCAAGTCTGTTGAGAAGGTGCTATCTTCTTGCTAGTAATTTGTCACAACTTGATAACTGACTGTGAGAAAAAATATTCAATTCCTCTGCAGATTTTGTCTTTCCTATGCTGAAGCTGCAGTTTTTTCCATAGTGCTGCAGAATTCGACACGCTGCATAAAACAGAGCAGGCATCCCTGATTTTGGCATTGTGCGCATTTTGCTTCTCTTTGTTTTGCATCTTCCTGTATTCTTCATACAGTGGAGGTGTTGTATTTTACTATGTGCAGAATCACATTCATTCACTGTCTGGCATTGTTTGTAGTCAGCTATGGAGCAGGAGCTCTCTTTACTTTGACAGATCATTTGGGGCCAAGTTTGTCATACAATGCAACAGTACTGTGACTTAATTTCCGAACTTTACAGTTTAACAGTTTGGACGACTTAAAGTGTTGAAGTATGTATGCAAGTTTCCACTTCTTTTACGAGACGACTTATTTAAGATGTTCGGCCAAACCTCCCTGCTGGTTGGCCTGCTGCTGAAAACTCTCTTTCATTTCTTCTCCGAAGTATGCTACTAGGTACAGGAATTTCTTAAGGCTCTTTCTACTTATGAAAATAAGTAGACATACCAAGTTTCATTTGCTTCAATTAACGACGTATACTTTAACTTCTAACATTTTACAAATTCCACACTTCACATGAATAAATACTGTTTCGTAAGCCGTGTCTCCAAACATTAGAAACAAAATAAGTTACATATGGGAGAAAGTTGGCTTAAAAACCATGTCCATTCTCAACATGAAACAGAATACGTGTCTTCTCTTCATCAAGGCTAAGACAAAAGTTTTTAATGATTCTTTTTCAACTGCTCACGTTACTTTAACAATGATCAAAATACGATTAGAACAGAATAGCATAAACACTCCATGGTCCTTCTGTCCACTTTCACTAAACATCCATGGATCGACCGACAAGTACTTGTCGGTGCAGTTCGACCGCAGCATCTACTTTCTGCTCGCGGCTCATTTCCAACCTGTACACACAAACATGTGATGCGCATTAGGTAGGATTCCACTTTCTCACACTCATATCTAAAATATCTTGTGTTCGAGAAGGTAGAAGGCCGAGTGGTTCTAGAATTTACGCAGAAATTCTCGAATCACTTCAACAGTTGAATATCGGCTCATCGCTTATATCCTGTAGTAGCTTATATATGCTTGTACACATTGTTATCAAAAGTCCTTGATAGAAAACACACACACTCACGCAAAAAAAAAAGTTCTCTCTCCCTAATCCATATGCCTTTTTAAATATTCATTGACAAGGTCCTACTTTTTTCGACTATGCCTGCTGTTTCTCCATCTCAGCTGTCAGCTACCATTTCCCCTTTCTCTCTCTCTCTCTCTCTCTCTCTCTCTCTCTCTCTCTCTCTCTCTCTCTGTTACTCTTTCTCTTTCCCTCCCTCCCTGTCACTCCCAATCCACCCAACACAACTCCTCAATGTACTCTGTAGCTCTGAAGAAAGATTCGTCCAAAAAGTAACAAAGTTCTGTCGTGTTTATTTGCATGTCAGCAACTGAGTGCCTCAACTATTTGGTGAATTATTGCCTTAAATCTTTAATTTATTTGTTTTCCACCAGGGACTTTCCTACCACATTTAATAAGAATTTGATAAACACAGCCCGAGAAGTAATTTTAATATGTAGCCTACTAGATAATTACTGCCTGAAAACAAATTGCAAATGATGTTCAAGCAAGTGGAGATACTCTGCTTTGGCACATTCTGATGATGTCTTGAAAATGGAATTCTGGAAAACTGCTGTAGATCTGTTCATTGACAGATGCAAGAATAATCTGGTTAACAGCAATTTGGAAATATAGACAGTTTCTGTTCTTTCAAGATTGAAGTTCCATACTTGAAATTAGAAAAGAAAATGGAAATATATCTGAAATTTGAAGAGAGAAAACTTGAATGTAAATATAGTTTCAGTTACTGTTTCTCTTTGATATTTCTGTCAAGTAGTGTTCTGAGTGACTTTGAATCATTTTCGACTTTCTTATCCATTTTCTTTCACTACCTTGACATCTATGTGCATCTTGCATGGTTAGAACATATAGCCTTCATGTGGGAAGCACCACCATCCATTTCAAATGTGGAATGACTATCTTCATACTGACTGCAAAGGTATGCTATTGACTTGATGGTACTCAGTCGTCTGAAATTTTTGACCTACCTGAGGGTCAGTTAAGAGGCTTCTACAAGTGAAATGAACTCACATGAAGTGGCTAAATTTTAGTTCAAAACTCGATGTCTGTAATGTTGTTTTTGTGATCTTTGGTTCGAAGACTTGTTTTATTCAGCAGTCTATGCCATTCTATTCTGGAACATTACTCTCCATCTCTGTGTGACTACTGCAACCTACATCCATTGAACCTAGTCACTTTACTCAGTCTTTGGTCTTGTGGTGGCAGCCAATTCGTTATGAGTTAACCACCACCTCTGTGAGGACTAACTTGTAGGTAAAACACCACTTTCAACTTTGCACTCACCACCCCACACTTTGCCTTCACACCTCTGAGTGCTGAGTTCCACCTACGCCTCCCCCCCCCCCCCAATCCCATCAAAGACAGCCATTTTGGACACTTCTAGCTGTAGTGGCTCAGCTCAAATGAGTGGTGGTCAGACAAGACCCTGGCTTCTTGACCCCGCATCAGACTATGCAGCACATGAGCATCTACTCCATCCCAACCTGCATCATTGTTTCAGCTGTTGCGCAGTGCCACCACATCCTCTAAGTTTGAGCATTCCAGACTCTTTCATGGTATAATGACCATGGTCGTTCCTACCATTCTGGTCATGTCACCCACGCCATCTGCGTTCAGTCCTGCACCTGCCGTGATGTGTTATGTTGCGAAGTGTCCCTACCCCCGCTACTGCTACCAAGATGTTGGCCATCACGCTGTTGTTGTGTGCCAGGCATCATACCATTGTCGCAAACCACTGTCACTCCGTCTAGCGTACTGCCCTTGTTTAGTACACAGTTTTGTGCTCCAGTGCTGCCTCAGGCCACCGCCTGTGGCCACTTCCCTAAGCTGCCTACCTCAACAAGTAAGCTGCCTATCCTCAACAATGATAGCCCTCTCACATGGTTCACTGAAGTGGACTGTTCTCTACGTTAGTGGCATCACCAGTGATGATGCGCATTTTGTATGCCTCATTGGACACTCATACATGCCGACCTGTAACTTATCAGTGATATCATCCTGATCCCAACCCCTCACCCCCAGAAAACTCAACATGAGGCTCATCATCATCAAGCATCTTTCTCACTCACCGGGGAAGCACTCATCCCGTAATTCACGTGGAACAAATCGATTACAGGACACACTCTCAACTCTGGTGTTACCTAGGTGCCCTTGTCGATCCTAACACCATGCCAGACACTGTCTTGTGGATCATTTGGATGATCAAGCTTCCATACAACATCCAGCTGCAGCTCTTATCTTTGTCTACAGAACCGTTGGAACTCAGACTTGGTCATGTGGATTGTATATATTGAGTCGGGTGACATCACCAGCTTGTCACTTCTGCAAGAACAGTTCTGCTACCTATGTTGGCAGTCCGGCTGTGGATACGGCTGCCCCGCCTCCTTGCCCACCTGGACTAGGTCGCACGAGATCTCATGCATCACGTGACTGAGTTGCGTACCCACCTAGTGGCAGATCAGCTGCACTACCTTCCATTCCACTCCCCACCGTCAACTCTCTATGGCCCCAGTGCAGCACGGCAGCAGACATCGGAACTTCACATCCAGCTCCCCACCCAGCCTACCCCGTGTTGATTCCACACAAATTTTGAGGACGCCACTCATAACTGATGTGCTCTGTGTGTTATGGAATACTCTGCTTGAGCCCACGGTAAGCACCACAACCCAAGCTGCTTCTTCAGGGTGCCACCTCCAAAATCAGTAATCGTACAATGATCATATTGCAACTAGATGCCTCTATGTGCTCGACAGGCTAACCATCACGTGCTTCATGACTGACACTGGTGTGGATGCAAGTGTTATCCTGCCAGCTCTCACTCTGTTGAAAATCCTGCCCTTGCCTGGTACACACTTTGTGGTTAATAATTCAGATATCCTAGCCCATGGCACAGCAGTTGCAGCTCACCCCTAACCTGCAGTTTCCATTAACCTTCCATGTGGCGAATGTTGAGAAACCTGTTCTCGGAATTTACTTCTTTAAGGACTTTGGCCTCTCTGCAGATATCCAGTCTGCTGCGCTGTTGCATCATACTTCTGGCACACACATACCAGGTTCCTTCGTTCCACTGGCTGCAGCCCCACATCTGGATTTGATACACTCATCCATCCATGATCTGAGTGTATACGTCTGACAGCCAGCTCCCTCATTGAGCTCTTACTCCAATATCATGATATTGATACTCATCATGCCAGGAACAACACAATGAGATTTTCACTCTGCAGTGGAGTGTGCGCTGATATGAAACTTCCTGGCAGATTAAAACATCCCCCAGGCTGTGGCTAAGCCATGTCTTCACAATATCCTTTCTTTCAGGAGTGCTAGTTCTGCAAGGTTCGCAGGAGAGCTTCTGTAAAGTTTGGAAGGTAGGAGACGAGGTACTGGCAGAAGTAAAGCTGTGAGGACGGGGTGTGAGTCGTGCTTGGGTAGCTCAGTTGGTAGAGCACTTGCCCGCGAAAGGCAAAGGTCCCGAGTTCGAGTCTCGGTTCAGCGCACAGTTTTAATCTGCCAGGAAGTTTCAAGACAGATTGCTATTTACCATACAGAAGACATCTCAGGTGTAACAAATGTAGCAGCCTGCCTCTGGATTGCTTCGATGTCTTCCTTTAATCCTACCTAGAGCAGATCCCAAACACTTGAACAGTAATTGGCAATAAATCACATTAGTGTCCTTGATGTGGTCTCCTTTACGGATGAACCACACTTTCCTAAAATTCTTCCAAGAAACTGAAGCTGACCATTCACCTTCCCTACTACAGTCCTTCCATGCTCATTCCATTTTGCAATATTACACCTAGATATTTAATCAACATGACTGTGTCAATAGCACACTACTAATGCTGTACTCGAAAATAATGGTTTTGCTTTTCCTAATCATGTGAATTATTTAACATTTTATTACGTTTAGTGCTAGCTACCACACCAACTTCAAATTTTGTCTACGTAATCTTGTATCATCCTACAGCCACTCAATAATGACACCTTCCCATACACAACAACATCATCAGCAGACAGCTACAGACTGCCGCTTACCCTGTCCACAAGATCATTTATGTATATAGAAAAAAAATAGCTGTTCTATCACACTTCCTTGGGGCACTCTGATGACACCTTTGTCTCTGAGGAACACTGTTGGGAAGACATGAGGCAACCTCTCCTTCCTTAGAAACAATTAGTTTCGAGAGCTAGTGTAGTGCATGTACTTTGATATGCGTGTTTCAGCAGTACTGATATTTCTCCTGAAGGTTAGGTCTGTCCAGTAACTCTGTTTCATGATTTTATGCTTTTCTCCAGAAAATTTTCTTTTGGTACTTATAACTGTTTCAGTGTGTTATGTTTTAAGTAATCATCCAACAAAGTGCTCATTACTGAATAAATATCAGTAGCAGGTAAAGGTTATTGAGCACACATTAAATTATTTCACAAAAACTTTATTGTGAACAGTTGTTTATTGAAACAATGCAATTCCAGCTGTAAAGCAATAGTGAAAATTACATCAAACAATGCGCAAGACCAGGGTTAGTAAAAAGGAAAAAAAAGAGAAAATTTCAAAACCTAAAACACACAGAGATAAAAAATTATATTTAGCAGTCTTAATATATTACCTGGGAACAAAAATTGATTCCTTGGTGTAAATCACCAGTGAAAAACATAACAGACAGTAGGTACAGGAATCCAATGGAGTATGAATACAGCACAACTTCACTGTTTGCTGCTTTGTACTGTTTCATGGATTTCTCCTGAACATTTCCAATAGCAGCATCACACAAAAGCGCACACGAAATCATACACACTCCTAAAAAGTAGAGAAGTGTAATTGTGGTAACAAAAACAGACAATGACAATCACAGTACAGATGAAACAGAGAAAATACAGAAAACAGCTTACACTTACACAGTAAATGCAACGTTTAACATAAACTAATTTCTTCTAGGTGGACCCCCACGGCCTCAATAAATTTGAAGGAGAACATTATTTATTATCCTTGTTTCATCAAAAAATCATGTGCCACACATATTTGTGCACAGCACGGTCGTCAATGGTCACAATCCTGTAATGTTTACTGCAAATCACACTATATACACTTTTTGCTACAATGAAGATAATTTATCAACATCTGTTACTACAGTTGCACTTGAGAAAGGGCGGTGCTGTAAATAAAATAATTTAAAATAGACCCTAGTACAACAACGTCCTCCTTCAAATGTATAACATGAGTTTCTAACATTTTATCAGTAAGGTACTTAGGGCTGTAACATTTACTCAGATTCAACAATGAATATGGACACAGCTCCCAACTTACAATAATCATTCTGGTCTTTTTCCCAAACACTTTGGAAAATAAAAGGAAATTTCAATGCTGGGCTTAATGCAACTCCAGTCTCTCTGTTTTAGACTGCAGCTTCAATTCACCACTACTAAACCACAGCAATAAGAGAACAGTAATTTATACACGATGTATAGTATTCTGATAATTAAAACAAAAACGAAACCTTGTATGTAGACTTTTATTTGGGTGAAGTGCAACTGGACAGCAAATAGGCAAAGTGAACATTTCACTCTGCACCAGCACGTACACAGTTTTGACACTTCCTAACAAAGTAAAAAACTGTGCCCGACCATCATTCAAAACTGGAGCCTTATCTTTCATGGAAAGTGCTCTTTCCAACTGAACTATCCAGGCACAAGTCAGACCCACCCTCATAGATTCAGTCTGGCCAATATCTCTCTTCCAATTTTTCAACATGTAAAGTGAAAACTTCATTCTCTCATAGGATAAGTACTGAGCAACACACAGGTACACAGAAAAGCATGCTCATGCCCAGAAGTTAAAGAACTTCTGAGATCCACGAAGAAGAATTTTGTCATAGCGATACTGTGTAGGGTAAACTGTGGCAGGATAATATGAAACTACAAATGGCAGTATGTTATGGGGTAAAGAGCTCACAATAGTCAATTTGAAGGAAGATCTCGGTTTAATGTTCCTGACTATATGTTGTGCACATATGGTTAGCCAATATTAATGATGCAAGATACATAACACTAGTTGCGACAGGGTTACTGTCAGACTAGCAGCCATCCTACAGAGAGCAGTTGCAAGTTGGGTAAATCTGCACAGAACCTGTCTCATCTGAGACCTGCCAGCAGCCTCTGTGTCTCACATCTCCTGTCAGAGTGTGAATACATATCACCAGCTTTGAAGGGTTCCTCTACACATTGAGTGACACACCAACTGTGCATGCCCTCAACACAAAGGCACTGTGATGTTCACCGTATGTCATGTCTTGCCCAATATGATCTGACAGAGCAACACTGTGGGGAGGCATGCTACAATCAAGCTCCTTATTCTGAAGAGAATCCAGTGTCAGTCTATCCCCGATAGCTTCAGTGCTCTGGCGACTGGGGACAAATATTCAGGCAACTCTGGAAGTTCAGAATCAGTCTAACAGTACAGGGCTTAAGGTGAAATCTAAATGTAAGAAGAAAAGTTTTAAGACGGCCATATCTTATTGTTGGGTAGTAGTCACAGTAGAGGAATACCTGAACTAGTAGAGAACTATCTGCGAAATTATTACCAGGCAACCAGTATTTTTATACTAGGAAGTGAAAGGCTCAGCAATGTAACGCACAATTTAGGCTCTGTTAGGATTGGTCTAGGTAAAGAAGCTGATATAATAATAACTGAGGCTGCAGGCAACAGTTTGGACACTATCCTCAATCATACACTTGAAGACGAAATTACACATACACATACTAGTGTGAAGAGTTCAAATGGCTCTGAGCACTATGGGACTCAACTTCTGAGGTCATCAGTCCCCTAGAACTTAGAACTACTTAAACCTAACTAACCTAAGGGCATCACACACATTCATGCCCGAGGCAGGATTCGAACCTGCGACCGTAGTGTGAAGAGTGTATCACTCTTTGAGCATATTAAGCATTCTGTGGAATATGTTAGTTCAAAGCTTTAACAATCACACAGGAGAGAAAGGCAGTCAACACACAGATGTGACTGAGGGATTGTATCTCACTTGGATGCGGCACACACAGCATAGTTTGCACCAGAATGCCTCTGGTGAGACATTACTTGCACTGCTAGTTACAAGTTATCCAAAAAATAACAACAGAATAAATATCGTTACAGATGAAACAGCGAATAGCAAAATAAAATACTACAGTTTGGACATTACTATAAAAGATAAACTTCTCACATTTACACAAGAAAATAAAAGGATATATGGAATTTCAACAATAATAGTTATGCATGTCAGAACATCACATGCAAGTTGCTGAAATCCGACATTCATCTTGATACAAGCTAACATTGCTCTATTGTAGAACCAACACAAGGACAGCAGGAGTGGCTTTATATGCAAAAAGAAGTTCAGTCCGAGGGACTTCAGTTTAGTGAATATTGCGTTGAATAACTGTTTGAATTTTCAGGTTAACTTCCATTCAGGAGGCTGTTGCACTCAGCGACTGTTATATTGACTTGTAAATAATAGATTTCAGCTATCAGCTGTCCCTTTTAAATTTTATTGGGAGATATAGAAACTAGCCCTTCTTCATGCGCTATCATTTTTGATCAATGCATGTAATGCCTGTTGGTCAGGCTTCATCCACAGTTAATTGAATTTTGTCCCACAATAGTGGATCAAGAAACACACAATCTAATATGTTACCAACCACTAGCATAAAGTATCTCTGATTTCATCAAGCAACTGGAGACAGTTTTAACATGGTTATGCAGACTTAACAGGATAAGTACTGTTCGTGAAGACTTAAATGTTGATTTTTCTATCAGATAATACTGATAGAAAGCACCTATAATGATTTACATAGAGCTTTGGACGATTTTCCACAGCAAAATTTCCTATGAAGATTGAAGAGGACAATGCAAGACTCGTTGACAATTTGTTTTAAGACCGAAAACTACCTTCTGTGATTCAGTAATTGGTTTATCTGCCAAAATGGTTAAATGATGAAGGTAAAATTTGCTGACCAAGTTCAGTTTAGATCATACAAAAATACTGCATTGAAATCATCCAGTATAGTATTAAAAAAGTTGAACTTGTGCACCGTACTAAAAAGCACTCCTAGAGTTCAAAAAGAACACTTTGAGATACTATTAGACAAGGAAAAAAATAGCAATGTAATTGATACTGAGTCCACAGAAACCAGTTGTGGCAGAAATGATAATACACTAAAGTCACTGAAAATACCCCCCCCCCCCCCCCCTCATGAACCGTGGACCTTGCCTTTGGTGGGGAGGCTTGCATGCCTCAGCGATACAGATAGCCGTACCGTAGGTGCAACCACAACGGAGGGGTATCTGTTGAGAGACCAGACAAACGTGTGGTTCCTGAAGAGGGGCAGCAGCCTTTTCAGTAGTTGCAGGGGCAACAGTCTGGATGATTGACTGATCTGGCCTTGTAACACTAACCAAAACGGCCTTGCTGTGCTGGTACTGCGAATGGCTGAAAACAAGGGGAAACTACAGCCATAATTTTTCCCGAGGGCATGCAGCTTTACTGTATGGTTAAATGATGATGGCGTCCTCTTGGGTAAAATATTCTGGAGGTAAAATAGTCCCCTATTTGGATCTCCAGGTGGGGACTACTCAGGAGGATGTCGTTATCAGGAGAAAGAAAACTGGCGTTCTACGGATGGGAGCATGGAATGTCAGATCCCTCAATCGGGCAGGTAGATTAGAAAATTTAAAAAGGGAAATGGCTAGGTTAAAGTTAGATATAGTGGGAATTAGTGAAGTTCGGTGGCAGGAGGAACAAGACTTCTGGTCAGGTGACTACAGGGTTATAAACACAAAATCAAATAGGGGGAATGCAGGAGTAGGTTGAATAATAAATAGGAATGCAGGTAAGCTACTACAAACAGCATAGTGAACGCATTATTGTGGCCAAGACAGATACGAAGCCCACGCCTCCTACAGTAGTACAAGTTTATATGCCAACTAGCTCTGCAGATGACGAAGAAATTGAAGAAATGTATGATGAAATAAAAGAAATTACTCAGATAGTGAAGGGTGACGAAAATTTAATAGTCATGGGTGACTGGCATTCGGTAGTAGGAAAAGGGAGAGAAGGGAACGTAGTAGGTGAATATGGATTGGGGCTAAGAAATTAAAGAGGAAGCCGCCTGGTAGAATTTTGCACAGAGCACAACTTAATCATAGCTAACACTTGGTTCAAGAATCATAAAAGAAGGCTGTATACATGGAAGAAGCCTGGAGATACTGACAGGTTTCAGATAGATTATATAATGGTAAGACAGAGATTTCGGAACCAGGTTTTAAATTGTAAGACATTTCCAGGAGCAGATGTGGACTCTGACCACAATCTATTGGTTATGACCTGTAGATTAAAACTGAAGAAACTGCAAAAAGGTGGGAATTTAAGGAGATGGGACCTGGATAAACTGACTAAACCAGAGGTTGTACAGTGTTTCAGGCAGAGCATAAAGGAACAATTGACAGGAATGGGGGAAAGAAATACAGTAGAAGAAGAATGGGTAGCTTTGAGGGACGAAGTAGTGAAGGCAGCAGAGGATCAAGTAGGTAAAAAGACGAGGGCTAATAGAAATCCTTGGGTAACAGAAGATATATTGAATTTAATTGATGAAAGGAGAAAATATAAAAATGCAGTAAATGAAGCAGGCAAACGGGAATACAGACGTCTCAAAAATGAGGTCGACAGGAAGTGCAAAATGGCTAAGCAAGGATGGCTAGAGGGCAAATGTAAGGATGTAGAGGCTTATCTCACTAGGGGTAAGATAGATACTGCCTACAGGAAAATTAGAGAGACCTTTGGAGATAAGAGAACCACTTGCATGAACATCAAGAGCTCAGATGGAAACCCAGTTCTAAGCAAAGAAGGGAAAGCAGAGAGGTGGAAGGAGTATATAGAGGGTCTATACAAATGCGATGTACTTGTGGACAATATTATGGAAATGGAAGAGGATGTAGATGAGGATGAAATGGGAGATACGATACTGTGTGAAGAGTTTGACAGAGCACTGAAAGACCTGAGTCGAAACAAGGCCCCCGGAGTAGACAACATTCCATTAGAACTACTAACGGCCTTGGGAGAGCCAGTCCTGACAAAACTCTACCATCTGGTGAGCAATATGTATGAGACAGGCGAAATACCCTCAGACTTCAAGAGAATATAATAATTCCAATCCCAAAGAAAGCAGGTGTTGACAGATGTGAAAATTACCGAACAGTCAGTTTAATAAGTCACGGCTGCAAAATACTAATGTGAATTCTTTACAGATGAAACGATAAACTGGTAGAAGCCGACTTCGGGGAAGATCAGTTTTGATTCCGTAGAAATGTTGGAATGTGTGAGGCAATACTGACCCTGCGACTTATCTTAGAAGCTAGATTAAGGAAGGGCAAAGCTATGTTTCTAGCATTTGTAGACTTAGAGAAAATTTTTGACTATGTTGACTGGAGTACTCTCTTTCAAATTCTGAAGGTGGCAGGCGTAAAATACAGGGAGCGAAAGGCTATTTACAATTTGTACAGAAACCAGATGGCAGTTATAAGAGTTGAGGGACATGAAAGGCAAGCAGTGGTTGGGAAGGGAGTGAGACAGGGTTGTAGCCTATCCCCAATGTTATTCAATCTGTATATTGAGCAAGCAGTGAAGGAAACAAAAGAAAAATTCGGAGTATGTATTAAAATCCATGGACAAGAAATAAAAACTTTGAGGTTTGCCGATGACATTGTAATTCTCTCAGAGACAGCAAAGGAATTGGAAGAGCAGTTGAACGGAATGGATAGTGTCTTGAAAGGAGGATATAAGATGAACATCAACAAAAGCAAAACGAGGTAATGGAATGTAGTCGAATTAAGTCGGGTGATGCTGAGGGAATTAGATTAGGAAATGAGACATTTCAAGTAGTAAAGGAGTTTTGCTATTTGGAGAGCAAAATAACTGATGATGGTCGAAGTAGAGAGGATATAAAATGTAGACTGGCAATGGCAAGGAAAGCGTTTATGAAGAAGAGAAATTTGTTAACATCGAGTATAGATTTAAGTGTCAGGAAGTCATTTCTGAAAGTATTTGTATGGAGTGTAGCCATGTATGGAAGTGAAACATGGGCGATAAATAATTTGGACAAGAGGAGAATGGAAGCTTTTCAAATGTGGTGCTACAGAAGAATGCTGAAGATTAGATGGGTAGATCACGTAACTAATGAGGAAGTATTGAACAGGATTGGGGAGAAGAGGAGTTTGTGGCATAACTTGATTAGAAGAAGGGATCGGTTGGTAGGACATGTTCTGAGGCATCAAGGGCTCACCAATTTAGTATTGGAGGGCAGCGTGGAGGGTAAAAATTGTAGAGGGAGACCAAGAGATGAATACACTAAGCAGATTCTGAAGGATGTAGGTTGCGGTAGGTACTGGGTGATGAAGGGGCTTGCACAGGATAGAGTGGCATGGAGAGCTGCATCAAACCAGTCTCAGGACTGAAGACCACAACAACAACAACAGGAAATGAAAATAGACAATTACTTTCTTATATTAGCAGGGGCTGCAATTGTGCTCTATGAGTAGTACACTGACTAGTAATCAAAATGTTTCAGGTAATTGGTTCAATCCCAGTTACTGCTTAAATTTAAAATAAAAATTATCAGCAACGCCAGCTGAAGACTTGCGATATAAGAAGTCACCCTCATTATGCCAACAGTCTTAGCAAAGAGGGCAGAGGAGCAATCAGAGGTTCAGGGCACTGTCTTTTGTTTGGGGGTAGGAAACTGCCCCTAAAAAGCAGAAGAATCAGCAGTGATCAAAAGCATGACTAGGCAGAAGGCAAACGGGATCTTCTGGAGGGGAACACTAAGGGGGAGGTGATCATGAGAAAAAGATTGAATAACCAATGAGAAGACAACACACTACAAGTTGGAGTGTGAAATGTCAGAAGTCTGAATCTGGTTCCTCAGTCCAGAAATAGTCATTGAAGAGAAACAAAAAGGAGAAGGATTTCCAGAGACACAAATGTGGAGCAATATCAGCAGCAACAGAAACTGGTACAATGGGAGTAGGATTTGTTATGAACTAGAAAGTAAGACACATTATTCAGTTTCTGTGAGCAGTTCAGTACCAGCATTATTCTCATTATTACTGATAGCAAACCAACAACCGTTCAGATATACATGCTAACATCACAAGCAGAAGATGAAGAAATAGAGAAACACAAGTATGAGGATGTTGAATGTATAATTCAATATATAAAGGGAGATGAGAAACTAATATCATGGATGACTGGAATACTGCAGTAGGGAAAGGAATGGAAGACAGAAACATGGGAGAATATGGGCATGGTAATATGACTTGGAGAGGAGAAATACTGAGTTCTGGAATAAATTTCAGCTAATAATACTGAATGTTTTGTTCAAAATCACAACAGGAGTGTGTATACTGGGAAAATGTCTGGAGTCACATGAAAATTCCAGCTGTAATGCATCATGATCAGACAGATCAGATATAGGATTGTCAGGCATGCTGAGGAGCAGATACTTCTTCATATCACAATTTAGAAATGATGAAGAGTAGGCTGAAGTTTAAATGAATTGTCAGAAAGATTCACTATGTAGATAAGTGAAATCCGTAAGTACTGAGGAATGACAATGTGCATTTGGAGTTCTCTAAGCCTGTACATACTGAAGTAATGAACACCACGATACAGCTTACTTAAAGAGGAATGGACATCTCTAAAATTCACAATAACAGAAGTTGGGCAGACAAATATAATACAAGGAAGGTAACCTTGGTTAACAGAAGAAATACCTCAACTAATCAACAAAAGAAGGAAGTACTAAAATTTTCAGCAAAAGACAGGAATATTGCAACACATGTTACTTAGGAGCGGCAGGGAAATCAAAAGGAAATGGTTGTTGGAAGGACTGGCTCAGCAGACTGAAAAGTCAGAACAACCTTTAGAAAAATGAAAAGTGTGAAATGAATTCTGCTCTGAAGTGCAGAAGAGACAGAAGATAAAGGGGGAGAAGCTGCCTCGTGACATGATAAAAGAAAAAGGAGAACACAAAGGGGATCCAGTATTTGACTCAGAGTTTTGGAAGACTTGTGATCAAATAACGCAAAAGACCTAGATAAGAGTCCACTGAAATTTCTAGCTCAATGGGGCAAATGGCAGCCTAATGACTACTCAAGCTGGTTTACGGAATTTGTGAAACTAGAGATACCATCATGTTATGGCGTAAAGATGAGCACCAGCACACCAGTCGGGAATGGCAGAGCAGAGAGGGCTGCAAAGAAGACGTCAGCCAATTGCACAATGACCGACCTCTCTCCAGGGCAACAATGCAACAGCAGCAGCCTCTATGTGAAGAGAACATAAGTGCTGCTCCTGACTGGCCGTGGCCTGCTTCTACAACAGCATCAAGATTAGGCACTTCAAGACCAGTGACTTAGAAATTGTACATACTGAAGAAGCTTGATTATTTTGTCTCTCGTCCTCTGCTTGCGACACATCTATATCGTTCTCAATGTTAAGTATTGTCATTGTTCATTTCATAATAAAACTCATTAATACGATTTGTTTGAATTGTTTGTCTAGCAATTTGAGAAAGCAGGTTTCCTAGACACCCTATATTTGACAACTAGGCAGGATTCAACATGCATCAAAGTTGCTTACAAGAATAAAATGCAGAGGAATATAAAAGAAAATTGATGATGTGTTGGATAACAATTGGTTTGGCTATCGGACAGTTAAAGGCACCAGAGAGGCTGTTCTGAAATTGCAACTGATAATGGAAGCAACACGTAAGAAAAATCAAGACATGTTCATCTGAATTGTTGGCCTACGGAAAAGAATGGAAGACCAAAAATGAAGTGCTTTCATTAAAGAGCATGTAAGACAGGGGCACAATCTACTGTTCACATTGTAAAAGCAATAACGGAAACAAAAGAAAGGTTCAGGTGTGGGATCAAAGTTAAGGGTGGAAGGACGTCAGTGCTAAAATTCGCTGACGACATTGTTATTCTCAGCGAAATAAGGAAGAATTGTAAAACCTGTTCAATGGAACAAAGAGCCTAATGGGCACACACTGCAGAATGAGATTAAACTGAAGGAAAATGAAAGTGCTGAGGAACAGCAGAAATGAGATTGGTGATAAAATTAACATCAAAGCTGTGGATGGCAAAGAAAACAAAGTCCGTTATGTTGGGAGCAAAGAAACACATGACTGACAAAGTGAGGAAGGCATAAAAGGCAAACTAGCACAGGCAAAGAATGTATTCCTCGCTAAGGAAATCATTTAGATCAAATATCGACCTGAGTACAAAATTTCTGAGAATGTACGATTAGAACACAGCACTGTATGGAAGTGAATCATAGATAGTGGAAAAACTGGGAAAGAGGAGAGTTTGAAGCATATGAGATGTGGTGCTATAGAAGGATGTTGAAAATTAGGTAGAATGATAAGACATAAAATGAGTAGCTTCTCTGCAGCATCTGTGAAGAGAGGAATGTGTCGAAAATATTGACAAGAAGAAGGAACAAGATGATAGGATACGTGCTGAGACATCAAGGAATAACTTCCATGGTACTTCAAGGGGGCTGCAGTCAATAAAAACTGTAGGGAAAGACAAAGATTAGAATATGTCCAAAAATAACTGAGAATGTTACGTGCAAGTTCTACTCTGAGATGGAGAGACTGACAAAGGACAGGAACATGTGGCATGCTGCCCAAGAAAATTCATCCATTTGCAAACAACAAAAAACAGATACATTACATTTACTCATGCAGACACTGCAAGCACCAGCGATGGCACTGGTTTCAAAACTACAACCCCACTGTGGTTAGAAAACCCATCAGGCCATTTGAAAGTAGTAATTCTGCTGGCTATAATGGTGTTTTTAGTTGAATATAAAATACTTGTGCTGACTTGTGAGGGCTACCCTCTGATCAACATATTACCACTAATCGGACACCTATTTCACTCTTTCCACCCCTTGATAACTGTCCATCAGTTCAGCTTTCATAAAGAACTCTCCACAGAAAAAGCAATGCAAGACCTCATAGATGAAGTGCTGACAGAGCTAAATGAATAAAATTACCCTGTTGGTGATATTTTGTGTCCTTGCCTTGGCTGGATCACAAAATTCTGTTGGGCAGTCTGAATCATTATGACATTAATGGCTGTCCCTCTTGCACTGATGGAGTCTTACTTTTATAACAGAAAGCAGAGGGGCTCACTGATGGAATTTGTCACATGCATGAAACTAACTCAGAATAGGGAAACATAACATGGGGTGCCACAAGGTCTGAACAGGCTCCACCAGAGCAGGACCATGATGATGATCTGCTCGTGTCAGAATAGTGGAAGTTGGGTCCCCATCCCTCCCAGTCTCTAGCCTCTCACCCCCTTTCCCTTTCTGCATGTTTCTCTATACAAATTTTAAAAAATTATAATTTTTTATACTACGGTTAATAAAAATGAAGCATTACTGAATAATATTACTTAGATGAATTGTATTTACGAAAATATTGCATACAACAAACTAAATGTATTGTTGTAGAAAGCTGAGCATAAAATGTGTAAACTCCCCCCCCCCCCCCCCCCCCCATCCTCCTCAAAAACAGGTATCAAAATTGTATAATATTTATGGCAGCTACTGAACACTGGTTTCAGTATAGTGTACACCAAAGAATACATTTTATCTGCTCTTCATAAATTAAGAATAATGCAAAAATTTTTAATTAGAAATAAATGAAAAATGCTATTATTAAGAATTGAGAAAATATCCAGGAATCGTATTTTCATTACAGTTTTTCTTTGCATTCCCTTGATGTTTTAATTATGCCATTTAAGTGAAGTTTAGCAGCTGTTTTGTATTCTACTGACAAGGTAACTAAATTTAGCAGTCTGATTTCACACTTCTTTGACCTTAAGCAGTTTTTCACCATCTTTAATTTACTGAAACTGCACTCACAAGGTGTTGCAGTCACTGATATTGTCATAAATATCCTCAAGGCTGTTAAGATGTTTGGATAAGCATCTCTTAACATCTCAGCACCTGTAAGCTGTGTAGGCGGCAGCTTTGTGAACTGTGCATTTTTGACACATCAGCAATGTTAACAATAGGCATCTGTCGGGAAGTACATTGATTTGCAAAACTTAGAGACAAAAGTAACTTTCGCTGCACTGCCAAGTAACATACCTCGATGAAACTTGGACCATACATAGAAAGAACTGCTACAGTAAAGTACATAAGGCAACTGAAAGAGATACTCAAGTCAAACAGAAATGAGACTTTAATCTGAAACAACAATTACACTGAGGTCCCTGGACATTACATAACATGTGACATCGTTCTTAATATGGTGTGTCATCACCATGAATAGCAATGCATTCGCTGCAATGTGGTCCCATGCAGGCCACAAGGTTGGTAGCAGAGTTCTCATGATAGGATGTTCCATTTCTCCACCAGTGCAGTTGACAACTGCTGCATGGTCATTGGTGCTTGTGGACATGCTGCAGTACATCTCCCCAGTGTATCTTACATGTGATCAATGGGATTCAAGTCAAGGGAACAGGCAGGCCACTCCATTTGCTGAACACCCTCTAGTTCTGAGAACTACTCCGCTTGCACTGTTCCTTTTTCTTTTTCTTTTCTTTTTTTTTGTGGTTTTAGGGTGCACAACTTTAACGGTCATTAGCGCCCAGACTACGTTAGGAATGCACCGCGAGGCACAAGTTTAAAACAGCAACTAAAAGGGAAAACACGATAAAAGATCGACAGGCATAGGATTAAAAAAACAGCATAATCAAATGTCCTTAGACAGGTTGGTCAATTTGATAAAACGAAGAACGCGAGCAGCTGCTCCTGGGTCATCCGCTAAAATGGCATCGAGAGTACATGGCAGGCCAAGATCAAGACGCAGTGTAGTAAAATCCGGACAGGACATTAAAATGTGGCGGACCATCAACAACTGCCCACATGGGCAGAACGGCGCCGGCGCAGCCGTCAGCAGATGGCGATGGCTGAACCGGCAGTGTCCAATTCGTAACCGGGCCAAAACTACCTCCTCCCGCCGAGAGGGGCGTGAGGAGGACATCAAGCCGCGGGAAGAGGTTTCAAGTCCCAAAGCATGTTGTCCTTAAGTGCAGCCCAATCGGCATGGCACAGCGATAAAATGCGCCGACAAATGACCCTGCTACAATCTGATGAAGGGACACAACAAGAAGCTGTCCGAGGCTGGAGGACCGCAGCCTTGGCCGCGGCATCTGCAGCTTCGTTCCCAGGGACACCGACATGGCCAGGAACCCACATAAAGCTAACCGGAGAACCGTCGTCCACCAGCTGCTGAAGAGAGCGTTGGATCCGGTGCACGAAAGGGTGAACTGGATACGGATCACTGAGGCTCTGGATGGCGCTCAGGGAATCGGAGCAGATGACATAAGCAGAATGTCGGTGGCGGCAGATGTAAAGAACAGCCTGGTAGAGGGCAAAGAGCTCAGCTGTGAAGACTGAACAATGGCCATGAAGCCGGTATTTGAAACTTTGTGCCCCGACAATAAAAGAACAACCAACCCCGTCATTGGTCTTAGAGCCATCTGTATAAATGAAGGTCATATTAATGACTTCGAACGAAGTTCGACAAAACGGGAGCGGTATACCGAACCGGGGGTAATCTCCTTTGGGCGCGAGCTGAGGTAAAGAAGAACGCGAACTTGAGCCTGGAGCCAAGGTGGCGTGTGGCTCTCGCCCACTCTAAAGGTTGCAGGGGGTGAAAAATCAAGGTGTTGAAGGAGGCGACGAAAGCGAACTCCAGGGGGTAGCAGGGCAGAGACATACAACCCGTATTGACGATCGAGAGAGTCGTCAAAAAAGGAACGATAAGACGGGTGGTTGGGCATTGACAGTAGCCGACAGGCATACCGACAAAGCAGTATATCGGGCCGGTAGGGCAGTGGCAATTCACCGGCTTCAGCATGAAGACTCTCGATGGGACTAGTATAAAATGCTCCGATCGCAAGACGTAAACCCCGATGTTGTATGGAGATGAGGCGGCGTAAGATGGACGGTCTTGCAGAGGAGTATACGAAGCTCCCATAATCCAGCTTTGAGCGGACGATCGACCGATATAGGCGAAGTAGGACGGTTCGATCCGCTCCCCACGACATACCACTGAGAACACGGAGGACATTTAGAGAACGGGTACAATGGGCAGCCAAATAAGACACATGTGGAGACCAGCTAAGTCTCCTGTCAAATGTAAGATCTAAAAGTTTTGTTGTCTCCACGAATGGGAGAGCAACGGGACCGAGTCGCAAGGACGGTGGGAAAAACTCTTTGTAGCGCCAGAAGTTAATACAGACCGTCTTCTCGGCAGAAAAACGGAAGCCACTGGCGACACTCCAGGAGTAAAGATGGTCAAGAGAACGCTGAAGACAGCGCTCCAGGAAACATGTATGCTGCGCGCTGCAATAGATGGTAAAATCGTCCACGAAAAGTGAGCCTGACACATCAGCTGGGAGGCAATCCATTATTGGATTGATCGCTATGGCAAAGAGAGCGATGCTCAAAACTGAGCCCTGTGGCACCCCATTCTCCTGGCGAAAGGTGTCCGACAGGACAGAACCCACACGTACCCTGAACTGTCGATCCATTAAAAAGGAACGAATAAAAAGAGGGAGGGGACCGCGAAGGCCCCATGTATGCATGGTGCGGAGAATGCCCGCCCTCCAACAGGTGTCGTAAGCCTTCTCCAAAGAACACAGCCGCGGTCAGGTGCTTCCGCAAGAAGTTATTCATAATGAAGGTCAACAAGATAACCAGATGGTCAACAGCAGAGCGGCGCCTATGAAATCCACATTGTACATTGGTAAGTAGGCGCCGAGATTCGAGCAACCAAACCAAACGAGAGTTAACCATTCGCTCCATCACCTTACAGACACAGCTGGTAAGCGAAATGGGTCGCTAACTGGAAGGCAAGTGCTTCTCCTTCCCCGGCTTAGGAATCGGTACAACAATAGACTCGCGCCAGCATGCGGGAACATGTCCCTCAATCCAGATGCGATTATAAGTTCGAAGAAGGAAACCTTTACCCGCAGGAGAAAGGTTCTTCAGCATCTGAATATGAATAGAATCAGGCCCTGGAGCAGAGGACCGTGACCGGGCAAGTGCATTTTCGAGTTCCCGCATGGTGAAAGGGGCATTATAACTTTCACGATTCGAGGAGCGGAAGTTAGGTGGCCTAGCCTCCTCTGCCTGTTTTCGGGGGAGGAAGGCAGGGTGGTAACGAGCGGAGCTCGAAACCTCTGCGAAAAAGTGGCCGAAGGCATTGGAGGTATCCTCAGGGGCCACAAGGACGTCATTCGCGACCGTCAAGCCAGAAACTGGTGAGTGGACCTTAGTGCCAGATAGACGGCGCAGGCTACCCCAGACAACAGAAAAAGGAGTAAAACTGTTGGAGGTGCTTGTGAAAGCAGCCCAACTGGCTTTCTTGCTTTCTTTAATAATACGACGGCACTGCGCACATAATCGTTTATAAGTGATACAATTCGCCACTGTAGGGTGGCGTTTAAAGGTGCGTAAAGCACGTCGACGAGCACGTAAAGGGTCTCTACATGCTGCGGTCCACCAGGGGACCGGTACGCGACGTGGAGAAGAAGTAGTGTGAGGGATGGAATATTCAGCAGCAGTGAGAATGACTTCCGTGAGGTGTGCGACCTGACTATCGCAACTTGTGAAGGTTTGATCCTGAAAAGTCGCCCTGGAAGAGAAGAGCCCCCAGTCGGCTTTGGAGATGTTCCAACTAGCTGAGCACGGAGAGGGGGTATGATGCAGGAGATGATGACACACGGGAAGTGGTCGCTCGAATATGTATCAGAAAGGGCATACCACTCAAACCGGCGTGCAAGTTGGGTAGTACATACAGAGAGGTCTAAATGGGAATAGGTGTGAGATGTGTCCGAAAGAAAGGGCATACCACTCAAACCGGTGTGCAAGTTGGGTAGTACATATAGAGAGGTCTAAATGGGAATAGGTGTGAGATGTGTCCGAAAGAAAAGTGGGGGCGCCAGTATTGAGGCAGACAAGATTGAGCTGGTTGAAAAGGTCTGCTAACAGGGAGCCCCTCGGGCAGGATGCTGGAGAGCCCCAAAGGGGATGGCGGGCATTGAAGTCTCCAGTTAACAAAAATGGTGCAGGTAGCTGAGCAATAAGTTGCATCATGTCTGCCCTGGTAATGGCAGACGACGATGGAGTGTAAACGGTACAAATAGAAAATGTAAAAGTGGGGAGAGTAATTCGGACGGCAACTGCCTGCAGGCCGGTGTGCAATGTGATAGGATCGGTTAGGTTAGGTTAGGTTAGGTTAGGTTAGGTTAATATCATCCCAGACCAGCAACGTAACCCCTCCATGAGCCGGAATACCTACCACAGGGGGTAGGTCAAAACGCACAGAGGTGTAGTGTGCCAAGGCAATGTGATCGCATGGGCGTAGCTTCGTTTCCTGGAGGGCTACGACGAGTGGACGGTGCAAGCGGAGCAGCAACTTCAAGTCCTCTCGGTTGGAGCGAATGCTGCGAATATTCCAGTGAATAAGTGCCATCGTGAGAAGAAATGGAAGATGAAAGAAGGGGTCACCTTGAAGGCCGCTGAGGGCCTGTCTTCGAGCGAGTACTGCCGCCGCTATCAGTAGGCAGACAGTCATCGTCCATTGGTTCTATAGGTTCATCGGCCATCTCGTTAAGATGGCCGGGAGGAGCAGCTTCTTCCGCCGGTGGATGGCCAGATGTTCGGCTACCAGCGGTGCGGCCAGGCGAAACGGATGACAGCCTGGGGTGGCAACCGCTGGGTGGCGCAGGAGAAGAAACGCGCTGTGGCGGAGAAGGAGAACTGTGCTTCCTATGAGCCTTCTTGGAAGGTCTTTTAGTGGAAGTACTGGTCAACGGCTGGGAGTTTGAGGTACGTAGGAAGTCTGCACGGGACAGTTCCTTCTTGAAGGCCCGTGCATCTGATTTCTGGGTCTTCGTCTTGGCAGAAGCTGATGAAGGTGCTTGTGTTGGAGGGGTGACGGGAGGAAGAGGAGACGTCGACCACGCGATCTTAGCACTGGCCGAACGGACGACCGTGGTGCCGAAGGTCAGATCGGATGTCTGCATCGCCACCTCCCTGGTAGTCCGAGGAGAGGCGAGGACAGTACTGTATTTTCCCGCTGGGAGCAGCGTGGGCTTCCTACTAGCAAATAGCTTGCGAGCAGCCGAGGTGGACACTTTCTCTTTGACCCGAATTTCTTGGATACAGCATTCTTCCTTGTAGATGGGACAGTCGCGGGAGGACGCTGCATGGTCACCCTGACAGTTCACACAACGAGGAGACGGAGGTGGACAGTCACCCTCATGGGCATCCCTGCCACAAGTGACACATTAAGCCGCATTGGAACAAGACTGGAGAGTGTGATTAAAACGCTGACACTGGTAGCAGCGCGTAGGTGTCGGGACATAGGGGCGAACAGAAATAACCTCATAGCCCGCTTTGATACGCGACGGGTCGGTACAAGGTCATTGTTGACCTTTTTCATGACCCTATGGACAGCCGTCACGCCCTGCTCAGCGAGGAAAGACTGAATCTCCTCGTCAGTCAATCCGTCGAGTGATCGAGTATATACCACACCACGAGATGAATTCAAAGTGCGGTGAGCCTCCACCCGGACAGGGAACGTGTACAGGAGTGTGGCACGAAGCAGTTTTTGTGCCTGAAAGGCGCTCTCAGTTTCTAGTAAGAAGGTACCATTACGCAACCTGGTACACGACTTGACAGATCCGGCTATGGCATCTACGCCCTTCTGGATAACGAAAGGGTTGACAGAGGAAAAATCCTTGCCGTCCCTCAGATCGAGAAACTATGAGGAACTGTGGGGCAGGCGGTAGTACTTTTGTCACTGGTGGCTGGTCAAGTTTCCGTTTATGGGCAGAAGTCGAGAGAGAAGAAGAAGAGAAATCCATTGTGGAGGAATCCCCCATGATTGCCAGCATCTCCAATGGCGCGCTCCTTCCTTGTGGGGACCCTCTCAGAGGGCACTGCCGCCTTAAGTGAATGTTTACACCTCAGGTCACACCTCCCGAGAAACAGACGGAGGGACCAATCGGCATGGTCAGAAGGTATCAGCTCAGGCAATCACCCCTCCCTGGGCCTGGCCTTTACCAGGGGGTACGTGCATGCCTTACTTGTCTACCCAGGGCGGGGAATTACGCGTTACCCCGTCACCAACTACGCGTGCGAACGCGTGGGTCGGCCTTCAGGCGCGCACAGGTAGGAAGGAAGAAGAGAGAGAGGGAGAGAGAGGACAGACTGTCTCAAACGCCGAGGCGGAGACCAGAGAAGGCAAGGAGAAGAAGACAAGGGAAAGAGTAAGGAAGACAGTGAAATGGAGAAGAGCAAAGAAAGGAACCAACCAAAGGAAGGAAGAAACGAGAAGAAGTGGAAAAGCAAAATGACCGCAAATAGAGGTCGTGGAACCGTCCGTCTTCGGACGCAGGCGCTAACTACCCCCTTGGGGGGGAGGGACTCCTTTTAGTCGCCTCTTACGACAGGCAGGAATACCTCGGGCCTATTCTAATCCCCGGACCCGCAGGGGGGCTGCACTGTTCTATGTCATCGTGCATTCTCATCCATAAAAATGAAGTCTGGCCCGAATGCACCTCTGAAAAGATGCACATGGGGAAGGAGCACAACATCACAACAATGTTGACCAGTGAATGTACCGTTGTTCAAAGATTTGGAGGTCAGTGCACCCACACATTATGCCTACCCACACCTTACCACCTGGATCACTGAAATGATTATATTCAACAATGTTGCTGGGTGCATTACATGTTTCCACTTCTCACCATATGAGGTTACATCCAGCATTATCAAATGTGACCATTTTGGTGGTACAGGTGTTATGGTGTGGAGAGGCATAATGTTGCACGAGCGTATTGACTTCCATTTTTGAACACGATACAGTCACCGGTAAGCGTTATTCTAACACTGTACTCCTTAGCCATCTGCGGTTTTTCAGAGTGCATTTGGCCATGACATTATTTTTATGGATGAATATGGGTGCTTGCATCAAATGGTACAGGTGGAGAAGCCTTTGGAACTAAAGGGTATTAGGCAAATGGACTGACCTGCCCATTCCCTTGACTTAAATCCCATGGAGCGCATGTGTGATTCATAGGGGAGACGTACTGCAGCACTTCCGCATGCATCAATGTCTGTGTAGCAGATGTCAACTATGCTGGTGGAGAAATGGAACATCGCATCACGAGAGCTCCTTACCAACCTTGTAGCTTGTATGGGAGCATGTTGCACTGCTGTCCATGATGCTCACACATGCTATTAAGAACCATGTTCCATGTTATTTGATGATCCTTGGATGAAATGACCCTACAGAAATTAAATTGTTACAGCAGCACATGTTTACATTCATGGGCCGAGGGGAAGGGAAATCGATGGAATTCACGTACCTCTCCCTGTTAATTCTTAAACCATCTATCTTGTTTTTTCTGGCCAGTTTTTGCACACCCTCCGTTAACTGTTCAAGTAGCTTTTGCTGACGCCTATCTTGTCTCACCCTACACCCCTGAAGGCTCTTTCCATTGGTGGGACCTACAGAACACATGTACGAATTAATGAGACTGCACAGATTTGCTTTTAGTTACTTCAACCAGAGGCGATACAGGACTGATCATGGGGCAACACGACTTCCACAAAGCCAACATGTATGTATTTAACAATTCTCCCTACTTTTACCAGACCACACGTGACACTGTACACTACGTTTTAAGTGGAACTGTTGTTAGCTCGCTAACTTTGACACCTGACATCCTTTGCTAAAATCCTTATGCATCCGTCTTAATAATGTTAATAAGAAATCACCACAACTGTATTGACACTTATGTCACAACCAGTTTAGTTCGAAAGAACATTTCAAGGTTATCAAAAAATGGTTGAAATGGCTCTGAGCACTATGGGACTTAACTTCTGAGGTCATCAGTCCCCTAGAACTTAGAACTACTTAAACCTAACTAACATAAGGACATCACACACATCCATGCCCGAGGCAGGTTTCAAACCCGCGACCGTAGCGGTCGCGCATCTCCAGACTGTAGCACCTAGAACCGCTCGGTCACTTCGGCCGGCTAAAGGTTATCAACAGTTTTCATAGGAAATCAACCAATTATTCTTATGAAGACTATTGCTAACCTGATGGCGTTCTTTCAAACAAAACCATTGGTGATATAAGGAATATGTATCAATACAGCTGTGGTGGTTTGTTGTTAATATTAAATAGGGAGTCAGCTGTGTAGTTCAAGACCATCATGATCATTTGTCTCAAGCTTTCTGTTGCCTTGATTGCGAGTGGCATTTGGTTTTCACACAACTTGAAACCTTGTACTATGAGCCCAATTTTTCCTGTAGTTGCTGTACTACATGGAATTACTGAAAATTGCTGTACCATATGTCAGCTCTGACCCATAATGCCAAAAAGTGACAGATACCACTACCTGAACCTTATACAATATGGCAACCATGATGTTGCCCATTACACATGCAGACAGACACAAACACAAAAAATATTTAATATCAAAAATAACATGAAACTGACAGGAAAAGTGCATGAATCACGGGGGGGGAGGGGGTGTTCAGGTGAGAACAAAATAAATCCTAACAATGAAGGCATACAAAAACAAATAGAAACACAAAGAGAAACCAAATAAAAACCTCGGCAATTAACAAATCCACAGTAACAAATATAGCTGGGGGAGGGGGGGGGGGGGTTACAGGGAAGAGGGGCAAATATCAGAAATTTCACTTTGTGTGTGTGTGTGTGTGTGTGTGTGTGTGTGTGTGTGTGTGTAAATTTATACTGGAGTAGTTTATCATTCTGTGGTTTGGGTTAATACTTGAAGCTCTCATTTTATAGTTAATCGTTCTGCATACTGTGGAGTGTGTTGTTATTTTGGCCTGATTAGGTTTTGACACTAGTTAGTTGTGGTTTGTTGGTATCATGGAATATGGTTCACTTATATAGGTCAAATGAAATTTCTGGTACCTGGTTTTGGAGTTATGTGTGTGTTTGTGGTGTTGTGGACTATGTTTGAAATGTATAAGTCAAGTGAAATTTCTGATACCTAGTTTTTTGTAGGATTTTGTTGGTTTGTGGTGTTGTGAAATCCTGTGACTGCTACCTAGCAGCAGAAGTTTTCTTTTCCTCTTTTGCTATTCTATCTTATATTTAGGACTTCTCAGCAGGTTAGCTACAGCTTACATTCTTCATCCATTCAATGTTCTTCCTACAGCAGTTGAGATAAAAAGCCAAACCTATCCTTTACAAGACCTTACGGAAAGGTACACAAGAGATACTAAACACTTCTTCAATTCCATGTGAATCAAAATATTCCTCAACTTTAATAGTATTTATAATACCAACTTCAGTGAATAAAATAACATTTACCAATCTAAATTAATGGAATTACACTAATGATGGCAATAAACGTCTCTCACACTCACCTAGAACACTAAATTTAGGAGAGACCTGACTGTCTGCAAGAGTGAACAGTGTCAGACCCAAGCACATACAGCCAGCCGCAGCAAAATCTAGTAAACCATAACGCTTGTGCTGAATCAGTATGCTGCCAATCAAAACTGGTATCAGTTTACAGCATTTGAAAATAACCTGGGTTGGATAGTTAAGGTAGCCAAGAGATGAATTGGAGAAGCCCATTGTGCCCAACGTCAACATAGCCAGGAGCAAGTATGTTTTGATTGGTATTCTGCAAATAAATTACCTTATAATTCTTGAGGACGAGGTGAACAAACACTAGTAAGGATATGATCAGTTTTATTTCAATTTTTATCGAGCTACCAAGAACAAACTAAAATAATTTTTCAAAGCATTAGTTTATACTGATGAGAATTTTAATACTTTTCAATACCTTAATTAAATAATTGTGTAATTAACAATGTACTCACTTTCTAGTCACATTTTTTACAGATGTTTCCACAAATCCAAAAACAGTATAGTAAGCAAATTGTACCAAGGTTAGATACCATCCATAAGGCTTAAAACCATCAAGGGTAAATATTAACTCCTGTAAATAAAATAATCTCCAGCTAGTGCAATTATTGGAATGCTGAGTAATACTAAACAACACCTATTAGTGATCAATGTATTCTGAACAATAAAGTCTGCAAGTATAAATTCTCTTAGCTTCAATGGTGACAGAAGGTGGTAGACACATCAGCTAATAAAGAACTGACAGAACAATATTTATTTATTTCTCTCTTTTTCCTGTTTCCAACGAGCTTTATTTGTAGTTTTCTTTCAAGTTTACATGACAAAAATTTGGAAATGATAAAGCAAATTAAAAAAAACTGTCATATAACAATCAAAGTCCATGGGCATGATTACAGCACGCTGTTATAATTGATGGCTCTTCAGGTTTTCATTTAGAGGAAGAGGGCATTCATTGTAATACATACCATTGTTTGAGGATTTTGAATGAGCCTTTTAACATGCCTAAAGATAGAACCATTTTGCTCTAAAATCAACTGCATGTAAATGTGACATCAATAAATAGTCAGGACGCAAAACAGGGAAAATTATACACATTTTTCCACCTTTACTAAATTCTTGATTGATAGGGAAATCGGTGCTTATATCTAGGTGACGTATTCAGTCTTGACAATTTTCTTGGTTTGAAGTATCCACCGATTAGACAATACAAGGAAGTGTTGCTTTTTTAAGTTTTTAGTATAGTTGCTAAATTAATGTAGTACCTGCAGGTAACCATACAGCAAATAAAATCCAAACACTCCTACGGAGCATATCACAACCTGCCGAATTTGACTCAATGAGCTAATGTCAAAACATAAAACTTTGATTTCTGTTCTCGTGTCAGTCCGGTTTGCGTTTCCCTGAATTGAGCCCTTATTACGTTCATCTTCGATTGAGAGTTTCACACTCATTGCCACATTTACGGCACAGTATTTCCATACGTATTCTTTATTTTGCCGCTTACACGTCAACGCAGATTCAAATACCACGTTTATACCACAAAGACTTTCGCCTACGAAGTTTGTACTCGTCAATAGCAGAGATGTGTCCTCAAAGTGTCAACGCCAAGCACTAACCAAGGAGTTTAGGAGTAATTGGTTTCCCTGTTATTTCTATTTTATACGTCCATCGTCTCCTTCTTGATGTAAGTTATAAATTTGAGGAATTGCTGAATAAAACACCCAAATTATTAAAGATAGAAAACAACTAAGGTATGAAACATGGCCACCCCCGTCAGCAGGCGGCTGTGTATGGAATGAGATTGCTCAAGTTGTTGTATATAGGCCAATTCACACTAGCCGTCACGTCTCGTCAAAACATTCCACAGTGCATTTCAAATTTCGGCATTCACATAGGCTATCAACGGATCGTCACGGTCACATCACGTCATGTACAGATTTCTCAGGAAGAAAGTTTTGACAGTGGCTCTAATGAAGGAAAAAATACAATTTTTATGATGTTATTAGTTTCCTAATTAAAAAAACATAATGGATCTGGTAAATATATTGTTTGATGTATTTATATGTGTATATTTTCGCTAGCAAATAAATATTGATGTTTCGAAATGTTGGTTCACTCCTTAGCATTGCAGTCTAACATAACATGTAAGACTGTGTTAGCACCTTACCACGAGAGGATACATTATGAGGTTTGCTTGTGCCCTAAATAAACTTCATTGTTGTTAGCTTCTCAGTTTAGATACTGGGTCATATGAATAAAAAAAGGAATATTCTCTGAAGGAGATTCTAAGAACAATAGAAATTTTCTGAGGTCCGATTGTACAATCTCCGATTAGTAGCTTTATTCACGGAATAGCGATAGAAACGCGTTGTGCGAACCTGGATGAACACCTAACCTAAAAACAAACTTAGGATAACTTAACCGGCGGTTTTGGGCCAGTTAGAGAGCTTAACTGGAGAACAAGTTTTCAGGACTGCAATGATAGTGACAGATGCAGCTGCAGACAGCAATGACGAGATTTTGTCTAAAATGTTCTCGAGATTGAGGAAGGAGAAAAAAGTGAGACGACGCTGATTCCGAATTTAATCCAGATTTCGCTTATCGAAGGAAGATGTACTTCGTATTTTCAATCTTGTAAGTGAGAAACTGGAGCACAGGACGGACAAGTGGGACTATTTCTCCGTTTTCTAAAATAATACTGTTTATTTGTACTATTACGCATTTGATTTCAATAATTAGTGAATTCCGTCACGTTATTTATCTAAACCAGTCACATTAAATGGTCAATTCGTGCCAAAATAATCTTATTTATTTGGCATGTTTTAAAATTGCTGCAGCAGTTGAATGCACTGTTTTGTTTTACCTGAAGAGCCAAAGAAGCTGGTATAGGCATGCGTATTCAAATACAGAGATATTTAAACAGCCAGGTTGCGGCGCTGCGGTCGGCAACGCCTACATAAAACAAGTGTCTGGTGCAGTTGCTCGCTTATCGCATCCGTCTCTCCTCCCCCACGCGGATCCTGTACGACCTTATTCCGTTCCCCCACCTCCTCCATTTCCTCGAACGGATACGGATCCTCTACATCAGCCGTAAACTCGATCCTCCTCACCCGCTTGTCTCTCCCATCCTCTCCCGCCGCTGTCCGCTGCCGCGCCTGTATTTCCACGTCCCAACTGCTCTCCACCTCTCCACTCTTCATACCCTCTCCCAAGGTGGCTTCCGCCAGCTCCCCCTCCCTGATGATGTCCTCCTCCCCTGCATCTACCCCTCCTACCAACTTTAATACTCCCTCCCTCTTCCTGTATTTATTCCTATGGGCACCCTCTCTCCTTTCTCTCCCCCTTCCCTCCCTCCTCCCTTTCTCCCCCTCCTCCCCTGGGCTTTCCCTACCCCCCATACCTTCATTCCTCCCACCATATCCTCTGCCATTGGCATCTTTGCTCTCCCCCCTCCCTCCCCCACCACCTTCTTGCCCTCTCGGCAGGTCCCCGGACTCGTACACGTTAAGTGGACATTCGAGCGTCGGAGATCATCACCATCGTTTTAGTGTGTGTGCCGTCGTGTTTGTGCCATAGTGTTTTTCGCTGCCCACGCTCCATTGTTCACGTGTCATCTCCATCATCAGTGTCCGTGTGCAGTGCCAACAGCTTCTTTAGGTGTCTTCGCGTGTGAACGGCTCCGTGTTATTCTGTTTCTGTGTCTACTGTTTTTTGCCCCCCACTTTGTTCTGTATATTCTGTGTCTCCGTTGTTTTTCCTTTGTAAAACTTGTGGCTGAAGAACAGCATAGTGTGCTGCTTCCAGCCCACCTTATGTAAGGTGTTAAATAACAATAAAGAAAAAAATGGTGCAGTTGCACGCACGCAAACGTAACATTCCGAGTTGTGATGTCAAAGCGTGAGGATCTCAGTACTGCGAAGGGTGCGACAAATCGTCCTCGGGCGGAGCTTGCTTTGTTGGCAGTCCCATTCGGCCCCACACCTCAATGCTACAACTGCCAAGCTGTTGGACACGTTGCCAGGTTCTGCACACTATCCACACGCCGTGTTAAGTGTGCTGGGGAATATGCAAGTCGCGACTGTACTTGGAAGAAGATGGATGTACCACCCAAATGCACCAGATGTGGTGGGTAACATGTCGCTTCTTACTGCGGATGTCACAGTTCCCAATAGGCAGCGGCAAGGAGCCATGGCCAAGGGCATGGCGCTGTCAAGGGACCTGCACCAGTCAGATCTGGAGGCAGTTATGCTGCTGCTGCTACCTCTGGTTCCACTCCAGAGCTCCAACCTGCAGCAGTGCCTGTCTCCACCACTGCAGCTGCAGGTGCCAAGAAGGACCGCCGACCATGGGTTCCAGCACCTCCGCCAGAACAGCAGCAGGGTTACGACCACGACCAGTAACACTATGCCCACACCCTACAGGGATGTCAGGTCGACATGATGGCTACCCCAGCTCAACACCCACAAGCTGCTCCTGCACCCTCGCAGGAGATGCTACAAGTCTGGATGAAATGAAGCGCCTTCTCCAGGAACTTTGGGAGCTTCTCAAGGAAATACCCCAGCAATTCATCGCCACTGTCACTGCATCCATTCAGGCGTTTTCCACCGGATCTCTGACCACCCAGCATGCACTGTAATCGACGATGTGTCATTGTATGTGTGTGGAATGACCAGGGCATCCGCACCCAAGATAGTGAATTTCGATAGCTGCTAAGGAATGAGGCCGTCGATGTTTGTCTGGTATCTGAGACATTCCTCAAGCCTGGAGTTCATGTTCGTGCTGCAAATTATGTGTGTTATTGGACTGACAGGCCCACCCATGGTGGTGATACAGCTGCGTATATCCGAACATCACTGGTGCACCATCAAGTTCAGTTCCTGCCACTGCAAACACTGGAGGACACAGCTGTCACCGTTGAAACATCGCATGCAGTTTACTGCCAGCCCAGCCGACTGTTGTTCCTGGAGGATGTCAAGGCGCTGTTAGTATTACCAGGGAAAGTCTTTGCTTGAAGCGACTTTAACGCCAAGTATGCTGAGTGGCATTTCTGAGTCACAAGCCAACAAGGGAGAAAACTTTTACAAGCAACCCAATGGTGGCTTGCTATTGTCCTCGGCCCCCATGATCCCACACACTTTCTCAACAACAGTGAATGTCCAGACGTGCTTGACATCGCTGTGGTCAAGAGCGTGCCTATGTTATCTCAGCCAGCACTCGCAATGTGTTATCAGTGGACCACATCCCAGTTATTTTTGACATCGATGCTGATGCCCAGCTAGTGACAAGAAGAGGAATTCCGACCACGGACACCAACTGGACCCATTACCAGAAGTTGTTCGAGGACAGCCTCTGCAATGCGCCTGCAACTGATGACGCCAGCGTTGATGGCTGTGTCCAATTCCTACAGGATCGTGCTTTACAGGGAGTGCGCCAGGGCACACTGTGGCTGCGATCTGAACCAGCTGACAGATCCCAACAGCTACCACCACATCTCTTGGAAGCGACAACGGCCAAAATCCGCCTGTTTCGCGAATGGCAACTGACGCGAAACGCAGCAAAAAAGTGGGCTCCAGCGGGATGAGGAGGGAGATTAAGGTCGCAGTTGCCATCCACCACCATCAGGAATAGTCCAACCGACTAGCCACTCTGTGAGTCGATAACAGTACTGCCTGGAAAGCTACCCAGCTCTTCCTACGTTAGCGACAGAAAATAAAGCCACTGCAGGTCGATCGCCACATCGTCAGTAGACCTTCAGACAAAGTAAACGCCACTGCTAACGTCTTCGAGTGCAGTTTTCAAACCATTAGCTACCCTATGGACCCAGACCACGCTCACCTGGTTGAACGATGTCTCCTGGTGTTACTCAATGCCCCTGTGGGTGACGAACAAATTGAATAAGAGGATGTTGCCGAAGTCTCAGAACGACTTCGCTGGCTCGATCAACGTAAGGCTGGAGGCCCTGACCATCTTACCAATGAAATGCTTCGAAGAATGTCGCAGGCAGGTACTGAACACCTAACCCGGCGCCTTAATGCAATCCTCCATATTAGGCACTACCCACAGGACTGGAAACACGCTGAGGTCATCCCTATCCTGAAGCCTGGGAAGGTCTCACATCTGCTTGGGAGTTACAGGTCGATCAGTTTGCTGTCGGTCGCCAGCAAAGTGTTTGAACGACTCTATCTCTGATGCCTCCTGTGACATATCCAGGAAGAACATCTCCTGTCATACAAGCAATGTAGCTTTTGCCCAGATCACGCGACAATATAGCAACTAATTCGCTTCATGGAAGAAGCCCTTGATCCCATCGAACATTGGGAGTATTTTGGCACTGTGTTCCTGGATGTTTCGTGGGATTTTTACTCTGTATAGCATGAAGGACTCCTATATAAGCTCCTGGACCTCAGCATACCCCTGCCGCATATCCATTTACTGAAGTCTTACCTCGCTGACAGAAGCTTCTACATTAGGACTGAAGGCCCATCCATGCAGCACCATTTCAAAGCTGGAGTTCCCCAAGGATCCATACTTGTCCCCATAGTGTATATTCTATACACCTCTGATATGCCTCAGATGGGCAGAGTACACGTCACCCCCTATGCCGATGACATGGCGCTCTTTACGGGAAATATGAACGCTGGACATCTCCACAGTTGAATGGAAGAAGTGGCTGACACCATCAGTCAGTGGGCAAAATAAAAAAAAAAGATGGCGACTTAGCTTCAATGGAGCTAAGATACAAACGCTCCTCATCAACAAGAAGCGTGTCCAAACAAACTTCCCACAGGTTACTGTCAGGGGAATTGCAGTATCTTGGGGCGCTGCAGCGAAGTGCCTGGGAGTAACGTTGGACAGGAGGCTAATGTGGGGACAGCACATCGACGACGTCGTCTGGAAGGCCAGAGGTCAACTGACCCAACTGTACCCATTCCTCAACCCATCAACGACACTAATTCCAAAACTACGTGTGGTGCTTTATGTCACACTCATCTGACTGATCATCGACTACACTGCCGTGGTTTGCGGCAGTGCAGCGGTGACTCATGTTAGTCACCTGCAATGGCTCCAGAACTGGGCTCGGCAGCTGGCGTTACATCTGCCTTGGGACTACTTTATTTATTTTATTTACACATCAAGTTCTGTAGGACAAAATTGAGGAGCAAATCTCCAAGATCATGGGACGTGTCAGTACATGAAATGAAAATGTAAAAGTAATAACAGATAAAAATAAAATGTTTACAAACCTGAAAAAAGTCAAGCCATAAGTTTAAGTAAACGCTATCAACAATACAACAAGAATCAGCTTAATTTTTCAAGGAGCTCCTCAACAGAATAGAAGGAGTGACCATGAGGAAACTCTTCGGTTTCGACTTGAAAGCGCATGGATTACCGCTAAGATTTTTGAATTCTTGTGGTAGTTTATTGAAAATGGATGCAACAGTACACTGCACACCTTTCTGCACAAGAGTTAAGGAAGTCTGAACCAAATGTAAGTTTGATTTCTTCTATTAACAAGAAATGACAGTAAGGGATTTATATATATATATATATATATATATATATATATATATATATATATATATATATAGAGAGAGAGAGAGAGAGAGAGAGAGAGAGAGTGAGAGAGAGAGAGAGAGAGAGAGAGAGAGAGAGAGAGAGAGAGAGAGAAAAGCCAATGTCAAAATACCCAGACTCATGAACAGGGGTCAACAAGAGGTTCATGAATGTACACCACTTATTGCTCGAACCATCCATTTCTGAGGCAAAAATATCCTTTTAGAATGGGAAGAGTTACACCAAAATATAATATAATACGATATAAGAGAATGAAAATAAGCAAAGTAGACTAATTTTCGTGTCGGATGATCACTCACTTCTGATACCGTTCGAATAGTAAAAATGGCAGTATTAAGTCTTTGAACAAGATCCTGAATGTGGGCTTTCCATGACAGTTTACTATCTATCTGAACACATAGAAATTTGAACTGTTCAGTTTCACTAATCATATGCCTATTCTGCGAAATTGGAAGGTCAAGTTTTGTTGAATTGTGTGTTAGAAGCTGTAAAAACTGAGTCTTACTATGATTTAGCTTTAGTTTATTTTCTACAAGTCACGAACTTATGTAATGAGTTGCACCATTTAAAACCGAACCAATGTTGAACACAATATCCTTTACTACCAAGCTATGGTCATCAGCAAAGAGAAATATTTTAGTTACCCTTAATACTAGAGGGCATATCATTTATATAGATAAAGAACAGGAGTGGACCCAACACTGATCCCTGGGACACCTCCCATTTGACCATACCCCACATCACAGCCATTCTTAACACTGTGAACAATGACATTTTGCTGTCTGTTGCTAAAGTAAGAGGTGAATCATCTGTGAGCTACTCCCCGTATTCCATAATGGTCCAACTACTGGAGCAATATTTTGTGATCAACACAATCGAACACCTTAGTTAAATCAAAAAATATGCCTAGCGTTCGAAACCTTTTGTTTAAGCCATCCAGTACCTCACAGCCAATACACATCAGCCGACCTCATTTGGGTCTCCAATATATCTATCATCTGATATAGGTTCTGACAGGCTGCTCTACTCTTCTACAAGAAGACCATCCAGTCAACAATCAGCTTATCCGCACACTGGGCTATCGGGTACAGCATCTCAATGCTACCAGATGGCCTCACCTGCTTTGTAATGAGCGTCACAAGTAACCCTGGATGACACCATTCACGCTGATCGACAGGACACCACCATGATGCCAGGCTAACAATGCTTATATAGTCAGTATAGAGGCATAGCTCACAAACTTGAACTCCAGCAGACAATAGGGTCCCATCTGTCTCTGTCATGAGGCAACAGCAGCACAGTTGTTAGATTGGTTACTGCTGCTACGATGGCAAGTTATCAAGATTTCAGTGAGTTTGAACACGGTATTATTGTCGGTGCACGAGCGATGGGACATAGCATCTCCGGGGTAGCGATGAAGTGGGGATTTTCTCTTATGACCATTTCATGGGTGAATCATAAATATCAGACATCTGGTAAAACATCAAATCTCTGACATCACTGTGGCTGGAAAAATATCCTGCACGAATGGGACCAACAACGAATGAAAAGAATTGTTCAACATGACAGAAGTGCAGCCCTTTTGCAAATTGCTGCAGATTTTAATGCTGGGCCATCAACAAATGCCAGCATGCAAACAATCCAACAAAACATCATCAATATGGGTATTTGGAGCCAAAGACCAAATCATGTACTCTTGATGACTCCACAACACAAAGTATTATATCTCACCTGGGCCCATCAGCACTGACATTGGACAATTGATGACTGGAAAGATGTTGGCTGGTCAGACGCGTCTCGTTTAAAATTGTATTGAGCAGATGGACATGTATGGCTATGGGGACAACCTTATGAATCCATGGACCCTGCATGTCAGCAGGGTACTGTTCAAGCTGGTGGAGGCTTTGTAATGGTGTGGGGCATGTGCAGTTGGAGTGATATGGGACCCTTGATATGTCTAGATAGATTCTGACTAGGTGACACGTATGTAAGCATCCTGACTGATCGCCTGCATCCATTCATGTCCATTGTGCATTCTGACGACTTGAGCAATTCTAGCAAGACAATGCAACACCCCACATGTCCGAAATTGGCTCCAGGAACACTCTTCTGAGATTAAACACATTCGCTGGCCACCAAACTCCCCAGACATGAACATTCTTGGTCGTATCTGGGATGCCTTGCAACGTGATGTTCAGAAGAGATATCCAGCCCTTCGTACTCTTACGTTTTTATGGACAGCCCTGCACGATTCATAGTCGAGGCTATGCCACATCATGTTGCGGCACTTTGCGTGCTCGCGGGCGTCCACACAATATTAGCCACGTGTATCAGTTTCTTTGGCTCTTTACTGTATTTAGCAGTGCCTTAATAGACTAACCAAATCAAAGAACCATACCAGTTATGGGTACTATTTGTGTTAACAGCTGTTTCGGTTTTAGACAAAAACATTGATTTTTCATGTAGCAACAATTTAACTAAAGGTAGTGTGCCAATTTCGTTCAGACACATTACTTCAGCAGCTGAAAAAGTTGTTCCACTCTGTTTTCTATAAGGAATGACCCTTTTAGTAAATATTACAGCAGTGTCAGAACAACTTTTGCCTTTTAGTGAAAGTATTAGCTTTACAGGTCCATCAATGCTTCAGAGCAACAACATTGTGTCCCACTTACCATTATTGCCTGAAACCTGTGAATTATCTGTGCTTAATCAAGCTAAGTTTAACACAGTAAGATTAAAAGGAAACTTAAATGGTAATGCCTCCTCAGCTACAGAACTAGCTGTTGTGTTTCTCAATTATCAGTGTTATCCACAGAAGCTCATCCATGTTGTTGTTGTGGTTGTCAGTCCAGAGACTGGTTTCATGCTGCTCTCCATGCTACTCTGTAGTGTGCAAGTCTCTTCATCTCTGAATAACTACTGCAAATTACATTCTTCTGAATCTATTTAGCGTATTCATCTCTTGGTCTCCCTCTACGATTTTTTACCCTCCATGCTTCCCTCCAGCAGTAAATTGGTGAACCCTTGATGCCTCAGAATGTATCCTACCAACCGATTCCTTCTTGTTGTCAAGTTATGCCACAAGTTCCTCGTCTCCCCAATTCTATTCAGTACCTCCTCATTAGTTACGCGATCTACCCATCTAATCTTGAGCATTCTTATGTAGCACCACATTTCGAAACCTTCTGTTCTCTTCTCGTCTACACTATTTATCGTCTATGTTTCACTTCCATATAAGGCTACACTCCATACAAATACATTCAGAAATGACTTACTGACTCTTAAATCTATACTCGATGTTAATAAATTTCTCTTCGGCAGAAACGCTTTCCTTGCAATAACCAGTCTACATTTTATATCCTCTCTACTTCGACGATCATCAGTTATTTTGCTCCCCAAATAACAAAACTCGTTTACTACGTAGTCTCATTTCCGAATCTAACACCCTCATCGTCACTTGATTTAATCCGACTATATTCCATTATCCTCGTTCTTCTTTTGTTGATGTTCATCTTATATCCTCCTTTCAAGACACTGTCCATTCAACTGGCGCTTTTTGCACCAGCCCCGTGGATAGTCTACTGGTGGAGGCCGGGGTTCCCCCGCTGCGGGTTCGCCGCCATCGTCTACTTGCCGACTATGCTGTCCACGTGCATTGCTCGCCAGGCCATCCCAATCGTCGCCTGCTTTTCCCTGCCATGGTCCTTCATCTGCCCGAACGGCGACCTAGGTCTGGGCTTTCCGTAGCTGTCCGTGTCCAGTCCCTGCTGTCAGAACTGAGGTCATTCCCTCTTCTGCCTCCCTTCCGGGTCCATACGCCTCCGCCTCCCTGGTGTTTGTCCCGGCCGTCCGTCCGTCTGGATTTGGCACAGGGACCTAAGGACTCGGTTCCGCCTGTGGCCCTCCGTCGCCGTTTTCTTGCGCTCCTCGCCTCATTTCCGGGCTGTGAGCCTGTCTACACTGATGGTTCCCTGGTTGATGGTCGCACTGCCTACGCTTTTGCTCACGCTGCCCATGTTGAGCAACGCTCCTTGCCGGCTGGCTGCAGTATTTTTACTGCAGAGCTGGTGGCCATCTTGTGCGCTCTTGAGCATATGCATTTCTGCTCAGGTAGGTCCATCGTCATCTGCAGTGACTCCCTGAGCAGCCTTCAGGCCATCGACCGCTGCTATCCCTCTTCTCCTCTGGTGTCCTCTATTCAGGAGTCTGTTTCCGCCATTGCCCGCTCTGGTCGTTCGGTGGTCTTGGTTTGGACGCCAGGTCACGTTGACATCCCGGGGAACGAACGTGTTGACAGGCTGGCCAAAGGGGCGATCGACGCCGCAGCTTTGGAGATCGGCCTCACAGCTCGCGACCTGCAGCTGGTGTTGCGCCGTAAGGTGCTTGGGGTGTGGTCTGTTGAGTGGCATGGCATGACAGCCCAGAATAAACTGCAGGCTGTCAAGGAGACGACCGATGTGTGGCGCTCCTCCCTGCGGTCTTCTCGCAGGGAGTCTGTTATCCTGTGTCGGCTTCGCATCGGCCATACATACCTGACGCACGGCCATCTTTTGCGTCAGGAGGATCCCCCCCTGTGTCGGTGTGGGTCCCGGCTGACGGTCGTCCACGTTTTATTGGAGTGTCCCCGACTGCGCACCCTTCGGCAGTCTTTTAATCTCCCGGGCACCTTGCCTTTGATTTTATGCGACAATGCCTCCATGGCTGACAGTGTTTTACATTTTATCCGTGCTAGTCCTTTTTATGGTTCCATTTAGAGTGGTCCTGCACCTTTCCCTTTGTGTGTCTCTTGTCCTCGAGTCTCTCATATTTGGTTGCAGATTTTAGTGTGTAGTCGGTTGGTTGACTCTTTCCCTTTTTTGTTGTCGTGGTCAGTCAACCAGTCTCCGGTCATCTTCTTTTGTTCTGTTTCCTTTTGTCTGGTGTCTTTGTGTCTGTAGTGTTCGTTACCGCATTTGTGTTCTTTTAGGGCCTGGGGGGGAGTCTCCTTCCCCTTGGGGTTTTACCTGCTTCGTGCATTTCTGTCTCGCCTTTTTTTTTTTGGAATGGGGGACTGATGACCTTAGCTGTTTAGTCCCCTTAAACATCCCAACTACCACCACCACCACCACACTGTCCATTCCGTTCAGCTGCTCTTCCAGGTCTTTTGCTGTCTCTGACAGTATTACAATGTCGTTGGCAAACCTCGAAGTTTTGATTTCTTTTCGTGGATTTTTATCCCTACTCCAAATTTTTCCTTTGTTTACTTTTGCTTGTTCAATACAGAGATTAAATAACATTAGGGATAGGCTACAACCATGTCTCACTCCTTTCTCACCCACTACTTCCCTTTCATGCTCCTCAACTCTTATTACTGCCATCTGGTTTCTGTACATATTGTAAATAGCTCTTTGCTCCCTGTATTTTACCCCTACCACCTTTAGAATTTGAAAGACAGTATTCCAGTCAACATTATCAAAAGCTTTCTCTAAGTCTACAAATGCTAGGAACCTAGGTTTGCCTTTCCTTAACCTATCTTCTAAGATAAGTCATAGGGTTGGTATTGCCTCGCGTGTTCCTACATTTTCGTGAATCCAAAATGATCTTCCTCAAGGTCAGCTTCTACCAGTCTTTCCATTCATCTGTAAAGAATTCGTGTCAGTATTTTGCAACCACGACTTATTCAATTGATAGTTCAGTAATTTTTACACCTGTCAACACCTGCTTTGTTTGGGATTGGAATTATTATATTCTTCTTGAAACCTGAGGGTATCTCGCCTGTCTCATACATCTTGTTCGCCAGATGGAAGAGTTTTGTCATGGCTGGCTCTCCCAAGGCTATCAGTAGTATATTAGAACAAATAAGCCCTCGGTCACAAATATTAAGTCAAAATTGACCAGGTTTCGACACTACTATGAGCGTCGTCTTCAGAATTAAACTAACTGTTCTAAAACATATTAGGTATATAATACCTTAATAAAATTGAAGTTTGTACTGACTGGAAAGAGATGCAGTACTTACAAGTCACATTTTAAAAAATCTAAGCCGGAAAGGCGACGTCATGAATAGTTGTAAATCAGATGGCGAGCCGCTAAACAAATTGTCTCATATAGTTCCTTTTCTTTCTTTCACAAAAGACTATGTTCCATCAAAAGGAGCAAAGAAATTATAGAAACTGAAATATTTTGCTTCTGTGATTTTTTCTGTCCATTGGAGACTTCTTTGGTACTGACAAGGGAACTGCCAGCGAATTTCTTAAAAGGATCTGTGAGAGACTGGACAACATGTACAAGGCACGATTTGGTTAATTATTTCAGTCATCTGATGTAGTTAAGTGAAAATAAAATAAAAACATATATGTGGAATAATATACTTTTATTTTCCAATCCTAATTTTCAACTGCATGCTTTTTTTAAAAAACAGTACAGATCTTTCTCCCTTCTCTGGTTCATACCATGCTTCTTTTGAAGCAGCACCCCCAACTCTGTTAATTCTTCCTCATTTGACAAGCGTATCTTTATTCTGAAAACAAAACTGACAGTTTTAAGCTGAAATGACTGTAGAAAAGGAACTACATAGTGAAGGTCTCGTGTGTCTAGTTACTTTCCCTTCCCTCCCAGATTAAATTTAGATGCTAAAGATGATTACAAAAGTTAAAATTATGTATAAAATAGCTACTGTTCTTCAACCATTTAAGTTGAGATAAGATAACAGCTGCCATTTCAGGTATTTGCCTTAGGTGCAGGATTATAAACAAGTTTATGTTTGCTTATTGTAAATGTTGGCATCTTATACTTCATACAGGGTGACAATTATTAAATTGCACGAAATAAAATCGTCATCACTTCTCAATAGTTTGCGTTAGGATGGTTGGCCGCAAGGCATGATGGGAATTCGTATGTGCGGTACAGTTTGGTTTAGTGATGAAGCCCAGTTTCATTTGGATGGGTTTTCAATAAGCAAAAGTGACGCATTTGAGGGACTGATAATCCGCATTTCGCGGTCGAGAAGTCTCTTCACCCTCAACGGGTGACTGTGCGGTGTGCAATGTCCAGTCATGGAATAATTGGTGCGATATTCCTTGATGGCATGGTGACTATCGAACGGTATGTGAAGGTTTTGGAAGATGATTTCATACTCATTATCCAAAGTGACTGATTTCGACAAGATGTGGCTCATGCAAGACGGAGCTCGACCACATTGAACCAGGAGAGTGTTTGATGTCTTAGAGTACCACTTTGGGGACCACATTCTGGCTCTGGTGTACCCAAAGGCCACTGGCTTGGGCCTCGATTGGCCGCCATATTCTCCATGTCTGAACATATGCGACTCGTACTGGTTGGGCTATATTAAAGACAAAGTGTACAGTAATAGCTCCAAAAAAATTTCTGAGCTGAAAACAGCCGCCGGCCGCGGTGGTCTAGCGGTTCTAGGCGCTCAGTCCGGAACCGCGCGACTGCTACGGTCGCAGGTTCGAATCCTGCCTCGGGCATGGATGTGTGTGATGTCCTTAGGTTAGTTAGGTTTAAGTAGTTCTAAGTTCTAGGGGACTGATGACCACAGATGTTAAGTCCCATAGTGCTCAGAGCCATTTGAACCATTTGAATTTGAAAACAGCATTCAGGAGGCCATTGACAGCATCGATGTTCTGACTCTTCTGTGGTTATGCAATATTTGTCTTTTCGTCTGCACCACAACATCGCCAATAATGGCAGGCATATAGAACATGTCATTACCTAAATCCGAATATCTGTAGTGACGTTTACATGCTGAATAAAGTTCGTGCATGCTGTTGTTTATAACTAATTTACGTTTTTTTACATACACCTCGGTTCCGAGAGTTCCGGAACCTGTGCAGAAAATTGGAATAGAGATCAACATAAACACCATTTACGCCCTTTTTATTGCTCATGAAAACAACAACACCATATAGCGAGACCTTCAGAGGTGGTGATCCAGATTGCTGTACACATCAGTACATCTAATACCCAGTAGTACACCCTCTTGCATTGATACATGCCTGTATTCGTCATGGCATACTATCCACAAGTTCATCAAGGCACTGTTGGTCCAGATTGTCCCACTCCTCAACGGTGATTCGGCGTAGATCCCTCAGGGTGGTTGGTAGGTCACGTCGTCCATAAACAGCCCTTTTAAATCTATGCGAAGCATGTTCAATAAGGTTCATTCCTGGAGAACGCGCTGGACACCTTGGTCAAATGATGTCGTTATCCTGAAGGAAGTCACGCACAAGATATTAACGATGGGGGCGCAAATTTTCGTGCATGAAGACGAATCCCTCGCCAATATGCTGCCGATATGGTTGCACTATTGGACGGAGGATGACATTCACGTACGTGCAGCCGTTGCGGCGCCTTCCACGACCACCAGCGGCGTACATCGGCTTCCCTTAATGCCACCCCAAAACAGCAGGAAACCTCCACATTGCTGCACTCGCTAGAGAGTGTGTCTAAGGCAGTCAGCCTGATCGGGTTGCCTCCAAACATGTCTCCAACGATTGTCTGGTTGAAGGCATAAGCGACACTCATCGGCGAAGAGAATGTGATACCAATCCTGTGCGGTCCATTTGGCATGTTGCTGGGCCAGTCTGTACCACGCTGCATGGTGTCGTGATTGCAAAGATGGACCTCGCCCATGGACGTCGGGAGTGAATTTGCGCATCTTGCAGCCTGTTGCACACAGTTTGAGTCGTAACACAATGTCCTGTGGCTGGACGAAAAGGTTTACTCAACATGGTGGCGTTGCTGTCAGGGTTCCTCCGAGCCATAATCCGAATAGCCGTCATCCACTTCAGTAGTAGCCCATGAGGGCCTAAGCGATGCATGTCATCGACAGTTTCTGTCTTTCTGTATCTCCTCCATGTCTGAACAACATCGCTTTGGTTCACTTCAAGATGCCTGGACAATTCCCTTGTTGAGACCCCTTCCTGGCACAAAGTAACAAAGCGGAAACGATCGAACGACGGTATTGACCGTCTAAGCATGGTTGAACTACAGACAAGACGAGCCGAGTACCTCTTTCCTGGTGGAATGACTGGACCTAATCGGCTATTGGACCCCTTCCATCTAATAGGCGCTACTCATTCATGGTTGTCTATATCTTTGGGCAGGTTTAGTGTCATCTATGAGCAGTCAAAGGGACTGTGTCTGTGATATAGTATCCACAGTCAACGTCTATCTTCAGGAGTTCTGGGAACCGGGGTGATGCAAAACTTCTTTTGATGTGTGTAGTTCATTAATTGTCACCCTGTATAAAGAGCTCAATATAATTATTAATAATCACATCATAGAAACAAGGTTTATATATGTACAATAACTTGCAAAAGTGGATGCACAACGTTGAGTAATTCAGGAAAAATAGTTTCTACAAAAAACCCCTTGAGACTGTAATTAATTAATCGTCCTAAGACGTAAATACAACAGCAAGTTAGGCAGTAACACCTCTCAGGATTGTCAGTCAAATCAATCTCAATGACGTCTGTGTTGACACAATTGGAGACTCTGAAAAAAGATCAAATATTTCACAAAGCAAACTACATTTCACAGTTGCTGTTGTATTATGTCCCTGTTTGGACCGTGGCTTCCTTCCCTTGATAGTTTTATCAAATCGTGAATTTCATTGTGCAGAACTTGGAAATTACATTCCACATATGGGGCGCCACTACTATCTTTCCTAGGCATAATATTTACATGTTTTTTTCAGGGGGGAGAAGAAATCGAACGCCTGTTGTAGCTGCTCTGCCGATCTGTGTGAGGTTGTTTATGAATGGAAACTGTTGCATGTTTTTTCCCATACTTTAATCGGAAATCTAGAAAGATCCCTTACTGGTCAAACAACAAATACCTGATCCTTCAACCAATTTAAGGATAGATCGTTATACTGTTATACAAGCAAGTACCCAACATATTTAGTTAACTGTTTTGCCCTAACGTTTTCATTGAATGAGACAGCAGATGTTTTCATGTTTTCTGCTATACGCTTGAACCCGTGTACAGTATCTACCAGCCTCAAAATATCCTCAAGAGAACAAATTTGTGAATTTGTGCATACAGCGACTAAAGTAAAAATGAAATGACGTACTCGAAAATGCCCATTATGCTCTTAACTTGCTGCCAACTTAACTGAATGAGAATAGCCTACTATTGCCCAGGAACAGCTAACCAGGGTATAAGAGGGTGTCATACAATGTGCGCTGCAAGGTAACCCATCGTTATCCTATTCCTCGCTTAGCTATCCCTGGATTTAACCCAAGATTGTACAACTAGGCCTGAGTAAGTTCTCAGTTTCATATGAATAAAAAATTCGAAGCATATTCCCTGACGAGAAAATTCCTCCTCCCCCATATTAAGAAGGTGATCGGTGTATTTTTTCTGCCATGTCCAGCAGAGAACACACGTGCAGTGTTACATTTCATTCAGCTCGCTTAAACAGATTAACTATTCAGTGTACAAATGTGGAACTGGCATCAGTGCTTTCTAGAAGAGTTGTACTACATTTCCATTTGATTACGGACAATTTGCGAAATGGAATTTTCTGGCGATGTTACCGAATTTTCGAAAAGTGGGAAGCTTATTGTTATTGAAGTTAGGTGAACACATTATGCGAACGAAATCTTAAGATCACTCGACATTTTTATCTACTCCAAACTGGAACTCTATGGTACATAAGCAGTCGCCCATTATGTTTGTTATGAGAATGAGATGGCTGTGTTTGTAATAAGCATGGTATTAATTTTTCCGATCCGCCTACTTATTTCTGACATTAAAATATAAGATTTATTCAGTGAGAAAAGATAATGAACATTTGAAAATATCAGTGACAGAGTTGTCTGGTTTATATCTAGTACGTGGTCTCATACACCAGTCTGAAAACCTGGCTCTGCCAAACAGTGCAAAAATGTTTTCATTTTCGCTTCATTTGAAGGGTCGCCCCCTATTCTTTAATGGTTTTTGGGAAGGAAGTCCGCCAGGCAAATAATGATGCTATTGTTAAACCTGTATAAACTTCTGCAGTTTCTCTCTTCAATATTTCTTTGGGTTACATATAATCCTTTTTGCTTTCCAGTCAACATAAATTCTGTCATTTTAACTGAAACGACTTGGTAAAACTTAACCTCAACAGAACTTACTCAGCTCGAAGTATGCTACAGAGGTCACTTACAAGATGGAGAAAGTTCTCAGATTGCGAGAAACATCTCTAGTTTTATTCATACAAAATCGGAAAATGTTCTTGTCCTGAGTAGTTTTCTGCTCGTTTTACTCACACAGAACGTTTTCCCGTGAAGTAGATTCTCCTACTCACTTTATCCATGCGAACTTGACATTGTTCTCCGAAATTTCGAGTATAAAGTATATTCTCCATTTTATTCATACGACCCAGTATATTCCAACTTTTTGTATTATGGGTGGTAACTAATAACCTCACTTTCGCCGTTCAGTTCTGGGCTAAGGAAATTGACAAGGCATGACATGATGGATAGTGGTGAATACACCCTGACATGAAGGCACCGACACATGACATACTGTGATGGCCAACATGACATGACATGACAGCCTGTGTGAAATGTCCTTAAAAGTGATGGATACTGGTATTCACAGTAACAGCTATAGCAAAACCTACAACGTTTATGAGGCTGATGTTGGACCATTGATGGAAGTCGATGGGAGACACATTTTAACGGACAGTGATATGAGTCTGTAGATGGCAGAATCAGGTGTCGATTGTGAAGGAAGGTTGCATGAGTGAACACAGACAAGCACCTAACAGAGATAAATGAGCCTGAACATTCAGATAAGCCAGAACTTGGGAACGAAAGTGAATTTATTATGTTTCACAGGAAGGACACATTATACTGTACCACTAGAATGAATTTGTCACTCTACAATGGAGTGTGCGCTGTTATGAAACTTTCTGGCAGATTAAAAATTAAAACTGTGTGCTGGACCGAGACTCGAACTTTGGACCTTTGCCTTCCGCGGGCAAGTGCTCTACCAACTGAGCTACCCAAGCACGACTCACGCCCCGTCCTCACAGCACTTGCCTGCGAAAGGCAAAGGTCCCGAGTTCGAGTCTCGGTCCGGCACACAGTTTTAATACGCCAGGAAGTTTTATACGGTACCACGCGTAAGAGTTAATGAGTGTCTGTTGTGAGGATATACTAAATTTAAGGATGGGAAAATTTGGGTTCAATTGAAACTGGCAAAAACATTCCATCTCTCCAAACAGTGAACTTCCAGAAAAATGGAGGCAAGCATTTTGCAGTAATACTTGCAGTACTCATACAAAAAATGTCGACAGGTGTGTACAGGACATAGTTTTGCTTTTTCTATCTGACTTTGATTAACAAAATGAAAGAAGTTTTTTTTTTTTAAAATAAACACATTTCCATAACGCAAGTGACCTTCCTAAATATGGAAAGATCAAACTACCTTTCGAGTGTTAATGGTTACTGGAAAATGCTGTTATGTTTTCCTAGTAGTTATTTCAGTCTTTTACACTCAAACATTAGCCAGAGCGTGTCACAAAGTTCTCAAATTGAAACTTTTGTTTTTCTAGATCCTCAGATGACTTTGGGGTGCAATAGTGATATCCTACAGGTCGTTTCATTTTTTTAAATTTATTAAGTTTCCATTTTATCAAATCATATAGGACATGGCTTCCTATGAGGCCAAACAATACTACAGAACTCACAGACATGTTGTAGACCTACACTTCTGTTTGGAAGGAGTGAAACACCAAGAATGAGAGATGTAATCACAACGAAATTTTATTCCACTGATTAGGGACAGTACACAACACACATGGTCAGCATTACAGACCTGTACAAGCACTGTGACTGTGGAAATTCAATACAGAATAGCACCACCACATGCTGCAGTCAGAGCCACTACATACTATTGCATGGAATCAATGAGCACCTGAATATGCTGCTGGAGAATAATGTGCCATGTTGGTTGTAGGCACATTCACAAAGCATCAACTGTGGCTGAGAGGAAGATCTGAACGAACAAGCTGCCGACCTATCAAATGCCATACATGTTCAATGGGCAACATGTCAGGTATACAGGTAGGGAAGAGAAGTAGTGGTACCTGTCGTTTTTTGAAGAAGGCTGACACATTCCTCGTCATATATGGCCATGCATTGTTCTACTGAACTATGGCGTGTAGAACAGCCTGCAGGAGAGACAGTGCCTCTGGCTGTAAAACCTCCTTGATGTAGTGGTAGCTGATCATGTTGTGCTCAAGACGTACTAGGTGAGACCGCATGTTATAGGCAATAGACCCCAAATACTTGGCATTTGTCTGTTATGACACTCAACAATACAGTCTGCCCCGCTGTGTTCACCACTGTGGTATTAAACACACATGCTGTCATCACTGTAGGATAAGTTGAAGTGGGATTTGTCTGAAACCACTACATTTTGCCACTCAGCACTTCATTGTCAGCGTTCATGTGCTCATTGGAGTCTGCAACATTAGTGGTTTCTGGCCAATAGAAGCTGACACAATGGCATGTATGCCACCTGTTTAGCCTCCAAAACGGCGGTATGGAACTGTTGATGCAGAAATGTCCACCCCCAAAGCAGTGCTCCAACATTGCTCCAACATTGCTCCAACACTGTGGGCAAAGCTGTTCTGTCTGTTATGGCCAAGCAGACGAGATGGTAGTCATCTTTCATGTGGTCACACTGTAATGTCCAGCAACCTGTCGGCGCTGTGTACATCACTCTTCTCTTCAATGATTCACATATACATTACCGATCGAGCAGTGTGCCCTGTATGGGCCGTAATGTTAAAGAACGACAGACCTGCTTATTGGAGACCAATAACTCTGCCCATTTGAACGCACTCACATATTCGGCCATCTGATGCTGATGAGTCATAATGGCACTTGGTTACATGTTTCCACTTCATATGATGGCTCCACACTGAAAGAGCATTGTGTAACACTGACATGTCTGTTCACCTATGTGCCACTTATATCATTTATTATGGTTCCACTGTTCTACACGTTCTGTTATCATGGCATGTTGAAGACCATTGCTTCTGAGCATTTCACTTTTTACAGACAGTAATGTATATACTGTTATTCATTATTTCATTGTAAATCACTCAAAATAATTTTGTACTGCCTGCATATTTTATGTGTATGCTCATAGGTAATGGGTAACGAAAGAATAAGTCTTACAAAATTAAAAAAAAATTCACACTGAAATAAAAACGAAACAACAACCAAATTAAAAGAGTCTGTTGAGAAGTGTGAATCTTTGCACTTGCTGCCTATTAATGGCTTTCCAGACTGTGATGGACATAGGGGAGATTTATTTTATCTTGTGATAGCAGCACAGCAACAACAGTTAAAACACCAGAACAAATGAAAATGGAAGCAAATGAAAACCTCAGTTTTCCAGATAGCAAATTTGGAAAACGTCAGTAATATAATGGTATGGAGCGGTACCTATTGTCACGGTCCTGACATCAACTGAAACAATATGAATGCAATTAGGGCAATGTGTGCAGTATGTGTAGTAACTAATGAAGTATTGGAATTGTTAAATGCAACATGAGTTATGGCATTGTTAACTAAATTGTTTCAAACTGTATACAAAGACCAGTGTATATAATGTATAAATACTTGTAAAACTAGACATATAGGTAATTGCTTGAATGCATTCATGTATTATATATATGGTCCAATAAATCTGAAATTTATAATACAGCTGATTACATATTGGACAAGAAATTATTTATAACTATATGAAATTTAAATAGATAACTGCAATTTAATATATGTCACATGCACATCATATGAGTAAATTTTAACATTTACAGAACATTTTTGTAATAACGGTATTCTTGAGCAGGAGTGATTTATAGCTATATGAACTTTAAACAGACTATTATAACAGAATTTTATATATTTATATACACACATATTTATAATTGCGTAGGCTTCCGCGACCAGAGTCAGTTGACATAAGTTTTCTGGGTATGGTACCGCGTCATAATGTAAAAACTACTACTGCTGGAGAAAACCAACATTCTGGCCACAGTTGCAGCGGCCTTCTTCTGGGTCTAATGGTCATTAATTACAGCACCACAGAGAAGGAACTGTCAGCCTTGATGTTTGGAGTCAACTATTTTAAATGCTATTGTATGAAAGGAAGTTCACAGTGGTAACTGGCCATGCTGCCTTTTTCTGGCTCCCAAATTTGAAAGAATCCAGTTATCACTTAACGCCTGACTGACATACGCCATAAATTGGACACACGTCATCAAAATGCAAATCCCTTAAATACTAATATTCATTTATATATAGAATATGACGTTGTGAAGCACAAAATCAATCCAAATGTATTGGAACAATACCACCTGGAACTGACATTTGAATCTCATAAACAGACAGACATCGCCTTCAAGATCCAATAAGCAGCAAATACTACAATCCTTACTGCTAAAAATAGAAAGCATGGATGGTGGAATGAGGTTTGTGATGAGGTGGTGGCCCAAAGAACAAATGCCTGGAAAAAGTGGAACTCGACCAGGAGACTTGAAGATTTTGATGTAATCCATGAAGTTCAAAAATATGCAGCCAGAACTTTACGAGGGGTAAGGAACAGCAGTTGGAACATATGGATCAGGATTTCCAGAAAAACAATGCCAGATAGATCTATCAGACATTCAAGTTGAATTTGAAAGGATACTAAGCCCCTTTATGTGCCCCGATCGACAAACTACGCAACTCTTCTCCATCTGGTAAAGAGGAGATCAAAGAGATCATCAACAACCTTAAGAATAATAAGACAGCAGGAGAGGATTCAATACTGGTGGAACTACTGAAGCTGGCAAATAATGAAACTCTAGATGCACTAGTCCAACTTTTTGAGGAGATCTGGAGAACTGGGATGATACCAACTGAATGGCAGTCAGCTTTAATCCATCTTCTACACAAAAAGGCGATAAAAAGAATGTCAGTAACTATAGGGGCATCTCATTAGTATCTGTTCCATATAAGATTCTCTCAAATGCAATGTTGTTGTTGTTGTTGTGGTCTTCAGTCCTGAGACTGGTTTGATGCAGCTCTCCATGCTACTCTAAACTGTGCAAGCTTCTTTATCTCCCAGTACTTACTGCAACCTACACCCTTTTGAATCTGCTTAGTGTATTCATCTCTTGGTCTCCCTCTACGATTTTTACCCTCCACACTGCCCTCCAATGCTAAATTTGTGATCCCTTGATGCCTCAGAACATGCCCTACCAACCGGTGCCTTCTTCTTGTCAAGTTGTGCCACAAACTTCTCTTCTCCCCCATTCTATTCAATACCTCCTCATTAGTTACGTGATCTACCCATCCATTCTTCAGCATTCTTCTGTAGCGCCACATTTCGAAAGCTTCTATTCTCTTCTTGTCCAAACTATTTATCGTCCATGTTTCACTTCCATACATGGCTACACTCCATACAAATACTTTCAGAAACGACTTCCTGACACTTAAATCTATACTTGATGTTAACAAATTTCTCTTCTTCAGAAACGCTTTCCTTGCCATTGCCAGTCTACATTTGATATCCTCTCTACTTCGACCATCATCAGTTATTTTTCTCCCCAAATAGCAAAACTCCTCTACTACTTTAAGTGTCTCATTTCCTAATATAATTCCCTCAGCATCGCCCGACTTAATTCGACTACATTCCATTATCCTCGTTTTGCTTTAGTTGATGTTCTGGGAGTGTCCTGGAGAAACTACTAGACTAAAACTTCAGCAGCCGCCTGGAGTCTCACGAATGCTGTTAGACAGATGCAGAACTACAGTGTGGAAACGACATGATATGCTGTGATAGCAGAGAGCGTCACGGTAGCAAGTAAGGAGCAAGCAAACAGGTGTCCTTAATCAAACTTGTAAAACGAACACTGGCTGGTTCATGAAAATATTTGGGAGCAGGAGCATGGGCTTGTGTGTGTGTGTGTGTGTGTGTGTGTGTGTGTGTGTGTGTGCGTGTGTGTGTGTGTGTGTGTGTGTGTGTGTGTGTCTGTTCCTTCCCTATCGTTTGCCAGGGTGAAATGCCGCGCCTTTGGAGGCAAAGAACTCAAAACTTTGCCCCCACTTTACAAACAGTTAACTTCATTGGTTAATCAAGTAGAAATACGTAATGTAAGCGATTTTGGTAACGTATCTCGGAACTTTTCGTTGGCTGGAGCTCACAGTCTTTTCTGTAACTGGCGAAGAGTATCCAACGCTGGGAGAGCCAGTACAATTTCTATAATAGCGACTGGATATGCACTTCTTCTCGGGCAGACAGAAATAACACTTCATCTTAGACAGGCGCAGACAACTATTAGACTGTGGGAGCCCAGCGACTATCTTCGCCTCCATCTTGCAGAATTGGAACTCTGTTGCAAAATGGTCGCAAATGCCGTGTATAGAGTCTGCAGCCGCCATTTCAGTCATCCAGTGCGACATATGGATATGGTGAGTATGTGCAGCAACTGAGCGCGCCCTACGAAGGGAATGGTGAATCTGCTTCTTTCTAGATAACGATATCGCAATGAAGAAGTAGGAGGCAATATACCTGTGGACGTGCATAGTTGTCCAAATGGAACAGGCGCTACAGCTACTACAGCTGTTATGGAAAACATGAAATGTATTTGCAGTTGTGAATATGAACAACATCAAGCATTTCCAGATTGATTTGACTGAACTGAATTCACACTGGCAGCTCGCTAACTTACATTTCAGTTAGGCGAGCTAACAGGTGCTTGTATATCACATTCTGGTTCTGTTATTTCTGGGTTGGTCTACAATTCCACCGAGCAGTCCCATTCACAATGACTGGTGTTTACTTGCAAATTTTGAATCATTTTATTCACAATCCTAATTCGACTCACTCATGCCTAGGCCTTAACATGTCCCTTTCTGAATCTCACAGAATCACTGTGCGTTCCATGCTGACAGTAAATTCAGTCCATGTTTTTTAATGAATGTTTTTTGCAATAAATTTAGCTCAGTTGTGACCTTTAGTTTCATTCTGTAAGGTGATGAAATCCTTCTATAATATACCTATGTGTGGTATGGACCCATGTTGTCATGTTTGTTATGGCCACTCATATTGCTGAGTTTCTGTTGAGCGGCTATTTGTTAATTGATTTCACATGATTTCATGGCTGGGGCGATTTGTTTACTCATTAGGGCGCCATTTACGGATCTTACTAGCATCATAGGTGTGGGCATGACGAAGTCGGCAATGTGAATCAAGACAACAGACATTAGTGAAGACAATCTGCAACGATGTATGGGAGACACTCCATATGACCACGCCTCCTCTCAGCAACAGCGGTGCCCTCACAGTAGCATCAGTATAGAGCCGAGCTAGGAAGAGGTCCGCCCAGTTCGAAACTTCAGTTTCAGTAGTCAACAACGTCGAGTATAACAGTGTTCGTGGAGATTCAGATGAACTTATACTTCTGTCAGGGTTGAATATTGTACCAGAAGATAACAGTTCGTTAGTTACTGCATCAAGTGATGCTTTGCTGGCGCAAGACAGATGTAAATTATCCAGTACTACCGTGGTAAAGAAGTGTGTCAAAGTTACGTAATTGTTTTATTCATTCAGATAATAAAGTGAACTAATATTTCATGTGTTCTAATTTGACGAGCCTTCTCTCAGAGCAAACAAGGAACCTTCAGTTGTGGCTGGACGAAAGTAGTTTCACCTGGCCACAACAACAGGGATCTGCTGAGCTCCCAATCGTAGTCTCACAATATGATCCATTGAAAAATAGCATTTTCTCCCTATTGTCAATCCAGATTGCTGTAGATGCCATTGTGCGAGTTTTCATTAAATAATTTCACATGATTTCACCGGTGGGGCACTCTGTTAACTGATTACATCACGTTTCAGATTTTACTAGTATCACAGGAGTATGCTCGGCACTGAACCCTGTTCTCACAATATGACCTCCTGATAAATCGCATTTTAGCGCCCAGTTTTTTGGAACATTTTGATACTGTGCATGACAGTGCCTAGGGATAAACTAATGCATACACCAAATACTATCGTTTGTCGCCAGTATACGAGCCATCACAGGTGAAGTACTGCTTTGTTTGATGTCTCCCTTCGACATTCTGCACAATTAAACTTATACTGAAAATGTTAGAATCATAGCGTCACAGTACAAAAGAGAATCAAAGTATAAGATGTGAATTATTTAGCCTCGTGGTGTCCGACTATCGTGTTTTAGGAAGCAAAGCCCCATAACAATTGAAACGAAGGCATACCTTCTGTCCAGTTATGGTCACCCAAAAGAAATTTGAACTTTTCTCTGTGGAACTGTGAACAAATAAAAAGAGTGGTATTGCGTATAAGTAACGAAGAGCATTCTGTAGCGTAGCTGCCTTTGTTGTGAGTGTAACTTGTTCTTTACCATAAAGGGCAAAAATACAAGTGATGCCACAGAAGGGACTAACAGTAGATGCCGTTTCCTGAAGAAGTAACAAAAATTTAAAGAACCCATTTACTGTGCCTACCATACATATTTCTCCAGATTATAGACTTAGAATTTTAGCATCAATTGCAGTTGGTCTCTTCTTTAAGCCTCGATTAGCAACTAGAATACGAAAGGTAGAGATGCACTAGGCGAATAGAGGGCTGTTAAAGAAACTGTATTAGTTATAAAATTCACTCCATCATACTCCTTATTTTAGGATAATTGATCAAATTCAGTCATTTGCAGACTTAATGAAAGAAACGACTCTAAGCTGAACCCATTTCTTACTGTTTAAACGTCCCGCAGTAGTTGTGTATTCTGTGTGTTTCTGAATATATTGTGTGTATGTGAAGTACAGTTTAGTGATTTGCTTGAAATATTATGAGCTGTATGGGAATTTTGATAGAATTAATTGGATTCTTAATTCTTTTGGAAGAGAACAGAAGGGGACATCGTGTCATGGCGGCTGCAGTGTAACACGTGTTAAGTTCGGCTCGCGAAATTTAGTTGAATTCGAAGGTGTTCTCGCAGGTGGTGTTGTCTAGTACAAGTGGAAATCGTGTAAACAACAGTGTTCTGTGCAGTAGTGCTATTTTTTTTCTGTGCTCCGCCAATATCTTCGAGAAAATGGTAAACAGAAGAGTCAACAGCAGCGTGTCCAGCAGCGGGGAAGCAGCAGGTGCGGCGGGCCTGCTCTTGCCGGAAGGTGCGGCCGCGGCTCCCGGTATAGCGGAGCTGGTCCGCTGTGAGGTAAACGCTGCGCTTCGCGATAAAAACAATCTTGATCTGATAGCAGGCACTATATCAGATACTGTAACGGCAGCAGTATTGGCCAAAATGCGTGAAACTGTTGAGGCCAATACTGCCGAAATTACAGCACTAAAAAAGTCTGTGTCTGAATACGAGAAAAAAGCACGAGGGTTGAAGTGAAACTATCTGCCGCAACAGACGAGCTAGAACAATACCAAAGGCGAAATAGTCTATGACTGTTTGGAGTAGCAGAAAATAAGGAAGAAGACACAGACAACCTGCTTACACAGGTTGCGCGTCAAAAATTAGGCGTTGAAGTGACCAAGGCAGACATTGACAGGAGTCATCGGGTGGGACGAAAACCACCAGGTGCTACCAAACCTCGTCCTATAATAACTAAATTTGTCTCATACCGAAAAAGGGCTGAGATCTTTACCCAGAAGAAGAAGTTAGCAAGAACAGGGCTTACAATAAGGGAAGATCTGACACACGAACGGCTAAAGATTTTAAACAGTGCCATATCCAATTTCGGTCTTCAGAATGTGTGGACTCAGGATGGCAGAGTAATCATTAAGACAGCAGCTGGAAAGAAGACAGTCACAAACATGACAGAACTGAATAGTATTAAGTAAAGCTACTCGAGCCAAAAGTGCAAACTTAACACCATTTGCAAATTGTAACAGCCCTATACTCAGATATAGTCTTGTAATTGTATTAACTTTTTAATTATACCCATATTTGTATCTTCAACTAATTGTTTTTGTAACTGTATTAACTTTTTACTATTTTTTTGTGTCTGTAGCTCTAACTATTACTTAATTTTACTTACTGCTAATACTTTTTTCATTTTCTCAGTTTATTCTCTTCCATTCTGTAATAGTTCTATTGCAATTATTAGTCTCTCCTTTAGTTCATTAATCACCCATCTCTTCGGTTTAAACTGTTCATAACAAAAATCACTATTAGTATCACTTAAGCAAATTTCAATCTAATTGTAGCTTCCTACGATAATCACTAACAGTATCACTTTAGTAAATTTCAATTTAATTCTAGCTTCCTACGATAATCTATTAATTATTAAGCTTACTTCTCTCTGCTGGCAGCATCGGCCTCTTAAATCACTCCCCTTTCCCTTATTTCCACCCTAAGCTGTTTCAAATACGCTAATTACATTTCTCTTCTTACGACATGGGATACACAGTGACACACAGCCGTCACTATTTTGGTCATATTCTCCTTGCACCGAATACCACTAATCCATTTTCCATACTCCCGCAACCTCAGGAAATCTCTTGCAGTCGCCTTTCTTTCGGCAATCGCGGAGTCACAAACAGGGCGCGCAAAATCTCGGACACCCCTGTGTTATGTCACTTGGCGGAAGCACCGGCCAGTGCCCCTCGCGGCAGGTAGTGCCTAACAAAGGGACAAACCAGTCTGCCACCCTACTCCAGGCTGCTCAGCGGAACGTGTCAGAGCTTTTAATAGCTCACTGCAACATCCAGTCTTTACCTGCACATTACGAAGAACTTAGCCTCCTCTTCAACCAACTAAACTACCACGTAATCCTCTTATCCGAAACGTGGTTGAAACCACACATATCCTCTGCATCTATTCATCTCCCAGGGTACACATTTCTTAGGGCAGACAGATGAAAAAAGCGAGGTGGCGGGGTCGGCGCGTATATACGAACAGATCTCAAAGCGAAAGTCTTATGTACGTCAAATTAACTGAAGAAAAAGAGGCTGAATTCATGTTTATTGAAATAAATATACAAAGTCGGAAATTCTTGACTGGCGTCGTGTACAAGCCGCCAAAAATAAGCTCAATGAGTTCCTTCCAGTCGGAATTACATTCACTTCAGTGTCAATACGAACATGTCATCGTAATGGGTGACTTGAACATAGACCTGCTAAGAGACACTCCCTCCGCAATAAACCTAAGAAGACTGTTTAGTTGCAATAGCATGAACATTCTTCCATTACAACCTACACACCATACGGCGCACAGTCATACTCTTATAGACGTAATCGCAACGAAACAGACTGACAAAGTAAGAGATGTTGGTCAAACATCGGCCCCTGGCCTCTCAGCACATGATGTAATATTCCTGGCCTACTCTGTGCAGCCCCCAAGGATCAAATCGCGTTACATAACTTGTAGGAACATGAAACGTATTGACCTTGACGCTATAACAGCCGATTGCTCAGAAATCTCATGGCATCAAATAATCAGAGAACCTACGATCGACGGCAAAATTAATGAACTTGGTGATAAACTCACTGCCCTCTATGACAAACATGCACCTGTGCGCACAATCCGTGTAAGAAAATCTCCTGCTCCATGGCTGACAGCTGAATTACGTCAAATGATGACTAATAGGGATGCTGCACACAGGCGTTTCAAGGCAGATCGGAAACCCGAGCGTTTCGAAGAATATAGAAAGCTACGGAACAGAGTGAAACAATGCATTCGCAACGCTAAAATCAGGCACGCTCGCTCCCTTGTATGCAGCGATCTGACGCCCACGACTCCGTAGCTTGGGGGTCGGAAAGGCAAAATCGGAAACTACTTTTCATGTGTCAGCTAACGAATTAAATGAATTCTTCTCTGCACCTCTGAATACACGCACGGCTGATAATTACCGTCCACAAGAATCCCCAAACAGGATAACTAACAACGATACCTTCCATCTAAAACATGTAACAACAAATACAGAAAGAAAAGCAATAATGAGAATCTCTTCTGATGCAATAATAATAATAATAATAATAATAATAATAATAATTTTATTGTCATTCGGCCATTACAGCAATAGACAACGTCATATACATACTAAAATACAATTAATAGTTTGAAAGAAACAACAGGTTTCTTGTTAACATTATAGTATTATATTACAGTTGATAAATTCTCTTATGTCATAGAATGGGTGGAGGACTAGCCAGTCATGAATTGTTTGTTTGAATAATTGTTCAGGTAATTCTTGAACAGATTGAGGAAGTTTATTAAATAATTTGTACCCCATGATTTCGTAGCTGTTGAGTGACTTTGACAACCTGTGGTAAGGAATATAGAGGCACCTATTCCTTCTTGTATTGTGGCCGTGTACATTTTCTCTGGTTTTTGTTTCTGGTAATTTCTTCTTCGTATAAATTAGAACATAGTATATGTACAAGTTTATAACAGTCATTATTTTCTGTTCACAGAACAATGGTTTACAGTGTGCCTTATATGCAGAACCAGTAATTATCCTAATAGCTTTTTTTTGCAGTATTAATATGTCATGTACACAGCTAGAGTTCCCCCACAAAATAATTCCATATGTTATTATACTCTGAAAGAATGAAAAATAGGATGTTCTAACATATGTTTCAGGAACACAATCCTTAAGTCGCCTTAACAGGTAAATAACTCTAGACAATTTACCACTAATATATTGTACATGTTGACCCCAAGATAATTTATCATCAATGTATACCCCCAAAAATTTGACATAACTTGGATCGTCTGACAGAAGCTTGTCTCTAAGACTACAGACCATCTGCTGTGTTTTGTTTTCATTCAGCAGGAATCCATTTGCCTTGAACCAATAGGATGCTTGGTCAATTGTCTTTGCTGCACAAGTTTTAAGGCTATTGAAATCCTCACTAGCATGAAGAAATGTTGTATCATCTGCATACAACACAGTGGTGGACTTGATAAATGACGGCAGATCATTTATCATTATCAGGAACAAAAAGGGGCCCAGCACAGATCCCTGCGGAACACCTACCTTGACTTGCTCTATACTCGACATTTCTCTCCCTACACAAACAACTTGCTTACGATTCTGAAGATATGATTTTATTAATTTAAGGCTGTTATGTCTAATGCCATAGAATTCCAGTTTTTCTAGGAGTGGCTTATGCTTTACACAGTCAAAAGCTTTGCTTAGATCACAAAATGTGAGTTGAGCATAGCCCTTATCCTCAAACACTTGATGTAAGTATTTGACTACAAAGTCTATAGCATCCACAGTAGACAACTTTTTCCTAAAACCATACTGAGATTCACTAATTATTCCTAATTTTTCAAAATAGACAGATAGCTGTTGGTAAATTACACATTCCAGTATTTTAGAAAAAGCTGGGACTATAGAGATTGGTCTGTAACTGCAAGGTGAGTCCATATCTCCCTTTTTATATATTGGAATTACCCTAGCCACTTTGAGTTCTTCGGGAAAATATCCTTCAGATACGCATTTATTTATACAGAATGTTAAGGGGTACACAATATAGTCTATTACTTTCTTTAGTAAATTACAGGATATGTCGTATATATCTACACTGTCTGAAGATTTCATCCGTTTTACAATGCTTAGGACATGACTAGGTGAGACCTCGGAGAACATAAACGTACCTGTGTCTGTTGGTGTTCTGCAAACATTTTTAGAAAGTAACTCTGATGAATTGATATCAGGTTTGATTATAGTATTTCCTACATTTTCAACAGATTTAATAAAGAAATCATTGAATTTTTGGGGACTTATATTAATTTTTTTGCTTCTTACATCTTTAGCAACACCATTTATTAATTTCCATGCAGCTTTGCACTTATTTGTAGAATTATCAATGGTATTGAAATTATGTGCTTTTTTGGCTTCCACGATGGCTTTTTTATACTCATTCCTGCATTTTATATAGGCTAATCTGGCATGTTCTGTTTTCTGATTGCTACATATATTGTGCAACACCATAACTTGGTTTTTCATACTTGATAGTTGTTTAGTGAACCATGAATTTTGTCTGTTTGTAGCCCTGTTTGTAAAGCCTTTGTCAGTTAATTTGCATTTCTTTATGGGGATATTGTCATTAAATTGCGTCAGAAATGTTTTAAAAAATCTCTCAAATAATAGTTTCCCTGACAAATCAGCACTAAGACTATAACTTGTGTCATCATGACATTGGTTGAACCAGTCTCTCTCAGCAAGGGACTTACAGAGCTGAACAATTTTGTCATCTGTGACAGGCCTGGTGATTATAACTTTTGGGACAGGCTTAGGAATATTACTATTATCAATACAGAACCTACTTGTATAGTTTAAAGATACAGAGTCATGATCTGAAAATGGAAACGCTGTAACAGCACATGATTCTTCTGTAGTTTTAAAGTTGACAAAAATATTGTCAAGACATGCTTTATCTCTTGTGGGCCTGTTATTGATTGAGTGCAAATTGCACTGTCTTAAAAGGTTTTTCAACTCAGTCACAGTACGTTTATGTGTTGTTATATCAAAATCCGCATTCAGATCTCCACCAATTACTATGTCATAATGCAACCATCTGGTCCCTCTTAGTACATCTAACAGCATGTCCAATTTTTCTAGAAATACATTGATGATACCCTTAGGTGACCTGTAAAGGGATACTATTACTAACTTAAGACTGTCCATAACTATACCAGTGGCTTCAAAGTTCTGTTCCTCACATAAATAATCTAGGTCCAACTTAACAATGGAGCAGCTGAATGACTGATTAATATATATTGCCACACCACCTCTTATATGCAGTTTTCTACAGTAACTATTTGCTACATTATAGTTATCAAGTTTGACAACTGTAAGTACACTCTCAGTAACCCAATGTTCACTCAGACAGAAAATATCAAATTTGTTATCTAGTCCAAAACTGTTTACAATAAATTCTTTATCTATTAGTCCTTGAACATTCAGATAGCAAATTTTAAGATCATAATTGTTGTTTATTTTAGATTGAACGTTTTGGTGAGGTGTTGTGAAATTTGTTACACTACTTATCTCCTGGGCTGCTTCATCCTGCTGCCTTCCACTAAAAAATCATTTAGACGGACAGGAGGTGCTGTTTTCCGTCTACACGTAACACTTGATGCTGCTTCTCCTGCTGCAATTCTCATTTCTCCTTTTAGAGGCACTATAGTTACTGTTGCTGGTGAAACTTCTGCTGTTGATGCTACTGTTACTCCCTTTTCCACTGCTGCTACTGATAATGCCACTGGTGACTGTGACGCTTCACATGTTTGCACAGTTGTAATTTTTTCATCATAGGGTGTATCTGCAGATGTTTCTTCCTCATATGCTGTTGGTGCACTTTTCTTTTCTGTTGTCATTGGCAGAAAACCTGTTGCAGGTAGTGCTATTTTTACATAGGCACCCACTCCTGCTGTCTTTATCACCTGGAGAATTTCTTTCGCCAGCACTTTCTTGCCTAGGTTGTTTCTGTGCAGTCCATGTCTAGTAAAATGCTCTCTTACTGAACTCGTTGCTTCAATGAAAGTTGTGTTTACAAAACCGCTACAAATCTTCCTGAATTTCCGATTTGTCGCGATGATTTCTTTGTTTACACACGAGTCTTCCGTTAAGTCGTGTCTGTAGGGAATGTTTACAACAAATACCTTCGCCTGTGAAATTTTTCCTAGCGATTCTTTCAGTGTTCTTACAGCAAGGCTGCTTTCATTTTTATAGACATCGTTTCCCCCTCCGATTATGACACAGTTGACGTCGCTTTTCACGGAACTTTCACAGTTTTTCAGCACTTCTCGTAGAGGAGCACCAGGTTTCGAAATTCCAATCACTTTATATTCGGATTGCATATCAGACATGATTGTAGCCAGTCCCTTGCCATGACTCGTCGATAATATGTATATTTCTTCCTTCTTCTTCTCTGTTTCCTTTTTTGTCTCGTGTTCAGTTTTATTACAAGTTGCTCTCACACGATTTTTTCGTTTAATAGTATTTGATGGTAACGTGTTTCTGCTGGCACTTTTTTGTTCAACAGATCTTTCCGAGCAGTTACCTGTTACACTGAGATTTTTTGTCCGTGATTCTGAGCTGTCTGCACTTAGAACATCGTATTTATTCATTAGTGGAACACGAAAAACATTGGTATTTAAGACAGGTCGAGAGATTTTCTTAGGCCTAGTATATACACACTCTCGTTTGCCTGTTTGCGTATCTGTGGGAAGGTCCATATAGTCGATCAAACTTTTCAGCATTTCTGCATATTGTCTAGCTTTACTTAAGTCACTTTGCAGTTCTTCCCTCACACTTATTTCGAGTCCAGCGTTGCACATTTCAAATGCAGTTTCAAGACCGTTGCACTCAGTTCCACAGTCACATGTAGGCCTATGTTGACCGAGGTTTGCTTCCACGAAACAACAAGAATGATACCATTTATGCGCCACTACACATATTTTAACACCTTTTATCACTTTTTTTGCACATAGCATACAATTCACTGACGGTAATTTACCGATATTCACGGAGCGATTTGCCACTACATTCATATACGCCGCCATCTTAAATTAAAATAGGCAACGATAGTATCGGTATAACTTGATTAAGAATGTTGCCGATATCTTAGTACCTGTCTTAACTGACATTTAATTTTTCCCTCGTGAACGGAATATACCCCATTGCATGGAAAAGAAGCATAATTCGACCCATCCCTAAGATCGAAAACCCGCAACTGCCTAGTGATTACCGACCAATTAGCATACTGCCTGCTGTTTCCAAAGCACTTGAATATATTGTTCATGACCAAATCACTGAACACTTGCATGAATTCAGCCTATATGACAAATTTCAATCCGGTTTCCGTAAACATCACAGCACAAACACTGCTCTAATTAAAGTAACTGATGACCTGAAATATGACATCGACAATCGAAAGGCAACAATATTGACGCTACTGGACTTCAGCAAAGCTTTTGACACTATTAACTTTGACATATTGCTCAGAAAAAAGCAACAGCTTAATTTCTCTGATAGTGCAATGAGGTGGTTTGAAAGCTAATTAAAAGACAGACAGCAATGTGTTGTCTGCGTAAATGAAAAATCTTCCTGGAAACATGTTTCCTCGGGAGTGCCACAAGGATCAGTCTTAGGACCACTTTTGTTTTCTTTATATGTCAACGGTATTTCGTCGGTTCTGTCCTCCTGTAAATATCATTTCTATGCCGACGACCTCCAGCTCTACCTAAGCGTCAGACCTGAAGATGTAAACACTGCAATCGCTCAGATGAATGATGTTCTGTCTTCAGTAGTGACATGGGCGAAAAACCTGGGGCTTAAACTAAATGCAAAAAAGACGCAAGTAATCTTAATAGCCCATCAGAAATTAATAAGTTCAGATTTCCGCGAACGGCTACCTCCTATTCTGCTTGATGGTACTCCAACACCATATCAGAAAACAGTGAAGACATTGGGTGTAACTTTGGATGAGCATCTCAACTGGGCGGAGAATACAGTCGCAGTGTGCTGAAAGACATCTGCTTGTCTCTATGCTCTCAAAAAGTCTCGGAACATATTTCCACAGGACTTGAAACGCCAGCTCGTGCAAGCACTCATTCTGCCGCACCTCCACTATTGTGATGTGATTCAACAAGGCATGAGTAGTGAAAACAAAAGATGGCTAGAGCTAACCATGAATGCCTGTGTGCGTTACACCTGCAACATTCGCCGATATGATCATGTTAGTGCTTCATACTCCGAGCTAGGGTGGCTGCGGCCGGACAAATTGCGTGACTACCACACTCTAGGTCTACTTCACCGACTCCTCGTCGCGCAAGCACCCCAGTACCTTGCTTCAGAGATTAAAACCTGTCATGCCATCATAATCGAAACACGAGGTCACTCTTATTTGGTATCCTAACTGTGCTACTCACAAAACAAAAACTTTTGCAAACTCCTTCTCAGTTGCCACTGTCCGCTTCTGGAACAAACTGCCCCTTACCTTGCGCAAAATTCAATCTCCTGCCGCTTTTAAGAAAAAGATGAAGCATTTCCTACTATCATCCTCATAAAGTTCTCCACAAAATTAATGTGCAAGGCCAATCCTCTCATCTGTCAAATAGCAAAGCTAGCGTCTCCTATCTTGCTCCTGAGATGCCTCCCTCTTCATCTATCTCTATTAGTCAGGCAATCTTCCTTTCCTTTATATTTCCTTAATTATGTTTCATCATGTCTCTCTATTCTTCTCCTCCCTTCACCATGAGTCTCCCTCATACTCCCTGCTGCCAGCACTCCTAGCTAAAATCTGTCTCTTCAGTAATGTCTAATTATAACAGTACGTATGATCTACGAATATAAACTCTATATGTATGTATTTTTCCAGGTGTACCTTTCTAATTGTTTATTTCACTTTTGTACTACATGTAGTTTAACATGCCTACTAAAACATATGAATGTAAAATAAGTAGAATGCCTGGTTAGATGTAAGAGAGGGCCTGATGGCCCTAATCTTGCCAGGTTAAATAAATCTATAAATAAATAAACAGAGAGACTGTAGTTTAGATGTATACATATAGTGTCATTTCATGCATGTATCCTATTGCATTATCTGTTAACTTGTTCACACCACTCTTTTGATATATTTCTTGGGAATGGTTCCTAAATACGTTGGATATGTGACAATTCATCTATTACTTGCTGTTTTGCTTAATAACTAAATCGTCATCTTTCCTGACAGGAAATGTAAGGATGTAGAGGCTTATCTCACTAGGGGTCAGATAAATACTGCATGCAGGAAAATTACAGAGACCTTTGGAGAAAGGAGAACCACTTGCATGCATATCAAGAGCTCAGATGGAAACCCAGTTCTAAGCAAAGAAGGGAAAAGCAGAAAGGTGGAAGGAGTATATAGAGGATCTATACAGGGGCGATGTAGTTGAGGACAATATTATGGAAATGGAAGAGGATGTAGATGAAGATGAAATGGGAGATATGATACTGTGTGAAGAGTTTGACAGAGCACTGAAAGACCTAAGTCGAAACAAGGCCCCGGGAGTAGACAACATTCCATTAGAACTACTGACAGATTTGGGAGAGCCAGTCCTGACAAAACTCTACCATCTGGTGAGCAAGATGTATGAGACAGGCGAAATACCCTCAGACTTCAAGAAGAATATAATAATTCCAATCCAAAGAAAGCAGGTGTTGACAGATGTGAAAATTACCGAACTATCAGTTTAATAAGTCACAGCTGCAAAATACTAACACGAATTCTTTACAGACGAATGGAAAAACTGGTAGAAGCCGACCTCGGGGAAGATCAGTTTGGATTCCGTAGAAATGTTGGAACACTTGAGGCAATACTGACCCTACAACTTATCTTAGAAAAAGATTAAGGAAAGGCAAACCTACATTTCTAGCATTTGTAGACTTAGAGAAAGCTTTTGACAATGTTGATTGGAATACTCTCTTTCAAATTCTGAATGTGGCAGGGGTAAAATACAGGGAGCAAAAGGCTATTTACAATTTGTACAGAAAGCAGGGGTATGAAAGGGAAGCAGTGGTTGTGAAGGAAGTGAGACAGGGTTGTGGCCTATCCCTGATGTTATTCAATCTGTATATTGAGCAAGCAATAAAGGAAACAAAAGAAAATTTCGGAGTAGGTATTAAAATCCATGGAGAAGAAACAATAAGTTTGAGGTTCGCCGAGGACATTGTAATTCTGTCACAGACAGCAAAGGACTTGGAAGAGCAGTTGAACGGGATGGACAGTGTCTTGAAAGGTCGGTGTAAGATGAACATCAACAAAAGCAAAACGAGGACAATGGAATGTAGTCGAATTAAGTTAGGTGATGCTGAGGGAATTAGATTAGGAAATGAGACACTTAAAGTAGTAAAGGAGTTTTGCTATTTGGGGAGCAAAATAACTGATGATGGTCGAAGCAGAGAGGATATAAAATGTAGACTGGCAATGGCAATGAAAGCGTTTCTGAAGAAGAAAAATTTGTTACCATCGACTATAGATTTAAATGTCAGGAAGTCGTTTCTGAAAGTATTTGTATGGAGTGTAGCCATGTATGTAAGTGAAACGTGGACGATACATAGTTTAGACAAGAAGAGAATAGAAGCTTTCGAAATGTGGTGCTACAGAAAAATGCTGAAGATTAAATGGGTAGATCACATAACTAATGAGGAGGTATTGAATAGAATTGGAGAGAAGAGACATTTGTGGTACAACTTGACAAGAAGAAGGGATCGGTTGATAGGGAATATTCTGAGGCATCAAGGGATCACCAATTTAGTATTGGAGGGCAGCGCGGAGGGTAAAAATCATAGAGGGAGAGCAAGAGATGAATACACTAAGCAGATTCAGAAGGATGTAGGCTGCAGTAGGTACTGGGAGATGAAGAAGCTTGTACAGGATAGAGTAGCATGGAGAGCTGCATCAAACCACTCTCAGGACTGAAGACCACAACAAGAACAGTTTTGAATGTTGTGGTGGAAATAGCAGTGGGTTAAGTAAGTGTGTAACCTAGTAGAAAATTTGGCTCGAAGACATGTCTAATGGATGGTTACACATCAATCAATTTGTCAACCTTTAACAGTCTTGGCTGTAGAATCGTTGAATTTTTAATCTGTAACCCATCAGTCTACGAAAACAGCGAGACATGGCCGAATTTATAAATTAAAACTAACAAAATAGAATAGTTAACTGAAGTAAATTAATGCATCAACCATTTATTATCGTATATTGGAAATAAAATTTTATTAAGTAAAATAGAAATTGTGAGTAGTGACCTCAAAATAGAAGGAATAATATAAAAGCGGTTTTGAGGTGAGCAGTTTGTCATAAATTTTCATAAATGCATCTAGTAAAGATAGCAGTATATTAGATATAAATACAGTCAACTCTCATACTAAGTTAACACTGCAGCATTTGTCATGCTCCCTGTGCTTAATCGTACTTGACACCAGGTGTAAAGTCACTTTCTCTTTAGCTGGTTGACTGTACAACATGTTAACATTGGATTGAAGGTCATCTCTAACAATAGTTATGAGCTGGACCAGCTAGTCAGTTCCAACTTGACTTCCTGCTGTTCTCAGTACGTCTTCTCCGAAATGTGAGTCCATCACTGAAAGAGAGCGGAATTTCTGCTGTCTTTAACTGTGTGAATTATTTTCTACAGTGATTTTGCTTTAAACACCATATTTTCTTCCATAAACTTACACAATTACAACTCGCAAACATATAAGAGTACATTTTAATCTGGGCCTTCACCCAAAATCAACTAGTCTCTTTCGTGTCTTTACTACTATTGATGCTCCAGGAGAGGTCTCCTTGTGTAATCTATAATAGCCCCTCCAGAGCACCTTCAGCTGGTGGCTGCATGGAACACTGCACACTATCAGCAAGTGTAGACACCCACTGACCACTCAGGCTGCACACCCAGGTAATGACTTGTCTCACTTAACTTGTACAGAGAGGGACCTCTTGACAATGTAGTACTTTTACAACATCCATCTAAGATATATATATAGTTTTCATATTTCGTTCGTGTGGCTATCCCCCATATGTTGAAGAGCCTAACAGCATCCCATAGCCTTTCCCATGGAAATGCTGTCAAATACCACGCATTCCCCAACTCTGAATGGAAGATATCATGTTAACAATTCCTATACTTCTTTATACCACTGAATTATACATTTCTTAATCTTCGATACTACAACAAATTCGCCACTGTACATTTACTGTAATCCTTAATAATACTTTGCATTTGTTTTCTTTAAGTGTCTGTTCAATATTTATTTAAGATGATAAATTAGATTATCCAATTTTTTCTTCTTCTTTTCAATTATAATTATTCATTAAATTTACACCTGTTGGCCAAATGGAACTCTCGGTTCCAAAACCGTTAAGATTCTGAATAGTTTTTATACCTCTCACATAGAAATACCGTGTTCTGGTAAACATCACATTATAACTCAAATATGGCGAATTCAGAAATGTGCCAATCTTACTTTTTAGGGCCACACCTCAGGATGCAGTACAGCCAGCATAGTGAAGCTCAGAAAAAAGTAAGTCTCATGATTCCTTTATTACTGTTACATCATACTGTCTTCATTTCAAATAAAAAATTTGTCCTTTACTAACCTTCCATCACTCTACAGCATTTCCTGGGATAGTTAGTCATTCCTCCTCATACACAATCATGATGTGATTAAACCTGTCGCCTCTTCCTCCCATCATTCTAAAAAAATTTTTCGGGCCATCCCTCCTTTGGGTCCAACCTAACCTAACATAGGTTCCTATGTGTGATATAACCTACCCTACAAACCACCCTTGTCTCTCTCTTCGTGAGGTGCATCACATCACACAACTACCATTATGAGTACTGAAGTATCCTAACCATTTTATAGCTCTTCAACCTTCTTGTCGCAGCCCCTGGTGCCTCCCTAACAGATCTTTTGATTTCCTGCCCACTTTGCTGCACACCTTTTTCGTGCCTTTCTTTTGATTTTCTATGTCACTTTAACTTCCGTATGGCATATTCGCTTCCCACTTCCCCACTTATGTAACTGTATTTCCTAGCATTCCAGTGTAGCATGTCATCTGTTTCTTTATCTCCATAGTCACTAATTTCATAAAACATTTAAATCGTAATTTATATTTATCTGGGTGATTAAATATCGTTTATGTCTTCTGACACTGATCAAACAATATGTTACTTAAAAATAGCCCAATTTTCGTGTCCTCTACTAAAACGATCTTGTTTTGCTTGTTGCGTATCTGTGTTGTTGATTAATCGGTTTCTTGCTAGACGGCACTATTATCTTCTGTACGTTACACTCATGTTAGCATGTCATATTTCATACTGTTGCACTGCATGTACAGGCTTTCTCCCATTATCTTCCCACACAACGTGTGATAGCCTATGGTGCAGTGTACTGATGTCATACACAATATGCGTATGTCACGAAAATAACGTCGACTTGTCCAAATCATATTGTCACACATGTGTTGCTCCCCTCGGCCAGCCTGTGACAACAGGTTGTGATACAAATATGCAGCAAAGAGAAGGGTTTCAGTGACAGAAAGTGATACTTCAGGTGTAGAAGGAAGAAAAGAAATTAAAGAATAGATTTGCTAAGGTCAAAGAAAGAAAGAAGACAGCCACAAAAGACAAAATACCTTACCACCCCTCATCCCAAGACATTCCCACTTCTGCTAGTTCTTCATGGTGGTGCTGGAGGGAGAATGTGATTGGCATTCCCTACAGAACAGATTAGTCACAACTTCATTGTCATAGAGTTCAGAAATTGACTTTAGTAAATCTATTGCAGGTGTGGAGAGAAAGAACAATAATACGTGAAAAAAATTAGTAAATCTTCGTCGACAAAGTCTGTTGTCATCTCTATCAACTCCTCATAAAGAGTCTCCCGTACAAAACTCATAGACGCTTAGCATTTTGTATTTTTCCTCTCAAAAAATATAAAATCCCAATTATACATAACAGTATACGTAGATATCACACATATGTATCGTTCTCAGTAAGAAACAATCTACACATTATTAATACTGAAAAAAGAATAATTACAGCTATCTGAATAGGAACTTGGGAGTCCTGTATTCTTGCTTTTACAAAATTCACAACTAACTATTCCCAGTTTGCTGTTATTATTCATTAAGGTGGATATTTGAAACATTTTACCTGTTACACGTATATAAGCCTTTATCTTGTACTGTAGTTGGTTCTATTAGGAAAAAAGCTTTTGGTTGTGGAATCCACTGATGAGCCAGCACATTACGACCACATATCTAATAGCCAGTATATCCACCATTGGCAACATATTATGGTGTGTAAGGAATGAGACCTTGGTAAGCCGCTGGAGGGAGTTGGCATCACATCTGCACACACAACTCACCTAATTCCCATACATTCTGGGGAGAGGGCTATGAGCTCTGACGCCACATTCAATGACATCCCAGATGTGTTTGATCAGGTTCAGACCTGGCGACCTGGAGGGCCAGTATATCAATTGGAACTCGCCACTGTGCTCCTTGAACCACTCCATCACACTCCTGACCTTGTGACATGGCGCATTATCTTGTTGATAAATGATACTGCCATTGGGAAACATGGTTGTTATAAAGGAGTGTATGTGGTCTGCAACCAGAATGCAATACTCCTTGGCCGTCATGATGCCTTGCACGAGCTCCACTGGACCCATGGATGCCTATGTGAATATCCGCAGAGCATAATGGAGTCGCCATCAGCTTGTCTTCATCCTGCAGTACAGCTGTCAAGGAGCTGTTCCTCTGGAAGACGACAGATTCGCACCCTCCTATCAGCATGATGAAGAAGGTAACAGGATTCATCATATCACACAACGTTCTGCCACTGCACCAACATCCAGTCCATGGTCATGTGTCCATTGCAGTCATAGTTGCCGATTACATAGTGTTATCACTGGCACAAGCGTGGGTCGTCGGCTGCAGAGGGTCATCGTAAGGAGTGTTCAGAGCACTGTGTGTTGAGACACACTTCTACTCTGCCCCAAATTAAAGTCTGATGTTAGTTCCACCACAGTTCGCTGCCTGTCCTGTTTTACCAGTCTGCCCAGTCTACAATGTCTTATGTCTGTATTGAGGGGTGGCTGCCCAACGATGCCTGGACATGGTTTCATCTTCATTATGCCAAGGGTTGAAGACACTCACCACAGCACTCCTCAAACACCTGACAAGTCATGAATTTTCGATAATGCTCATGCCGAGCCTCCAGGCCATCACAATCTACCCTCAGTCAAACTGTGATGGATTGGATTCCTACACCATTCTACACATGGTCAGCACTCTCACTGACCTGTGTCCTACATACACTGTGTAGCACTCATTCCTTGCCAGGTAACGCTACTATTGCCTGGATGGGTTTTTATCGATAATGGATTGGTGGTCATAATGTTCTGGCTGCTCAGTGTATGGTCCTCTAGATTAAGGGTAAAATTTGAGTGTCTCCTTTTTGATATTTGAACTTAACTGGTGATTGCAAATCAATACCAGTTCGCCAATTTTAAATTTTGGAACATGTGCACAATGGTCATAATAATGGATGTGCCAGAAACGTCCCTTCGGGATGTCAAACTTGCCCAGTGGAGGTTGAGCATGCCTGCTGACATTGCTGCACTGGCACAGAATGCACACACTACTCCAAGTATGACAGTCGTGCTTCTTGCCAGGCCACACGAAGAGCTCCATAACGAGCTATGTGGTGACTTGCATCCCAGGGTGAGCTAAGCCATGCAAGGCGGGAAAGATCCTATGGCAAAGCGCAGCTGAGACCAGGGGGCGAAGTGTGCCCTTAGAGTTGTCACAAAGGACAGAGATCGCTGAATCAGGCAGTATATGGGGCTGGACAGAGAGCGATGAGCCGTTGTCTGATTTTATTTGCTGTATATCATCAGCTTGTAGTCGAGGAAGTTCCTCCAGATTCAGCAGTGCGCTTAGTACGCAGATGCAGGAATGGTAGTCTGCCACAACGTTCTCCGTGCCGTGGATATAGCATGTGCCAGAAGAGTGCTGATAGATGTAGTCCATATGGTGGAAACGCCTGGGTGGAAGTGGCTTGTGACCAGTATAGATCAGGAAGGGTCGCCCCTCGAGGTCACTACGAAAATGTTTAATCGCCACGTACACAGCTAGTAGCTCACAGTCAAATGGCAACCACTTGCTCTCAGTCAGTTTCTTGGAAAAGAAGCAGAGGGGCTGGGTGGAGTTGCCGGTGTGCTGCTGTAAAACGGCGCCCACAGATTAGTCACTGGCACCAGTCATGATTGAGACATGGGCCTCAGGGTCAGGGTGGGTGAGTGTGATGGCTTTGGCTAGGGCAGTTTTAAGGTTAACAAAAGCGTCGACAATAGGTTGGGTCCACTCCAACTTCCGTTTTCCAGCGGTGGTTCTGCTGGAGAGAGTGTCAGTGAGGGCCATTTGGAAGGAGGCAGCTTGAGGAATATGGCGGTGGTAAAAGTTTGCCATTCCCAGAAAATGATGGAGCTGAGCATAATCTTCGGGTAGAGGAACTTTAAGTATGATTTTGACATGAGAACTCGTCGGTCGGAGGCTGTCGGATGTGGAATACAGTTGAGATTAATCATCACACCATTGGCAGTGAGGGCCGAATGGACTGCATCGTGGTGAACTTTATGCTCTTCAACAGAGGAAGAAAAGATAAGGATATCGTCTAAGTAAGCATAGGCAAAAGGCAGAGGGAGCAAAATGGAATCGATGAACCACTGCCATGTCTGTGCAGCATTTCTCAATCCATAAGGCATGTAACAGTATTCAAATAGGCCAAAGGGTGTGATGATAGCCGTCTTCGGAATGCATAGGAATCTGGTGATACACTTTGGAACAATCTAATACGGAGAAAAAGGTAGAACTATGAAGCAACTGCGTGAAATCTTGACTATGTCGAATGGGGTAGTAACCAATAATGGTGCAGGAGCTCTAGTCCCCGAACATGCGTAAGGTGCCATCCTTTTTGGGAACAAGGTGAATAGAGGAAGACCTGTAGCTATTGGAGGGGCAGAGGATGCCCGAAGCCATTAGATCCTGAACAATATCCTTGGACTGCAGAAATCTGGAAGTGTTAAGGCGCCTGGCCTTACAACGAACAGGTGGGCCGTCAGTGGTGCGAATCTTATGGCAAGTGCCATTACTGATGGCCAATAATCGCACAGGGATGTCGGAAGTCGGCATGAGGGGTCAAGAAGGTATCCACAGGCAATGTCAGTTCACTGACCTTGATGAACTGGGAAGATGTAGGTGGGGGGCATCGGCTGCAGTCGGCGATGGAAGGCTCAATGCAGGAGTGAAGTGGCGCGTAGAATCAGAAGAGGTGCATGTAGGTGCATCTTAGAAATTCAGCTGTGGTGATGCAAAAAAACAGCAGGCGGTGTAATGCTCGACACTGGGGTCGGTTGGTGAGAAGGCTGTAGGGGCGTGTGCTGGGCCACCTCGCTGCAGATAGGCGATGTATGGTACGCCGTGAGCATGACAATTCAGTGGAGGTAGAGGTGTTGCGGGCATATAACTCATCGTTCTGGGTGTGAGTTCGTCGATCTGCGAGTGCACGTACGACAGATCAGAGAGCAGTGTGGTTACGTACTCAACCAGGGTAGCACACATGGAAAGTGTAGCCAAGGAGGCGGAGAGCGAAGTGATACAGAACTGGGATGTGCACGCAACTGTAGAGCCAGATGCGTGGCAGAGTGCGGCAACCTGCAGGTCTGGGGAAAGTTAGTAAAGGTGAAGAAAATCCAACCTGATCGCAGGTTCATCCATGTCGGCAGTGTGGAAGGTCCAAGGGAAGGTGTGAATTGGTGAGAGGTGAAGCGACATCTTGATGGAGCTGTGGGCTGCAATGGGAGAACGGTTGTGGCGATCAAGGCGAAGGTAGTGGGGGATAGTGCGTTGACAGCGTGCTTGGCCGGTATGATGCTAATGTTGGCGCCATTGTCGACAAGAAAGCGAATGCCGGTCGAGATACCTGTGGCATAGAGGCCTTGTGTCACTAAAGCGAGTGGTGCAGCGTCACAAGATAGGCGCCATGAAGGTACGGGTGCAGAGAGCGTGGCAATTGTGGGTGGCATCCCCATAAGTAGTGCGGAACTAGCACAGCGGGTAGGCCAGTTGGCGGGATGGCGTGGTTCGGTCAGCGGTTGCAGCTGACTGCGGTGTGGCTGGCTGGTAGCCGATCGGACCGCTGCTCGGGCGAGGTCGGTGGCTGTCGGGAGCCCGCTGGCAGTACATCCTGTAGGTCGCTAGGTGACTGCTCCTGACAGGCAGCTGAGGCGCAAAAACAAGCGTGCTCGCCTCTGCCGACAGGATGCGGAGCTAGAGGCGCAGGTGTGCCAGCTGAGTAGGATGGTGGAGATGTCGTTCGTTACAGGTGGTGTCGGTGATGAATGATGGTGTACGCCTGATCCGCCATGCATAACCGAACCTCGAGTGGATCAGTGACGTGAGACAGTAGATGAAGCTGCAGGTCCGAAGACATTTTGACCATCCACAATGTCCAAAAGGCAGCGTCAGGCAATGCTTGGTCATCGATTAAAGCACGTAGACGCCACCAAAGTTGCGAAGGTGTGTGTTCATCAAGATGCTCCTCGTGAATCATGTGATGGATCGCCTCCACCGGAGGACGGGAAAGGTGCTCGATAAGCAGTGATTTGGTCGTCAAATATTTGGTGGTGAGAGGAGCAAGTTGCTGATGAGGTCCTTATGTGCATGGAGATGGCTTACCAGGCAGACAAAACGGGCGCCATCGTCGGAAATGCCGTGAATGTCCAGGAGGTGGTCCACTAAGGCGAACCAAGTTTTTGGATTGTCTTTGTGCAATGCAGGTAGCTTAGGGAATCTGCCTGGTAACACATGCTGAGGCAGCACTGGCAGATGGAGATCGGTGCGTGCAGAGCAGGACGAAACAAAGTGGCCAGAGGAGGCGGCGTGCATGTAACTGGTGACATGTGTCCAATCGGCACGCCTGATGAGGAGCGTGTCGCAGGTGTAACAGCAGGTGGCGTAGCAACAGTGGGCAAGGTGCGATCATGGTGCAGCCGACGGCGGTGTAACTGATAACCAGTTTGGGTGGAACGGCCAGCACCATTACTAAAGCGAGTGGAAGGCACATGTGGTGCAACAACGGTGTGAAGGTAGCAGAAACCAGCACAGCCAAGGCGACAGGCGTCGCCAAAACGGGGGATGCAGTGAAACTATGTAAATGAGAATGTGCTACCCCATGCATGGAAATGTATGATTCACAGTTCTGTAAATTTGCTGGCACATGAAGCCATCCCGAAGGTAATGACAAAAATGAAGGATAAACCACAGTCTTTAACTGGAAGGTCCTCCATGTTATGGTTAGGCGATGGGCACAGTCCATGTTGTGGCTGTTGTAGTGTTGCCACGCTAGGCGGCGGCCATGTTGAAACGGGCAAGGTTAGGTGGCCGCCGGTGTGCCAGGGCGTAAATAACTGTTCACCTTTAACCAAGTTCGAAGGAGGTACACTTGTTCACTCATGGTCGCAAGCGACAGAGTTGATAGGGTTTGTTACACTTGCACCAAAAGTCACAGGTAGATTCATTGTGGCGTAAACAATGGAGTCCCGAACGCGATGTGAGTGAATGACGAAAACAAGCACAAATAACGCTGGATGAGAAGTCGACAATGTTGGGGTCACCATTGTGGTTATCACGGAAGATTAGTTGAGAGACAATACACTTAAATGTCGAATACACATTTATTGGCCACTCGTACATATAACAAAGAATGGCTGTTACACATCTGTACACCGAAAGTTCACAAGAACAACTAGTTCAAAGAAAGGAGGTGCCAAAGATAGGGCACTCTGCACCAGACGCCACACATGTACAGTAAAATTCCCATTTACAAGTCTTTGGATAGCTGTCTGCATCCACCCTGTCAACAAACCCCTTCAGCCAATAATTCCTTACCTCTTATTCCCAACTTTGAAGATATCATCTACTCTGTCAAAATGTCCATTCTTTGGGTGGCCGCATGTTGATCAACACTGGTCGCTAATTGCATGTATTATCTGAATGTCACTGTCGTATGTTTCCAGAACTATTCGTCTTATTTTTTTCCACCTAGATACACTAGTTTATAGGCACTCTATCCCTCTTCCATATTCTCATTGTTATTTTATGATCATGTTCCAATCATCAATTTCCTGGACCTATTTGTAAGTTTCTGGTAATTATCTTCTAGTCCACTCACTGATGTACTATTAGTATTAACCAGCACAACATTAAGACCTCTACATTTCCTATGTGAATCATTCACTATTTGAAGGTCACTTGTATAACATAATATCACCAGTTTATTTGTAAACTTTCTATATTTTTTCTAAATTGAATTTAAAAAGCTGAAGTGGTGGAGAAATAAAACTATTATAAAGAAGTAAACTAATAGAAAGCGGGAGGACGACATTATGAAACTTACGTGAACAATATACAAGAGCTGAAGAGCGTAGCGCATGGAGGCCTCTGAAGGAAGATAACATCCAATAGTGGATATCAAATGGCTGGACCTGTTGCTGACACTGATGATCTCTGTTGTTGGGCTTAAGCCCGCTCCACACACAACGATCTGTCTGCGGAGACATCGGCGCAGATGTCTGTACATGCAAAAGATCGCTGCAAATGTGGTGTGTTCACACGACACAAACCCCAATCTACTACTCGTCCGCCATCTGTCGGTGTAGAAAAGAAATATCAGTGGCAAGAGACTACGCTCTCCGTAAACGTCAAAAATTTAATTCAGTTATTTTGAAATATAGAAATGGAGGAAGTTCTATTGTGGTCTGTGTTCGCAACTTGTGTTGCAAAAAACATTCAGACAAACCGCAGGAAACAGAGAAAGCGGGCAAAATGGTGTACACAGTGGCTGCTACAGTGAAAGCAGTTTTCTCACGTAAATTTACTGCGAGATTTGCGGGGCGAACCTTAAGAAAGCCAAGCAGATCAAAATACCTTAACGCTGGCTGGTATACTTGATCTACTCCTACACCAGTTCTTCTAGATTTCTGAACTTTGGATAACTCTTTTCGGTAAACAGTTAGCAACGAATTTTTTTTATTACTCTGGATGGATGTCCTAGCAAACAAACTCATGTTATGCGACTTGTTGGTCTGAGTGTGGTGGGTGTTTGGAGTGCTGAATTTGAGATGAGCAAAAGATCAGCAAGTGATGATGGACCACAGTCGAAAAAAACACCTGGATTTCTCTGTTTGCCGAGGCGTCAACTGCCCGCAATTTGTCAATTAGAGCATTGTATGGTGCTGTCTTTTTGTCTCGGTCACTATATTCTTTACTTTTAATCTTCCACAAACATGGGTAGTTTCTATATATTTCAATGAATTCACTAACAAACTCTCGAGAACACTGACGAGTATCAGCCATTTTAATGCCCTGTGCGCACAAATACAAACACTAGACTGAGCAAACAGCTGTTTCGCGCCAGATTTGCGGCGATCTCCTGTCCACAGGCTCCAACTTGTCTGCGCAGATGTTGTTTGAACCCACAGATTTGAGAGGTTTCGCTCAAACCTCCAACTTCCAGGTTTGCACACACCTAAGTGTGGTGAAAATCTTCTGTCCGCACGCAACGATCTCTCTACGCAGTTGCGATGTGCGTAGTAATTTGCGCAGACAGATCGTTGCGTGTGGATGGGCCCTTACCGTCGACCTATCATATCACAACAGTCGATACCTAATTGCAAAGTTTTGGATGTCCTAGCAAAAACAAACTCATGTTATGCGACGTGTTGGTCTGAGTGTGGCGGGTGTTTGGAGTGCTGAATTTGAGATGAGCAAAAGATCAGCAAGTGATGATGGACCGCAGTCGAAAAAAACACCTGGATTTTGGGCAAATGGCCTTTTAACGGCTATGAAGGACCCTACTTTAATTGTGAAGGAAGATAGCAAAGTTGTGGTTATAAAAGATAAATATCCAAAAGTGAGTTGTGCTCTCCGTATTCAATTAAAGTGTTTCCTTTTCAGTGGGCCTAGTAGGCAGTAAGAAGTAGCGAAATATACGCTTTAGTTTTCCAGTGCTGTCTGTACACATGTTGAAACTGGGTCAAAAGCTTTGACATTTATAAATCCCAATGGCAGTGGTAATACATACTCATTCAAAATACCCACATGTACGAATGTTCCACCCACTTCTAAGTCCAACTTGTTTACGCTGAAGACTACGAAATCTTGTAATTATTTATAAAAATGAGAAAAATTGTTTCATAATCTCTGAATCCCTGTGCGCTTTTTGTGCAGAAATTTGTCTAATGTTGGGTATCGTCAAATTGGGTAGACACGAAGAATAATTCTGCTAATTTCATACAATTTTTCGCTAGAAGTTATGAAGTGGCACTCCTTTTGTATTTTTCGTAGTTGATACACGAAATACGTACATCATATGCGCAACAGCAATGTAATGCAGCTTTCCTGAATGTTTGTTGCAGTGTGAATGATTCACAGTGTAAAGTGATAAATATGGAGTGAATGTTGACCTCAGGCTATGAAGCAGATCTGTCAAGTACTACCACCTTTTTCACCACATGACAACCAATTTGTTACTTTCCAGTGTACCCTAGACCTCAAGCTATATTACAGATCTGTCTGTCACAGCCAAGATTTACGGGGTAGGCACTAACACATGCTGTTACTTCTCCATGTTGCCTAATATTGTATTTACTAATGGAAATTTATTGAAATCATCTCAGAGCTTGTGGTTTTATCACTCAAGTTTTAAAATAGTATTAAATGTTTTCAGTGTTATGTTACCCTCCTACAAGCATTATCGACCAGCACTGTTTACTGTATTACTGCCATCTGGGATAAGACTGACCCCTTATTTCATGATTTTGTAAAATACCTCTTGCAAATATATCAATTTCTATTAGGCCAAATGAAAAGTTTTATAATTGTACATTATTTCCATACAAACACCCATAATGCACACTAATATTTTTCATTGTTTAGTAACTAAAATAATCAAAAGGGGTCAATATTTCAAATCTGTTGTATTGTAAACGTGCAGAATGGTCACGAGATAAATGCTACTGTAGCGTACTATAATAATGACCCCTGTAAAGGGATCTCAATGATTCCCATTGATAATTGGATGTTTTGTAAAATATTGATAAGCTAGGTATTGTTGAAATACACATGTCTGCGAATAGAACTGTCCGTCCTTAAAACACACTACAGAAAACTGTTAAGAATTCGTTTTGGGCCAAGAAAGTTTTCCTCAATTTAATTTATAAGCAAATATTTAGAGCTTGCTTTAGAAAAATTTAACTACAAGTGTGTGAAATCATATCAACAAATTATATTGTATTATTTGATACTTTTGTTTTCAAGATGATATATAAGTTTATCCAGAAATGGAAAGAAAAGGGTGAAATTGGCTCCTGGATCAGTGTTACTCTTAGGGGAGGGGGAGCTTCAGAATCACCTCTGTTGACACTATACCTATACCCAAATGAAAATGTAAGTGGCTGTATGAACTGAACTATTTAGCATTCACCCATACAACAAAATGTGTCTACACTTATACTCTGCAAACCACTGAGAAGTGATTGGCACAGGGTACATCCCACTGTGTCCGCCATGTTTGAGGATGAGTTACACACTGAAGCAATTTGGCCTTTCTTGTGACACTTGTTGCAAACAGCCCAATGCTTAGGGTACACTGCACACTCCTATTGGATGAAGCAGTACAGGCGAGATGAAAATGGGCACACGGCCACTTTTGTGATGCGGCCTGTTGCTGCTGTGGTCATAACCGACTCTGCTCCATGGGACACTGAGTCTAAAGGTTACTGCTGCAATGACTTCCTCGTCATCATGAACACTAGCAGTGTGCCTAGAAGGTTGGCTGAACAACTTCCAATACCTCCCCCGATGCAGCAATCTGATCGCCTGTGGCCCGTGACACTTCAAAGGACTGTGCTATATTGAGCACATCCATAAGTGTCAGATCCTCACATTCAAGGGCATTTTCACAGATCTCCCCATCCAGGGCCAGATGAACAATAACATGACGTGCCATGTAACCAGCGTAGGATTCATGATGGGTACTAGTGACAAGTTTATAATGATGGCGCAACCTGTGTAATTCTGCAGCCCAGGCTTTGCATGATTCGTTTGGGCGTTTCTGACAGTGGTAAAATTCTACGTGCATCGCAGTGACTTGCATACGTTGAGAGAAGCTTGCATATTTCATCAAAAGATGCTGTCCAGTTCTTGCAAAGGTGCAAGTTGGCACAACAAATGAGAAACACACAGTGAAAGCCAGGAAAGAAAGAAAGCCTTATACAGATTTGCATCTCCCACGTGAAAAACCTTGAAATGTTGGCGTAACAATGTCTTATAGGATTCCCAATCTTCAGCTGCTTCAGCATATGGTGGAAAGGGCCACAGTTGCACTGATGGGAGAGTAACCAGCCACAAACCAGCAGGTGCCACTTGCTTGAGAGTGGTGGCAAGAGCCTGCTGCTGTTCCGTGAAAGTGCTGGGCAATGGTGCATTGGAGCATTTCTTCCATCAAGATTTTTATTGGGTGACTTAGCACTGACACTAACACATGGAGAAAATGTAACACTTTGTTGCCAAGTTTGCTGTAGCGAGAACAAACACGATTTATGAAGGGTTGTACTTCATAGAGCAACTTGTAAGATACAATGAAGTACAGGTTGTGTGTAGCACTGACACACTGACTGGACAATGGCAATATGGGTTACAGAATAGATCGAGCACTCATTTGCAATTGCTTAAATAACAATAGTTCTTTGGCGGCTTACCATAATGCCCCAGGGAGTCAACACAGTTGGCCTCCACAAGCAGACGTGTGAACTGTATGGATGTGCAATGTCTGAAATCGCAAGCTCATGAAAAGCAGTGAAGATCACATAATACTGTGTACAGAAAGCTGGTTGAAACCTGTAATTGATAGCAGTGAGATTTTTGGAGGAAATATAAGTATATATCGAAATGATAGGCAAATGGGAAATGGAGGTGGTATATTTGTAATAGTAAACAAGAAACTTAAATCCATTGACGTAAAAATTGAAGCTGCATGTGAGATTGTGTGGGAAAGACTCAGTATTGTCTGCCAGACTTATCGCTTGATGTAAGCATAAACTTTAGAGAAAACTGCAGTTCACTTGTATGTAATTTACTCAATCATGCTGTAAACAATTGGTGGGGACTTTAATCACCCAATAAATAATTGGAAAAATTACAGTTTTGTTAGTGGTTGGCATGATGAGACTTCCTGAGAAAGAGTACTAAATGCCATCTCTGAAAACTGCCTAGAAGTGATAGTTAGGAATCCCACTAATGAAGGAAGTGTATTGGATCTAATGGCAACAAATAGACCTGACCTCTATGAGGATGTGCACATCAAAACTGGCATCAGTGACCATGATGTGATTGTGGCTACAGTGGTTACCAAAGTACAAAGGACAACCAAAACAAGCAGAAATATAGATATGTTCAGTAAACTAGATAAAAAATCAGTAGTGTCGTATCTCACTGAGGAACTTAAAACTTTCAGCACAGAGCAGGAACATGTACAGGAACTCTGGCTCAAATGTAAAAGAAAAGTTTACCATGTACTGGATAGATATGTACACAGTAGAACAGTTCATAATTGGAGAGAATCTCCAAGTTATACAGTCACTGTAAAGAAACTTCTAAAGAAACAGAGATTACTGCATTATGGGCATAAAACAAAGTGTATGGCTGTATAGAGAGAAGCTGAATGAATTGCCTTTGGCTGTCGAGAGTGCAATGCATGATGCATACAATGACTGCCGTAGCAGAATACTGTTAAGTGGTCTTTCACAGGACCCAAAGAGATTCTGGTAGACTGTTAGTCGCATTACATTAATACTTGTTCCATAGTCATGAATACAACATATTGTACTAATGTGGAACATGAAAGTTTAACATAACTTTTCTTTACATAATATAATTATTTTTTTTATTTTTACTACTTCATATCTAAAAATTCATCTACTGAGTGGCAAGAATTGTCATTCAGAGATTCTTTTGTTTTTAAATGTTGGTTGGCTATCTGTCAGACTTTTATTGCTATTTGGCAAAAAAGACCAAAGACTTCTGTGGCACCATAATTCACCCCTTTCTGTGTTAAAGTTAGTGTACAGTCCCTAGTGAATGCGACAGGAATTGAAATTGAGGGTAGTAAAACAAAAGCTTGAAATGCTTAACTCTGTTTTTAAATGTCTTTTACAAAGGAAAACCCAGGAGAATTACCCCAATTTAATCCTCGTACCACAGAAAAGATGAATGGAATAAGTATTAATGTCAGTGTTGTTGAGAAGCAACTGAACTCGTTGAAACTGAACAAAGCTCCAGGATCTGATGGAACCCCTGTCAGATTCTATACTGAATCTGCCGCTGAATTAGCCCCTTCTTTAACTATAATCTGTCGTAGATCACTTGAACATGAAACTGTGCCCAGTTCTTGGAAAAAGGCACAGGTCACACATGTCAACAAGGACGGTAGTAGAAGTGATTCACAAAACTACCATTTAATATCCTTGACATCAATTTGTTGTGGAATCTTACAGTATATTCTAAGCTCAAACATAATGAGGTATCGTGAACATTTAATTAGGTATCTTGAACAGAATGACCTCCTCAGTGCCAGCAATCATGGATTTTGAAAACATCTACAAAGATACTCTGCAAATCACATTTAAGTGCTTGGCAGAGGGTTCATCGAACCACGTTCATGATTCTCTATTATTTAAATCTCGTATAGCACGCAGAAAGAACGAACACCTATATCTTTCCGTACGAGCTCTGATTTCCCTTATTTTATCACGGTGATATGTAGGTCAGCATCAACAAAATATTTTAGCATTTGGAGGAAAAAGTTGGTGATTGGAATTTCTGAGAAAATTCCTCTGCCCTTCTTTGAACTTTTTTGATGTACTCTGTCAGTCATATCTGTGAAGGATCCCACACCAAGCAGCAGTATTCTAAAAGAGGACAGACAAGCATAGTGTAGGCAGTATCCTTAGTAGATAAGTTGCATTTTCTAAGTGTCCCGCCAATAAAATGCAGTCTTTGGTTAGCCCTCCCCACAACATTTTCTATGTGTTCCTTCCAATTTGAGTTGTTCATAATTGTAATTCCTCGCTATTTAGTTGAATTTAGGGCCTTTAGATTTGACTGATATATTGTGTAACTGAAGTTTAAGAAATTCCTTTTACCACTCATGTGGATGACCTCACACTTTTCACTATTTAGGGTCAATTGCCAATTTTCACACCTAACAGATATCTTTTCTAAATTGTTTTGACTTTCTGATGACTTTACTAGTTGACAAATGACAGCGTCATCTGCAAATAACTTAATACTGCTGCTCAGATTGTCTCCCAAATTATTTATATAGATAAGGAACAGCAAAGGCCTGTAACACTGCCATGGGGAATGCCAGCATGCAATTTCACTAGAGGCTGCACTTCTGTGGTACAGTGTGAAAAACCTTCCACAGATCTTTGAGGTAATTCATAATGTTCGAACACGGTGTACATTCTAAAATCCTGCTGCATATCGACATTAATGATATGGTCCCGTAATTTAGTGGATTACTCCTACTACCTTTCTTGAATATTGGTGTGACCTGTGCAACTTTCCAGTCTTTGGGTATGGATCTATCGTCGAACGAATCGTTGTATATGATTAAGTATGGAGCTATTGCATCAGCATATTCTGGAAGGAACTTAATTGGTGTACAGTCTGGACCATCAATCATGTGAAACCCACTCGCATTTTTCTCATGTGACATACTGAAAGCTTTGGATTAAAGCAATCAGGTAGAGGCGGTATTTTTTTGATACGCAAAAAGCATTTCACTCAAAACCACACCTACTTTTGTTGTCAAAAGTATGATAATATGGGGTATCAAGTAGGGTTGCCAGATTTCAGTGAGGGAAAATAGGAATACATTTATCAACTCTGACATTTTTTAGAATAATTATGTTTACCGCACTTTTTTCCATAATACACTCAATACAATGGAGTACTTTTCAGTTAGCACGCAATTCTCAACATTTTTTTCAATTCTCAACTTTTTTTCAATTCTCAACATTTTTTTATTAGACAGTACTGTCTTATAAAAATCACTGCAACTTTCATCATAATTAAAATAAGTGTACAATTCATTTTATATTGGATCAACTAAACATGTTACGCTCATCCCTCCATTTAATGTTCATAGTGGAGAAAACACTCTCCTTGAATGCATTTGAAGGAAATATACTCAAAACAAATGTAACTACATCTAAAACACTGCACAATTTTATGTGCCAATCATTTTTATAATGTAGACCCATCTCTGTGGTCTTGTCATAGTGGCTAACTTTGCTTTTAAATGCCCATTGCCTTCCCTCCAAAACAAATCAGTAACCATAGCAACCTATGAATACATATTATGCATGAAGGAAATCAACAATACAAAGTGATTCAGCTAATTTCAAAGTATTTTGAAACTAAGGTCCCCCCCCCCCCCCCCCAAGTGATATGCAATCCATTAAGGAAAAAACATTACTCTCATCAAAATCAAACCATGTATTTAAATATTTCAGACAAACTTCATATATATGTCTGCATTCTTCCAGTTTCGTTTGTTTTTCACCTGGGATCAGATATTCCAATTTATCTATTAACTGTTGCACCTTATAGCCAAAAAACAGATCGTTTATCCTATGTTCTAACTCCATTTTTATTTTCTCCAACACATGATATACTTCACAAATTGTCAGTTCATTTTTTTCTAAGTTGGGTTCACCCTTTGAAAAACTGTCAGTCAACTGCAAGGAAAACTGTAGATATAATTCCGTTCAAGTAAGTTGTTTTCCTGAACCAGACACACCTATCAAATTGTTCTTAATGAAGCTGGGGCAATCATCTACACTAGGAAAGTATGATATAATTACAGGCAGATTTTTCAGCAACCTTTCTGTGGCAGGCTTTATGCATAAACAACATGTAGGTACATGTCTCAACAAAGCATTGTATTCTGTATCAACAAATTGAAAGAAATCTTACAACTGAGGTACCCTTTTAACTGAATTTTAGGAATAGTTGAAAGTCAGAATTACTAACATTTTATCAGTTGACATAGTGTTCATATCAGATTTACAGCAATTATGCACTATATGTGCGTAGCAGTTTGATTCCACTACACCACAATTTTTCTTTTTAAGTGAACATAAACAGAGTTTTTCTTCCCATAGTTTGCATTTGTATAGTCTGCAGTAAAACTTGAAATCTGGGACAAATTCGGCTTGTGTTTTGGAATCCTTTTCAAGATCTGCTCAGACACTGCAGATGCAGATTCACCAGAACCCCCACAGAAATCTAGAATTCTGTGGGACGTGCTTGCTTGCATATCAAAGTATCTTACACAAATATGATAACACTTTTGATTACCTTTGTTGGAAGTGTCAAACCCCACACAAAAAAAAACTTGCTGTCCTTCAGCTTCTGAGTTAAATTATTGATTCTATTTGGTCCCAAAACACCAGTAATTAATGCCTCACATTTGAAATATTGAAATTAGCATGCACCTACTATGTACCTTGTTGCTTCAACAGAGTTCACCTTGTACTAGAGAGTTTTCATCAGTGTGGTTTCTACCGATGTCAAGCGTCTTGTTTGCGGTTGACACTGTTAAAATGATGCCCAACATTGGTTATGCCACAATGTGAAATCGAAAATCCCTCTCCAGTTTTTTCAACACGTAAGGTATACCCTGCTTTTTGCCACAATTCTGGAAATTCTTTTTCCTGAATGATACACTTGTGGTCTTCTTTTCTGGTGTGTGCTGGTTGGAATATCTTATTTTTGTTTTGTGGAATTTTTTGCAGTCCCATCCATTTTGAACACACTACTTCCACAAAGAAATAAGTTCTAAAACGTGAAATGTATGATGGCTTGCAATAAAGTGTTGAACCTGCTCCCAAGATGAACAAAACAATGTGCTGTGTTGCATGGAGTCGAAGTACAGCTTGTTCACAAAAAGAAAAAAAATTCTATGGGGGTGTGGTGCTAGGAGAACAAGCCACACTCCCGTCACGCAGTGCTAGTACTACGCTCGCACTTACATAGCGATATCGACTTATGCCAAAACAAGTCTCCAATCGAAATTGAAAGTTTCATGTTGAATGATGGTGCTTTTTTGCTCCTAATTCCATATCACAGACAATTCGAAATTGAAAAGACCCAGTAATAAAACTTAGCCGAAGTTGACTGACTTCTGCCGAGCCAGAACTTGGCAGGTCTCGTTGATCTCTTTGTTAATAGACTGCACACACTGCACATCACATTTGTCCCACTCTGTCTCAGCTGACATCACATGTACACCCTAGCGTGAAAAACATAATCTGCATAGTAAAATCTGCTACTGGAAGATTAAAAAATATAAGTCATTAAACCTCATGTTCAAAATAGGAACATTTGGCGCACAGTTAAAGAAGTGCACTGTACCCGGAACAAAACAGGGAAATTTCATATTGTTCTGGCTAACACCATACATATGGCAAACCTAGAATCAAGTGAAATTTGTGACTGGATTGAGAACTTTTTTGTAGGGAGGACGCAGCATATTATTGTGAATGGAGTCATTGTTGGATGTAGAGGTAACTTTGGGTGTACTAAACACAAGTGTGTTGGGACCCACCCTTGCCGTTCATGTTGTATATTAATGACCATGCAGACAGTATTAATAGTATAAACAGGATTTTGGCAGATGATGCAGTTATGTATAATGAAGCTCTATGTGAAAGAAGTTGCATAAGTATTCAGTGTGATCTTGATAAGATTTCAACATGGTGCAGAGATTGACATCTTGCTTTAAATGTTCAAAAATGTAAAATTTTGCAATTCACAAAATGCAAAAACGGAGTATCTTATGACTATACTGTCAGTGAGTTACTGTTTTAATTGGCAAAGTCACATAAATACCAGGTAAAGCAGGTGGTAGACTTCAGTTTATTGGTAGAATACTGGGGAAATGCAGTCAATCTACAAAAGAGGGGCAGCACAAATTGCCACAGGTTTAAGTCCATGGGAGAGTGTCACAGATATACTGAAGGAACTGAACTGGCAGACTCTTGAAGATAGATGTAAACTATCCTGAGAAAGTCTATTAACAAAGTTTCAAAAGCTGGCTTTAAATGGTGATGCCGTGAATATGTTACAATGCTCTACATATTGCTCACATAGGGATCACTAAGAAAAGATAATAATAATTACTTCATGCACAGACACATTCAAACATTCTTCCCACTCTCCATACGTGGATGGAACAGGAAGAAACCGTAATAACTGGTACAGTTACCTCGTGGTGGTTTGCAGAGTATAGATGTAAATGTAGATGCAGAAGACACATCAATTTGTAGCAATCTCCTTTGTGGACTGATTGTGTTTCACCAGTATTCTGCTAATAAAGTGAGTTCTACCATTTGCTTTACCCATGATTGAGCCTATGTGATCATTCCATTTCATATATCTGCTAAGTTACACCTAGATATTAGTCAGCTGACAGGCTCCAACCATGAGTCACTGATAATCTAGTCATAAGATCCCATGCTGTTTTGTTTTATATAAAAGACTGTGGTATCTTATGCAGATGACATAAGATAATTTATCACAAGATGCCATTAGCGGTCTGTACAACATACTGTTGTGTGTATCTGATTCCATTTATATGCAAGGCACCCAAATGCCTTACTGATTGCAACATGTGTATGTGCCTCATTAAAAGTTCTCCATACTAATGTAATGTTTTAATCATTTGTTGTTTTGCATCACCTGTAACTTCCTGGAAAAACAATGATATACTTAACTAGTTCCTATGATCACAGGTACTAGTTCTTTGACTAGGAAAATACTTATTTCCTGGAAAATAATAAGATAAAAATCAACTTGCCGTTGGTCCTGGTATAATGTTTTCACTGCAGCATGTAATATATGTATCAGCTGAAACAGTCTTAGCTGATGAAACCTACTAGTACATCAAAATTGGTTGAAGTAAATCCTGCATGTACACAAATTAGAACTGTATCCCCTAGAAGTGGCATCACATCTAAATTCTTTGCTAGTGGTTTGTTGTGTGCATTAAAAATCAACCACAGAAGACAAACCTGTACTCAAAATTCATCTTTGTTAATCCAGTCACTTGGCACGGTACAGTGCACAGAAGGCAATTCAGTACAGGTGTGGGAAGTGAGGGTGGACTTTGATGAATTCTGAATATATTCTTATAGAGAAAACATCTTGGGAAAAGCAAAATTAAGCATAACTCTTACAGCACAGTTATGCAACTGAACAGAATGAAAAGATGCTCTACATCTTGCCCAATGCAGTAACAGTCTAAATCAGAAAGTGTTGCAATGAGTACCATATGCAACGTTGATTGAAATCCTGCAACAACATACAATGTACAAGGAAAATACTTTTTTTTTAATCTGTTGGCAGTACTGGAGTTTCACCTCCTTAAGGTAAGTAGTGGTCAGCCATTCTCAATTATTTTGTTTGAGCTATTCATTCATCTGATGTAATAAAGATCTAAGTAAAACATAAGTTCCTCAGCAAGCTAGTTATTAGTGCTGCTGGTCCATAATCCTCATTTCTCACTGACTGCTGCATATAATCCTCTTTCAGACTTTTCTGTACATTAGAATCTTCTCCTTTTTTATCCACATTTTACAAGTTTTTTGTACTCACTTTTGCCCTGCTTGTTTCTTTCTGACCCTTGTTATCAGGAAGAATCCAGAACGGAATGTCCTTTGTCCATCTCCCATTATTTTGCATCAGTGTCTGCCCATTCTATGTTCTCACCACCTATTCTTTATATTACATGTTGTTGTTATTCTGTACATTCTTGTTATGTGCAGCAAGCACCCTTCTTTTGGTTGTTGGACACCCTTCAATTTTTGACTGTCTTCACATCTAATGTTTGCCCAAATTTCACATGTGTGAGTCAATACTGGTAGAATACACTGGTTATGGACTTTTCGTTCAAGCCTGGGTGCCTAAATCCTACATAACGGAGGTGCAGTCATCCCCCCCCCCCCCCTCTCCTTTGATGTTCTGCTCGCTAATGGAGTGAGGGAAAATGATGGTCTATATGCCTCTGCATGGTCCCTAATTTCATCTACATTGGTGGCAATAGAATCGTTCCGCAGTCAGCTTTAAATTCTGGTTCTCTAAAGTTTCTCAACATTGTTCCTCAAAAAAGAATATCGCCTTCCCTACAGGGATCACCATTTGAGTTTCCAAAGTACCTCCACAATAATTGTGTGTTGATTGAACGTACCAGTCACAAATCTAGCAGTCGGCCTCTGAACATCTCCTCCTTTTAATCCGACATGATAGGGATCCCAAACATTTGAGAAGTAGTCAGGAATGGGTCACACTATAGTATCTTGTGTAGGTGTGGAGAGCACAATTTATTTGGCTTATTACACTGACCCAGTAGAAACATACAGTAAACACGATAATGTAGAAGATCGATGTCACACGAACGGAACATAGCTAGTCAATATTAAAGTCCATACATAGTCCGAGACAAAAGCAAGTCATCAACAGATAGTGGCCTGTAAGTGAACATTCCATCAAGCAAATATACAAAGAGAATGAGTCTTTGTGTGGTAGGTGCGCAGATCAGAGGTCACGGGGTCCCACCAGATGACGTGACATGAGCTCTGGAAGTGAGACCTCTTCTGAAAGAGTCTTCCGGAGACAGCTTGTAGGCTGTGGCATGAGCAGTGGTGGGGGCTGGAGGTAGGAATCATTCTTAGACACTGTGACAGCTCCATGTCACTGTTGTAATCTTTTAGTGCGTTCTGTACATCATCATCTTTACAGATGACCCACACTTTCCTAAAATTCTCCAGTAAACCAAAGTCAGTCATTCACTTTCCCTATGACAGTCCTTACAGGCTAGTTACATTTCATATATCTTTGCAATGTTACATCTTGATATTTAATCAACGTGACACTGTCAAGCAGCATATTATGAGTACTATATTTGAGCATTACAGGATTGTTTTTCCTACTCATTTGCATTAATTTACATTTTTCTACATTTAGATCTAGCTGTCATTCATCACACCAACTAGAAATTTCGTCAAAGTCATCTCGTATTCTCCTATAATCACTTGACATCTTTCCGCACACCACATCATCAGCAAACAGCTGCAGATTGCTGCTAACCCCATGACCATCAGACCATTTATGTATATAGAAGATACAAGCAATCCTTTCATACTTCCACGTACTCCTGATGATATCCTCGTCTCTGATGAACACTAACTGTCAAGGACTGCATACCGAGTTCAAAGTCTTCAAGATACTCACATATTTGGGAACCTAATCCCAATGATTCTTTAACAGTCTGCAGTGGGCCACTGTCTCAAATGATGTTCGGAAATCTAGGAATACGGACTCTGCCTGTTACCCTTCATCCATGCCTTGCAGGGTATTGTGAGAGAAAAGGCCCAGCTGAGTTTCGCACGAGCAATGCTTTCTAAATCTGCACTGATTTATGCAAAAATATGTTGGCATTTACAAGTTTTTAATAAAGCTATAAGATTAAAATACACCTAATCCATGCACATGTTGATACCACTGTACATCGTGCAAACTGATGAAAGGCAGTACACAAATGTATCAAACAATTATCTTGATGAAGTGTTTCATCATTAAGAGAAGCAAATTTGAATCACACTCTAGCTCATAAGTTTTAATCTGCAAGGAAGTTTCATGCTAATAACAAATAATGAGTAGTGCTAATCTGCTAGGAAGTTTCATGCTAATCACAAATAATGAATAGTGCTAATCTGACAATTATGAGCAGTATATGTAGATTAGGAGAAAAACAGTCACTTTGGAAAAGCCACTGATCCACTTATACTACTCAGCTGCTGTTTGTATCCAATACATCAAAAATCTGTTTATGTGGCATTACATACACCACAATCAGCTTACTATACGCTGGTGGAGTACAATCTGTGAGACTTAAACATTAAAAGTTAAGCAGAATTTACAGCCTGGAGTTCAAATTTTCTCTTAAACTGTAGGAGTGTCTAATGAGATATTATTTTACTTGGATTTTGAATATCTGTGGATTTTCACTTTCTTGTTTGGTATGTTAGTAACTTTGTGTAGACTTTGTTTGGACCAGAATATAAAATTCCATTCTGAGTTCTAGATTAGGGGTTCATACTCTATCAAGACATTATTTTTCCTTGTGCTACTGTGGGTGTGAATTATACAGTTCATCCTAAATTCACCCCTCTTATTAACAAATAATACAAATAAGAAATATATTACTTATTGATACCTAAATGTAAGAATCTGTAGGTCCTTGAACAGACGTCTGCAAGGTGTATAGTTATCGAGTGTAAACATTATTCTTATTGCATGCTTCTGCAAGCATTACACAGAAGAATATCAAATGTCCTTATAATAGTATAAAGCTGACAGAACAGACTCATAACTGACACTAATATTTTCGTAAACTGTGTGAAAAGATGCAAAAATTTGTTGGTCATGGCACAGATAGGGTGGTCCTTATATGGGAATTATATGAAAATGTCAAGTGATTTGTGCACAAAACTCCTTATTTTTCTGTTTTTGGCACACTTTGATAAAATGCCACATTTCATTGCAATTAATTAATAGCAACCCATGGCTTAAATAGCTAAATAAGACTTCAGTACTGAAATAAGTGTGTGTATTCTTCTATTGGCCTATACAACTGAAATCGGCCTATATATATTTTGCAGATATGTGTAAACATTATTACATGGGAAAAATTTAAATATAACTATGTGACAGAACACACAGAATGTAGCATAAATCAATAATAGTGTAGCACAACTTACATTTTGGTGTCTCTTTTTTTCAGTTGGAGTATTGTCTCCAGTGACCTTGTTCACATTAAAAATGAATTCTCTTTGTTCTTTGTCAGCCATTAATAATCCACAGAAATTTTGCATTACCTTCACCCCTCTCTCTGTTGTATCATTTCTCATCTTAAGATTTTTCAAAGTCTCTTTGGCACTAAGGTAGCAATTGTTTGAATCTCAAGAAATAGCAATTTTATTTAAGAAGTCTAATTCTATGGTTGACTTCAACACGTCCAAATTCTTGACTGAAATGAACTCATCAATTTCTTTACCTGTAGTAATAGATTCACAGCATAATCTGTTTGGTAATATTCTGATACACTCTGAATAGCGTATGTGAAAGTGCTAAATGGAAATTTATAAAATTATATTATGTCCAAAAAGTTTTGTAACTTCAACAGGTAGAACATTGTACTATATGTGTTTTAGTGTCATTGCTAATGAGGTCATCAAACAGTGATAATACACAAAAATATCTCTTCATTTAAATACCACAAGTGCTGACAAAACTTCCTCAGAGTGCTCGAAGAAACTATTGCATTTACTTTTTTGTTCAGTTTTAGTTCTTGTAAAAAGCACAAATCATTGTAAAGTGCAGTGATTGTTGAGGAACTCAGAAACTGCCATTTTGCATATAATTTTAAAACATAGAAACAAGCATTCTTTAGGCCATCCACTTCACTAACACTGAGGCACAGCTGAGAACAATAGAATAAGCAGGTCAGTGGAGACCAGAAAAGGTCACAAATTTTTGTACAGTGGTAGAAAATAGTACCATGAATAACATACTAAAAATCCCTGCTAGCTGTGTGTTGAGGTGTGGAGTGGTGCGGGGGAGGGGGCTTCAAAGGTTAGTTTTTTTATGGTTTTATTGAATAACTCAAAAACTGCAGCTTCTAGTGAAAATATTTCCCAGGATAAAATTAAACTAGATTAAATTTCATACAAAAAGGTCATATTATTTTTTTTCTCTACGACTAGAGTTGTGGCATGGAAAAATAAGGGATTATTAAAAATAATGTTTTAATGACTTAAAATTAATGTTTATTGTTAAATGAAGTGGATTAAGATCAAATATCAAATGTGTGTACTATGTCAAAGTGCAGTAGAGCCATATTAACCCCTTAATGCCAAGTGTCACAAATTCACATCATACCAGTGTTGTGCTAATAACTGGAAGAATAACTTTTTGTGAATGCAAGTGTTGATAGGTGCTGATTCTTCATGAAGCTGCCAACACTCTGACAAGTGCTGCATTCTCCTGAGTGTTTTGGGTACCTCTAATGAACTATGACTCTTGATTTTTTTCTTTAATTTAGAAATTTATTCAGGCATTAGGGGTTAAGGGGTAAATTATGTAAAAGGGTGGAAGGTAGAATGTGAATGAAGATTGGTCGCCGGACTGTGTTCATCAGCTTTCCTCCTTCGCAGGTCTGCAAACTGAAGAGCGAGCAAATGAATCTCCACTCTGTCTCCTCCACTATGCCACGAGAAACAACTACAGGTTGTTTCATAAGTTATACCGACCCTCCACAGCACTATGCAACGTACAGATATCACTAGGGGGAAGTAGGGGTGAGGGGGGACATGGGGGCTATTTTCCACAAACTGCATCAGTACTCATATCTGTATTCCACAAACGTGACACACAGGTGTGAGATACTGATACTGCTAATGCAAGAAATACATATGAAAGGAATCTACATAAACCTCTGCACACTGTTCTAATTGTTAGAGGGGAAATTAATTCTTATCATCCCTTATGGTGGCTGTAGTGTTCTTCTGGGAAAGGCAACATCCCCCACCATGAGTGTGCTCGCTTTTCATTTTGCAAACTACACTTCGCCAGCACTTCCTGTCTAGTTCTCTTGTGTGAATATACAAAATAACTTCACTGAGTGCATGTTTATATATTGGAGCTACTTTCAGTTTATTAAATGAGCACTTATTTGCTATTGTTAAGTGAGCTATAATGTAAAAAAGTTAAACAGCTGGAGTTATCAACTGCATACCACACTAAAGAGCCTGTCCCAAGTGTAACATGCTGTCAGTATGTATTTGACAATTTTGATTTCATTCTTTCCTGTCACTGGCTGGAATACATACAGTATGAGGGGTTTCAAGTGCATCATCCAAGCCTCAGCTCTCCCCAAATCTCAAGACGCCCAGAGGCTTAAATTTTCTCTCTCTGCAACAGAAGTAGGTCACCTAAGTGTTCTGGAACTTCAGGTATTTCGACATAAGTTGAGTAATGCATTACAGCAGATTATTGTTCTAGACTTGAACATGATTATTCCATCAGAGGTGTTAGCAATTCGTGAATGGAAGAGATTTATGCAGTCTACCAGTAACACAATTAATGGTGGGAAGTACAACAACTTTGTGACCATTCATTAATTTATTGCCAAGTGACTATGACACAATTACATAGCTTTACAATGTGTTGTTGACAGCAGAAAGCAGCAAGTTGTCATATTTGCCCATCCAATCCATTTCCAACCAATACTTCAAAGGTCGCTGACAGCATCACACACAAAAATTATACACTTCACAGCCATTGTTTATAGGAACATGTTGTTGTTGTTGTCTTCAATCCTGAGACTGGTTTGATGCAGCTCTCCATGCTATTATATCCTGTGCAAGCTCCTTCATCTCCCAGTACTTAATGCAACCTACATCCTTCTGAATCTGCTTAGTGTATTCATCTCTTGGTCTCCCTCTACGATTTTAACCCTCCACGCGGCCCTCCAATGCTAAATTTGTGATCCCTTGATGCCTCAGAACATGTCTTACCAACCGGTCCTTCTTCTTGTCAAGTTGTGCCACAAACTCCTCTTCTCCCCAATTCTATTCAGTACCTCCTCATTAGTTATGTGATCTACCCATCTAATCCTCAGCATTCTTCTGTAGCACCACATTTTGAAAGCTTCAATTCTCTTCTTGTCCAAACTATTTATCGTCCATGTTTCACTTCCGTACATGACTACACTCCATACCTCCTGAAACTTAAATCTATACTCGATGTTAACAAATTTCTCTTCTTCAGAAACGCTTTCCATGCCATTACCAGACTACATTTTATATCCTCTCTACTTCGACCATCATCAGTTATTTTGCTCCCCAAATAGCAAAACCCCTTTACTACTTGAAGTGTCTCATTTCCTAATCTAATTCCCACAGCATCACCCGCCTTAATTTGACTACATTCCATTATCCTCGTTTTGCTTTTGTTGATGCTCATCTTATATCCTCCTTTCAAGACGCTGTCCATTGCGTTCAATTGCTCTTCCAAGTCCTTTGCTGTCTCTGACAGAATTACAATGTAATCGGCGAACTTCAACGTTTTTATTTCTTCTCCATGGACTTTAATACCTACTCTGAATATTTCTTTTGTTTCCTTTACTGCTTGCTCAATATACAGATTGAATAACATCGGGGACAGCCTACAGGCCTGTCTCACTCCCTTCCCAACCGCTGCTTCCCTTTCATGCCCCTCGACTCTTATAACTGCCATCTGGTTTCTGTACAAATTGAAAATAGCCTTTCGCTCCCTGTATTTTACCCCTGCCACCTTTAGAATTTGAAAGAGTATTCCAGTCAACATTGTCAAAATATTCATCTAACTCAACAAATGCTAGAAACGTAGGTTTGCCTTTCCTTAATCTATTTTCTAAGATAAGTCGTAGGGTCAGTTTTGCCTCATGTGTTCCAACATTTCTGCGGAATCCAAACTGATCTTCGCCGAGGTCCGCTTCTACTAGTTTTTCCATTCGTCTGTAAAGAATTCGCGTTAGTATTTTGCAGCTGTGACTTATTAAACTGATAGTTCGGTAATTTTCACATCTGCCAACACCTGCTTTCTTTGGGATTGGAATGATTATATTCTTCTTGAAGTCTGAGGGTATTTCGCCTGTCTCATACATCTTGCTCACCAGATGGTAGAGTTTTGTCAGGACTGGCTCTCCCAAGGCCGTCAGTAGTTCTAATGGAATGTTATCTACTCCCGGGGCCTTGTTTCGACTCAGGTCTTTCAGTGCTCTGTCAAACTCTTCACGCAGTATCATATCTCCCATTTCATCTTCATCTACATCCTCTTCCATTTCCATATTGTCCTCAAGTACACTGCCCTTGTATAGACCCTCTATATACTCCTTCCACCTCTCTGCTTTCCCTTCTTTGCTAAGAACTGGGTTTCCATCAAAGCTCTTGATATTCATGCAAGTGGCTCTCTTTTCTCCAAAGATCTCTTTAATTTTCCTGTAGGCAGTATCTATCTTACCCCTAGTGAGATAAGCCTCTACATCCTTACATTTGTCTTCTAGCCATCCCTGCTTAGCCATTTTGCACTTCCTGTCGATCTCATTTTTGAGACGTTTGTATTCCTTTTTGCCTGCTTCATTTACGGCATTTTTGTATTTTCTCCTTTCATCAATTAAATTCAATATTTCTTCTGCTACCCAAGGATTTCTACTAGCCCTCATCTTTTTACCTACTTGATCATCTGCTGCCTTCACTACTTCGTCCCTCAGTGCTACCCATTCTTCTTCTACTGTATTTCTTTCCCCCATTCCTGTCAATTGTTCCGTTATGCTCTCCCTGAAACTCTGTACAACCTCTCGTTTAGTCAGTTTATCCAGGTCCCATCTCCTTAAATTCCCACCTTTATGCAGTTTCTTCAGTTTTAATCTACAGTTCATAACCAATAGATTGTGGTCAGAGTCCACATCTACCCCTGGAAATGTCTTACAATTTAAAACCTGGTTCCTAAATCTCTGTCTTACCATTATATAATCTATCTGATACCTTCTAGTATCTCCAGGATTCTTCCATGTATACAACCTTCTTTTATGATTCTTGAACCAAGTGTTAGCTATGATTAGGTTATGGTCTGTGCAAAATTCTACCAGACAGCTTCCTCTTTCATTTCTCTCCCCCAATCCATATTCACCCACTATGTTTCCTTCTCTCCCTTTTCCTACTCTCGAATTCCAGTCACCCATGACTATTAAATTTTCGTCTCCCTTCACTACCTGAATAATTTCTTTTATCTCATCATACATTTCATCAATTTCTTCATCATCTGCAGAGCTAGTTGGCATATAAACTTGTACTACTGTAGTAGGCATTGGCTTCGTGTCTATCTTGGCCACAATAATGCGTTCACTATGCTGTTGGTAGTAGCTTACCCGCACTCCTATTTTTTTATTCATTATTAAACCTACGCCTGCATTACCCCTATTTGATATTGTATTTATAACCCTGTATTCACCTGACCAAAAGTCTTGTTCCTCCTGCCACTGAACTTCACTAATTCCCACTATATCTAACTTCAACCTATCCATTTCCCTTTTTAAATTTTCTAACCTACCTGCCCGATTAAGGGATCTGACATTCCACGCTCCGATCCTTAGAACGCCAGTTTTCTTTCTCCTGATAACGACGTCCTCCTGAGTAGGCCCCGTCCGGAGATCCGAATGGGGGACTATTTTACCTCCGGAATATTTTACCCAAGAGGATGTCATCATCATTTAACCATACAGTAAAGCTGCATGCCCTCGGGAAAAATTACGGTTGTAGTTTCCCCTTGCTTTCAGCCGTTCGCAGTACCAGCACAGAAAGGCCGTTTTGGTTAGTGTTGCAAGGCCAGATCAGTCAATCATCCAGATTGTTGCTCCTGCAACTACTGAAAAGGCTGGTGCCCCTCTTCAAGAACCACACATTTGTCTGGCCTCTCAACAGATACCCCTCTGTTGTGGTTGCACCTACGGTACGGCCATCTGTATCGCTGAGGCACGCAAGCCTCCCCACCAACAGCAAGGTCCATGGTTCATGGGGTTAGTACTGTACCCAAAGTATAGGAACATATTTTAAATAAAAACTCATGTAACAATGGCAAATAAGCACTTGTGTAACAAACTGAAAATAACTATACTGTTGTATAAAACATGAACTCAGTGATGTTATTTTGTCTACTCCCATAACATAACAGAACAGGGCAGGAAGCTGCCGTACACGACGACAAAGATTGAATGTACTGTCTAACAGTGTGGAACTGTGTAGAGAGATTTACAAAGATTCTGTACATAGCCATTTCTTGCATTAGTATTGATGGTAACTAGTACCATGATTTCGTGTAGCATTTCTGCTCAGTGTGGAAAATAAGACTCCCTCCTGCCATATCTGTGCACTGTCATGTTTCGAAGATTTTGGTAAAAGGAAATGCACGACTACAATCTGGTGACCTACCTTCTTTCATTTGTCTCCACCATGTTACCTCCCCAAAACACAATTTATCCATTAAGAAGGCTCTGCTGCACTTACAGGCAATATACACATTTAATATCTGTTCTCAACCCGCTTAATTTAAAATAAATGTTAATTTTATTCAATTAAAACAATATTTTTAATAATCCGTGATTGCCCCTTCCCCTGCAACATGGAAACTGTTACCCGTAGAGAAAAAAATGAATACATCCTTTTTTTGTTTATAGGGAATCTGATCTAATTTAATTTTGTATTGGGAAATATTTTTGAAAAAGATTTCATTTTTCGAGTTATTCAAGAAAACCACAAAAAAGTGATCTTTAAACTCCACTAACGCCATGCTCACACCCAACTGGTGGTATGCTGGTCATGACAACCCCTCTTAACACTGTACAAAAAATGTGAGACTATGCAATATTCCCCTTTAATTTTCCTTTGTTGACTGGACTAGAAGGACATCTTCACTGAATATTCCTTTGGCCATTGAGCTTGCACGATGCAAAGCTCCAGACAGTGTCACTTCAAGTCCACAGCTGTTCCCAGAAACATGATGCACTGTTCAGAGAGTGCACAGTACGGTAATCGTTTTTCAGTTGCTCTCCTTTTAGTAATTTTTTGAAGAAGTTAAGTGATCCATTAATTCTGAGATCCTGTAAAGACTCACATAGCTGTCAGTCTTCATAACTTGTTTTTTCCATGCCGTTTCATATTTCTCTAATTTTTTTTTTTTTTTTTTTTAAGTTGAACTGTGACTAGCTGCCACTTGGGTATCACATTTTTGAACACATTCCATCTCAGTAGCTCATACATGTGACTGTTCCAACAAAGTAACAGCTCCACTGAAATGACATTTGTTGGTACCAGGTGGTATCACAACAAAGAATTTGAATTTTATCGTCCATTCTTCAACTTTTAGGGCATTGTAAACTGCTGTGATTATTCTTTTCCACTAGAATTCAGTAATGCAGGCACACCAATTACACTGTCCAATCTCATGTGACCACCTGTTAAAAGCCAGAATAACCACTTCTGGCAGCGTGTACTGCTGCAAGATATGTAAGAACAGTGTCAATGAGGTTCTGGAAGGTATGGAGGAGATGTGGAGCCATGCCGGTACCATAGAGGCATACTTATGTTGATCCATCCAGAATGAAGATCACCCAGGGAAAGACACGAAAACATTCCATGAACCATAATGTTCCTGTCCTTATTTGTTTCCAATGTTTCATACCGTACATAATGACGGTCACCTGTCTAATGGAGAGTAAAACTTGATTCATATAAAAAGGCCACATCGTGACACTCGGTGGACATCCAATTGTAGTACTGGCATGCAGGTCCCCATCTTCATAGCCGATAAAAAGCTGTCAGCACTGTTGCATGAACCAGGCACCTGGTGGTGGAGGCCCATACACAGCAGCATTCACTGAACAGTTGTTGAGGAGATATTATTGGGGTAGCATCTTGGCTCATTGGGGTGGCCAGCTGTTAAACTGTTGGTCATCTGTTTGCCCATACACATCCCTGGAACAGTAATTCAACCCTATCATCTATGGCCTGTGAAGCACTACATTTGCCTTGGCTCTGGTTTTGAATAGCACCATTTTGCTATGCACAATATACTTTAAGCAGGGTGGCATGTGAACAGCTTACAGACTTAACCATTTTGGAAATGTTTCAACCCTTGATCTGAAAGCCAAACTTTCCTAGTAAATGGGCTAAAATATATTAGCATTATTACCCGCTCCAAAAAACTCAGTGTTTGTTGTTGTCTCCTCATGTAGTTTCTAATCAGATTCTTGTTAGCCTTGTTGAGCAGAACTATATTCTTATGTTGTCTAATCCTGTAGTCTCTCTCTCTCTCTCTCTCTCTCTCTCTCTCTCTCTCTCTCTCTCTCTCTCTCTCCCCACTAATTATTCCTTTCTGTACCTTCTCTTCATACTCTAACTTGTTTCCTTATTCCTTTCTTGTTATTTCAATGTATTTTACACTATTACTTTCTCCTCCCTACGCACCCTTTCACTATCCTTCATATTTAGTTCATTTTCCTCCTTATCCTTCATTGTTTTATGCTGTTAGGGAGTTCCAAAATAGCACACACTCAGCATTAGGGTGAATGTCATTTAGAAACAACCTTGTGGATAGGTCATATCTCCAAGATATTCTTCCTTCTGTGAGTGTGTTACACACACAAGGTATACTGGAGAGCTTCTGGGGAGTTTGGAAAGTAGGTGAGATTCACTGGTGGATTTGAAGCTGAAAGGATAGGTAACAAATTGTGTCCTGATATCTCATTCAGAAAGAGATGATGTATAATCACTTGCCTCTGTGGTGCTACTTTCTGTGTAGGGAGGCATGAACTTTCAGGTAAAACATCATTCAAACAGCACACACATCCCCATATTCATTGTATGTATACGCCATAATTTCTTGTTAGCTCTGTAAAATCACTATTCCATAAAGTTAGTTTTGTATGGATGTGTTGTTTTGGTGAAAAAAATACAGGGTGGGTGTTTCACAATTCATGTTACAAACTTCTAGAGGTTTTACCGGGGACTTATAACATCAAGTTTTACATAGGAACCCATGTCCGGACACATCATCCAATGATGACACAGAGCATCAAAATTATAGGCAATGGTGCCTGCTAATGTATGAATATTCAGGGTGATTTCATGATGATGATACAAACATTCAAGGGTGATGGAGAAGGTAAATGTATCATTTGAGGTAAGGGTTCTTGTAGCGGAAACAAACAAGTTGAAAGTTATAAGCAAAAACACTTCTGAACCTCTGACAGTGGAGTACATATATCGGTACTGTTTCTGCTAAATTGTAACATAAGAAACTTTCAGAATTGGTATTATGGATCAAGACAAGAAAAAAAGTCTAGTAAACATGGGCTGTAAAATGTATACCTGAGGGGCTACAAGCACTTGTTCATCTTCACTAGTGTGAAGCACTTCTCCTGTATTGAACAAGTGCTCATACCTCTTAAAAGGTATGCATATTTGAGTCCAAGTTCACTAGAAATTTTATCTTGTTTTGGTCCACACTGCCACCTCTAAAAGTTGCCAACCCTTAGGAACAACAGAACTAATACATGTATTCCACTGTCAGAGGTATCAGAATGCTTTTCACCTATAACTTTCAACTTGTTCGTTTCTGGTACAGGGACCCTTACCTCAAATTGTTGCATTTAACCTTCTCCATCTTTCTTGAAAGTTTGTACCATCATCATGGAACCACGCTGTATATACATACATTAACAGGCATTGGTGCCCATAACTTTGATGCTCTGTAGCATTGTTGGATGATGTTTCCGGACATGGGTTCCTACGTAAAACTTTATCTACTAAGTCCCCTCCACAACCTCTAGAAGTATGTAACATAAATTGTGGAACACCGTGTATAACTACACAATGTCAAAAAATGCTAGTGACCATTTTATTTATAAATCATCTGAGTTCTTTCCAGTAGAGTAAGCAGATAGGGCTTTTGGTACCAAAGAAATTTTGCCTTGAACCGTTTCCTGTTTTTTTTTCTTTTTTTTTCCCCCACAAAAACAGTAACAAAAATGACTACAATGAAATGACATAAATAAGGTAACAGATAATTGCAGTCATAAATTACAGCATTCAAAGAATGAGTCTTTAGCAGTAGCACAATTTAGCGCCTTCACTGTCACCTTCAACTGGTGGCAGTTCAGCATGCACATTTTCTTCTTCTGCAGCCGGTTCCTCATCATCATTTCCCAGACTCAAATTAATCATTCAGTAAATCCTTGATGTGTGTTCCTTAAAGGGTAAATTACGTGGACAGAAGAGCAGTCCCGAACAGCGACATCGCAAAATACTTCACTGCCTTGTTATTTTTGTCAGTTCTAGCCTTCTAAACACATCCATAGGGAGTTTAAGACCTTCCTTTATATCAGACACCAGATGTTTGTCCCCATATTCTTGTATCTGCTGTACTAAGTTGTATCAGAATTAACACAGGTTTTGGAGATACTAACATTAGGTAGGACAGCAATGCTACAAATACATACTGAAGGTATAGCATTTCATAAAAAATAAGTCCTGTAGGACTCAGCCTGATGTTAAGTGTTTCAGTCAGATGTCATTTCGGTAGCTCACGCATCAGTGTCACAGCTTACTTTATTTAGCAGCTTCGAATCTGGTCTCTCTGAGCTGGGTGGACTAAATTCCAGACTTTTGGACAGAAAAAAATTCTGAACCCATGAATTGCAGAGTAGTAACTAGAATAACAATACGAAAATGATAGACTGCTACTCACCCTCCTCCTCCTCCTGAAGGGGGATTTTTTTGTCTGAAATCTAAAAGTTAAGCAATCTTTCCATTGTGTCAGTCTACATCAATGCCTCATCTGTTGGGTGAGTACTGATCTGTCCTTTCCATATTGTTGTTATTCCATAGTGGACTTCCATTGTTAAGATAGTAGATAGAAATAGACTGTAAGACTAAGTGCATTGTGGAACTGCTAACAGAAGTAGTGGAAGCTATTAGGTGCATGGAAACAGGAAGTAACCTTCGTAATAATCAGATAACAGTAGAAATTTTAAAAGCAGGGAGCTAAAAGATTATGAAAGTGAAATTTGCACTGTTATTCTCAGAATGCTTGTGTAAGAGCACAACAGAGATACACTTAGTTGGAACAAAGCTGTATTTGTTGTAATCCACAAGAAAGAAAGCGGAGATTATGTAAAGAACTTTAGATTCATTAGTCTTTTGTCAGTGGTATACAAGACGAAATTTTCACAAACATCTTTACTTGTTGTTTAGGAAAAAACCTCAGGCTTTTAGATCTGTGTGTAGTAGAATATACTACTGCTGGCTGAGGGAAATGTTATATAGAAACAGCAAAGATTGATAGTTTCTAGTTTGTGTGTGTGTGTGTGTGGGGGGGGGGGGGGGGTTGGGGGGGGGGGAGGGAGTTTATAGACAATGAGAAAGTGTTAGCCTATAGAGTCTGTATTGTCAGCACTTGAGAACCAAAGAATACAATCTACCTATATCAGTTTGTTAAAGAATAAATACAGAATAACGCTACAGCCTCCATTTCACTAAAACCATTTTTTGCGGCCTTGGCTTAGGTCTTCAAACCAATAATTATTTACGATGAAGACAGAATAATCCCAAACACCTCTTACCTAAACCACTATTGATTTGCAGATATCTGCTTTGGATCATGAACACCTTCAGCAAAGGATGGAGAATGAAACACAAAAGAGCAAGGATAGTGGCAGATTTGAAGATTAATAACAGTAAGATCAAAATAATGTATAATCAGTACAGGTGTTGGACAAAAAAATGGAAACACTGCAAGAGATGGTTGCTTGAAGATATATGCAGATGCTAGTCAAGCCTGTGGGTTGAGCTGTTGTATTTGATCATGAACGGCATCAGTGCATTGTCCTCAATACATTGCATGGTCAGTACCAGTGCTCTGTGTAGCCTTGAGTGCATTACGTCAGAGCTGATTGAATTTGAACATGGGCAGATTGTTGTTGCTCATATGGTGGGTGCTTCCGTAACCAAGGCAGACAAAGTGTTTGGTGTTTCAAAATGCACAATATCGAAGATTTATGTTGCACACAGGGAAAGCAGAAAAATATCATCCACTCAGTCATAGTGCAGACGAAAGTCTGTGTTGAGCGATCATGGTACACTGTCATTAAAAACGATTGTGACGAAAAATAAGGCGGCAAGAGCTGCAAAAGTCACTGCAGAACTGAATGTCACTCTTGCGAAACCTGTCAGAACCAAAACAATAACAATGGGACTCCATAAGCAGGCCACACTGGAGTTCCAAAACCACTCATCAGTGATGCAAATGCCTGTAACAGGAAAATGTGGTGTCAAAGCCATCAAACCTGGACTATGGAGCACCAGAAGGAAGTTGTTTGGTTGGATGAGTCTTGTTTCACAGTGTTTCCAACTTCTGACCGAGTTTATGTCTTAAGAGGAAAATGTGAAAGGGATTTGGTGATGCCCGTATTGCGGCATTCCATAGGGCTCAGGGTTCTTCTGGAAGGTCACGTTACTGCCAAGGATTATGTGACCATTTTGGCTGATTGGGATCATCCGTTGGTACAATGTTTGTTCCTCAGTGATGGTGCTGTGATCTAAAATGCCAGGGCCCCTGTTCACACAGCTCACATCATTCAGGACTGGTTTTGTGAGCACGAGGAACCACAGTCACCAGCTCTGTCTGATTTGGAGAGAAGGGTGCACGATTGCTATCCACCTCTGCTGTCGTTATCTTAACATGCCATTATTTTTCAAGAAGAATGATATGGGATTCCATTGAAAAACAGACAGGACCTATATCCATTTGGAGATGACTGGAAGCTGTCTTGAATGCCAACATGTTTCCTACACCATATTAGGCACAGCAATGTATTGTAGTTTTGGTGTTCTCATTTTTTGTCCATCATCTGTTTGTCAGTAGGAAAATAGTTAGGATTAATGTCAAAATTATGGGAACAGCTGACAAATTTGTATACTTGGAATTGCTGAAAACAATAAGTGGATGGACAACTAAAGAAATAACTATGAGGGTAAAAAATGGCTTGGAACTCTGGGAAACTGAGCACTGTATTCAGAAGAAAATTCCAAATTTGCCTCAAACCATATGCGTTCATATGATTATCTGCCACTATGCCTCACAAATTCATTTGTCCTACTTTCTCCCTGCAAAAATAAAAAATGTAACAGGCATATACTTGAAAGACTTTCCTGAGCCATGTCTTCAATTGCCTGAAGGTGCTAAGTGATTTGTCGACGGCGCACATTTTTGGTGGAATTATATACTTCAGCAGAGCCCATTTGATTGATGGGAAACATGTTTGTGGAAAACACTTCTAAATCAGAGCCGTTATTATCCTATTAAAGCATACCAGCTTCTACTTTCCTCTTCAACACTCTGTCATAAAACACAGACAGTTACTTCGTAGTTTTGACCAAAATAGTGTCACATGTATTTTTCACAATCTTTGGGATGAATGAAAACTGCTTTGTAAGGTATATTACAGTTTCCTGTACACCTTGACTCAAGTGACACAATGACACAGTCTAACTACTCTGTAGTAACTATTTCACTTGCCGCAGGAATTTTTGCAGAAGGTATAGCCTTTTGAATGTTGGTTTTTAGAAGTGTCTTTAAAATTTAGATTTTCACTTGTTTCGTGATGGGTTGGGTGATGCACAACCTGGAAGTTTATGCTTCTCTTAGTGAACCTGGTCTGGCACAGGGTTTTAATCCGCCAGGATGTCTCAAATCAGTGCACACTTTGCTGCAGTCTGAAAATTCATTCCGGTATACTTTACAGAAGTAGCCTGCAGTGGCTGATTTTTTTTTTCTTTCTTTCTTTCTTTTTTTTTTTTTCCCTATCTGACTTATTCCACATCCCCAAAAGCTCTTATTCGTAAAGAGATTAACAGAACAAGATCTATAATGAATACAAATTGAGCACACAACATTTCTAATTTCCTGCCAACTTTTTCTGCAAATGAACAATGCAGCCCTGTTCACTGTTTTTAGGAATAGGTCATAACTGAATTTGAATATGCACATAAAATCATGGGTTTGCTTTTATAGTAGAAAGCTACTTCTCTGCGCGCGCACACGTGTGTGTGTGTGTGTGTGTGTGTGTCTGTGTGTGTGTGAGAGAGAGAGAGAGAGAGAGAGAGAGAGGAGTGAGAGAGGGGGGGGGGGGGGGCAGAGAGAGAGAAATTAAATTTTGATCTGTCTTCTCAACCAGAGTTTGATTTTCTAGACTTTACACTTACATAACAATTTTCTTCTTTTCACAGTAACTCATTTTATCTTGTGTGCTGATAAGAAGAGGAAAACAATTAGTTGAATTGTATGTAATAATTCCAATTTTAAGATGGTAATTGTGTTTCCTGTGAGTGACCCTAAAACAATGAAAAGAACAAACAGCTCAAAACTTTGAAAACTTGCACCCCATAATTATTATGATGAAAAGTTTTGCTTAGTGTGTTTTGGGTTCACATTTCCTATAACAGCTTGTTTGTATCAACATTTATGTAACTGATGGAACTGAGAATCCCATATTCAACTTCCTGATGTATGTTCAATACCAACATATAAATAGCACTTTAGCAACACACATTTTGAGGCATTACAGTGCTTATCAATTGGCCGTGAGTCATTTCTGTTGTACCCTTCCTCTGATTCCTTGATTTTGTACTTCTGTCCAGCTGCTGTCCTGACTTTGTTTATCACGGGAGTCTAGTTGTTGAACAACTCGAAAACTTTATGGGCTTCAGGTTTTTTTCAGAAATCAGCCCACTGTCCTATGGCTAAGTCATTAGCTGTTTGGAATATTTACCTGAAACACTGAATCAGCTGTTTTGCACATAAACATTCCGATTTGTTAACTGGGTTTCATTCATTCTAAACAGATGTCCATGGATTTCACCTCTTTCTTCACTTCTGTTTCTTGTTTTCAAGTAGCAAGCGTGATGGCACAGTGGTTAGCGCACTGTAATTTGGGAGGATGACGGTTCAAATCTGCATTTGGCCATCCAGATTTAGGTTTCATGAAAAGGATAGCTGCTACACACCATAGAGCAGAGATGCTGAATTGCAGATAGGCACAACAAAAAGTGTCACAAAATGAGCTTTTGGGCAACATGCCTGGCTTCAGCTGTCAGATCCTGCAGTCACGTGTGTGTGTGTGTGTGTGTGTGTGTGTGTGTGTGTGTGTTGACAAAGAACTTGTTGTGACAGTCTTTTTGTTGTGCCTATCCGCGACTCAGCATCTCTGCTATACGGATAGTAGCAACTATACTTTTCATAATACTGTTGCATTCCATCCTGGGTTTTCCATTGTCAAATTTAGGTTTTCCCTGATTTCCCTAAATCATTCCACACAAATTCTGGGTTGCTTCCCTTGAGAGTGCTTGGCTTTTTTCTTCCTCATCCTTGAACCAATCCGAGCTTATGTGCTCTGTCGGTAATGACCTTAGTGTTGACGGGTCATTAAAACACAATCTTCCTTCCTATGTTTTCATGAATTGTATCAGTCATTTGCTAACTTTTCACTTTCTCTCAACAAATTGTCTTCTGAAGGATGTCAGCCAACCTCTTTGGCATCTGTTAGTCCAGCCCTCCCTTTATTGCAGACACACAGGTGCTTGGTTGCTGTACCCGAGTACATCCAATTAGCAGAAACCATTTCGTCTTGCTTGCAGTTGTTAGCATACTTTCTGCCAGTTTGAGTGTGCAGTATCCTGGCAAGATGTTAAAAAAAAGTACCTGATTTTTCAGTTCTACTGTAGTGTTTGTTACAATGATGTTGATGGTCTTGCTGTTTTAGTGTTGACCATATAGTCTGATATCTGATAGTGTCTTGCAAGGGCACCAGGAGAGTGAAGACATTACTCAAATCATCAAAGTGATCCCTTTTCTAAACCCTTTTAACTGGAGTTAGTACTTTTAATTATTTGCATGCCCTATGAATCGTAATTGCAATATCTCACCTTTGTACCAGTTATTTGGGTTTCTTCCTGGTCCATTCACGTATGGGAAGTGGGAAAAATGATTGATAGAATGTTCTGTGTGTGTTGTAATTATTCTAATCTTATCCTCAAGATCCCTATGTGAGCGATACACAGGGGGGTTGCAGTACATCTCGGATATTTAAGAAAAAGCCAACGTGCTGACCCAGCTGTGAGTAATATGAATAACAGATTTCACGACAGCACAAGCGAAATACAAAGTATGAACCACCATTTCAGTGGCTCTCCTACACTCGATGAAGATGAAGATAATCAAACACCTGGGCATCTTTTAACGCTTGTTCTTGAAACTTTGTTAATAGACTTTCTTGGGATAGTTTACGTATATCTTCAAAAGTCTTCCAGTTCAGTTCCTTCAGTATCTCTGTGACACTCTCCCACAGATTAAACAAACAAGTGACCATTTGTGCTGCCCTTCTCCGTATACATTTAATGTCCTTCATTAGTCCTATTTGGTACAGGTCCCACACATGTGAGCAATATTCTAGAATCGGTCACATGAGTGATTTGTAAGCAACCTCTTTCGTTGACTGAGTGCACTTCCTCAGTATTCTACAACCTGTTTACCCATGACTGAGCCTTTGTGATCATTCCATTTCATATCCCCACAAAGTATTATGCCCAGATATTTGTATGAGTTGGCTGATTGCAACAGCGACTCATTGTTATTGTAATGATAGCATACTACATTTTTTCGTTTTGAGTGCAAAATTTTACATTTCTGAACATATACGGCAAGTTAGCCATCTCTGCACCACGTTGAAATCTTTTCAAGATATGACTGCATATTTATCCACCTTCTCTCAGATAATAGGCTACTTCATTACAGATATCTGCATCATCTGCCAAAAGCTTGATTTTACTATTAATATTGTCTGCAAGGTCCTTAATATATAACGTGAACAGCAAGGGTCCCAACACACTACCCTGGGGCACACCCGAAGTAAGTTCTACATCCAACAATGACTCCCCATCCAAGATAACATGCTGCGTCCTTCCTACCAATAAGTCATCAATCCAGTCATAAATTTCACTGGATCTTCCATGCGATTGTACTTTTGACAATAAACATAGGTGCAGTACTGAGTCAAATGCTTTTCAGAAATCAAGAAACACTGCGTCTACCTGATTGCCTTGATCCAAAGCTACTAGTATGAAAACTACAGTGTAGAATATGTCTTCTCTACGATTATTACAAATGAATACTGTTGCAGTTACAAATCTTGTAATTTAAATGTCATTTATGATTTCGTGATTACATAAAAATATTTCCGCTAAAAGTTGTTGTCTCTCTTTACAATATGATAACCAACTTGGGGAACTGAAGTTGAACTTCTTGAAGTATTCGTAGTCATGAAAGCAATTCGTGTTTCCAAGAACGGGGGCGGGGACACTGTAATACCTATTATCGGCAAATTTCCACCCCTCCAACTAGGTCAAAGACTATAGGGAAAGTCATCAAAGTAGCGAATGCCATGGAGAAGCCTCGGTTTGCTTTAGGCCTCTAAGTTTAGGATATACAATAAAGCAGCGCTTTACAAAGCAACTTTTCTCGATTTAATTTGGGAAATTTAGAGATAAAACAAGTGAAACAGTGTCTCTAAGCAAATTACACTCCTGGAAATTGAAATAAGAACACCGTGAATTCATTGTCCCAGGAAGGGGAAACTTTATTGACACATTCCTGGGGTCAGATACATCACATGATCACACTTACAGAACCACAGGCACATAGACACAGGCAACAGAGCATGCACAATGTCGGCACTAGTACAGTGTATATCCCCCTTTCGCAGCAATGCAGGCTGCTATTCTCCCATGGAGACGATCGTAGAGATGCTGGATGTAGTCCTGTGGAACGGCTTGCCATGCCATTTCCACCTGGCGCCTCAGTTGGACCAGCGTTCGTGCTGGACGTGCAGACCGCGTGAGACGACGCTTCATCCAGTCCCAAACATGCTCAATGGGGGACAGATCCGGAGATCTTGCTGGCCAGGGTAGTTGACTTACACCTTCTAGAGCACGTTGGGTGGCACGGGATACATGCGGACGTGCATTGTCCTGTTGGAACAGCAAGTTCCCTTGCCGGTCTAGGAATGGTAGAACGATGGGTGTGCGGGACCGTAGCCCAGCTTCATGGAGACGGTTGCGAATGGTCCTCGCCGATACCCCAAGAGCAACAGTGTCCCTAATTTGCTGGGAAGTGGCGGTGCGGTCCCCTACAGCACTGCGTAGGATCCTACGGTCTTGGCGTGCATCCGTGCGGCGCTGCGGTCCGGTCCCAGGTCGACGGGCATGTGCACCTTCCGCCGACCACTGGCGACAACATCGATGTACTGTGGAGACCTCACGCCCCACGTGTTGAGCAATTCGGCGGTACGTCCACCCGGCCTCCCGCATGCCCACTATACGCCCTCGCTCAAAGTCCGTCAACTGCACATACGGTTCACGTCCACGCTGTCGCGGCATGCTACCAGTGTTAAAGACTGCGATGGAGCTCCGTATGCCACGGCAAACTGGCTGACACTGACGGCGGCGGTGCACAAATGCTGCGCAGCTAGCGCCATTCGACGGCCAACACCGCGGTTCCTGGTGTGTCCGCTGTGCCGTGCGTGTGATCATTGCTTGTACAGCCCTCTCGCAGTGTCCGGAGCAAGTATGGTGGGTCTGACACACCGGTGTCAATGTGTTCTTTTTTCCATTTCCAGGAGTGTACATTCTGTGTTCACTAAGGTGGGGCCCTTCCACGTCCTTGCACCATGGTGTTCCTTAACTCATTCTAATGCGCTTTAATGTTAAAAAAGAACGTCCCCATTGCAAAAGAAAAGTAAATGCCTAACACTATTTCTACATTTGGGAAAGACTCAACTCTATTGACGTTTCTTTAAATAGTTTACAAAACGCAGTTCCAGGGGCTCGTGATTTTCTGCTATAGCGGCAGCCACATCTGTTTTGAACAGCTCAGAAAATTTCACCAGTTCGTCTCCCAGAATTTCTTCCAAATCGTCTCGATAACCAGAGTTCTTTTAAAGATCTTTCCTGCGGATCAGGTATTAAATTTCAGAAATATTCCAAAGACACTAGTCATTTTATGGTACACTTCCATGTGTTTCGCTAATGCAGACAACGCATTACCATTTATGACAATAAACAAGTGAATTTTAAAATGTTGCCTAGGTGTTTGATTTTCTCCAGCTTCATCGAGTGTAGGAGAGCCACTGAAATGGTGGTTCATACTTTGTATTTCGCTTGCGCTGTCGTGAAATCAGTTACTTATATTATTTGTAGCTGGGTCAGCACGTTGACTTTTTCTTAAATATCTAAAAATATGGACTGCATGGACTTGAGCGCACCCGTGTATTTTTTCCATTAGAAAATATAAACGTTATAACAATCACCATTTTTTGTACAGTCACCTCATTAAATTTGTACAAAACAGTCAAGTTAATGCAACGATTGAAATGAGGCGTGCAACGGAGCTGCTGAGTTGTTTTTTTAACGGTTTAGTGTCTCACGAGAAATTATTTTCTTCACTTTTTCCACAGGTAGTCAAGTTAATGCAACGATTGAAATGAGGCGTGCTACGGAGCTGCTGAGTTGTTTTTTAACGGTTTAGTGTCTCACGAGAAATTATTTTCTTCACGTTTTCCAAAGGTTTCACCAGGATAGGATGGATGCCTGCTCGGTGTGCAACCTGCAACCAATTCCACACCGCTGTATAGATGATTTAAGGAATTCAACAATAATATTTTACGAGTACTATCTGATCAAATACGGGTAATAGATATCTACATTGTTATAAACGTTGCACATTTAGAAGCTATTTGTTTTCCTTCGATTGGTAACGCGTATAAATATAACAAATAAGCTTGCCTTATTCTTCAGTGTTTCTCGTTTTCCTGTCACCAAATTTCGCACTCACCAGACAAAATTATATTTCATACCCTTAATGCCTTCTAATGTTGGTAAACGGTGACACTGAATCCTGTTAGTACATTGATCAGCACAAAAGAAGAGCAGAAACCGCGAAACTACTCGTGATACAACAGTAAGTTTCAGCAAGAAAGCAATCTTCACTGTAGTTGGCTTGTATCAAAAGTAGCTGTAAGAAATGTAAATACATTATAGAAGGAATGAACGACTGTAACAGTAGACTTACAGAAATAAATACGGAATCCATTAACTACCTTCTTATTGGTGATCAACAACACCCTACACCAATCGATCGGGTTATTACGACTAACTCGGTAAACGTTAGGGAATTCCCCTATCAGTTTTGCGGTGTTGTCAATTTGCGACACACAATGTATGTTGTGATCAGTGCTCACTTTTAGAAATGGCTGAATTTGTTGCTACTCAATCACTCATTTACATGGGGCTCCCAAAAGCGGATTTCGTAAATCGGTTTCCCAGTGCCACTTCTGGGTGTTAATGCAAACACTTCAAAATTGGTTTCGGAAATCCACTTCTGGTTTCCGGTTTATCAGTTTCGCAATCGATTTTCTTTCCCATGTAAACGCAACCGGTTTTGAAAAGTGCTTGGGTTGTCAGTTTTCGTCTTATTTTTAAATATTTTCGACTAATGTGGACGGAGTGGCTTTTTGTACATTGAAGGATAAGTACAAATAGTAGACTGAAGCTGTTTACACCTCGTCTGATTGAAGAGAAATAGTAATTGTTCTGACTAAATCATAAAGAGTACTACCTGTTTTCCAAGCGCCATATTCAACTGGGCTATTCTGCGTTCATCATAAGAATAAATCTGACGTTAACAAACACAAACGCGATGACCTGTCAGAAGTCGTAGCACAAGTACACTGGTGTTAAGCTTCTGGAAGTAGGTCCTACTTACGTGTTAGATATATTATTACTAAGCTACGTTAAATAAAGTTCGAAGTTATTCAAATGTATTAACAGCCTTCAGCGTTTTTCTTAATCAAGCTTTACCTATGTAGTTTTTATTTCAAAAAACGTGTGTAGTCAACAGCCTCTGCACTGTTGTCATGATGTTCTAATACGCAGTATGAAAATGGCTGAGGCTGCTTCCCGTTCTGTGGTGAAACACGCATCTGGAACGCGGTTATAAAATGCCGAGAAATAGGTTGTTCTTAACGTTTTTCATACATTTACAGAGATAATCGGCCTTGACGTTTTCCAAGGGACTATATTAGATACAAATGAACGAAAGAATACGGGTTGAATATAGCACAGACGGTAGGGTAATTGACTGACGACTTCGTCAGATTATCGGTAGCTGGTTGCTATGTCGTGCGAGTCATTTTTTTTTCTCGTTTAATCTGAAGTATCTACATCTCGTATTTGTAAAATTCATTGTCATTTTTATGAATAATGCCCGTCTTCTTGTTTTCAGTTGCATATTACACGCGAAAGTCCTGTTTTCATTTCAGATATAAATTCGTAATTGTCGATATTATATGAAAAACTGTTAATAAAGGTTGTTTAAATTAAGAAAATATAACAATTTATTTTTTCTTTATTTGGACTGTGTCCATTGTTTCATACCACCGATGTAGATAAGTGTCGTAGAAACACATAAAACAATTATTTTCACTGCATCGAGCACACCATACAAATGTTGCTTTTTTTACGTTTGCCACTGTACCATTACAATGCGAACCCTAAAGAACTCATATGGAGCTAAGATAAGAGATTCGGCCCGAAAAATAAGAAGACAGTTTAAGCTGCCAGAGATGTTGGAACTAACGCATGCAGCTTTTTCACAAGTCACTGCCGAACGTAGGGAATATAGAACGGTACGTCATAAAATGAGAAGAAAATGCGACGCCTGGTTAGCTTCGTAGATTCCATTATTGATTGAATGTTATCAACGTAGTAGACGACAGTTCCAGACCTGAAAAGTGTATCTCAGATTGGGATAAGGAAGGAGCTAAGAGATTACCAGACGACTGTTGTAATTATGTATATATATATATATATATATATATATATATAGGAAGGAAACATTCCACGTGGGAAAAATTATATATAAAAACAAAGATGAGGTGACTTACCGAACAAAAGTGCTGGCAGGTCGATAGACACACAAATAAACACAAACACACACACAAAATTCAAGCTTTCGCAACAAACTGTTGCCTCATCAGGAAAGAGGGAAGGAGAGGGGAAGACGAAAGGAAGTGGGTTTTAAGGGAGAGGGTAAGGAGTCATTCCAATCCCGGGAGCGGAAAGACTTACCTTAGGGGGAAAAAAGGACAGGTATACACTCGCACACACGCACATATCCATCCACACATACAGACACAAGCAGACATATTTAAAGACAAAGCGTTTGGGCAGAGATGTCAGTCGAGGCAGAAGTGTAGAGGCAAAGAAGTTGTTGAAAGACAGGTGAGGTATGAGTGGCGGCAACTTGAAATTAGCGGAGATTGAGGCCTGGCGGATGACGAGAAGAGAGGATATACTGAAGGGCAAGTTCCCATCTCCGGAGTTCGGATAGGTTGGTGTTGGTGGGAAGTATCCAGATAACCCGGACGGTGTAACACTGTGCCAAGATGTGCTGGCTGTGCACCAAGGCATGTTTAGCCACAGGGTGATCCTCATTACCAACAAACACTGTCTGCCTGTGTCCATTCATGCGAATGGACAGTTTGTTGCTGGTCATTCCCACATAGAATGCATCACAGTGTAGGCAGGTCAGTTGGTAAAGATGAGGTGACTTACCGAACAAAAGTGCTGGCAGGTCGATAGACACACAAACAAACACAAACACACACACAAAATTCAAGCTTTCGCTGAGGGACTGCGTCAGCTTTCAGACAACACCACATACAAAGTTTGCCAAGGTAACCCCATTCCCGATGTCCAGGCGGAGCTTCAAGGAATCCTCAGAACCTTAGGCCCCCTGCAAAACCTTTCACCTGACTCCATCAACCTCCTGACCCCACCGACACCCCGCACCCCTACCTTCTACCTTCTTCCTAAAATCCACAAACCCAATCATCCCGGCCGCCCCATTGTAGCTGGTTACCAAGCCCCCACAGAACGTATCTCTGCCTACGTAGATCAACACCTTCAACCCATTACATGCAGTCTCCCATCCTTCATCAAGGACACCAACCACTTCCTTGAACGCCTGGAATCCTTACCCAATCTGTTACCCCCGGAAACCATCCTTGTAACCATTGATGCCACGTCCTTATACACAAATATTCCGCACGTCCAGGGCCTCGCTGCGATGGAGCATTTCCTTTCACGCCGATCACCTGCCACCCTACCTAAAACCTCTTTCCTCATCACCTTAGCCAGCTTCATCCTGACCCACAACTTCTTCACTTTTGAGGGCCAGACATACCAACAATTAAAGGGAACAGCCATGGGCACCAGGATGGCCCTCTCGTACGCCAACCTATTCATGGGTCGCTTAGAGGAAGCCTTCTTGGTTACCCAAGTCTGCCAACCCAAAGTTTGGTACAGATTTATTGATGACATCTTCATGATCTGGACTCACAGTGAAGAAGAACTCCAGAACTTCCTCTCCAACCTCAACTCCTTTGGTTCCATCAGTTTCACCTGGTCCTACTCCAAATCCCATGCCACTTTCCTTGACGTTGACCTCCACCTGTCCAATGGCCAACTTCACACATCCGTCCACATCAAACCCACCAACAAGCAACAGTACCTCCATTATGACAGCTGCCACCCATTCCACATCAAACGGTCCCTTCCCTACAGCCTAGGTCTTCGTGGCAAACGAATCTGCTCCAGTCCGGAATCCCTGAATCATTACACCAACAACCTGAAAACAGCTTTCGCATCCCGCAACTACCCTCCCGACCTGGTACAGAAGCAAATAACCAGAGCCACTTCCTCGTCCCCTCAAACCCAGAATCCCCCACAGAAGAACCACAAAAGTGCCCCACTTGTGACAGGATACTTTCCGGGACTGGACCAGACTCTGAATGTGGCTCTCCAGCAGGGATACGACTTCCTCAAATCCTGCCCTGAAATGAGATCCATCCTTCATGAAATCCTCCCCACTCCGCCAAGAGTGTCTTTCCGCCGTCCACCTAACCTTCGTAACCTGTTAGTTCATCCCTATGAAATCCCCAAACCACCTTCCCTACCCTCTGGCTCCTATCCTTGTAACCGCCCCCGATGCAAAACCTGTCCCATGCACCCTCCCACCACCACCTACTCCAGTCCTGTAACCCGGAAGGTGTACACGATCAGAGGCAGAGCCACGTGTGAAAGCACCCACGTGATTTACCAACTGACCTGCCTACACTGTGATGCATTCTATGTGGGAATGACCAGCAACAAACTGTCCATTCGCATGAATGGACACAGGCAGACAGTGTTTGTTGGTAATGAGGATCACCCTGTGGCTAAACATGCCTTGGTGCACAGCCAGCACATCTTGGCACAGTGTTACACCGTCCGGGTTATCTGGATACTTCCCACCAACACCAACCTATCCGAACTCCGGAGATGGGAACTTGCCCTTCAGTATATCCTCTCTTCTCGTCATCCGCCAGGCCTCAATCTCCGCTAATTTCAAGTTGCCGCCACTCATACCTCACCTGTCTTTCAACAACTTCTTTGCCTCTACACTTCTGCCTCGACTGACATCTCTGCCCAAACGCTTTGTCTTTAAATATGTCTGCTTGTGTCTGTATGTGTGGATGGATATGTGCGTGTGTGCGAGTGTATACCTGTCCTTTTTTCCCCCTAAGGTAAGTCTTTCCGCTCCCGGGATTGGAATGACTCCTTACCCTCTCCCTTAAAACCCACTTCCTTTCGTCTTCCCCTCTCCTTCCCTCTTTCCTGATGAGGCAACAGTTTGTTGCGAAAGCTTGAATTTTGTGTGTGTGTTTGTGTTTGTTTGTGTGTCTATCGACCTGCCAGCACTTTTGTTCGGTAAGTCACCTCATCTTTGTTTTTTATATATATATATATATATATATATATATATATATATATATATATATATATATATATCTAAAAAGAAAGATGATTAAACTCACCAAACAAAAGCGCTGGCAGGTCGATAGACACACAAACATACACACAAAATTCTAGCTTTCGCAACCAATGGTTGCCTCGTCAGGAAAGAGGGAAGGAGAAGGAAAGACAAAAGGATATGGGTTTTAAGGGAGAGGGTAAGGAGTCATTCCAATCCCGGGAGCGGAAAGACTTACCTTAGGGGGAAAAAAGGACAGGTATACACTCACACACACACACATATCCATCCACACATACACAGACACAAGCAGACATTTGTAAAGGCAAAGAGTTTGGGCAGAGATGTCAGTCGGGGCAGATGTACAGAGGCAAAGATGAAGTTGAAAGACAGGTGAGGTATGAGCGGCGGCAAATTGAAATTAGAAATTAGCGGAGATTGAGGCCTGGCGGATAGCGAGAAGAAAGGATATGCTGAAGGGCAAGTTCCCATCTCCGGAGTTCTGACAGGTTGGTGTTAGTGGGAAGTATCCAGATAACCCGGACGGTGTAACACTGTGCCAAGATGTGCTGGCCGTGCACCAAGGCATGTTTAGCCACAGGGTGATCCTCATTACCAACAAACACTGTCTGCCTGTGTCCATTCATGCGAATGGACAGTTTGTTGCTGGTCATTCCCACATAGAACGCTTCACAGTGTAGGCAGGTCAGTTGGTAAATCACGTGGGTGCTTTCACACGTGGCTCTGCCTTTGATCGTGTACACCTTCCGGGTTACAGGACTGGAATAGGTGGTGGTGGGAGGGTGCATGGGACAGGTTTTACACCGGGGGCGGTTACAGGGGTAGGAGCCAGAGGGTAGGGAAGGTGGTTTGGGGATTTCATAGGGATGAACTAAGAGGTTGCGAAGGTTAGGTGGACGGCGGAAAGACACCCTTGGTGGAGTGGGGAGGATTTCATGAAGGATGGATCTCATTAATTTGAAGCCAATCATATATATATATATATATATATATATTACTCGTCTCGTTTTACGTCTGAACTGTAATTGCTCACATCATTGCAGGTTAGTTGGACCAGCTGGCTGGTCAGTGCTGTCCAAGTTTAACGCGCCAGTAAGGCTGTTGTTCCGCATTATCGCCCAGTCTATGTGCGTGTAACCCAGCATAAAACATACTTGACTGTACTGGCCACAGCTTGACTTCCGCTCCATGTGAAACGAAATCCAGTGAGATTCAAGCAAACGCGGAAGAAAACATGGCGTAATGTTTCAGTGAGCTTTTATTTCTTCTTCCTGAATTTCAGTTGCACTTTCTTTACTTCTTGCTCTATCTACATAATGAACAGCAATTTCTGGCCCAGCTATTGACAAATATATGTCCGTCTTTGATTTAATGCAAAAATGCTATATAACATTATATTTGACAATATAAAGTAAATACAACATCTACAAAGTTTCTGAGAATACTTGTTGATGAAAACTTAAATTTTAATGACACGCTGATAAAACTTGTACAGAAACTCAATTCAGCGTGCTTTGTTTTAAAAAATACCTCAAACATTTTTACCTCAGAAAGTTGCAGGTTGGCATATTTGGCTGTTTCTAGTCACCTGCAACATATGGAATGGTGTTTTGGGCTACCACCACTTGCCATCTAAAGCAAACTTTATCATTACAGAAGAAGTCAATCCAAATAACAACATAAATCCACCACAGACACACTGAAAACCTATGTTCAGAAAGTTAAAATACCAACAAACAATATCCGCACTATATAGCCATAAGCTTAGCTGCATGCAGTTTAGTGTAGTTGTTAATGTTGCTAGCTGGGGTGCTGCGAATTGCGAATTCAGACCTGACCACAAGGAACTGTTTGTTATTTAGTTTCTATCATTTCTGGAAGGTTCTCAATAGTTCTTGCATTTGTATATTCTAGAATATTTTATGTTGGTATAAATAGCAGCACACTCTGTGCAGGAATTCAGCCCAGTTCTGTTCTGACTGTATGTTGGTGCTTCAAAGCATCATCATTAAGATTTTGGCTGCAATTAGGCAATGTAAAAGCTATTGCTTCATGGACAGGAACAGTAATACAAACAATAAATCATTCCCACAGTCTGCATATTCAGGAGACTAATGGATTCAAAAACAGCAGGCACCTATCAGTGTTTGTGGAGATGCTGGTTGGAACATGACAAAATGGATGAAAATAATCTACAGAGTTGCCATACACAAGAGGTGGGCTAACTTGATGTGTTTGGCAATGTGTTCTTTTACAATGAAGAGAAACTGCAATAGCGGGGATAAATTCCAGGTCGAATTCAAGAAAACATTTGGCGACAATCGACAGCAAGTTCGCTTTGTGGAAGAATTGTTGAACAGTGTCCAATATCATGGAAGATACCACAGTCCTCTGTGCAGAATGTTTTAGCCTAATGACATGTTGTGAATCCAAATATGATGTAAGCTGACAAAATCTGACATTTGATGAAAGGAGTCAAAAAAGACATATACCAGGTGCATCTGGTAAAGGATGTCACAACAACAAGAATTCATCAAGTGTGCCAGTGCATTGAGTACATGGAGCAGAAAATAGATGGGAGGTATGACCAATTCCCAAATGTGGTACCTGTGGCAGTTGCAGAAAATCACTATGACTTGGTCTTTCTCATAAACCATGTTGTGAGAGAAGAGATTCAGCATTTTATAGCAGCCAGAACTGAGGGGCTGATTAGGGAAGAATTAGCAACCACATGTGTTGACCCCATAAATCAGGAGATAATAGAGAATTTTGAAGAAGAAGTGTATCAATCTTTAGCCCCAATTCCCCCCGCCAGTCAAACACGCAGGAAGAGTGGTTTCGGGCTCATGCCACGGCCGTCAAGGGACAACCCAGCACCTAACCAACGCAGGTACAACCAAATTGTCTGCCAAGTATAATACACCACAAAACAGCTGACAGGAGGACAGCACGCCAGTATGTTTCCAGTGTGGATGTCCTGGATACTTTGCATGCTGCTGCAGAGAAAGAAAAGTTTTTGACAACTAGTAACCAGCCAGATATGAACCGTCCCTTCAGATCTGTTCACGGCAGTCAACAACAGATGATTGTGGTCAACTTGTGGGATGAAGCCCGTTGCCTTATCCTGGATGAGGTTACTCCTCAACACAGTCAGAGCCATTCCTCGCTGCCAAACAGAAGTACCAACCGCTTGCCTAGTCGTTGAATGCAGGAAAACTTAAGTGATGTGACCATTTATGGAGGTGAGGCTGCCGCAGAAGAAAAGCCTAGGCCTACATGGACGACAGTCACTACTAATCAGGTGAAGAAGACTATGTTCCATTATGCAGAAGTGGTTATGCTGAGGGTTGCAAATGGGAAATAGTTCAGCTAACAGGAACATGTATTACAAGAATAGCTGTCAATGACAGAACACAGATTGCAAAAAGCTACTCAGTCTCACAAAAGAAATCTACATACCAGCAACAATCATAAACATTGTAGGTGGTCAAGGAGAACTGTGGATTACTAATTGTCATGAGCAGCCACAACTCATCCCTATTGGTATGTGTCTAGTAACATCTGAACCAGTCCAGGAAGGGCAGCCCAGTGCCATTGACAAAGAATCTTGCTCTGCTGCCACTACAGACAATGCAGAGGAGAAAGCTCCTATGGAACTGCCGGTGGTATCTGACGTGACCAAGAAACAATATCTGTGAGTGTTGGCTGTTCTGCACCAATTGTAATTGCTTTAAAATCCACAGTGGAGATAAGACAGACCTAGTGGGACATAGTAAAACACCATATCAACACTGGGCATCACCCACCAATTAGCCATTGTAGCTTGCTGAACAATTGATAATCATGGAGGAAGTGGTGAAGATGATACAAGGTGTATAACACTAGCTTCATTATACGTCCCTCTTCCATAACGACCTAACCTCAAGTCGTGTCACGGTAAAAGTCACGTATAACACTAGCATGCCATGACACGAGATAATGTTACCCTCTGGGAGGATTTTGAGTTTTGACCATGCGTGTGTCTAATGGATGAATGTATCGGACAGTAATTTTGAATATATTGTAATTGATAGAAAAACTAAACAGGCTTTTACTTTGGGGATAATGAAAGTAGTAAAGTTCATATACGAATGAAAAATCGAATGGTTGCCAGCCCAATTAGGAACATTAATTTGAAATATTATGTTCAAGAAAATTGAATATTAGTTGCTGTAGTGACCTTCATTAAGACTCCCTTTGAATAGCACACTGGATACACACGAATACAGGGCAATCTAAGTTGTATATTGTGTTCGAACATTATGAATTACCTCGAAGGAAACAGTCTATTGTCACACAGTCAACATGGGTTTAGAAAACATCGTTCCTGTGAAACACAACTAGCTCTTTATTCACACCAAGTGCTGAGTGCTATTGACAAGGGATTTCAGATCGATTCCGTATTCCTGGATTTCCGGAAGGCCTTTGACACTGTACCATACAAGCTGCTCGTAGTGAAATTGCGTGCATAAGAAATATCATCTCAGTTATGTGACTGGATTTGTGATTTCCTGCCAGAGAGGTCACAGTTTGTATTAACTGACAGAAAGTCATCGAGTAATACAGAAGTGATTTCAGGTGTTCCCCAAGGTAGTGTTATAGGCCGTTTGCTGTTCCTTATCTATATAAATGATTTGGGATACAATCTGAGCAGCAGTCTTCGGTTGTTTGCAGATGACGCTGTCGTTTATCGACTACTAAAGTCATCAGAAGAAGCAGTAGTTACCATTAATGCACAAACCAATAATCATGGAAAGCAAAATTGTACCCCACTCATAATAGTAATAACAGTTGCAATCACGGTCATTATGTGACTCGGTACTGAGATGTTACTGCAGGAAGCACTGATCTAAAGTTGGCCATGGAAAGTTTTCTGATTTAACTGACTTATTAGTACCACAAATAAGATTAAATAATACTGCAATTACACTGTTTATATTCCCATTTATAGAAATGTATCAGATTTCTTTAGTAGCGATAGTATTCCAATTATCTTTCTAATATGAGAATAATTGGGTGGGGACCCATAAACTGACACTGTATCACTAGTCAAACTCTATGATCATTTCAATAGTAAGATTCAATTCAACTAAATTTAATTCTTAGCCCCATGTGGAATAGTTTGTTTTCATCCTCCAAAGCAAATTACTCAACACTGAGCTCAATTAACCTCAAAAAAATCATTCATGATAGCAATCAAGGCTAAATTATGTTTCAGATAAGTTTTACTTGTGTGCCTTTGTCATCACCTGTGAGACAGGTATTCTAGACAGTAACATTTACACAGTCTGGCACTGAATTCTAGCACATTTAATACACAAAGGTAAATCACTAATTCGTTAGAAACAGGATACTCGGTTTCGTGAACACTTAGGAGGGGATCCTGTATAGGCTCATGATTAGGATAAAAGTTACAGTTCTAAACACAGGTTTATAGCACTTAGATTATTATTGAAAACTCTCACCCAAATTAACTGGTCCATGCTCTGATGCATATCTGTGTGTATGAAGTTGATGGAGCAGTGGCGAAGTAGTGGTAGCAAGCGACGTGTTGGCTAACTGTACTCACGGCTCTTGATGTTTGAATGCTCTTTGCAATTTCTTCTTGGTGACGGATTTTTAATGTGTTAGAGCCATACCTTGTTGCCGAGAGTACCATCCAACAGCCAATTCCACATCCGAGGCAATATTCCTTGCAAAATAGCTTCCAATTGCCTCCTTTGGCACCTTCGATGTGTACCGTGCAACAGCTAGCCACTGATTGCGTACCGTTCTCACCAAGGAGCCACCCAGTTTGACCGCCAAAAGCACCTTTTACATCGCTCCAAGCCACTTCTGTTGCAGAGGGACTTCCCTACATATTTTACGTTATACAATACAAGTGTCCTAAGCATGAACCAGTTTCCAATATACAATGTTTTCTTTATAAACATAAATATATTATAAAATTTCATTATTTTAAACATTATTTAGTTTTTTGTATACATACATTACAAACTTTAAATTTCCTGTCGCAAATCAATGACTTTAAGTAACATAGAACGAACACTTCATAATCACAGATACACAGTTACGTAGTATAAACCTGCTTCTAATTGATGTAGGCGTTACAGGTACCATCAGTGAAACTCGGAGTCCGTGGTGCTCTCCTGTGCCCCTTGTGAGGGAGGTGTATTAGGCACCTTACAATTCTCCATTGAATACCGACAACTGAACAAAATCAAGAAAATAGATGTCTACCCATTGCTGCACATTGATGGCACTGTAAACTGCCTGGGAGGAGCAAAGCATTTCTCAACTATGGACTTGGAGCCAGGCTAGTGGTAAATCGAGATTGACAAGGCTGGCATTGTGCAGGCCCAGATCTGGGAGGGGGGAGAGGCAGAGGTGCAGGTGCAAACTGGGGTATCTGCCCCAGGCAGCAGTTTCAGGGGGCACCAAATTCATATTCTTGAAGAAGAAGAAGGAAAAAAAAAAAAAAAACCTTGTTTCACGATGTCCCTAGCATTCAGCACAAATTATACTATCTAATATTTGTATGATTTCATAACATCCCAGTTGGTTTTCAAACATTGTTGTTGTTGTTGTTGTTGTTGTTGTTGTGGTGGTCTTCAGTCCAGAGACTGGTTCAAAGCAGCTCTCCATGCTACTCTATCCTGTGCAAGCTTCTTCATCTCCCAGTACCTACTGCAGCCTACATACTTCTGAATCTGCGTAGTGTATTCATCTGTTGGTCTCCCTCTACGATTTTTTTACCCTCCACGCTGCCCTCCAATACTAAATTGGTTTAGACACTGGACTCGCATTCGGGAGGACGACGGTTCAATCCCGCGTCCGGCCATCCTGATTTAGGTTTTCCGTGATTTCCCTAAATCACTCCAGGCAAATGCCGGGATGGTTCCTCTGAAAGGGCACGGCCGACTTCCTTCCCAATCCTTCCCTAATCCGATGAGACCGATGACCACGATGTCTGGTCTCCTACCCCAAACCAACCAACCAACTAAATTGGTGATCCCTTGATGCCTCAGAATATTTCCTACCAACCGATCCCTTCTTCTAGTCAAGTTCTGCCACATATTTCTCTTCTCCCCAATTCTATTCAATACCTCCTCATTAGTTATGTGATCTACCCATCTAATCTTCAGTAAACATTATTGAACACATTCTAAGTTGATTTTTGAATATGTGCACAGAGTACATGATGTCTTGGCCAGGGGAATCCATGTCACATCAAGAAATAAAAAAAACTTTCCTTGAGAAAAAAGGGGACGGATCTGTGAGCTGAGCTGAATAAACCCGAACAGGTGAATGTCAATCGCTCTCTGTTTATGTGGTTGATTGGGTGTGTGGATGATCAGCATTGTTATAATTATTAGCAAAATCCATAGATTCAGACTACCAGAGTGGAAATAAATGAGTAACAGGAATAACAGACAAGAAAGATTACATGTTATCCTTTTACTGTATCCAAGACAATGAAATTTTGACAAACTTTTGGCTAGATTGCTATACTGCCAGTTGTACAGTCCTCGATTGGCAGCTGCTTTACATTCTATTATCCTGATGCAGGATCTCTGCAGTGGGTGAAATGATGAACAGACAGGGATGGACTTCCCAAATCTGCGATTTAATTTTATCGTCGTAATAATTTTTTATAACACTTTTAATGTACGATTGAGATTTTTACAATGCTGGTATGACAGATCCAAGAATATGTTTATACCCTACCATTTTCCAAAACAAACAGTTGAAGATAGAGGGATTAATAAACTGAAGAGCTTATTTTCTTCTTTTGTTTCATGCAGAAGCATTTGTTTCATGCAGAAGCATCAAAACATTATCCTTGCCACAAAACAACTCGTTAATTTATCTTTGTCAGGGTCTGTAACCCATTGGTTTACATGTATAAAAAGGAAAGAACAGAAAAATAATATGATTCAACTCAACTGATGGCATAGAAATAGGTCTAAAATTGTCTACATTATCCCTTCCTTTTCATAAAGCAGTTTTACTTGTGAGTAATTTAATTGTTCAGGAAAGTGACCATTCCTAAAGGAAAAATTACAAATACGGCTAAGTACAGGGCTAACAAGTGCAGCACAGTACTTTAATATTTTGCTAGGCACTCCAACATATCCATGAGAGTCCTTAGTCTTCAGTGATTTGATTATTGACTCAGTCTCCCCCATGTCAGTATCACAGAGGAGTATTTCAGACAGCAATCTCTTAAAGGCATTTTCCAAGAGCGTTGTATGATTCCTTGTAGAAACAGTTTTTATTTAATTCACCCGCAATGTTCAGAAAATGATTGTTAAATATTGTACATATATCTGGCTTATCAGTAACAGTAATATTTTTATTACGAAATGACTTTGCATTGTGGACCTTGTCCTGCTTACCAGACACTTCCCTTTCAACTGAACATACGGTTTTAATTTTATTTTGTGAATTAGCTATCCTGTTTGTCTACCACACACTCTTTGCCTTCCTATTAACATTTTTAAGCATCTTACAATACTGTTTGTAATGGGCTACTGTACCGTGAGTGTGACTACTTCTAACATTTTGATATAATTCCCACTTTGCTCTACATGACATCCTTATCCCACTAGTCAGCCACCCACACTGCGTTTTGCTGCTAGTACCTGATTTAGAACATTCTGATGGACAGGAAATTACAAAGAGTATGAGAAATGTATTAAGGATAGCATTATATTTGTCATCTATGTTATTGGTACTATGAACATTGTGCAATTCTTGTTCCTTAATGGGATTTAAAAAAAACTCTATTAGCTTTTGTACATAGTCTGTAATTATATATAACATTTGTTTGAGTACAAGAACCTTCCAAATTTTGTGCAGCATAGTCTGAAAGGCCATTCTTCCTTTTACTAACAGAATGCCCATCTAGTAACGAAGAATGAAAAAGAATATTGTCTATGGCTGTGCTACTGTTCCCCTGCAGCCTGGTTGGAAAAAAACAGAGTCTGCATCAGTTGACTGATCAGTGGGGCAAAAATGGTTGTTCATGATCCAAGCTCATCTACAGCCATATATTCTGAATAATTTCCATGATCTAACATCCGAGCACCCAAGATTGATTGAAACTCTAGATAGAGTTAGACACAGGTTTCACTGGCCGGGTCTCTATTGAACTGTTAGACAGCATGTGGCACACTGTAAGGAATGCCAGCAATGGGAGCTCATGCTGCAGTTACCTCCAGGGCACCTTTTAGCACTTATGCCTGCGGCAGCAACATTCCACCAAACCGGCATTGACCTGTTCTGGAGGCTCCCAGAGTTGGCAGACAGAAATTGATGCATTATAGTCTGCAATGATTACCTCACCTGCCATGCTGTGACTAAAGCTGTGCCGACAGCCAAAGATGTGGAAATTGCAGGGTTCCTTGTAGACGACATCAGTTGGAAGCATTGATCAGTCTGAATGATAATCACTGATTGTGGAAAAGTTTTCCAGTAGAGACTTGCATCATAGGTAATTTCACATTGCAGTGTCACCCCCAGGAAGACAACTGCCTACCATCCACAAGTGAATGGTGTTGCAGAATGTGTTAATAAGATGTTGGCAGATATGCTCTCTATGTATGTTGATGTTGAATAGAGCAATTTAGATACTGTACTGCCCATTGTGGCATTTGCTTACAGCACACCACAGGTTTCACTTTGTTCTTTCTGCTTCATGGTTGTGAGGCTGAAATCACAACTTTTACAGTGACCCGGTTTCAACCAGATATACTCAAAATGTATGTTATTACAGATGGATAGGAAAAACAATCCTTTAATGTTCAAATACAGCATTAGCAGTGCACAGTCATGTTGATTAAATATCTAGGCACAACATTCCAGAGCTATATGAAATGGAATGAGCACGTGAGGACAGTAATGTGGAAGATGAATGATCGGCTTGGGTTTGTTAGGATAATTTTAGGAAAATTTAGCTTGCCAGTAAAGGGTACAGTGTATGGAACACTAATGCAACTCATTCTCCAGTAGTGTTTAAGTCCTTTGGATCTACACCAGGTCGGATTAAAGGAAGAAATCGAAGCAGTTTAGAGGCATACTGCTATAGTTATTACCAGTAAGTTTGATCAGCATGCAAGTATTGTGGAAATGCTTCATGAACTCAAAATTTAGAAAACTGGCGTTTGAGGCTGACTGCAGAATGATTCTACTAGTGCCAATATAAATTTCACATAAGTACTATGAAGATAAGAGCAATTAGGGCTCATATGAAGGCATACAGATGGTCTTGTCCTTGCTCCATTTGCATGTGTACAGGAAAGGAAAAGGCTAGTACTGGTACAATGTACCCTCTGCCACCTGTATATTGTATTGTACAGTGGCTTACGGAGTATGTATGTAGTTATAAATGACTATGTGAAACACCACATCACCAGACCAAAGAAGTAAGACGGTTGCCTCACATTCGGATCTTGGACTCCTAGGAGAAAGATTGAGTGTGCTGTAATGCCAAACCGTGATGAGTGGGATAGAGTGTGGGAGACTTAGTATGGATTTTTATGCATGAGCAGAAAATGGGACTATCCAAAAAGTCACTAAAGCGCTCATTTGAGCCATATTGCATACGTTATTGTATGTTGGACGTCACATATGAAGTCAAAGATTATAATGCTTCATGAAGAACACAAAAGTGCAGAGGCATCATCCATGTTCTCCATATAAAAATCTACCACACTTCTATGGTGCAGATCAGTAATGGGGGCGTCTCGTTCAAGGGAACTGAAGACATACTTGACAATGCTAAGCTTCGATAGGAGAGACTACCTATTCTGTTCATCATATTGTAGAGGATGTGACAGTGTGACCACAGTGTGAGGAGCCGCCAGTGTTGCTGTACAGAGGAACATTGACCAGGTCTAGATGAAGGATGCTGTTGTCAGGACCAGTGGGAACTTTGGAAAGAGTGGGCTGTTGTTTCTGCAGAAGTGGGAGCAATGCCGCAAACAGTGTTGTGTGCAATGTGGCATAGCATTTAGCATCGCTGGCTGGTGTTGTGCAAGTCTCTAGTTGAGACCTCTTCACAAGAAATTATTTAGCTTCTATCATTTCTACACTCATGCTCATAAGTTAAGGATGATTGCAGAAAGTGGTGCCACACGATGTGGCACTACACAAAACTGGCGCTAATAGAATAAGCACATAGGGAACACACATGACACAGATCTGTAAGTCCACGGTATTGGTGACAAGTTGAGAAAACCATCCTGAAACATATGTGCTACAAAATGCCACTGTTTCCTGCGCATGTACCCTGATGTCAGTATGGTATATGATCACCATGCACACATGCACATGCTGCACAACGGGTTGGCATACTCTGGATCAGGTGGCCGAGCAGCTGCTGGGGTATAGCCTCCCATTCTTGTACCAGTGTCTGTCGGAGCTCCTGAAGTGTCCAAAGGGGTGCGAAGACATGCAGTGATACATCGACCGAGAGCATCCCAGATGTGCTCGTTGGGGTTTAGGCCTGGAGAACAGGCAGACCACTCCATTTGCCTGATATCTTCTGTTCAAGGTACTCCTCCATGATGGCTGTGCGTTATCATCCATCAGGAGGAAGGTGGGACCCACTGCACCCCTGAAAAGGTGGACATACTGGTGCAAAATGACGTCCCGATACACCTGACCTGTTACAGTTCCTCTGTCAAAGATATGCAGGGGTGTACGTGCACCAATCATAATCCCATCCCACACTGTCAAACCGCGACCTCCATACAGGTCCCTTTCAAGGACATTAAGGGGTTGGTATCTGGTTCCTGGTTCACACCAGATGAAAACCCTTTGAGAATCACTGTTCAGACTCTACCATCCGTGAACATAACCTGGGACCACTGTTCCAATGACCTTGTACTGTGTTCTTGACACCAGGCTTTACGGGCTCTCCTGTGACCAGGGGTCAGTAGAATGCACCTTGCAGGTCTCCGGGTGAATAAACTATGTCTGATCAGTCGTCTGTAGACTGTGTGTCTGGAGACAACTGTTCCAGTGGCTGTGGTAAGGTCCCGAGCGAGGCTACTTGCAGCACTCCATGGCCGTCTGCGGACACTGATGGTGAGATATTGGTCTTCTTGTGGTGGTGTACACTGTGGACGTCCCGTACTGTAGTGCCTGGACACATTTCCTGTCTGCTGGGATTGTTGCCATAGTCTTGAGATCTCACTTTGTGGCACATGGAGGGCCAGTGCTACGACTTGCTGGGTTTGACCAGCCTCCAGTCGCCCTAGTATTCTGCCCCTCATAACCTCATCAATATGTGTTCTGTGAGCCATTTTCAACACACAGTCACCATTAGCACATATGAAAATGTCTGCACACTTACTCACTGCACTGTACTCTGACATGCACCAACACACGTCTGCATATGTGGACCGCTGCCAGCTCCACCGTGCGATGACCGCAGGTCAGATGCGCCGCATGGTCATACCCTGAGGTGATTTAAACCCGCAAACCACCCACCAGAGCATTGTTTCACCATGTATCAGTGTTATCCTTAATTTATGAGCATGAGTGTAGAAGATTCTTAACAGTTATTGTGATTGTAATACTTGTATATTTTGGAATATTTGATGTTTGTGTAAACAGCAGAACACTCCATCCATGATTTCAGTTCAGTTCAGTTCTCTTCTGGTTGTACACTGGTGTTTGTAATAAACGTGCTTTCAGTACTAAGTGTTGTTCTTTAGTGATGACCCTGCTTTCAGATCTGGACACGATTCTGATTATGGCGTGAAAATGTATACACATGTGTTTTATACATTTGGTACTACACAGAGATTTTGAGACTAATACTGATATACATAGCTGCAACAACCAAAATACTGTAACACTCCATACATATAGTGTTAACACATGATGGTGTGTCAGTCATATTGGTGATGAACTTTACAACAGACTGTCAGTTTACATCAGAATGTTAGAAGAAGAAAATAACTTTAAAGCAGAACTTAAAAAAATTCTACTCAAATAATGCTTTTACTCTGTAAGCACTCTTTACTTTTACCTTTCTCCGGTATGTTTATATTAAGCCAATACTGAAAATATTCTCACCCCGTAACATTTTCATTACATTTACATATTGAAATGATAGCCTTTCTCCAGTGTAAAACTTCTACTGAATCATTGATATATAGAAAAAAAGATTTGCTGCCTAGTGATTAGAAGAGTATAGGCTTAAAAAGAACAGATTATCCATCTATAACAACAGAAGCTTCCATACTTATAAATTTCTATTACTATGGATGAAACACTTTTATTAACATGTGTGTATTAACTTACCGTCATGTTCCATTTTCTTTGTAATGAAGTCATATAAAATTTATTTGTAGAAAATAGAGTTCCAAGTGTAGAAATTGGAACATTTCCAACAAATCCTTCTGTTTGAGTTCAATAGAGGAGTGACAGCCACAGAGGCAGACAGGAACATTTGCGCCATGCCATTTGACAGTGCACAGCAAGAAAATGGTTTTCTCATTTTAAGGAGGATCGTTTTGATTTTAGTGACCCTCCACATTCAGGAACACCTTCAGGGTTTGATGAACATTTAAACACATTAATCTGCAGTGGTCCATGTCAGTGTACTTGAGAACTGGTGAACGCGATGAACTGTGACCATTCCACCATTGTGTGTCATTTGCATGTTATAGTGAGGGTTCAAAAATCAGATGTATGGGCCATATGTGCATCTCTGCTTGCCCGTCATTGTGTATATCTATATTTATCAGGCACCGAGCGAGGTGGCGCAGTGGTTAGCACACTGGACTCACATTCGGGAGAACGACGGTTCAATCCCGTCTCCGGCCATCCTGATTTAGGTTTTCCGTGATTTCCCTAAATCGTTACAGGCAAATGCCGGGATGGTTCCTTTGAAAGGGCACGGCCGATTTCCTTCCCAATCCTTCCCTAACCCGAGCTTGCGCTCCGTCTCTAATGACCTCGTTGTCGACGGGACGTTAAACACTAACCGCCGCCTATATTTATCAGGCAATAACATCAACAAAAACAGAAATGATAGAATTTCCATGCCATGTTTTGAAGATGACAGACCATGGTAGTGATGTTCGTTGTGTCATATGACCGAGACAGAATTCGTGCTGCAATTTATATCACTGTATCAAGAGTTTCCACAGTTATGGAAAGTAAAGTTGAGTGACTATATGGATAAAAATAAAAAGAATATTATGTGTGCACAAAATGGTAAAAGTATTGTGCCTTTCACAACCCAGCATCATGCAGGAAGAAGCGAAGAAAAAAATATTCTTCGGACATCATACAGGTGAGAGAGCAAAAAATTAAAGAAATCAAAGCTCTTAGGTACTTCTGCTGACAATTGGTACTGTAATGAACAGTCTTTTTTAGAAGACCAAATGGAAGAGGAGGTTGAAATTACCACAATCTAAAATGAGGTAACTAATCTTTTATTTATATTTTTGTTTGGATTAAATCTTGTCACATTTTCTATAATGACACAACTGATAGTAACACTTATAAAAATGTTATTGTTGCAAGCTTTTGGTTTGCAAGGGAACTGCTCCATCCATCACGAAGTATTCACAATAGTCTTCTTGTACTTGCCTTGCTAGCAAAAAGGAATTCCCTGCTTTGGATGACTGTACTGGAAACATCTCACTGTGATCATTCCTCCAGGCACCAGGTGTAACAGTACCGGAAGCACAATGTTCAATGTCTATCTCACCGCACTGAATAAATTGCTATTTTTTGATTAATAAATTGTGCAAATGGCAGCAAGCCAATACAAATATTTTTGCTTTCTCTGGTGACAAATTAATTGGTTTTCTAAAAGTATCGTTGAATTTTGCCGTGAGGATGCCTAAAGCTTTTTCTGTGACCCAACAGGCACGAGACAAATGATAATTCAAAATCCTTCTCTTGTCATTTAACACATTTTTGTTGTATGGTTTCTTAAGATTTGTATGCAACTGAAATGCTTCATCATCTAGAGACATGTATGGAAACTTATTTTCTTTATTTGGCAGTTCCTATGAGAGTGGAATCTGCAATTGGCTGTTTTCCAGTACTCCAAAATTTAGTATCTTTTTTACTCCTCTATCAGATAGTCTACCATTAGCAACAATATCCACCATAATAAACTCATATTTTGTGTCGGTTACACCCATTAGCACAATGCTGTATGTCCCTTTGTAATTACAGTAACAGGAGCTGGAATGTTGTGGTTTTGTAATAGTGACATGTTTTCCATCCGTAGCACCCAATGAAATTAAAGAAATTCTAACAGCTTCAAAATTCTTTCATTGTATTCTTCCAACTATCTTCCATTTTCGGGAGCTGAAAGAAATACATCCATTGATAAATTAACAGATACAGGAATACATTGCATATAAATTTCTTTATTCATTGTTACAGGAATCACCAACAGAGCCATCAACATCCACAAAAGTTCCTACAGGTGCAAAGCTCCACAGATACAGGGTGGCGCACGAAATGTGTTACCAATTGTTTCTTTCACAATTTACAACGCACATTAGTTATCCTGCTGGGATCTCTACAGCAGTACCAGCAGAGCTTGGAAAAACAAATGAGTTACGAAATTACGTGTAATTCGCGATACTGCCGCTAGAAAACTAGTAAGCAGCAATGGCTGACAATGGAAGACTGATGACACAGCAACAATTGACAATTGTGTTACTTTTTCATGAAACAAAAAACCTTGTTGTGACTCAGAGGCTTTTACGACAACAGTTTAACACACAATGGGTCCCTTGCAAGAAGACCATCCACAGGTTGCATGATAAGGAACAGTATTGGAAGCGAAGCGACCTCGGCTTAAGCCTGTTTGTTTGCCGGAGAATATTGAAGCGGTATGAGTTGCTGTACAGAGGAGTCCCGGGAAATCGTGTAGAAAGGTAGCAGAGCAACTGGGAATATCTAGACGGTCCGTTCAACGCATTCTTAAAAGTGACATCCAGGTGTACCCATACAAGATGACCTGTGCACAGAAGCTCACTGAAGAACACAAGCAGCAGAGACTACTGTGTGCTCAGTGGGCGGAGGATAGGGAAGAAACTCTCAACAACGTTTGGTTTTCAGACGAGGTGCATTTTCATTTAGACGGTGTGGTTAACAAACAAAATGTACGCTTTTGGGCCACTGAAAACCCACAAGTGCTTCATGAACGAGAACATTATGCTCCGAGGTTTACAGCGTGGGCAGCAATTTCCAGCCATGGACTTATTGGACCCTTTTTCTTTGAGGGAACTGTGAACAGCGAGCGGTATTTGAGCATGCTTCGCAATAGCTTCATTCTACAGCTTCTTGCTACTGCCTTGCCCTTCAACACGCAGTGGTTCATGCAAGATGGAGCAAGGCCACATATACAAACACTGTGTTGGAGTTTCTACACGAGCATTTCGACATGCGGATCATTTCTCTCAGGTTTCTAGGTCGCTTCAATGACTGACAAAATTGGCCCCCCAATAGTCCAGACCTCAAACCATGTGACTTTTTTCTTTGGGGGTACCTAAGGGAAAAAATTTTCCCAAAACGTCCACGTGATTTAATGCAGCTCAGAAGACTTATTCTTCAAGTTTGCAGTGAAATTACGGAACACGTGTACCGTAGGGTAATCACTAACTTCAGTGTGCGTTTGAAGGAAGTTAGGAAACGAAATGGTGGATATATTGAGCATGTGCTGAGTTAGAACAAATCTCCATGGATGGCGCTTCATTGTAGTGCATGTTCTGTTCAGATTGTATTGACAATAAAGTTTATATTAAAAAACAAAATGGTAACACATTTCGTGCGCCACCCTGTAGAAGAAGAAGGGGAAGAAGAAGAAGAAGAAGAAGAAGAAGAAGAAGACAGAAAATCTGCAGCAAGAATTGATGCAGTTGGCAAAGGAACACACAAAACAAAAAACCAAAAAGTGAAAGAACTTTGTTAGCAAAAACTTGGGCCATGAAACTGGAACGTATGGACATTGGCCAAAGAAGACTGGACAGTGGCCAAAGAAGACTGCCTAAAAATTTTATTAATGACATCATATTTGAAGGAGAAAGTGGGCATCTCCACAGAAATTGTTACCATCAATGTAGGCAATAAAGTACCCAGGACACATGTCAAAAATATACAGAACAGTGACATAAGCACTTCTTCGAGTGCATAAAGTTTTTTCTCCACCAACAATGGAGCTTTTTGTGGATGACTTACAACAAATAGTTGAGATAGATGTGGTGGACGACAGTTATTCATTAGATGACGGAATCACTTGTATTTTGTGTTTGTTTGTGTATTTTGTATTTTTTAAATGTAAGATAACTGTAAGATTGTTGGAATAAATGAATAAGAACACTTACCTGAATGTTAGCTTTTAATCCTTCATTTATTGCTTCAATGTTTCCGTAATGATGTGACTCAATGTGCGAGGTAAAATGCAAGACACAAACATCAAATCTTCAAAACCTGCTCCAGTTGCCAAGCATCTCAAATTTATTGATAATCGTTGGAAAACTGATAATAGATTTTTTTGCATAATTGTGTCTTCTTTTTCTGCGCAAGGGCAAAGTAATTCCAACAAGTTGTTAAATGTTTCATGGTCCATTCTGAGAAAGTTGATGTCATCATCAATTTCGAAGTGCAGTATTTCTTTTAGGAGATTTACTTGGATATATTTATCTCTCAGTTTTAACCACTCCTTACACCAATATCTAGTTTTCTTCTTATTTTTTCAGCGCAGTGCCAAAGTTAGAGCCAAAAATGCTTTGTCGGCATTCGTAACCATTTTCACTACCCACGGACATGAGCAGCGTCTGCTTATAAAGTGAGGTTACATTGACAGACATTGTTTCTATGTGTATGGGCTTGGTTTGACAAATCCGTGTCTAATAAGAGTGATTTTGTCAAACATGATTGATCATTTATGGGTGATATTAAGCTCTGTCTCCTTTTCTTATTAACATCAATTTTAACTTTAAATTCTTTGAAAATTCTCAAAATAATATTACCTGTGAATTATTGTTGTTATGGTTTTCAGTATGAAGACTGGTCTGATGCAGCTCTGCATCCAACTCTATCCTGTGCGAGCCTCTTCATCTCCAAATAACCATTGCAACCAATATTCTTCTGGATTTGCTTGCTGCATTCATCTCGTGGTCTTCCTCTATAATTTTTTAACACCTACACTTCCCTCCAGTACTAAACTGGTGATCCTTTCATCTCTCTGAACGTTTTCCTATCAAATGATCTCTTATTTTAGTCAAGGTGCGCTACAATTTTCTTATCTCCCCAATTCTGATCAGTGCCTCCTCATTATTTTCATGATCTACCCAGCTAATCTTTGTCGTTCTTCTATAGCACAACATTTCAAAGACTTCTATACTCTTGTCTGAACTGTTTTACTGTCCATCTTTGAATTCCATACAAGGCTACACTCCTGATAAATGCCTTGAGAAAAAATATCCTAACATTTAAATTCATACTCAGTGTTAACAGCTTTCTCTTCTTGCCACTGCCAGTCTACATTTTATATCCTCTCTGCTTTGGCCATCATCAGTTATTTTACTGCCCAAATAGCAAAACTCATCTACTACTTTTAGTGTCTGATTTTCTAATCTAACTCCCTCAGAATAGTCTGGTTTATCTCCAGAATAAGATTTTTCACTCTGCAGCGGAGTGTGCGCTGATATGAAACTTCCTGGCAGATTAAAACTGTGTGCCCGACCGAGACTCGAACTCGGGACCTTTGCCTTTCGCGGGCAAGTGCTCTACCAACTGAGCTACCGAAGCACGACTCACGCCCGGTACTCACAGCTTTACTTCTGCCAGTACCTCGTCTCCTACCTTCCAAACTTTACAGAAGCTCTCCTGCGAACCTTGCAGAACTAGCACTCCTGAAAGAAAGGATATTGCGGAGACATGGCTTAGCCACAGCCTGTGGCTAAGCCATGTCTCCGCAATATCCTTTCTTTCAGGAGTGCTAGTTCTGCAAGGTTCGCAGGAGAGCTTCTGTAAAGTTTGGAAGGTAGGAGACGAGGTACTGGCAGAAGTAAAGCTGTGAGTACCGGGCGTGAGTCGTGCTTCGGTAGCTCAGTTGGTAGAGCACTTGCCCGCGAAAGGCAAAGGTCCCGAGTTCGAGTCTCGGTCGGGCACACAGTTTTAATCTGCCAGGAAGTTTCAGTCTGGTTTATTTCAACTACATTCAATACCCTTATTTTGCTTTTGTTGATGTTTGTCTTAGTCTTGCTTTAAAGATGCTGTCCATTCTGTTCAACTGCTCTTCCAAGCCCTTTCTTGTCGCTGGCAGAATTACAATGTCACCGACAAATCTTGAAGTTTTTATTTCTTCTCCCTGAACTTTAATTCCCACTCCAAATTCTTATTTTGTTTCCTTTACTGCTTGCTCAATGTATGTATATAACAACATTGAGGATAGGCTACAATCCTGTCTCCTTCCCTCAACCACCGCTTCCATTTTGTGCCCCTTGGCTCTTATAACTGCCTTCTGCTGCCTGTAAAAGTTGTCAATAGCCTTTACCCTTGGTACCTTCAGAATTCCAAATAGAGTGTTCCAGCCAACAATGCCAAAACCTTTCTGTAAGTCTACAAATGCTATAAATGTAGTGACGCCTTTTCTTAACCTATCTTGTAAGATAATTCATGGGGTTAGTATTTCCTTGCGTGTTCCTACATTTCTCCAAACTCTGAACTGATCTTCGCAGAGGTTTGATTCTAAAAATTTTTCCACTCTTTCCTAAATAATTCATGTTAGTTTTTTGCAACCATGACTTATTAAACTGATAGTTTTGACGATTTTCAAACCTTGCAGCAACTGTTTTCTTTGGGATTTGAATTATTATATTCTTCTTGAAGTCTGAGTGTATTTTGATTGCCTCATATATGCTGCACACCAGATCAAAGATTTTGTCATGGCTGGCTCTTCCAAGGCTATCAGTAGTTTTGACGGAATGCTGTGTATTCCTGGGATCTTGTTTCAACTTAGGTCTTATAGTGCTCTGTCAAATTCCTCTCACAGTATCATAGCTGTCATCTCATTTTCATCTGCATCCACTTCCCTTTCTATAATATTGTTTTCAAGTTCTTCTTCCATGTATAGACCCTATATACACTCCTTCCACCTTCCAGGTGTCCCTTCTTTCCTTTGGACTGGTTTTCCATCTGAGCTCTTGATATTCATATAGGTGCTTACCTTTCCCACAAAAGCCTCTTTCATTTTCCTGTTGGAGGTATCCATCTTTCCTGTAGTGAAATTTGTTTCTAAATTGTTACATTTCTCTTCTAGCCATTTGTGTTTAGCCATTTTGCACTTCCTGTCAATCTCATTTTTTAGATGTTTGTAATTTCTTTCGCCCGTTTCATTTGCTGCATTTTTATATTTCGTCATTTCACCAGCTAAATTCAGTATCTCCTATGTTATCCAAGGATTTCTACTAAGCCTTGCCTTTTCACTTATTTGATCCTCTGTTGCCTTCACTATTTCATCTCTTAAAGTTACCCATTATTCTTCTTCTGTATTCTTTTCCCCTGTTCTAGTCCATTATTGCTTAATGTTCACTCTGAAACTCTCAATAACTCTTGTTCTTTCAACTTAACCAGATCCCATCTCCTCAATTTCGTACTGTTTTGCAATATCTCCAGTTTTAATCTGCAGTTCATATCCAACAAATTATGGTCAGAATCAACATATGCCCCTGTAAATGTCGTATAATTTAAAATCTGGGTCTTAAATCTCTGTGTTGCCATTATGCAATCAATCTGAAACCTTCTGCTGTCTCCAGGTCCCTGATAATGGAGTTTATAGATGTAAGCATTGTGGTCATATCTCAAAGATTCGATCAACACAACTCTTCACACTAGTTTACCCTGTGCGAACCTTATCATGTCTAAACAACTACTGCAACCTAACAGTCATTCGAACTATTGTACTGTGTCCAGTCTGTGGTGTCTTCCCCTACAGCTTTCACTGTCAACACTTCCTTCCATTTCCAAATTAATTATCTACATCTATATTCTGCGAACCACCATGAGGACCATGGGTATGTCCCATTCTACCAGTTATTAGGATTTCTTCCTGATCCATTCATATGTAAAGCATGGAAGAATGATTGTTTGAATGCCTCTGGCATGCAGTAATTATTCTAATCTTATCCTGATGATTCCTATGTGAGCGATACGTAGGGGATTACAGTATATTCTTAGAGTCACCATTTAAAGTCAGTTCTTGGAACTTTGTTAATAGACTTCCTTGGGATAGTTTGCATCTATCTTCAAGAATCTTCCAGTTCAGTTCCTTCAGCATGTCTGTGACACACTCTATTGGATTAAACAAACCTGCTGCCCTTATCTGTATATGTTCAATATCCCCTGTTAGTCCTTTCTGGTATGGGTCCCACATACTTGAGCAATATTCTAGAACTGGTCACCTGAGTGATTTATAAGCTATCTCCTTTGTAGACTGATTGCATTTGCCCAGTAGTCTACCAATAAACCAAAGTCTTCCACCTGCTTGACCCATGACTGAACCTATGTTATCATTCCATTTCATATCCCTACAAAATGTTATACCCAAGTATTTGTATGAGTTGGCCAATTCCAATGGCGACTCATTGATATATAGTAATAGGATACTGCGTTTTTTCATTTTGTGTTGTGCAAAATTTTAAGTTTCTTAACATTTAGAGCAAGTTGCCAATGTTTGCATTACCTCTAAATCTTGACAAGATCTCACTATATATTTATGCAGCTTCTTCCAGATCGTACTACATTATATACATCTTCATTGTCTGCAAAAACCTGAGATTACTATTACTATAGTCTGCAAGGTCATTAATATACAACATGAACAGCAAGAATCATAACACACTTGCCTGTGGCACACCCGAAGTTACTTCTACATCCGACGATGGCTCTCTAACCAAAATAACATGTTGCAGCGACCCTACCAAAAAGTCCACAATCCAGTCACAAATTTCAGTTGATACCCCATATGATCATACATTTGACAATAATCTCTTGATGCGCTGGCAGGAGTGGCCGTGTAGTTCTAGGCGCTACAGTCTGGAACCGAGCGGCCGCTAAGGTCACAGGTTCGAATCCTGCCTCGGGCATGGATGTGTGTGATGTCCTTAGGTTAGTTAGGTTTAATTAGTCCTAAGTTCTAGGCACTGATGACCTCGGAAGTTAAGTCGCATAGTGCTCAGAGCCATTTGAACCAATCTCTTGATGCCTCTGAATGCATCCTATCAGTCTCTCTCTTACTTGTGCCATAAAACTCTTTCCTTTCTAATTGCATTCTGTACAACTTATTAAATTACCCAAACTACTCTTTTAATCTCCAGAATTTTTCTATAACACCAAATTTCAAAGACTTCTGTTGTTTTCTTGTTGGTACTGATTATCTACATTTCACTTCTATGTAAGTCTAGAAGAAAGGAAGATATGGAAAACACTGACAAAGATGAGGAACAGGATGGTAAGAAACATGTAAAGACATCAGGGAATAAGAGGGAGCTGTTGGGGGTAAAATGGTAGGGGATGACAGAGATTGGAATGTATCTAATAAATTATTGAGGGTGTAATGTACAAGTAGTACTTGGAGATTAAACAGTTTGCCACAGGAGAGGAGGTTGTTGTGGGCTGAATCAGACCTATCAGAGGACTCCTGAGGAAAAAAGGCTACAATCCAGATAAAAACGTTTAGTTAAATCTTGCAACACTAACATAAGGACAATATGAAAAGGATAGACTACTCCTCACCATATAGTAGAAATGTCGTGTTGCACACAGCATGAATGTGTGTGTGTGTGTGTGTGTGTGTGTGTGTGTGTGTGTGTGTTTTCTTATCAGAAGAGGGCTGTTTGACTGAAAGCTTACATAATTAGTAGTCTTTTGTTGTGCCTTTCTGCTACTTAACATTTCCACCATATGGTGACTAGCAATGTACTTTTCCATAACATTGCCATTATTCCCTCCTGGATTTTCCATTGTTTGACTTTTAATGATTTTCATTTTATACCCAATTCTGAAGACACTGTGTGTTCAGTTTAGCTTATTTTCCAGGTCCTTTGCCATCTCTAACAGAATGTTAGTATGATTTCACACTCTTAAGTTTTTACTACTTCTCCCTGAACTTTTATTCCCTTTCCAAATTCCTCCTTGGTTTCCTTTAGAGGTTGCTCATTGTTCTGAACCCGATGCACTGCTACCAGTGTCATCGTTTCAATCACACTAGAATGTCTTGTTGACACCCAGCCAAATGTGGCATTAGGAAAATAAATCAAGAATGCTGTGATGTGAAACGGACGTAGACCGCATGGGGGTTAGGCAGGCAGCACCAGTTCTCGACACCAGTAGCCCCCTTCCCTGTGCTCAGGCCCTTCCCACCACTGGCCGTGACATACCTTATAGAGGCACGTGATTGGCCATCCTTTTGGGCCTGCGGCAGATGCGTCAGCGGTCCAGTGATTATAAAAGAATGAACTGGACGTAAACTTGACACTTTCATGCAGGTGACAATACATAACCACTGTGACAGCACAACGCTATGACTTGGCTAATAACATGAGAAGTTTTCAGGAATGATTTTCTGTGAAAAAGCTTGCTTTCCCTCTTGTCTTTTATTTATTTTTATCGAGGTTGTTAATTTAAATTAAACTGTTATATATGCAGCTGCTCTCATGTAAGGCATCTCTTTTTGTAAGTGTAATATTTAGCTCATGTCGTCCACTTTCCTCTTCCACCTCATCCCTGCGCCCCTCCCATGGCCCACTCGTTCGAGTGAGCAATGTTTAATCTTAATGTTTTCTGGATTGTTGCCTTTAAATTTGCTTACTGTTTAGCTTTGACACTTTCAATTATGTTACTACTACACCATGAAAGATGACATTTACTCTGTGTTTGTACCTCAGTCTCCATGCATTATATCTTTTTGGGTGTTGTGAATTTTAAAATTTTCTCGGGGAATTGAATGTTCAAACAAATTTTGGGCTTGCAACCAGTCGTCATTTTGTACATCCCATGGTATTTCAACTGGGCACCTGCCAGTCTTATTTAGGTCAGTCATCAAAGACAGTCTCAGTGATGGCTCACCTGAAGATGAAATATCATGGGATGTGTTAGATGATAACTGGCACTGGGTGCAAGCCCAAAATTTGTTTGAACTTTTTGAATGTTGTATGTGATAATGTCAGTTGTAGCATGACGATGGCCTTGTGTACTGAAAACTGGTTAACAAAATAAATAAATACTGTGGAACATTTACAGTTATGAAGTTGTTCCACGAAGCAGCAATGGAAGAACCAGTTAACAACTGAAGTTAATGTCTCTTTATAAAAGATGTGAGTTTTGAAATTTTGATTGCTTGCTGCTTTGTACTGAATGCTTATTAAAATAAACAAAAAACCCTTTCATTCCAGGCTGAATTCCATTATCTTGTACTTCCAAAGGAAGATATACATTCCTTGACGAATGTCACTAGAGCTAATCTACCACTTCTTAAACACATGGATAAAATTGCTCAGGAAATATCAAGAAACCATGAGGAAAGACAGTTCAAGTTAGTATACATTTTTGCTGCTTCTGGTGAATGTAGGAAGTACAGTGTAATAGAAAATGAGTTGGTCTTAAAATCATGTTATATGCATGTTGAATAATACTTAAATTTAATGTTTCGGTTGGCCAAGGCTCAACCCTAGGACTGCTATTGTTCCTCATATACACTTTGTGATCAAAAGTATCTGGACACCCCTAAACACATACGTTTTTAATATTAGGTGCATTGTGGTGCCATCTACTGCGCTAGGTACTCCATGTCAGTGACCTTCAGTAGTCATTAGACATCGTTAGAGAGCAGAATGGGGTGCTCCACGGAACTCACAGACTTCGAATGTGGTCAGGTGATTGGGTGTCACATGTGTCATATGTCTGTACGTGAGATTTCCACACTCCCAAACACCCCTAGGTCCACTGTTTCCGATGTGATAGTGAAGTGGAAACATTAAGGGACACATACAGCATGAAACTGTACAGACCGACCTCGTATGTTGACCGACAGAGACTGCCGACAGTTGAAGAGGGTCGTAATGTGTAATAGGCAGACATCTATTCAGACCATCACACAGCAATTCCAAACTGCATCAGGATCCACTGCAACTACTATGACAGTTAAGTGGGAGGTGGGAACTTGGATTTCATGGTCAGTGGCTGCTCATAAGCCACACATCACGGCGGTAAATGCCAAACGATACCTTGCTTAGTGTAAGGAGCATAAACATTGGACAGTTGAACAGTGGAAAAATGTTATGTGGAGTGACAAATCACGGTACACCATGTGGCGATCCGATGGCAGGGTGTGTGTATTACGAATGCCCGGTGAACGCCATCTGCCAGTGTGTTTAGTGCCAACAGTAATATTTGGAGGCGGTGTTGTTATGGTGTGGTTGTGTTTTTAATGGGGGGGGGGGGGGGAGGGGGGGGCGGGGCGGCTTGCACCCGTTGTTGTTTTGCATGCCACTATCAGAGCACAGACCTACATTTATGTTTTAAGCATCTTCTTGTTTGCCACTGTTGAAGAGCTATTCGGGAATGGTGATTGCATCTTTCAACACAATCAAGCACCTGTTCATAATGCACAGCCTGTGGCAGAGTGGTTACACAACAACAGCATCCCTGTAATGGACTGGCATGCGCAGAGTCCTGACCTGAGTGCTATAGAACACTGTTGGGATGTTTTGGAATGCCGACTTGGTGCCATGCCTCACTGACCAACATCGATACCTCTCCTTGTTGCAACACTCCGTGAAAAATGGGCTGCCATTCCCAAGAAACCTTTCACCACCTGCTTGAACGTATGCTTGCAAGAGTGGAAGCTGTCATCAAGGCTAAGGGTGGGCCAATACCATATAGAATTCCAGCATTACCGATGGAGGGCGCCACGAACTTGTAAGTCATTTTCTGCCAGGTGACCAGATACTTTTGATCACACAGTATATGTAAACAATCTTTCATGCAGTATGTAACAAGCAACATCAGTTCTTTTTGTGGATGACACTAATATTGTGACTAATCCAGGCATTTATACAACAGAAGAAATGATAAATATTGCTCTTAAAAGCATCATTGACTGGTTTTCTGTGAATGGGCTGACTCTAAATTTTAGAAAGACACAAATACTCAGTTTGCACATCTGAAGGTACTACATCAATGATAAGCATAATACATGGTGAAGGAATAATACGAGGGTTGTTTTTTAAGTAAGGGCCGTTCGCGCATATAGTCCCGTAGTTCGCGCGGACGCTGCAACAAGCCACCGCGCCACTTGCCGGCATCCTTCCTGTTCACACTGATGCAAGTTGCAGCTCTGTAGCTGATGTGTACACATCGCTGTGCTACTTTATAATGTTTACGATTATTGAATCGCCCGCCACGTGTGAGATACGGTCAGTGATACGTTTTTTGACCGCGAGAAGCCTATCAGCTGCAGAAATTCATCGTCAGTTAACAGAAGTTTATGGCTTGAATGCAATGAGTGAAGGTAAAGTGCGTCGATAGGTTAGAGAGTTTAAAAATGGCCGTCAAAACGTCCATGACGAAGAACGCTCAGGCCGGCCCTCTGTGATGATTTGGTGGCTGCAGTCGAAACAAAGATTCATGAGGACAGAAGATTCACAATTTCCACTCTTTCTTTGGAATTTCCACAAGTTTCAAGATCGGTTTTGTACAAAATTGTGTCTGAAAACCTAAACTTTAAGAAACTGTGTTCTCGGTGGGTACCCAGACTCCTCACAGAGGACCACAAAGGGAAGAGATTTGCCACTTCATTGGACTCTTTGATTCTTTACGAGGAAGAAGGGGATGACATGTTGAGTCAAATTGTCACTGGAGATGAAAGATGGGTATCCCATATCACTCCCGAAAGCAAGCGATAATTGATGGAATGGTGACACACAACCTCACCCGTCAAGGTCAAAGCCAAACAGACGCTGTCAAAGCGCAAGATTATGGCAACTGTGTTCTGGGACCGGCGCGGTGTTTTGCTAGTGAACTTTATATGCCACGAGGAACGACAATCAACTCAGATGCCTACTGTGCAACTCTAAAGAAGCTCCGCAGAGCAATTCAAAACAAAAGGCGTGGCATGCTGACAAAAGGAATTTTGCTTCTGCACGATAACGCTAGGGCTCACACCTCTCAAAAGACTCGGGATTTGATTGATTCTTTTGTCTGGGAAGTTTTGGACCATGCACCATACAGCTCCGACCTTGCTCCTAGCGATTTTCACCTTTTCCGGTACCTGAAACACTATCTTAGTTGTATGGTATGACAAGTGCTTAAATAAACAAGGCAACTATGTAACAAAATAGGTAAAAGTGTGTAGAATCAGAAAATAAAAGTTTTTTTACAAACGTATTTGTATCTTTTTTTAAAAATAAAAATGGCCCTTACTTAAAAAACAACCCTCGTACATAATGCAGAAACTTCAAAATTCTCAGATGTTCACAGTGATGAGAATTTAAATAGGAGAAAGCACATTATGAAACTCCCCAAACAACTTATTTCAGCCATATTTTCACTTAACATCATTGCAAATCTAGGGGATAGAGAAATCAGTATGACGAGACATTTCACATGTTTTCATTCAATAATGTCATATGTAATAATGTTGTGGGATAAAATTTTAAGAGAGAAAGTGTTCTTTGCTCAAAAATTTGCTGTAAGAATAATATGTGGTGCTGACCCGTGTATGGTGCTCATCCACAATCACTTCTATTGCTGCTTCCAGTATATTTATTCCCTCATGAAATTTGTTTTAAATAATCCACAGCAGTTTAAAAGGAACAATGATGTACATAATTACAATGCCAGAAGGAAAAATGACATTCATTACTCCGTATTAAGGTTGTCTTCAGCACAAATATAGGTGCACAAAGCTGCAAACAAAAATTTTAATCACTTACCCAGTGATACAAAATGAAACATCAAAATAACTAAGTGCATTAAAAATTTATGCTTAAATGTAGACAGAGCATTATAAAATGATTATCTTTTTTCATTAACCCATACTTTTCTGTCACTCTGTTGCTATGACTTCTGCTCCCCCCCCCCCCCCCCCTCCACCCCTCAATCCAAAACAACAAAAATTAAAAAATTCTCTCCTACCCAAAAGTTTTGACAAAGTACTGTATGAATAAAATGTTCTCGGTTTTCAAGCCGCATCAAATTGAATAAAATCCTCGAGCTTTTGATGACCATCTCTGCCATCGTCGTCAGGAGTTCACTGACTGCCAGGGCTGCTACGGTTTCTCGCTTATGTAGGCATGATGACATCAGCAGCAGCCTCATGAGATTTTGGGATTACAGCCACATGATACTGACTTATTACATCGATGTTTTGACAACCAGACAGCCATTTTCAGATGAATTGTATGACTAGAAAATTAGTGTTGCACATCACTACATTCATTACAAAAGTTGAAGTGTTGGTCTGAATGAAACTCTTGGCCATGAAAAGATCCTTGTGGGATTAAATTACAGTATCTGCAGAAATACGTTTGATGTAAGTTTTTATTAATTGGGATGGTGGCTTTCAGCTGCATGAGTTGAGAGACCCAGTCGTTTGGTTATTTGTTCACAAAGCAAAATTATATGCCTAGTGCCATTTAATGTGTAGAGAAACTACATAAAAGGACATGTATGCATATTTGTGCTGATGTCCACTTAACTTCATTATATCAAACAATGGAAAATCCAGGATGGAATGTAACAAAGAAGTTTGTAACTTTATTATATAATGTAACAGAACAACAAATTACATCAAGTGGGAAACGAAATGCAGTTCTCCAAACTAGTCCAAAGAAATTGACCCCAAAGATAATGCACATGGTGTCCTGTTGACTGTCGATAGTCACTCCCACACAAACCCCTATCCTCACCCCTAAAGTGTGGAGTGCTAGGTAGGCCAGGGTACTTAAACTTCATTTCCCGGCCCACACGAGTGTGGATGTAAGGGGTCGGGTGCTGTTGGGTTGTTCTGCTCTTATAACTGGTCCTAGGGTGTGAAAGTTGGGCCGGTTACAACTATCTGACTCTGGCGTGATTGTTGACCTGGTGTGAGGTGTGCATGAAGTTGACTTTGGGGTGGTGAGCGTTGCTGGCAGCATCCAAGCAGTTTTTACCCACACTGTGGAGACTTTGGTCCTCTTTCTGTGGAGGAGGACAGTCACTGTGTGTTTTTCTCATCGTAGTACTCAGTACAGGCCAATGCACAGTGGCTGCAGAGGATGTCATACCAGATCTATGGGAAGCACGGTGTGTGCAAAAACTGGGTGTGTGTGGTGTGCTGTGATGTCAGAGTTGCACAGAAGGTCTCTGCATGTTTTCTGATTTGCTGCAAGAGACAGGTTAGCTGTGTCTTTTTTGGGAGATGCATGGGTGCAAGAAATTCTGCTGGGATGCGTAATTGTTCTCCATACACGAACTCTGCCGATGAACAGCCCACATCAGTTTTTAAACAATCTGTAAACACAACAAAACCAGTGGCAATGATTGAGTCTAAGAGTCTTTGTAGTCCATCAGGTAGGCCTTTAACGTGCAGTGCCACGTTTCCACCAAGCTGCTGCTGGCTGGGTGGTAGCCGGTTGTTCAGTTATGTCAGAAACCACAAAATGTTGCTAGAACATTGTGGACTCAAAATTGGCGTCCCTGTTCAGTGGGAACGAGAAATGGAAACCCAAAACGGGGCACCCAAGTTTCCATGAATTCTCACGTGGTAGTCTTTGCGGGAATGTCTCTGATCAGAATGGCCTCTGCCCACCATGTGCAACAATCCACTGCCATAAACAAATACCTGTAGCCTTCAGAAGTGGGAGGGGCGCAGCCAAATCAATGTGGATATGCCCGAAACATGCACTAGAAAATGGGAATTGTCCTACTGGAGCGTGCACATGGTGTCTTACTTTACTGTGTTGGCACTGAAGGCAGGAGTGGGCCCAGTCCCGTGTATATTTATTGACTGATGGCTACACAAAACAGTCTGTCACCAACCTCACTGAGATGTTAGTGTGTGGGTGCGCCAAGTTGTCAATGCTGTCAAATTGTCATCAGAATTGGGGAGTAATGTATTGGCATGGTCTAGCAGTAGAAATGTGGCGCCATACTTAGACAAGCCGCAGGGCACGTCCATAAGTTGGGAATGCAGGCTGATGGAAGAGTCTGCAGCAAAGATTGTAGTTGTGTTCCCAAAGTTGGAGCACTTGCAAGTTCAGAACAATCCAACATCGAAGTTTGCCCATTGATGTGTAAAAAATAGTCTTCCACAATAGTGTCAGTTCCGTGGCTATGGCACACATCTGTAGAAAATCGTCATATGTACTCCATTTGGCGAGCCTGCTGAGGAGAACATGAACTGCTGATTTTTTGGAAACTTGACACGATGGGTTTGTGGTTGGTAAATATTGTGACAGGTCTGCCCTCAATAAAGGGGCGGAAACGCTTGACACCCTCATAAATTTCAAGGAGTTCTGTGGCATATGCACTGCAGTGAGTTTGGCCGGCATGTAGCTTCTGAGAGAAAAAAAACTTTGTGGTTGCCAATGTCTGTTCACCTTCTGATGGAGTGCTGCATCTATTTTGAGCTGGCTTGCTTTGACTACACAAGCTGTGTGGGCTCCTGCTGCATGAGCATCCTGCAGACTGTTTTGCAGCTTTGTGAAGACTGACTCTGTCTTGTGCATCTGTGGAAGCAGGTGTTTGGCATTTCTGTCTCCTCTAGCCAATGCATTGTGTAGCACTGTCTGAATGACGGCCATTCTGGGGAGTTGGCATCGATAAAAAGCATATCATTCTCAGGAATCGCCTGAGTTCTTGATAATTTTGAGATTGAGGGAGAGTATGCAACAATTCCACTCTTTCACTTTGAGACGTAGGATCCCATGGCGCTGTGAACTGTGGAGTTTGCTGTATCATGTCGAGTTGCTTCTTGATGTTCTGGATGGTGCCGTCAATGTCAAATAGGAAGTTTTGCATGGATGAGATGCTGGTATGGGATGATGCGGAGTATGTGTAAAGAAAAATTGTCCACTGCCACGCCACTGTAGTTTTGGGCTCATCACTTATGTAGGGATGTTGAGATTCATTGGGAGAGTGCTTAGAAAATGTAGTCCATCAACAAAGGAGGTGGCTTACAAAACACTCGTTCGACCTATACTTGAGTATTGCTCATCAGTGTGGGATCCGTACCAGGTCGGGTTGACGGAGGAGATAGAGAAGATCCAAAGAAGAGCGGCGCGTTTCGTCACTGGGTTATTTGGTAACCGTGATAGCGTTACGGAGATGTTTAATAAACTCAAGTGGCAGACTCTGCAAGAGAGGCGCTCTGCATCGCGGTGTAGCTTGCTCGCCAGGTTTCGAGAGGGTGCGTTTCTGGATGAGGTATTGAATATATTGCTTCCCCCTACTTATACTTCCCGAGGAGATCACGAATGTAAAATTAGAGAGATTAGAGCGCGCACGGAGGCTTTCAGACAGTCGTTCTTCCCGCGAACCATACGCGACTGGAACAGGAAAGGGAGGTAATGACAGTGGCACGTAAAGTGCCCTCCGCCACACACCGTTGGGTGGCTTGCGGAGTATCGATGTAGATGTAGATGTAGAAATTTTCACTCCATAAAAGGAAGAGTACCCATATTTGTGCTTATGTTCACTTAACTTTATTATACAGTGTGACACAACAACAAATTACATCAAATGGGAAATGAAACATCCTTCTCAAAATTGGTCCAAAGAAACTGGCCTTGAAGATAATGAAGATAGTGTCCTGTAAACTATCGATAGTCTCTCCCACAAATTCTTATCAATTTAATTACTGAGTTTTAACTTTGTGGTTGTGCACACAATAACACTGTGGCCTATGTGCATCTCAGACGCAGCATAACATGACAAGAGACGTGGTTGTCTAACTTGGACCTGTGCACATGCACTGTTGTGACAATTTGTAGTATAAACATAGCAAAGCACGCTAATAATCTTCACTCCTAAAATTAATCTGTAGGTTGCTGCCTAGTTTTCTGCTTAAAGAAGGTGGCAAGAAGTCAACCTCATCTAACTGCAATCCCGTAATCTTGTTGAATTGAATGAGAAGAAAAAACTTCCTTCTCATCCCATACAATATGTCTCCCCTGACCCGTGGTTCTGGGTTACTTTCCCGAAATCAACCCCTTGTCCTAGACCTCTCCAGTCCTTTTCCTTCACCCTCCTTCCTTTTCCTTCAACCCTTCTGCCTGAAGAAGGAGCCACTGGCTCCAAAAGGTTGCCAGTTACAACCGTCTTTTATGTATGTGTTCTGCCGCCGCTTAGTGAGTAGATTTTTTATCTATCCAATTAGACAATAAATGCTGCATTTTCCAAAATATCCATGGCAGATGGCTATTCTCTGACACTCATACTTACATTGAATTTGTGCATGAAAACAGTAGTTCATAACTCTTCTTCCATACAATGAACAAGAAAGGTTAAATAGCATTGTATGAGGGCTAACAATAACAGTCTGGCAAATTGATAGTAGTAATCTACAGACTTGCTGGGCACATCTGTAGATTATTTGTGTTATAGTTTTGTAGCTAAGTAAGTACAAATAAAAAATGTGAAATGTATATTTTTTAAATATTTTGCAGGATTGGTTACCACGCAGTTGCAAGCATGGCAAGACTACATTTGCATGTGATCAGCGATGACTTCAACTCACCTTCTCTCAAAACAAAAAAGCACTGGAACACTTTTACGACTGACTTCTTTGTTCCCTCAGCAAGTATGTACTTTAGGGATCATCTGTTGTGACCTTAAGAAATTTAAAGATGAAAGTAGAGCATCTACATGCCCCCCTCCCATGCTCTGCTAAGCCGATCTGCCATTTTATAGTTAGTGAAAACAATATTATGCAATGAAATAGAGTAGATGGGATTGTAATAGAATTTTTAAGGATACACAGAGGGATGTAGATGAAACAGACATTCCAGCAGATACTTAATTGTGAAGGAGAAAATGTTGCTGCTTAAAAAAAATCCTTTTTTTCTCGTTTTTTCCCCCTGCCCCAATCCACATTTTTATCCTCTTTACCTCAGTTATTTTGCTGCCAAAATAAAAAAAATTACCTCTTTTTAGTGTCTTGTTTCATAATCTAATTCTCTCAGCATCGCCTGATTTAATTTGACTACATTCCATTATCTTTTCTTTATGTTCATCTTATAGCCTCCTTTCAAGACTGTCCATTCCATTCACCTGCTCTCCTAAGTCTTTTGCTATCTCTGAGAGAATGACAATGTTGTCAGCAAACCTTGATGTTTTTAATATCTTCTCCATGAACTTTAATTGTTTCTGCCAGTTTGTCATTTGTTTCTTTACTGCTTGTGAAAATGTACAGATTGAGTAACATCAGGGATAGGCTACAACTCTGTCTTACTCTCTTTTAAACTTTTATGTCTTTTGACTCTTATAACTGCTGAGTGGTTTCTGCAGTGAACTGGTCAGTTGACAATAGCACATTCCTTGTGTTCATTGTAGGTTCTACATCCACATCACTGAAAACTTTCAGCCTGCTGGCTGACCTGTGATTGAAACATGACACCAGTTGGTAAGGGTTGGAAGTCCAAAAATATTGTTTTAAGCAAGTGCTCCAACACACAGTTATTGAAACTTTCATTGGGATTTTGACTTCTCCCATGGGTGCATTTAGCAAGCAGGTTTTTGTTAGCTATGTGTCTGTAGACAGGTTTTACATCACCTGCTATTGACATTGATGGCCATGTCTGTTTTCATCAGCAGTTACACTAGCTGTTTGGTGCTTATATTATGGCTTAGATCCCTTTGAACAGAGAGAATGACAGGGTTCCTCTGTTACGTTTAAACTTATTCCTACCGTTAAGCTTCCTTATTCTGCCCATATTTATTATCTGCAGAGATAAAATGTAACTTCAACACAATTCCTAAAAGTAAGTGCTATTTCAGATCATTACGATCACTAAAATGTAAACAGAATGCTGAACTGATGTTCACCTATTACCTACAGCAGCTCAACACCATCCTGACCAACCTGCAAAGCAGTGGTCAAAGAATAAGCAGAGTGAAGCCAAAGGAAGTCTGCTGCAGCTGTGACAAACTTAGCTCAATTGATAGCAGGCAGAAGGGACATGTCATTTAGAAAATACTCTTTCTTTTCCATTAATATACACCAAACATACAAAAACCATACATATTCTGATTCAGGAAGGACTAGGGTGTAACCTAACACAACAAAAAAAGCTTGTTATTCTGACAGATTTTCTGTTCATGTTTCCCTTAAGAATTTATGTTTTGGAAGGATTTCTTTCTTTCTTTCTTTTCTTTTTTTTCTCTTTTTTTTCTCTTTTTTTCTTCTCTTTTTTTCTTTTCTTTTTTTCTTTTCTTTTTTTTTTTCTTTTTTTCATCAGTCTTGAGACTGATTTTGTGTCAACTGTGACTTCTGCTCCTCACCTCGGACTAGCACTTAAACTCGGTATCCTCAATTACTGTTTGTATATATTCTAATCTCTCTCTACTCCTCTGTCTCCATGGAAATCTTTCCCTAATGTCATTAACCCTTGTACCACCACCTTGTCCATTCTTCTAATTAGTATTTTACTCATAGCTGTATTATTTTCCTCACTGATTATGTGGAGAAGCACCTCGTGTCGTACATTTTCAGTACACTTAATTTTCAGCATCCTACTATAACATTACGTCTGAAAAATTTTGATTCTCTTCATTTCCAGTTTTCTTGTACTCATTGATTCACTTCCATACAGTGCTTGTCTCCAGATGTACCTTCTCAGAAATTTATTTCTCAAATTGAGGCCTACATTTGGTGCTATACCTCAGTTGGAATAATAAAGTGATTGACAGCTAGTTGTTTATGGGGCATCTACCTTAGCAACAGCCAAATCAGCGAATGAGCTTGGTCATGTCTTCTGCCTCTTCACTGTTGTCGTATCACTCTGCTACCTCAAGAAGTGCCAATTTCTGCAGTCAGTTGAAGACGACACTTCTGCCGAGTAAAGAATTGTGGTTCATTTTTCTCTGTGTGGTGCATTTATTTTTGTGCCAAAATGTCTTAAATTAGTTGGGAAAATTTGCAAAAAAGTGATAAGACTACTACCACCCAGCTAAGCAAATTGAATACTGCACATTAATGGATAGAAGGTGAATCTACCTGTAACAAAAATGGCCAGCTGTTGCTCCTGCAGCCATGTTGTGTGTACAAACAAATGGGAACTGATAACAGTGGCCAAACCCCCTTGCCCAACTGTGTCATTTTGTTATTTTGATTCACACAGAGTAGACTTCTTTTGACAAGAAATGTGTCTCTGTCTGCACTAGATTCCTTCTTACATAATCCTTGCTTTGTCCATCATATATTATTTTGCTCATGAGATAGCAGGATTCCTTCACTTCATCTGCTACATTGTTTCCAGTTTTGATGTAAAGTTTGTCTCTAATCTCATTTCTGCTGCCCTTAAATACCTTCATCTTTCTTTGATTTATTCTCAATCTGTATTCTGTGTTCAATGGACTGATCATTTTATTCCATTCCTTATGTCTTGTAATTCCTCCTCACATACATAGATGCAGGGCAGTGCTGAGGGCATGGTGAGATAGGTTCCTGACAAAGGTGCAGGTACAGAGGGGGTCAAAAACTGACCAAAAAAAGATGATGGTTTGAGTTCTCTTATGTCTTGTATTCTTATATTCTGCTTGCAAGTAGCCTTCCCCGTGACCAGCAACTGGAAACATATGTCGAAGGCACACTTTAATTTTCACAGGGTCATTTAACCCCCAGACCTAGTCTGCTAACAGATCTCCTAAGCCATTTTCCTTCACATACCCCCTTCCACCCCCAAGAAGCAGCTGTGAGAGACTTCCCCCTTTGTCACCCATTACCACCCCAGACCGGAACAGCTGAACCACATCCTTTGTCAGGGCTTCTATTACGTATCATCATGCCCTGAAATAAGGGGTATCCTACCAAAGTTCCTTCCTACCCACCAAAAATAGTGTTCTATAGCTCACCCAACCTCCACAACATCCTAGTCCATGTCCATGTCACTTTCAATCCCATATCCACGTAGAAGACCCAGGTGCAAGACCTGTCCAATCCACCTACCCAATATTCCTGTTCCAGTCCTGGCACAGGCTTATCCTTCCCCATCAGAGGAGGGCCACCAGTAAAAGAAGTAATGTGATATACCAGCTCTGCTGCAGTCATTGCATAGCTTTTTATATTTGTATGACTACCAACCAGTGATGAAAAGCCTCCATCAAGCTATGGCCAATAGCACAATAGACCATCCTGAGGCACAACATGCAGCTGAACTGGATCTTCCCTTCCACTACAAGCATTTCTGAACTGCGCAGATGGAGCTAACCTTGCAACACATTCTCCACTCTCAAAATCATCCTTATCTCAACCTGCAGAAACCTATTGTCTCCACACCGTTCACCCAAGAGTGTCCGTCCCCTCTGCCCAATCACCTCTCTGTTCATGTCCCCTCACCCTCATAGGGTGCCGCTCTCTGCCAATGCTACCACCTGCCTTTCCCCTTCCCTGCTCCTTTCCTCCCTCCCTCCCCCCCCCCCCCCCCCAACCCACCAGCCACCTTCCTACCTCACAGCCTCCCAATCATATGCCTAGCAGGCATGTCATGCTCTGTACTCTCCACTAGACAGTGCTCTTCTCCCCTGCATGTCACCCCTCTTCCCCCCTCCCATTGTATCCTGCTATCCCTCCCCCATAACTGTCCCAGGTAGCTACTTTCATTCAAGGTGAGAGTTGTATTCCAGTCTGAGCTACTGGAGATATTGGTCATGTGTGCATTGTTGATATTCCAACTGGGAGTTTCCTTTCTTAGGCTAGTTAGTTAGTTGGTTAGTTAGTAAGGAAGTAAGTAAGTAAGACAGTCAGTCACTTCCATACTATGTGGAGTGTAATTGCAATGCCCCGCTATGATAACTGCTCTTTGTCAAATGTATGCTTCCATAACATTCTACTGATGAATGAATGATAGATACATTGTCATATACACAGTTATTTTCTTCAATAAATTTGTGTATCTTCATTTCTCTCTGTGGAGACGGCATAATTTATTAATTTTGGTTTCATGGGCTATTTGTTGTTTCAGAAGTGTTGGCAGAAGTTGAAGAACATGGTAAATTTAACCGCATTTCTAGTGATGTTGCAAAAAAGTTGATGGACACACCACTGAAATGTAATAAGTGCAGCTTTCAGTCACCAACTATTCCAAAGTTAAAACAACATTTACTTACACATATAACAAAAAAATGAATCAAACTGGACTTCAAATTGGGAATAATGTTCCTACAGTGATTTTTTGTTGTTTTATTATATGGTACTTCCACTGAAACTGAAATTTTATTTTGAATAGAAAATGTGAACTTTTGTCATGGATTTTATTTGCATAAAATAAATTGTATTTATTATGCAACAGCATGCACTTATGTTTTGGTCTGCAAATATTACTTTTATTATTGAATAACATTAGCTAATGTGTATACAGGGTGGTCCATTGATCGTGATCGGGTCGAATATCTCACAAAATAAGCATCAAATGAAAAAACTACAAAGAACAAAACTCGTCTAGCTTGAAGGAGGAAACCAGATGGCGCTATGGTTGGCACGCTAGGTGGCACTGCCATAGGTCAAATGGATATCAACTGCATTTTTTTAAATAGGAACGCCCATTTTGTATTACATATTCGTGTAGTACATAAAGAAATATGAATGTTTTAGTTGGACCACTTTTTTCGCTTTGTGATAGACGGCTCTGTAATAGTCACAAACATATGGCTCACAATTTTAGATGAACAGTTGGTAACAGGTAGGTTTTTTAAATTAAAATACAGACGGTAGGTACGTTTGAACATTTTATTTCGATTGTTCCAATGTGATACATGTACCTTTGTGAACTTATAACTTCTGAGAATGCATGCTGTTACAGCGTGATTAGCTGTAAATACCACATTAATGCAATAAATGCTCAAAATGATGTCCGTCAACCTCAATGCATTTGGCAATATGTGTAACGACATTCCTCTCAACAGCGAGTTGTTCGCCTTCCGTAATGTTCGCACATGCATTGACAATGCGCTGACACATTTTGTCAGGCATTGTCGGTGGATCACGATAGCAAATATCCTTCAACTTTCCCCACAGAAAGAAATCCGGGGATGTCAGATCCGGTGAACGTGCGGGCCATGGTATGGTGCTTCAACGACCAATCCACCTGTCATAAAATATGCTATTCAATACTGCTTCAACCGCATGTGAGCTGTGTGCCGGACGTCCATCATGTTGGAAGTACATTGCCATTCTGTCATGCAGTGAAACATCTTGTAGTAACATCAGCAGAACATTATGTAGGAAATCAGCATACATTGCATCATTTAGATTGCCATTGATAAAATGGGGGCCAATTATCCTTCCTGCCATAATGCCGCACCATACATTATCCCGCCAAGGTCGCTGATGTTCCACTTGCCGCAGCCATCGTGGATTTTACGTTGTCCAGTAGTGCATATTATGCCGGGTTACGTTACCGCTGTTGGTGAATGACGCTTCGTTGCTAAATAGAACGCGTGCAAAAAATCTGTCATCATCCCGTATTTTCTCTTGTGCCCAGTTGCAGAACCGTACATGATGTTCTGAGTCATCGCCGTGCAATTCCTGGTACATAGAAATATGGTATGGGTGCAATTGATGTTGATGTAGCATTCTCAACACCGACGTTTTTGAGATTCCCGATTCTCATGCAATTTGTCTGCTACTGATGTGCGGATTAGCCACGACAGCAGCTAAAACACCTACTTGGGCATCAGCATTTGTTGCAGGTCGTGGTTGACATTTCACATGTGGCTGGCTGAACATTTCCTGTTTCCTTAAATAATGTAACTATCTGGTGAATGGTCCGGACACTTGGATGATGTCATCCAGGATGCGAGCAGCATACATAGCACATGCCTGTTGGGCATTTTGATCACAATAGCCATATATCAACATGATATCGACCTTTCCCGCAATTGGTAAACTGTCCATTTTAACACGGGTAATGTATCACGAAGCAAATACCGTCCGCACTGGCGGAATGTTGCGTGATATCACGTACTTATACGTTTGTGACTATTACAACGCCATCTATCATAAAGCGAAAAAAGTGGTCCAACTAAAACATTCATATTTCTTTACGTACTACACAAATATGTAATAAAAATGGGGGTTCCTATTAAAAAAAACACAGTTGATATCCGTTTGACCTATGGCAGCGCCATCTAGTGGGCCAACCATAGTGCCATCTGGTTTCCCCATTCAAGCTAGACAAGTTTCGTTCTTTGTAGTTTTTTTTCTTTTGATGCTTATTTTGTGAGATATTTGGCCCGGTCATTATCAATGGACCACCCTATACATTAACCTGACAAGAATTAAGAAAGGAACTATATTATATGTACTCAGAAAATAAAAACTAATAAAAGTAAGTAACATGATAAGGTCCTATATTTATCTACACTGCCCCATAATTTCTGTAATTTCTGGTAGTGACAGCATGCCGGCAGCATGTTCAGTATTTGATGGATGCAGTGAGCACATCAATACGACTGCCTGCAGGCTTGTGGTGTACATTATGAAAGCATCTGTTGCTCATTGCTATTTCCTCTCACAGGTCAACCTACAAAAGTAACAAAAAATGAGTACATGCAAGAACTTGTAAAATACTGATGAAACCATTACATTACTGAGAGAGAAAATGATTTCATGTATGACTTAGAACCATCAGGAGACACAAGACTCTGTTCTCATCTGTTTTCATTTTCAAGTGACAGCAACTATCGAACACTAATGGTAGTTCCACAGGGCACATACAACGATATACCGGGTGATCAAAAAGTCAGTATAAATTTGAAAACTGAATAAATCACGGAATAATGTAGATAGAGAGGTACAAATTGACACACATGCTTGGAATGACATGGGGTTTTATTAGAACAAAAAAAAAAAAAAAAAAAAAAAAAAAAAAGTTCAAAAAATGTCCGACAGATCGCGCTTCATCTGATCAGCATAGTGATAATTAGCATAACAAAATAAGACAAAGCAAAGATGATGATCTTTACAGGAAATGTTCAATATGTCCACCATCATTCCTCAGCAATAGCTGTAGTCGAGGAATAACGTTTTGAACAGCACTGTAAAGCATGTCTGGAGTTATGGTGAGGCATTGGCGTCAGATGTTGTCTTTCAGCATCCCTAGAGATGTCGGTCGATCACAATACACTTGCGACTTCAGGTAACCCCAAAGCCAATAATCGCACGGACTGAGGTCTGGGCACCTGGTAGGCCAAGCATGACGAAAGTGGCGGCTGAGCACACGATCATCACCAAATGACGCGCGGAAGAGATCTTTCACGCGTCTTGCGTTATGGGGTGGAGCGCCATCCTGCATAAACATCGTATGTTCCAGCAGGTGTTAATCAGCCAGGCTGGAGATGATGCGGTTCTGTAACATATCAGCGTATCTCTCACCCGTCATGGTAGCAGTTACAAAACTAGAATCACGCATATCCTCGAAGAAAAAAGGCCCGATAACCGTAGATGTGGTAAATCCAATCCATACCGTGACTTTCTCATCGTGCAATGGAGTTTCCATGACAGTTCTAGGATTTTCGGTAGCCCAAATTCTGCATTTGTGGACGTTGACAGACCCTCAGAGCGTGAAATGAGCTTCGTCGGTCCACAACACGTTACTCAACCAATCATCATCTTCCGCGATCTTTTGAAATGCCCACACCGCAAATACCCTCTGCTTCACTAAATTGCCAGGTAACAGTTCATGATACCGATGGATTTTGTACAGATAGCATCGGAGGGTAGAGCTCAGTGCCAACCAAACAGTAGTGTGTGGAATGCCGGTGCGACGTGTGACTGCACGAGCGCTGACTTCCCTGTGTATAGACGAACCCGCTACAGTCACCATTTCTTCCTGAGCTGTCTCAGCAGCATTACTCCTTGTGCTTGGTTGGCCACTATGGGGTCTATCGTATAAACAACCCGTGGCTTCGAACTTCGAAATCATTCTCGCCACAGCTGCATTTGTCAACAGAACTTTACCCATTCGAATCCCCTTCCTATGGCAATAGGATCGTAATGCTGAACTAGCACATTCCCCATTCTGATAATACAGCTTCACTGAAAGCGCCTTTTCAGGTATCGTCAACATGCTGTGACTGCTGGTGCATCTGATTCTCTCTCTCACTACAGCTCCTTTTATACACAACTGTCATGCGCAGTCACTGACGTTTTGGTGTCCAGTGCCGTCTGCCATCTGTCAGACATTTTGTGAACTATTTTTTTTTTTTTTCTCTAATAGAACCCCATGTCATTCCAACCATGTGTGTCAATTTTTACCTCTCTATCTACATTATTCCGTGGTTTATTAAGTTTTCAAATTTATACTGACTTTTTGATCACCTGGTACTTAAAGCAATCAGTACTTCATATGTCATGTGAAATTCTTTTGCAAAACTGGAAGACTGATTATTTAGCTGTGCATTGCAGAAAGTTTCTGATATAACATCTTGTGAAACACCATTCGGCAAGCTACTACCTTTACTCCTTTCATTATTCACTCTCACAAGTTGAATAGACCACTATGAAACTATACGAAGCTGCAGATATTAATATGAGTGCTTTATACAGCCCAAGAATTTCTTCGGGTTTAAATTACTTCTCTCCTTTTCAAATGCCAGAAGACTGTAGAAGATTGTTTCCCATGTGCTTCTTTGAGAGCTCTAATAATAATAATAATAATAATAATAATAATAATAATAATTTTCAATAATTGTTTTGCACTTGGGAGTGTATTTTCAAATTACTTCTTACTTTGGAGCTAAGTAGATCATAATTACTGTTCTGAAGGCCCCTGATTGATGCAACCTGCCAAACCCTCTTGCTTTTCTTTGTTTTCCCTATTTTCTTGTTAGATTTCTTCCATGACAAATGTCGTCCTCTGCTTTCGTACTTGCTGCCTACCACATTGTAAAACAGTAATATGTAAAATACACAAAATAAGGGAAAGGCAATCATCCAACATAGCTTGAAAATAAATGAATATATGCTCAAGTCAAAAACATTATGGGTTTTCTTGTGCGATTTGCTGTGTGTTTGATATGACACATGATCATCATGTCAATTGAAAATTATGAGCTGCGTCTCAGATGGCAGCCTCCAGAATTACTACCATGTTGGTAACATAATCTCAAGTTTCCCCTTTGCTATAATGCCCAATACCACTTTAAATCTCTTCCACCTGTGTTTTGGTTTTAGAATGGTGTGTCCACATCTTTGAACTGTACTGTACTATCTTGTGGTATTCCAGAAACCACCTTGCTTCTTATTATGCCTCTCCGTTAACCACTGAATTGCTTGTGACACATATGTGTCACTGATTTGCACATGCTGTCATAACTATGTACATGTTATGCAGCAAGTGTCAATAGTGCCAGTGACTGAATGTTGTGGATATAAGTGTAGAATAGAATAGAATGTAATGTGTATTGTCACATGACATGTTATATACAATTGCTTGATCGAGACATTGGTGACTCGTCAGTGAATAATTCTATGCCTGTCTAAATATACCTTAAAACAAGATACATTAAAATAAGGCATATGGATGCTCCCAGAAGCACATTACAACATAAAAAGATAACTACATGTTGGATTTCTTTCTGTTTCTTAAAATTTTCCGCAGTGGTTTAATTAAAATTTTTCTATTTAAATATTTTTCATGTTTGTTTCTCTAGTTTATAAATATGGACATACTTCATAAGAGCATGTACTTCCGTAAAAGTAATATATATGGACACACATAAAAAGAATGTATACCTCCATTAAAAGAGAACATCAGCATACACATAGAATGTAATGTAGAAATATCAGAAAAACAAAACAAATGTAGTATCTCCTACTTGTCTTCCTCGTTTATAAAACCATCCATGTTGTAGTAATATTTGCTTTTCAAATATTTTTTACTATTTGCACCTGTGGGCTCTAGCTTGCAGTCCTTGAACTTTGAATGCATTTTACTGCTAAGCTTAAAAGCCACATAATATGGAGTATTTTCAAGTAATGTTAAGTCAGTGGCAAGGTAACATGTAATCTTGTTTGTGCATTATTTCATAAGCATCTGTAAATGACTTTCCCTCAAAAAGATGTGGGTTTTCTTAGCTCAAAGAAAAGTGTTTCATATATAAACATAGAAGGAATCGAAACTTCCTGGCAGATTAAAACTGTGTGCCGGACCGAGACTCGAACTCGGTACAGCACGCAGTTTTAATCTGCCAGGAAGTTTCATATCAGCGCACACTCCGCTGCAGAGTGAAAATCTCATTCATAGAAGGAATCGTCAGTAATTCAAGGCTTGCAAATAAAGGTTTGATTATTGTCTATTGTTTGTTCCAATTGTAACTCTGATAATTTTTTTCTGTAGCTTCAACACTCTGAGCAGGCTTCCTTTTCCAACTCCCCAAAAAAGTATGCCATATTGTAATATAACATGGTGAAAATGATTCTGTGTGGTGAAGTTTGGGATGCGTATCATTGCTTAACACAAGAAAAACAGAACACCACATCATATTATGGATATCTTCCAGCAAATAAATAATATGTATCTTGTGTAAACCGGGTTGCTGCTTCTTAATGCTCTCATAAGTTCATCTTGATATTACTGCATCGTCACTCAGGGATCATGCAATGGTAGAAATAAGCTCCAGGAATTCATGTTCACAAGAGTTTTATTTTGCACGCTAGATGTTTGGCGACGAACTCAAACTGCCCTGAACTGAACCAAAACTGACTTATGGTGGCGTACAAATCACCCCTCTTCACAATATTTTAAACAATTACTGACATTGTTACGCATTAAATTTTTAGATTTATACAATTAAAATTTTTATGTACATCTTCCCAAATTGCATAGAAATTTATATAGTTAAAAGTGTATAATTGCATACAAAGACAGGACAGAATCTGTTTCTATTAAGACTATAAATTACATGTTTTATCATTGCAACAATATATTTCATTAATTTGCATATATCATTTTACTTACTTAAAGGATAATCACCCTATCATTTTCAGGTGAACAGAGGGATTAGTTTTATTGAATGAAAGGCCTAGATTCAATTAATCAAATTTTGTATGATTAAAATTTTGCATTTCTGTATAGATGTAATTACAAATCCATTAACTAACACCAATTAAAACATGAGTGCTTAATTCTGACTGAAAAATTGTCTTGTCATATTTCTATTAGGGATACAATTTGTTTTTGGCTTCAATACATAAAATAGCTGTCTTTCGATGACTAGAAATATCGGAACTTTAATTGTTAATTACTTCATAATTACAATAGCAATTATTCCTACCATGTGCCAGAAGTTTGAACAATGTACAAATTGTTATGGTACATCAACTTTTAGTCCAACATGTTTCCTTCATTCTGCATGTTGGTGAGGCCCAACGTAAACAGTGTCAAAACAATAGCTTAAATTAGTGCAAATTACTAATTTGCTGCAAAAGAAAATCTTCACTGTATTCGAATCCAGATAAGCAGAGGAGACAAAATCAAAGCAGCAGTTTAAACTGATATAAATGACTGATATTGCATATATGTCCTCTTTGGGAGAGTGGGGATGAGACTGGAGAAGTGTACAGGATCCCAAAAAGGGTTGTGGTATTACAGTATCTTGCAACTGGTGTAAAATATGCATGATACCCAATTTTCTAACAATTAAGTCAGTTACTTTATTTAGAACCCTCACTGCGTAAGCAAAGCTATTTAACCACCTCAGTAAGCAATCCATGCGAACAGTCCATGTCAAGTTTTGGTTTTGGTTACTCCAAGAAATTTAACAGATTCTGCAGTGATCAGTTCTATGCATTCATAACTGAACTGTGTTATATATTCAACAGTTTGTTTGATCCTGAAGTGTACAATTAGTTTTTGTTAGGTTGAGCTTCATAGCATTATTATTTATCCAATTTTCTAATTCTCGAAGAGTTTTTTTCGTTTTCTGCGTTAACTCTTCAGTGTTTTTACAGCAGACTACTGCTGCTTAGTCATCTGCATACAGAATTGTATCTGAAGTTACCTTACCTGGCATATCATTTATATGATGTAGAAATAGTAATGGGCCTAGTATGGACCCCTGGGGTACACCTGCTTGTATTTTATTCCACTAGAGAAAGATTTCTTGCCCTTACATTGTATAATTACCCTCAGTTTCCTGTTTTTGAAATAAGACATGAACCAACTTAAAGAATTTTCATGGAGTTCATAAGAAGCTAATTTGAGAAGCAGGTGCTTATGGTTTGCCATATCAAATCTCTTACGGAGGTCACGGAAGATACCGGATACGCTCTCCTTGTTATTGAGGCATTTGCTTATTTTATTGATTAGTTATTAATAGCATACACAGTGCTTTAACCCTTCCTAAATCCATACTTAGCGTGAAGAATAATGTTATGTTTTTGTTATATCTTTCTAGTTGGTTACACACTACTCTCTCAAAATTTTAAAAATAATTGATAGTATTGATAATGGGCAAAAATTTCCCATCTCCTCTTGTCTACCCTATGTTGATCTCCCGCATACTACAGTCTGTCCAGAAAGCAGCCCTCGTCAAACAATTGATTTATTATGTTACAGACTTGGGGTACAATATTATCACATCCTGCCTTTATTATTTTTGTTGGAACTTCATCCCAGCCCACAGATTTGAGATTTTTTTAGGGATTTTATAATTTTAGCCACTTCATATCAGGATACATGGGTAAATTTGAATTCTGATCTGTGCCGCATCACATTGGCACTTGGGTGTGGAGGAGGGAGATCGTAAATTAGGTTATAATTTATAAAATACCTGTTGAATTCTTCACGTATATGTCTGGAGTTTGGAATCATTTCCCCATCTGTTTCTAATTTATGATTAAAACTTTTTTTTTCTTTACCTATTTCAGTCTTGACAATTTGTCATACAGCTTTTGGTTTATTTGTGTCATATGATATATATTTACTGTTTGCCATGTGTTTTGCCTGGTTAACTACTCCACCAGATATTCTTTTGTATTTATTTACATAACTGACAGACTCTGCATCATGGTTGTTCTTTGCAGTATCCTCTTTCTAATACTAGAGATCCTGATGCCTTCAGTTATCTATGACTTTTTTTACAATTTTTGTCACATGCTGTTATGAGTGGGAAACATTCATTGAAAACACCAGTGAATTCTGATACAAAAGCATTGTAGTTTGTGTTTACTGAGCACCACTTGCTGAATGACCAGGAAGTTTCATTTAGTCTTGAGACAAATGTACTCACATTTTGGTGGCTGAAGTTGCTGACTCGTTTCACTGTTACAGTCTTATCTAAATTTGGCAATGAGATAAAAAGGGCTGAATGGTCCGATATACCTAATTCTAAGATGAACTTTTCTGTTGCACCATAGTTGATACTGCTTATTATATTATCTATACATGCTGCACAAGATGCTGTTATTCTAGTGTACTTGCTAAAGTTTAATGTTAAGCCATTTGTAGATAACATGTCCTCCAAAGAAACGGCAAACCTGTCATCACCTCTTAAACACTTACGTTGAAGTCAGCACAAATTATGACCTCCTTACATAACTTTTCTACCTGCAACCTACACAGCAAGGTTTCAAATTTGTCCAGAAATGCACATGTAGCTGAACAGTCAGGGATATAATATATGCCAATAATTAAGCTGCCATATTCGAAAAGTTCAATGTATCATTGTTTTCTCACAACATGAATAAACAATGTGACCTACAGCACTTCATATAGTTGTTAGTCACACTAATAAATATTAATATTGGTCTTACATGACAGGGGAAATACTTATTTGGCAGCATTACAGTGCAGGGTCATGTTATGAAGCTGTTCAAAGATGTGCCTTCATGGAATGTCAAACACAGTAACAGAAACATTATATATGAATTGTGGTAAAAAGGGTAAATGTGTGGCTATGGTTGATCCTGGGCCTTCAGAATCTCAAGTCCAAGAAAATCATTGTTCATGTTTCCTGTGCTTGCCTTTCAAGAGTGAAAATGTTGAAGATGAGGTCTGTTGGTAAATAAGTGTCAGAAAATTTCCAATCTGCTATCAACCCCCTTCAAAAATTGACATACTGATGAGAACCTTCTGCTGTTCAGAGGCTGCTTTGATTTCAAGCAGTATATTTGTTGAAAAGAAGTCAGTTTGGAATAAAAGATGTTTGTTTCCTGTCACTGTGAAACTAGGCTTCTTTGTTCATATGGTTGTGATGACTGATGTAGTTACTATAGAAACTCATTTAGAAAAATTAGTTACAAAATTATTTAAAAAATTCAATGTAGTAACAAAACTTTTCGAAACTTATTTTTGAATGAGTACACACACTATATTTTAGCAACTGGTATATAATTTCAGATCCATTCCGGTACCAACTATTATTTGAGAAATTCAAGTGAATCATCACAAAGAATGAACAAAGTCAAGAGAGTCCTTCAGTGTATTCTGGAAATTGGCATGAATGTCCTTTGCTTTCATACCTTTCTTTATGAAGTACTTAATCACTGCTTGAATCTCGATTCCCCCCCCCCCCCTCCCCCCCCTCCCCCCCCATCTTCGCAAGGCACTACACGAGAACAACAACAGAACCAATTCACCACCATAGCTCTCTTCCAAGAGCACTGACGTGGCACACATAAACAACTCATTGCGCTAGCGCTGACCTCTCGTGGTGATTACGAGAACTATTCAAACCACCCTCATATGAAATATAACTTTATTTCATTGTAAAGTTTTTATTAAGATTGATAAACAGGTGCATAGACATATCAGTGAAGACAATTTCGTGTGAATGACCAGCACAGCTGAGAAAGGCATAAGGTGAGCCATGCCACACACAGCAGGCACACCACTGGCACGATCTCGGCAGTGAAAATCTCTGCTCAGGTATTCCATATACGTGCATATAGTGTACAGTTTACTAGGCACCAGTATGGAACTGTATAGAAGGCATTCTGGGAATAAAATTGTGAGAGAGTAAAGACTGCACCAGGTAAGTAGGATGAAAATAGAGACATATGTCAATTGAAAGACATGATTACAATAATTTGGCTCAAATTTCTCTAATTGTAAAAGCAATGAAATTCAATCTTGTACTAATGTAAGGGCTAAAAAGACATCTGTTTTCCCATGCAACAATTGCCAGTGGAACTGGGAAAAGGGTGTAGGGTGGGATGGTAATGGTAAACAATGCACCCATCTCCACACCATATGGTAAACAGCAGAGTACAGGTGTAAAATAATTCAACTTGAACTATCCCACCACGTGATGGGACTATAATGCTGACGGACTATGATCAATCTTTATTGCCGATAAAAGTGTTTAAGGAAACTCATGCATGCTGTCAACATTACCATCTCCAGTGGCATGATAGTGTTACTATAGTGTACGCCAGTTAGTGATGTTGCAGCAGATGTGCAAAGCTTATCTGCTTGCATTCCTCCGAAAAATAGCTTCCTCTAAACTGTGACATTTCTTGCAAGGGCTCCTTCATATTCTTCACTTATTCAAATGAACTGAAATCTGCAAACTCTGCTTCCTGATTTGCAACCTGAAAATTGTTCACATATTAAGTTTTTATTTTTGTTTACCATCTTTATTGATTTAGCAATAGTTTATGAAATTTACTATGCTGGGAGGCAAGACTGTCAACTCCATCATGTATTGCAAAACAAGTTCTGCAGCTGCTTCGCTTCTTATTGTCTGAAATGTAATTAGGTTAGGTAAATAAACAGAAACACAGATATTGGTCAGATGACAATCCTCACTGGATGGATCCATCTAAAGTAGATGTGCATCAAAGATGATAGATAGATTGGTGCGGAATATGGTGTTATCCTGCTGTTGGGCTTTTCTTTGTTCAGGGTATACTGGCAACAGGTCATTATATTATGTGCAGTTGTTATATGAAGACATGCTGCTGTCTGAAGATGGGACATTTTTAACTTTCAGCTCAATAGTGTCCCGTTTTTGTTATGGGCTAAATGTCCAGGTACACACAGGTATTTATTTTCCCTGGACCAGGATATGTTGAAGAGATCTTATTCTTGGTCTCCTTAGAAAGTAATTTTTTGAAGCTTGTGCTTGCATTGAGTATGTATGTCATTAAAGTCGTGGAAGAATGAGTGAAGCAGATAATAACCACCTCACAACATGCTGAGCACGTCTTGAGCTTTTAAATGTTATGTCCAACATTTCCCGTGCTCTGTACAAATAAAGAATAAATAAAGGTATATTCAAGGGAAACACCCCATTATTTCCCATGTGCAATTCTCTGTGTGTGTGATACGTCACATGACTCACTTTCTATATGAATATTAAGAGTTAAAGTAGCAGACTGCAAAATGACTGCCATGTTGGTAACACAGCCACACAGGATCTCTGCACCTAATTCCACTTGACTTTATATTCCTGTTTATCCCCCTATTTTCAGTTTTCTAATGGTCGTTCCACACCAATTGGTCACCTTGTATGTTGTGAACAGCAGCAGTTCTATGCAAGAATTCTTTCCTCCTTGAAATGCTCTTCTGTTTCATTCCATAGGGGTGCCACCTTCCAACAGACTATTCCTATGAAATGAATACTATTAGGTAGAACGGGCACTGTTAGGTTCACAAACAGGGTTTACTATCCCAATTACAAACCAATTAAACTTCCAGACAACAGTACGTTCATCCAACCAGGTGTGACATGAACAGATTCTCATTATGATTCTGAGTCAAATTCAGTTATTTGTTGTACATAGATCTCCTTAGCTACCAAGTCCCATGATCACGGAACATCACCATGGATGGAGCTCCATGGCGTGCTGCACATCTCTGCAGACTGTGAGCCCCTGCCTACTCTGATATCACAAGCAGCCATCCAAAGGCCCCAGAATATCCCCGCCATGAATCATTACCACACCAGTCCAAACAGAACATAATTTTCTTTTACTTATGACTATTATAAACAATGTAGGAAAAACAGATTGCTACTTACAGCAAATAGGGCACATTACATTTCAAACAGGCACAATTAAAAGAGACATCCATAAACCTTTTGGCCACAGCCTTTGTCAGCAAATGAGAATCACACACCATTCATACACACAAGCAAACACACCTCGTGCCACATGACCACCAACGCTCGCAGCTCAGGCCGGACTGCAACTGTCATGTGAGATGCAAGCAGCAGTCTGGAGGAGGTGGGATAAGGGCATGATACTAGTGTACGGCTGGGGGGACAAACAAAGAGGGTGGGAGATGAGAATGGGGAGGAGATGACGGGGGAGAGGGGGTGGAAACTGTTGGGTGGAGGGCAAGAGGACAGTATAATACCGTAGGTTGAGGCCAGGATAATGACAGGTACAGAAAATTAGTTGTAAGGATAACTTCCATGTGTGCAGTTCAGAAAAGCTGTTGGTGGAGGGGAGAATCCAGATGGCATGGGGAATGAAGCAGCCATTGAAATCAAGCATGTTATGTTCAACTTTGTGTTATGCCACAGGGTGGTATGCTTTCCTCTTGGCCACAGTTTGGCGGTGGCTGTCCATCCTGGTGGACATCTGGTTGGTAGTTACACTAATATAAAAAGCTGTGCAATGATTGCAGCAGAGCTGGTAAATGACATGGCTGCTTTCACAGGTGGCCCACCCCTGATGGAGCTGGATAAACCTGTGACACGACTGAAACAAGAAGTGCTGGGTGTGTGGACTGGGCAGATATTGCAACTGGGTCTTCCACAGGTATATAATCCTTGTGACAAGGGGCTGGGATTGGGGGTGACATAGGGAAGGGGTAGGATGTTGTGGAGGTTGAGTGGGCGACAGAACATCACATTATGGGGTGGTGGGGGGGGTGGGGGGGGGGGGGGGTTGGAAGGATTTCGGGTAGGATGTCCCTCATTTCAGGGTATGATGATTACCAATCTCACAACTTTCTTAATTACTGCTCACTAATTCATAACATATGCTTTCTCTCATACATATTCTCACTGACTGCATCTTACATTACTACTGAGGGAAACTACCTGCTCATAAAAGCACTCTTCGTGTAGCATAGCCACTCAAGTCCCAATTAAGACTCTGGGATCTGCAGCTTGTGGTCTAGTGGCTAGCATTCCTGCCTCTGGATTGTGGGGTCCCGGGTTTGATTCCCTGCTGGGTTGGGGATTTTCTCCACCTGGGGCTGGGTGTTTGTGTTGCCCTCATTGTTTCATCATTCATGAAAGTGGCAAGACTGGACAGTGACAAGATTGGGAATTTGTCTAGGCACTGATAACCACACAGTTGAGCACCCCACAAACCAGATGAGGTCATCATCATTGTCATCATAAACACATACTGTCATACCTCTATCATACATCCAGTGTGTCCCTTATGTTTCCATGTTTATCACCATTATTATTCTAATAAAAAAGTTCCATCATGAAATCTGAACTGTGCTGTACAGGCCTATAGACTCCTCCAGGCAGAAACCAGAAGATATCATTCCTGATGGTCTGACTAAGACTACACCTTCTTATCCATTAAAGGTTCCTTCATATGCACCATTTAATACCAATAGTGTGCCCTTAATCTAAATTGATTTAATAGACAATGCAGCCTTAAGTAATGTACTTCATTCATGCAAATAATAATAATAAACTCGTCTAGAAATTTCATCTCGAAAGAAGAACCCACTGGACATTGTTGCTCCAATTGTCATAGTCTCATCATTTAGCAATTATTGACATTTTCTTAATAACTGTTTTTCTTAATAACTGTAAAGTTAATACTTAATTCTGCCTTACCAGGTGCCTCACAGGTTGATATCAACCATGACTTTCACAGTTGCCATTCTATTCCGGTCAGGTTTCAATTCATCACTAGTCTTGTATCTAATTTCCATAATTTGTCACTTCACTCCTTCACATGTGGATTATCTTTGAATACTCCATTGCCTGTAATTGACATCTTGCCCTCTAATGTAATCTTCCCTAAAAATGTTTGTGGGTTTTGTTGAGACCCACTTTGCCTTACATTTTAACACAATGTGGTAAAGTGAAGACTATCACTCTCTGACTACAAAAGGTTTCAAATCTTGTATGTTAAACATTCCTTTTTCTTTCCTTGTAATCGGGTATGTGAACACCGTTGCTTTTGGGTTAGGTATATATGTTGTTATATATGGCCCTTTGTAGAGATGTTAAAACTTGGATATTAGTCCTTCACTCTTTGAATGTCTGTTATGCTCCTTTACTAACACCATTCGCCTAATTTATACACTATTGCATAACTTCTTTCTCATCTTTTTTTCTCTATTGCCTGCTTTAATTAACATCTCTTTTGATATTTGACTGTATTCTGGAGTAATCAACAAATTCTTTTCAGGCCAGTTGATGTACTTTATCGAAGGCTCACCTTCAATTTGCTCACCCAAAATCTCTACAGGGGCTACCCAGATGACCGAATGGGGAGTTCGTTCAGTATTCTTTCAAAATCATTCACCATATCAATCCAGTTGGAGGGCTTACTGACACAATACATTCAATATAACTGTCCTAATTCCCGCATCATGCTTTGGTGGGGTTAGCTTATATTTGGTACTGGGATACGAGGATATGACATTTTTTTTTTCTTCACCCCCCCCCCCCCCTCCATGCTAGGAACTCTTTAACTTGTCTTGCCATAAATTGTGTTCCATTATCCATTTTGGGGATGTTCACATTATAACTGGTATTGGTGATTGGTGACTATGATGTGATTGTGGCAACAATGATTACCTAAGTACAAAGGACAACTAAAAGAAGTGTGTGTGTGTGTGTGTGTGTGTGTGTGTGTGTGGTTGGTATACACACACACACACACACACACACACACACACACACACTCTTCTTTTAGTTATACTTTGGTAATCTCATTAGAGAGAGAGAGAGAGAGGGGGGGGGGGGCTAGATTGGGGAAGGGTGGGGGGGGGGGGGGAGGTAGAGTAAATTAGATAAAAAAATCAGTAGTCTATCTCAATGAGGAACTTGAAACTCTCAGCACAGGTCAGAAGTATGTAGAGGAACCTCGGCTCAAGTTTAAATGAATAGTTGACCTCTCACTGATTAGATATGTACACAGTAGAACAGTTCGCAATGGGAGGGAACATTCATAGTATACAGACACTGTAAAGCAATTTCTAAAGAAATAGAGACTACTGCACAATAGGTGTAAAACAAAGCATAGGACAAGAGATACAGAGATGCTTAATGAAACACTTTGGGCTGTCAAGAGAGCAATGCATGCTGCCTCCAGTAACTACCATAGCAGAATATTGTCAAATGATCTTTCACAAAACAAAAGGAAATTCTGGTCATACGTAAAAGCTCTTAGTGGTACCAAAGTTTGTCCCCAGTCCCTAGCGAATGAGACAGGAACTAAAACTTAGCAATGCAAAAGCTAAAATGCTTAATTCTGTTTTAAATGTTCCTTAAAAAAAAAAAAAAAAAAAAAAAAAAAAAAAAAAAAAAAAAAAAAAACAGGAGAGTTGCCCCAATTTAATCTTCGTACCACTGAAAAGATGAATGAAATAAAATGATAAAGACGAATAAAATTAGTGTCTGTGGAATTGAGAAACAGCTGAAATCTTTAAAACTGCACAAATATGCATGGGCTGATGGAATTCCTGTCATATTCTGTACTGAATTTGCAGCTGAGTTAGCCCCTCTCCTAACTGCAATCTATCATAGGTCACTCAAACAAAAAATCATGCCCTGTTCTTGGAAAAAAGCACAGGTCAAACACATCTACAAGAAAGGCTGTAGAAGTTACCCACAAAACTACTGTCCAATAGTCATGACATCAATTTGTTGTAGAATCTTAGAACATATTCTGTGCTCAAACCTAATGAGGTATCTTGAACAGAATGACCTTCTCAATGCCAACCATCACGTATTCTGAAAACATCGATCATGTGAAACCCAACTCTCACTTTTCTCACGTGACAAAATGAAAGTTTTGGATCAAAGCAGTTGGGTAGATGCAGTATTTCTTGATTTCCAAAAAAACATTTGACTCAGTATCACACCTACGCTTATCACCAAAAGTATGATCATATGGGGTATCAAGTGAAATTTGTGACTGGACTAAGGACACAGCATGTTATCTTCAATAGTGAGTCATTGTCAGATGTAGAAGCAACTTCAGGTGTGCCCCAGGGAAGTGTGTTAGGACCATTGCTGTTCATGTTGCAAATTAACCAACTTGCAGAAATATTAATAGTAACCTCAGACTTTTTGCAGATGATGCAGTTATCTATAGTGAAGTACTACCTGAAAGAAGCTGCATAAATATTCAATCAGATCTTGATAAGATTTCAAAGTGGTGCCAAGATTGGGAACTTGCTTTAAATGTTCAGAAATGTAAAATTATGCACTTTACAAAATGAAAAAACATAGTATCCTGTGGCTATAATGTCAGTGAGTCATTGTTGGAATTGGCCAACTGAAACAAACACCTGGGGTCACACTTTGTAGGGATATGAAATGGGATGATCACATTGGCATAGTCGGGTGGTAAAGCATGTGGTAGACTTTGGTTTATTGTAGAATACTGGGGAAGTGCAATCAGTCTCCAAAGGAGATTGCTTACTAATCACTCATGCAACCGGTTCTAGAATATTGCTCAATGTGCGCGACCCATAACAAATGGGTCTAATAGGAGATAATGAATGTGTACAGAGAAGGGCAGCATGAATGGTCACAGGTTTGCTTGATCTGTGGGAGAGTGTTACTGAGATGTTCGAAAGCAGCAAAGTGGAAGACTCTTGAAGATAGAAGTAAACTATCCTGAAAAGGTCAAGTAACAAAGTTTCAAGAACCGGCTTTAAATGATGATACCACAACCCCTGCATATCAGTCACGTAGGGATCTTGAAGATAAGATTAGAATAATTACTGCGTGCACAGAGGCATTCAAACACTCATCCTTCTCACACTCCATACATGTATGAAACGAGAAGAAATCCTAATAACTTGTACAGTTGGATGTATCCTCTGCCATGCACATGACTGTGGTTGGCAGATATGGATGCAGATGTAGATCTAGGTGAACTGATAACACAGTACTTACATCTAGGATGTGGTCACTTTGGTGCTAGAAATGTAACATGCATATTAAAAAGTATTATTACTTTAAAAACATGCACTGACGAGTTAAAAAAAATTAACAATAATGTGAGACATGTCAGAAGGAGAAAATACAGTCTGGGAAACTACACATCTTACTTCACCTCTAATACTCAATGAGTTAGGGGATTTAGTAGTAGTGAACTTCTATGGGCCACTGCCTCAAGGGAGGTATGGCATTGCTTTTTGCCATCCTGGAATGCTTGTCAAAATTATTTAAATTCCATCACTGAGAAATGGCATGACTCATAGCATCACACTGAAGCTTAGATATTGTTATTTGAAGCGAGTAGGGAGGTCAATTGAAAGAACTGAATTATTAGACACTTGAATATAGATGCAATCTGCCACATGAAAACTGTGTAGGTACATGACAAAAGACCCCAAGGATATTGTAAAGTTAATATTTATTAAAAACAAAAAATGAAACACCGATTGACCGTAAGCACTGGCAAAGACGTTAATTATGAATACACAGTAAGGCGCAGACAAATGAAAAAAAAACATTCATTCAATTTTTTGTACATGATTTTGTTTCTCACTCTCTTGTATGTAGAAGTAATGTTAAGAAGTGCCATTCAGAGGATGATAGGCTACAAGTGTTTTCTATTGTACATGTTTCAAAATAAGAAAAAGATTTGATAACAGTGTTGAGTATTTTTTATTCAAGTGAAGTGAAACTGAGTTAGGAGTCCACTGGCTGTGGCTACAATTGAAACGTAAGAGAAGTAGTCTGATAGTCTAAAAAATTGTACAGGCACAGAACATTTCAAATAATGCAACTGTACTATACTTTAAATTTTTTTCTTTCCATTCATATGTATTTCTTATATTTCTCTATTTTTATTAATATAACACAAAACCTACATTGAAAGTTTCTACAACCAACTTTAAGTTATGAAACAAAGAATATATTACAACCCCCTACACATCGCTCTGACAGGGATTGCAAAGACAAGACTAATTATGGCATGCAAAGAGACATTTTAGCAATCACCAGAAAACCCCACAATTCTTTAAAGAATCAGTCTGCCCTGTATACAACAGTTTCAAACTTCTGATAGTATTAAAGTGAGTTAAAATATTAAATGTTTGAAATGAAGCATGTAATTAAAAAAATTTTGAAATTATGGTTAAATTTTGTTGGAAGTCACTATGTGCACTCATTATCAAACACTGGAAGAGTATAGTTGTGTAATTTGCCCTCCATTTTAAGTAAAAGCTAGTTTTTCATGCATTTCAATGTTTGTGAGAGCATATCTCCTGAACTGTGTTTCATAACTGGTATAATTTGCAGAGCCATTCAGTGGTATTTGTGAATATTGCCTGAAAAATGTATTACAAATTGTCAGTAATAATGAAAATGTCATCCCCACTGCAGCCGTTTTACTGCTAGAACAGTAAAAATGTAGTAAGCAATAAACTTTTTTCCTTTCATAATTTTGTGGTTGGTGTCAGCAAGAAAATGTTTCAGTAAGGCCTTCAGTTACGTGGAAAGTTTTTTTGCAAGTCACCCAGTGCTCTCATTCTCAAATACTGAAGGAATATAATCTGGGAATCTGCATGTAGTGAGTTATGCTGCCTCAAATGCATGCTGGTACTTTTACACAGTATCTAGTTGTGATACTTGTCTTACTGTGTTAAACCTTTAACACAAGACTATACTGCTTAATGAACAGAATATGACAGTATATTAAAATTTTAAATTCAGTCAGTAATTATATGAAATACTGAAAATAAAATTTTTGTTACGTCTGGAAGCTGTTGGATGAGTCACTACAACTGGGTTAGCTATTTAGTAGTATAGATACTTCCTGTGCTCCATATGTAAATGGAACAGGTAAAAACCCTAATAATTGGTACAATGGGGTGTACATTCTGCCATGTGCTTCACAGTGGTTTTCAGACTATAGCCACAGATGTTGATACAGAAAGCATTCTCATAGTTAAAAAAGACATTATTTTTTCTCATGCAGCATTAGCCAATGAAATACGGAAAATTGAGTGGGGATGGGGTGATGATGGCAGATTTTAGTATAAGACAGCCTGCAAAATACAAATGCAGAGTAATTCAACTTCAAAACAATTATTCAGCCACATATTTATGAAATTTGTAAAGCACTGAAAGTGGGACTGTAATCTGACAAATGAAAACTCTAGGCTGCAATGCAAACATTACACAGCTTTTTATATCAGTATGATCACCAACCAGCTGTTGACCACCAAACCTTAACTGAGAGCAAAGTAGATCACCCTGTGGCATAACATGCAGCTGAATATAAGATATTTGATTTCAATGGGTGCGTCACTACCTGAGCCATCCAGATCCTCAACTCCAGCAGAAGCTTTCTGATCTGCCCAGATGGGAGTTATGCTTACAACACATTCTCCACTCCCGAAATTATCCCGGTTCGGCCTACAATAACCTAGTGTCCCCATACACTCCACCCAATAGTTTCTATCCCCTCTGCCTTATCACATCCCTCTGCTCTCATCCCCTCACCTTCTTAATGTGCCACCCTCTGCCAACACACCTGCATATCTTTCCCCATCCCCACTCCTCTCCTTTACCACTCCTGGTTTCCCCTCACCCCTTCCCACCCCCTTGCCCCATAGCCTCCTGACACTGTGCATGTTGGCAATCTAGTCCCTGCATGCTTCACCAGCCAGTGCTCTTCTCTCCACACACAAATACCTTGCTATCCCTTCCCCTTCCCTGCCCCCTCCAGATTGCCGCTTCCATTCTACGCGAAAGCTACATTTTGGTCCAAGCTGCCAATGTGGTAGTCAAATGCATGAGGTGTATTTACTCATGTGAATGAATGAGTGTGTGTTTTCTTTTTCGTTTTCTGACGAAGGCTTTGCCCAAAATGTGTAGTGTAACTCTCTTTTTGTTGTACCTTTCTGCAACACAAAATGTCGTCTTCATGGTGAGTAGCAATCCGTCTTTTTGTTATAGCATTCGGCTATAATCTAGCAGATCAAAATATGCTGTTGGGAAAACAAAAAAACCAGCATTGACAAAAATTTGACTAAATACCTACCACACAAAAGCCACATCCATAGGCAGTGGCTTAGTCTGTTAAACTATTGAGCATCTGGGATTCTTGTAAGACTCATTTGAAAAATGTCTAAAAATTTCCTGTAAGTTGATTTATTGTCTTAAAACACAGAAAATGGGTGTCAAGCCCATTTTAAAATCCCGATGTCTATTATGCAATATATCTCTGTTACAAGTTCACACCCTGAAATCAGCCAGAAGATATTTAGTTAGACACGACATTTTGAACATCCTAAACAGTCACTGACCCATGACTACTTGTGAGTTAACACATTCAGTCATTTCACACTCTTAAACATCCCTAGGTCCACCGTTTCTGATGTGATAGTGAAGTGGAAACATGAAGGCACACGTACAGCACAAAAGTGTACAGGTCGACCTTGTCTGTTGACTGACAGAGACCGCCGACTGTTGAAGAGGGTCGTAATGTGTAATAAGAAGACATCTATCCATATCATCACACAAGAATTCCTAACTGCATCAGGATCCATTTCAAGTACTACAACAGTTAGGCAGGAGGTGAGAAAACTTTGATTTCATGGTCGAGCGGCTACTCATAAGCCACACTGGTAAATGCCAAACGATGCCTCGCTTGGTGTAAGGAGCGTAAACAATGGACTGTTGAACAGTGGAAAAACATTGTGCGGAGTGACGAATCACAGTACACAATGTGGCGATCCAATGGCAGGGTATGGGTATGGCGAATGCCCGGTGAACATCATCTGCCAGTATGTGTAGTGCCAACAGCAAAATTTGGAGGCGGTGGTGTTATGGTGTGGTCGTGTTTTTCATGGAGGGGGCTTGCACCCCTTGTTGTTTTGAGTGGCACTAACACATCACAGGCCTACATTGATGTTTTAAGCACCTTCTTGCTTCTAACTCTTGAAGAGCAATTTGGGGGTGGTGACTGCATCATTCAACATGACTGAGCACCTGTTCATAATTCACGACCTGTGGCAGAGTGGTTACATGACAATAACATCCCCATAATTGATTGGACTGCACAGAGTCCTGACCTGAATCCTATAGAACACCTTTGGGATGTTTTGGAATGCTGCCTTCGTGCCAAGCCTCATCGACCGACACCGATACCTTTCCTCAGTGCCACACTCCGTGAAGAATGGGCTGCCATTCCCCAAGAAACCTTCCAGCACCTGACTGAACATATGCCTGCGAGAATGGAAGCTGTCATCAAGGCTAAGGGTGGGTCAGTACCATATTGAATTTCAGCGTTACCGATGGAGGGCACCATGAACTTGTAAGTCATTTTCAGCCAGGTGTCTAAATACTTTTGATCACATAGTGTACGTCACAAATTCCCCCATTGCACAATAACTTTCTCATGCTTACGTTTACATTGTTTTAACATAATATCACAATCTCACTTTACATATGTGCTCTATTCAGTCTCTGTTTCTCCAAAACACTAACACAACCAAAGCATGATGAAATAGTAATTTTCCAAACTACCTTTTATTCAGTCTGAAATCTGTGGTAATGAAACTAAAGAAAATTTCAGAAAATTAGATTACTTGAACCTATCCTCTTAGTTGTAGTTTCAATTGATAGCATATATGAATACCTTGCAGTGCCTAACTCAGTTTGACAATGCCAGCTTGGTTATTATGTGTTTTAGGTAAAAATTTATATCTCCGAAAGTATGCAAGTTATTGCTTTGAAATTTTAACAGTATGTTTGTTATTCATAGAATTTGGCATGCTAAGTATGAAAAAGATTAATTAATATTTAATAGTACTACTTCAGATTCAATCAAGTACTCAGCTCACTCAGCCCAGTAGCCACTGTCAGCTGTGCCAGCATTAGAGCCAACATCTGTGCCCTTCCTGCTCCACAGAAAGCTATGCTTTCAATACAAGATGACAACCCATAATAAACTGCTGTCTTGGTTCTTTTTTTGTGGTAATGGAATGTAACACATTTCAAAATTAGTGATGAATATTCTTTAACATTTGGGCTCCCCTCCTTTCAAATACCTGTCATTTATGTGATGCCCGGGGACATTCACTGAAATGACACTTTTGATATACCTTAGATTAGGTACATTGTTAATTCCTTTGCCCCATCATGAGGAGATTCCCCAAGGGCAAGAAACATCTCACAAGAACAAATATGTGTAATACATATAATTTACAACAGAACTGACAGCTAATGTTCCTTCCACACATCCTGTGATGTGACACAAATCAAAAAAGTTTTTCTTCATTTACACATTAATTAAGGAGAGACCAGAACCATTTAATTGTGTACATACTAATGAGTATAAGATAACATCAAGGCTATTGCAGAAGAGCATCATCAAAACACAACAGTTCATAAGGCCTCCTTATGCAGATGACATTACTTTGCTGCAGTCAGCTACTGCATAGTACAGGAAGATTCCAATTATCTGTCTGCAGATTATCAGTTTTGTGTATTATCAAATGGTTCAAATGGCTCTGAGCACTATGGGACTTAACTGCTGAGGTCATCAGTCCCCTATAACTTAGAACTACTTAAACCTAACTAACCTAAGGACAGCACACACATTCATGCCTGAGGCAGGATTCGAACCTGCGACCGTAGTGGTCGCGTGGTTCCACACTGTATCGCCTAGAACCGCTCGGCCGCTCTGGCCACCTGTGTGTATTATCCATGCACAATTTGGTGGTTTTACCAAAATTAAATTTGAAGTTTTATGTTATTATTAGAATGTATATATTTTCATTTAAAACACACTATGATTGAAGTGCTTCACATTTCACCACCAAAAGATGATGGGGGCTCCAGTCCTGCTATGGGACACTACTGAAATATTTTTCTGTTGTTCCCCATTTGAGCTTCAAGTAAATTGAAGGACTCTACCCTTGCAACATATCCATGGTCAATTTCCAGCCTGTATGTTTACCTAGCCTTTTCCCTAGACACTAAATGTTGTTGATTTCCATCTTGCTAAAGCCAACAGTAAAAGAAAATGGTTTGGGTTTTCTTCTGAGAGAGTTCCCTTCAGACCACATCTATGTGGTGATACAAAATAAAATAAAAGCAAACTTTTAAACATTGCCTGGAGGAACAAATTCTTCATCATAATTTTCTAACTCTGACACCTCTATGATAATGTAGTTTTTAAAATGGTTGATTAATATTTGTCACATTTCCTCTTGTTATTGAAGAACACTTTACATGTGCTTGGAAGATGACAGATAACTGCAGACATGCTGTTCAAAGAACTGAGAAGAAGTAAGAAGTTATAGAAAATTTAAAATGGGCAAATCTGCAGTAAGCATTTGTCAGAATTTTGGCATACAAACAAAGAGACATAAAGAAAAACTGATAATTTTTGCAACCAAAGCTGACAACCTAGCCAAACCATTGCAGCATAAGTGCCTGTGAAGTTCAACTTTTGCGAAACTAAATGAAGCATTATACTTTTGGTTCAAGCAGAAGAGATTCCCATGTAGAGTCCAATGGCAACAGAGATAAGGTCTGACTGAGGGATATAATGGAACTGAGGTTATATATCCAGCAAGGAGCAGCAGCCTATGATATGTATAAGGGGCATTCAAATGACACCTGGTTACTAGTGTAAAATAACAGTATCGATTTTAGTAACTCAAAAATGTAGTTACACACGGTACACATAGTCAAAGGTGGTTGCCAAAACTGTTGGCACATTTATCACATTGCAACAATAGCCAGTCGATTCCATCTGTGAAGAAGTCAGTAGGCTGCTTTTGGATCCAGGCCTGGACCCAGTCACACACTTCATTGTCCATTGCGAATCATATCTGCAAATAGCTAGTTTTAGAGGTCCAGACACATGAAAGTCACACGGCGAAAGGTCAAGACTTTACAGTGGATGTTCCAGCATTTCCCACCAAAAGTGCTACAATGTCATCTTCATTGCATTGGTCATGTGAGGGCAGGCATTATCATGCAGGAGGATAACACCATTGGACAACATGCCTCGGTGTATCGACTTGATGGCTCATCTATGGTTCTGTAAAGCGGCTTGATAATGCTGGACATTTATGGTGGTTCACCGTTCCAGGAACTGGACAAGCAGTGGGTCCTTGGGGTCAAAAAATAAGGACATCATGACCTTAGCAGAACTGGTGTGCATGGCCTTTGATTTCTATGAAGGTGGTGAAGTCACATGTTTGCACTGCTTGCTCTGACACTTGCTTTCCAGTTCAAAATGGTGACACCATGTTTTGTCCCCTGTGACAATACATGACAGAAAGCCATATTACTCCTCCTCATAACGTTGCAGATGACACAAAGACAGCGCCATTCGAGTATTGCGCTGTTCGGTGATCAGTTGGTGAGCGCACAGATTTTTCAAAAGTTCAAGTGTTGATGCATTATGGTGTGGGTGGTGCCCACGCTAATACCCAGTAACTGATGGATCTCATCTATGGTGATTCTGCGGTTGTCCAAGACTAAAGCAGTCACTCCCGCAACCATGTGTGATGACACGATGAGCCTGTCCAGGACGAACATCATCTTCCAGTGACTTGTGCCCCTCAAGGAATTGTTTATGCCATTCCACAACACTTGAACAACTCTGACTGTACTCACTGTACACAGTCTTCATCTGTCGATAAATTTCATGGCCTCCAACTCTCTCCGCCACCAAAAATTGAATGTTGTTCATTTTTGGAACACAACCTATTACCAGCTTAGAGACAGAAGTGATGACACTTTCTGCAGGACATGACCATCATTTTGCAGCACAATGCTCAAGCACGTAGAGTGCAAGCTGTTACTGATTTGTTTGACTGATGGGGCTGCTAAGTGCTATACCACCTACTGCACTCCCCTGACTTAAGTCCTTGCGAGTTCAACTCGATTTCTAAATTAAAGGAAACACTTCACGGCATTCGCTTCAGAACTGGTACAAATTCATCGGGCAATAGACGGTGCCACTTGAACTGTCAACACAACTGGCACTACTAAGAGTATCCTACAACTTCCACATTGCTGGCAATGTGTTATACACGATGCTGGTGACTACTTTGAAGGTCAGTAAAACTTTGAAACATGTATCTATTTTATACAAGCTGTAAATAAATAGTTGCCTCTAATAAAGTTCCAACCCTCATATTCTACTGTTTTCTTGTACAGAGAACCTTCAAAACATAGCATTATAAATATGGAATATTTGCTGAGTAGGAAACTAGTTTACATTCAGAAGCAGAAATATAAAGACTGAAGAATGAATAAGTAAAATGCCCTAGTTGTAGCAAGTGCAAGTGTGAAGATTCGTCAAGAGTGAGAGTAGAGCAGCTGATTGTGAAGTATTAATAATAGTAAGTCATAGTAATTTCCCAGTAAAAATATCCTGCATTGCGCACACTGTACAAAATATTTGCTTGTTTACCTGCATCTATTGCTACAGTAGAAAGAAGTTTTTTCAACATTGCAGTGTACAAAGACATGGCTGAGGTCGCCAATGGAGGAGGATCGATTTAATGGCTTAGCTCTGTTGAACACTCACCTTGACATTGATTTTCCTATTGACAATGTAATTAACAAATTTTCCAGAAGAATAGGTGCATAGAATTCATTATTTAAGGAAGAGAACCACAATTGTAACTTTTTTATATCATAAGATAGCATTGTCTTGTATATGTGTATAATCAGTTTAATTAAAACTTTCTTAAACTTTGCATGTGACTCGATTATTTTTTATTACAGTAAAAGCAAAGGTAGCTTAAGATATCTTTAGTTTCCCCTCCTTGAGGTTTTTCTGTATCTGCCACTGGTTTCTACTACATGTTTTGTCTAGTTTTGTGGTGAAATAACCTCTTTCAGGAACTGCATTCTGAAGTGAAAAATGAGATAAACAGATAATCGTCATCATAAATGTACATAAATGACAGAATCCTTTGTTTGTTGTACGTGATGTCATCCATCTAGATGAAAACTTATATAGTGTGGGGTTTCAGGCACTGAAAAAGACAGTGTTGCTCGAAATGCCACATTAAAGTGTAGAGGGTGGAGATCCCACCAGAAGAAATAACTTGCACAGGAAAATGAAATTTCAAGATGAATGCAGAAATGTATCTTGTACTACTTAGATAGGAATCCTATGTTACATGTGTTTGAACTTTGTTTTGATTCGCACCTAGGGAGTATCTCATATATGCTTTTAGGATATGTTGTTGTAACTGATACCTAACATCACTGTAAGTTTCTATATTTTGAATTGTTTGTTTCTAAAATGTTACCCATGATTAGTGATATACCTTTATAATTTTATATGTTTTGAGTGTTACACATATTACCCATGATTTCTCTTATGTGATTTGGTGATTTAATGTTTTTGGTGCTTCACACCACCTGCATCCCACTATTTTTGACATTTACACCTACATTTGATAGTATATCTCTGGGTACTGGTTTGTAATTCTTTTATCAATTGCCTACATTCCACCTTCAGGATTGTAGAAGAGCATTTCACTAACCTTTGGTTAGTAAACCTCTTCGGTTGTATTTAAATAGGACTGCCATCCCATTCTTATCTGAAATTGCTTCCTCATGTCAGCATTCTATGAAGAGGTCAATTTAGCTAAAATTTTTAACTTTCTGGACTTCATACTGTTCCGTCTATACACAGTTCTAGCAGTAAACTGCTCTTTAAAAAATTAGTACAAATGAGTTTACTACCTGAGATTAAATTTCACATTAGTATGCTACCCAATTTACATTAGCATCAAAGGGAGTAAGCTGTTTGGTAATAATCCAACTTTGAAATTTCGTGATATGAACTGTGTAGTCATGTTGCACCAAATATTCTTGAAAATTTACTTCTCTCCTACTTCTGAAAAGCTATGACGTTTATTCATTCTGATTCTATAAAATTATAGCTCTACTTGACAGCAAACCAAAGTACTGTTAACAATACTTCATTCAAAGTGATTTGTTTATAAGTAGCTAAAATGTAATTTAAATTGTGCTGTAAAATTCATTGAAGTTGCATATGAAATTAAGTAAACTTTACCAAACTGGATATCAGAACATGTAGGGCAATATGTGGCCCATTTTTTTGCACACGCACACACACACACACACACACACACACACACACACACACACACACACACACACACACACACACACACAGAAAAGCACATGTAACTGAGCCACACTGCAAGCAGTAGCACAAGTGCATGATGGACGTGTTGACTGGGTGGGGGTAAGGAAGAGGTTGAGGCAGGGAGGGAGAGGGACAGTAGGGTAAGGGTGGCAGACAGTGAAGTGCTGGAGGTTAGACGGAGGGCAGGTGAGAGGTGGGGAGGGGTAGGGGGTAACGGAAAAGGAGAGAAGTAAGAAGAGTGTGTGCAATGGTGGAATGAGGGCTGTGTAGTGCTGGAATGGTGACAGGGAAGGGGCTGGATGGGTGAGGACAATGACTAATGAAGGTTGAGGCCATGGGGGTTGCAGGAACGTGGGATATATTGCAGTGCAAGTTCCCACCTTTGTATTTCAGAAAAGCTGGTGTTGGTGGGAGAGATCCATATAGCACAGGCTGTGAAGCAGTCATTGAAATGAAGGATGTCAAGTTTGGCATTGTGCTCAGGAACAGGGTGGTCCACATGTTTCTTGACCACAGTTTGTCAGTGGCCATTCATGCAGATAGACAGCTTGTTAGTTGTCTTACCCACAGAACGCAGCACAGTGGCTGCAGCTCTACTTGTAGATCACATGACTGGTTTCACAAGTAGCCCTGCCTTTGATGGGATATACGGTGTTTGTGACTGAACTGGAGTAGGTGATGGTGGGAGAATGGGACAGGTCTTGCATCTAGGTCTATTATACAGGTATGAGCCATGAGGTAAGGATGGGAACAGGGGTTGTGTAAGGATGGATGAGTATATTATGTAGGTTTGGTGGACAGTGGAGTGCTACGGTTGGAGGGGTGGGAAGGGATAGTGGGCAGGACATTTCTCATTTCAGGCCATGACAAGAGGTAGTCGAAACACTGGTGGAGGGTATAATTCAGTTGCCCCAGTCCTGGATGGCACTGAGTTATGAGGGGAATGCTCCTCTGTGGCCGGATGGTGGGACTTTGGGAGGTGGTAGAAAACTGGAAAGATAAGGCACTGGAGATTTGTTTTTGTACAAGGTTGAGACAATAATTATGGTCTGTGAAGGCTCCAGTGAGACTGTCAGTATATTTCAAGAGGAACCATTCATCACTGCAGATGGGATGACCACGACGTGGCTAGGCTGTGTGGAAGGGACTTTTTGGTATTGGTGGTACCTGTCAGAAGTGGAGGTATTGCTGGTGGTTAGTAGGTCTGATATGGACAGAAGTACTGATGTAGCCATCTTTGAGGTGAAGGTCAGTCCAGATTGCAAAGATGTCATCAATGAATCTGAACCAGGTGAGGGGTTTAGGATTCTGGGTGTTTAGAAAGGACTCCTCCAGATGGCCCATGAAAAGGTTGGCATTGGATGGTGCCTTGCAGGTGCCCATAGCCGTATCCCAGAATTGTTTGTAGGCAATGCCTTCAAAGTAGAAGTAATTGTGGGTGAAGATATAGTTGGTCATGGAGACTAGGAATGAGGTTGTTGGCTTCGAATTTGTTGGGCATTGGGAGAGGGAGTGTTCAATAGCAGTAGGGTCATGGGCATTGAGGTTGTTAGTGCTCGTTACTATTGATGCAATCTCCCTTTACACTTTCTGAAGCAACAACACCTGAGGATATCAAAGTTGGCTATCTCATTATATGGAGCAGCTAAGTTATTATGTGAACTTTCATTAACTGTGATTGAAATTTTCTACTTTTCACTCATCTTCGTACTTGTGAATGATGGAGGCCCAAACTATTAAGTTGCTCCAGTCGTATTGCTGAGAATTCACTAGTACCACTGTTCACTGGCCAACTATAAACAGAACTAGATAAACTGTATATTTTTTCTCACTCAGCGTCAGTGGTAATTAAAATGCTTCCCTCCTCTCTTACATTTAAGGGTGGAATTTTACGATCCACAAAAGAACTGTCCAGTGACCTTGACATCCATTTGTTATTGAATCTTACGGCATTTTCTGAGCTCAAACATATTGAGGTGTCTTGAACAGAATGAACTCCTCCATGTCAAGCAGCATGGTGTCCAAAAACATTGATTGTATGGCTCACAGCTCATACTTTCCATACATGACATCCTGAAAACCATGGATCAAGGTAACCAGATACATTCTGAAAAAGCACTTCACTCAGTCACACAACTACACTTATTATCAAAAATATGATTTTATGGGGAAGCGAGTGAAATTTGTGTCTGGGCTGAGTGTTTCTTTGTAGGGAGATTGCAGCAAGTTATTTTGAATGGAGATTCACTGGCAGATGTAGAACTTCTGGTATGCCCCATGGAAACATGTTGAGACCCTCACTGGTCATGTTGTATATTGATGACCTTGCAGACAATATTATTAGCAACCTTCAACTTTTTGCGGATGATGCAGTTATCTATAATGAAGTTCTGTCTGAAAGAAGCTGCACAAATATTCAGTCAAATCTTGATAACACTTCAAAGTAGTGTTAAGATTAGCAACTTTCTGTAACTGTTCTGAAATGTAAAATTGTGCACTTCACAAAATATAGTGTCCCATGACCATAATATCAATGAGTTACAAGTGAGATTGGTCAACTCATACAAATTGTGGGTATAACAATTTGTAGGGATATGAAATGGAATTTTGACGAAGCAAGCTGGGATAATTTTACTTCCCCTCTTGTTTTGCCATCTGCCTCTTTAAATTATTATTTCACTTTTAACTAATTACAATTAACATACGTGAGCATAATTTGCATTTTCATAAAAGAAAGGTTGGCCCTCAGTTTTAAAGAATATAACACCAATTCGAATTTGGTGTTTAGTTTTATGTATGTAATTTATTTTCTAATTTATTTTGACTGTTCCTAGTTAGTATCTTTCGTTATAGGGCGAAATTAGTAATTGTTTCGTAACTTAAATTCTGTTGTTGACTCGTAAACAAATGTAAATTCTGTACCAATTAGAAACATTTGGAGGAACAACTAATAGTGTTCTCAAAGCATCTATTTGAAAACATGTTAGCAAAGCCAGCCCTTAAATAATTCCAAAGTAATTAATAGTTTTGTCAAAAGTATTGATTGTGTAACGATATCTGTTAATTTCATCATTTAAACAAATAATTTGTCCTAACTCTTGTAGTTGAAGAAACTGTTAAAAAGAACTAGTTTTCAATGTATACAGTTAATCAAATGAGTTGAGTTAAGTTTTAATTGTAATTTCTGTAAATTAAACATCAAACAATGTGTAGTTTCAGTACCTATTATTGTGAGAATATATAAGGGCCCAATTTTTGGTCCTGAGACAGTCAGTCCACAGCTAAGTTTCAGACAAGAAACCTGTATTGGTTAAATTAACAACAATGCCTCCACTTAACTGTGAAATAAATGTTACACCAATAGGCCATGTGTTAAAACAATGACAGTGTCTGTTCCATACATACCTTATTATTCTACAAGAACAATGAACTGTGTGGTCAGGCTTTTACTGCTCCTAGATGTTCAACAGGAAACTATTGTAGCAGTATGCGGATGTTTGCCTGCAACCTATTAATGAGGCTTATCGAAAGTTAAACAATATAGCACTGTGTATTATTGGGGGGTAGTGAACAGTTAAAGTAAAGAACTGTGAAACGCAACTGTGTACCTGTTGGCTACATTATATACAGTAATCAGTGTTGAAATTAAAAACCACATTTTTCAGCCATTGTACCAATGCAGTACATCGACACCGAGGACAATCGGCAGAGACATAAACCAGGCGAACATCACAGACTTATCACATAGTCTCAGTCATAGGTAAAGCAGGCAGACTGGAAAAAAAAAGGCTGATGTCTGTTTCATGATTTTTCTGACATTTTGCCAGGATGAGTGGCTGGCATTGTCGAAACTAAACCCACCACTGTTTGTGGCAGACTGGAATCAAGCTCATGGCTGCAGATTGTAAGTATCTGTCACACCAACACATGAGGGCTTTTCCCTGGTATTACCACTTTGTCTCTCCTCTTGCTACCTGAAATGGCCATTCACTGGAGAAAGGGAATCCAGTATCTATTAGCCTCGAGGAAAGCATCTGGGTGGAAGCATCACATGGTACAGTGAATGACCATTGCAGGTAGTAATGGGAGAACCACAGTGATAATGACAAGGGAAATTCTCTCAGACATCTGTGCAACAGGTACATAGCATCTGTGGATGAGGCACCAGCAATGGAGCATGAAGCTTTGACAATGCCCGTCACTCATTCTGGTGAAATATCTAAAAAAATCATGAAATAAATGTCACCCAAAGAAACCAAGACAGAAGCAAACAGGCAGTTTGTCAACAGATGGCCACAAAAGCCTCAAAAGTTTTTCATCCTAGAATGGTTCTGAAGTGTGTGGGATGCATACCAAACAGGACTAACAGGGGCTTTTGAATGGATATGAAGGAGGACAGCACAAATGGTTACAGATTTGTTCGAGACACGTGAGAGTGTCACGAAGATGCTGAAAGAACCAAACTGGCAGACACTTTAAGACAGAAAATCTACTCAAAAAGTTTCTAGTACCAACTTTAAGTAGTGAATCTAGGAATATACTCCAACCCCCCCCCCCCCCCCCCCTCCCTCCCATCCCCACATATTGCACATGCAGGGATCACAAAGACAAGATTAGACTACATACAGTGTGCACATTGGTATATAAGCAATCATTCATCCTGTGCTCTATACATGAGTGGAGATGGAAAAGAGCCCTAATAGCTGGTACCATGTGACACACAGAGTATTGATGTAGATGAGAGACAGAGCTTAAGCACAAATAAAATTTCTATATATATGGGGGTTGGACAAAAATATGGAAACACAGGAGAAATCCATGCTTGAACACAAATGCTGATGGCTGCAGGTTGCAATGTTGTATTTGGTCAAGGACAGTGCCTGTGAAATGTCCTCAATATGTTGCAAGTAACAGCCATGGTCAGAAAAAGAGTTCTGTGTTGTTGTGAGAGCATTATGTTGGAGCTAAGTGAATTTGGACATTGTGCTCATATGGTGGGTGCATCTGTAACCAAGGGAGCTGACATGTATGGTGTCTCAAGGATCATAGTATTGCAGATTTATACAGCATACAGGGAAAGTGGAACATCATCATCCACTATGTCGCAACACAGACAAAAGTGTGCATTGAGCTATAGTGAGAGATGGTCACTGAAGAGGATTGCAACAAAAAATAAGAGGACAGCTGCAAAAATAACTGCAGATCTGAATGTCACTTGCATAAACCTTATAAGCACTAAAACAAGATGAAAGGAGATCCATAAGCAGGGAATTGCAGGGGTAGCTGAAATTCCAAAACCATGAAAACGTGGTGCTAAAGCCATAAAACCTGGACTATGGAGTAATGGAAGAAAGTCATTTGGTCAGATGAGTCTTGTTTCACACTGTTTCCAACTTCTGTTCAAATTTATGTCCCAAGAGCGAAACATGGTGGGGTTTGGTGATGATTTGCCAACCATCTCATGGTATTCAATTGGCTCCTGGTTACTCTGCAAGGTTACATTACTGTCAATGGTTATATAACCATTTTGGCTGATCATGTGCACGCCATGGAGGAATTTTCATTTCCCAGTGGTGCCACTGTGTCCCAAGAAGACAGGGCCCTGTTTGCAAAGCTTGAATCACCGACGATTGGTCTTGTGCTACCACTGTCACCAGATCTCAATATTATTGAGCCTTGGTGGTCTACATTTGGAGAAAACAAGTGTGTGATCCTACCTAACTCCCATCATCATTACCTGAACTTGTCACTATTTTGCAGAAAGAATGGTATGTATAGGATTCCCCTGAAAACCATACAGGACCTATTTGTATCCATTCTTAGATGATTGGAAGGAGTTTTAAATAGTAACTGGTTTCCTACACCATATTAGACATGGTGTTGTGTTGCATTTTTGGTCCTTCCATATTTTTATCCAAGCCCTATATGTGGACACGATCTGTGATGCTTAACAATAAATTATACAAAATTGTGTCAGCCTAGGAGCAGCACAAATACTAGAAAACTTTATTAGTATGTATTTTGTTTGTAATACTGTTTGTTCTACCATTCCTCCTCACAAAGTGATAACATGATAGTTCATAATTAGGATGACTGTGGAAGTCTTTGCCTCTTACAGTACCAGAAATGCGGAACTCCATGACCACAGTCAGATTTTATAACAGGTTTCTTACACACCATGTCCAGTGTTAGATAAAATATCATCAGAAACTGTGTGCATTAATTTGTGGCATTAAAAACTATTTTTTGTGAGTGGCAAAGGAAAGAAAAGTGGCATTAATGAAGAGGATGAAGTTTTTGGTCCTGGACAGACAAAATTAAAACAATTCTTGCATTAAAATATGCAGAAATGTTGTAGTGTGTGGAAAGAAGTGAAAAAAAAGGAAGCTGAAACACATTATTTCAATTAAGATTTTAATCATAGAATGAAGGCTTTCAGCGCAGGTGTTGTCATCACTTAACACTTCTGGGCTGAGATGCTGTGGTCCATACATAAGACTCTCCCTTGACATTTTGCTTTCGACTGCGGCAGGCATCCTCCGAGGACGATCGGCGAACTGCAACGAGAGCACGAGTGAGCGCTGTATATATAAGCCATCCAGAGGGAGCCACTGTCAATCACGTGATGTCAGCTGTGCTATGATCTCTGATATTGCCAACTTTCTCAATTTAAATTAATTATCACGCTGTTGCTGCAATGTTGACATCCATATCCTGTCCAGTTTAATGCCTTCATATTTTCTATTAAAATTATTGCAGTGTTTGGCAATCTCAATGGTGTCTCTTTACATTCGGACATAATAATGTGATGTCTTTGCTGTGACAGTTGTCTCACTAAACTTTATTTCACAATCACCTTCCTGAAACACATGTTCCGCTACAGCCACTTTATCAATATGTCTGAGGCGGCAGTTCCTTTTATGTTCACGCAGACGGATGTTGATGATGCTTCTTTTTGTTGTGCCTATATAGACCTTTCCATAAATGCACTGAATTTTATAGACACCTGGTGCAGCTAGAGGATGTCGTTTATCTTTTGCGGACCGTAAACATTCTTTTATTTTTGTGGTGGGTCTGAAAACAGTTTCCACATTGTAATTGCTTAAAATTTTTCAAATGCGATCAGTGACCTTATTGATGAATGGTAAGAACACTTTCCCCTTGGGTTGGTGTCAGTCCTTGTCCGTCCTGGTTATCAGTCTAGGGCGTAGTGCACAAACTATCTCTCTGTTGGAGTACCCATTCTTCTTGAATGTCGCTCTAAGGTGTTCAGTCTCATCATCTAATTGAGCTGGTTCACGTATTTTGTGTGCTCTGCCTATTAATGTTTGAATCACCCCTCTTTTATATCTTGGGTGGTGGTTAGAATCTTTCTGCAGATAACAATCAGTGTGTGTGTCTTTTCTGAATTATGAATTAGCTGGACACCTTGCCTCGCTGCTGAAACCTCATGTTGGTGGAACTGACAGTCATGCTAAAAATTCATATCACTTTGTCAATATTATTAAGGAAATTGTTGTGGGCCCTAATGATATCCTGGTCAGTTTTGATGTGGTGTCGTTGTTTACCATGATTCCGGTGAATGAAGTGATCACATGTATAGCGGACATTGTTCCTAGTGATATTTTGGCATTATTCAGACATTGCCTTACAACAACATATTTTCAGTATAGTAATGTTTTTTTATGAACAGATTGGCGGGGTGGCTATGAGAAGTCCTCTTAGTCCAGCTGCGGCTAACTTGTTCATGGAGAACTTTGAACAACGGGCGCTGCAAACAGCTCGAAAAAGACCAGCCAGGTGGTATCGCTATGTAGACGATACATTTGTTATATGGACCCATGGGGAAGAGGAACTGGATGCCTTCCTGTTACATCTAAATAGTATTAATCCAAGAATTCAGTTCACTATGGAAAAGGAAATCGATGATCACTTGAACTTCTTAGATGTGACTGTGACGGATCATTGGGTCATAAGGTTTTCGGAAAAGACACACACACTGATTGTTATCTGCAGAAAGATTCTAATCACCACCCAAGACATAAAAGAGGGGTGATTAAAACATTAATAGACAGAGCGCACAAAATATGTGAACCAGCTCACTTAGATGATGAGATTGAACACCTTAGAGTGACATTCAAGAAGAATGGGTACTCCAACAGGGAGATAGATCGTGCACTACAGCTTAGACTGACAACCAGGACGGACGAGGACTGACACCAACCTAAGGGGAAAGTGTTCTTACCATTCATCAGTAAGGTCACTGATCGCATTGGAAAAATTTTAAGCAATTACAATGTGGAAACTGTTTTCAGACCCACCACAAAAATAAAAGAATGTTTACAATCCGCAAAAGATAAACGACATCCTCTAGCTACACCAGGTGTCTATAAAATTCAGTGCAGTTGTGGAAAGGTCTATATAGGCACAACAAAAAGAAGCATCATCAACACCCATCTAGGTGAACATAAAAGGAACTGCCGCCTCAGACATATTGATAAATTGGCAGTAGCGGAACATGTGTTTCAGGAAGGTGATCATGAAATAAAGTTTAATGAGACACAACCATCACAGCAAAGACATCACATTATTATGTGCGAATGTACAGAGAGGCCATTGAGATTGCCAAACACTGCAATAATTTTAATAGAAAAGATGAAAGTATTAAGCTGGATAAGATATGGATGTCAACATTGCAGCAACAATGTGATAATCGATTAATTTAAATTGAGAAAGTTGGCAATATCAGAGATCATAGCACAGCTGACATCACGTGATTGACAGGGGCACCCTCTGGATGGCTTATATATACGGCGCTGATTGTCCTTGGAGGATGCCTTCCACAGTCGAAGGTGAAATGTCAGGGGAGAGTCTTATGTATGGACCACGGCATCTCACCCCAGAAGTGTTAAGTGATAAAATTTTAATGTTAATGACTTTACAGAAAATCCTCTTAGCTTCTGATGACCAGAATTCATGTCTACTATTTGAGATCTGAATGTTTGTGATGAGAAGTTACTAGCTCAGCTAACTGCCTGTGGCACCCAGGCTGACCAAAGCTGTATTCACGCTATCCCAGTGATTTTCAGTATTTTGAATAGACATTTTTAGCGTAAAATCATCTGGCAGCCAGAACTCCATGGTAAATAAACACTCCTGCTCAGAAAAAACAGACCACCTTGAACGACTAGAGACAGGATGTTCTTATTCACAGGACATTTACATTAGTATGTTTTGCAGAAATAATTAGCATTTGAACCATGTCGGATCGCAGGTTCGACGTCAACATTGATACTGTGGCACAACAGCACCTACCGGTACAATGTGCCTGCAGCTCTCATTGTCTCTATAAACCTAAGGTAATGGATCCGTGTGACCTGATAAGACGTGCAGGAAGTCGTGCAGGCATATGCACAAACCATACCATGAAATCAGTGAGTTTGAAAGAGGGCACATTATTGGCATGAGAAAACGTGATGCATCCATCTGGGAAATTGCTGCTCATGTGGGACCTCTGGTGCAACAGTGGAACAGCATGACACATCATACACTATCAGCGTTGACAGTCTGTTGTCATTTATTATGGCCTGGGTTACATGCATGTAATCCACTTATCCACTTCTGATGACTGTGCAGAAATATTCTAGACAGCAACGGTGTACGGAATATTACTGGGGACAGGAATGGCATCAGACAGTGTTTTTGGATGAATCCAGGTTCTGTTTGTTTGAAAATGATGGCTGCATTTTTGTTCGCTACAGACATCGGGAGCAGCATCACAGTGACTGCATTCAGACAAGACATATAGTGCCATCTCAAGGCCTTACAGTTTGGGGTACTATTGGGTACAAACACAAATCATGGTTGGTGTATGTTCAGGGCACTGTGACCAGTGTGACCTACATGAACGACATCCTGTGACCTGTAGCCATACTCTTTCTGCACGACACCCCGGACATCATTTTTCACCAAGACAATGGATGACCACATGTTGCTGCACAAACACGTCTTCTTGGTGTCACAGCATGTCAGCCTTTTGCCATGACCTGCCAGATCACCAGACTTATTGCCAATCAAAAATGTGCGGGATATGGTGAAATGACAGGTGTAGTGCTGTGACCCAATACCAGTCACTACAGATGAATTTTGAAACCAGGTGAATGCAGCATGGATGACCATATCACAGGATGCCATTCACGCCTTATATGTGCCGATGCCATTACACATGGAACAAGTTATCAGGGCCCATGGTGGACCCTGTGCCCATCAGGCAACAGGACACATGCTGCATCCAGCTGACTGAAATGCTAATCATTTCTGCAGTACATACTAATGTAGATGTCCTGTGAATATGAACAGCCTATCTATAGTCATTTGAGGTGTTATGTTTTTTCTGGACATGAGTGCTCCTAGCAAAACAATACACTACAGCCTGCGCAAATCAGTAGATCTAAAGGAAAATTTACTTAATATCTTTCATAAAAATGCATGAAGATTTATACACAACAAGAATAAAAATATCAATACAAGAAAATGAAAGAGCAACAGAGGTATTAGTAGCCACAGTATGTTTAACACTACGTCATTGGAAATAGTGCAATGGAACAAGTATGTACAAATTATCTGGGAAGATACAAGCTGGTATTACTGACAATAAACGGGTTGCCAGGAGCAAATATGTTAAATTCCACCAAACAATCACAGAAATTATAAATGTGATAATACAGATTAATGGGAGACTAATTATTTTCTGAGGCTTTACAGTTCATTTATTCTCTTATGAAGCTTGTTGTCGACAGCCAGTCATAGCTGTAACACAACAGTAACATTCACAAACATAATACTATGATGAGAATATTTGAGAAATTAGACCTAAAACAGAGGCTTGCCAACAATCGTTCTTCCCAAACACCATTCATCAGTGGAATGGGGGAGGGGAGTGAGTGGGGGTGAGATCAGTTAGTGGTACCAGAAGTACCCTCAGCAACACACCACCAGGTGGCTTGTGGAGTATATGTGTAGATGTAGACATAAATCTAAATGATGTGACAGAGATTTGAGCACTGCCTCTCCAGAGAGCGATGATTACACACTTCACCACTCAGGCTTAACACGGTACAGAAAGGAGTGAGGTATTCAGCCACAGACAAGGTACTGGTGGAAGTACAGCTATGAGGGTGGTTCATGAGTCATGCTTGGGTAGCTCAGTCAGAAGAGCACTTGCCCGCGAAAAGCAAAGGTCCCGAGTTCGAGTCTCGGTCTGGTACACAATTTTAATCTGTAAAGATATCGGTGCACACTCTGCTAAAGAGTGAAAATTTCATTCTGGAAAAATCCTTTTACTTTACTTTTTAAAGCCTCTTTCAGTGCAACCATGGCTCTTGCCAAAAAAGTTCTTAAACCTACAAAAAAATTGGGCAGACAACTTCAAAGATTTCCAGAACTTCAACAAAAAACCATATCAAATACTATGAAACTGGCAAAATAGAATAATCTTTAAAAGCTTCTCATTTTCATCCCCCACTCTCCTCTTCAAATTCACCACAAATTCTACAAAGAGTAAAAACATGTAGCAGAAAGCCAGGAAAGGAAGGAAAAGAAGAGAAAGAAAAGCAATATGAAGGGAATGGTAATGCTCAAGAAAAGCTAAAGTGTGAGTGACCAGATCAAATTTATTTTATTGATTCTGATCAAGAGTAAAAGGCCTCCTAATAAATAGAAAGACAACCATTGTTATTTACCATGTACTATTATTTTAAGTATTGTAGAGGACAAGGGGTTATTTTTATGAAATATGGTGTGAAATAGTGATTTAATGTATTTCAGTGCGTGATGCGCCAGCCTCACAACAGACGGCGGACGAAGGCTGGCGAGCGCTTTATGCAGGTGACAGTTTTGCAACGAGCGTTGGTATGTGTGTACGTGCGCGGGAGCCATCAACAGCCAGAATGCAGCATTAGCAGAATTACGCAGGCGTGGGCCGCGTGTGGTGCGGTTGCGTTAGCCAACTCATCGAGAACCTTCTAATAAACATGTCGCTGCGTAACTGGCGGATTCAGCAGCGGTCTGCACTGTTTGAGGGCATCAGAGGTGGGTGTCGGCATTCAGTTCGACCGATTGGGCGTTTGGTCGCTGTCACGTCGTCGTCATCAGTGACGCTGTTCCCGAGGACCGGCCGGCGGAGGGCATTGCCTGCCACTGCACCTGCGACTCCTAGCGTCGTCACGAGCCGCCGCGTCTGCAGGAGCGAGCTGGGCTGGGCCTTGTGCTGCTAACTTCCTACCACCTGTGCAGCCGCTGACCGAGCGCGGCGTCACGTTCCCCGGGGCTGCGTGCATCAGCATGTCTCCACCACGACACAAGCGGTGGGGCTGAGATACCGGAAAACGTATTGGTAGAACCAACAATAAAGAGGAAGATTGCTAAAAACTGCCACCTTCTTCTACCCAGCCACACCCTACAACCCCGACCACGTCACCCGCTCCGGTCATCCTATTACAAATGGTGTCAGTTGGGCAACCTGCGCATCACACACTCCTGTTACAACTGGTGACAGTAGTGGTCTTCTCCCTGGATTTGGAGGAAATTGTGGCTGGTAATCGATGAGGATATCTGGCACCTGAAAAGGGCAACAATGGATCAGCAACTCCTGAAACATGATAAGTAAGTGCCAATTTTTCGTTTGATGGTTTGTCTGAATCTGTAGCATAGTCTGTCTTCCCTTCCTGTTCTTCTTTCTGGGATTACTGTAGTCTTGATTTGATAGCTGGTAGTGATGGAGCCGTCTTTGTCAGCCAAGGTGGCTAGGCTATTCAGCAGCTAATTGGGCGAGTGTCAGAATTAGAGATAGAGCTTGCTCGGTTTAAAGAAGCGAGCAAGGAACGGTTTCCTGTTAACGCAGTAATTCTTGACACTAATGCTGCGTCTTTGGTCACCCCTTTCTTGGAAAAAGCTGGGGAGGATGTTATGATTTTTTTTTGAGAACCTTAGCACGGCCGCTAAATTGGGAAATTGGGGCGCAGAAACACTTTTGCATGTGGCTAAGTTGAAAGTAACTGGGGATGCCAGAGCATACATTACATGCCATGAAGAATTAAGGGATGCTCAGACATTTGAAGTATTCAAAAAAGGATTGCTGGAAGGATATTGGAGGAAAAATATGTCTAGATATTATCGGGAACAATTGAATAGAATGTATCAAAGGAATGGGGAATCAATAGAAGCTTTTGTAGATTGAATTCAAAAAATTAATTTTAATACCTGTGAGCTAATGGATTCCAATAGGGTTAATGAAACCATTCTGCAGGAAGCTGAGCAGAGGGCACTAGACGCATTTTTGCGGGGAATACAACCCGAAACCTCCCGCAAGATTAGGATGGAATTCCCTAAGACTCTCAATGAGGCAGTCAGAATCGCTGTGGCGTTAGAGGAAGTTGAAGCAGTAACAAAGACGTGGGACAGGAAAGCAGTGTTTAATGCAGAAATAAAATGTTTCAGATGTGGTTGGATGGGACACATTAGACGCGATTGCAAGGAAGTGCTGTGCAGGATATGCAGACGTTGGGGTCATCGGGAGTGTAATTGCAATGGGTCCTGGCAGAAACATGATAGGATACCGCAAGGTGGGCCTCACCCCCCTCAGTTAAACAGGGCAGGGGGTGGTGTGTCCACTGTGCAACACCCCCGGGAAGGATTAATGCTAGTGCAGAATCAGTGGCAGACTTTTTTCTGACTGGGTTGGTGAGGGGCAGACCATGCAAATTTTTATTGGATACCAGGTCTCAGGTGTCCGTGGTGAGTAGAAATGTACTTGGTAAAGTAGAATTAAAACCACCACGCTGGGCATTAAGTGGCGTGCGTGGGGGACAGGTGAAGTCACTCGGATCAGCAGTGTTAATCTTCCGAGTGGAAATGAGGAACTTCCAGGTGAAGGTAGAAGTTCTTCCAGTTGTTGGCAGCAGCTACGATATCATACTCATACTGGATTTCCTGGTTGCGCATCACGCAAAAGTTAACCTGGAACAGCGTACAGTGGAACTGGATGGAATACAATTTCGCCTAGGTTCTGCAGCCGAAAAACCATTACTGTCACAAGGAACCGCCAGACATCAGGTGGGGCACCTAAACTGCGTACAAGGTCCCTTAGGGTTAACTCACAAGATACTATACCGAAGGGTACAGGGAAAATAATCTGGGCAGATGGTGGAGCTAGTGTGCCAGTAAATTCATTGTGTGTCGTTGAACCTTTGTCTGAGAATGAGCCGCTGGATAAAATGAAGTGTTTTACGCGCCGTAGCATGTCCTATGTGTGGGAAATAGAAGGGAAAAAGGTTGTGCCTGTCAGTATTGATAATTCTGGCCTTGAAGAGGTGCAGTTAGCATGGGGTACTGTAATAGCGAATCTGGAGATAATAGGGGAAGATGAACTGGATAAGGATTTCGCAGCAGATTACACAATGCCGGGAAAGTCTGTCAGCTGGTCCACACTGAGGGGTAAAGTAGCACATTTAGAAGGGCAAGACAGAGAAGTCATGGAGAACCTTTTGACGGAATATAAAGAGTTATTTAATTCTCATGGTCCACTGCCTGCCACACTGTTAGTTCAGCATTACATCCCCACTGGCAATGAAGCACCAGTGTATAAACGTCCATATTGTGTTCCAAAGAGTTTACAGCCTGTCATGGAAGAATTTATTAATCATCAGCTTAGGGATGCGATAATAGAAACCAGTAGTAGTCCTTGGTCCGCTCCTGTCGTAATAGGGGGTAAAAAATCACCTGATGGGGTAAGGCATATCGTTTTTGTTGTGATTATCGTTTCCTGGATCAAAAAACTGTATCGGATGCATACCCAATGCCTAATATCACTGAAACTCTGGATAATTTGGGTCAGTCTCGGTACTTCATGACCTTGGGTCTTCGAAGCAGGTACCACCAGTTGGAGGTTGCCCCGGAAGACCAACCAAAGACAGCTTTTTCAACACCTACAGGTCATTTTCAGTATCGTCGAATGCTTTTCAGACTCAAAAATGCTTCGGCAACCTTCCAACAGTTACTAGATAGCATGTTACAAGGGCTGAAACCTAATCAGTATATGGTATATTTGGACGACATAATTGTTTTCTCAATGGACGTGCAAGAACATGTGCGCCGTTTGTGCGAAGTTTTCGATCGTCTGAAAGCAGCGCGGTTAACTCTTCATATGGAAAAATGTCATTTTTTGTTGCAAGAAGTCCATTATTTAGGTAATATTATAGGACAGGAGGGTGTCCACACGGATCCAAAACTTGTAGAGTCAGTAATGAATTTTCCGAAACCTACAAAAGTAAAAGAGTTGCAGTCTTATTTAGGTCTCGCCATTTTTTACAGGAGGTATATTCCAAAATTTGCGGAAATTGCAAGGCCCCTCACGCAGTTGTTGAAGAAGGGAGCAAAATTTCACTGGTCAGCAGAATGCGAAGACTCTTTTCAAAAGTTAAAAAAATTGTTAACATGTAGTCCGGTTTTGGCTTTCCCAGATTTTAGTAAACAGTTTATATTATCTTGTGACTCTTTGGGTATTGTATTACCTCAGGAAATAGATGGGCAGGAACACCCGATAGCATATGCTTCCAGACAGCTAAACAATGCAGAAAAAAATTACTCAACAACCGAGAAGGCGTTATTGGCATTAATTTTCGGAATAACTTATTTCCGGTGTTATTTGTATGGACGACGTTTCAAGGTGATTATTGACCATGCAGCACTTAAGTGGTTGTTAGGGCTTAAAGACCCAATGAGTAGATTAACTAAGTGGGCTTTGCCACTTAGTGAGTACGATTTTGAAGTGATTCATCGACCGGGTAAATTACATGGAAACGCGGATGTCTGAGTCGTAAAGTATGCACCATGGAAAAAACAGGAATAAATGAGAACGAATGGGTGGAGGCACAAACCGCTGACACAGATTGTCAACGATTTACCTTGCAGAGACAGTTCATCATGGAAGACGGGATATTGTACCGTAAAACTAGGAACGGTCCGCGCATAGTCATACCTAAAAAACTGTGAAGCAAAATTTTAAGGCAAGCACATGATTCAATGTTTTCTGGTCATTCAGGTTGAAGAGCAATGGAAAGTAGGGTAGCACAGAGTTATTGGTGGTCAACGCGTAGGCAAGATGTCAATCAGTATGTAAAGAATTGCATTCCGTGTGCTCAACGGGCGGAAGTGAGTCATCAGAAAATTGTGTTGCAACGACTACCAGAAGCGGATAGACATCTCCAATTACTTGGCATGGACGCCTTAGGACCGTTTGTGCAAACACCAATGGGTAATCGCTATGTTTTAACAATAATAGATCATTTTTCGCGCTATGTGTCTATGACAGCTATTCCGGACCAGCGAGCCGAAACAGTGGCTCACGCAATATTACTTCAATGGATATAGAAATTTGGAACACATGAAACTATAATTACAGATCAAGGGACAAATTTTATGTCCGATTTGATGAAACAGTTATGCAAGTTGTTGCATGTAAAGAAATTGAGAACGAGCGCATTACACCCACAGGCTAATGGTCGCACTGAGAGAGTTCATTGTACAATAGCTAAGATGTTAAGTTATTACGTAAATTCACAACACAACAATTGGGATACCCTATTGGACTTTGTAACCACGGCGTATAACTCAAAAGTGCATGAAAGTATAGGATTGTCTCCGTATGAAGTACTGTTCGGTTCGGAAGATGCCATCTCCGTTTGAATTGCTCAAGACCCCACCAGGAACTGATATTTAGGCTGTTAAGGATTTATCCACAAAGTTGAAAACAATCTGGGGTGTGGCAGGTGAAAAAAACGAATACTAAAGCATTAGAGAGACAGGACAAAGTTCACAATAGAAAGGCAGTTTTACCCAAGTATCATATAGGACAATGGGTGATGATGACTAATCTGAATGTGCCAAAAGGCAAAAAGAAAAAATTTGACATGCTCGCCCCTGTAATTATTCCCACACGTAGTGGTGTTTTCTTGCAACACGGTGTAATCTGATGTGTTTTGGTACACTTTTCTCAAATTGAATAATTCTAAGTTGCAACAATTCAAAGATTTTCGAAGCAGAATATTTACTGTGAAATCATTTCACTTGATTTATTTTGATAGTCTCATGAATGATTCTGCTGAAGGAGCAAAGGGATACACATTGCTTTTTGAGAAACCAGTTCTTCAAGAATTTCTTTCCTCAAGTAATACATTTCAAAATCTGGTTTCTGAACGACATCTTGTAGAAATAACATTGCCAAAGAGAACAGAATTCCCAATAGTTTGTTGGTACCCTCCTGTATGCATCCTACCTGCATGACAATTAGCAGATCATGTTCTTGCAGAAGAATTATCAGCATTCCCCACTTCTTCAACATTGCCTTTGCCACTTGACATTTTTGTATCACTGTCATTAAAGTCCTCATTGTTTTCATCTCCAAACAACAGATCTGCCAGCAATATCTGTTAGATAGCACTTACACTAGGTATTATGACCATTGCATCTGATATAAAACTCTAAATACATGTTGTAGAGCCTTCCAAATGTTGGTAACTACAGTCTCAGACAACTACAGTCCCGGACACTGTTTGTAGAGCACCCGCCACGGTGCCACCAGGCACCCCAAACTGAGACCGGAGAACCCGCCTGATTCCAGTTCATTGAGCATGGTTGAGGAATTAATGCTGCTTCTCAGCCATTGTTTCATTTCCTTCATCGCTTCTCCAAAATACAGGTTGAGCAGTAGAAGAGAAAGAATGTACCATCTTCCATTTTCATCCAAACACATCTCCTTTGATCTTCCATTCTAATTATTCCCTGTTGGTTCTTGTACATGCAGTAAATGACTATCTTTTCACGTAGCTTGTATCTAATTTTCTAAAGATTTCAAAGATTTTGCACCACTTTACATTTTCAAACACTTTTTGAAGGCTGCTATATCCTACAACACATCCTGCAATTTTGTAATCCTCCTGACCTCTGTCTTCATTAGTTGTTGCCCTACACCTATCTCAATCATTCTTTCTATGTGTAATGGTGAGGGGTTATGATTTCTGTAACCATTGTTGTTCTCGATTTTTGGGTGTAAGGCAGTTGATAACTGTCTAGGAATGTGAAAAAAATTGTTCCCATCCATGCCTTAACAGAATGTCCTTAGCAGAATGTCAACAATTAAGATAGGGAAAATTTATTTCACTTTCAGAAATATATTTCTTTTTGTGGTGTAAAATTCATCTCATGTCGAGAAATATATTTGCCTTTGGGCTCGTGACAAGTGTGCAGCAATACAGTTATTGTAAATGTTTCCATAGGAAACTGAGAAACATACATGCAACTTTTCTATTCTGTGAACAAAAGTGTCAGACATGAGTACTGTGATGAATCAAGCCAATAATATAAAAAGAACTGTACAATCCCAGTGGGCATCGATCTTTTTAGTTTGATACAAATAATTTTGATACACATTCATAAAAATGAGCTATTCTGTACTTAAATACTTATATCCTGCGCATTTAAGGTAATGTTTAAGCTTGAACTCAGGAAAATCTATTTTATTATTTATTTCAAAGTTGTACCAGTGATTATTATTGACAGCATTATAAACTCTTTTACCTCTGTGCGAGATTGCTTTTCTTGTTTGTTGGGTGGGAGGAACATAGTCTTGGCAGGAATGTGTTGTGCAGAAGAGTTGTTGCAGGGGAACTTGATATTGTTTCTTAATACTGTTGAAGGCAGAAATATTATATTTTATTAGTGCTGAGTGTGGAAATACTGAAGAATATATCCATTTCAAAGTTCAGAAACTACATTTATTGGAATAACAATCCTTTGATCATTTAATATTTCTTGGTAAATGGACAGTGACTTAGGACCAGCAGCACATTCCATGGAAGACAACAAGATCAACAATGAACAAACAAATTAAGTACTAATTCAGAACTATAGATGAGATGTGGGACTCAATGCAAACTATCTATAAAAAATGGTCAACCTCTTGTTTGAAGACAGATCATTGAATGGGCAGTGTTGAAGAATCCATTACAGTACTTCTTTCTGTGACTAGGTTATTTAGTTACTCAGTCACTTCCATACTCTATGGACCACAATTGCAGTCCCTCATTATGATAGCTGCTTTTTCTCAAATGTATGTTGTTTTAGTCTTCTACTGATATTGTAACTTAATAGATATATGGTCATACATAAAGTTATTTTCTTCAATAAATTTTTATATTTTCATTTCTCTTCATGGAGCTCACATAATTTATCATTTTTGCTATCAAGAGCCATTTGTTGTTTCAGAAATGAAGAACAATGTAAATTTAACCACATTTCTAATGACATCAAAAAGGAGTTGACAGACGCATCACTGAAGGGTAATAAGAGCAACTTTCAGTCACCACCTATCCCCAAAGCTAAAACAACATTTATTTAAAGATTTAACTAAACCAGGGCTTTTGACTTCATATACTCCAGCACAAAAGTTAGAATACAGATTCAGAAACTGAGGGAAAACACTTCCCACAACACAAAGAAGTAAGTAGTCTTATGTGACACAACCACTAACACTTAGTGAGAATTTCCAAGGTTACAGGCGATTAAGCAAAGTAAAGAAAGAACTTATTGAAGTCAAAAAGTCTCTACAATTCTACCCAGAATTCTCTTCTCTATTTATGATTGCTGAACTGGAGGCAGCCCTTAGCCACACAAATGTAGAAAAGCTGCAGATGGAGCTGGACGTCAGCATGAATTTTTTGTGCACAGTGGACTTACAATGCGAAAGTGGCTAGTTGCCCTTCTCAATTAAGCTCTTGACACTGTAACATTAGCAGCAAAATTTAAGAGAATGGTCAGGGAAAAAAGGAACAGCTGCAGAATACTTTTGCCCAGTATCTCTACTTAGCTATGCTTACAAACTCTTGGAAACAATGATATTAAATCAAATACAAGATCAAGTTGATTCTGAGGAACCATCTGAACAAGAGGAATTTAAATGTTGTAGAGAAATGTTGTAGAGCTGCTGTCAGCAAGTGCTCTCCTTGACTATTCATGTAGTAGCAACTAGAAGAAACTCAAGACTGGTGCAGTTTTCACTGACCTAATTTCATGGTGTGGTATGTATGTGTAATATTAAAATGTCTGAAAACAGTACCTTGCAAAACTCTAGATAACCTCTTAAGCAACATATTGAGCGATTGACAGTTTAAAGTACACCAAGGCAAAAAGAAGAGCTGATCACGTGTACTGAATGATGGCTTCCCTTGAGGCTCTGTTTTTGGTCTGGTGTTATTCAATATCTCAATTCAGTTCAATTTGGTCTCTTTATTCATCCATTAACAATATGAATTGTATGGATGTAGTCAATTATAATATAATTTCTTATATTTAATTAGTTTCAAAAACTTGAATAATAAATACAAATATTTTATATCAGTATATTATAAATAATATTACTTTTCCATATTCAGAAATTCTTCAATGTTATAAAAACTATGTGTTAGTAAAAATTGTTTAAGATCTACTTTGAATTTATGAAATTCTTTAATTTTCTTTATTATAGCAGGCAATGCACTAAAAAGTATTTTGGGCTGGTAGTTCACACTTTTTTGGTAGAATGCTTCTTTTTGGGTGTTTCTGTGAAAATCATCTCTGTTCCTTGTTTTATTTATTTATTTATTCCATATGATCTAATGATACACAGTGTGTTGCAGATGTCAGAAAATATCAGTTAACATTATTAACATACAGTATCCTAATGTATTTTATTGCAAAGATTAGTTAGGTTTACTTCAATTGCTCAATGTTTTCAATTTAACACAAATAGCAAGATTTCTTTTCTAAGTATTCATTTATAGAGTAAAAACAGTGACACAACTACTATGACTTTCTTGGCTTTGCTAAATTTTATATTGTCTTCGATGGACTTAATACTAGTGGGAAGATTATTGAACAATTGGAGACCCATGTGGAAAGCTTCCTTTTTACACAGTTGAGTTTTTGCACGTAAAACATGCAGATTAGAGTTTTTTCTGGTGTTGTGTTTATGTATTTCATTATTTTTTACGACTCTGGAGTCAGTTGGCACTATGTGGTTTCTGAAAAATTTTAGAGTCTCGAGAATGTATAGGCAAGGCAGTGCAAGGATTTCCAACTTACTGAAGCTGGGTTTGCAGGAGTCTCTGGGTTTGCTCCCAGTAATAATCCTTGCTCTCTTCTGTATTTTGAATGTGCTCAGGGCAGTTGGAGAATTTCCCCAGAATATAGATGGCAAATCATCGAGTAAAACTGAAGTGATATCAGGTGTTCCCCAGGGAAGCTTCCTGGGACCTCTGCTGTTCCTGATCTATATAAATGACCTGGGTGACAATCTGAGCAGTTCTCTTAGGTTGTTCGCAGATGATGCTGTAATTTACCGTCTAGTAAGGTCATCTGAAGACCAGTATCAGTTGCAAAGCGATTTAGAAAAGATTGCTGTGTGGTGTGGCAGGTGGCAGGTGACTCTAAATAACGAAAAGTGTGAGGTGATCCACATGAGTTCCGAAAGAAATCCGTTGGAATTCGATTAATCGGTAAATAGTACAATTCTCAAGGCTGTCAATTCAACTCAGTACCTGGGTGTTAAAATTACGAACAGCTTCATTTGGAAAGACCACATAGATAATATTGTGGGGAAGGTGAGCCAAAGGTTGCGTTTCATTGGCAGGACACTTAGAAGATGCAACAAGTCCACTAAAAAGACAGCTTACACTACACTCATTCATCCTCTGTTAGAATATTGCTGCGCGGTGTTGGATCCTTGCAAGGTGGGATTGATGGAGGACATCGAAAGGGTGCAAAAAAGGGCAGCTCGTTTTGTATTATCACGTAATAGGGGGGAGAGTGTGGCAGATATGATATGCGAGTTGGGATGGAAGTCATTAAAGCAAAGACATTTTTCGTTGTGGCGAGATCTATTTACGAAATTTCAGTCACCAACTTTCTCTTCCGAATGCAAAAATATTTTGTTGAGCCCAACCTACATAGGTAGGAATGATCATCAAAATAAAATGAGAGAAATCAGAGCTTGAACAGAAAGGTTTAGGTGTTCGTTTTTCCCGCGCACTGTTCGGGAGTGGAATGGTAGAGAGATAGTATGATTGTGGTTCGATGAACCCTCTGCCAAGCACTAAATGTGAATTGCAGAGTAATCATGTAGATGTAGATGTAGATGTAGATTTTAGGTGGGCTTGTATGTAAGTACACTCAATGCATAACAGCCAGTACCAATTGTGGCATTTAATTTTCCTGTATGTGTATTCCATTTCAGGTTATCTTGAACCCAAAGACCCAGGAATTTGAAAACAGTGTCAGTATCTATTGGCTGGTTATTGGCAGTGACAAGTGGCTGAGAAGAATTTTTTTGTCTTTATGGTGTTGATAGTTAATCTGTTGATTTTAGCCCAGTTGCTGAGTTGTTCAGTGGCCAAGTTCACAGCTTTTTGCACAGCCTCTGTATTCTCCCCTTTGAGGAGTACAGTTGTGTCATCAGCAAATATTATTGTTTTGTGTGCCTCTACATTCAGGCTCAAGTCATTAATATACAGGAGGAAAAGTAGAGGTCCCAATACTGAGCCCTGTGGTACACCTTGCTTTACAGTTTTATTACTTGATAGAATTTTGGTTATTGAGTTGGTTTGGCTATTAGTGTATTTCATGCTGACTCTCTGCATCCAATTGGTTAGGAATGGAGCAATCCAATTGTTTGCAATTCCTCTGATACAATAGTGTTTTATTTTTTTCCAGCAATATTTTGTGGTCAATTGTGTCAAAAGCCTTTGACAGATCCAGAAATATGCCTGTTATGGGTTGTTTTTTATCTAACAGATCTAATAGCATATTTATGCAATCATATACTGCAGTTTCAGTAGATTTGTTGCTTCTGAACCCATGTTGAGCTAAACTTAGTAAATCTTTTTTTTCAATGAAGTCCATTATTTTTTTCAAAACTTTAGGAAAGCAGGACGAGATTGAGATAGGCCTGTAGTTATTCATATCTTTATTACCACCTTTTTTGAAGACAAGAATTACTTCAGAAAGTTTCAGAGCTTCAGGGAAAGAACAGTCACAGAGGTGAGTTAATGGTTCAGCAATTGTGTATTCACAGTTTTTGATTACACCTGCTGGGATACGATCAATTCTAGCTGAATATGAATTTTTGAACGCTCTGAGGGCTTTTGCAACATCATTTTCAGTGACTTTGGTTATGAACATGATTATTTAATGTTGAAAATTCCTGGTGAGTTTTCAGAAAGCAGGCTCTTCCTAAGAGTAAGAGTCATTATTTTAAATTCTTTAAATATTTCCCTGTATGACACTCTACAGGGAGCCCCTTTCATTACTCTAATAGACCTTTTTTGAAGTCTGAAAGCTTGTTTTGCCATACATGTATTTCCCCAGAAGATCATGCCATATCTAAGAAAACTGTTCATATAAATTAAATGGGCACACAGCAATGATTCAGTGTTGCAACATTACCAAAGCATTCTTAGCACATAGCAGCATTTACTTAGTTTTTTACTCAAAACTTCTATATGCTTTTCCCATATCAAGTGCTCATCCACCCATATACCTAGGAATTTTGCGCATGGAGCTTTTGCAATAACATAGTTCTCTAACTCAGCTTTTAGTCTTCTTCTAGCTTTACTTTTAATATTACTGAAATTCATCAATACCGTTTCATCCTTATTTATGATCAAAGCATTATCGCTAAACCATTTTACCGTCTCATTTATTGGCCTAGGGACACACTGCTGCAGATTATACTCAGTGTATCCTTTTATAAAAATGTTAGTGTCATCAGTAAACATCACCGTTTCTGCAACTGTCAGATGGTTTGGTAAATCATTTATATACACAAGAACAACAGTGGGCCTAACATGGGACCCTGGGGCACACCATAGCTAGTTTTTTTTTTTTTTTAATGTGAAAGATACTCTCTGCCTTCATGACATATTTGTACTTTTTGTTGTCTATCGAGGAGAGAAGAAATGAACCATTTGAAGGCAAATCCCCGGACCCCATAAAATTCTAGTTTCATAAGCAATACGTCATGGCTGATTAGATCAAATGCTTTAGATAAATCTAAAAATATCCCACAGCTTAATTCATTCTTGTCCAAGGCATTTAGGACCATTTTCATGAATAGGAAGACTGATGTTTCTGTGGATCTGTTCTTTCTAAACCCATTTTGAGCATTAGTCAGTATTTTATTTTTATTCAGGAAGTCGGCTAGCCTTTCATACATTACTCTTTCAATTACTTTAGAGAAACCTGACAATAATGACACTGGCCTGTAATTATTAATGTCAGCTGTATTATCCTTTTTGTGAAGTGGCTTTATTGTGGAGAGTTTTAGTTTTGGTGGGAACACCCCTGTCCTGAAAGAAGTATTAATAATGTCAGTTAGGTGAGTATCTATACTGGTGGAACTATGTTTGATTACCTTGTCTGGAATTCCATCAATACCACAAGGCATTTTATTATTTAGTTTATTGATAGCATTTCTAACTTCACATTCTGTTACTGGGTACAGAAACATTGTCTTTTTACAAGTTGGTACTTTTATGTTTTTGTTGTTTGAATTGCACAGACTTTTAATTAGGTTCGGTGCCATGTTCACATAATGTTCATTGAATATATTGGCTATCTGTTGAGCATATTCTATCACTTTACCCTCACTTTTAATTTTGAAATTATTGGTCTTGGTTTTACATTTTCCTATCCTATTGTTTATAACCTTCCAAATCAATTTTTATTTATTGCTTCCCTTGTTAACATTTGAATCATTGCTTAGCCTTTTCGCTGCCTGTAAAACTTTCCTGTAGACCCTTCTATATTTCCTATAGTATGGTTTTATTTTTGTATTTATTTTAGCATGTTTGCTTAAGTTTCTAAGGCTGATTTTTAATCCCTTGTGTTGCCCATGTGTTTGACTTCTCACTGACTTTAATTTTTTTAAACGGGAATGCTACATCATAGGAATATTTATAATCAGTGAGAAAACTATCATACTTTTTGTGTACATCATCAGTTTGTTCTATGCCCCACTGCACCCTTTTTAGCATACCATTAAAAACCCTTATGTTGTTTGCATTAATAAATCTTCTTTGTACGTATTTTTCAGCGACTGTGCATTTCTTATGGTTCTCATTCCTTATCATCACTTTTAAAGCCAGTCTATAGGGCAGACTTTCTGAACTTGAGCTGCCAGAAATTCCAATACGCAGATGATATTATAGATTGATATCAGAGTCAAGATCTTTCTGAATGTGAAGAACACCTTACAAACAGCCTCACTAAACTCTTCAGTATTTTAAGACATGATAACTTAGACTTAATATTTCTTTTCCACCTCTAATTATTTAGCATCAGCAAAGATCAGCACACAGTTTGGCCCTCTTGGCATTGTCAAATACAATGATAAGCCAAAATATCTTGGTATCACTTTAGACAGAATGCTGGCATATCATAAACATCTTTCCAGCACAGTTAATAAGTTACAAACATAAGTGAAGATTGTGAGCAAGTTAATAGGTAGTATATGGGGAGTAAATACAGACCATCCTCAGGGTGAAACTCTCTACAGCAGAATATTTTGCACCAGTTTGGCTCCGCAGTGCTATGTGAAGGTAGTTGATGTTAATTTGAATGCAGCCACGAGAACCATTAATGGTGCAGTAAGATCTACACTTATGTGCTATCTATCAATACTATTAGACATCTGTCCTTTTCACCTTCAGCACCAGGTAGCTTTCTACAACCTTTGCCAAAACAAGCATCTAAAAATAAATCAACCTTAGTTACAAAGATGTACTGTCAATGCCTAGCAAGTGTCTCAAAACCAGAATCCAAATGCTCTCTACTAGATCCAACAGGGACGCTGAATGGAAACATAACAAGTCACGAAAACCCAGAACCATGAACATATTAAGAATCTAAATGTTCAGTTCCTTCACCATCTTAGGGAGGAGTGGATACAGCTTAACAGATACTGGACTGGAGAAGGTATGTGCAAATACAGTATCATATTTCAAGTCAGGCTCTTGCACTGATAGTACTTATGACTGTGTGTCAGACAATGAGTCACACTGTGAGAGTGTCGTATCAGGTGTTTCCTTGGTGATATACATGAAACATCTGATAGGGTACTCTACTGGATTGAGTCTTCTGACATTTGTGTGTAGTCTGTACAGTTCAATGTTTATACAGTGTAAATAATTGCACATGTGTATTTTGTAAAATATCTTCCACTCCATTAAGCTGTCTGGTACAGCAACTGCATTTATGACCAAAACTGTTTCTAATTCAAACGTTTATTTTTTTTTATTGTTGTAGTAATTTATGCAGATTATGATGATGATAATAAATGAATCAAACTGCACTTTAAATTAGGGAGAATGATCCAGGATGAAATTATTTTTTGGTTTTATGGTACTTCTGGTGCAACTGAAATCTTATTTTGAATAGAAAACATGAAGTTCTCTCATGGACTTTATTTACAGAAAAATCAAACTTATTTACTACACAACAATATAAGCTTTTATTCTGGTCTGCAATATTACCTTAATTTTTGAAAAAAATGTTACATGTAGTCAGATCAAGAGAAACTAACACGAATAAACAGTAGTGTGATAAGATGTTAACAGTTATCTACACCGTCTCACAAGATACACAATGCTTGCTATGAAAGTACCACTAATTACACGCAGAAGGTTCAGTATTTGGTGGATCCATCACCATGAGCACATCAATACGGCCATCTTCAGGTTTCTGGCGGACGTTAAGAGAGCATTTGTTGCTTATTGCTCTTTTCTCTCGCTGGTCAGCCTACAAAAATAATATAAAATATGAGTATATATAAGTTCTTGTAAAATACTGATGAAACCAGCTTATAATTGAGAGAACTGTTATGAAACAGTTGAGAGACTATTCTCTACAGTTTTTATTTGTAAGCAACAGTAACCACTGAATACTTAATGGTAGTTCCATTATTTTTACAATGGAAATAACACTGTCAGAAGGTACAACTACTGTTTAATTCTGTAGCCATTCTAGGGAAGGCAAATGTGGGTTGATGTACTATGGGTAACATAAGCAGGGGCATATACCAAATACAGATGTATGACATTATGCGTGAATTTCCCAAATGATCATAAATTAATTCCAGTAGTGTAAGAAAGTGGCCATAAACTGCAACTCTGTACAAGGCACAAACAACAATGTATCTAAAGGGATCCAACTTACTAGTGTCACACCATCATCATAAAGTTGCTCCAGCATGTCATATCTTTTGAATTACTTGTACATGACTGAAATCCTGATACTTCTCGTTGAATGACGCAAACTCCCAGATAAAATAATGTGTGAAACAATGTATATCAGTTATCAACATTTTCTTTGATAAAGGACTGTCACAAGATGTCCTCAGTGCAATATGAATGATGAACAGAGTAAATATAATAACTTACCAAATAATTGAGACATATGAAAACAAGATTAAGACTGTAATCAGTCAGGATAATGTAGCCATGGAGGTGTGTGTATGTAAGTGAATTGTGTTTATCCGTCTCATAAAGTGCATAATCTAAGTCACTTGATGCGGGTACAGAGACACTTCAAATTGTGGTAAAATTTCACCATAAACAAAGAACAGCTGATTTTAACAGACAGCATAATAATAGTAATAATAATAATAATAATAATAATCCCTGTGGAGGCCCGGGAAAAGAATAGGCCTCCGGTATGTTCTGCCAGTCATAAAAGGCGACGAAAAGAACAAACCACTAATAGGGCTAACCCCCCTTTTACTGTGATTAGTTGGTTCAGGACAGAACTAAAGAAGCCTCGGACAAGCGCCGTCATGGTCGGGGACGACGCTTGAACCCTATGCCCGCCCACAATGGTAACGACACTGCTAGCCAACTGGAAAATGATTTAAATCCAAATAGAGGTGTTTTGCAGGATATGCTTCCTGCAACCACCCTAGAAGGAAAACAAAGACAGAGGATGAGATGGTCAGATGAAGTTAATCGACACCTCATGTTCTGTTATTACCAAGCAACAAACCTAGGAACCAACACAACTGGATACAGATCACAAGTATACACAACATTTATTACCAGATACCCAGAATTAAAATTTTTAACAGAACAACGACTAGCTGATCAGATCCGTGTAATAATAAAAAATAACAGGATACCCCAGTCAGAATTAGAAAACATCAAACAACAAGTACAACAAATACTGGAACAAAATAATGTGCAATCAGAAGAAGAAGAAAATACAGTAATGGACTCAAACATCCCAGAGCAAACAAACAAAGAACAACACGCACCAATTAAACAATCAGAGGAAAACGAAATCTTAAGACAGCCACCAGAACAAGCACAAATAGAACATGAAGTGACACAGATGTTAGATATAGAAGAAAAATTTCAGCTAACATATATAGAATACAAAGACACAAATACAGACATTAAAACATTCTTGCATAGACCACCAAATAAACCACAAGTCGAAACAACAATAAAAACTATCAACACAATCATACACAACAAAATAAATGAAAACACAACTATGGAAGAGTTACAACTACTGGTTTATATAGGAGTACTCACTAAACTAAATATACACACTGGGCAGAGATCAGAACCAACCAACACACAGAAGAAACCCACAAAACCAGCATGGCAACACAGGCTACAGATCAAAATAGAAAAACTGAGAAAAGACATCGGACAGCTAACACAATTTATAAGAAATGAAATCTCGGAAAAAAAAGCGAAAAAGGTTAGGTAAAATCTCACAACAAGAAGCGACAGAGCAATTAGACGAAAAGAAGCAGAAATTACAAGCATTAGCCAAACGACTCAGAAGATACAAAAAAAGTGAAAATAGAAGGAAACAAAACCAAACATTCAACACAAACCAAAAGAAATTTTACCAGACAATAGATAACACACACATTAAAATAAACAATCCACCAAACATAACAGACATGGAATACTTCTGGAGCAACATATGGTCAAACCCGGTACAACATAACAGGCATGCACGGTGGATACAAGCAGAAACAGACACATACAAGATGATACCACAAAAGCCTGAAGTGATAATTTTGCAACATGAAGTCACCCAAGCAATTAATTCTACTCACAATTGGAAAGCCCCTGGAAATGATAAAATAGCAAATTTCTGGTTAAAGAAGTTCACCTCACCACATTCACATCTAACTAAATTATTTAACAGTTACATTGCAGACCCATACACATTCCCTGATACACTTACACACGGAATAACATATCTGAAACCTAAAGATCAAGCAGACACAGCGAACCCAGCTAAATATCGCCCCATAACATGCCTACCAACAATATACAAAATATTAACTTCAGTCATTAAACAGAAATTAATGACACATACAACACAGAACAAAATTATAAATGAAGAACAAAAAGGCTGTTGCAAAGGAGCACGAGGATGTAAAGAGCAACTGATAATAGATGCAGAGTTGACATATCAAGCTAAAATTAAACAAAGGTCGCTACACTACGCATACATTGATTACCAAAAAGCTTTTGATAGTGTACCCCACTCATGGTTACTACAAATATTGGAAATATACAAAGTAGATCCTAAATTGATACAGTTCCTAAACATGGTAATGAAAAATTGGAAAACCACACTTAATACCCAAACAAATTCAAATAATATCACATCACAGCCAATACAGATTAAGCGTGGAATATACCAAGGAGACTTATTAAGTCCTTTCTGGTTCTGCCTTGCTCTGAACCCACTATCCAACATGCTAAATAATACAAATTATGGATACAATATTACTGGAACATACCCACACAAAATCACACATTTGCTATACATGGATGATCTAGAACTACTGGCAGCAACAAATCAACAACTCAACCAATTACTAAAGATAACAGAAGGATTCAGCAATGATATAAGTATGGCTTTTGGAACAGACAAATGTAAGAAAAATAGCATAATCAAGGGAAAACACACTAAACAAGAAGATTACATATTGGATAACCACAGCGACTGCATAGAAGCGATGGAAAAAACGGATGCCTATAAATATCTAGGATACAGACAAAAAATAGGAATAGATAATACAAATATTAAAGAAGAACTAAAAGAAAAATATAGACAAAGACTAACAAAAATACTGAAAACAGAATTGACAGCAAGAAACAAGACAAAAGCTATAAATACTTATGCCATACCAATATTGACCTACTCATTTGGAGTAGTGAAATGGAGTAACACAGACCTAGAAGCACTCAATACACTTACACGATCACAATGCCACAAATATAGAATACATCACATACATTCAGCAACAGAAAGATTCACATTAAGCAGAAAGGAAGGAGGAAGGGGATTTATCGACATAAAAAACCTACATTATGGACAGGTAGCCAATTTAAGAAAATTCTTTCTAGAATGAGCAGAAACTAGCAAAATACACAAGGCAATCACTCATATAAATACATCGGCTACACCACTGTAATTTCATAACCACTTCTACTACCCTTTAGATCACATAACATCAACAGATAAGAAGAAAGTAAATTGGAAAAAGAAAACACTTCATGGCAAGCACCCGTATCATCTAACACAGCCACACATCGATCAAGACGCATCCAACACATGGCTAAGAAAAAGCAATATATACAGTGAGACAGAAGGATTCATGATTGCAATACAGGATCAAACAATAAACACCAGGTATTACAGCAAGCATATTATTAAAGATCCCAATACCACAACGGATAAATGCAGACTTTGTAAACAACAAATAGAAACAGTAGATCACATCACAAGCGGATGTACAATACTAGCAAATACAGAATACCCCAGAAGACATGACAATGTCACAAAAATAATACATCAACAGCTTGCCTTACAACATAAACTTTTAAAACAACACGTTCCTACATACAAGTATACACCACAAAATGTACTGGAGAATGATGAATACAAATTATACTGGAACAGAACCATTATAACAGATAAAGCAACACCACATAACAAACCTGACATCATACTCACCAATAAAAAGAAGAAATTAACACAACTAATCGAAATATCCATACCCAATACAACAAATATACAAAAGAAAACAGGAGAAAAAATTGAAAAATACATCCAACTGGCTGAGGAAGTCAAAGACATGTGGCATCAGGATAAAGTTGACATCATACCAATTATACTATCAACTACAGGAGTCATACCACACAATATCCACCAGTACATCAATGCAATACAGCTACATCCAAACTTATATATACAACTACAGAAATCTGTAATTATTGATACATGTTCAATTACCCAAAAGTTCCTAAATGCAATATAACACATAGTTAAAAGGAAGTGACGCTTGATCAAGGTCCGCGTCACTTTCCATTTTTAACCGGACTTAACGTCTGAGAAAGTAAAGAAATAACAATAATAATAATAATAATAATAATAATAATAATAAACCCCGTGGAGGCTCGAGAAAAGAATAGGCCTCCGGTATGTTGTGCCAGTCATAAAAGGCGACGAAAAGAACAAACCACTAATAGGGCTAACTCCCCTTTTAGTGTGATCAGTTGGTTCAGGACAGAACTAAAGAAGCCTCGGGCAAGCGCTGTCATGGTTTGGAACGACGCTTGAACCCTATGCCCGTCCACAATGGTAACGACACTGCTAGCCACACGGAAAATGATTTAAATCCAAATAGAGGTGTTTTGCTGGACATGCTTCCTGCAACCACTCTAGGCGGAAAACAAAGACAGAGGATGAGATGGTCAGATGAAGTTAACAGACACCTCATGTTCTGTTATTACCAAGCAACAAACTTAGGAACCAACAGAACTGGATACAGATCACAAGTATACACAACATTTATTACCAGAAACCCAGAATTAAAATTTTTAACAGAACAAGGACCAGCTGATCAGATTCATGTAATAATCAAAAATAACAGGATACCCCAGTCAGAATTACAAAACATCAAACAACAAGTACAACAAATACTGGAACAAAATAATGAGCAATCAGAAGAAGAAGAAGAAGAAGAAGAAGAAGAAAATACAGTAATGGACTCAAACACCCCAGAGCAAACAAACAAAGAACGACATGCATCAATTAAACAATCAGAGGAAAACGAAATCTTAAGACAGCCACCAGAACAAGCACAAATAGAACATGAAGTGACACATATGTTAGATATATAAGAAAAATTTCAATTGACATATATAGAATACAAAGACACAAATACAGACATTAGACCATTCTTGCGTAGACCACCAAATAAACCACAAGTCGAAACAACAATAACAACTATCAACACAATCATACACAACAAAATAAATACAAATACAACTATGGAAGAGTTACAACTACTGGTTTATGTAGGAGCACTCACTACACTAAATATACACACTAGGCAGAGATCAGAACCAACCAACACACAGAAGAAACCCACAAAACCAGCATGGCAACACAGGTTACAGGTCAGAATAGAAAAACTGAGAAAAGACATCAGACAGCTAACACAATTTATAAGAATTGAAATATCAGACAAAAAACAAAAAAAGGTTAGGTAAAATCTCACAATAAGACGCAATAGAGCAATTAGATGAAAAGAAGCAGAAATTACAAGCACTGGCCAAACGACTTAGAAGATACAAAAAAAGTGAAAATAGAAGGAAACAAAACCAAACATTCAACACAAACCAAAAGAAATTTTACCAGACAATAGATAACACACACACTAAAATAGACAATCCACCCAACATAACAGATATGGAACACTTCTGGAGCAACATATGGTCAAACCCGGTACAACATAACTGGCATGCATGGTGGATACAAGCAGAAACAGACTCATACAAGATGATACCACAAATGCCTGAAGTGATAATTTTGCAACATGAAGTCAGCCAAGCAATTAATTCTACGCACAATTGGAAAGCCCCTGGAAATGATAAAATAGCAAATTTCTGGTTAAAGAAGTTCACCTCAACACGTTCACATCTAACTAAATTATTTAACATATCTAAAAACAAAGATGATGTGACTTACCAAACAAAAGCGCTGGCAGGTCGATAGACACACAAACAAACACAAACGTACACACAAAATTCAAGCTTTCGCAACCAACGGTTGCTTCATCAGGAAAGAGGGAAGGAGAGGGAAAGACGAAAGGATGTGGGTTTTAAGGGAGGGGGTAAGGAGTCATTCCAATCCCGGGAGTGGAAAGACTTACCTTAGGGGGAAAAAAGGACAGCTATACACTCGCACGCGCGCACACACACACACACACACACACACACACACACACACACACACACATATCCATCCGCACAATTATTTAACAATTACATTGCAGACCCATAAACAGTCCCTGATACACTTACACAAGGAATAACTTATCTGAAACCTAAAGATCAAGCAGACACAGCAAACCCAGCAAAATATCGCCCCATAACATGCCTACCAACAATATACAAAATATTAACTTCAGTCATTACACAGAAATTAATGACACATACAACACAGAACAAAATTATAAATGAAGAACAAAAAGGCTGCTGCAAAGGAGCACGAGGATGTAAGGAGCAACTGATAATAGATGCAGAGGCGACATATCAAGCTAAAACTAAACAAAGGTCGCGACACTGCGCATACATTGATTACCAAAAAGCTTTTGATAGTGTACCCCACTCATGGTTACTACAAATATTGGAAATATACAAAGTAGATCCTAAATTGATACAGTTCCTAAACCTAGTAATGAAAAATTGGAAAACCACACTTAATACCCAAACAAATTCAAATAATATCATATCACAGCCAATACAGATTAAGCGTGGAATATACCAAGGAGACTCATTAAGTCCTTTCCGGTTCTGCCTTGCTCTGAACCCACTATCCAACATGCTAAATAATACAAATTATGGATACAATATTACTGGAACATACCAACACAAAATCACACATTTGCTATACATGGATGATCTAAAACTACTGGCAGCAACAAATCAACAACTCAACCAATTACTAAAGATAACAGAAGTATTGTATTGTATTGTATTGTATTTTTATTGATCCAGGCAATCATAGTATTGTACAGCTGTACATATGATATTGGATAGGTCAAGAGAGCTATTTACAGTAATTTTTACAAATTGATGTTTACATTATTTTGTAGCAAGGAAATTATCTTTCTTCAACAAAACAGTTAATACAAATCAAAGAGATGTAAGGTTTTACATACGATATTGGATAGGGCAAGGGAACATATTTGCAGGTAATATTTAATAAATTGTTTTTACATTATTTTGCAATGAGGAAGTTACCTATCTTTAACAAAACAGTAAATGCAAATGTTTTATGGTAAAATACAAACAGCCAATACAAATGTAATAGTAAAGTAGTCCAGTGTATTTCATAGACATGCACAGTATATAATTTTCAGACCTAATTGAACATTTATCATATTTTTTACATTTTTAACCCCTTTCAAAAAAATGATCAACTGCATAAAAGCAATGGTCCAAGAGATATTTTTTTAACTTATGTGTGAAGGCTCTTGGGTTCTTTGTTGCTTTGATTTCATTGGGTAAATTATTATACATTTTTATCCCAACATTTAAAACACTTTTTTGGTAGCAGGTAGTTCTGGACTGAATCATATGTAGGTCAGATTGCTGCCTTGTTGCATAGTTATGAATATCTCCATTGAATTTTAGTGTGCAGTCATTGTTTAACAGGTATGACTTGACAAATGAGACGATATTATAAATGTAAGCAGAGGGCAGTGTCATAATGCCATTTGTTTTGAAATGTTGTCTGCATGATTCATTATGTCTTAGATTACATATTATGCGTATTGCCATTTTTTGCATTTTGAAAATATATCTACCTCCAGGTGAGTTCCCCCAAAATATGATTCCATACTGTAATGTAGAATGGAAGTAAGCATAATATACATGTATGAGAACAGATTTTGTGACTGATTTTTTGAGTATCCTTAAAATGTAACACACAGTTGAGAGCTTTTTTGAGATATAATTTGTGTGTATCTCCCACTTAAGATTTTCTGCAAGCCATATGCCAAGAAACTTGACAGAGTCCACACACATAAGCTCTTGGTTATTTAGAATCACATCAGGCATTTCTTGTTTTTGGGATGAGAGTCTGAAGTTGATGTAGGTTGTTTTCTGTATGTTTATAATCAGTTTGTTCTCGTTGAACCATTTGCTGAGTGACGACATAAGTGGTTTAATTTTTTGGTTGTGGTCCTCTGTATCAGTACCCGTTATTAGAATACTTGTGTCATCGGCAAATAGTGTGGTATGTCCTGTAGCAAGCTTTGTGCTTATATCATCAATGTATAGCAGAAACAGTATGGGTCCCAGGATTGAGCCTTGTGGCACACCATATCTAATAGGCATTGTGTCAGAGGAGTGGACAGTAGATTGATGGGTGGTTGTATTCTTTTTTTCAAAATTAATTTCAACTTTTTGAAATCTGTTTGACAGGTAAGATTCTAACCATTTGTTTGCAATTCCTCTTATACCTTTATTTGCTAACTTCTTAAGGAGTATGGTATGGTCAATTACATCAAACGCTTTGGATAAATCTAAAAAGATACCAGTAGTGATTTCCTTATTATCCAGTGCTTTTAAGGTTTCGTTGAGATATTCATAAATAGCTGTGGTAGTTGTCTTTTGCTTTCTAAAACCATGCTGGTGTTTTGTCAATAAGGATAGTTTATTAGTAAAGTCTTCCAATCTGGTGTAAAATAATTTTTCAAATATTTTTGAGAATGAGCTGAGTTGTGCTATGGGCCGGTAATTGGCTACATCATTTTTAGAGCCCTTTTTGTGAAGTGGGGTAATTTTAGATGTCTTTAGTAGGTCAGGGAAAACTCCGTTTGTAAAGGATGCATTTATTATGTGGGTTAGGGGTTCTACAATGGATTCTCCACATTTCTTAACAATTAAATCAGGAATATTGTCACTACCACTGGAGTACTTATTCTTTAGTCCTTTTATAACTGTAAGTACTTCAGGATTGGAGACTTTGTGAAGAAACATTGATGCCTGTACCGGTGCGGTTTCTATTAGTGTTTGGTGTTGAGCATTTGGTCTGTGGCAGTTTTTCTTTATCAGGTTTTCTGCTATTTTGCTAAAATAGTCATTAAAACCATTTACTATTTTTTGGGGATCTGATGTGACTTCATCATTTAGGTTTAGTTTTAATGTTTTGTTTATAACATGCTGCTTACTGTTTGTTTCATTTTTTACAACCGTCCACAAGCCTTTCATTTTATTGTTAGATTCCTTTATAAATTTATCATTGTATAATTTTTTTGCTTGTTGGATAACTTTCCTATAGATTGCAAAATAGGTCTTACAATATGACCCAAACTGATCATCGACGTCATGGTGTTTCATGTGATTTTTTAAGTCACGCTTTTTTTGGCTGGAAATCCTTATCCCTTTTGTTACCCATGAGTTTGTGTGTTTGTTTCCGATTTTCCTGGATTTCAGTGGAAATGCAGTATTGAAGTGTTGGAGAAATGTTTCATGGAAGGAATTAAATATGTAGTTTACATCATTTTCTTTATAGACCTCTGCCCAGTTTTCAGCCCTTAACAGATAGTTAAAAAGCCTTATACTATCATCATTAAATTGCCTTTGCATTTTAGTTATTGTGGGATATTGTCCTATGTAATTTAAATTCACTGTTAGTATTTGGGCTTCATGGTCACTGTAACCTGTGCTGATGACTTCGATTGAGTGGTGCAGTTTGTCTGTGTTTATGAAAATCTGATCTAGAGCTGTTCTTGAATTTTTTGTGATCCTGGTTGGTGTGTTTACAGTTGGGGATAGGTTGAATGAATTTGTAATATTCAACAATTCGTCTTTGTTTTTTCCAGGTGTGAGGAAGTCAATATTAAAGTCTCCACTTATTAATAGATTTTTGTTTAGTGAGTGAATTTTTGTGAGTAGTGCTTCGAGGGAGTTTTTGAAGGTTTGGATGTTTCCATCAGGGGCTCTATATATATTCAGTATCAATAGGTTATAGTCTGTTAAGATAATTAAGGAGAATTCAAAGTCTGTTTCTATTTGCATATTATTGTACTTTGTGAGGCTTTTGTATCTTAAATATTTTTTGACATAGATTGCTGTACCACCTCCCTTACTTTTGTTCCGACAGGAATAACCAGCTAGAGTAAATTCGCCAAGTGGGGTTTTTTTAATTTTGTCTTCTGTTAACCAGTGTTCAGTAATACAGAGAACATCTAAGTGTGGCTTTGTTTTTAGGAAGAGATCTATTTCTAGTAACTTATTAAACATTGACTGCACATTATGGTGTAATATTTTAAAGGATAATAGTGACTGTTTTCCAATGGAATGATTTTTGACACCACTCACCGGGTTTTCTTGTAGTTTTGGTTCATGAAAATTTTGCTCTGCACCTGTTTTCCTTTGGTTTGCTGCTAGCAGGGAGCTACTGGTGTTCTTGCCCATAAAAAATCCTGGCTGTGGACTGGAGGTCTGCGTTTTCGTGTTGAAGATCTTGTCACAGTTTCCAGTGGTGCTGATTTGGAGTGTGGCTGCACATTTTTTGCTGTTTCCACTTGGATGTCGTGGGCTGACTGATTTGTGGCACTTGACGAGATATTTGCATAGGATGTTGTTGGTGACTTAGTGCTGACTGTGGATACCTTCTTCTTTTCTAAAACTGTTTCTGGTGTTTTTCTTGATGACCCTGACTGCATATTCACTTTTGTTGTTGTTACTGATGGCTCTTCAGCTCCTGGTGTTGCTGTTGGTTCAGCTGTAGTATTGCTCATTCTTCTGAGATTGTCCACCAAACTAGCTTCATTGGACCACGAATATGTTTGATGTCCTGGTGTAACACGTTTTATGGCACTTCTTGTTACCAGTGGACTTTTGATGGCATTCAGCAGATTAACACACAGTTTCTTTTTCCCATTTTTATGTAAGTGAAGCCCATGCCTGGTGAAGTCTTTCCGTTGGAGGAAGCTATTTACATCTAAAACTCTGATGTGTTCACTGTAAGATGCCTTCTGCATCAAGTAACTGTTCATTTGGTAGATTTTGCAGTTTTCATTTGGCATGTCATATCTGTACGGTATTGTGCATAGAATTAGTTGTGTGTGCCTAGTTTTTGCGATCGTTTCATCTAGTGATGTCATAAAACCACGTTTTGATCCATTAATATCGTTTGCACCAGCTAAGACAACAACATAATCATTTTGTCCTAGACTAGACGTTTTGTTTTGTATATTGCATGTTGTTTCTTTGAATATAGCATTTGGCTTTATCAAAGATGTAAATTTATAGCTGGTTGTTGAAATTTCGTTCAGTACTTCTGCACAGTTCCTACCGTGACTATCTGAAAGTAACAGTACCTGTTTTTTGTTATTTGTAAGCTGACTCATGTTCGTGTTTGTTTTCAACTTACTGCAGTCATTTTTCTTAACCATTTTTAAATTACACGAGAAGTGTTCAGAAGCACTTTGTAGGTTACCTTTATTTACTGTTTCACATTTTATATGTTCACTCTTACCTTTGTTTACTGTTTCACATTTTTCATGTTCACTCTTCTTCAATGGAGCGTCATTTCTTTCGTTAGTACAAGTATTTAAAACAACATCACTGTACAAATTTCGAACATGGCTTTTGGAACAGACAAATGTAAGGAAAATGGCATAGTCAAGGGAAAACACACTAAACAAGAAGATTACTTATTGGATAACCACAGCGACTGCATAGAAGCAATGGAAAAAACAGATGCCTATAAATGTCTAGGATACAGACAACAAATAGGAATAGATAATACAAATATTAAAGAAGAACTAAAAGAAAAATATAGACAAAGACTAACCAAAAATACTGAAAACAGAATTGACAGCAAGAAACAAGACAAAAGCTATAAATACCTATGTTATACCAATATTAACCTAATCATTTGGAGTAGTGAAATGGAGTAACACAGACCTAGAAGCACTCAATACACTTACATGATCACAATGCCACAAATATAGAATACGTCACATACATTCAGCAACAGAAAGATTCACATTAAGCAGAAAGGAGGAGGAAGGGGATTTATTGACATAAAAAAACCTACATTATGGACAGGTAGACATTTTAAGAAAATTCTTTATAGAACGAGCAGAAACTAGCAAAATACACAAAGCAAACACACATGTAAATACATCGGCTACACCATTGCAATTTCATAACCACTTCTACAACCCTTTAGATCACATAACATCAACAGACACAAAGAAAGTAAATTGGAAAAAGAAAACACGACATGGCAAGCACCCGTATCATCTAACACAGCCACACAGCGATCAAGACGCATCCAACACATGGCTAAGAAAAGGCAATATATACAGTGAGACGGCAGGATTCATGATTGCAATACAGGATCAAACAATAAACACCAAATATTACAGCAAGCATATTATTAAAGATCCCAATACCACAACAGATAAATGCAGACTTTGCAAACAACAAATAGAAACAGTAGATCACATCACAAGCGGATGTACAATACTAGCAAATACAGAATACCCCAGAAGACATGACAATGTAGCAAAAATAATACATCAACAACTTGCCATACAACATAAACTAATAAAACAACACGTTCCCACATACAAGTATGCACCACAAAATGTACTGGAGAATGATGAATACAAATTATACTGGAACAGAACCATTATAACACATAATAAAACAACACCACATAACAAACCTGACATCATACTCACCAATAAAAAGAAGAAATCAACACAACTAATCGAAATATCCATACCCAATACAACCAATATACAGAAGAAAATAGGAGAAAAAATTGAAAAATACATCCAACTGGCTGAGGAAGTAAAGGACATGTGGCATCAGGATAAAGTTGACATTATACCAATTATACTACCAACTACAGGAGTCATGCTACACAATATCCACCAGTACATCAACGCAATACATATACATCCAAACATATATGTACAACTACAGAAATCTGTAATTATTGATACATGTTCAGTTATCTGAAAGTTCCTAAATGCGATGTAACATATACTGTACAGTTAAAAGGAAGTCACGCTTGATCAAGGTCCGCGTCACTTTCCATTTCTAACCAGACATAACGTCTGAGAAAGGGAAGAAATAATAATATATAATTTTGCTATACATACATACAATAAAATCTAACATTTAATTACCCCTTGCTCAAATGATCATTTCATCCTCTATGAACTATTTTATTGGATAGTACCATTTCTCCCACAGAATCTGCTGTAGCCTCATTTTTAACATTTCTGGCTTCATATTAAACATATTTTTGTTCATTAACTTGTTGTATATTGTCATCCCCATATAATGTGGGGTCCATGCATATAATTTCATCTGGTGTATGGGTAACATAAAATTATTTTTATTTCTTGTGTTATTCCCTCAAAAAAATTTTTGTCTGCTATATAGGAAGATTATAATTTCAGAAATGTATATGAAGGGAACAATTAGGATTTGCAGTTTCTGAAATAATGGGCGATAAGACTCTGTTTGCTGTCCAGTACACATGTATCGGACAAATTTTTTTTGCAGTTTCAGTATTCGAGATACACTACTTGGACTTCCCCAGAAAATTATCCCACGTCTAATGACAGATTCAAAATAGCTATGATAAGCAATTTTTTGTGCACCCTAGTCAGTGGAATTTGCTAGTATTCATATTTCAAATGCGAAACTGCTTAGTTTATTTGATAGGAAGTCAAAATGTGTATTCCAGCTTAAGTTCCTGTCCACATTTAGTCCCAGGAATTTGACTGTGTCAACTTCTTTCATAGGTTGATTGTTATGTTGTATGTTAAGTTCCATATGTTTTGAAAGTTTGGTTTTGAAGTATACCACATGGATTTTTGCAATGTTCATTTAACTGGAGCCAGTTTTCTAAGGTATTCAGTGTGCTTACAATGGAGCTCAGAATTTTTCCTGCATCACCATCTTCAGTTAAAACAGGAGTATTGTCTGCAAACAGAACAGATGGGGAATTTATATTTATGGGTAAGTCATTTACATAGAATAGGAACAGGATCGGCCCCAAAATGGAGCCTTGAGGCACATCTTGTGATACTGTACTCCATTTAGAGTAATAGTTTACTGCATCTGAGGTGATAGTTACTCTTGGTTTTCTGTTGTGTAAGTATGATGTTCGCCAATTTAGGGCATTGTCCTTAATCCCTAATTTGTAGGTAAGCAAGTCATGGTTCACAGAGTCAAATGCTTTTGTGAGATAACAGAAGATGACTGCAACTTTACTGCTCTGATCCAATCATTTGCCTATCTTTTCAACAAAGTTGTCCACTACATACAAAGTGTTTTTACTTGGCTGAAATCCAAATTGGTTACTTATAATAATATCATTTTTTTAAATAATTTTTTTGATCTGGTTTGCAGCTACTTTCTCTAATACTTTTGACAGTATTGGAAGAATAGAAATAAGCTGATAGTTTCCCATGTCTTCCCTCGCCCCTTTTTTTAACAGAGTTCTGACTTCAGCATATTTCAAAACAGTGGGAAAGTATCCCTGTTCAAAAGAATGGTTGAATATTTTAGTTAGGGGAGGTGCTATTATGCCACACACTGCTTCAATCAGTTTAGTGGGTATCCCATCCCACCCAGCAGAGTTTTTAATTTTTAACGATAATATAACATTCTCCACATCCCTTATTGTGACTTTTTTAAAATTTGTAAGATACTGTACTCAACACCTCTGAAGAAGAATCCAGCGTAAAGTTAGCAATATTCTCATTCTTATCATGTCTGTGCTTATCAAAGACTCAAAAGTTCAACCATTCGGTGAATTGTTACTTTTACTCCTTCCATTATTCACACTCACAATTATGATAGACCACTATGAAAGTATATGAAGACACTAAATTTATTGAATAGGAATATTTTTAAGGCCCTAATACTTTCTGCAAGTTTAAATTATAGCTCTCTTTTTCCAGATGCCAAAAGGGTATGGAGAATTGATTAACATGTGTTTTTCTTAGAGCTCTAGCAGTAATAAAGATTTCAATAGTTATTTTAGTTAGGACTATTTCAATCATTATTTAAATTACTACTTACTTTGCAGCTACTGCTCTGATCCATTCTTGATTTCTACAACCTGCCAGTTGTAAGGTTACTATACTAAGCTACATGTTTCTTTGGAGTTCTTTGGATTACGTTTAGAGTGAAGTTGAGTCTAGCATCTAGCATGTTGACTGGAGCAGTCTTATAGCCAGAGCACAAGTATTGTACTGTACAATCACAATATCAGAATTCCCACCAACCAGCTTTTATTCCACTTCTCCAAGAAGGGAAACACCAAGACAATGAATGAAGTAGGAATTAGTAAGATCACACTTAACCACAGAACACATTACAGCTCAATCTAACAGTTGAGCATACAATAACACAAACATTTGTCTGGCCAAAGGCCTGGCACGCCAGCTTATACAAAGCTGTTTTGCATGTGCCACAGCACTTGCTGCACCGCCTCTGCCAATGCAAGGTGGCCTCTTCAGGCCGGCTGTGGAGGCATGCACAGATTGATTATGCACACTCACTCCTGTCCCCCTTGGGGAAAAGTGTCCACTGTGGAGATATGAGAGCCTTCATCGGTTAGGGACAACAGCTGTCATGTCATCACAGGAGAATATTGTGTGAAATGACGTAGATGTGAAGATGTGCAGTGTTCACTCCCCCAAAAGAGACCATAAGGGAGAAATGGTGATGGAGGGACTGGAACTGTGTCAACAACTGGGCAGGCCCTTGGCGATGGAGGCGCCAGAGAAGACAGTGGAGGCAGTAGCAACAGGGGCTATGAAGATGGTGGCCTGGCACTGGCTACTCTGCCTGGTTGCAGCAGCATACAGAACAAAGATGACACAGGAGCTGTATGGGGCACAGGCTGCATTATGAGGGCCGGTGCTGATGATGGAGGCAGCCATGGGAGAGTAGGGCTCTCTGGCTCATGGTCGGTCACTTGTAAGCAGAGCTGGTTGTCGTGTCATGACATAGAGCCATCAAAAATGTGCATGATGCAGAAGCAGCAGCCTCAGCAGTGATGGTTGACCACTGGTATCCACTTAGGACAGCGCCCAAACCCTTAGGCCCAGGCAGCGGAGCCTGGAAGGAATCGTGAGACGGGTGGTTGGAAGTTGGCCGGAGCAGATGGAGCACTGTACTGGGCTGCCAGCCATGAAGCAGCTCTGTTGGGCTACAACTGCCAACTGGAGTCAATCAGTAGGAACTTGAGAACCTATCAAGAGCTTCCTCAGAGAAGATAGATTTATTTTTTCATCTGGGTTTTGAACATATGGACCAGCTGAACCGTTTGGCTGAGGATAAAGTGAGGGGCCGTAACATGCCAGATGCTACTCTTTGTACAAAAATCTTCAAAATCTTGAGTCATAAAATGTGGCCCATCATCCACCATAATGTACACGGCAATCTTTCTTAGCAAAAAATCTTTGATAGGGCCGTGACCACAGACGCTTCTGACATGGACAGGCAACAAACAATGTAAGGGAATTTTGAGAAAGCATCAAATACCACAAGTCAAAAGGAGTTCAGGATGGGCCTGGAAAATTGAGGTACTGGAGGGGGGGGGGGGGGGGGGCATGCAGGGGGGGAGCAGGCCACAGGGAAAGAGAGGCCCATCTTGCTGCTTGACGGTTGACACAACACGTGTCATCTCATTGTCAATGCCCGGCCATAACATGTGGCAGCAGCCCAGCAATTTTGTACGAGAAACAACCCAGTGGTTCAGGTGGAGAAGGTGCATGACATCCCACCGCAATGTGGATGTGATCACAACCCTAGTCCTGTATAAGATATAACAAGAAGAAATAAGACTATGATCACCTGTAAGACATCATTGTTTTTTTGTGTAATTCTTTGTGTGTCTGGTACGTCACATGATCCCCTTTCCAACTGAAAATTATGATTCATCTTTTGGATCTGCTGCTCTTGTCTTTCTTTCTGTGTTTGCAGTTATTATTGCATATGGGTTCTGCCTTTTATGCAAAAACACTGTTTTTTCTTGTTACCCAAACATGTTTCACTGCTCCCTGTCATCATCAGTTTTGTTTATTGAAAACTGAAAAAAGTGAATACATTTTAGGGTGTAATTGATCTAACAAAGTGAGACCTAAAGAAAGTTTTTCTTCATGTTTGTTCTTACCAATATTTTACATTATATGGTTTCACAGGACCATCTGTATGGTGTCCTACACTGACAGTTTGTCATCTGCAAACCAAATTATGTAAATGTGAATTTCATCAGTGAATTAACAAAAACCAAGGGATGTGTTAACTTGCTGATGAAATTCGTATTTATATTGTTTGTTTGCATATTACAAGCTATCAGCGCAGGATACCTTACAGAAGGTCCTCCAAAACCATATAATGTAAAATCGCAGGAAGAACAAAAACAAACGAAAACCTACTTTAGGCCTCACTTTGTTAGATTAGTTACATTCTAAAATATGTTTACTTTTTATAGTTTTCAATAAACAAAACCCACTACTGCCGGCACAAAGGAACCAAAACATGTTTGGGTAACAAGAAAAAAGTCTTTTTCCATAAAAGGCAGAACCTATATCCTATAATTCTCTAATGATCACCATGTTGGTAACATAATTTCACACATCCACCACTCTCTCTCACATCTCATACCATTTGACTATAAATTTCTGTTGATCCACCTGTTTATAGTTTTAGAAGGGTGGTTCACACCTATTGAGCACCCAGTATATCATGAACAGCAGCGGCTCTACCATACCACCTAGAGGAACTCCAGATGACACCTTAACATCTGATGATGCCTCCCCATTCGTGTTACGTAAGAGTGGTCAATAGCACTAACAACATGAATGTAAGATACATACATACATTTCAATGTTTTATTGCAACACAAAAACACAAAGTGGCCTGCAACACTCCACGTAGTTGTTACTCATACTCATAATTAATCAATGATTATAATAAGTGGGTTTGAATTTCTCTAATAGTTGAACTAGGGAAATTAAATCTCATGCAGAGGGCTGGTAAGACATCAGTTTTTCTTGTCTAACATTTGCAAGTGGTATAAGGCAAAGGATGTCGTAGAAGGATGATAGAGGTAAACAATGCATTTTCCTCCACCCTACATGGTAGCCAGCTGAGCACAAATGTTGGGTAATTCAGCTTCTATAACTATCCAAAACATTTGATAATGAAATAGGTGGTATATTAAATCATGCATCCTGTCAACATAATCACCTCTAGTGTCAGTCCATGCAAGTTAGAGGTGTTGGAGGAGATGTGTAGAACATATCTGTTTACATACCTTTGAAATGTATTGTTCTTTAAACTGCAACATTTCCTGCAAGGCCTCCTTCATGCTCTGTGTGTTCTCAAAGGCCTCAAAAGCCACAGATGCTTGTCGTTGTTGTTCTGCCTTCAGTTCTGCAATCTGCAAGGTGAATGAAATGCTCTGAAAAAGTAGGTCTGAATTTCTCTAATACAAAAAAACAGAGAAATTACATCTCGTACAGAGTGCTACTAATTTTCTCATTCAACATTTGACAGTGGAACAAAGAAAAGTACATGGTAGGGCGTTGATATTGGTTAATAATGTACCCTCTCCCATACTATAAGGCTTGTCAGTTACTTTCATGCTCCATGGATAATTTGCACTGCTTTAATTGTAATGATGTGAAAGGAGCCATTATACATTCATACTACACATACATATGTAAATATGGCTACATGCTGGCCATTTACAAGTTTTCTTTTTAAGTACAGATGTGAATCAGTAATTTCTACCACCACATTTTACACATTAAAATAACAGAAATTATTCTACAGCACACAAACAGTCACCAAGGATAAACTTTTTCAGTTTGTTTTCAAATTTAACTTTGCTGTCTGTCAGACATCAATGCGTAGATGATTAAAAATTTTGGCAATAGCATTGTACAAAACCGTTTTGCACTTCAGATATTACCAATGTGGAGTAATTTCATTTTTTTTCCTTCTGCATTGTAGTTATATACATTGTTGTTCCCTTTGAAGTGCAGTGGACTGTTTACAACAAACTTCGCGAGGCACTAAATGTACTGTGAAGCAGTAATCAAAACTCCTTAAACAGCTATTTTAAGGATGGTTTTTGGTGAGTACCACATATTATTCTTACAGCACATTTCTGAGCAATTTAGACATACCTTAAAATGTATTACTCCGGAACATTATCCAATACATTATTGAAGGAGAATATGGAAGATATGCCAACTTATTGATTTGTTTGCCCCAAGATTTGCAATAATTCTAAGTGTAAACATGACTGAACTGAGTTGTTTGAGGAGTTCCATGATGTCCCGCTGCCCCCCCCCCCCCTTTTGAAATGCTCATCAATATGGACAACTAAACTTTTTTGAAGTTTCGACTTTAGTTATTATTTCCTCACCATATCTTACACATATCATTGGTGCAGTACTTACCACTAGATGTGCAGAACTGAATATGTTGTTTCTTTTTGAAAATGAGTATGGAAATGTTTGCAGATAGCCACAGAACAATACTTTCAAGAACATTATAGTATTTACTATTTCTTCTGTTGGTGTATGTATGTACTAGTGTCATCTGCAAAAATAATTAATTGTGCTTGTTGTATATTAGATAGAAAGTCATTTACATATATGAGAAATAATACCAGACCTGAGATTGAGACTTATGGAGCTGAGTAAGTTATTTCTCCTATGAGAAGAACTTCTCCTGCTTATATTGTTTGAATTATTAAGTGCAACGCTTTGCATTCTTTTGATTACACATGACAACATCCATTTGTTGGCTACACCATCAAATCAATAAAACATAGGTTTATCTCACAGAGCACTGTGATTCACAGAAAATACAAAAAAGTGCTATTTTGTTATTTAATGATTGTAAATTTTGGTGAGTGAATGTGCAAATGACATTCTCAGGTGAGCAACTTGTTTTAAATTCAAACTGCAATTTACAAATGATATTATTGTTCCTCAGGCATGAAACTATTCTAGAATGCATCACTCAAAAATTTTGGAAAATGATATTCATGGTTAAATGATCAGTAGTTACTGACATCTCTCTTATCATGTTTCTTACAGAGTTATTTGACAATGGCTTATTTCAATATCTCCAGAAAAATGCCAAAGTTAGTGATGCATTACACACTTCACTTCAGAAAAAGCATGGCTGCAGGTGTGACTGATTTGGTGTTTGTGTGGTTGTGTATGTGAATGTGTTTACTGTTGCTAGAAAAAGAGTGAGAGCTCAAAAGATAGTGTAGATACTGTATTCTGTTGAGTGTTTCTATGTGCCAGACATCAGTCAGCTATAAGTGATTGGTTGCCTTTCCTTCATTTTATGTATTATTCCATCCAGGAATTTCCATTGTAGTTATATTTTGACAACAAAAGTCCGTTAAATTCTGAGAATGGCCTTGTAAGCTGAAAACTGGTTAAATAAATAAATTAATGCCATAGAACATACACAAAACAGTAATTGTTTATAAGGATTACTTACGCAGATAACATTCCTCTGGCGAAATTGAGTATTGCAAAGTGCAGGATGATCACGATTATCTGGCTGAGGATTATCAGGTTTGTGTATTATCCACACATAGTTTGGTGATTGTTAAAAAATAAAGCCTAACATAGTCTGTAATTATTACAATGAATCTTTTTGTTAAGAATGTATGAGATCCAAGTTTCACCATCAAAAGATAATGCGGGCCTGTCCCATTCTTGGACATCGCTGAAATATTTTTACAGTGTTTCTAATTTCATCTTCAGGTAAATGGAGGGACTCTACCCTTTGTAACATGTCCATGGCCAAATTACAGTCTATGTGTTTGCCTAGTCCTTCCCCTAAAAACTGAAGGTTGATGATTTTCAACTCACTTAAAGCTGTTAGTAAAAGAAACTGATTGAAGTTTTCTTCTGGAACAGTGCCCATCAGAATTCTTGCTCTGTTTTGATGCAAAATGAAGGCAAACTGTTAAACAGGAGGAGTGCACTGTTTATCATAATTTTCCAGCTGCCAACATGTCTCTATAATTTTATAGCTCCTAAAAAGTATAACTGATATTGAATATGGACCTGCATCATATTTTTGTTGTTGTTGAAGCTACAGATGGTTTACATGTTCTAGGAAGATGGCAAGTAAATGCAAATGTGTTGTTCTAACATTCAAGAAGAATTTAGAAGTTATACAAAACTCAGAAAAGTGAGAATTTGCAATATAACTTTGCCAGAATTAAGGAATAGGCATACAAACAGAGAGAGAATAAAAACACAATCTGTTAAGTTCTGAAACCAAACCTGAAAGCCAAAAAGGACCCATCAGAGCATACAGGCCCGCAAAGTTCATCTTTACATGAAACTTGTGGTTCAAATAAAAGAGACTTCCATGTAAAGTCTGATGGTAATAGAGAAAGGAAAAGAGGTCCATAAAACTCTAAATACTCAAGGAGAATTTAACAGTTCATCAGGATGGCTTGCTATATTTAATGAACATCACTACAGGATTTGAGAAATTGCTGATCAGGTTGAGAAACTTGGTGCTGACAAAATGCAGCTAATACTTTTTGAAGCAAATTCTACAATTACATCGAACATAACAGATTTCTCCCAGAACAGATTTGCAACAATGATGAAACTTTACTTTACTGGAAGGACGCGCATGCAAACTTTAGCTTCCCAGACTGTTAAGATATGTTAATTGAGGATTTTTTCTATCAGTACAGTCTTGGTTGCACATTAACATGAATAATTGGGAGCGTGCTACATTCATATTACATGATACAGTTAAATAACAAATAAATCATTTGGTTCCGCTAAATTGATCAGTAGAGTAATAATTGGCTGCCAATAAATTCCTTAGGTTTTTCTTAAATTGTGCTTTATTACTGGCTAGGATGGTCCTAAACAACTTAAGAATTTTAGGTGCTCAGACACTGGCAATGTTAACAATGATAGAAAAAACTTACTCATTACAACAAATTTCAGAAGTGTATGCTATGATAATTTATTCCATAATTTGGAAGTTTAGCAGGTTAAATTAAGCACCAAATTCAGCATCTTGGGAGCAGAAAGATTATACATACTTAAGCAAGAGGGATTTTTTTTAACAAAGGTATTAGGCAAACAGTAATATAGTTTTATCTGTAATTAATGGAATTGAAAATAAAATCCAGGTGGTTGAAGATAACTATTAAAAAGAAGGCATGACCTTCAAGGAAATGGTAAAAAAAAAGAACATAATAGAGTATGTTAAATGACACAAAAATATTCAGAACTGTCTTCAAGAGGAATCGAGAAGCTACAATGAATTTTGATTTTTCTATGTTATGTGAAATTAAAAAAAAAAAAATAATTTAAAAAGTTCTTAAAAAAGAAATTAACAGCCATGAAAGACTATTTAAGAAATGCACCTCACTGACTGACAGGGTGGTTGGTCAGAACAATGGTACGAAACCATCTGAAGGAAGAACCGTCTCAGAAATTACACTGGAACAAAACTAAAGGTCGAACTTTAAGGCATAAAAACCACTGAAAATTTATGAAGGGAAAAATAAAGGGGGGGGGGGGGCAGTACAGGCAAATAAAGTCATGGGAAACACCTTGAAACAGTCATAGCCGCAAGGCAAAACACAGCGTAGAGCCACATGTACGTTGAATGAACCTGGAGAGCAGTCGAGTAAATGGTCTAATAGACGGCCACATTGAAACTAAAGTGCAGAGGAAACCCATGTTTCCCATTCTAGTAGAGCAGTGTAAAAAAATCTAATGATTTCGTTCCATAGATAACATTGCCATAGAAACAAAAGAGGTAGAGAGATGCTCTTCAATTTTTTAATTGCTTTAGATTCATAAGTCTGTCTCTGTAAGTGGTAGCGGGTGGACGTGTGACGAGTTCTGCCGCATTGGTATTGTTCATAAGTGTGTATTCCCATTGTGCATTAGAAAGTAATAAAGAAAGTTATCAAGATACCAAAGTTTATTCATACATTCCCAGCAATGATACCCGTCTGTTCATCTCTCTGCAATGTGCCGAGAATCCTGCATCTAGAGGATCGAAACAGACAAGAATAATTTGCATGAGCAGAAGGGGGGCGATCCAGAACCAGTATTGTCACACCAAGCTCTATGCACAGTAACAAGAAAAAGAAGTACATAAATTTAAATGTGAATAAATGTATTGAATATTGAAGGTCTGTTCATATTAATGATGGTTAAAATTCATTAATGATATGTGTACTGTCCAATTTATTTTCAATCATTCTTTCAAAATTTTCCTTTTAATTATTTAAGCAGCAATTAAAAGGAAAATTTTGAAAGAATGATTGAAAATAAATTGGACAGTACACATATCATTAATGAATTTTATATATATATTACATTTTTATTCCCCTAGCTACTATTCAATGGCACCCGTTCAAAGGACTGTGCTGAGTGGAACATGAACAGACCTCTCAATTGTTGAGATATATATTTTTTAAGATAAATGATCCATTTTATCATTAGAAGAAACTAATGAGGCCTTTCTTGCATTGCTTACAGGTCTGTGAGACTGGAACTATTAACAACTTGAAGGAGCAAATTAAAATTAAATAATGCCTACAAATGAGATGTGCCAGGAATGCGGATTTCAGCAGTTAAGGTAGGAAGGTGCTACGCTGTATGCTTATATGGCCACACTTGGCACCGTCTCTCTCACAGTAAATAATCTCTTTTCCTTCCAATTAATATTCTTTATGGAAAGTGCGTTTTTATAGGAAAGATGAAAACTTGTGTAAAGCCGACATTAGAATTCAAAATAATTCATTCAAATCCTGTAAGGTTGTGTCAGAGCACAATCAGCTTCATTAATGACTACGCATATAAATCTGATTTAATTGAAAGGTACCAATACAAACAAAATTTCGTCTTTGAAAAACTTTTTTTTTCATAATTTTATTAAACATGTTCACAATGGAGTCAAAGGAAATGGCCATTGTTGAAAATTCATTGCAAAATGCAATATGCCAAGATGGCGGAAATCCAAGCTTGGCAACAGCTGAAAGTAACCTGCCACCTCTTGAATTGGCCAATGGCTACCAAAGCAACCAGGTTGGTGTCACACTATTAAAAAATGATGACACTGGTAATATAACTAATCGTGATGTCACTTTTATGACACTTGATGAGACAATTTCTCAGTTCTCACTGGGAAACATTTTTCAAAACAGTGAAACTGAAGCATGTGACAGCGAAATTTCCTCTGACTATTTGCTCACTGTCATGAATGCAAGAGCAGGAAACAGTTCAAAACAGCAATGTTAACACTAGTGCCGCCCACAATTTGACACAACTCATGCAGTTAATAACACAACAGCTTACAAAACAACAGGGACTTCAGGAAAATATAGGACAACAGTTTGCACAGCAAAATCAGGCATTTAATGATTTCAAGGACATTATTAGTCAATGGTTCAGTGAGGTGAGCAAACTATACACACTGAATTATCTGGTAAGTTCACAGAGCTCGGTAAGCAACTAAAACAAGAAATAATTATCAACATGTCCCACAATATAAATACATTAACGGAAAAAGTAACATCTGTAGATTGTAAACAGGAACAACTTGAGGGTGAGTTACAAAATCTTAGTGAAGCATATTCTCAAATTCAGGAGACTCAGTCCCGAGTGGATGCATTGGTAAAAAATGTCACGAACGCAGTAAGTGAGCGGCAAGATATGTGCAAAAACCTATGTTAAGAAACATGCAAGTTGAATCTAAGAGTAGATCAGTTAAGTTTAGAGACAGAATTTGCCCCCCCCCCCCCCCCCCCCCCAAAAAAAATAAAAAATAAAAAAAATAAAATAAAAAGAGAGAGAGAGAGAGAGAGAGAGAGAGAGAGAGAGAGAGAGAGAGAGAGAGAAGTTATGTACAGATGTAAAATAACTGAAAAGCTGAAATCGGGATGCTGGATAAGGGCAGCACCCTTGCTGAAAAGGTAGTGTCAGAATGCAAAATTTATGTAGATACTGATGAAGAAGCTCTAAAAGGGAAGGAAAGTCAACTTCTAGCTAAAATAGACTTGGGTTTAAATGAAACAGATGAAAGGTTACAAGACAGCGTTGCCAAAATTACTGACATTCCAAAACAACATATGACAGAAAACAAACTTGGGCTTTTAGAGAAGTTAGATACCTTCACTGGTTACCCACAATATGGGGTTGGCCCGTCAAAGGAAAATAGCGAAGGTAACACAATGCAACAATGCTTGCCAGCAGTTGCACCTGTCGAGTAAGCACATTTGCTGTGCGCTACCCCACAAGCGAACATAAACACGCCTGTCACTGACAGCGTGGCATGTTTGTCAACATTACCTGCAGATGATGGATTACTTAAGCATCAACAATTTCCAATATTTACTTCTGAAGGGAAAAGAACACACCCTGTGCTCTTTATCAGAGCATTTCACACAAAATGTTTTACTGCGCACCTGGACAGAAACCCAGAAATTTATATTTATTGTTGGATACACACAGGGTGACATTCTGCTATGGATTATGGACATGGTGAAACATTGCCCTATTATGAACAGTTTGAGAGAGCATTTCTGGATAATTATTGGTCTGAAACTGTACAAGAGAGGCTCAGATGTGAAGTATTCAACCCATCTCCGTTCAGTAGCAAGTATGGCAGCATAAGGGGCTATTTTGAAAAATATTTAAATAAAACCAGATATTGGACGAACCTAGTATCTCAAGTAGATGTGCTGAAAATTTTAAAGAACTGTCTTCCTGCCACATTAGGGAAAAATTAATTACTATCCCAGAACATGACATTGAATACTTCTATCTGTACTGGACTCAACAGGTTTAATATACAAAGAGAGACCAGTACAACCAAAGCCTGTTAATACGCCAATAGCAACACAGAGATTTACGGACTAACAAATAAACAATGGATTCTTGGTTACAACACGGATGGTAACCTTACCCCACACAGACCTATGGTAATAGTAATGGTAATGGTAATCACAACAGCAATGGAGAAAGCTGTAAATACAAAGGTAGATATAAAACAAATGGGCAAAAATTTAGCAAAAACAATTACAATGGGCGAGTAGCGTATGGCCAGCCCGTACAATATGTGCAGACGCAAGCTACTGGGAATAATCAGCCGATCGCTTGGGTTGTGCAAACTTATGTGTGGTGATGCTTTAGATGTAAGTTGTCATAATGATGTTTCTAATGAATTTTCTGGAAAGTCTGATGTTCACGTGGATGTAGTTAGTGAAAATGTTATTGTGTGTGATGTTGGTGATGTTGATAGTGTTTGTAGTGTAAGCTCAGGTAATGATGATGATGATGAAGTTGATGTTAGGGATTATGATGATTATGTGCTAGAAGATTTTAAAAGTGAATTGGATGGAATAGTATATGTGGAAGTCAAGGAGGATGTTATTAGTAATATTGTTGAGAAAAGCAGTGCCAGGAACTCTAATGACATGCCACATGAGAATCAGTTTGTATCAGTTCAGCTTAGTAATACATCAGGAGACAGGGGGTTGATTGTGCTGATGTGTCTGAGATTATTTTGAAATCTGTTTTGGACGAATTTAAGATTACAATGATGACAGTGAAGTTAAGATCAAATTAAAGGAATTTTGTGAACCAACTTCTTATTCTTCTTCTTCTTCTTCTTCTTCTTCTTCTTCTAAGCCAAATGAAATCGTCAGACAAGATACTAGTCAAAACATGTGTGAGGTAAATAATAACTCAAAAATTACAGTAAATTCTAATATATGTTTGCAGAAGGTATTGCCTAGTAAAGAAAACATGAACATGGAACAGAGGTTTGATGAGATAATTGAAGATCTTTTGTATGAGGAACACGAAGACAGGGAAAACTACTATTGGCAGTCCCTACATAAAAATTAAAGCTGTAGGTTGGGAAGGATTTTGTTTGATTGGCACAGGGAGCCCTATTAGTGTCTTCTCAAGCAAATTAAAAGATATAATTAAGCATGATCCTGATTTTATTGAATTACCAGATGTTGGAATAAAAATTAGAGGAGCTACCGGTAGGCTGAGCAAAATTATTAATAGACAAGTGTTGTCGACCTTCAGTGTAAATGATGTACAGTTTACTCAAGAATGTCTTGTAATAAGTGATCTGAATGAGAATGTACTGTTAGGCATGAACTGGATATTGAAAGCTAAAGCAGCATTTGACTGGGGAAACAGATTATTTATCTTTAATTACCCTAAGACAGGGGTAAGATCCAGCCAGCACTGACATGTCAATTCAAAACTGTGCTGATAGGGGAATTGAAATTAGGGAAGTTATCTTTTCTAAAGACAGGGGTTATTGTGTAGAGGAAATTACTGAAGATTATGATGATTAATTGAACCAAGAACAGAAGGTAGAATTAGAAGAATTATTGTGGAATTACTATGATGTTTTTGATGACAGACCTGGTTAAGTAAAGGACTATCAGTATAAACTATGATTAAAACTACATGAGCCTTTCTTCATAAAGCCTTATGGGGTACCTATTGCAAAAAGAAAAGATGTAGAAAAGGAACTTCAAAAGATGGAAGAGTGGGGCATCATTGAGAGAAGTAAGAGCCAATACAACAACCCATTGGTAGTGGTAGCAAAACATGATGGCAGTGTTAGGCTCGTGCTTGATTCCAGACACCTAAATAAGTATCTGGAAAGAGAAACTGATCAGCCAGAGAACATAAATGAGTTACTACATAAATATGAAAGAGTGAAATACATGACTAGTTTAGATCTCACTTCGGGATTTCACCAAGAAGAATCAGAAAATGATTCCAGAAAGTATACTACCTTTTTGTATGTGGGAAGATGTTACCAGTATTGTGTAGTACCGTTTGGCCTTAATGTTTCAGTACCAGAATTCATTAGAGCTCTTGCCTTCCTTTTGGGAAAAGAACTTTTGTCAAAATTAACTGTCTATGTAGATGACATTTTGATTACTGGAGAAACCTGGGAGGAACACATTAATACTTTGAGGGAGGTTTGCAATAGATTAGGAATGTCACTTAAACTATCTAAATGTAAGTTTGCTGTGAAAAATTGAAGTTTCTGGGCCACAGCATTTCTGAGGAGAGTATTTTGCCAGATTCTGAAAAACTTGAGGCAATTGTGAAATTCCCAATTTCTAAAACCAAGAAACAATAGAAGTCATGGATGTGCAGTTACTACCAAAAATTCATTAGTACCCAAGCTTTGAATGTTCCAAGTCTCAACAGATTGCTGAAGAAAAATGCAATGTGGGTTTGGGGTCATGAATGTGAGGCTGCCTTTGAAGAAACAAAATCACAATTATGTAACAGTCAAATTTCGTCCCGATTTGAGTTTACCCTTTTGCATTATGGCAGATAGTAGTGATTATGGTCTAGGGATTCACCTTTTCCAAGAAGTAGATGTAACTGGGAAAACAGAACACAGATCTTTTACTTTTGCTAGTCGAACTTTGAAAAAACATGAGAAACAATACACTGTTACAGAGAAGGAACTTTTGGCCATTTATTGGGCATTTTGTAAATTCAGAAATTATTTATTGGAACATCACGTAGTTGTCTACACTGACCATAAGGCATTAATTTATATTCAAGAATGTAGGTTACATCATGGAAGGATTACCAGGTGGGCACTCTTGTTACAGCAGTGTAACTACTCAATAAAATATCCTAGAGGGTCCGATAGCGTAGTTGCTGATGCTTTGTCTAGGCTACCTGTGGGGCAGTGACTTTGAAGATAACAGTGGGGAATGTGAAAAAGAATTTAAAATTATGTTTTTAAGAGGGGTGGACAATGAACAAGAAATCAGAGACATTTGTAATGACATCCACTGGAATCAGAACCAAGACGAGAACTGTAAACTGGTCAAACGTTTTTTAGGAAAAAGGGGACATGAGAAAGTGGCAGATTATTAAAAAAATTTACAAGGGTATTCTATTCAAGAGAAACAGTGTAGATAGTGATGTATGGAAATTATGTTGGGCTGATAAATACATTGATGTACTCATTAAATATATTCATGAAAGTTTTGGCCATTGTGGAATTCAGAAGTGTATCCTGAAAATCCAAGAGAATGTATACTTTAGCAATATAGCCAGGAGAGTTAGAAGAATTTTGACAGGTGCCAAAGAGTAAAAGTATCCAACCAAACTAGTAGAGGATTGATGCAGAACATCTTGCCAAAAGAACAACATGAGTTAGTTGCTGTGGACTTACAAGGAGCATTACCGAAGACCAAAAGAGGCTATTGTTATATTTGTTAGGGCGGATGTTTTCAAAATTCATTAAGTTATACCTTCTTCACAAAGCAAACAGTAAGAGCATTATTTCACAAATCAGAGGGGACTATTCTAGCAGGGTAGGAAAACCTCAGAAAATTTTATCAGATAGTGGGACTCAAATTACTTCTGGACCATGGAAAGCTTTTATTGGAGATAAGATAAACCACATTCTTATTTCAGCCTATCATCCATCAGGAAACCCTTTGGAGAGATACATGAGAGAAATTGGGTGATTCTTTAGAACATACTGTAATACTAATCATGGTAGCTGGATTGACTATGTTGAGAAACTCGAAGATGTTATGAACAGCCTGCAGCATTCCTGAACAGGTTTTTCACCTTATGAAATACAGTGTAATAGCAAACCACCACATCCAATTAGTGATTCCATTGATTTCCCAGTCTGCAAACCATTAAGAACTCAAGAGAGAGAGGAAATTGTAAGAAAAACCATGAAATCTCAAGGTGACATAAAGAAATGTAGACATGACAAAAGATTGAATCCTACACAATTTAAAATTGATGACTTAGTCCTTGGTAAAACACAAGAGAAATCTAAAGTGATCGGTGGTGAATTAAAAAAGTTGTTTGACATATACATTGGACCTTTCAGAATTCAAGACAGCCCACATCTGAATGCTTACCGTCTGGTCTTTCCAAGTTCTGGCGCACTGTTTGGCCTATGAAATGTGACCAAACTGAAATTATATTAAAAAATGTAAGAAATATTTTATAATAGATGTTTATAGAAATTTTAAATGCTTTCATGATGTATTTTTACCAGGATATATTGTATACTATGTTATATATATTTGTTCCTCAGGGGAGCATACATTCTTTGTATGCTAAATGTTTGGTGAACACTGGGTCCCCTAGCTGGGCAATTGCCATGTTTCATTTTCATATGGTAGCATTGCATCTTACACTTATTCTGTTATCTTGTATAATCAATTTTCTCCAACTGTCAATCTATCCTCTCTTAGCTTTAAGAAATTCTTTAAATTAATCTTACTTTTAAACAAATCTTTTAGAATAATTCGAACTTTGTGCAATTACATGTAAAAATTTCTGTGAACCTGTTTTGTTCTTGACAACCTATCCACAAAAGACTAAACCCTCCTTCACTCATTCCTAACTAGACTTGACCACTGTATACTGTGTACTAATAGCGGACTGTGCTATTGCGGCCTATGGTAGCCAGCAGTGTACAAGAAAGCCATGCCAAGAATCAGATAGGGACTGAAGATTAGAGTGTGCCGCTAAGGTGTACCAGTCTTCAAGAAAGACGACACCAGTCTTCAAGAAAGAAGACACCATTCCTCAAGAAAAGGTGATGCCAAAGATATGTAAAAAAAATATATATATATATATATTATTTTTGTGTGGGTTTGTAAAGTAGGGACATCATCCCTTCCATATTTCATGTGAAAGTGATGACAGAAGGTGGGGAGGGGGGGGGGGGGGGGGGGGGGGGGGGAGGGTTGTGTAATGAAACAGGCCAGGCTGTACTGCGTCATGTGGAGTACCCAATACAGCAGGTTTCATAGTACGCGATACACACTAAAACAGATATGGGTAGTGTATAAGGACAATTAATGAATGAGGTAACCTACTGCAACAGTGTGAAATAGTGGTAACAAAAATGTTAAACTGTGTCACAGACCAATTAATGTATGTTCTTAATCAGGTAAAGTAATGTACAGTTAGGATAAGTCATTACCACATTGCTATGAATTTTGGGATGTTTTGAAGAAAAGAAAAAGTTCTGGAATCAGTGTTAATAATGGATTCAGTTTTGTAATTATAATTCAATTTGTAAAAATTCATTGTTTAGCATAATGCAAATTAACTGTGTAAACCATTAATTTTAGAAAAGCTTAACATTTGTGTATCTTTGAAAGGCAGGACAACATATTCTTACAGAAATCACCAACTAAAAATCTGTAATTAAACTCGTAATTAATGTTTCTGGAACATTCTATAGAGAAATTCTGTGCAATGTCCACATATTACAAAAACTAGAGAAGATGAAGACATATCCTGACTGATAAAGACAATTTGTATGACAAATAATGTTAGAAGAATGATTCATTAATCTTTTGTAATATGATTTAAAGCTTTTGGGTTGTACATAACTGTTCCGCATTTTAGCCTTCAAATGTTGAAAAAAGCCCTTTGGAATGTTTGAATTGTAATTTTGACATTGTAGAAATATTACCAGCTCAAAAGTGTTTCATAAAATCACATAATTAATTAAATTATGGAAAGATATTCGAGAATGTTCTGGACTGAATAATAAGAACTTAATTGTTAACTGTTTGTATGTTTCAAAATTGCACTTGGAAAAGATTGTTAATTTCGGAAATATCATTGTACTCGTTTTAATTTCCACTAAAACTCTGTAATGTCAGAATTTGAGGCGTTAACTTATTGCAATTGTAACAACAAATATGAAATAACATAACAATGTCAAAGAATCTAATTGTTAAAAGATGTAAAAATACACCTTGTCAAGGCTTGAGAGGAGAGCTGTTGGAGTACTAGCTGGCGTGTTCTGGTGCCTGTAAAGTTGTGACAAATAAACATTTGTTGTTAACAGATTAATTGGTGTATGTCTGGTAGTGACGTTATCACCTCCAAAAATGTAAAACATGCTGTGCTTCTGGATCTGGTTACATTTTACCATCTAATAGAGCATTTACTCATTTGCTTTCCAGATTCATTTGATGTATGTATGGCTTTGCACTGCACTTCACATGACAGCTATGCCTGTTCCAGGTAATTTGCATGACTTTATTCGCCTGTGTTGCCCCCCCTCCCCCCCCCCCTCCCCCCCCCCCCCTCTCTTTATTTTTTCCTTCATAATTTTTCTCTGGTTTTTATCCTTTTAAATTCATACCCTTGGTTTTGTTCCAGAGTAACTTGTGAGACTGTTCTTCCTTTAGATGGTTTGTTGGCATAGTTCTGAATAACCAACCTACCAGCAGTTGATATGTATTTATTTGATGGTTTCTCATGAGTGTTAATTTACTTTTTTAAAATATTTTTTTTAAATTTAGTGCAGCTTAGAAGCATGCTGCTTAATTTATAATTTCATATAATTACGTCCTTGCTAAGCTCTTCTTTTAGGTATATCTGAGGAAACTTTAACATGGTGAAAAGAGTTATTTGTAATAAAAAATAACATGATAGTCTCTTTATATAATGTAATTTAATTTACATAATGTTATCAAAAAAAAAACAAGTAACATATATTATTTTTCATATATTTGGTCGATGTGGTAAGAGAAGTAGCAACCAGCATCTGGCATTTGTTTTCACTCCACATTTTTTTCATAAAACTATAAAACTATCAGATAAAAGAATAAATAACTCTCACTCACTTGATGCAAAAGGTCTTCATATGCCTTGTGTGTTAGATGCTGTACCGTCTGGTTCAGTGTTTCCAGTGGGGCCATAAATTTTTGTTCCAGAGCATTACTGTCCTCAACCAGTTCATGCTTCAAATCTAAAAGCCAACAAGATATTTTGCAAACAAATATCAAAAATTTTATACAGACAAGATTGTAATGAGGGCTGTAAAGGGTGACAACCAAACTATCAGTCACCCACTTAAAAGGGCTGACTGGTGGCTCTTGTGTGCTGTAGATAGAGTAGAACCTTCTGATATACCCTCCCACCTACAGCTAAATATACAACTACAACAGTGCTACTAATTAAAGAAAATTTCCTAGAAATTCTGGTTATAAAAGGAAAAGTAAGAAGCATTATTGAACACTTTGCTGTTGAAATTGGCTCATTGTCACAAGTTGTGAGAGGTAGATGTCTTAGCGCAAACTATGGAGTGACAGACCAGTTTGTTTGTTGCGCAGACATTTTCAGCATAGATCATCATAGACAACTGCTTCATAGCTGCCTCACAAAAAGTGCCTCAAAACTGGCTCACGAACTGACTTGGCACTGGCCCTTATATAAATATACACCAATCATGGATATTACATTCATTATACTTTTCCACATTTACAGTGAAAAATTAAATGTTTACAAAGTTTTAAGTGTGCCAGCCAGCTCTGCATGAACACAGAAAACATCTGAAATATATTTCACACTAATATTAATTTTTGCCCTATAAAATTGGTGAAAGTTTACATTTAAACAATCACCTTAGAAATCTTCATATTGTAAATATCTATGTCATTCTTGAAGAATCACGTTTTCCAAGATCACTAACAATTCTTTTTATTACTATGACTGATTTCAACAGATCTATTCTGTTATCAGTGGATCTTGTAACATTATTAGATGTACATTCTTTTTACAACACTGAAAGTCACATAGTGATGTTGTATCAAATTGTAAAAAAATATGGCAGGGAACATCAGCATATCACAAATAAAATAACAAGAAATGAAAACATATGATACGTGCTGATGTTCCACCATATACTAATCATTTGACACCACAATGATGACTTAGCTGGTATAACATTTTCACAGATCATTTTTGAAATGACAAATTTCACCGCACTGTATAATGGATACATTCGTTGTACATCCTACATTGATTTCCATGATTATTTCATGCGGTGTTGCTTGCCTGTTAGCACTGACAACTCTACACAAATGTCACTGCTCTCAGTTGTTAAGTGGAGGCTGTCGGCCACTGTGTTGACTGTGGTGAGAAGTAATGCCTGAAATGTGGTCTTCTCAGCACAACTCTTGACACTGTGCAATCAAAATGCTGGATTCTGTAGCAATTTCTGAAATGAAATGTTCCATGTGTCTAGCTATAACTACCAAGTTAATTCCCAATGTGCGGCCATAATCACATTAGACACCTTTTCACATGAATCGCCTGTGCCTAAATGACAGTTCTGCTAATTCACTACCCTTCTATACTGTGTGCACATGATACTACCACCATCTGTATATGTTCATACTGCTATCCCATAACTTTTGTCATCTCAGAGTACTGTGGCCTGATGAGTTGCCATCTTGCCTTTTTTCAAATGCTCAGTGGTGTCAAGGCCTGCTCAGTGGTGTCAAGGCCACCAACGACCCAATGAGACACTGAGGCCACATAGTGTGGTGAGGTAATTTCAGTTCGGAGATGGTTCTGTGATGTTTTGGGCGTATTTTTCACATCATCACTTGGACACCCTCATTCAAGTTACCATAAATGTGAACCAGGACGTTTATTTCAACAATTTTGTTGTCCTTTCTCTTCTGTCTTTGTGATGAGTATGCTGGGGACACTCACATCTTCTAAAATGACAACAGCCAGGTTCACAGAACTGCTTGAATACTTACCTCATTTGATTAACTCTAAGACATCCTGGCACACCTTGACTGTCCCACTAAACCAACTGATTGTAGTCCCATAGAACATGTTTGGGACTAATTGGACAGCAGGTTTATCATAAATAGTAATTGACATTTGATAGCTCCATCAGGTTACATCAATGAGTGGATTCAACTGAATATGGTGTACCCAAAGAAATTTGCAGACACTCCTTCTCACTGAATGGAGGCCATTATCAAGGCTAGAGGGCCATGTTACATGATGCTAACATGATGTCTGCTCAACAGGAGGAGGGGGTGGAGAGGGGCATGTGACTATTTTTTTCTCTGGTGTGCTTCTCAGATTGAAAAACATATCTAGAAAATGAACAAAGGGAAGGTAGAAGGATATGTAAAACGTGAAATATTGACTGATGAATCATTGTTGTTATTTTCATACTTATAAAAAAAAGCTATATTTCATCATGATGTTCTTATGTAGTTGAAGGAGGACAAATGTTTTGTTTCCATTGCACCCTATGATTTTTTAGTATGTTCAGAAAACTCAGTTATTTGATAGAAAGGTACAACTTTAATCATTGTGACCAAACACTATGCTGCCCTAATATTCAAATTGGTATCCATGAAAATTACAGAACCAAACCACACATGACTAAAATTGACTTCATATTACACATTAAGTATATCCACAATACACAAATTATAAGGGTGACAGAACTGTATATGATTTGGAACTTAGAAATCAGTATGATGTGAAGCACCATATTCAGGTTCATTTATTTATCTGTCCACCTGTAAACAATATAAATTCTATGAATGTTGTCAGCATATTAATATATATGATACATTCATATAAATATATATAATGTGCGGATGGGTGTGTGTGTGTGTGTGTGTGTGTGGGCGCGCACGTGCGCCCATGTGAGCGTGCAAGAGAGTGTATACCTGTCCCTTTTTCCCCCTAAGGTAAGTCTTTCCGCTCCCGGGATTGGAATGACTCCTTACCTTCTCCCTTAAAACCCACAACCTTTCGTCTTTCCCTCTCCTTCCCTCTTTCCTGATGAAGCAACCGTAGGTTGCGAAAGCTTGAATTTTGTGTGTGTGTGTGTGTGTGTGTGTGTTTGTGTTTGTTAGTGTCTCATACCAACGCTTTCATTTGGTAAGTTACATCATCTTTGTTTTTAGATATATTTTTCCCACGTGGAATGTTTCCCTCTATTATATCAATATATATAATCACACACACAAGCAAATGCATACATTATTTGATTTACTAACTATGACTGTACATCATACTTTATTGTTCTATTGAAAATATTGTAAAATTCCTCTTAATCATAGCAGTTAATCATTACCATAGTTGCCAACAATATTTAGATGTTATTTCAGATAATCCTTGACAGTATACAAACACTTCTCCATCATCCAATTTTTAAGGTATTCTTGAAGATATGTATCTCACTTTGCATACTGCAACTGTTGCTTGAAATCAACAACAATGCCATCCCCATCCCTGTCTCGACATGCGCAAACTGCCAGTGTTCATGGATCGGACTATAGTTGCAGCATGATATGAAACTTCCTGAAAGATTAAAACTGTGTGCTGAGCGAAGTCTTGAATTGGAGACCTAAGTCCCAAGTTTGAGTCTTGGTGTAGCACACAGATTTCATCTGCCAAGAAGTTTCATATTAGCACACACTCCACTTGAGAGTGAAAATTTCATTCTGGAAATATACCCCAGGCTGTGGCTGAGCCATGTCTCTGCAATAGCCTTTCTTCTGGGAGTGCTAGTCTTGCAAATTTCACAGGAGAGCTTTTGTGAAGTTTGAAAGGTAGAATACCATGTACCAGCAGAAGCAAAGCTATGAGGTGGGTTATGAGTTGTGCTTGGGTAGCTCAGTCCATAGGCACTTACCCACAAAAGGCAAAGGTCCTGAGTTCAAGTCTTAGTCAAGGACACAGTTTTAATCGGTCAGAAAGTTTCATAAAAGAGCACATTCTACTGCAGAGTGAAAATTTCATTCTAATTGCAGCGTCTTAACCTCGCATGGCTGAACATGAATAAAAGTATGAATATTTGCTTGGGTAATCTGAGGCTCTGACTTACTGTTTTACAGTGCAGCCATTCATCACTCTGCTGGGCATACTATCTTTTTGCATCATCTGTTATCAGTAGATACTTTTTGGGGGCAATGTTCAAAAATAAATGTCTTATTCTGTCTACATCCAATGGCAACAGCAGTATTCTATGCAAGTTGTAAAATTTCATCTTCTACTATCTGGATATTTAACACAAAGCTTAAAATATTCCCAGCAATGAAAACATCCAGATCCATAATTCTGGTCAACTGGTAACTACTGTCACCATAACAGTGACAGGGAACCATTTGCCCTTGATGGTGTCTTGTATCAGTCCTAAATAATTTACAATCTGAACGTGATTGATCAGATACTACTCCAAAATACCTTTCTGAATGTTGGCTGTTGGTGATATTAAAATGTCATGTTCCTGTTATAATTCACAGAATATACCTGTAAGCTGTATTAGCTGTTCGTTAACAGTGATCAAAATTTCTGCTCTCTGTAATTGTGCGTTGTGTGCTATTCTCACAGTGTACTGTGTGTCTACTCACTCCCTGCATGATCATTTCTCCTTTTTTACATTATGGAGCTTACCATTTGATTACAACTAGTTAAAGTTGCTTTAACTATGGTCATCAGCCCCTTCAAGAGTCTGAGTAGCTGTTTCTGATCCCCTTCTAACACATCTATCTTCACCTTGGAGTGCGTGGTGTCTTCTTCATCTAACATGCCACACAAGATTTTACAGATCTTCTCCACCAATTTAAGATTCTTCAATTCCCTGTATAGGATTCACATCATGCCAATTGTCCAATTACACCTTGTGCTTTTTCAGTTTTTCTTACATGCCAATGTAAACCCAAGTTCCACACTGCTGCACCCTTGTTCAATTAAGCCAACTTATATTTACAATATCCAATTGCTCACCTTGTAACAACTTCCATGTATTCAAATTTTTCCTTTAGCTGTAGCAAAATTAAAATAACTCACAATTCTCCAAGTTACATAGTAAATTCTCACTTTTCACATGTCACAATATAGTCCGGGTGCCAATTGGAAATTTGCTGTCTGTATACACAGTTCTTGTCCTTTGAGCTCAAATTCAATTAGTAGGAGAGTAATACTGATGATGCAGTACAGTGCAAACATCTGGAATTAGAAAAATTCTTTCAGTCTGTTGGCAATAAGATACTTATTTCTTATGTCCCCTTCTTGGTACTACTGTAAAGGGTCTCCACAACTGCGTATCTAACTTATGCAACTTGCCTCATCGGGAGCTATCGTCAAAGAACTGACATATTTATAAAAATGTTTTGTATTCGCATCTTACCATAATATTCTTTGTTGCTTGTTTTGCATTGTGAATGTGCCTCAAGCATTTCTTGCATGCACTCTTTTAGCTCTGCCACATAATCATCAAAGTTAAACCTTAGTTGCTGGATCCTTCCGTTTTATCTTCAGATTGCTACACACTCTTCCAAAGCCCAATTCATGTGGTGCATATCCTGTCACACTGTCTGTTGCCGTATTCTACATGTAAACTGCATATGGAACCTAACTTTCCAAGTCGGTTTGAGCTCTATTTACATGGTGTCCCAACAACTCTATTAATGTTTAGTGTGACCTCTCTAATGCTAGCATACTGTGGCTTCATGATTCACACCATTTTGTATATTCTCTTCAGGGCTTCACCCATAAAATTACTTCCCATGTCATTTAATGATACCAAAGGTAATCCATACCTCAGTACAATTTTTTTAAACTAACACACTATTGAATGGCCTCCATGGTCCGTGGATATCAAACCCATGTATTTGTCAGTTGGAGGTATACTACAAAATTAGATTTATTCAATAAAGATTTGTGACAAAATTTGGATCATCTTTCCGTTCAGTAGGTTCATAAACTTGGTCAGTGCGTCCTGAAGCATAAGAATATACTTATTTCCTCAGTCTGCCTGACCTACTATTTTAATATCAGGCCTCCCAAAAATGAGTTCCGGTGTCTTTGCGATCTGTGAAGGTACCTTTGTGTGTCCCCTATGGAGTTTATTCTTCTGACAGCTCTCATATTTCCAGATATATCCTTCTGTATCTTTCTTCAACCTAGTATCTCAAGTAGATGTGCTGAAAATTTTAAAGAACCGTCTTCCTGGCCACATTAGAGAAAAATTAATTACCATCCCGGAACAAGACATCGAATACTTTCTATCCGTACTGGACTCAATAGATTTAATATACAAAGAGAGACCAGTACAACCGAAGTCTGTTAATACGCCGATAGTGACACAGAGATTTACAGACCAACAAGTAAACAATGGGGGAGGTTCAAAAATAAGACATATGGGTACTGCATGCTCTATGCCAAAATCCAAAAATCAGAAGTGGCCATATTTTCATCTCTGCTTGCTCATCATCAGTTGGCTTGTGAACAACATTGGCCATTCCTATCCCGTATTGTTACTGGTGATGAGAAATGATGTCTTTATCATAACAGAAGAGAAAAAAAGGAATGGCTGAGCCCAAACAAAGCAGCAACTCCCTATACAGTGTCATGTGTGCATTCACAAAAGATAATGTTATGCATCAGGTGGAACAGCCATGGTGTGGTGTACTACCAATTGCCTTCCTGAGATGTAACCATCACTACTGACATTTGCTGTCAACAACTTGCAGACACAGTCCAACAACAGTGCCCAGGAAGACTGTGTGAAGTGATGCTACTGCACAATTTGCCCACCCACCTTTTGCTAGCACTATACAGGAATTGAGTTGGGAAGTCAGTCCACACCCACCTTATTCATCTGATCTTGCATCCTCAGATTTTTAGCTTTTCCCCTCTCTATCTAACAACCTTCAAGGACCTCCCGTTCCAGATGAAAATGCGCTTTGCTTCAGAAGCACGTGATTTCTACAGTTTCAGAATTGAAAAGTTACCCCAATGTTGGCAGACTGTTGTAGATAGTGAAGATGAACATATTATTGATGACTGAAGTCTCTGTTATGTGTATATGTTGTGTTTATTAAAATTATGGAAAAAGCTATGAATTTACGCAACAACTCAATACATCAAATGGTTGTAGTGTCAGCAGTTCCTGCCAAAAAAAGTTCATTCCCCATATTTTTGGATCATTCTTCATAGATGTAGAGCTCAGTTAACTTACAAAAAGTGCTCAAAGTGGTTCTTATTCTGTTCTAAGCAACACTGCATCTTCCTGACTATAAGATGCCCAGTCTGTTATTTGTATCTATCAAGGCCAAATGCCTCTCTAAAACCAGCAGTGCTGATATAATAACAGTGATCAGATCAATATTTACGCTGCACAGCTTAGAGTGGGCATCTCACGCCCAAGGAACATGCACCCGAAGACTAAAACTGGGAACATGTGCCTACTGGTACATGCCCTATCAAAGTCACCACATTTCCATTCACAAAATCTATAGATACAAAAAGGATTCAAAAGGAGACACTGGCATCATTGAACAGGAAGGCTTAATGTCTCTAGTATGAGTCACAATACACATTCCTAACATTTTTAATCACATGTACTGATATTCACTCAGGTTGTTTTTACTTTTCAGATGTAAAAATTCCTTCTACCAATCTTTACCAACAACTCGCTTCTAAGGTTGATGAGTTCTCAATCCTGGGCATGAACACTGTAACATTTAATGAATTTATTGAACTTCTCATGGCATGTAGGAACATATTTTCCAACCTTGTCCGACCTCCAGCCACGATTCTCTACTACTCCTTGCCTTCTGTGTCCCCCATAAAGATGGTGACAAACTGAGCTTCTCGATCACTGGGGGTTCCCCCGGTGGCAGTGCTGCTGTGCTACACCACTACGTGTGAGGTACAGATATTGATACTCAATGAGTCACTATAACTGTAACCTTTCACGGCACTGATTTCCAAATTTTGTCACAAATCTTTATTGAATAAATCTAATTTTGTAGTATACCTCCAACTGACAAATACATGGGTTTGATATCCACGGACCATGGAGGCCATTCAATAGTGTGGCCTACCCCATCTGCCAATCCATTAATTTAAATTTTCATTTAGAAAGTCTCTCGCAATAACTCCAGAATGTGGGGGTGTTCCATCTAACTGCCGAAATAAATTTTTCCTTAACTGGCTGCAAACATTCAAAAAATGGACATTTCCATGTGGCCCTATTAGCCCACTGCTGAAAATCCCTACGCCCTATTAGCCCACTGAAAGTACCTACCCGTACATACATGCCAGGAGATTTTAACTTTTCCCCCATGCCACATGGGTATTCGTAGAACCCTAGTGGGGACAGCTGTGTCTGTTCACTCTGCCATTCATATTAAAAGTGGTTTTGTCAGTCTGAAGAATGTTTTTGTAAAACTCAGGACTGGCTTCGTGTCAGGAAGTGTAGAACTTGCAGAATTCCATATGTCTGTCCAGATCTTCTTCATTTAGGCCTTGAAGGAAAGTAGGACTATATGTTCTCAATATCAAATTTTTCTGAATCCTTTGTAGGCTTGTTCTTGCTATTTCAAACTCCTTGGTTGCTTTTCTTAATTAATAATATACAGAAGAAGGGCACTGTTGTGACCTGGTGTATGATATGGATCCCAACACTGCAATGAGCAGCTTGATCGTTGGAAAATTCTTTTAAAAAAGCAGTCATTACCTGCTAGTTCACTCCTGAAGCCAGATACTACCACTTGTAATTCTTTTTGAAAGTCCAATATGGAAGCTGTTTTCTCCTGCAATGCCCTGCAAGTGATAAAAAGAAAAGTTCTACATTACCTACTCTTGAATTTGTAAGCACAAGTATGCAAAGACTTACATAGTTATGTATCAGTGAGGGTTAACACAGTCACCTAAAGCCGTTTCCAACACAATATTTTGAATTTACAGTTAGTGACAACAAATGTGGTAAGACCTGTCAACTGACACAACCTAAACTTTACTGGTGCAAGGAAGTGTCAAAAACAAGAGATTGATTACATAAATATGTTTAATGTGTTGTCAGTAATAAGAATAACAGAGAAACATCATATCATCATGACACATAAGGTGAAGATAGGTTCCATTTGGAGATCACTTATGTCACATTTTGAAGATGATTAAGTTAGACTTGAATTAGACACAAATATACCTGATGAGTACATAGAATTAAGAATCAGCAGAATTCCCACAAAAAGCTGTAAGTACAAAACAGCAAGGAGCACTAAATACATTCATTTTATCTTATTGTAATTTTGGACACAGTCCCCATGACTGCAGAAAATGATAATGCAGTAAGGATGGGTCTGCCTTTTTGCAAGTACCGGGTGATCAAAAAGTCAATATAAATTTGAAAACTGAATAAATCATGGAATAATGTAGATAGAGGAGTACAAATTGGCACACATGCTTGGAATGACATGGGGTTTTATTAGAACCAAAAAAATACAAAAGTTCAAAAAATGTCCAACAGACAGCGCTTCATTTGATCAGAATAACAATAATTAGCATAACAAAGTAAGACAAAGCAAAGATGATGTTCTTTACAGGAAATGCTCAATATGTCCACCATAATTCCTCAACAATAGCTGTAGTCGAGGAATAATGTTGTGAACAGCACTGTAAAGCATGTCCGGAGTTATGGTGAGGCATTGGCGTCGGATGTTGTCTTTCAGCATCCCTAGAGATGTCGGTCTATCACAATACACTTGCGACTTCAGGTAACCCCAAAGCCAATAATCGCATGGACTGAGGTCTGGGGACCTGGGAGGCCAAGCATGACGAAAGTGGTGGCTGAGCACACAATATAAAACCCCATCATTCCAAGCATGTGTGTCAATTTTTACCTCTCTATCTACATTATTCCATAGTTTATTAAGTTTTCAAATTTATACTGACTTTTCGATCACCCGGTATATAATTATTGTTTTGCTTTAATACACAAACATGTTTCACAACAGTTGTGGCATCCTCAGTGGGCTTTTTTCTTTTCTTTTTCCTTTCAGTATATGTTTGTGTCATGTGGCTATCCAAAATCTAGCCCCATGTCTAAATTAATACATATCATCATTACTATATTTGGCTTGTCCTGAGCTGTGACTAGTTTGTATTTGTGAGCCGAACATGTTTTTGTTTAGCTGAATTGACATTTTCTCCAGCTCATTTGTGAATCCTGCATCTTGTTATGTTGGTGTGGCTTGGGGACAAGTTTCACTGTATGATTACATAAATTGTGCAGTGAAACATTTGTCCAAGTCACAAAAAGATAACAAGATGCAGGATTTACAAATGTGCAAGAGAAAACTTCATTTCAACTACACAAAAACATGTTTCGCATGCAAATATAAACCTGCCACTGGTCAGGACAAGCCAAATATAGTAATGATGATAGTGTATTAACTTAGGTATGTGGGAGGATGCCACAACTGTGATGAAACATGTTTGGGTATTAAAGCAAGCCAGTAATTGTGTACTTACACAGAGGTAGACCCATTCTTAATTCATTATTACATTCATTTTCTTTATAATCCTTAGTTTTACTATTGAAAGTTCCGAGTTCTTATGATCTGGTTCAGGTTTCACTCTCCCACGTCCGGCCATCCTGATTTAGGTTTTCCGTGATTTTCCTAAATTGCTCCAGGCAAATGCCGGGATGGTTCCTTTGAAAAGGGCACGGCCGACTTCCTTCCCCATCCTTCCCTAATTTGATGAGACTGATGATCTCGCTGTCTGGTCTCCTTCCCCAAACAACCCAAACCCAGGTTTCACTCCTTCCCATCACTCCACCTTTCCCTAGACACACAGTCCAACACTATTTTTTAATTATTTAAGACAAAATAGGAGAACCATTATTTTGAAATACTGAAATCCGCTACACCTTTGAACACAGTTACATACAAACACATTTCGCTGCTTTTCTGCCAGTCAACTGCACTGCCATTTTTCTCTTTCTGATTCATTATCAAACACAAAAGGTGAATTGCACCAGTTCTCGGTGAAAAAAAAATGGCACATTTTGCGGCACAATCAAATTGAAGAACTAGTATACAGTGACTTGTGGGGACTGGATAGTGGATTCTCTTCTTATTATGATGACTTACAAATTTCCATTTCAGAAGGAAATTGCATTCAAACCATATGAATATTTCAGAATCTATAGGAATTAGAGTATCTGCCTCTGTAGCTGAGGGGTCAGAGAGTTTGACTGTCATACAAAAGACCCAGGTTCACTTCTTGGTACTGGCAGGGATTTTACCATGGTGAAACTGGAAAGAGGTGCACTCAGCTTTATGATGACAGTTAAGGAGATATTTTAGTGAGAAGTCGTAGCACCTGGGAAGCTGATTATGGCTAACTACACACTTTTAATGGTGCATCAGAATGATGCCATTGACAGATGACAATGGGCCAGTCACCACTGAATGGTCCATCATGGCAATGTCAAAGGATGCAGAGCTGGAATATAGGAATCGGTGTAGAACTCAAGGCTCTGAGCCAATATTCAGTAGTTGTGGAGCTACTGAGAAGCATTTATATATTAATCAGTACCAGCAGAGCTGAAAGCAGCTTAAATAACTGAAGCTCAGTACGATCACAGAGCCTGATGGAGTCACTGTGTTTTATACGGAATTTTTAAGTCAAATACTTCCATTCCTGGCAATAATTTACTGTAAAACCCTTGAGCAGAAATCTGTTCTCCATAATGAAAAAGGTGAGAAGATTACAGTTATCTACAAAACTGGAAGTATAACTGGTCTCTAGACTACCATTCTATATTAATTAAACAAACTTGCAGCAGAACTCTTGAACGTATGTTGATTTCAAACATTATGATCTACAGGGAACAAAGTAATCTTCTCCATGGAAATCAGTAAAAGTTACAAAACCCACAGGCATACAAAACTCAACTCACGCTCTTCATACATGGCATTGTCAGTGCATTAGATAGCAAAAACTATGTTCATCAATGTTTCTAGGCTTCATCATCATCATCATCATCATTTAAGACTGATTATGCCTTTCAGTGTTCAGTCTGGAGCATAGAGGCCCCCTTATAAAATTCCTCCATGATCCCATATTCAGTGCTAACATTGGTGCCTCTTCTGATGTTAAGCCTATTACTTCAAAATCATTCTTAACCGAATCCAGGCACCTTCTCCTTGGTCTACCCTGACTCCTCCTACCCTGTACTGCTGAACCCATGAGTCTCTTGGGTAACCTTGATTCTCCCATGCGTGTAACATGACCCCACCATCTAAGCCTGTTTTCCCTGACTGCTACATCTATAGAGTTCATTCCCAGTTTTTCTTTGATTTCTTCATTGTGGACACCCTCCTGCCATTGTTCCCATCTACTAGTACCTCCAATCATCCTAGCTACTTTCATATCCGTAACCTCGACCTTATTGATAAGGTAACCTGAATCTACCCAGCTTTTTCTCCCATACAACAAAGTTGGTCGAAAGATTGAATGGTGCACAGATAACTTAGTATTGGTATTGACTTCCTTCTTGCAGAAGAGAGTAGATTGTAGCTGAGCACTCACTGCATTAGCTTTGCTACACCTCACTTCCAGTTCTTTCACTATGTTGCCATCCTGTGAGAATATGCATCCTAAGTACTTGAAACCATCCACCTGTTCTAACTTTGTTCCTCCTATTTGGCACTCAATCCGTTTATATCTCTTTCACACTGGCATTACTTTCGTTTTGGAGATGCTAATCTTCATACCACAGTCCTTACATTTCTGATCTAGCTCTGAAATATTACTTTGCAAACTTTCAATCGAATCTGCCATCACAACTAAGTTATCCGCATATGCGAGACTGCTTATTTTGTGTTCACATATCTTAATCTCACCCAGCCAGTCTATTGTTTCAACATATGATCCATAAATAATATGAACAACAGTGGAGACAGGTTGCGGCCTTGTCTTACCCCTGAAACTACTCTGAACCATGAACTCAATTTACTGTCAACTCTAACTGCTGCCTGACTATCTATGTAAAGACCTTTAATTGCTTGAAAAAGTTTGCCTCCTATTCCATAATCTCATAGAACAGACAATAACTTCCTCCTAGGAACCCGGTCATATGCCTTTTCTAGATCTATAAAGCATAGATACAATTCCCTGTTCCACTCGTAACACTTCTCCATTATTTGCAGTAAGCTAAAGATCTGGTCCTGACAACCTCTAAGAGGCCTAAACCCACACTGATTTTCATCCAATTTTTCCTCAACTAATACTCGCACTTTCCTTTCAACAATACCTGAGAAGATTTTACCCACAACACTGATTAAAGAGATACCTCTGTAGTTGTTACAATCTTTTCTGTTTCCATGTTTAAAGATTGGTGTGATTACTGCTTTCGCCCAGTCTGATGGAACCTGTCCTGACTCCCACGCCATTTCAATTATCCTGTGTAGCCATTTAAGACCTGACATTCCACTGTATTTGATGAGTTCTGACTTACTTTCATCCACCCCAGCTGCTTTATTGCACTGCAATCTATTGACCATTTTCTCCACTTCCTCAAATGTGATCCTATTTCCATCATCATTCCTATCCCATTGTACATCAAAATCTGAAACATTACTGATCGTATTTTCACCTACATTGAGCAACTCTACAAAATATTCCCTCCAACTGCCCAAGGCATCAACAAGATTCACCAGCAGTTTTCCTGACCTGTCCAAAATACTTGTCATTTCCTTCTTACCTCCCTTTCGAAGACTGCTAATTACACTACAGAATGGTTTTCCAGCAGCTTGACCCAAAGTCTCCAACCTTTTTCCAAAGCCTTCCCAAGATTTCTACTTGGATGCTGCAATTATCTGTTTGGCTTTGTTTTTTTTTTTTCAACATAACTTTCTCTGTCTACCTGAGCTCTAGTATGTAGCCATTTTTGATACGCCTTCTTTTTCCTTTTACAGGCTGCCTTGACTGTGTCATTCCACCAAGCTGTTTGCTTCATCCTACCTTTACACACTACTGTTCCAAGACATTCTTTAGCCACTTCTAGTATTGTGTCCCTGTACCTTGTCCACTCCTTTTCCAATGACTGTAATCGACAACATTCAACTAACTGGTACCTTTCTGAGATCACTGTTATGTACTTGTGCCTGATTTCCTCATCCTGAAGTTTCTCCACTCTTATCCTCCTACATACGGACCTGACCTCCTGCACTTTCGGCCTCACAATACCAATTTCACTGCAGATTAAATAGTGATCAGTGTCATCAAAGAATCCCCTGAATACACGTGTGTCCCTCACAGCCTTCCTGAACTCCTGATCTGTTATTATATAGTCAATGGGAGATCTGGTTCCCCTGCCTTCCCAAGTATACCGGTGAATGTTCTTATGTTTAAAAAAGGAGTATGTGATTACTAAGCCCATACTGGCACAGAAATCCAAGAGTTGTTTCCCCTTCCTGTTGGCCGCCATATCCTCTCCAAATTTACCCATAACCTTTTCATACCCTTCTGTTCGATTTCGAATCCTGGCATTAAAATCACCCATGAGCAGAACACTGTCCTTGTCCTTTACTCTAACAACTACATCACTGAGTGCGTCACAAAAACTATCCATCTTATCTTGATCTGTCCCTTCACAATGTGAATATACTGACACAATCCTAATTTTCTTGCTAGACACTGTCAAATCTATCCACATCAGTCGTTTGTTTACATACCTTATTGCAACAATGCTGGGTTCCATTTCTTTCCTGATGTAAAGCCCTACACCCCATTGTGCTATTCCTGCTTTGACTCCTTACAGGTAGACCTTGTATTCTCCCACTTCTTCTTCTTCTTCTTCTTCTTCTTCTATCTCACCCCTTACCCGAATGTCACTAACAGCTAAAACATCCAACCCAATCTTACTTGCAGCCTCTGCCAGCTCTACTTTCATCCCAGAGTAGCCCCCATTGATATTAATAGCTCCCCATCTCGTTACCATTCGTTTGCCGAGTTGTATCTTAGGAGTCCCTGGTTTGTCAATTAGAGGTGGGACTCCGTCACTTCCAAAGGTCCGAGGCATTTTGCTCTGATTGTTGCCAGCATCATATTAAAGTACCAGGGAAGCAGGTTGCTAGCCTTACTTGCCCTGGGTCCCATTGAGTTTTACCCCTAACGGTTGAGGGACTACCCGGTGGATTTAGTAGTCTTTGCCGTTTGAGCACAAAGGTGACCACGACTCAGAATATGTCCGAGATGCCCAGCCTTATTCCAAAGTAACTGGTATCCTGACTGTCAGGACCACTTACTTGGCCACTCATACGTTGGCCGTGGTTCATGAACTAGGACATAACAGGAACCCACACCATGAACCAGGCTTATGAAAAGTTTTTAATTCACTACTACATTGATCAGTGAGGCTTATAAAGAAAATGTTCCTACCAAATATAAAAGTTTAAACATATGAAATTGTAAAGGGATGCTCTTCTGTAACATTACCTTTATTTAACAGAAGTTATTGATACCAAAAATACTTTCTTCCTTTTAAACAGGTTAATATTATCTCAGCTGTTTAACTACAAGAATTTCACATGTTTTTGTGTACAATGTATTATATTTCAGGATAAAATGTGTAAAAAGAAATTAATTTATTTTCTTTGTCTCTATCAGTATGTACTAACTCTGTATGTACAGTTATAATTACTCTTCTTTTAGAAACATTTGAAATTACGAAATATCTGACACACTTAAAATTCCTATTATTAATTATGCAATCTGGTGCTAATTATTAAATTGAATTCTGGATTCATTTGTAAAAGAATAACATAAACTGGTGAATATTCATTTTTCAAGAAAGTTTGTAAACTCATTGGAATATTGTTAGTGCCACAGAATGAGTTAGTAGTGAGCATGCCTCTGATGCGGTTGGCTGTTACGGGCTTTCCAGAAACAATGATGAATGAAATGATGTGGTGTCGCCCTCTCAACTACATACCCTCTGACTCAGAGTTGCAATATTAACAGTTTTGGCTGGTTTCGCTGTCTAGGGGCTGGGACACGTAGTTGCTGCATTACAGGCCAAATACTGCTGAGTCTACAGTATACGATAAGAATACACACATGAATTGAATGGTCGAAGGTTTCTATCACTTGCCAATTGCAAATTATGAATGTAACATATAAATTTATAAATGAAAGATTGCAATTAAATAAAATCTGCAGGTACTATCTTATTGACTTTAAATGACGAGTACGATAGTAGAAGTACTTTTGAGAGTGCGGTATATTTCTACAAAACACTTATTGGTGTCGATGGTCCAGCAATTAAATAAAATATGAGTTGAATAACAGGGAAACAATATATTCCTATTCCACATAATTAATTATGAACAACAACATAGCTTGTGAGATATTCACTCCTGAACATATACTACATCTTCACTGCAGAAGCCATGGAAATCACACTAGAGCACAGGTCAGCACTCTAAAATATTTCTATCCTCCATGACCACGCGCAAACTGCTCCACTGTCCAAGTCTTTCCGCCGACCGTCTGTCACGCCATACCGTCCCGGACTCTCCCCGTGTCCTGTGCCGTCCACTCACACTACACTCTTCCTAAGTGCCCCTTGTCCTCTCTTGAAACGATGCTCTTCTCCAACTTCCACCCAGTATCCCCATTCATGAGCACTGTGATTGGCTAGAGCACTCCCTCCATGTCTCAAAGCCAAAACATACTCACAAATGTATTGAAACACATTCAAAATACTGGATTTACATAAACATACTCACAAATGTATTGAAACACATTCAAAATACTGGATTTACATTTAAATAACATGAAATTAAATAAACATTCCTATGGCTGGACCATAAACATGCTCTAACATACATTATTAAATACATAAACAAATTAAATAAACATATATCAAAAGAATAGCAAGCAAAAGTAGGCCAGTAGCCTAATGTCTCTGTGCTTTCTAAAACACAGTAAATAATTGACCAATTTCTTCATGAATAGCATATATCAGATAAAACAAAGGCATAGATGAATAAAAATATTTATAAGCATGCTGCTACCATTTTTCATGTAACTGTGGAGTACTTATAGCAGGACAGAATCGATAGTAATCGGCCATTTTTACCTCTAACAACTCATGTACTACTCAAGTTACATGCCTGTAATTCATACCAATTTAGGTTTACACTAATAGCTTTTGAAAGAGACATTGATCGATGAAATTGGATGAACCGTTTGAATTTTGGAAATTCGTTGCTGGGGTTACTTGTACAATTTACTGTAAGATACTAAAGTTTAAACTAATAAAGATATCAGAAATCTGATTACATCATCAGAAGCTTCGAGCAAATGACAGTAATGTATTGGTTCTTTTTGAGGTATCATGATTCATCTGGCTACTATTAATTTCTATCCTAACTGTGAAATGTCTGCCATGATGGTTTCACAAAGTCTGTCATCTTTGGCACTCTCGGCATACAAGTCTCTTTCATTGACACAGTGTCACCATCGAATTCCCACCCATGCAGTTCAGGCTGGACCCCTCTCAGTTTGGCCAACGTCCAGTACTATGTGGTCAGCCTGAAGAGCAGTCTGCGCCCGCTGAGCGGCTCGTGCGGCCACACCAACTCCGAACTTAGAATATTTTCAGGGCACTACAACTCCCCATTACCTCACAATGTGTTTTTAATTTTGGCAATAACAATGTAATTTTTTATTTAAAATTGGAGATTGTAAAGACAGTGCGACATAGAAAAATGTAAAGAATAAAAAAATTACAGAAGCATAAATTATGGAGCCGGCTTACTTCAGAATTATGATGTCATTTGGAACCTACAACGTCAAAAATTTCAGCCTCAAGAATCAACCCACAGACGTGAAGGATTGGAGCCAACGACGAGAAAAAGAATGTAAGTAAAAAAGTTAGTTGCAAATCTTATTCCTCTCAAAGCTTATTAAAAGAGTAAATTATTTTGAAGAGTGACAAACAACAAATTTTGTGAGACAGGGTAAGATTACAATTGGTGGCTTCATCCAGGATCGATTGACTGATAATGAAGTTTTGTCTGTTGCAGAAGAAGGGAAAGTAATTTGTGTCATTGCAGTTTATATATAAATGAAGTTGCAATCACTTGATGAAAGAAGACCGAGGGCTGCCCAACAAAGTTGTATCAACAGTGACGAAATACTACCAACAATGACGGACCAGATAAATTGAAAGAGGACTTTACATCTACAACAAGGAACATAAGAAAAGGATGGATAAGTACAAACTGCTTGTGAAATTAATTTGTATATAGACACATGAGATAGGTAACAAAAGGACTAGAGATGAGGGTAGTAGTGATGTAGAAGTGAAAGCTGTAGGACTAAGCCGGGACATGTTTGAACCAAGTGAAATCACAGTCAGCAAAGAAACAGTAAAAACTGACATCATGCAGTTGATTTTGGCAAAACTAGAGGAAATGCAGACAGATAACAGTGCCAAATTTAGTGCAGCAATGATCAGCTAACTGAAATAAGAGCTGAAAACAATAGTAAAATGGACAGAGTACAATACCAAATAGACCAACATAGTAATCAGGTTTCGCAGCCAAAAAATAGGTTGACAAAGGGATTAAAAAGTGTGAATGGAAAAGTTGATGTTTTAGAAAATAATTTTATTGTTTTGGAAAATGAGTTTACTGCTGAATATGCAAGATAACAAATGAAGAATATTAATGATGTCAGAGTTGAACAGAAGGCCGAAGTGGAAAAAATGGAAAAGAACTTCAGTAGTCTAGATCAAAAAATTTTAAATGTTGAAAACAATATGCAAACTAATGTAAAAGTTTTAGATCAAAAAATTTCAGCAGTTCAGGAAAATTGTATTCACAAAAATCTGTATTCAAACAATGGTAATGCATGGTCCAACATTCCAATCAAAAGTTTTCCATCAGACAATTTACATCCAGTGGATTTTCTGCACCACTGTAGAGTTTTTTGTCAGGCATGAGTGTCAATCAAAAAATTAAATTTGTTAAAAGATGTCTTAAATTTAAATTTAAGTCAGTGGGAAAAATATCAAAGCTTAAAAAAAAAATTTTTTTAAATAAATTTTCCCCCCCATGAACCATGGACCTTGCCGTTGGTGGGGAGGCTTGCGTGCCTCAGCCATACAGATAGCCGTACCGTAGGTGCAACCACAACGGAGGGGTATCTGCTGAGAGGCCAGACAAACATGTGGTTCCTGAAGAGGGGCAGCAGCCTTTTCAGTAGTTGCAGGGGCAACAGTCTGGATGATTGACTGATCTGGCGTTGTAACACTAACCAAAACGGTCTTGCTGTGCTGGTACTGCGAACGGCTGAAAGCAAGGGGAAACTACAGCCGTAATTTTTCCTGAGGGCATGCAGCTTTACTGTATGGTTAAATGATGATGGCGTCCTCTTGGGTAAAATATTCCGGAGGTAAAATAGTCCCCCATTCGGATCTCTGGGAAGGGACTACTCAGAAGGACGTCGTTATCAGGAGAAAGAAAACTGGCGTTCTACGGATTGGAGCGTGGAATGTCAGATCCCTTAATCAGGCAGGTAGGTTAGAAAATTTAAAAAGGGAAATGGATAGGTTAAAGTTAGATATAGTGGGAATTAGTGAAGTTCGGTGGTAGGAGGAACAAGACTTTTGGTCAGGCGAATACAGGGTTATAAATACAAAATCAAAAAGGGGTAATGCAGGAGTAGGTTTAATAACGAATAAAAAAATAGGAGTGCGGGTAAGCTACTACAAACAGCATAGTGAACGCATTATTGTGGCCAAGATAGACACAAAGCCCACACCTACCACAGTAGTACAAGTTTATATGCCAACTAGCTCTGCAGATGACGAAGAAATTGAAGAAATGTATGATGAAATAAAAGAAATTATTCAGATAGTGAAGGGAGACAAAAATTTAATAGTCATGGGTGACTGGAATTTGGTAGTAGGAAAAGGGAGAGAAGGAAACGTAGTAGGTGAATATGAATTGGGGGTAAAAAATGAAAGAGGAAGCCGCCTGGTAGAATTTTGCACGGAGCACAACTTGATCATAGCTAACACTTGGTTCAAGAATCATAAAAGAAGGTTGTATACATGGAAGAAGCCTGGAGATACTGACAGGTTTCAGATAGATTATATAATGGTAAGACAGAAATTTAGGAACCAGGTTTTAAATTGTAAGACATTTCCATGGGCAGATGTGGACTCTGACCACAATCTATTGGTTATGAACTGTAGATTAAAACTGAAGAAACTGCAAAAAGGTGGGAATTTAAGGAGGTGGGACCTGGATAAACTGAAAGAACCAGAGGTTCTACAGTGTTTCAAGGAGAGCATAAGGGAACAATTGACAGGAATGGGGGAAAGAAATACAGTAGAAGAAGAATGGGTAGCTTTGACGAATGAAGTAGTCAAGGCAGCAGAGGATCAAGTAGGTAAAAAGACGAGGGCTGCTAGAAATCCTTGGGTAACAGAAGAAATATTGAATTTAATTGATGAAAGGAGAAAATATAAAAATGCAGTAAATGAAGCTGGGAAAAAGAAATACAAACGTCTCAAAAATGAGATTGACAGAAAGTGCAAAATGGCTAAGCAGGGATAGCTAGAGGACAAATGTAAGGATGTAGAGGCTTGTCTCACCAGGGGTAAGATAGATACTGTCTACAGGAAACTTAAAGAGACCTTTGGAGAAAAGGTCCACTTGTATTAATATCAAGAGCTCAGATGGACACCCAGTTCTAAGCAAAGAAGGGAAAGCAGAAAGGTGGAAGGAGTATATAGAGGGTCTATACAAGGGCAATGTAATTGAGGACAACATTATGGAAATGGAAGAGGATGTAGATGAAGATGAAATGGGAGATATGACACTGCGTGAAGAGTTTGACAGAGCACTGAAAGATCTGAGTCAAAACAAGGCCCCGGGAGTAGACAACGTTCCATTAGAACTACTGACAGCCTTGGGAGAGCCAGTCCTGACAAAACTCTACCATCTGGTGAGCAAGATGTACGAGACAGGCGAAATACCCTCAGACTTCAAGAAGAATATAATAATTCCAATCCCAAAGAAAGCAGGCATTGACAGATGTGAAAATTACCGAACTATCAGTTTAATAAGTCACGGCTGGAAAATACTAATGCGAATCCTTTACAGACGAATGGAAAAACTGGTAGAAGCCGACCTCGGAGAAGATCAGTTTGGATTCCGTAGAAATATTGGAACAGGTGAGGCAATACTGACCCTACGACTTATCTTAGAAGCTAGCTTAAGGAAAGACAAATCTACGTTTCTAGCATTTGTAGACTTAGAGAAAGCTATTGACAATGTTGACTGGAATACTCTCTTTCAAATTCTGAAGTTGGCAGGGGTAAAATACAGGGAGCGAAAGGCTATTTACAATTTGTACAGAAACCAGATGGCAATTATAAGAGTCGAGGGGCATGAAAGGGCAGCAGTGGTTGGGAAGGGAGTGAGACACGGTTGTAGCCTCTCCCTGATGTTGTTCAATCTGTATATTAAGCAAGCAGTGAAGGAAACAAAAGAAAAGTTCAGAGTACGCATTAAAATCCATGGAGAAGAAATAAAAACTTTGAGGTTTGCTGATGACATTGTAATTCTGTCAGAAACAGCAAAGGACTTGGAAGAGCAGTTGAACAGAATGGACAGTGTCTTGAAAGGAGGATATAAGATGAACATCAGCAAAAGCAAAACAAGGATAATGGAAAGTAGTCGAATTAAGTCGGGTGATGCTGAGGGAATTAGATTAGGAAATGAGACACTTAAAGTAATAAAGGAGTTTTGCTATTTGGGGAGCAAAATAACTGATGATGGTCGAAGTAGAGAGGATATAAAATGTAGACTGGCAATGGCAAGGAAAGCATTTCTGAAGAAGAGAGATTTGTTAACATCGAGTATAGATTTAAGTGTCAGGAAGTCGTTTCTGAAAGTATTTGTATGGAGTGTAGCCATGTATGGAAGTGAAACATGGACGATAAATAGTGTGGACAAGAAGAGAATAGAAGCTTTTGAAATGCGGTGCTACAGAAGAATGCTGAAGATTATATGGGTAGATCACATAACTAATGAGGAGTTATTGAATAGGATTGGGGAGAAGAGGAGTTTGTGGCACAACTTGACTAGAAGAAGGGATCGGTTGGTAGGACATGTTCTGAGGCATCAAGGGATCACCAATTTAGTATTGGAGGGCAGCGTGGAGGGTAAAAATTGTAGAGGGAGACCAAGAGATGAATACACTAAGCAGATTCAGAAGGATGTAGGCTGCAGTAGGTACTGGGAGATGAAGAATCTTGCACATGATAGAGTAGCTTGGAGGGCTGCATCAAACCAGTCTCAGGACTGAAGACCACAACAACAACAAATAAATTTTGGTCAGAAGCTGAACAGGGGAGAATTAAAAGCGAATTTTTGAATGGTCCTAATTATAGGAATAGGGACAGTAGTCTGAAAGAATTTTGTAAGAACCAGCTTAAGAAATTAACAAACCTTGACAAACTATTTGCCCAAATGACATTGACTGATGCACTCAAAAGGAGATTACCAGAAAGGTTGCAATGGGATTTAGTACACAGACCTGACAATTGTCTTGAACAATTTTTACAATATGTTGACAGGCTGGATAAGGCAGTAGAGAGACATATGTACCATAACAATTGGGATGAATGGAGATCACAATGGTAATAACTACAGAAACAGAGATAATGCTAATTCTATCACGGTCAGAATGCTAATAGAGGCAGAAATTTTGTAGATCAGCAGAATAGGAAAAATGGGGATAACTATCAGCAGCTTAACAGGAGAAACAATCACAGAGGTAATTACTCAGGAAATGGCAGTGTGCCTCAATGAAGGGCTACAGTTTTGGGGCAAGGAAACACAACAAGCACAGGATCCCTAATTTACACTTGCAATTAGCCAATAATAACAGTGTTAATAATGTGGCACAGGTGTCTGAAGTTGAACAGAAGAAATAGCAGATTTCTCATTTATGTTTTGATCAAAAGTTTTGGGATACTATGTTTAATTATAGTGATGTAGGTGCTAATCACAAGCCAGAATGTGAGAGTAATGGGAATTTTGATGTAGAATGTACTAATAATTTCTCCTCTTGGTCAGAAAACAGTGCTATTGATGTATGTAAATCAGACGATAACTGTATTGGATCTGAATTAGGTGGTATTTTTGGTGTATATATGAATGAGAGCCTTGAAATAACTAAGGTTATTGAGTCTGACACTGGTAGCTTATTGGTTACTGCAAATGAATGTAGGTGAGGTAAATGACTTTGATGGAGATCAGTCTTGTGTTAATGTTGTTGTTGAAATAATTTTGGAAGAATATTATGAAGATGATGATGTGTATCAGGTATTTGTGGAATTTAAGAACAATGAAGTTTTAGAGTTATTTGTGAATGATGTTGACAATACAGATAACATAAGTGATGTATGTGATGATGTAAGTGAGAGTCAAAGTATACCAGTCCAGTCAAAGCAGTTTTTTTATTAAAGTCATACAGAGTAATGATCCAAACAGTAAAGGTGAGTTATCTGTAAGCCTAGAGAATAAAGGTGAAAACTTTTTGAAGTTTGTTTGGGACCAGATTGATGATAACATAGATAAATGTGTGTTCTGGAATAAGTACGCTGTGGTTAGACAAAATTTGTATCCAAATTGGTAAAGGAAGTGGAAGAAGATATAAGTAGGAAGCGTAATTTTGACAGTAACATATTTTGTGTTCCTTCTGTAATAAGTGATGTCAGTTGTGCTATAGAATTGTTTCATTGTGTTCAGTCTTTACCTGACAATATGAGTAACCAAAGCAATGCTATGATACCAATAAAGTTGATAAACCCTGCAAAGACAGTGTGGATGTAGCATTTGATGAAATAGAAAGTGATCTTTTGCATGAAGTGTCTAATAACAGAGAAGATGATTCAGATTTTGGGTGTCCTTATATTAAGATTGAGACTGATCAGTGGGAAGGGAACTGTTTGAGACAAGATTAAGTATAGTAAGAATTTTGTGGAAATGTCCATTGTACGTGTAAAGCTACTGGTAAGCAAAGCAAGTATGTAAAATTTCAAGTACTGATAACATTTACTATAGAGGACAAAACCCTTGAACATGGATGCATAATGACCCTTAATCTAGAAGATTTGTAGATTTATAATACTATATAATTGTGTTTTGTTTGTCATGAATTTAGTATGTAAGATGATGTGATATCTAGAGTTTTGTCTTATCTATTGACTGAGATTAAATCTATTTACAGAGTCATAAGACTATATAAAGGTGTTTTGTTTGTCAGGAATGTAGTATGTAAGATGATGTGATTTCTAAAGTTTTGTCTTATCTGTTGACTGAGGTAAAATCTATTATACACTATATAATTATGTTCCATAATAGATTTGTGATTTAGAATTTGATACATATATGCCATGAGACTAAATGAGTGGATCCTTTAACAATTTTGAATTGGGACAATGTTCATAATTGGTACTGCAAAAATTAGGGATAGTATCTTAGTATATATCTGTGTATCACCTTGTTAGTTTAACTTTTTTTTCTTTTCTCATTGCACTTAGCTCTGTTTATTAAAGTTTCAAATGTGAACACTTTTTAATCCTATCTGATGTAAATCCTACATAATTGCTTCTGGTATACAAATAGGGAGAGCATATGCCGTGTGATGTGAAGAAGGTGTTGAACAGCATATTTAGTACACAAAACAATGTCTCAGGATTTGATGTGAATGCTAAACAGGAAGTTACCTATCTGTTGGAGCATGTGATGAGAACTCTGGGGAGGAAACTGAAAGATGTGGACGGATCCACTCCCTACACTGCTGTATGGCTGTACCTGGCTGGACCAGTCGACTTAACAAGAGATCATAGGTGCTGGGTAATGTACCCAAGCATCTGTCAACCACATCAGTGTAGTGACTGAGATTTGTAAACTGTGTGCCAAGACTGCCAAAGACAGTGTCAGTCTACATAAATGTATGTTTTTTCAAGTATGGGGTTAACTTCCCAATACATAATGTAACTTTAAATCAGTATTTTTTTCATCAATTGTAAATGACTCATCTACACCTTTATGTATGTAGGTTAGTTTGTATGGACAATTACCAAACAGTGTAGACAACATTTATTAGTATAGACAATATAACAAGATGTATACATGCCTGCATTCATACACTGATTTTGGTCCTCAAGCTACTTGATTACGTCACCACTCAAAGATATTTAGACTCTGTTTACCTGTATTTATCCTGAGTAATGCAATGTTGTATCTGATTGGAAGTTGAGTTGTGGGCAAAGTCATGTTTAACTTTGTTTTGGGTATCCCTGGTCATTGCGACTATGTGTGTGTACTGAAGGAGAGGGTACAACCATTGATTGAGGCTTGATGCTTCTTACAATTACTCTTTGCATATGATTGAACTTATTGATATGATTATGAGCTTTATTCATTTTGTTGCATCAAAACTTTTTTGCTGGTTTGTACCAGGTGTGGTTTGGATTCATCGTAAGCTTAGGCCCTAATATTTTTCATTATTTTGTCCTTTTATGAGTCAACATATCCTTAAGTACTCTGGTTTATGTGGCTGACTGATTTTGAGCTATAATCCTACTCAAGATTGAGTATATTCCTCTGGTCTGTACCCGTTGTCGTGAATTTTTCAAGTCAGCTCACTCGCCATTTTCTTCTCTTTTGAAGGTTTTGAAAGTATGATTTTAGAGATGTAAACTTACAATTTGTAATTCTAGTAATTTACCTTGTCTCTGTATTTATTTCTCTGGTTTAGTGTTGCAATGTTGTAGTTTTGACTTTGTATCAACTGTCTTGTGACAGAATGTTCCACAGATCTGAAAATCTGAATGCCATGTCCTGAAATATGTATAGATTATGACTTGTATAGTAGATATTTTTCTTATGTTTTCTGTAATATGTTATGCACCAGATACTTCTAGACATCTGTATTCTATCTTTTGGCATCACATTGTACACCCTTTGGCAAAACTTATAGTGTGTCACAAAATATTGTAAACACATGGTTTTTGAATTTTGTGAGGGGGATATTGTAAAGAGACACCCTCCTCCAACATTACCTTTATTTAACAGAAGTTATTGATACCAAAAATACTTCCTACCTTTTAAACAGGTTAATATTATCTCAGATGTTTAACTAAAATAGTTTCATATGATTTTGTATATGATGCATTATATTTCAGGTTAAAATGTATAAAAAGAAATTAATTTATTTTCTTTGTCTCTATCAATATGTACTAACTCTGTATGTACAGTTAAAATTACTCTTCATTTAGAAAAATTTGAAATTACAAAATATCTGGCACACTTAAAAGTCCTATTATTCCAGACAAACGTGTGGTTCCTGAAGAGGGGCAGCAGCCTTTTCAGTAGTTGCAGGGGCACCAGTCTGGATGATTGACTGATCTGGCCTTGTAACATTAAGCAAAACGGCCCTGCTGTGCTGGTACTGGAAATGGCTGAAAGCAAGGGGAAACTACAGCCGTAATTTTCCACTAAGGGCATGCAGTTTTAATGTATGTTTAAATGATGATGGCATCCTCTTGGGTAAAATATTCCAGAGCTAAAATAGTCCCCCATTCGGATCTCCGAGTGGGGACCACTCAGGAGGGCGTCGTTATCAGGAGAAACAAAACTTGTGTTCTATGGATCGGAGTGTGGAATGTCAGATTAACAGGCGAGTGCACAGCATGAAGAGTGAGGGTAGCGATCTCAACAGCACGCCAACCCTCCTTCCCCCTCCAGGATTCGGGCGAGCTCGCTTCCTCAGCACTTACACTACGACAGTGGTGACATCTGCACGCCATCGCGGGGAACCAGATACAGCCTCCATGACATCCGCCATGACAACCGACACCACACTGCAGTGCTCCACATCGGACACAGCTGACAGCAGGAGCTCTACATAACCCCCGCCTAACGCAGCCTGGCCGCTGTGTTGGTTCCACACCAACTTCGGCGAAGCGGCCAGGAAATGTTGCAGCCCTTGCACGGCAGGAAATGTAGCTCACGATGCGCCTTAGGTGCAGCGTCTCACGCACAGGAAAAAAGACACCTAACAGCAGCAACAGCATCTAACATGGTAAGCGCCGACGGTTGTCTATTCGCTCTTGACCTCGTCTCAGGAACTAAATTCCTCATTGAGAGTGGTGCTGATACGAGTGTAATACCCCCAGCTCTCACACCTACTGTGTTAACTTCCTCGCGCAGACTGTTCTGTGCGGCTAATGACTCTCATATCAAAGTGTTAGGTACTGTGCAGTTAACGCTCAAACTGTCAAAAAACTTGAAGTTTTCATGGACTTTTCATGTGGCACAGGTGACTTGTCCGGTCTTAGGCATTGACTTTCTGCGACACTACAAATTTTTGCTAGACATTCCGCGAAGTACATTAGTCCACCAACCTTCGCAAAAGACTATCGTCCTCATGGCCACTGCACCTGTATCACCCATTCGGTCAACAAACATTGACATTTCACTATTGCAGACCTAATGTGCTCTTCTTGCGGCCAAGATAACTAGTAAAAGTTGCGGTGTGCTACTACAACGACAAGAAATCAGTGAACTCAAGCAAACGCAGGCCAAGCTCACCTCCCTTATCGAGCGTACCGAACAGACATTACAGAGCACGAAATCCGAACTCACCTCACCTCGAGGTATTCGTTCTTCGCACAAACTGGCGTGTGCTCAAATCATTGACTCATTGCACGAGTGTTCAAAAGCTAACGACGCACCCCACGCGAGTAGCATGTTATCAATCAAGAGCGGTGGATGCCACAAACTCAATACGACTGAGGGCCCTCCGGTCAGACACTGACCATGACGCCTGAATCCACACAAACTCAAAGTGGCAAAAGCAATCATCTCGGACCTATTAAAAGCAGGTATTGTACTCCCATCCTCCAGTGACTGGTCGTCACTGATTCATCTCACCCCGAAGAAGGATGGTTCCTACAGACTCTGTGGCAGCTATAGACGTCTCAATGATCGCACAATCATGGACAATTATCCAGTACCGAACATTCAGGACTTCGCTCCTCAGTTGGCAGGCGCAAAAATTTTCAGTGTGGTAGCTGTGAGAAAGTGTATCACCAAATACCAGTGTACGAACAAGATATCCCTAAAACGGCCATCGCCACACCATTTGGCCTCTTCGAATACATTTACATGCCTTATGGATTGAAAAACGCCACCCAAACCTGGCAGAGGTTCTTGGATACAGTGTTACGACCCCTACCTTTCTGCTACACGTACCTGGACGAAATTTTGATCTTTTCTTCCTCTCGAGAGGAACACGAGCTTCACATCTAAGCGCTGTTTGACACATTACAATCCTATGGTGTGATTGTCAACAAAGACAAATGCAAACTGAGACAATATTCTGTTGTTTTTCTGAGACACATAGTTTCAGCCTATGGTATCCGGCCCACACAAGAGAAAATAGACTTATCAAACAGCTCTTGATACCAGAAACATACCATGAATTCCGCCAGTTCTTAGGAATGATCAATTTTTTCCGTCACCACATTCCACGAGCCGCCGAACAACAGGTCCCCCTCACAGACGCATTGCGTGGGCCACAAACGTCAGGTGACAGGTGCGTGCCGAGGACATAGGTCATGAATGCGACTTACAAAAAACTCAAAACCACACTTGTGGAAGCCATCACGCTTGCCCATCCACATCCAGATGCAACACTTTCGCTCACCACAGATGCTAGCGAAATATCTATCGGAGCAGTACTTCAACAACACAGAGGAGAGGTGGTGCAACCTCTTAAGTTCTTTTCCAAAAAACTTTCTCCCTCTCAGTGCAAATGGTATGCTTTTGACAGAGAGCTCTTAGCTGTCTACGAAGCTATTAGATATTTCTGTGAAGACGTCGAGGGACGCCCCTTCATGATCTTTACAGGCCACAAACCTCTCGCCCAAGCACTTCAGCCGACCCACCTCCTAGGAGGGTACGTTATTTCGACCTCATTTCACAATACAAAACTAATGTACAATACGTTCGGGGATCCAACAACATAGCCGCTGATTATTTCTCCTGGATCTTGGGCATATCTTCCTCAATCGACTTCAACACTCTTGCTCGAGCGCAAACAAATGATGACTCCTTGGCGAGCCTTTTATCTGACAATAATCACTCTCTGTGCCTGGTGCACAAGACGATCCCCGGCACATGCTCGCAACTATGGTGTGACACTTCCACTGGTGTGCCACGCCCCCTTGTCCCCTCCTCTTTGCGTCACTCAGTGTTTGACGCACTGCACAGTCTCGCCCACTCAAGCATTTGCGCAACTACGAGCATCATCGCCTAGCGTTTCGTATGGCCTTCGCTTCTCAAAGACTGTCGTGACTGGTGTCGCACTTGTATTTCGTGCCAGCGGTCCAAAGTCGGACGCCACTGCACACCCCCTCAGGCATCTTCCGCTCTCCTTCTGGCAGACTCCGCCACATCCACATCGACATTGTCAGCCCCCTTCCCCAGGTGGATGGTTACCGATACTTGCTTACTTTTATCGACAGAACAACTAGATGGGTCGAGGCAATACCATCGAATACCCCATGCTAATCGAGAACATACAACAGACAATATGAGTGCAGAGAGCACCCACTCCGAAAGCACACACTCCGCCTAAAACATTCGTGCACCAGTGTTTAGCCACGTGCGAAGCTGTGATGCTTAGGGACGATACAGTGCGTGCTGCCCTGCAACCCCCATACACAACAACAAACAGGCAGCTAAAAAGTACCTGTTATGCAATACATTTTATACATTGAAGAATTACTTAGGCAAAACAGAGTAGAGGTTTGGTTAAAAAAAGTTATACAAATAAATAATAATAATGATTATAAAACATCCAAAACTCCACATAACATCTTCAAACTATGTTTATTTCCTTCGTTTTTCCTTTTCTAGAAAAACTCACCCCCAAGCTATGCGTAGCACAATACTAACACCCCTTCCTCTTTCTGAGCTCAACATCTCACTCATTATAGACGGATGCTGACTCAGTTTTTCAAGATAGCAAATGGGAAGCTGCAGTACAGAAAATGGCCCAGAGATCACCAGTGTGTGTGTGTGTGTGTGTGTGTGTGTGTGTGTGTGTGTGTGTGTGTGTGTGTGTGTGTATGTGTGTGTGTAGTGAGTGAAGTGTTATGAAACAATGTGTGTATAGTGCGTGCAGTGACTGGCAGTGTGATATGAGTGAATAGTGTGTCATTACATTATGTAATAAGTTATTTGTACAAAAAGTATAGTATACCAGGAGTAAATCTAACGATTGTCTCTAACTAGAAGACTGTAAGTGTATGTGTATACAAATTAGTTTATTTTAAATTGGTCTAAACTTGTAAATACTTTTACATGTCCTATATTCTTGTAAAATGAGAGCTACAGATGAATAAAGCTGCTGCTGCTGCTGCTGCTGCTACAAAGGAGTGAGACAGGGTTGTAGCCTATTTCCAATGTTATTCAATCTATACACTGAGCAAGCAGTAAAGGAAACAAAAGAAAAATTTGGAGTAGGAATTACAATCCGCAGAGAAGAAATGAAAACTTCAAGGTTTGCCGATGACACTGTAATTCTGTCAGAGACAGCAAAGAACCTGGAAGAGCAGTTGAATGGAATGGAAGGTGTAAGATGAACACCAACAAAAGCAAAATGAGGATAATGGAATGTAGTCAAATTAAATCAGGTGATGCTGAGGGAATTAGGTTGGGAAATGAGACACTTAAGGTAGGAAATGAGTTTTGGCATTTAGGGAGCAAAATAACTGATGATGGTCGAAGTAGAGAGGATATAAAATGTAGACTGTCAATGGCAAGAAAAGTGTTTCTGGAGAGGAGAAACTTGTTAACATTGAGTATAGATTTAAGTGTCTGGAAGTCTTTTCTGAAAGTATTTGTACAGAGTGTAGCTATGTATGAGAGTGAAGCATGAACGATAAATAGTTAAGACAAGAAGAGAATAGAGGATTTTGAAATGTGGTGCTACAGAAGGATGCTGAAGATTAGATGGGAGAAGAGGAATTTGTGGCACAACTTGACTAGAAGAAGGGATCAGGTGGTAGGACACATTATGAGGCACCAAGGGATCACCAATTTTGTATTGGAGGGCAGCGTGGAGGGTAAAAATCATAGAGGGAGGCCAAGAGAAGAATACTCTAAGCAGATTCAGAAGAATGTAGGTTGCATTAGGCACTTGGAGGTGATGAAGCTTGCATAGGATAGCTGCATCAAACCAGTCTCTGGACTGAAGACCACAACAACAACATAAATTGGTGGATATTCATTTGTCAAGAAAATTTGTAATTTCTTTGGAATATTGTTAGTTCTGCAGAATGAGTTAGTAGTGGGTATGCCTCTGATGTGGTTGGAAGTGTTTCTAATTTTGGCAATGTAATTTTTGATTTAAAAGTGGAGATTGTAGAGACAGTGTAGCAAATAAAAATGTGATAGAATAAAAAATTACAGAAACAGAAATTATGGAGCAGTCTTACTTCAGAATTATCATGTGATTTGGAACCTACAAAGTCAAAAATTTCAGCCTCAAGAATCAACCCCCAGATGTGAAGAATTGGAGCCAACTGCAAGAAAAGAACATAAGTAAAAAAGTTATTTGTAAATCTTATTCCTCTCAAAGCTTATTAAAAGAGTAAATTATTTTGAAGAGTGACAAACAACTAATTTTGTGAGGGAGGGCAAGATTACAAATTACACAGCACTTTGTGTGGTACAAAGTATTGTCTATAGGCACTGAAATAATTTCTGGTGTGCCCTATGGGAGCATAATAGTATAATCGCTGTTCATGTTATACATTAATGACTTAGCAGATGGTATTAGTTGCAATCTTAGACATATTGCACAGATGATACAGTTATTTATGAGGAAGTTCTATCCAATAAAAACTGCAGTAATATTCGTTAGAGCTTAAAAAACTATCAGAGTGGTTTAAAGACTGCATTTGTGTCCATTGAAAGAGAGAGTTGCCAAAGTTCTGCACTTGACGAAACATGTAAAAGTGTAGTATCTTTTGACTGCAGGATTAATGAGTCACAAATAGAGTCTGTCATGTTACAAAACATTTAGGAGAAACAATGAGTAGAGATATGAAGTGAAACACCCAAATAGGACTGGTTGTATTTACATCTACATTCATGCTACACAAGCCACTGTATGGTGCATGGCGGAAGGTACCTTGTTCCACTACTAGTCATTTCCTTTTCTATTGCAGTCACAAATAGAAAAAGCAAAAAATGACTATCTATATGCCTCAGTATGAACCCTATGGTACGTTAAGGTAATGGCTGGCTATTAGTCAGTGGTAAGTGGTAGGCTATTGGGAAACTGCAGTTTGTATTCAAAAAGAAATTGCATACAAAACCCTTGCACTGCTCCACACCTGAATATTGTGCAAGTGTCAGTTCCCCCTTTACTCAACATCAGGCCAGGTTGGGACATTTATGGTACTTGTCCACTTTCCCCCATATTTCCAAGATTCTTCTTCTGTAACTGTGTTGTTCCAGTTCAGATTCCATCTTCTTACTCTGGTCTTTAGAGTCAATCAATTTTGCTATACATCTCCCCTCTTGTCCTCAAACTTAGCCTCTATCATTTGCTGGTATTCTTCCACCTTCCATTCTCTTCACATGTTCAAACCGTTTCAACTTGTTGTTCTCAATTCTCACATGTATCTTTTCTACTCCAGTTTTGTTCCTAACATCTTCATTTCTCATTCTGTTTCTTCAACATACTTCTTAGGAATTTCATTTCACTAACTTGAATTCTACTCTCCTCTTTTCTTGTCACTGTTCAGGTCCCTGATGCATGTGTTAGCGTGGCTGTGAAGTATATCTTCTACAGTACTTCTGTATGCTTCCAGGCACCTACCATCCCTAGACTAAGTTCCACACACACTGGTAAAATGCAGTCCTCTGTTGTATCCTTTAGTTAACTTCTGCCCCCATTCTTGCATTCTCTATTATCACACTTCCTAAGCATTTAAAATTATCCACAATTTCAATAGCCTGTCCTTTCTCTCTCGCCTACTGTCTCCTCTGGTTACCATTATAGTCTTACTTTTCTCCACACTGCATTTCATTCCATATTTCTTGATGTTTCCATTTAAGACATCTATTTGCTCTTGTACATCCTTACCATTGGTTCCTCAAGCCATGATATCATCAGCAAATAGCCGTAAGATCATCTCCCTTCCCCTACGAACTTCTTTTGTCTCTTTCATGACAAATCCATTGTCGCTATAAATAATAATGGTGAAATCACACTTTCTTGTCTCAAGCCCATAACATTCATAAGTCAATCAGTTCTTCTAACTTAGGTCTGGACACAGGTGTCACACATCTCTTGAATAAGTTCAGTTGTCTGTTTTCAGCTCCCTTCCTCCCAAGTTTTCCATACATTTTCTCTGTGGACTCTATTGTGAGCCTTCACTAACCAAGACAGGTCATCACCAGGTCTTTCCTATACCCCCAATGTATTTCCAACAACTGTCTCATACTCCGCTAAAGACTGGATCTACTGTTGATCTACCATGTCAAAAGCCATACTACTCCTCCTCTACCACATTAATATGGAATGGTATTGCATAAGTGTATGGGACCCATGTTGGATCGGACTTACAGGGAACTCTGAGCGTATACAGTAAAGGGTGGTGCTTTTTTATCTGGAACAAGAAGGTGATAGGTATACTGAAAAATCTAAACCAGCAAGCAGCTCACTACAACTTGCTTGGTAAACTTCAAAATACATATTTCTGCACAGAAACTATTCATCAGCCCTGTCTGTATCTATCCTGTGAAGATCAAGCAGACAAACTTAGACAAGTAATGACTCAAACAGAGGCATACGAGCAGCCATACTTTGCACACCCCACCCTGAATGAAATGGGAAGAAACTTTAATATAGGGTGCAATAAAAAATAACCCTCTGCCATGACATACACAGTAATTTATAAAGGACAGATGTAGATCTGAAAATACCACAGGAGGTGATGCAACCTGCTTCACAAGAACATCCTGTCCATGCAGATGGTTAATGTATTGTGGGGGGATATTTGCAAGGGATGAAATAAGGTAACTGTTACAGGAACAATCTGTCTGATCATGTGAATATCCCTTTGTTCACCTACAGTATCCTGCATATGATCTGCCCATTTAGCACAACAATTCTCCATTCCATCACACTCAAATTCTGGTAAAACTGAGAAACTCAAATTCTGGTAAAACTGAGAAACAGTTCACAGGAATGATCATGCTTGGGTAGGCCCCAGTCATCTTACCTCAAACCTATGGAGCACACCTGGAACACTACTGATCAGGACATGCACACCTCAGATGCAACTCTAATCTCTCTCCAATAGGAACAATATATACATAGTTCTAATACACTCCCAGATTATTCAATTAATGCTGATTCTTGAAACTTTTGGAGCACGCTTTCACAGGATATCTTGTGTCCATCTTCAAAGATCTCCCCATTAGAGATTCTCAGCTTCACTGTGCTACTCCCCCCACCCCCTCCCCAGTGTATTTTGGCATTCTCTCTGTTATTCTCCATTTTGGTGCCTGTATAGTCAGTAAGTGACTGAATAAGTGATTTCAAACTGCATACTGATTTTATGTAAGACCAAAAACTGTTAGTGTTTTTCCGTCAGATCTGCTGACAAAATTTTACTTTCAAAGTAACTGAACATTTGTCTCACTGTTCCCCTTGTGCTGATCTTTGCTTCCTACAGCTTTTGTTTATCAACTAGGTTTTGAATTCTCTTGGATATGTGATAAATTTCTCTTTGTCTATATAGCAGTTTTCTAACACAGCTATTAAACCATAGTGGGTCTTCCCCATCTCTTAAGATCTTGCTCAAAACATACTTGTCTAAGGGATACTAAATGATGGTTTTAAACTTTTGCCATTTGTGCTCCACTGTCACTGACACTTTACACAGATGTCTATGAACTGCCTGTATACCGCCAAAGTGAAGGCCTGCTTAATGCTTAATACAAATATTACAGTTACTTGGAATTTAGATCCATGAATCCAAATATTCAAATAAATTGTAAGAGTGATGAATGAGGCATCCTTTTAATTTGTTTTTGAATATTTGAGGATTTTTAGTTTCATTTCTGATGTTTACCAGCAACCTCTTATAGAAAATATCATTTGGGACCCTAGGAAGAGATTGCATGGCCTATACGAGAAAAATGTTGAACAATATTTTTCCCATTGGCTGTACACATTTATCATAAATGCCAGAATTGCAATTTTGGTTTTAAGCAGTTATGAAGTAGTTTTGATGCTGAAATCCAGGAAATGTCAATGAGGCAAAAAGAGATAAAATGGATATGAGCTTATTCGGGTTTTGTCGGAATGATATACTGATACACATAACGAACAACTGATGAGTGACAGCATATGCTGATTCTATGCAACAGAATGAAGTTAATTTTTGTTTTTAAGCCCCTAGAAACTTTTAAGGCATTTGGAACTGGTTACCTAAAAACATAAATGTGATTGTGTTTGGAAACAAAAATTATTTTAGTGAATGCAGCAATCACAATGAAAATGATCAACTTCTCACTGTTCATAAAATACATTCTGATACAAGCATACAGATATATTAGGGCGCTTATGAAACTGAGAATAAAAGTTATTAGAAGTAATGCTAAAATTGATTATAGTAAGAAAAGTTCATAACCATTACTCACACCAAAATATGCAAAAATTAAAATTGAAAATAACTCCGTCTCAAATAACAGGAAACTGAAATGACCTGGATCAAAACACAGCTCCAGGAAGTTTGCAAAATGAAAGACTGACTAAACTATGAAACATTAAAAATATACATCAGTAAGCCATTTACTATTTTTATTACAATTTGACAGTACATAGGAATTAGTTTGTCATCTTACTGCAACAACAAGGTAACATGATGTTTTGAACCTTTGAGTTATCTGTATGACTCTTGCCTAGTTCGATATGCTCTATTCAATGTTACAACTGGACATCTCTCTGGATTTACTGCATTTCAGCAAACAGGTATTAAACCCAGGGAGTATCTCTGTGCTACAAACAGATATCTTGAGTTGCCCAGTAGATCTGCAACAGGGATTGCCGATGATGAGATAACTATAATACTACAAGTAGATAACTTCAGTTACTTAGCTGTAATACTTCACTAGCATACTATGTTGGGACTATAGCAAAGAGGTGAACTATTCCTGCATCAATTATGTACTGCATGCATCCCACGTTTTTCACTTAAAATCTTAGAAGTATTTTCACAAAAATTCAGAATAAAAAGTTTTTAGGACTATTTGTATGGGTTTAGGAATCTGCAAGCAGCTAACAGGAATTATTTTGTACTTTGTAGTCCAATTGAAAGACTTGGTACATTAAATATCAATTTTTGTTGAAATAATTATTTTCCTCTTTATAGTCTTGAATGTGAGAAATTTTTCAATCGATTTCAAACATCTTGATGAGACTGCAACAGGTTTATTTCAGTTTCTCTTCTGAATCGATCATTATATTGCTTCCTTCTGCAAATACCTTGTGAAAAGACCGTGAAGATAAAAATTACAGATATTCAAGTACATACAGAGGCTTACCAGCAACCATTTGCGACTGGAATGGGAAAAGGGTGAAACGGCAATGATGCACAAAGTACTGTCCTCCACACACCAGCCACGAAAGAAAGTCAGTACTACACTGTCATCTGGTTCTAAGCTATGTTGAAAGTTTCAGGTCTCTAGCTCATTGGAAAGTTAGTTTAAAATCAATTGCAAAATTTGAACTGAACAGACAAGGAAGCAACCAAACAAAAATGAGCTAAAAAGAGTCAAAAAAGTAAACTAGCCTGCTGATCAGACAACTATTGTCAGAAGTGTAAGGAGGAAGGATAACAAACCTTATGTTGATCATGAAATAAGCCATGAGAATATTATCAATTGGAAGTATTGTCTGAATCACTGCATGACTATGCGGAAAGAGGATGTGAATATGAAGCCAGTCAAACAGCAGAGGATGTGATGTGTAAACTTCACAAAACGGCATCTATTTGTTTACAATTCAAAGAACACTTTGTTGAAGTGTTTAGAGTTCTGGGCTGTAACAAGAAAAGTCAACATGATCACATTGTCAGACACCAAATCTTTGTACACCTGGCTATAACAGAGAAAAAGTGCAATGATTTTACACCCCTGTTCAAGTCAGTGCTTCCTGCACTTAGATCAGAATATTGGCCATATTACAAAAACCTATTTCATCATGAAGATTCAGAAAGATGTAAATCATCATCTGAAAATCAGTAAATGACTTCGGGTGACTGCAATTGTTTTTGAAACAAAAAAAGGTTAAAAAGTGAATGAATTCCTGAATATTCAGCATTATTGTGTATGTTTAAAACAATTTTGCATATTTCAACATCACTATGTGTTTTTCTGCAAATAAATACTTTACTATAGATATAAATTGGCTTATTTTGGAAATAACAAGTAGGTAACTCACCATGTGGACCAGTGCAACAAATACAAGTACTATACTTTTCAAATTAAATACATCAGATCAGAATTATTTCAAACATAGTATAGTGAAGCTTTAAAATTCTGTTAAATTTTCAAACATATTTCTTCCAATATATTTGCTGTAATCTAGTTGTTGTACTAAGGTGATGAACTAATAAACAGATAGTGAAAGAAAGGTAAATTGTCTCAGACAGAAATGAGTAGAAATAGATTGGCATAATGCTGGGCCTTTTTTTAAAAATGCCAATCCATACACTTTATAAATAATTGGTAAATATGAAAATTGACATTACAGGAAGGTGAGGAATAATTACTTTAAAAAACCTTCAAAAAGGAACAAGGTGAAAAAAAGGGGGGTCAGAGACAGCATCACTGACAATGACAAAGTATCCCAGGCAGACATGCAAGAAAATGAAATGTACAAAAATTAAATAAAAAATAAAAATGAGAAAATATCAGCACAAAAACTGGCAATAGAAATACATTTTGAACATGCCATTTAGGCATACAACACTTCACACTCTTTGTGTTGAGAAAGGAAAGATGATCGTGAAAGAATAATATTAAGCAAGGAGATAATTGCAGAACATATACTGTACACAGGTATGCAGGTATTAAATGGGAGGTGTAAAATATGAGAAAACAGCAAGATGTGATGACAAATAAATGGCTTCACCTGCTGTGGGTGGGGCCTTTTATGTTTTGGCATCGTAGCTTGATCATCAAAGAGCAACCACACTCTCCAAGAATGAAAATAAGAAAGGATGGTTTTGTGACAAATGAGATATATTGTAATCTGGATTCTCATGTTGAGCCTTCAAGGCTTATGTTGTATAAAAAGTTGTGTTCTTCTTTAATTCATGAGTCACTCAAATGATCTGTACACCCATTCAAGAGAATATAAAAGGATATTAATGAATGTGCTTTTTCATGACGTAAGTATAAGTTATCTTCTTTTGCTCCCATAACAGCTACAGAATGTGAAGAAGTCAAGCTTCTCCTCAGCTGCACATGGGATTTCAGAGGCAATGATTAGCAGGACCTCTGCTTCAAGAGAATCTACTATGGCGACCAAATTAAAGAGAAAAAGGTAAATACACCAGAGGTTACATTGGGTGACAGATCTCATGAAGTGTTCTGATGCAGCTTCAACTACAAGGAGTGACCCAGAAGCTATGTAATGCCCTAGACCAACAACAAAATACTCTCCTTTCTCATTTACAACAAGGCACATAAAAAAAAAAATAAAAAAAAACTGAAAGCTTCTTTGCAAACAATAATATTAAGAATCTAAAAAAAGAGCCAATCCTAAAATTTCATCAAGAAAGACAGTCTACTGGTAAATGTTTTACTCACTGATAGGGGGAAAAATCTATCAATGTATACTAAAGTTATGTGCACAAGTTAAAATACACAGTAAAAATGAAATAACCAGGTCCACTGTTAATCAATAATTGATCAAGACAACCAATACATGCTCCTCCATGTAGCACATTGAAGTTTTATTTTTAGATCTGAAGATTTATTGAGAGGATTGAAACCAGTTATGTAAAAACATTAATGCGATTGTTCCTAGAAACAATAATTATTTCAACTAGTATAGCAATAATGCTCATTTACAAACAATGAAGACAGAGCACTTCATAAAATATTTGGTAGCTGTATCTTAATCCGGTGCTCATGAATGAATTTGTATAAGCTAACCACATGCCTTGTGTTATTATCCTGCTTGTTCAAGGCTGCTTTCATTTCTGCAATGTCTAGTTCAAGCTGTTCCAAACTATTTCTCTGATTTATGAGAGCACTCTCTATCAGCTTAGTGTTTAGTTTTAGTTGCTCTAACGACTCCTTTACATCAGAACCAATTATAACCTCTCTTCTCTTCCTGTAGACAGCTTCATTGGATCTGTTTTAAGAGAGAAATCAATTGCTTCAAAATGTTTGGTGATATAAACATAGACACAGTTTAAATATTCGTAACAAGTAATGTTTTTCTTAAATGCTGTCAAGTGAAAGGGGATTCTCCAGTTAAAGTAGTTATTATAAAAAATATGGTTCAGCATGTGTGTGGCTGGGAAACAGAATGCTGGAAATTGCACTAGGACAAAGGACACTGCCACATTATCTGCATGGGAGAAATCACAATAACCATTCGGCAGGGGTTCAATTAGGGACTTGTTACTGTTCTTGCTCTCTGTTCATTATCAACTGGAGACAGGATTAGCCCTTTTAGCAGATAAGAAAAACATTATTGTTGGAACATACAAAGGAACACTGACACCAAAACTAGTAAATTACAGTTTTGTAAATATTTAACAATGGGTTCTGAATGTTGAAAAACTACAGCTCCTACAGTTCTGTATTGTCAAAAATACTCCACCTCCAATTAACATAGTGTACCAACAAAAATTAATTGAAAGGATATAAAGTTAACAAGTTATTATGTTGCATATTGGTGAAAACTTAAACTGGAAAACTCATACAGAATACCTGCTAAAATGTTTTAGATCACACATTTTAACCAGAATTCACAACTTTGGGGGGCATAGAAACGAATAACTTCTATTTTCAATCACTGATGTCCTATAGGATAATTTTCTGGCAGCAACTTATCACTCAATGGAAGGAAGTTGATTGCACAAAAAGGAATTTGAATTATCTGTGGTGTACACAAAAGTACATCATACAAGCATCTGTTTATACAACAATAAATATTAATCACAGCCTATTAGTGCATCCACATTACACAACCTTATAATTTTGTCCCATTCTGATGAGTAACTTTGAAATTTGGCACAAAGGTGCCTACAACCCTCCTCTATAATGGTGCATGTCCACGGAGCTATGCAATGTCACTCTCAGGATGAAAGATGCTTCAGACAGTATGGTGTTGACACATGCAAGAAAAGCCACAGGTCAGAAGTTCATGTGAGTTGTAAGGTGGATTAATCATGTCACAACGGCATAAAATTTCACAACAATTCTGTCTGAAGCCACTGTGGATGTGCCACATGTCAGGGAGGTTGTCACACCTCCTCTTACCCACATTTCATCCCTTTTTTTGACGGGGTCAGAACAGTGATACCCATTGCTGAAATCACATGGTTTTCTTATGAGTGGCTGAAGAAAAGATTTCGGACACTTTGCTTCTCAGAACTGACACGAACAAGCCTCAGAGGGTGGCATAAAGAGTATCAATAAAGCCAATCCTTTCCATAGGGCATTGACACCAACACTCTTCACCATCTAAAGTGACAGTTCTCAGTGCAATGAGCATCAGGATGATAATCTCAATAACCTTTGGTGTCGCTATTCTGACATCTGTCACACAGATATCAAAAGAAAGGGTGAACATGTGTAAGAGGAGGTGTGATGACCTTCCCAGCGTGTGACACATCTACAGTGGCTTGCACAGAACTGTGGTGAAATTTTGTGCCAGTATTACATCATTAACCGCCTTACACATCACACAAATTTCTGAGCTCTGGCCTTTTTTGCACGCATTTACACCTTGTGCTTGAAGTGTCATTGAGCCCAAGGGCAATGTCACAGAGTGCCAAGCTTTTGCACCATTAGAGAGGAAGCTTGTGCGCACCCTTGAGACAAATTTCAAACTTCTATGTCACAATGGAAGACAGTTACAGGGTTTCAAGAAAGTGATCCTTTAATTCTGTCGCACAGTGTATTTACTGAAAAATCTGTTGTCAGCAAGACATTGCAGCCTGAGAGTAATGAGGACGTTCACAAATACAATACTAGAAGGGAAAATGATCTGCATTTCATTCTACAGAATCTAAGATTGACACAGGAAAGAGTAAAGTGCTGAGCTATAAAACACACTAACATTCTCCACAAGGAAGTGAAATGTCTGACAGACAGAAGTATTTTCAGATGTAGTGTGGTGGTTCTGCCTGCTTTTAATTTCTTCGTTTGTTGACGATTGTTCTCGGTGTTGATTTACTGGCTGAAAAATGGGTTGTGTGGATTCCAACACTGACTACTTTAAATGATGTAGCCAACATATGCACAGTTATGGTTTACAGTACTTTAATTTCACTGTTCACAACCCCCTAATAACACACAGTTATACAGCCAGTGCACTATTATTTAACTTTTGACAAGCCTCATTAATAGTTAGCAGGCGGAACTCCACATACTGCTACAATAGTTTCTTGTTGAACACCTACGAGCAGTAAAACCTAACCACAAAGTCCACAGATCTTGAAGAATAATCAGGTACATATGGAGCAGACACTGTCACTGTTTTTACACACAGCCTAATTCCTAACACTTATTCCACAGTTAATTTGAAGCATTGTTGTTGTTCTAACCAGCACAGGTTACTCATCAGAAACTTGGCCGTGGACTGACTGTCTCGTGACCAAAAATTGGGCCCTTATATATTATCACAATAATAGGTGCTTAAACTACACATTGTTTCAAGTGAAATTCACATAAATTATGATTAAAACTTAACTCATTAAATTGATTGAATACATCAAAAAATTGCTTCTTTTTAACAGTTTCTTCTACTACAAAAGTTAGGGCGAATTATTTGTTTAAATCATGAAATTAACAAATGCAGTTCTGCAAACAATACTTCTGACAAGACTGTTAATTACTTTGGAATTAATGAAGGACTGGCTTTGCTAACATGTTTCCGACTATAGGCAAATAGATACTTCAAGATTACTAGCATTTCATCTTCCAAATGTTTATAATCAGTGCAGGATTTATATTTGTTTATATGCCAACAATAGAATTTAAGTTATGAAACAATTACTGATTTCACCCTATGATGAAAGGTACCAACTAGGAATAATCAAAATAAATTAGAAAATCAATTACATACATAAAACTAAGCACAAAATTAGATCTGGTGTTATTTACTTTAAAACTGAGGTCCCACCTTCCTCTTTTGTGGAAATGCAGATCATATTCACATATGTTAATGCTAAATAGTTGAAAGTAACAAAATGAATTTAAGGAGGCAGAGGCAAAACAAGAGGGGAATTAAAATTATCCCAGCTTGCTTCATCACAGTAGGGTGCAGTTGTTTCTCCTTAACAATTCCTGTACCACAGAGGAATTCTAGAGTATTGAGTACAAGCTTTTGTTCAGTTGACATGTTCCACATCACTTTGTTTATCAAGAATATAATTTATTGAACATAGATCTAACTAAGCAGCTACCTGTCAAGCTAAAGAGCTACCTCCAGGAGGCAGTGATGGATTTAGGTTGGTTGGGCCCTGAGTGAAGCAAGAAAAGTATGTATTCATGCCTTCTTCTCATGGTGGCACACTAGCAGTTTTATGCAAGAGACTTCCCAGTGGCCCTGATGTAATAAGCTGAGGACTTCCCACCATAGAGCCACTGAGACCGTGACACAGGGAGTAAACCCTTCTGTTGATAGGAAAATAACATCATCTGAAAGGGTGAGGCAATGCCATAGCACATAAAATTTCTGAAGCAGGTTCGATGCCTGGCTCAGTGCCAGTAGAGCCACCCATGCTGTATTGTGCATACAACCTGTTGGAGTACCAGATCCATTGCCACAGCAGACCACACAAAAGGAGCATGTTTCTGAACTAACAGATGTGATGGGTAGGTGATAGTAGGCACTCTAGGAATAAACTTGTGACTGTATGCCACACTACCAAGGAATGCCAGAAGTTCTTGTAGATTATATGGATGAGAGAAAGCTGTAATTGTGGTGACATGTTATTCCATGGGGCGCATGCCCTGCTGGGAAATTTCTTGACCCAAATAAACACTGGAAGAATGGAAAAAGTGAGACCTGACAAAATTATGTTTGAGGCCCACAGCCTGTAGAACAGTAAACAATAAATGGAGGTGACATAGGTGATCCACCAAGGTAGCACCCATCAAAATCATATCATCATGACAGTTAATGTACTGAGGGGCAACAGACGTAACTTGGTCTAAAAAATATTGAAATGTGTCAGGTGCACTGTCTACCCCAAACATTAGCTGTTGATACTGACAGAGGCCAAAAGGCTTATTAACCACAAGCAACTGTTTTGATGCCTCATCCACGGAATCTGAAGGTGGGCTTCAGCTAAGTCTATTTTCGAAAAGAACTGACCCACAGTCAACTTTGTGAGCAACTCCTCTGGGTGTAGGGGATACGTATCAATGACTGCATTAGTAGTGACCTCAAAGTCATCACATAGCAGAAATTGACTGGATGGCTCTTTACAATCACTAAGGCTGTACCCATGCAGCTCCATCTTAACCTTGTTGTGTAAAGCTACTGGTACTGGCTGTGCCCAAAAAAAGTGAGGGCAGGTGGAGGATTCGAGGGCGATGTGCACTGTGAAAGTGGTTGCACAACCTATCGCAGGGCGGACAAACCTGAAAACTCAGAACACAAGGAATCCAACACTTAATATGGCATCTGGTTGGACACGAGATGCATTGTGTCCATAATAGAAGAACCAAAAGTAGCAAAGTCATCTAGCCCAAACATACTTTCGGTACTCGCGTCATTAACTACCAAATACATAACGGAACAGACAACTAACTTGTAAACTATTTCGGTAGTGAATGGCCAAGAATAGGAACCTGCAGTTTGTTGTAGCTTACCAATCAATACTCGTGTTGTGGCAACAATGGGGACCCTAGCCTGGCATACGCCTGAGCTGAGTAAGGACATGGCGGCCCCAGTGTTAACTTGTAGGATTAATGGTTTAACCCTCACTTGCAATTCAATGAAAAGTTTATTGTGGCCTACAGACAATGGCAAACATGATGATGGAACAGCGTGAATATCGGCGTTTGCTGATTCCTGCGATGGCTCCTAGAAATGTAGAGATTGACATATAACTGCTAAGTGACTTTTTTTTACTTTTATAGCAAAAGGTCCATCACTTAGGGCTGGCTGCCTGCTAATGCTGTGCAAAACAAGAGGGACACGAAGGAAGCAGTGTTCACTGTTCCTGCTGCTAAAGGCATGTTTGACTGCATCAGCCCAGTTGGCTTGTTTGTAGTGTAGGCACCTCCTCTTCCCACACCGTGTTAGGCTCTGTGTGCTGAGGATGCATACTGTCAACAATGGTGACATCACTCCAACCCTCTAATTGGCAGCCTGCAGTGTTGGAGACTTTGAATGATTATGCAATGTTGAAAACCTCTTCTAACATAGGGTCCTCAAGCTGAAGGGCATGTTGATGTGCCTCCTTGTGTGGAGCCAAATGAATGACTGTGTCTGACAATGGTGTCTGCATAAGACTCCTGAGACTCACGAGTGATGAACTGACACTTACAACTGAGGTGGTGAAGTTTGGCCGCCCAAGCCCAATACAATTGCTGCTGTTGTTTATGACTTTGGTAGAATTCAACACCTGCAGCTACCACGTGCATACACTTGTGGTGGTAAGACGACAGCAATTAACACATATCGTCAGAAGCAAGTGATGTTGGCTCTTGCAGAGGAGCTAACTGACACAGTGATACATACGAGGGGGATCCACAATAAGAAAACAGCCTTACAGACCTCCTTGTGGGCCACAGAATGACAGAATGGTGACAAAGCTGTTTCTCATAAGCATCCAAGACTTTTGATGAATTAATAATTAGGGGGGGGGAGGGGGGAGGGGGGGAGGGAGGTTGAGCAAAGACGATGGATGAACTACTGGCAATAGAACCTGGGTCACCGTAGCCAACAACCACCCCCAGCATGGCCATATTTGTCTGGTGTTGCTGGAGATGTAAATGGAATAGATCCTCCAAGGAAGAGCTGAATGGCATAAAAACCACAGGATCTGAAATACATGAAACTCCCACCCTCACTCATTAGCTATTTCCTTCTAACTAGGAACACAAGGAGACACATGGCCATAAAAGAAATACTATTTATTACACTGGAAGTAGTTACATGTATCAGCTACATTGCCAATGGAGGGCCCTATGAAGACACTGTGTCTGGTATCACTGGAATCATGCTGCATGTGCATGGTGGATTAGATGACTTCAGTTAGTGACCAGCCTGCCCCTAGTGACTACCTCAGTTAGCCATGGGCACTCTGTTTGAATGTTGCTGTGCACTATGCTTGCTGTAGTAGACCAACTCACATCCATGTTTGCATATTAGCTTCATTTTGCTTATCTTTAGCATCATGAGTGGGAATTCCAGCAGTGGACATGTCATTCCACAAGGTGTCAAGAAAACACTTCATTAATCATGAAGGATGGCAAAATGATCATCACAAAGCTCGGAAGTAATAGTTGCAAGTGGAATTAAAAATTTACCAAATCCACTTTTAATGAAACCTGGGTTCTTATTTGTACATATAATTTATGTAGCATAGCACTCATTTTATAAAACTAAACTCCTCCTGAACAGGCCATGAGGGCCCAAAGGTACTGACCGGCCGCCATGTCATCCTCAGCCCACAGGCGTCACTGTATGCAGATATGGAGGGGCATGTGGTCAGCACACCGCTCTCCTGGCCCTATGTCAGCTTCTGAGACAGGAGCCGCTACTTCTCAATCAAGTAGCTCCTCAGTTTGCCTCACAAGCGCCGAGTGCACCCTGCATGCCAACAGCTTGTGGCAGACCAGATGGTCACCCATCCAAGTGCTAGCCCAGCCCGACAGCGCTTAACTTTGGTGATCTGACAGGAACCGGTGTCACCATTGTGGCAAGGCCGTTCGCACTCATTTTATACCTGTGCATATATAAGCACAAATTCAGTTGATGTATCACCTATTGCTGAAGTATTGTTTTTGGGATCTGACTCAGCCACATTTGTCACACCAGAACCACAGTGTTTGTCAAACAATACTTTAAAAATGTGTACAAAGCTCAGAGTTTTATTAAAGATCTTTGGAGTTGGCAATACTGTAGCATTCTAATCATAAATGAGCATGAAGAAGGCAGAATCATGCTGTATATAGTTTGCATATGACATTTAGTGTACTTGTTTTCTTATGTACATCTGTGAAGAAGACAATAGTAACTCATTATCTGTGTTGAGTAGTATTTATTAACTTTTCATAATCATTTGTGTATTTATCAAGCATTAGTTTCCTGTAAGTTGAATTTGTTGTATAGTGCTGCACTCCTTGGCATGAGCAGTAGGTGGCAGCAATACTTAGTTTGTATAGAGTGCCCAATTTTGTCTTTTCATTATGTGCTATTACTCGGATGTGATTAATTTACAAAAAGGAATTACAGACATTGGCTACAACTAAGGTTGGTTGAATCAATTGGGAAAGTTGAAAATTTGTGTCAGACTTGGATTCAAACCCAGGTTTCCTGCTTACTACGCAGATGCTCTGACCAATAAGCCATCCAAACTCAGAGGTCATCAGAGCTGCATGGGCTACCCAAGCATGCCTTCCATCAGACTCTCAACTTATCCACACACTAGCAATGTCGTGACCTTTGCCCCTTATCCTCATTACTCTCCATATATATCAAAAAACAAAGATGATGTGACTTACCAAACGAAAGCGCTGGCAGGTCGAAAGACACACAAACAAACAGTTTTTTGATAAATTTTTCATATATAAAAGACACACACAGACACCTGTGTATGTGTGGCCGGATATGGGTGTGTGTGCGAGTGTATACCTGTCCTTTTTTCCCCCTAAGGTAAGTCTTTCCGCTCCCGGGATTGGAATGACTCCTTACCCTCTCCCTTAAAACCCACATCCTTTCGTCTTTCCCTCTCCTTCCCTCTTTCCTGATGAAGCAACTGTTGGTTGCGAAAGCTTGAATTTTGTGTGTATGTTTGTGTTTGTTTGTGTGTCTATCGACCTGCCAGCGCTTTCGTTTGGTGAGTCACATCATCTTTGTTTTTAGATATATTTTTCCCACATGGAATGTTTCCCTCTTTTATATTGTGTATGTATTGTTTGTTCTTTGAGACATGTCTGAAAGAACTGACTTCATTTTCATCCAGTAGCCACTACAAATTAAGACACAAAGGAATTACAGACATTACCTGCGAGTGGGCATTGATTTAAATCAATGGTGAAAGTTGAATTATTGACTCCGTCTCTTCCCTGTCAGTACCATGGAAGAGTATTTCAGATATCAGTCTCAAAAAGACATATTCCAAGAGGGTTACATGATTCCCTGCTGAAACTAAGGTTTTGTGTAATTCATCAGTTATGTTGAGAAAGTGATTGTTAAATACTGTACACATATCTGACTTGTATGTAATTGAAATATTTTTACTATGTACTGACTTCATATCCTTGACCTTGTGCTACTGACCAGACACTTCCTTCATGAATGAGTGCCCTCCAAATAATGTTTTTAAGCACCTTACAGTACTATTTGTAATGGGTTACTGTAGCTCAATTGTTACTACTTCTAACATTTTGATATCATTCTCACTTTGTTCTACATGATATCCTTATTCCACAAGTCAGCTACTCAGGCTGCCTTTTACTGCTAGTACCCTGCTTTGAAAATTCTAATGTTAAGCAACTTTCAAAGAGCATGAAAAATGTGTTATGGAAAGCATTGTATTTATCATCTATGTTATCGGCACTATAAACATCCTGCCACTCTTGTTCCTTAACAAGGTTAAAAAAAACTCTCTATTGCCTTTGGATTAGCTTTTATACATAGTTTCCAAGTATATATAACATTTATTTGTGTGAAGAAACGTTTTAGCATTAAAATTTGTGCATCATGGTCTGAAAGGCTATTCATCCTTTTACTACCCAGAATACCTACCTACCAAAGAACAATGAATAAAAATATTGTCCGTGGTTGTGCTACTGTTTCCCTGAATGAAGAACCATCTCTAGCTTACGCAGAAATGCCCTAAAGTCTGAGTCAGGGGACCTATAAATAACTATACTTAAAAGTTTATTTTCACGAGATTCAACTGCCCCTCACGACATTCAAATAACTGTTCAGTGCAGTGCTTTGATACAGCTTACCAGCTGTTGGATGAGACCATAAAGTGATTAGAGCATATGGTACATGCTGAGATGTGTGTGATATTGTTCTAAATTAGGGACGTGCAGAATTCCAAGTATTGCCACAGATTGCAAACCCTTCACTGCAACTGTGTAAGGTTTGCAATTAAAAAATAACATACTGTGAGAAAAGTTGGCATTATGAATTGCAGCATCATGGTATGGAAGCAATAAGACCTTGGTAGGTTGCTGGAGGGAGTCAGCACCACATCTGCACAAACAAGTCACCTAATTCCTACAAATACTGGGGAGGGGGGGCGATGAGCTCTGATGCCAAGTTCAATCGTATTCCAGATGTGTTGGATTGGGTTCAGATCTAGTGAGTTGGGGGGCCAGCGCATCAACTGAAACTGACCACTGTGTTCCTCAAACCAGTTCCTCACACTCCTGGCCTTGAGACAGGGCAATTTATCTTGCTGAAAAATGCCACTGCCATTGGGAAACATCATCATCATGAAGGGGTGTACATGGTCTACAACCAGTGTATGACACTCCTTGGCCATCATGGTGTATTGCACGACCTCCACTGGAGCCATGGTTGCCCACATAAATGTTCTCCAGAACATAATGGAGCTGCCATCAGCTTGTCTGTGTCCCACAATACAGGTGTCAAGGAGCTGTTCCCCTGGAAGATGACCGAGTCTTGCCCTCATGCCTGCACAATGAAAGGGATTTATCAGACGGTGTAATGCTCTGCCTCTGTGGCGGCATCCAGTGCTGATGGTCATGTGCACATTTCAATCATAGCTGTTGATGTGGTGTTAACAGTGGCACATGCACAGGTCATCAGCTGCAGAGGCCCATCGTTTGAAGTGTTTGGTGCACTGTGTGTTCAGATACACTTGTACTCTGCCCAACATTAAATTCTGATGTTAGTTCCACGACAGATCATCACCTTTTCCATTTTACTTGTCTGCCCACCCTACAGTGTCCAACATCTGTAACGAGGGGTGGCCGCCCAACACCATGATGTCTGGTTTTGCTGTGTGTTGGACACTCACCACAATACTCCTTGAACACCTGGCAAGTCACGAAATTTTCAAAATGCTAGTGCCAAATCTCTGGACCATCACAATCAAATGCAGATAGATTGGATGCCTTCGGCATTCTACACATGGACAGCACACTCAGTGATGTCGGATGCACCATGTGTGCGTTTCACGGAGGCTATCAAAGTGAAATGTGTCGGGATGTTAACAAAAAGAGTGCTCTTTCATCAGGACAATGCACCTTTGCACACATCTGTCATTGAGATGTGTGTCATTGAGTCCTGTGGCTTTGAAATGCTTTGACACCCACTTTATTCACCTGATTTGATCCCACTCGGGCTTTCATCTCTTCTTTAAGCTCAAGAAACATCTACATGGAACTCATTTTCAGTCAGATGAGGTCATGGTTGACGTAGAGGCCTTTTTTACCAGGCAGAAAGAAAAGTTTTACAAAGAGGGTATAACGAGCCTGCAGCACCAGTGGCAAAAGTGAGTGGCCCTAAAAGGCTACTATGTTGAAAAATGCCCATAAACATATGGTTTACTGACAGCCTTTGTTATAAGTGGATCAAGAAACAGATCTCAGATTACTAGAGCAGTCAGTATGAAACATTCATCTCTGAAACTATGAAAACTGAGTGTAAACAGACAAAATTAAGAAGTATTGTACAATATGCTTTAGACAGGTATATGCTGATCAAGGTTGTGAGAGGATGGGAAAGACTAGGTGTGATTCATCAGCTGAGTCAGAAAGCTGCACTGAAAGCAAAGAGAACACCTCGAATTTAAATGTAATGAAAGTCTGGTTGACAAACAAAAAACTATCAAAGCTCAAATATGCAAAAAGAGAACTGTGCATAATTTGAAAGCTAAATTCTATCCACCAAGCTGACAAAAAATTCTTAGAATTTTTGGTCTTATGTTAAATCAGTAATGGAATCCAATCAATTAGTGACCACACTCGCACCAAAACAGAGAATGAAAGAGAGAAGGCTAAATTCCATTTTCTAGAATTGTTACACTGGGGAAGATCCTTTCAACTGGAACTGGGGAATGAAATACAATAGAAGAAATTGGTAATTCAGAGTTCAAATAGTGAAGATAGTATTGGAAAAACTGTAAAAATGCAGTACCCAGCAGAAATCCCTAGATAACACAGGAGTACTGAATTCAAGTGCTGAACGAAGAAAACATAAATATACGGAAGGGGATAAAGATGGGATGCGCGGTGTGATACCGGAAGGAGAATTCCATAGGGGGCTAACAGATAGAGAAGATTGGACACAGTGACCTCTGTGGTGGCAGTGCAAGAATATGGATGATTTTTAATTTTGTTACTAAAACCTAATAACGATTTATGTACGAGTGCAAATCAGAAAGTCTTTGCCCCTCTTTTTTAGTAGCCAAAGCAAGGTACATACAGGTAATAACACACACACACACACACACACACACACACACACACACACACACACACACACCCTATTCTACATACTTTACACTTCTTCAACATACTCCCCACACCAGTTCACACTTTTCTCCCATGCAGCACTAAATTTGAGATGCCTCTGTGGTAGGATTCATCCAGCTGATTATTGAAGCACCATCTGGCTGCTGTCTTTGTTTCATAATTTCTTGTGAATTGCTGTCCTGCCAAGAACTTCTTTAGCAGTCCAAAAACATGAAAATTGCTAGGGGGTAAGGTCTGGACTGTACAATTTGTGGTCCAGACTCTCCCAGCAAACTGCCCAGAGCTTTTTGACAGTTCTGATATTGCCACAAGTGGTCTCGCATTGTTGTGGAGCAGAATCACATTATCCACATTGAGAATCCCTGAGCACCTTCGCCTGATGACAGCCCTCAGACATCACAGTGTGGCACAATAACTGTCGGCATTGATGGTTGCACCTTGTGGCATGAAATCCAGCAGGAGTGGTCCACGGCTGTCCCAGAAGGCCGTTAACATTACTTTGCTGAACAGAATTTTTTTGTCACAGGCGAACCTGGACGTTTCCACACCATGCTCTGCTGCTTGGATTCTGCCGAGAAATGCAGTATCCACATTTCATCATCAGTAACAATGCAGTCCAGGAAACCTTCACCCTTCTTGGAGTACTGTTCCAGATGATTTAGTGAAGACATAATTCTCTTGCCTTTTATCATGTCATCCAACTACTTAGACACCCACTGATGTGAAATCTTCCAGTATCCTAAGGACCTGTTAACGATGTCGTAAGCACTTCCATATGATATGCCAAGCTCCCAGGAAATGACCGTGATTTGCACACACCGATCTGCTTCCTCCATTGCATCCACATGGGAAATGTTGTCAATCAGTCATGAATGGGGCCTCCCTGACCACTCTTTGTCATGCAAGACTGACCGCCTTTATTGAACTCACACCACCACCACCACCACCACCACCACCACCACCACCTCACAGTTCTCAAAGCAAGAAAGTTTTCCCTATACTTGGGCTGCGTATCCCTGTAGATCTCGATGGGCATTTGTCTCTTGCTCCATAGAAATCGAATCGCACTTCGTTACTCTAATGCCGTGGACATGTGAAGCACAACCAGCATCTTTAACAACTGACAGCAGCGCCGTGCGGCAGTGCTACCAGCAGATATGGCTGGCATGAACCAAAACAGACCCAATGCTGGGAATAGATTTGTTGACTTCCCATTTACAGCTGTAATGTGACTAAAAAAAAAAAAAAGGGGGGGGGGGCAAAGGCTTTCTAATTTGCCCTCACATTATGAAGGGAAAACACACAAGCCTCATGTAATAGCCTACAGTATTTATTATTTTACAAACTGATGTTTGGCTGTTTCACCATTGTGTGTTTTTTCCTTTACAATGCTTAAAATACTCTATTGAAAACCAATGAAACGATCAATTAACATACTTTTTTTGTATTCTTATAACTGACTCAATGGGACATCAGAAAGAGAATTATTTTATACATGACAAATCGCCTGTTGGCTTCTCCCTTCAAATCTTGGGTCAACGTTTGTTCACCAATTTCCATGGTATTTTGCCAGCACAAGTGGGTGGCATTGCTGAAGGCTCATCCTCTATTGCTGGTAGTCAACCACCTTTTACAATGCCAGTGACTTTTGCTGGCTCAATGTCAGAAAAACGGTTTTAAAAAAATGTCAGCTGAGGATTCCAAGATGGAGACACACGGGCAATATATCAACAAGTGGCTACTCTAATGCAGCAGACATGGTAACAATATCATGAAGTTATCAATGACAGGAATGATGATCATCCCAATACACTGGCCACATGTAGAACATATATTCTGTAGATATCTGTTAACATGATTAATCTTGTTTCCAATTGTATCATGTTTGTAATTACCTTATGCTCAACTAGGATACTTCCTGGCTTTCAAATAATTATTTTAACTAAATTTACTTTATTAGAAAATTCCACAAAAAATTGATGATACCAGTTGCTGAAATTGCTTAACTTAGGAATGTAGACGAATATTGTTCATTACTAAATCAACATTCAGTAGCTTGGAAATTAATTTTGTTCCTAAAAAATTAATGGCTTTTTAACTAATTGTTATCATCATGTATGGATAAAATTTTTTATAGAAAAACATATTCAACAATGCCTCATATTAGGTAAAGAGGATCTCTGTTTACTGTAGAACACTTTTCAATGCTTGGACTTGCGTAAAAGTGTAAATTTTAGTTGTACAATTAATGATTTTTAAGAACTAACAATGTATCAAAAAAATCTTAATTATTGTATAAAGAACACACCTCAAAAAAAGTTTTGCATCACCTCGGTTCTGTGAGTTCCAGAACCTGTACAGAAAATTGGAATAGAGATCAACACAAACATCGTTTCTACCCTTTTTATTGCTCATGGAAACCACACATACAGCGAGACCTTCAGAGGTGGTGGTCCAGATTGCTGTACACACCGGTACCTCTAATACCCAGCAGCACATCCTCTTGCATTGATGCTTGCCTGTATCCGTTGTGGCATACTATCCACGAGTTTGACAAGACACTGTTGGTCCAGATTGTCCCACTCCTCAACAGTCATTCGAAATAGACCTCTCAGAGTGATTGGTGGGTCACATCATTCATAAACAGCCCTTTTCACTCTGTCCCAACCATGTTTGATAGGGTTCATGTCTGGAGAATATGTTGGCCACTCTAGTCTAGCGATGTCATTTTCCTGGAGGAAGTCATTCACAAGTTATGCACGATGGGGGCACGAATCGTCATCCATGAAGAAGAATGCCTCGCCAATATGCTGCCGATATGGTTGCACTATCGGTCGGAGGATGGCATTCCCAAGTCATACAGCCATTATGGCACCTTCCATGAACACCAGTATGTCGGCCCCATATAATGCCACCCCAAAACAGCAGGGAACCTCCACCTTGCTGCACTCACTGGACAGTGTGCCTAAGGCATTCAGCCTGACCGGGTTGCCTCCAAACACGTCTCTGACGATTGTCTGGTTGAAGGCATATGTGACACTCATTGGTGAAGAGAATGTGGTGCCAATCCCAAGCGGTCCATTAGGCATGTTGTTGGGCCCATCTGTACTGCGCTGCACGGTGTCATGGTCACAAAAATGGACCTCGCCAGGGACATCGGGATGAAGTTGCGCATCATGCAGTGTATTGTGCACAGTTTGTGTCATAACATGACGTCCTGTTGCTGCATGGAAACCATTATTCAACATGGTGGTGTTGCTGTCAGGGTTCCTCTGAGCCATAATCCATAGGTAGCGGTCATCCATTGCAGTAGTAGCCCTTGGGTAGCCTGAATGAGGCATGTCATCGACAGTTCCTGTCTCTCTGTATCTCCTCCATGTCCGAACAGCATACATTGCTTTGGTTCATCCCGAGATGCCTGGACACTTCCCTCGTTGAGAGTCCTTCCTGGCACAAAGTAACAATGGGGAAGCGATTGAACTGCGGCATTGACCGTCTAGGAATGGTTGAACTACAGGCAACACTAGCCGTCTACCTCCTTCCTGGAGGAACAACTGGAACTGATCGGCTGTCGGACCCCCTCTGTCTAGCAGACACTGCTCATACAAGGTTGCTTACATCTTTGGCCGGGTTTAGTGACATCTCTGAACAATCAAAGGGACTGTGTCTGTGATACAATATCTGCAGTCAACATCTATCTTCAGGAGTTCTGGGAACCGGGTGATGCAAAACTTTTTTTCATGGCGTAAATACAACAGTGGAAGAGCCTGCCAAGTCTCAGGCTGAGGATTTTTTTGTTAAAGTTTTGTTATGTTTTACTGGGAAACTTAATTCTTTAACATAACAGCAAATGGAAATATCCATCTGCTTAATACACTTCACTATAAAAATGATCACCCGGGCAGAATGGAGTTACACTTCTCGATGAGACGTATTCACTCAGAGTAATTCTATATTTCATACACAAAAGTAGTGCTCTGCTTTTCTCACCATCCTCTTCCTATTTATGTATGACTACTGGTTAATGTGCCCAAATTGTATTACAGTAAGTCACTTTACAGCACCTACTAAAATGTTACCGTTATGTCCTTTGACACACAGAGGCTCCCAAGATTAGAGAGTTACTTTGTAGCCTAGATACTCAAGTGGTCATTTTCATTTGTAAACAGCGCTCATGATGGATTGTTTGTCATCATAAATTTGTTATATTTAAATAGAATTTGCAGTTCAAGACTGCTATATAAAACCCATTATGTGTGTGTATTTGTTTATTTTGGTAGCAGCATAACTGTCTGTGTTCATCTGTGTACGCATGTGAGTGGTGAAAGTCAGCCATTTTAAAGGTACCTACACAGACCAACAAATGAGGTTGTCATATATGGAGGTACTGAAAGAAAAGAACTGTTTGCTGATCGAAATCACTGATTGGACTTTCTGACAACGCAGTTCCACGCATAGTGTTCCTGTGAAGGAATGGAAACAGCGAATGCCATGTGTGAGCCTGGAGGACAGGTGTGACCAATTGCCATTATGCTCAAGTATCTTTGGGTTTGGTATGTCGATTATGTCAAGTTCATCCATACAGCCACAAAGATGTGAACTACAGGCTTGTCCTGGCAGTGAAGGAGCTGCAGAAAGACAGATTCTAAATTCTTATCTTTTTTATGGAATAATTAAACAGCGCTACAGTGATTTATAAAGGGGATTTCTTGATACTCCATCCCTTCCAAAATTACTATGTGAAGGATAGCCCTTCCCTCTGTTATTTTTTAGCAGATGAAGCATTCACTTTAATCACATTATTTTGAATGGAATTAATCTGACGAAATAAAAATCTGGATAATCTGAAAATGTTTTTAAGTAGATTTAGGAAAAGATTTTAATGCACATTTGGAATGGCATTAAGAAATTTATTTCACTATCAGAAAAAGCACACTTGATCTCTCCGAAATGAGGAACTAGAGTCATTGGTTACTGGTAAGGTGAGTTACTTATAGCTGGTTACAAACTGGTTACTTGCGAGTTTGTGCCTGGTAGTGCTGTGTGCAGAATTGGACTGATTTACAAATGAAGTGTCTCCCAAGTGTCCTGATTCTAACTCGAATCAGAAATGAGTTGCTTTTGAGTAGCTCCATGTATGGATAATCTAAATATTCAGAATACTTTCCTCAATTCATTTATGTCAAACAAAGAATGCCCTATTATGAAAACTATCTTTTACTGTTTTAAAATTAGCATGAACTATATGTATTTTTGTTATTACACTTCATAATAATTTTGACAGCATTTACTTACAAGAGAATTTGTTTTATAACAATCTGCATGAAATTCAGTTATGGGTCATGAGAAAAAATAACTGGCATACCTGTGTCGTAGCGCGTTTACATCTGCCCAAGAGATCACAAAGGAAAGTATACACAGAATAGCTGTGTGTCTAGCATACATATGAATTTCCATGATATTGGCAAAGAAAAACACATACACAAATTTTCCTCACAAACAGTTTCCCACTCTTTTATACTAGTTCTCAAAAACTTCCAAATTTTGACATGCAGCCCAAAAGTCTGTCTCAGCAGTGCAGTTGACAAAACAAATATGGCAGTGGATGAGATTACTGCAGAGCTTCACGGTGTCTTACTCTGCTATCAGTAAGTCTGACAAAGGTCAAAGTTATCATAACTTCCTGCCCGAACAGCTGTGGTATCTGACACACTAAGCTTACGCATAAATAAAAATTATATCTGTATGGACATGATCTGCAACATATAACAAGAAATTATGTAATGTTATATCAATCCTAGGAACAGCACAAATACTAGCAAACATTTGTTAGTACCATTTGTTATCTTTGAGACCTATTTTGTTTGCTTTTCTGTTTGAAATCTATCACCTCTTTGGAAATAATTCTTTTCTTCAACTCGAGCAAGGATCAGTAGAGAGAAAATTGGTAGGCTTTAATACTGAAGCCTCTTATCCTAGAATTTAAAGTCAGTTATATGTTCTTTTGACATCTCAGTACTTAGCTCTAAAATACTGTTTGTTCTACCATTCCTCCCTGCAAAGAAGTAACACAACAACCAATTAGGATGACTGTGGAGGCCCTGGCCATTTTCAGTATCACAAATATTGAATCCAGGATCACAGACAGATGTTACAACAGGTTTCTTACACACCATGTTCAGTTTTAGGTGAAAGATCATCAGGAACTGTGAGCATAAACTGTTGACATTAAGCACTAATTTTCTTGAGTGGGAGGACATTGGAATGTGGCATTAATGACAAGAAATTTTTTGATCCTGTGATGACAAATTTGTAATACTTTTTTAATTTAGATTTCCTTACAAGTTGTACAGAATGGAAAGGGGTTGCAAAGAAGAAGAAGAAGCTGAAAAACATTATTTCGGTGAACATTGGAATGTTAATCACTTTAAACAAGATCTGTTTACATTTTGATTGTCAGAATTTGTGTCTACTCTTTGAGATCTGGATGTTTCTGAGAAGAAGCTAATAACACAGCTAATTGCCAGTGCCACCCAGGCCTACCAAAGCTGTATCCATACTATCCAATGGACTTCCAGTATTATAAGTTTATATTTTAGAGTAAAATCATCTGACAGGCAGAACTACGGGATAAATATAGCAACAAATGAAACTGCTACTAGCTAAACAATACATTACAACTTAGGCGAATCAGTAGATCCAAGAGAAAACTGATTTAGTATCTGTCATAACAGATGTAAGAAGATATATAGACAAAAAGAATGAACTTCTAACATCAATAAACAAAAATGAAAGGATACCAGAAATTCCATAAAACAATCACTAAACTTAGAAATAAGGTTAGTGAAAAAAGTATAAGCTTACCAAGATCAGAGCAGATTTGTGACTGGATTGATTACCTCCTTGTGTTTGCTCTTAATGGAAAAAAATCTACATATCTAAAGATAACTTCCAGAGTACCCCAAGGAAGTATGATAGGACCACTACTGTTTACGGGGCGTATAAATGACCCAGAAGAAAGTGTCAGAAGCTCTTTAAGACTGTTCGCAGATGATGCGGTTGTCTATACGAAAGAATCGATGCCAGAAGACAGTACTGATTGCCAACATTACCTACAGAAGACTGGCAAACAATGCAGTCTCTGGCAGTTGACTCTAATATAAATAAATGTGACATATTGCACATACATAGGAAAAGAAATTCACTACTATACATCTACACTATTGATGACAAATTGCTGGAACAGTAACCACTGTAAAATATCTAGGAGTACCTATCCAGAGTGACCTTAAGTGGAGTGACCATATAAGACACATAGTACGAAAAGTAGATGACAGACTGAAGGAAATGTAACTCGTCCATGAAAAAAGTGACTTGCAAGGCACTTGTCTGACCGATTCTTGAGTACTGTTCATCAGTCTGTGACCCTTATATCAGGTAGGACTGATAGAAGAAACAGGGAAGATCCAACAAAGACAGACACATTTCATCACGGGGTCATTTAATCAGCATGTGTGTGTTCCAGATATGCTTAACGAACTCCAGTGGAAAATGCTGCATGAAAGGCATTATGCATCACAGAGGGGTTTGCTATTGAAATTTCGAGACAGTACTTTCTGGGATGGTCAGACAACATATTACTTCCTCACAGACACATCTTATGAAATGACCATGATGAAAAAACTGTGAAATTAGAGCTAATACAGGGGCTTACCAATAATCATTCTTCCCATGCACCATTTGCGAATGGAACAGGGAAGGCAGGGGATCAGCTAGTGGTCCTAGAAGTACCCTCCACCATAGACCATCAGGGGTTTGTGGAGAATTGAGGTAGATGTAGACTAACAGGAAATCCATTATTCTAGGGGGCATCACAGCTTCTTGTGAAGCTTGTCGTCAACTGTCAGTCACAGTTGACAAACACCAGTAAAATTTATAAACACAATACCAGGAACAGGAATGAGTTGCACAGCTCACTACCCAGTTTTAGCATGATACAGAAAGAAGTGAGATATTCGGCCACAGAAAGTTTTGGCCGCTTACCTAGCAATGTGAAGAAAATTAACTCTGAACATAAACTGAAATTATACCTGTTTGACAATTGCTTCTACACAATTTGTTAACTGCCTCAATCACAAAGTTTTTTGAACAGTGTTAGCAGTTTTGTCTACACAATAGCAAGCTTCAGTATCTACATTAGAAGCAGAAGAGAAACATTACTATCTCATACAATAAGAGATAAACAAAGGACAGAAAATATAATACAAGCATGATGTTGCACAGAAACAAGTCACAACCATGTAAAAATAATATAAGCCAGACATGTACAGGATGCAAAGTTATCCTAGAGGTTGTGGATGCACACACAATGTACAGATGATTAAAGAAACTAATTAAGAGGAGGTTCATATATGCATGCATCGACGACCTCTAGGATAGCTTTGCATCCTATACATGTCTCGAAGTATGTGCATGGCACTTTGAACTCATTACCTTTACATGGTCATAAAATGTTGCCGTGCAGCAGAATGAGAGGTATATCATGCTTACCTTACATTTTCTGTCCTTTGATTTTAATCTCTTACTGTAGTAGATAGTAATGTTTTTATTTTACTTCTATTGTACAGCCTGAAGACGGCTATTGTATAGATGAAACCAGTAACTCTGTTTTTTTTTTTTTTTTAAACTTTGTGATCAAGACAAATAAATAAAGAACTATGTACATCACATGATCAAACTCCAGTCAGTCATTCCTTCTAACTCCATAGAAGAATATCTCAGCGTGTAATAGTGAGGGGGTCACAATTATGATCTACGGAATACACAAATAACTACGTACAACAATACAAAAAGGATAGACTGTACTCACCATACAGAGAAGGTTGTAAAAGGCACACAGGCACACTAAAAAAATTAAATAAAAATAGTAAAAAAAATACTGCTAGATATTATTAGCTATCAGACTGAGTCCTCCATCAGATCTAGACAACACGAAACCCACACATATTCGCCATTGCCCAACTCGCATGTGTTCGGCCACTGTTGTCTCTGGTTGCTAAAGGCCGATAGCGACTGTGTCTGAGGCGAGCAGCAATCTTTGCCAGTATGGGTAGTGGAGGTATGAAAGAGTAGGAGACAGGGAGGGAGAGGAATAGCAGGGCAGGGGTGGGGGTGGGAGTGGGGGTGGGGGAAGGTGACAGTGCTGCCTGTGGGAGCGAACAGGGTTGTCGTGGGGCAAGATAGTGGGCTGCTAGGTGCAGCATCACGAGGCTGTGCCGGGGGAGGGGGAAGGGCAAAGGGGAGAGTAGTAAAGTAGAAAAGAGCAAAGTGCTACGCAGACACACTGCTGGGAATGAGAGCAGGGAAGGTGATGGGCATGTGGAAGACAGGGAGTAGCTAAGGTTGAGGTCAGGATTTACAGGTATGCAGGATATGTTGCAGGGAGTGCTGCCATCTGTGCAGTTAAAAAAAAGATAGTATCGGTGGGAAGAACCCAGACAGCACAGGCTGTGAAGCAGTTGTCAAAATTGAGAAAATTATGCCAGCACATTGCTTGATGACTGGGCAATCTAGCTGGCTCTTGGCCATAGTTTAGCTGTCGCTATTCATGCAGACAGACAGCTTGTTGTGGTCACGATCACACAGAATGGGGCACTGTGGTAGGAGCTAAGCTGATAGATCACATGGCTGTTTTCACAGATGGCCCTGCCTTTGAAGGGGTGAGTGATGTTTGTGATGCAATTGGAGTATATGTAGTGAAGCAAGTATGAAACAAGTCTTGCATCTAGGTCTACTGCAGGAATACAAGCCACAGAGCAGGGGGCAGGGGGCAGGAGAGGAGAAGAACAGATAAGAGTATTGTGTATGTCGGGCAGGCAGTGGAAAACCATTGCGGGAGGGGTGGGGAAGATATTCCTCAGTTTGGGGCACAATGAGAGGTAGTCAAAACCCTAGCAGAGTACTTGTTGATTTGCTCCCATTCTGGGTGGTGCTGGATCAAGAGTGAGGTACTCCTTTGTGGCCAACAGTGGTATGTGAGAGATTGTAGGTGACTAGAGATATAAGGCACAGGAGGTCTTATTCTGGGAAAGTTGGAAAGGATAATTTCGGCCAGTGAAGCCCTCAGAGAAAGACCTTCATCCCACCAACACCAGCTTTTCTTAACTGCATAGCTGGTAACTCTCTGTGCAACATATTCTTCATTCCTATGACACTACTAGCCCCACCCTCCACTAGTCACCATCTTCCAGCTGCCTACCCCTTCCTTGTTCCCTCTCCAGCTCACACACACACACACACACACACACACACACACACACACACACACACACCAACCGTTGCACATCCACAGCCCTTTCCTCTCCTCTACTTCTCTCCTCACACCCTTCCCTCCCCCTTACCACAAGCACTGGCTCCCATTGTTGCACCTAACAGCCCACTATTGTATCCCCACCATGTTCCTGCGCACTCACAAAGCAGCACTAACATCTTTCACCATTTCTACCTGCAATCCCTCCCCACCCCACTCTCTCTCGTGTCCCCGCTACCCATACTGGCAAAGATCGCTGCTCATTTCAGAAAATAGTTGGTAACAGGCCTTAGCACCTCGTGATGACAGTGACCACGCATGTGTAAGTTATACCTCTTTGTGTGTGTGTGTGTGTGTGTATGTGTGTGTGTGTGTGTGTGTGTGTGTGTGTGTGTGGAGGGGGGGGGGGGGGGGGGCGTGCGCGCACCTTGTTTGGTTTCTGCCTGATGGAGGACTTAACATAGTCCCATAGTTATAAGAATTCTTGATAGTCTCCTTGGGTCTGTTGCTGGATGCTAAAATCACTTCTGCTGAGTCACACTGAAAACTGATGCTGATGCTGCAAATTGTTGTCCTGTATAAACCTACATGTCTAGCAGTGTTTTCAATGTGCCTGTCAGCCACTGAATGCCTTCTTTATGTGGTGAGTAGTGATGCATCCTTTCCATACTGTTATTATTCCAGCCCAGCTTTGCCATTGTTTAGCAAGTTTATTACAAAACAGGTGGCCAGTATTTGCCTTCAAAAGATGAAATGTGTGGTACTGCTAACAGTCACATTAAAATGTAAGAGACAGACACTACCTAAGTTTCAAAGCTAACACTTTTTCTGTCAGTGAGGAAAAGGGATGGGTTGGGAAAGCTTAAAAAAACAAAGGGCAGGTCACTCAGACACCAGGATGAGAAGCATCCACCTGTAATAAGGAGGAGCGTAGACAAAGATCTGACCATAATGGTCCAATGTTAACAATAAAATATGCAGGGCACTTAGGCTCAGGTCATAACAGAAAAAAGTGTACAATAGAAACACAAACAAGGACTGTCACAGGGTTCAGCGAAAATGTGAAGGAAGAATAAGAAGAAGAGATTTGCTAACCAAAGCAAAAAGTACTGTTAAAAATTGTCAGATAGTAGACCACTGCTCCTAAAGCTAAATAAATATATGAAATGTATGTCAAACACTGGAAACTCCAAACACTGTCTTTTCCTACATTGTTGAAATGTATGTCATAGTGATTTAAGACTCTAAATAATAATGACCAATGTGTCCTGATCTAGACACCAAAAATCTGAATTTGAATGTAACTGCAATATAAAATAATTAATGGTTGCTGATACTTTTGTTGTAACATTGGAATTTGCGCACAAAGGGAGCCCTTTCTTAAACAGTGTACAGGGTGGCTACTGCCTGCCACTGAGGAGCATTAGTCTGAGCCTCCCACTCTCTCTTTTACCGGCATTCAACTGGTTAGGATACACTTCCTTCCTTGTTCCTACAGAGACCTAGGTCCCACATGTTTATCACTCTTCAGATGTGAATACCTTCTGTCCTGGAAAATCACTTCTGGCATACCATATCGTAATTCATACGGGAATAAACAACTGTTTTCATTTTTCCTTTCGTACTCTTTAATGATGCTTGCTCCTCAGCCTATTCTGTACATGAACAAACTCAAAGAGTATTGCACGAGTTTTGACTTCCTCTAAAACAAATGAGGCTGAAGTCAGACACAGAAAGGAACTAGTGATGGGTAATATGTCTGGTTAAATCAGCGTGTGCCTGGAAGAGAATATTCCACCTATTTCGGAGGACAGGCTGTAATTGAAAGTTAAAACACTGTAAGATATGTAGTAAACTACTCCAATACATTAATAAAAAGCAACATATACGGAATAGGCATGAAGAATAAAACCCTCCAAGAATAAAGCAAAAGGAGTGTTATTTCTTTAATGGCTTGTGACATATATATCCACCGCAAACTTGCAGACATTCTTTGCTAAAAATGTATGTATGCAACAGGAGTCAATAGTGTCGGGAGTGCAAATGTCTGATATATGTTTCAATGTTTTAATGCAACACAAATACATGACTTGACCCACAGTACTTCATGAAGCTGTTAGCCGTATTAGCAACTACGTTAATATTTGGTGGTTTTAGTTTTATGGGCATTAGGCCGTAGTCTGCAACATATTTCTCTGTCTAATGTTTCATCTTCCAATGCTGGATACATCATCAGAGGCTATGACAACTCAGTACTGGAAGACAAAATGTTGGGGAGAGAAATATGCCTTGGACCACGGCCCTAATGTCCATAAAATTAAAATCATCATTAACACAAATATTGGGCAATACATTAATATTGCTTATAGATTGTAGAAGAAGCTTTATTAGTTGTCTTTGGCCCCCTTTCAAGGGATTACAATAGAGGAGTGTGTTGTGAGGTAGTCTGGAGATGTTCAAGTGTGGATTATCAAATGTGGAAGTACAAAGCAAATAATTTGTGAGTAAAGATGACAACTCACCAAATTGTATAGGTGGTTGAGTTGTCAACAGCCCAAACAACACTGAAAAGTTTGCTAGCATTCAGATGAATCCTCTTTCGATCTGGAGTACGCATAAATAGGCACATATAAATGCACCCGTACAGCTACACTGTGCTGGCTGGATGCACAACACCAAGACTGCAATTTGGCAGGAAGACCGGGTGAGGGGTTGTGGCAGGTGGAGTGGACAGGGAGCAGGAGGGGGTCTTGGAGAGGTTGGCTCATAACTCAGACGGAAGCAGCAGGTGTGCCGGATACGAATGTGACATACCCATCCGACCCCATGAGTTAGTGTGTTGCACTATGAGAACGATGTGGCGGAGTGGGTTAGGAAGCTGTGACAGAACAGAGGAAGGGGAGAATGTCAGGAATAGGGTGTGGATGCAGAGAGTTAGTGGAGATTGAGGCTAGGATTACAGGAAAGAAGGATGTGTCACAAGGATAGTTCCCATCTATGTAATTCAGGAAAGCCAGTGTTGGGAGGGGAGATTTGGATAACACAGGTTGTGAAGCAGCACTCGGTCAGTTCAGCAGTGGCCCTTTTTTTTGGGTACACAGTTGGCTGATGGTCATATTCACATAAAATGCTGTACTGTCAAAAAGATAGTCTTGGGATGGGTAATAGTCTAGATGGTACTTTAGCAGATATTTCTGTCAACGATTTAGAATGTCAATTTTTTGCTAAGTTTCCGCAGCTAAAAGTTAAAACTATTTATTATAAACGGTATGTTGATGACAATTTATTACTGATAGTTCACTTAGTATAGAGTGCCTTACATATTTACTTCGTTTTCATACGTTGTACGCATAACTCTTGTATTTTCTAGTTACTTCTCTGTTTATATAATATACTGCATTAACTAGATAATGTTGTTCATGCACTGATACGGAATTTTATCATTCTTTTCCTGCAACAGCATGCCACAGGATACGAGGGGCCCTCTGAGGGTCACGCTCCTGTAACCATTTCTCTCTTATGCAGCATTCCGGCGTTGGCACCAAAAGAAGGGCACTGATTACATGCAGCAGTATGTTTTCTTTCATTGCGGCTTCTTTACCTATTTGTTTTATAGTTTTTTTATATTATTTTGTGCATTATGAAAGTTGTTTATTATTTATGTTATTATCTATAATACTGGCACTTGAGCATACACTACACTCTTAACTAATCTGGCCCTCTGTAGTCTGGCCTCTCAGTAATCCGTCGCACATCCAAAAACATGCACAATGAATCATCGTGCACAACAATGCTTGGTTAAACAATGCTTTATATACTGTATTTGAATTTGTAGCTTTCTTTACAGTTCGGATCCATGTCTTTTAAAAGGAAACACGTTACACTAGACCTCAAGCAGGAACTCGAAATTTCAGATAAGTTAAATCGGGGTTCTTCGCAGAAAGCCATTGCTGCTGAGTTCAATGTTGGTCGAGCAACTATTTATGACATCAAAAACAAAGAACATCTTATTCGGCAGTACTCATCACAAGTGGATAGTGAGTTGGGGAAACGGAAGGTTATGTGAAACAGTGAGAATGAAGAACTGGACGTAGTTGTTTATAGATGGTTCATACAACAACACAGTAAAGGAATTCCAGTCAGTGGCCCAATTATAAAGGAAAAAGCAGCTGCATTTAATACACAACTTGGCGGTATTAACTTACTTGCAGCAAGCAAAGGTTGGCTATCAAACTGGAAAAAATGACAGGGCATTTGGCAGCTGACAGTCACTGGGGAAAGTCACTCAGCTAACGATAAGGATGCTGACGAGTTTGTAAGCAAGATATGGAAGATAATAGAGGAATGAGCTTTAACTGCTGATGCCTTGTATAATGCTGATGAAACAGGCATCTTTTACAAGATGCTTCCTTCATAAACACTAGCTGCCAAGAATGAGAAGGAAGCTCATGGTTACAAGCAACAGAAACAGTGCGTAACATTAATGGCGTGTTGTAATGCAAATGGTAGTCATAAACTACTGTTTATGGTGAGTGGAAAATCACAGCATCCACGTTGTTTTCAACACACTGACATAAATACTCTACCAATGCAGTATTGTGCTCAGAAGAAAGTGTGGATGGACAGAAAAATACTGTATTCTCTAAGTGGTTCCATAAAAAATTTGTAGCAGCAGCAAGAAAAGAGCAAAAGAAGAAAAAGCTTCCACTAAAGCTATCCTTTTAATTGACAATGTTCCCAGTCATCCTTCAGAGGTTTCTCTAAAGTCCGAAGGTATACAAGTACTCTTTCACCCACCCAATGTGACAGACCTAATTCAGCCCACTGACCAGGGAATTTTTGAACCAATTAAACGTCATTATCGACATTCACTTCTTGTCTCCTTGCTGAGCGAAAGTGAAAACGACTCTACCGAGACTATGCTGAAGGTGTGGAAACCAATTAAGATACGTGATGTTGTTTTCCAAGCAGCCGAAGCATGGGATAAAGTGGAGAGCGTGACCATAATGAAGAGCTGGAGAAAATCGTGGCCATCCATTGAGTTGCATCCACTAGTGAGCGACAGCAATGAGCCAATCAATTCAGAATTATCAATTACTTTGTACACTGACATATTCCACAATATTCCAGGAGGAGGAGAAATTGATGATGAAGATATCGCGAAATGGCTGAATGTGGAAAACTGTGATATGGACCGAACATTAACAGATGAAGAAATAATCAAAATCGTGTAAGAAAGTAATGACAAAAATGACAAAGAAGAGGACACAGGAGTAGACAACATGAGGATTTCTCACACTGCTGATGTTGAATCTGTCGAGGTCTGCCTGGAGTACATTATGCAACAACCAGATACATGCAGTACCGATGTAATGCTTGTAAAGCGGTTGCTTGATAAAGCATCCACTGTTGTGTATCATCATTGTGACAGTTAAAAATTAGGGATATATGTTTCATAGTGAGTGATACGACTGTATAATTATGTACAGTATACACTCAAGGACAAAGTTTTCTTTGAAAATTAATGTATTTTTGGGTTTAATAAAGTACAGTACACTATATCCCTTATGTTTTCAAAATAAATAAAAAACAAAACAAATGAATAATCAATAATCCGGCACTTCCGCTAATCCGGCACCCGCATGTGTCAGGAATGGCTGGATTAACGAGGGTTAGTATATGTCAATTACTGTCTCTTAACTCTTCCTCTGTTAACAATCTAACTTTTGTTGCGTTTTATTTCATCGATTTTTATTACGTCACAGTGGCTGCAATACATTAGGACATTGTTTTTATAAAACAGGCATGCCTCTTGATACTTAAAGCAAACAAATGTATATGTATGTCAGTAGTACTTTTCGTTATGGTCTATTTTATTGTTTTAAGCTGTAGACAATCTGCTAGTGTATTTATGTTTTCCCATATTTCGCTGTAGATCTGAAGATGGTCATTATAGAACAAATCCGGTAATCTGTTGACAAAAAGTTTGTGACCATAGATGTAAAGTAAAGGAAATTTAAACACTAGGTCAACTGATGAAAACATTTGATTTCACTAAAAAGGGAAATAATCAGAATCAGCCAATAACTAAACAAAATAACATTTTCATAGTAAGTTTACAGATAGAAATTAACCAGAAGCACCAAATTTTATGAGAAGGGTGGAGATAGAAATGTCTCCTACGAATCCAAAACAAGCTCAGAGTAATGAGCAGAATTTTTAGATTTCCCTACCTTAAAGAAATTTTTTGGTTTGCAACCATGGCAAGTAGTTTATTTAGTGCTCCAATTCAAGTGTCAGCAAATGTTGTTGGGTAAATTCGAAAATAAAAATGCACAGGAAAGACTGTAATAGGAAAATAAAAAATTAGTAAGAGTTGGATCATAAACTCTGATTCAATAAGGATAGGACAGATAGCAGTCTGTGTCTGTTCCAACAAAAGAAATTTTTTTTTTGAGTGGTTAAGGGCAACCATGGGAATATAAATCAAGATGGTTGGATGGGGATTTGCACCCAATTCCTCCCATATGTAGATCAAGTTGTTTAATTAGTGTACCATCTCACTCAGTTTGATATTAGGACCTAAATTCATCCATTCAATCACTTATAAAACTTTATAAACTTATCAGAGGAATTTCCCATTGACAATTATACCAAAGAAAATTTTTTGAATATTACTTTATGCAAAGTAAAACAAACTTATTAATGTAAATACTCGAAAGTCTCAGTGGAATAGAAATAACAGATTGAGTAAAAGTAATTTCTTATCATTTAGATGTGTTAAAGCAGTTAACAAAAACACAAAAAACAAACTATCACTGAAAATATTGCCGAGTTTTCAGAAAATGTCCTCCTCCATATCAAACCTAGTGGCCATCTCCCGCCCCCACCTCGTACCACGCATGCAAATGCATGTGCAAATGAACACAGCTTCTTTGTCCCAGAACTTTATTATTACAAGCAGAAATGCAAGGAACAAGGTGAAAACAGTACGTGGGTCTGTGAGTTTAATTAGACAGGCTCTCAAGTACCATAAAACACAAAATATGCTGTTCTCTAATGACCTAGTGCTGCCATGAAAGGTGCGCTATGAAAGCAGTTCAATTCTCAACTTCAATTACAAAAATTTCCATCGAGACATCTGCATTTCAATTAAAACATAACTGGCAGACGCTGGGAGACTGTATAACAGATATCTGCATGAAATGAGTTGACTTACAGCTTGGACTACATGAGGGTCTTTATTTGTAACATACATGAACAGATAAAACTTTTACAGCTGTAGATACATTCAGTGAAGCGACAGAAACATTTCAGCACATAAACAACAAGAAATAAATACTGCCTAACAATTTTCTCTAAATACTATCTATGATTATAATTGTTATACAAATTCAGAATATATTCATTATCTATACTATGAGGGTTAGTCAAAAAACAAAGCCTCCTACAATTTGACCTCCTTATATAAAGCCTGTTAAATGAAAAATTTGACGAAATGTTGACCAGCAGGTCGGTGAGTCCACACAACATTTAGCGAGTTGATGACATCATTCGTGGTGACCACTGGGTGACCACAGGTCATTTGTGTCACATTACTCCCCCCTGGAGAAACACAGTGTGACAGCAATCATAGAATCAAAGAGGTCAGAGAGATAAATGGAACTGTATCACAGAAACTCACTGAAGAAGAATCCATGCATTAATGGCTTCAGAAGCAGGACCGTGTGTTTCAACACACTGCACAATACATGTCAAGTCTGGGCAAATGGATACAGATTATACTGAAAAGTGAATTTGGAGGGAGAAAAAGGGGGCATTACTTTTTGACTGACCCTCATACAAAGAGCATTATTATGACACATTTAAGCTCTAAACATCAATTAAATAACAGTCTTTATGGAATGACTGCATATCAACAATTACTTAGTAACACACATACATAATATTTAAAATGCACATAATTATCATGTATAAGCAAATTTTGGAGGAATAAACATTTTTACAGTAGCTTATCCTGTGTAACAGTGTGTGAAAGATACGACAGCCAGGACAGGACATGCAGGTGTGTGTGTGTGTGTGTGTGCACGCGCGCGCGCACCCACCCACCCACACACACACACACACACACACACACACACACACACACACACACACACACACACAGAAGAGATACAAACAGACAGAGAGAGAGATAGATGGATAGATGGATAGATAGAGAGAGAGAGAGAGAGAGAGAGAGAGAGAGAGAGACAGTCTTACTGTGTAAATGCAGGAACAAAGAGCTCATGACTAAAACCACCTCTTACATTCTGAAGAGCTACATCCCAACACCCAATGGTTCACTGAGAAACTGGTGTGCTTTGATAGGCTTTATGCATGAAAACAACCACGAGGAATAAAAGGGTCACAGTTGCCTGTAGTTCAAGGTTTAACAAAGTCTACTAGACCTGAATAATGTATACCACTAAGCTAGGCACAGAAAGACAAATAATAGGTCTGTTATCATCTAATCTGTTTGAAGAAGACGACTTAGGTGGAATCCATGCTCCAACCCAGCATTCAGCAAAAATACACAAGCACAAGCGCACACATACACGCACACAAACAAACAAAGGGACAGAAAGAGAGAGAGAGAGAGAGAGAGACAGAGGAGAGAGAGAGAGAGAGAGAGAGGGGGGGGGGGGGGGAGACTGGTTGGCTGATTTGGGGGAGGGGACCAAACAGCAAGGTCATTGGTTCCATCAGATTAGGGAAGGAGGGGGAAGGAAGTCAACCGTGCCCTTTCAAAGGTATCATCTCTGCAGTTGTCTGAACTGATTTAGGGTAATCACAGAAAACCTAAATCAGGATTGACAGGTGCATGTTTAAACCATCATACTCCCAAAGTGAGTCCAGTGTGTTAACCACTGCCCACCTCGCTCGGTCACACACACACAGAGAGAGAGAGAGAGAGAGAGAGAGAGAGAGAGAGAGAGAGAGAGAGAGAGAGAGAGTGAGAGAGGGAGAGAGGGAGAGAGGGAGAGAGGGAGAGAGGGAGAGGTGCGGGAGGGGGGGGGGGGATGTGTGGTGACAATATCAACATGCAATCTTATTGTGGAAATGTAAAAACAAAGAGCTTGTGGACAGTCTGAAGAGCTACATCCCAGCGCCCAATAGTTCAATGACGGATTGGTGGGCTTTACACATTTAGTATAACCACAGACAATATGAGGTCCATAGTTATTTGAGGTATAACACAGACAATTGAACATCAATACACCTGAACAGCTAACACCAATAATCCAAGAACAAAAACACAAATAAGTGCTCTGTTACCGTTTAAAGTCTTCTAAAAAGATAGATGGCTTAGTTGAAACTTAGGCTCCAACCTAGCATGCACCAAAACACACACACACACACACACACACACACACACACACACACACACACACACACACAGAGAGAGAGAGAGAGAGAGAGAGAGAGAGAGGAGAGGAAAAGGGGGGAGGTGAATGTATGATAATAACAACATCCAATCTTATCGTGTAAATGCAAAAACAAAGGGCTCGCAGATAAAACCACCTCTTACAATCTGAAGAGCTATATCCCAAGACCCAATAGCATACTTACAGATTGTCACACTTTGGTGGGCTTTAGACAACAAAATAACCACATCGAATAAGAGGACCACAGTTTTTGTTCAAGATTTAACACTGAGACTACTAAACATCAATACACCTTGAATAACATACACCACTAAGCTAAGCACAATAAGTTTAAGAAATGATATGGCACATTCAGCATTTCTCTATAAATTCACCTGATTTTAACATATAGTAAGGCTTTAGAAACATTCTGAAGCAAGTGTCTGAAAACCTCTGAGGAACTTTTCTGATTTGGTTCTTCAAAAGTAGCAAGTTTAAAGCTAACTTGCTTGTTGAAAACGGTGTACACAAAGAGAAATATTATATTACTACAAGGATAGAGATAAAACACGTGAAAATATGACAGAGAATATTCAGAAACTACTGGATGAATACCACTCCACCAAGAGTCAAATTTAATTTCAGGATACACAAAAACAAAAGAAAATTTGTGTGGAAAACAACAGAAACAGTGTTGGTAGCACATCATTACAATGTTTATGTTCTTCAGTATTTTTTATCCCTCTAATGGAAAAAAGAAAAAGAAATACTCCAAAAGAATCTGCTGACATGCATAAATATCTGCCGGGTCACAAAATAAAAGGGAAATGTAAACAAAGCAGGAATTTTAAATGAAGATCCATCAGGCATGTGAAACATGCAGTGAACGAAAGTAGCAATTGACTTAAGTAATAAAATACATATCAATCAGCTTCTAAAAATGATTATGAAAAGGATGTCAATAGATTATAATGCATGGAAGAAATTCCATTTGCTAAGGTGCTGACAAGGGAAACTTCCCATTGCAACCGCCTCAGATTTAGTGATAAGATGGTCCAGTGGATAGCCCGTCAAAAACTGAATACATGTCGAGCATGAAAACAAGAAGAAGGGCGAATGGTCCAAGCTCAAAATGTGCAACATTGAGCAAATTTAAATAAAAATGACAACGTGTTTACGTGGTCACGTTGTTGGATTGTGAAGGCGAAGATCCTTTTCAAATCTGCCTCGTGCTGCATTCCGCACCCTCGTGCTGCATTCCCCTCCAACACAAAATTATGAACTGTGCGCCCAGTCATTGACATATCTGAATTCAAATTTGTGTCTGTGTTGTGGTGTAACACCCGTCTGCAACGGCGAGGTGTAAAGAAGGGACCCTCAGACATACGTACCTCCTCTTTGTTCTACGCAAGTACCACATGTTATGACTCTTGCGCTCTGTTTTGGAGTTTTAACTCGCAAGTTCCTTTTTTGTAACATAGTTAATAACCCTGTATTTGTTGTTTTCATTTCTGTGAGAGGTCTATGCATCATCTTGCCTGCGCTCACTTTTCATCACATTTACTTGCAACAGTAATATATTCTTACCGCCGTATGACTCATATCCTATGACCAACATACAGCTTGACAATTGCCAAGGCTACAGAAAGAGAACAGACATGTCAATAACCGGATGGACATTTCAAAATTTGTCATTGGGAAGGGGGGGGGGGGGGGCATGAGTGAGATTTGAACACTCATCTCCAGCTTTGCAGTCCAACATTGTGATGACGCAACCATGATTCCATGGTGCTTGCAACTTGCTTGATGTTGCGCATCTTAAGCTTGGACCGTCCACTGTATCTTTTTTTGCAGTTCAGTATACCTTCTTCCAGTTTTAATGTTAGATCTACATTCAATTTTTAACGAGCTATCCCCTGGGCCATTTTATCACTAAATCAGAGGGGGTAGGATGGGAAGTTTCCCTTGTAAGAAGCACTAAGAGATGGTCATCATCAGAGGCAGATCACTAGCTTGAGATGTGTAAATAACAACCACAGCTGTCGTAGTGAAACTACCTAGTTATTCTCATGGATATTTAAAACAAATTGAAATGAAAGTCAGAAATTGTGCACTGAAACATGCACTTAGTACTTGTCCAACACAAGGCTGTTGTTCTACACTAGATCACTTTCATATGTTGCAAACTGAAAGTTCACAGTAATAAGCACATCAAGAGGAAGTGAAGGACACCATCAAAGAACACTTATACACATAGTATAATTAACTATAAAGCTATTTAAAGTTAAACAAATCAGTTTCTCCTAAAGTTATATTTTATCAGACATTTTCGTTCTGCACTACAAAGCTTCAGCAGGTTTTACATAGTTTTCACTTTTATAGGTGAACGTTGCACTGCTCTCCAAATTTAACTACACCAACGCACAGCTGAATTCCAGAATGTTTTGCCTCTTACGAGCAAATACCTCACAATCCTGCTCACTCTTAAATATAATGCATACTTAAACATAATTAACTTACCACACAATATCTGAATCAATCTTGATGCCACTGAGACTCAGATTTGTAACTTCCGTTCACAACAGTGTCAAATAATTGTTGGTATTCACCTGTGGTGACAGTGAAAGGAAGATATCAGAGCACTTTCTCTCCACAAGTCCAAAATTTCCCCTGAGGGGAGAGAGAATCAGCAGCATATGTCCAAGGACTTTACGCATCATTACATACCTGAAGCTTTGACAAAAAAAAAAAGTGTCCCCTTCTCCATTTGACTCAATTTTCTGCAAGTCCACTCTTCAATCAGCAAAATTATCGTTAATCTACCTAATTTTTGTATCTTCCCAATTCAGAGTTTCTTTCACATCTGCTTTGCAACCATGATGTTCTATGTCAGAAGTTTTATATCAGTTACCATTGATCCTTGCAACCTGCCAACAGTCCAAATTTCCTCAAACAATAGATTTATGCAGGAACAATTTTTAAATCCAACTTCATTTGGCCCAGATCTGTGTGTCACACATTGTACTGCTAACAAAGTAGCAATATGTGGGGTGAACTATGTCACCAAACAGCACATACTGAAGTAGCCAGTTTGATGTAAATTTAATTTTATGTGGCACTAATTGTGTTTTGCCAGATTTATTGACTCAAAAGATGATAAATGTAGCATCAGCACTGGAGGAACAATGCTGAGTGTTCAATTTCAGAACTGTACTGTGGCGTGATGGACTGCAGCCATGCAGTTGCTATAATAAATGAATTCGTGGCATCATTTTCACACACCCAGTTGGACTGTATGTGAACTTTGTGATGCCTAACATAAAACCCTGTTAATCAGACAAGCACAATGCTACTCGCAACTGCACACAGCGGCTTAATATTTTTGCCTTTTGAACTGTAACATACACATTGCACATCTGAGTGCTGTCTCAATACAAAATTTGAGCACAAAAAGTGCATTATGAACATTGCACATGAATATGTGCATCATTCAGTTTTAATTAGAAGCACAGTGAAACAGTTTAAAAGCTTTAATTAGGTAGGCAATCAAAAATTCAATGAAATAAACACCCATGGGTACAGGTGCTCAAATATTTGGTGAAGGCCTGAAGCTATGGGAGAATCACCCAATAAACTGGGTTTACATCATAACAAGAAAGCTCTTGAAACGAATAGTAAAAACGAGATATGAGGAGGTGAACTACAAGAATATTAGAATATAAATAGAAATGTAAAAGGAAATTGTCAGCCTTCTGAAAAAAACAACACTTAGGTAAATTTTTTGTTTTTACTGGAGCACTCGCATATTAATTACATGAATGACTGACAGTGACAACAGAATTAGAGGTTACTTTTAGTTTTGTAGCTTGTCACAGGGAAAGCATTTCAAAGTACAAAAAGGTGAGCTGGAAACAATGACATTACCCAAACATTTGAAATGCACACAAATGTAGGATATAATAAATGACAGAAGAAATCTCTGACATTTGGTGGCATTGGAGCATTGAGCGAACTCAATAGCAGCAGATGAAAATTTGGGCCAAACCAGAAGTCAAACCTTTCCATCGGCGGCCACCTTAACTGACCACATCCCCAGTCAGACCCACATCTCCATACGCTACACGCTATGGAGTACCTCTCCCTATCCATTAATTCACTTGCTCACAATTGGACTGTATTGTTGCAAGTGTTGGATACTACTGTGCATCCACACTGAAACATCTTAACGCCATTTGGCGTGTATATATTATACAGAAATTGTGTCTGTTCTTTTGGAACATTTCTATGTAATAATAGGATATGATGATTTCCTTGTACGTGTGTACAAAAAATTTCATCTACGTAAGATGCCAGTCCAAGTATGTGTCTCCTTTGGCAACCACAGATTAAATACCTCTCCCTAACATTGGTAGATAAGATGCCTGCTGTTTCATTTCAGTGTGTGTCTATACCAGTAGCAAAACATTAGTATGGTACATAAATTTAAATATGAACTAAATGACAATGTAAAACTAGCCAATTTTCCTGCTGCTTTCTCCTGTTACTATACAGCACTTTAAACAATGAACAAAAGACAAGTGATAATCTAAAAATATAGCAAACCTAGCAAGGACATCATCCAAGATGGGGAACACGTTTGAATAGATCAAGGCAGAGAAGGAAAATCAGCTGAGTATTTTTCAAAAGATTAATTCTAACATTTTTCTGAACAGATTTTGAGGCACTACCAAAAACATAAATCTGCACAGATGGGCTAGGATATGAACTCTGTTGGAAAGTCCAGTGCATTATTCACTGTGTCACCTCAATCAATCACAATAGAGAACTTGGGTCAATGTTACTAGTGTCTTACTTATGACATCATGGGGCACTAGCCAATGGCAGTGCATTGGCCCAAAATGGATTACATATCTTCTGACTCTATTCCATTAATTGTGTCTGCTGTCACGAGAATGACGTTTTCCACTATCACTGATAATAATGGTCAATTCCATTGCAGTAGGGGGTCATGTCTAGTTTCAGACAGGCCATCTACTGCCACTCTTTACTACCTTCAAAAATCTGTAAAGTCGTATATATCAATCACAATAGAGAACTTGCATCAAGGTTACTAGTGTCTTACTTATGACATCATTTGGCACTAACCAATGGCAGTGCATTAGCCCAAAATGGACTACATATCTTCTGACTCGATTACATTAATTGTGTCTGCTGTAACGAGAATGATGCTTCCCACTACCACTGATGATAATGCTCAATTCCATTGCAGTAGGAGGGCCATGTACAGTTTCAGACAGGCCATCTACTGCCACTCTTCACTACCTTCAAAAATCTGTATAGTCATATATCTCTCATTAGCGCCATTCATGATAAAGGAACATTTCACACCTTAAGACTTCATATTTTGTAATATGAATAATGAAAAATCTAAAGAGGTGAATTAGTTCAGAATTTTCCATACATTACTATGTCATACACACACAAGATACAGCACTTATTATTCCCATATTTTTCTTAACAAAAGACAGAAAAAAACCAGAATTTCAAGAAGTGGATATACTGGAACACAAGCAGTAATTCTTGATCAGGACTTTACCAACGGAAGAAGATTCCTACCCTGGAAGCCCAAGATCTGTTACCTTCACCTGTTTTGCATATATGTCAATACTACCCCATTTGTTCCAGTTTCTGCAATTATCAGGTAGATTTATCCTATTCTAATTTAATGTAATTCACATTATTTTGAAATAATTGTGCATGCTTTCATTGGCGCAACAAAAAATATTTTTCACATCACAGTTAGATCATACAAACTGTGTTACATATTTCACAGAATTAATACGTATTTATCTTTAAAAATGAATATGTAGAAAAAAATGTGCATCATTGATTACTTGATAGTTAAAAAAGAAGCTAAGCAACATGGTTACAATGCTAAGGAAATTAACAATCAGCAAAAATTGCAAAACGTCTAATCATTTTGCATTTGAGAGATAAACAGGGAAATAAATCTCAATATGACTACACTACAGTGACGTACACAGATAAAAAAAAGCCCCTCTACAGAGCGACAGAAGAAGTAGCAGCATTCTGGCCCGCCATTCCAGTCTTCACGAGACTGAATTCACTGATGAATGCATCCGTGTGCTTCGGATCCAAATTCTTCAATGCTCGCCAATATATCTCACTCACATTCTTTGCTTCACCAAGTTTCTGTTCAAATTTAACGTAATCCATCCAGACATCTGAAACAACAAGAAGCAAAAAAGATGCACAACTTGTGATATAATTCCAATTCTCTGCTGTCTTTCACTCTTAATAGATGACTGCATGTCCAAATTCATAACTGACTGACTTCCACAGAATGCAATGTCTTCCGACAAATTAAATTTGTTTGAAATTTTCCAATTTGTTTGATACCAGACACACTAAATATATTAACTTGTGTGGGTATCTCTAAGGCGAATGCAATGTTCACATCCATTTATCAGTTTAATGTTAACATAAAATAATAAAAACATTTATTAGAAGACAGCAGGACAAATACATTATAGTGACATTAGAGGGTTTGCAGGGCAGTGTTTAATTTCACTGATCCATCACCACTGATATGCTGTTTTTCACATAAACCGTTTGACAAGATCACGTTATGAGTGTTTGTGCTATTGCAGGCAATCAAATGAATAACAGGGCTACCAACAGATAAGATCTCCTATCGGAGCCCAAAAAAAGTGAATATGCTCCTGTTTAAAAGTGTCTGGCTGAAAAGTGGAGTACCAGTTACCTCATTCTACTTTCCTCAAAACCTTTAAAACTTTTCCCCAAATTTCTGGCTTGCGAATATATTCACAATCTTTTTAACATGTAATTCACCTCTCACTTCCACAAGGTCCCCTAACTAACTAGCTCACATCCACCCACTTTCACTCATTCATTCAGCCCCACTCATTGTCACCCCCCCCCCCCCCCCCCTGTATCTAACAGCTTCCTTTATTTTGCCTTACTACTGTGGCCTCTGTCTCTTCTCGCTGTCATATACCTCTCTTCCTCGTTGTCTTGTCATAGATTGTGTCTCATTATTACCAGCTCTCACTCACTTACATTGTCTCCTTCTCTTTATTTGTCTCCCACTGGTAGTGTCTCCTTCAATCTTTTCCCAGCACTTTTCCTTCACTGTCAACATGTTGTACTGCTATTGTGTCCCTCTCTTTCTCTCACACAGCTATATCCCCTTGGCTCTTTCTATACCACAATCACGATCTCCTATCTTCCAGCATATATTACTTCTCACCTCTATCTCATTGCCACTGTCTCCTCCTCTGTAAGTACAAAAAAGCGTGAACATGTTCGCATGCTAAATTTTTGGGAAAATTTTTAAAGGTGCTGATGAAGGCAGAATAAGGCAGCTGGTACCACACTTTTCAAATGGTTCAAATGGCTCTAAACACTAGCGACTTAACGTATGAGGTCATCAGTCCCCTCTACTGAGAACTACGTAAACCTAACTAACCTAAGGAAATCACACACATCCATGCCCGAGGCAGGATTCGAACCTGTGACCATAACAGCCACGCTGTACCGGACTGAAGCGCCTAGAACCACTCGACCACAGCAGCCGGCCCCACATTTCAGTCAGTGTCTTTTAAACAGGAGCATATTTGCTTTTCTCATGCTTCCGACAGGAGCATATTTGCACTGGTTCCCTTCTTTTCCCTGCCACACGAAGGCATGTCACTCGTATGAAAAGAACTTTATGGATGATTAAAATTTTGATAGTTTACTTTTGGAAAAGTGAAGTAACATACATCTCAGACTGGATTTTACATGTGCTTGCATATGCTCCAGTTCTACAATGTGGGGTTCTCAGAAGTCTTATGATGATAACAGAGACACTTTACGGCATATTTCTCCCTGCTACATCAGTTTATACACTATGTTTTCCTGACACACCAGATTTTGTACGTTCAAGTATAGCAACTTTGAACCTCTGTATCTTGGAAATGGATACGAACATCAAGAAAATTTTCAAGGTCGCTCGAGATTGGGATATTAGCAATACACAAAAAATTTCAGCCTTCTGCTGTGCATAGTCTTGGAATCCACAGTTCAGTATCAGAGAAAAATTGTTTTCTAAGGAACCATCCATGAATTAATGCTGCCTCCATAAGCCCCTTAAGGTCCACTGTAGACCATATCAAACGCAAGAAGAACCAACACATTTGCTCCATTTAACTAAGCAGCAGAAAGTGTGTAATATTCATACTTTGACTCTGTACTGTAGTATAGAGACACTAAGATATAGAGGGTCTATACAAGGGCAATGTACTTGAGGACAATATTATGGAAATGGAAGAGGATGTAGATGAAGATGAAATGGCAGATATGATACTGCGTGAAGAGTTTGACAGAGCACTGAAAGACCTGAGTCGAAACAAGGCCCCCGGTGTAGACAACATTCCATTAGAACTACTGACAGCCTTGGGAGAGCCAGTCCTGACAAAACTCTACCATCTGGTGAGCAAGATGTATGAGACAGGCGAAATACCCTCAGACTTCAAGAAGAATATAATAATTCCAATCCCAAAGAAAGCGGGTGTTGACAGATGTGAAAATTACCGAACTATCAGTTTAATACGTCACAGCTGCAAAATACTAGGCAAACCTACGTTTCTAGCATTTGTAGACTTAGAGAAAGCTTTTGACAATGTTGACTGGAACACTCTTTTAAATTCTGAAGGTGGCAGGGGTAAAATACAGAGAGCGAAAGACTATTTACAATTTGTACAGAAATCAGATGGCAGTTATAAGAGTCGAGGGACACGTAAGGGAAGCAGTGGTTGGGAAGGGAGTGAGACAGGGTTGTAGCCTCTCCCCGATATTATTCAATCTGTATATTGAGCAAGCAGTGAAGGAAACAAAAGAAAAATTCGGAGTAAGTATTAAAATCCATGGAGAAGAAATAAAAACTTTGAGGTTTGCCGATGAAATTGTAATTCTGTCAGAGACAGCAAAGGACTTGGAAGGGCAGTTGAACGGAATGGATAGTGTCTTGAAAGGAGGATATAAGGTGAACATCAACAAAAGCAAAACGAGGATAATGGAATGTAGTCAAATTAAATCGGGTGATGCTGAGGGAATTAGATTAGGAAATGAGACACTTAAAGTAGTAAAGGAGTTTTGCTATTTGGGGAGCAAAATAACTGATGATGGTCGAAGTAGAGAGGACACAAAATGTAGACTGGCAATGGCAAGGAAAGCATTTCTGAAGAAGAGAAATTTGTTAACATCGAGAATAGATGTAAATGTCAGGAAGTCGTTTCTGAAGGTATTTGTATGGAGGAGGAGGAGATTAGTGTTTAACATCCCGTCGACAATGAGGTCATTAGTGACGGAGCGCAAGCTCGGGTGAGGGAAGGATGGGGAAGGAAATTGGCCATGCCCTTTCAAAGGAACCATCCTGGCATTTGCCTGAAGTGATTTAGGGAAATCACGGAAAACCTAAATCAGGATGGCCGGAGACGGGATTGAACCATCGTCCTCCCGAATGGGTATTTGTATGGAGTGTAGCCATGTATGGAAGTGAAACATGGACGATAAATAGTTTGGACAAGAAGAGAATAGAAGCTTTTGAAATGTGGTACTACAGAAGAATGCTGAAGATTAGATGGGTAGATGACATAACTAATGAGAAGGTCTTGAATAGAATTGGGGAGAAGAGGAGCTTGTGGCACAACTTGACTAGAAGAAGGGATCGGTTGGTAGGACATGTTCTGAGACATCGAGGAATCACCAATTTAGTATTGGAGGGCAGCGTGGAGGGTAAAAATCGTAGAGGGAGACCAAGAGATGAATACACTAAGCAGATTCAGAAGGATGTAGGTTGTAGTAGTTACTGGGAGATGATGAAGCTTGGACAGGATAGAGTAGCATGGAGAGCTGCATCAAACCAGTCTCAGGACAGAAAACCACAACAACAAGAAGAAAACAACAACAACATGATTCTTTTGTTTGGGTATACAAATGGTCCCTAGTCCAAGGGCTACACAAAACACTTGACCCTACCTTTTTGTCACCAACAGAACCTGAGGTATGCGGACCAGAAGAATCCCATATTTATGTGCGGCGACTTGGAATGTATCAGGTAGACGTGCATTATTATTAAATTAATTAATACAGCCACAGTAAATCATTAACCCTCTGACTGCTCTGGATTACAATGCACATTGACAGAGCTGGGTGTTATGCATATGACCGTCCACTGGATATAAACACCATTATCTTGGGAACGAAATGCGATACTGTCCTGCTCTCAATTAAAAAAAATAAAAATAAAAAAATCATTATCTTATCTACAATTTGTACACAGAAATGCATGAGCTAAAATCAACCATAAGTAATGTCTACACAATGTGTTTTAATCTCTGCAAACTTATTAAAATTTTGTGCAATGCTTTACTAAATTTGATGCAGCACAGTAACTATGACAAATAATGAAAAGAAATTCACTCCTTCATTGAACAAAGATGTCAAACTCTAAGACGTGCAAAACTCAAATTTTTTCACCAAACAGTTTTCTTAAAATTGGATGAGTAAGTATTTCATAGCAACTGGAATACCATCCCTCAGCACAGGTTGCAGCATTAGGTAAGTGGTACAGTGACAACAAAGTTAAACCTCATGAGCATAAAACACATTAAATTTCATTAACAGAAACAAGTTTTATTTACAAAATTCAAATGATATGCACCAGCAAATTATTTTTTAAGGCTTCGACATGCCATTCATATTAATACTTCTGGCAACACTAATCCAATCAAATAATTGTCAAGCATGATTACAAACAAAAAGCATTGCCATTCTGCAAGGGGCACATCTCAAAATTATACTGTTACGAATCTGTATCTGAATTTGATTTGACTCATGACGGATGATGTGAGAAAGCACGGGTCACACCTGTTTATCTCACACTTTTCTCGTGACATACTGAAAGCTGCAGTATTTCGTGATTTCCAAAAAGCATTTGACTCAGTATCGCATCTAAGTATATTATCAAAAGTATGATCATATGGAGTATAAAGCAAAATTTGTGATTGCATTGAGGATGTTTTGGTAGGGAAGATGCAGCAAGTTATCTTAGATGGCGAGTCATTGTCAGATGTAGAAGTAACTTCAGGTGTGCCCCAGAGAATAGTGCTGGGACCCTTGCTGTTCATGTTGCATATTAATGACCTTGCGTAAAATACTGATAGTAATCTCAGTTGATTGTTTTTTTTTTGTTGTTGTTCCCCCCCCCCCCCCCCTCCAGATGATGCAGTTACTTATACTGAAGTACAGTCTGGAAGAAGCTGCATAAATATTGATTGAGATCTTGGCGAGATTCTGAAGTGATGAAAATTTGGCGACTTGTTTTAAATGCTAAGAAATATAAAACTGTTCGCTTCATAAAATGAAAAAACATTGTATCCTATGACTAATGCCAATGAGTCACAGTTGGAATTGGTCAACTCCTAGAAAGACCTGGGTGTTAACCCTCTGTAGGGCTATGGAATGGAATGATCACATAGGCTCAGTCACGGGTAAATCAGGTGGTAGACTTTGCTTTATTGGTAGAATTCTGGGAAAATAAAGTCAACTCTACAAAGGAGATTGCTTACAAATAACTCGCTTGACCCACCCTAGAATATTGCTCAAATGTGTGGGACCTGTACCACATATATTGAACATATGCAGCATAAATGGTCACAGGTTTGTTTGACCTGTAGGTGAGGGTTGCAAGAACTGCTAGACTCTTGAAGATAGATGTAAACTATCCCAACACAGCCTTCTTACTAGGTTTAAAGAACTGGCTTTAAATTATGACTCCAGAAAAATACCACCCCCTATGTAATGCTCCCATAGAGGAGGGGCAGGGCGAGAGAAATTAGGTCTGTCTGCATAGTTCAGAGAAACTTGTGCTAGAAGGCAGTATTCAAATGGTTGGTGTTGTGAAGCAGCTGTTGAAGTTACTTGTGTTGTGATGTGCAGCATGTTTGGCAACTGGATGGTCAAACTGTGTTCACCACAGTTTGGTAGTGGTCATTCATGCAAGTAGACAGTTGACTATTTGTCATGTCCACATAGAATGCTGTACAGTAATTGCATCGTAGCTGATATATAACATGGCTGCTTTGACACATGGCCCTCGTTTATTGGGTAGGAAATGCGGGTGAATGGACTGTGGTAGGAGATGCAGGTGACTGTATGGGGCAGGTCTTGCACCTGGAATGACCACAAGGGTATGGCCCATGGGATGCAGGGTTGTAAGTATGATGGGAATAAGGATGGATGAGAATGTTCTTTAGGTTAGGTGGGTGGCATAACACTACTTTGTGGGATGTGGGTAAAATTTGGTTAGAATATCCCTCATCTAAGGGCACAACGAGGGGTAGTCAAAGCCCTGGTGGAGGATGTGGTTGAGCTTTCGAAGACCAAACTGATCACAGGAGTGCTACTTGGTGGATGGTTAACACGTTCGCTGCGGCTGACGCTTATAAGCGTTTCCGCGATCAACACGCCAGAGCGGCTGACGCTCATAAGCGTTTCCGCGATCAACACGCCAGAGCGGCTGACGCTCATAAGCGTTGCCGCGATCAGCAAGCCAGTGCGGGTAACACTTATAAGCGGTGCGCTCGCTAGCTGAGTTCTCACTAGGGGAGGTCGCCAACTGGGACACGCCGATTTCGTCCGAATTGTTTCTAGAAAGAGGTGGGACTCTACATAACGTGCCCGAAATATTTCGCCTGAGTTGGCCATAGGAAAGGAGAACATGCTCTCGAAAGTTGTTCCGATAGCACTATAGGAGGCTATACCCTATTTAGCGCTCTGTTCGTCGTTATTGGCGTAGAGTAATGGTCAAGCGCATTGCTCACGAAACAGGCGACTTGGGATCAATCCCAGGTCCGTCCTGATTTTTTTTTCTCATTTTTATTTTACTTCGTATCTTCAGAGTGTTCGGTTATTTACGGTAGATGTATATTTCTATCGTCAAGTCAAAAATCTAATTAAAAGATTACAAAGTGCCCCTGAATAACTCCAACAACAGCGAGAGGTATCATCAAGAGAAGATGCAATTAAAATACATTCGACCGTGCTGCATCAATTCAGTGCTCTTGTGGACACCCCTATGATCTAGTACGCTTGGTTTGCATCCAAACTATTAGAGGAAACACCTTAGTTTTAAAACTTGAATTAAGTGTGCTTTCCAATGAAGCATGTTGCAGAGAAATGTAACTGCTCAAACAATGCCTTCATAAAATGTGCCTAGAGTGAAACATATATGTTTCACATGTTTCTATGATATGTCACCATAAAAATGGCAAAACTTCTACTGTCGTAATGAATAAAAAGTAGCGCACGTAATCACAAGAATCTTTAAAATCTTTATTTTCATTAAAACTTTCGCCTAGTTATATAAATATACTACTTGAATGTATTTAAATTCTACGGTAAATAGTTGAAAAATCTGACGAAACCAAGGAAAATAAGAATGAAAACAATTGAAAAAAATTAGGAAGCACCTGGGATTGATTCCAGGTCGACTGTTTCGTGAGCAATGCGCTTGACCATTACGCTACGCCGTCAACATGTTCGCTGCGGCTGACGCATATAAGCGGCGCGTTCACTAGCAGAGTTCTCAGTTTAGTTTGTTCGGCTGTGCACTCGTGTTAGTTCAAGTAACCAACGACATATCACGTAACGTGTTCCTGTCTGCAGTTGTGTGTTTTCGTTTTTTGTCGTCTGTGTTGTGCATTGTTTGCAATGGCGGCGAATGAACCGACACCGGGGCCTTCGAACGCGAAAAAGTGTAGGAAGAGTGACCAATATACTGACCATGAGTTACTACGTGTGTTAGAAGATAGTGATGTAGAGTTCAGAGAGGACGAACCAGATGAGGGTGACTGGCATTTGGAGACTGCAGAAACAGACCACAGTGATGACAGTGTGGAAGCAGAACTGTCCAGTATGTTTCGTGACAGTTCGGAATCGGACGATACGGGCGACGATGATGAGGAAATCGCCGACGATAAAGAACCAGCGCTCGCAGAGGTAAGCAAACCAGGTGTTACGTGGCATGAAGAACCACATGGGATGCAGTATCACCCGTTTACGAAAGCAGAATGTTTGCTGATGAAGCCTGCTGGCAATACGCCAATGGATTTCTTTAGGCTACTGGTTACAGATGACATACTGCAGCTCATAGTTGACGAAACAAATGATAACGCACGGAATATATTTGCAAGCGCAAATACACAAGAGGGCTCTAGAATTAGTAATTGGAAACCCGTAAGTATAGAAGAAATACTTGTCTTCCTGGGGATTTCATTACATATGGGTAATGTCAAATGTGCCCGACTACAAGACTACTGGAAGAGGGATCCGCTGTTCGAAAATAAAGGAATAACGATGAGTATGAGCAGAGACAGATATTTGCTTATCTTACGCGCATTGCATTTTGCAAAAAATCCAGTCAGGCGAACCGAAACCAAATGATCGACTGTATAAGATACGCCCTATATTGAATTATTTCAACAACAAAATGTGTAATGTGTATTATCCAGGTAGGGATCTCTCTTTAGATGAATCAATGATTCTTTGGAGGGGACGATTGTCATTTAGACAATACATAAAAAACAAAAGAAATAAGTATGGCATCAAATTGTACATGCTAAATAACCCAGACGGCTTCATCAATAAATGCGCTGTGTACACGGGGATGCGTGGTGATATGGGGGGAAAAGGGCATGCTGAAAAGATAGTATTGCATTTGTTAGAAGAGAAGGTGAATGTTGGCCATCACATTTACATGGACAATTTTTACAACAGCTTTGCCTTAGCTAAAACCCTGTTGAATGCAAAAACACATTGCACCGGGACACTAAGGGTAAATAGGAAAAATACCCCTAAAGACGTGGTATGCGCCAAGCTGGGGAAAGGGGACACCATAGCACGATATTCGGACGGGGTAATGATCGGCAAATGGAAGGATAGACGAGAGGTCTCCTATATTTCCACAGAATACCCCAATACAATGGAACGTGTGCAGAATGCACGCCAGCAAATAGTCGCGAAACCACTGCCAATTATCAGATATAATAGTTGTATGTCTGGGACCGATAGGCAGGACCAGATGTTGTCTTATTATTTATGTGAACGAAAGACAATCCGCTGGCCAAAGAAACTATTCTTCCATGTAGTTGACATGCTAATGTTCAATGCACATTACCTATATAATAAATACTCAGGGCATAATATGACTTTGTATGATTATAGAATACAAATAATAAAGGGACTACTTCCACCAATGGACGTTACAAAAGGTGTGCGTAACAAATGTAAAGACACACATGTTGTGCAAAAGCGGGACGCAACGGAAGGGACGAAGCAAGTTATGCGGAAGCGATGTAAAACGTGCGCGGCACGGGGCAAGCGTACGGATACACCATACGTGTGTATAACGTGTCCAAACCAACCTGGATTCTGTTTGAACTGCTGCACAATTACACATCCATAATGTAATGGGACGTCGTATCTACAGAGGAAGATCTGTTTGTGTTTGATTTGTAAAGTGTTTGTTTTATTTGATAGCCATGTAAATATAGTTACATTGGTTGCTCAGAATATGATGTTTCTGTACAGTACCGTATGTGGACTTATTTGTGGTTTGCTATAAAAACATCACCTCTACACCTTGAAAACTTATTTGTTACTAGCTGCAGTGCCCGGCGTTGCCCGGGTGTGTATTCATTCCTGTCTTATTTTAGTCCATCTGCTTCTTCTCTCTCTGTCCATCGCCTCCTGTTCTATCGCTATCTATTTTCCATTCATCTCAGTTCCGTTTTCACACAGGTCAATCTTCATGACATAATATTTCCTGTACTATGTGTCCCACAAGAATATAATTTTCCATGTTCCCCGGGAAGAATATTAGGAAACTGCAAAATGAGGTGCGAATGGAGTTGGTATTACAGACGTAATACATTACAACCACATGCATAGTGGGACGGATTTTCGTGCGTTTCATAGTTTTGACGTCATATCTCCTGTACTACGTGTCATACTATGATATAATTTCAAAGCTACATTTAGTGGTATATATGCATATCCTCTGCAAAATTCTTCGCGAATAGCTTTAGTAGTAATGACATAATAAATAGAAATCACAAACCTGATGTTGCGGTTATTCAAGAACAGAATTGTTTATGACGTCATATCTCCTGAACTATATATCGTAAGTAGTTTTTGCTACCATAGCAAATGATTCATTACCTTAGAGAAGATTTGTACCAAATTTGATTGAAATCGGTGTACTAGTTTAGGAGCAGATGTGGAATATCGTCACATGATGCGGCCGTTTTTGACGAATTACATTGTTCATGACGTCATATCTCCTGACGTATGTGTCGTATGTGGTTCTTACCCCTACAGTGATAGTTTTCCGATAATAGGAATATGTGTACCACGTTTCGTTGAAATCGGTCCAGTAGGAGGAGATGTGGAACATACATACATACACATACAGTCATTTTTATAATATGTATATATTTGTGATTGGGTTTCCATAGCACCACATTGCAGACGAGTCCTGTTTCTTTTTCTTCGTTTTATAAATCTTTTGGTGTTTTCCGACTAATTCTTTTTCAATGGAGTGGATTTGTCACTTGTGTGAATTGCATTTTCTGTCCAGTTAGCAATACAATAAATAAATAAGGGGCTTTGTTAGAATTGTTTGCAATAAATGCATGTAACGCTTATAAGCGACAGACAGCAGGCAGCATTTATCACATGATCGGCATGCAGCTAAAGTGTACTTGTATTTCTATATCTAGCACCTCTTCCGCAGACGTTATATTCGTTGCCAATATTACGTTCGTGCACAACATGAATTTGTCGCAAAACTACATTAGTCTTGCGATCAAAATTTAGGCGTGTTCATAATTTGTATTCAGCCAGGTATGGATTACGAAATATAAATTCCAGCAGTATCTTATTATAACTTGAAACTGCTGACTTCCCTTGCAGAACAAAGTTTTATTCATCCATAAGAATTATGAAAAGATACAGTGGCGAGCTAAGTCGGTAACTATGTAAAGTTATTTCCTCGAAATAAAAATCATAGAAGGCCGTGCGGCTGCAAAGAGAAGTGATTGCAGCGCTCCTGGCAGCTAGCCCCGAACTGTTTTGACTGAGTGGAACGCTGCGCCTCTGGTAGCCAGCGTACGAACTCCAAACGAATCAGCTGGCGGCATCTAGTTTATTCGCCACAAACTTACAGGTTTCGCAGGGCTATGATTTCAGCTCTCAGCGCACGTGCGCTTACAAGCGTCCGCCTCGCGCGTTAGCGGCTCGCACTGGCGACCGCAGCGAACGTGTTAAGGGGAGCCAGAACGATCCATCTTCCCCATGTTAATTTTAGCGCAAATACAAGGAATATTTTTTCTAAAACCATTAAACATATTGCTCTGAAATTTGGACTACATGTTCAGTGAACATTTCTCTAAAACTTATAATGTCATGTTAAAAAATATTTATTGGTTTTTGTTTTACAATTTTTTGTAAAGATGCTTATTTTTTTCTCTAAAATTTTGAATTTTGCACTTTTTCTTCTATAACTCTTGAATTATACAATATTTTTTTACAATTTGTTATAAAAATGAAGGAAAAGAAGTAAACAATTGTGTATAAATTTCATTGACATACTGTTAGCAGTTTTTGAGAAAATGTTCCTCAAAGATGAAAATTTTAAAGTTATGGGAAATGGCTTCCAAAGTTTTTTAATACATTCCTGCCCCATGTGATGGATTATCAGCATCCTCTTCTTTTTCCAATGTTAGTTTCCTTTTCACTGGTCTTTTCTTCCCTTATGCTGCATGTTATAGGCTTTTGTCTCTTCTTCCTGCACCTCTTAGTCTTTCTTCATCAATTAGGCACATTGTGGAAATGGTGTTGTGACTTGGTTGGAAACCTAAACGTTTCAGCACATCACATTTGATAATGTTTCCTTTATTGTATGTTGCCACTGCATCATACACTCCAAAATGCAATGTTTTTATCTGTACAAACACTCTTTTGGGAATCCTAATCCAAATTAAATTATTTAGACTTTAATTTGGATTTTTGTGTTTTCCCATGTAAACACTTTTCCAATAAACTTGGCTGTGATAAATCTCTGAATATGGGCTTAATTACATCAATTACAGCATTTGGCAAACTGTTTTTATGGGCGTATTCCTTCCCTGATTGGTACTTACACCATGCGGCATCACCTGTGGGGCACAGTGCATGTTGTGGGTGATTATTTGTTGATGCAGTATTTAAAAAAAAAAAAAAAAAAAAAAAAAAAAAATATTATGCCCATACTGCTCTCCTCACATGCTCAATGCTTCTTTTATTTTACCTAACTGCACACCCATAATACCTCTACAACCTATCAATTGCTTCATTTATCAATCTTCCTCTTCCTCCAAGGGTCTTACCATCACTAAGCTTTTTAATGTGAATTTCATTGCCATAAGGTTTGAGTTCCTCTACGGCTTTATATCCCTTAGAATCACCATCTCCTAGATAGTTAGTGTATTGTACATTACACGACTCCGGTGATCTGGAAAAAATTGCCTTCACTCCCTCTACTTCCATCGCTCCACTCGTGCCGTGAAAATTTGGCTTCACAACTTTCACCATGTTCGTCCTTGGTATTGCCCTTACATCTACAATGTTTTGAGAGAACAGCAACATTAATTACTTTGCAACTGTCTCCACTGGTAGCTGTCACAACTCCATTTAGAGATTTATGACCTCTATGTTGCCAAGATCCATCTAATACAACAGTTAAATCTCTACAGTACCCATTATCTGTCACAGCTTCTTCATTGTTGTTCGAGCAATATCTTCAGCAGAAGAACTCACCAATTCATTATAAAATCCAAACTTGGATGGTGGTTTTGGCGAGTTCATAATTCCACATAACATTGTCCCTGCAGCACTGCCCTTGCCAATGCAACGCAAGCCATACACTAGCCTAACATTTATACCATACACCTTCTTTCCACTATTACCACTAGGAGGAATGCTGTTAGAATTAGAAAACGAATTTTCTGTAGCACATTTGTTACACTTCAATAACATTTTACATACCAAAGCAACGTGTGAAGTTATTTTCAATTCCAGTTCTCTTTCTTTGCAAACTTGGCATAATATGTTACGTTTCAAAATATTAGAGAGCAAGGAAATGTTAATTATTTCATTCGCATCATTACTGTCACTTTCATAGTTTTCAAATTTTTCTTTGCTGTCGCAAAGTTTCTTGCTGGAAGAAGTTCTATCACATTCATTTGGAATAGTCAGTGAAGCAGTCGGAGCAGCATCTCCCTTCGAAACAACAAAAGATTTCTTCTTCCATTCATTGTGCCTTTTCTTAAACACTCGACTGCCAAAATGAGGCATATTGATAACCACAAACCAAATACGTACGAGCAAAATTCATCAAATACGCAAAATTGAACAGCTAAACAACACAAAGCAAACTCCTCAAGTCAACACACATGGTATAGCATTTATGTTTACCGATATGAACAGTCACTTGTCACAGAGATAAAGCCATACAATGTTGCAAAACAAAACACTGTCTAATTCCACAAAGATACCCCGCTTGCAGCCAGCGAGCGGCGCCATCAGAGGTAACACGCCAAGTCGCTACAACCATTTACGCAGAGCGTCAACTTTGGAGCGATAAAAAAACACACTTAGATTTCACTTAGAAGGGTGAAACTTTATTTGTTTTATTCAGAAAACTCCAAATAATTTTATAATGAAAAAACGAAAAAAACGTTAATTTTGTCATTTTCATTGTTCGAGCTCCCCTTAACAGGGTTACTGCTGTTAGCAGAGGAGACAGCAAGGGGGATCTATTTATGAATGAGCTGGATAGGATACTGTTTGTCAATAACGGCTTTGGTAAGGTTATCACTACCTTTCATCTGCTCCTGTTTTCCACTGCATTTGCAGCACCCTCAGATGGCGAGACTGTAGGGAAAAAGACTTTTTGACATGGAGCAATGACAGTTGCCACAGTGGAGATACTGCTGATGGTTGGTGTACTTGACATGGAAACATTTATGGAACCATGTAATAAGTGTAGATAGACAGGAAAATGGTGTGTTGATTCATTGAGAATGATCAGGTGAAGTGGATTTGGGTGTAGGTGGTGTGGTTGTGGAAGAGACAGCAAAGCAGAGGAGCTTGAAATTTATAAAGCAAAAAAGAAAGAACCAACAAAACTGCTTAACTGGCAGAGCGATTTTGTGGCCAATGCCTACTTTGCTTTGTTTGACAATGTTATGCTTTAATCACTGAACGCCTCTGTTATATATAGTTTGTTGATAGTTTCACCTAGCGTAGAGTGTCTTACATATTTACTTTGTTTTCGTACATTGTGCAAATAGCTCTAGTTCCTTCTCTGTTTATATAATACACTGCATTAACTAGATAATCTTGTTCACGCACTTTGGGGGCCCTCTGATGGCCACATTCGTCTAACCACTTCTCCCCTATGCATAATTCTGGCGTTAGTAAAACAGAGGGCGCTGATTATGTACGGCAGTCTGTTTTCTTTCATTGTGGCTTCTTTAGCTATTTGTTTTATAGTTTTACATTATTCTGTGCACTATGAAAGCCGTTTATTATTTATGTCATTATCTATAATATTGGAACTTGAGCATATGTCAATTACTGTCTCTTAATTCTTCCTCTTTTCAACAATCTAATTTTTGTCATGTTTTATTTCATCACTTTTTATTACTGTAATGTCTCTCTTACCTTATAAGCCGATTACAAACTTTACCGATTGTATCCCCCCTTTATTTTATGTTGTTCAATTAATCTTTGAAGAATGTGTGTATGCCTACAGTAGTGACATCTGGTGAACTTGCAACACAAACATCTTGTGGCAACTGTACAGCAGTTTCTTTTGAACAGTATTGCTGCTGACAAGATGACTCTTGCATATGCTGTTATTTTTATATATATCTGACGATGCTGGTGCTGATTTTGCGTTTAACATTTGATGATACCACTATGGCTGCAGTACACTAGGACATGTTTTTATAAAACAGGTATGCCTCTTGATTCTTAAAGTGGATAAATGTATATGTATAACAGTAGTACTTTTCATTATGGTCTATTTTATTGTTTTAAGCTGTAGACAATTTGCTAGTGTATTTATGTTTTCCCATATTTTGCTGCAGATCTGAAGATGGTCAATACAGACTGAAACTGGTAGTCTGCTGGCAACTGTTTTATTCATGCCCATTTCGCAGCTTGTAAAACCTTTTACATACTTTGCTGTGGACAGACATTTCTATGTGCACTGTGTTTGTGGTTGTAAATGGAGCATTTTCTTTGCATCTGAAGTTTCATTATTTTGCAGTAGTCAGCTAAAGTAAAATTCTTTGTAAGAGTATCAGCTCTTACCAGTCAAAACTACAAAAATTCAACTATAAACTAAAACCATGAAAAACTCACTGAATTTTAAAAAAATCCCTGAGTTTTCCAGATACCCAGGTTTTTCCGAGATATCCTGGGGCATATACACCCTGACAACAGACATGTACGAATACCAAAGACTTTCATGCCTTCCAAAAAGCTGTAAAAACCTACTTCTTTAATAAATGTTCTTATAATTTTAAGGATTACTTTAAAATACAAGTAAATCATTTAGATAAATGTTCATTTGATGTCAATTAACTGACATGTTCAAGAGCCAGTGTACAACAGAATAGTGAAAAAACGATTCAAATTGTAACACATTTGATCATTTTGTGTGTGTGTGTGTGTGTGTGTGTGTGTGTGTGTGTGTGTGTGTGTGGCACATACGCACTCTCTTGCCTATTTGAAATGTGTGCATGTTAAGTATTTGTGTATTTAAAACTACATATACTTTTGATGACAACTGTAAAATGAAGACTGTCCATGGATGGATGAATAGAAATACAAATTACCAGAAGGGAAGTTACCAAAATCCCCATTTAAGGTACACAACAGGCAAATATGACAGTTAATGGCCAAAAGTCAAGACTGGACCTCAATTTTAAATTATCAGGGCAGATGTTACGAGGAATGGAGCTGAAAAGTCAGACACAATGAAAATGAGTGAAAGAAGTAAGTAGAAAATAAAGTTGTGAGAGATGACAACAGTGTAACAAAATCAAGAAAAAAGGAAGGCTCTGGACAAAAATCAAAAACAAACAAATGATGTAGGGTAAGACCAAAATCTGAAGACAAATGGCACAAACACAATCTCCTGCGGCACTTCTGACATGCAGTGCTATGATCATGTGTAGTGTTGAATGACAAACACACCTGCAACCCAGTGCCTATGGCTACAACATTGCATGTGCATACCTGTATTGTTTTTTCCAAACTGCTCACAGGCGAGCTCATAGCAGCGGCGGACATGCTTGAAGTTGACCTCTGGGACCCTGCACTCCAATGCAGCCATCTTGCTGTGCATTTCGAGGCACAATGGAGGCTGCACACTCAACTTTTCATACATCTTGCGAGCTGCCACAATTCCTGCCGACGAGAAAAAAATCATGCAATTATTCACACAGAAAGGAAATTACACTGCCCAGAGCTCAGTCTGTGCCCAACATATTTTCTCTCTCTCTCTCTCTCTCTCTCTCTCTCTCTCTCTCTCTCTCTCTCTCTCTCCCCCCCCCCCCCCCCCCCCCCTCTCTCCCCTGCTCATCCCCCTCTTTCAACAAACAAACTGAAAGAGAAAGGGTATGTGACTACTCATTTCATATGCTTTGATCACATTTCTTATAAATGGCAGGAAACAAATGTTGAGGGCACGCAATTATAATATTACTACTAATACTGCCGCCGCAGCAATCGCTACCAGTACTAACTGATACTTTTCTAGTACAAAGATGGATCCAACATACCTGAAAGTTTTGTAACAAAATTTCTGAAATTGAAAATTAATTCAAATTTATTGTTTTGGAACTTTTCTACATACTCACTCATTTTACTGATACAATTTTATGACCTGGCTACCAATTTTTTCAGAGCGAGAAAGAGAGGGAGGGAGCAAGGACATGCCTGAAGTCAACAGCACACACTATTGCACCTCTGCCTCAGTAAAGACAGGCTAGCCACCAAAAGCTTCCTCGAGCAGAGTTCCAAGTATGAGCTGACAGCATATATCCAACTGCTTCAGATGGTCGGATGTTTGCTTATCTTAAACTAACACACAAACAGCCTCATACAAGAGCATTGTTCAACTATTTTTTGGTGCTTTATTAACCTTTTCGCTGCTATAGACATGCTTTCTGCATTCTGTGCTGAAGACTGTTTTTGTTATGGTTTTTCTGCTCGCCAAACACGGGTGCCTGTGCTAGGAGATGGCATTCTGGCGAATATGAAATATTTATATCCAATTTTTTGGAAACTATTGGGTGAAAAAAATTTGATTTCTCCAGATCTTACAGTCTGAAATCTTCACTTGATAAAGAACTGAATTTCTTTATGTTATCTGTCATATTGCACTGCATCAAATTAAGTAAAACATTGCAAACAATTTTAAAGAGTTTGCAAAAAATGCTTTGCACAGACTTTGCATACAGTTGACTTTAAATTGTATTTTTCGGTGAATGAAATGTAGATAAGATTTCAAAATTTTATTTAAAACCGAGAGCAGAATGATATCTCATTTTGTTCTCGAGTTATTGGGTTTTATAACCAAAGAACGGTCGCGAGTGATGTAACCATCCACGTCCATCCACGTCACTAGTAGTGTGGTCGTAAGAATTGTCACACCTCATAAACAATTCGAGATATCAAAATGATGTTTTTTTGCCAATGATAGCAAGCAATGAGGCACATATATTGTATGATGAAGACTCTAAACTTTTACAGAAGTAACTAGTCCGCAGCAGTGAGAGGTCCGCGGCTCAGGACACGTACAAACGTCTATAGTACTCTAGGAAAACCCAAGCAGTGCACATATTCCTATTCACAGTACCTGGAGAACAGTGTAAAAGGACGTGTATAAACATCAACAGCAGCGAGAAGGTTACACAAAATACCAATAAAAATGCAAGGAGAACAGACAAAATACTTTGCCGTGGCAAAATTTGATTCCAGCTTTGTAATCTACTAATCAAATGCAATCATTTGATACACATAGCAAACATATCATGTACTATTTTTATTTAGGCATTTTAGTGACTCTCGTGTATGGAATGGTTTTAGCTCTTCTATTCCCACATCATACCACCTGTGAGGGCACCTAAATTCTATATCGATTCACTGTATGCTGATTAAAATTGGCCTCCAGTGCCATGTGAAATTGTATAAATAATAATTAGATTTAAAAGATACTTTGTAATTCAGACATATGGCTCGGCTGATGACATAGGAATGATGTTATACATGACAATTATAAATGAAACTGCCTCATCAGAAGATAGGCAGTTTTTCGGTGAGTTATGACAGTTACTGCTGAGTGGCGGGAGTAACAAGTGGTGCTTTGGTTGACCATTTCTGACGGTACTGTGGATCTTACTATCTGAGTAATAGTACGGTCAATACAATGATGACTGACACACTGAGGTGGAGCATAAATGGTTTTATTTTGAACTGGAGGCTAGTAATAAGGTAAAGTTTTGGTTTATTATTCAATCATTTATGGTGACCCGAGACATCAAATGAAGCTACAGACTGCAACCTCAGACCAAATAACCACACTCTTAGAGAAAGTTATCACTGGTAGACCTCAATCCGACAATTTGACCACCAGAGCAGCACTTGCCTTTGACCAGCACCAGCCACTCGAGGTACAGTGGCTTGAGGGCGACAGCGACAGGGCTGTCCTGCTGGGACACAGCATTCTGGAACACCTCCTCGACGCGCGCCATGCTCTTGGTCTGGTAGTACTGCAGCAGCACCTTCCAGAGTGGCAAGGCCGCCGCCTCGCGTGTGCCCAAGTGGCTGACCGCATCGCGGAACACTGCGATCGCCTGGTCCTCCTCGTTGCGCGCCAAGTGCAGCCGCAGGCGGAGGTGCCACAGCTCCGCACTCAGGGGCAGGCGCTCTGTTGCCACGCGCAGCACGCCACACAGCTTCTTCAACTTACCGGCTGACTGCAGCATGTCCACCTGTCAGAAATCAAAAATTATGTCACCTGCCTGGCTCTATGTACTTGAAATGCAAAGTTCTAGCAACATGAGGAGCCACTCTAGAGGACAGTTCTTGTACTGCATGGGAGTGGACGAGGAAGTGGTGTGAAGGAAACAAACTATTAACTGTTCAAATAACTTACGGGAATGCAGCCAGTGACATCTCCCACAACTGCCAATATTTCGACAGGTGCACACCTGGCAGTGTTCCCATAAGTTATTCGGACATTTACACATTGGAAGAAACTAGGGTTTCGAAACGTTAACTGCTCCACATAAAATTACGTACAGGGTTTATACAAAAAGAGTCAGGGAAAAGTTTTGGAAAAACAGATTTATTCGAGATACTGCTACAATGCCTCAAAATTCATCAAACTATAGCCCTCGAGCATCGACACATTTCACCAGCAGCTTTCCCTCGACTCGAAGGTGTTCTGGTGTGCCAACTCCAGAAGGTCCTTAAAGGTAAGCATGCATGCCTCTTTGATGACACTTAGGCTCTCACAGTGCTGTCCTTCGAAGGAGGACTGGTGAATTGTCACGATGCCATTTGTCAGGTAGCCGGTGACTTCTTGATCAGGTGTGGGTGATTAGTGTGATGCAATTTACAGTTTCCGGTGATGGCTGGCCTGGTGGCTGGCTAGTGCACACTGTCATCTTATCAATGCCAACTGCATCAGCAATCATGCACACACTTAACCGACAGTCTGAATTAAACACTAACACTCACACATTCCACGTTTTAGTCAGTCTTGATGTCAGCAGCTGTCCAGCACAAGGCTCGCTGACCACACTCTCTCTGCCACCTCTGAAAAGCTTGAACCACTTAAAAACTGCAGTTTGTGACACACTTTCATCCCTGAACACTTGGTAAATCATGGCTAACGTCTCCATAATCGATTTCCCAGTCCAACACTCATGCTACATGCTGATTATCGGTAACTTCAAATGCAACACTCACATTACACAAGAGTTTCATAGCTAGAAAGATGATAGTTCGGGGTACAAATAAATACTGCAGCAGTACCTTCATTACAGTTAACACGTATCAGCAATAGTGAACAAGGCCTCTAACATAGTGTACAAGGCATCAAATATAGGCACTTAGAATGTTAGGCTACTACAGTCTGCCATGAAAGTCCATCACAGAGCACTACTCACTGTGAGTCAGGTTTGTAGCCAGAAAACAGTGTGCTGACTGTTCATCAAGCAACACAGAACTACTGCCATGGATGAATAGATCAAGTTCTCTTAATATACCCATTAGATTTGGCCTGTTAGTCGATTTGTGGGAGTGAGGTCATCACTCCCGTGATCTAAGCCAGCAGAAATCGAGGGAGGAACAACGCAAACAGTGTAGTCCAGTCGAGGGGAAGGGGTAACATGCAAACGGGGCGTCAGTGCAGCAGGAAGAGAAAAGAACAGGAGGGGTGAGGGGTGAAAACGGGGAGAGCAAAGGTGCCCAAGGAACACTATGCACAGTGGGGCACCAGTACCGTCACTGACCCGTCTAGGCACCCACCTCATACCATTATCACGATACAACAAGGACAACACCGAGGGAAGAAGACACAAGAATAAAGGAAACAAACAGCACAACAGACCAGACAAAATGGAGGGAACAGACGGGGAGAACCTGACCAGAGTGGAGGCAAGCAGAGGTCTGCAAATTGGGCATTCTGCTCACTCATACTCGCTTGAACCCACCGTGCTCAGTCACGGCTCCCCGAGTACGAACACTTGAAGCAGACAGGCTGTGGTTGAATGAGGCGCCGAGGGGAGGGCAAGGTCCGCTCAGTTTGGCGCACTTGTTACGCTGCTGTAGCGACCGTTTCAGTAGCAGCTCTGTGTGTCTCCAGGCTGGTGCCGTTTCTGACATACCCCCCACCAGCTGATGGATCTACACTCACATCACTTTAGTTATCTGTAGACGCATACTCCTGGGTGGTAGCGTCTAATAGTGATACTGCTATGATCCATAAGGAAAAATAGCACGCTTTATGCCACAGAAAACTATGTGGCTACCTACTTTCATCGGTCTCATAATGAAAAGTCACACTGCTATTTTTTTAATACCATTTGCTTTATTGATTCATTTGTACACATGTGAACTTGACCACCAAACAAATTATAAATCTTACAAGAACAAAATTATCCCCAAATTATTTCCTGTTGGCATAATTACAATGCATCAACTCGATTCGGATCAAGTTTGCTTCGCCCATCCAAGATAATTTTCCAAACCACACTGAAATTTCTTTCACTATTACATTTGAGGGAGGGACGTAAAACATTCATCTATCTAAATTTGATACGGAAAAAAAAAAACAAAAGAGAGAGAGAGAGAGAGAGAGAGAGAGAAAATAAATTTATGCTTTCTCGTCTCAAGCGGATCTTCATCGTTGCAACAACCCGTTCAGGTTAAATACAAGTCAACTTTATCGGCAGATTTAGGTTCATGTGACTCACAATCTAGTCACTCCGAAAAAATTTTTTTTTTTTGGCTGCTGAGTGCTGCTGACACTCTCTCAACAGTCATAAATAAATATTTACAAGTGTGTGGATATATATAAAAAGAGTAAGATATTATGTCAACGTTATAATTTTGTTCTAGCTTATCAGACACTAATATTTCATCACAAATTTGGCACACAGTATTTAATGCCTCATTTCTGTCAGAAACAGACACCATTTCCAATAATCGGAAGTGTGACAACAGAATTGTTACTATTCTGTTGTTGTTGTTCTTGTTCTTGTTGTGGTCGTCAGTCCTGAGACTGGTCTGATGCGGCTCTCCATGCTACTCTATCCTGTGCAAGCTTCTTCATCTCCCTGTACTTACTGCAACCTACATCCTTCTGAATCTGCTTAGTGTACTCAACTCTTGGTCTCCCTCTATGATTTTTACCCTCCACGCTGCCCTCCAATGCTAAATTTGTGATCCCTTGATGCCTCAGAACATGTCCTGCCAACTGGTCCCTTCTTCTTGTCAAGTTGTGCCACAACTCCTCTTCTCCCCAATTCCATTCAATACCTCCTCATTAGGTATGTGATCTACCCATCTAATCATCAGCATTCTTCTGTAGCACCACATATCGAAAGCTTCTATTCTTTCCTTGTCCAAACTATTTATCGTCCATGTTTCACTTCCGTACATGGCTACACTCCACACAAGTACTTTCAGAAACGACTTCCTGACACTTAAATCTATACTCAATGTTAACAAATTTCTCTTCTTCAGAAATGCTTTCCTTGCCATTGCCAGTCTACATTTTGTGTCCTCTCTACTTCGACCATCATCAAGTTATTTTGTTCCCCAAATAGCAATACTCATTTACTACTTAAAGTGTCTCATTTCCTAATCTAATTCCCTCAGCATCACCCAACTTAATTCGACAGCATTCCATTATCCTTGTTTTGCTTTTGTTGATGTTCATCTTATATCCTCCTTTCAAGACACTATCCATTCCGTTCAACTGCTCTTCCAAGTCCTTTGCTGTCTCTGACAGAAGTGCAATGTCATCGGCAAACATCAAAGATTTTATTTCTTCTCCATGGATTTTAATACTTACTCCGAATTTTTCTTTTGTTTCCTTCACTGCTTGCTCAATATACATATTGAATAACATTGGGGAGAGGCTACAACCCTGTCTCACTCCCTTCCCAACCACTGCTTCCCTTTCACGCCCCTCCACTCTTATAACTGCCATCTGGTTTCTGTACAAATTGCACATAGCCTTTCGCTCCCTGTATTTTACCCCTGCCACCTTTAGAATTTGAAAAAGTATTCCAGTCAACATTGTCAAAGGCTTTCTCCAAGTCTACAAATGCTAGAAACGTAGGTTTGCCTTTTTCTTAATCTATTTTCTAAGATAAGATTTACGGTCAGTATTGCCTCATGTGTTCCAATATTTCTACAGAATCCAAACTGATCTTCCCCGAGGTCGGCTTCTACTAGTTTTTCCATTCGTCTGTAAAGAATTCGTGTTAGTATTTTGCAGCTGATAGTTCGGTAATTTTCACATCTGTCAACACCTGCTTTCTTTGGGATTGGAATTATTATATTCTTCTTCAAGTCTGAGGGTATTTTGCCTGTCTCATACATCTTGCTCACCAGATGGTAGAGTTCTGTCAGGACTGGCTCACCCAAAGCCATCAGTAGTTCTAATGGAATGTTGTCTACTCCTGGGGCCTTGTTTCGACTCAGGTCTTTCAGTGCTCTGTCAAACTCTTCACACAGAATCGTATCTCCCATTTCCTCTTCATCTACATCCTCTTCCATTTCCATAATATTGTCCTCAAGTACAATGCCCTTGTATAGACCCTCTATATACTCCTTCCAACTTTCTGCTTTCCCTTCTTTGCTTAGAACTGGTTTTCCATCTGAGCTCTTGATATTCATACAAGTGGTCTCTTTTCTCCAAAGGTCTCTTCAATTTTCCTTTAGGCACTATTCTGTACATCAAAATTTCGTCTTTCTCATTTGCAAGCTGGAGAAGCAATATTTCAGCACTAGTACTATCTACAGTTAATAGAGGATAATACGACCATTCTATTTTACTGCCAAAATGCAGATGACACTGAAACTGGTGTTTTTGCAATTAAGCGCAATTTTCACTTCTGGATACATGGTGTATCTACAGTAATTTAACCGTATGTACCTCTGTATTTTCAGGCCCTGTATTACAATGACTTCCAGTCTGTGCACCAATAACAAAACAAACTGAACTAATGGAAACTTGTTACCTTCCAGCATTCTTTATTGCATCTTTGAATAGCTCTAAAAATATCACCAGTTCTTTCACAGTACCGTTGTTGTAACATGTAAGTTTTTCAGAGACCTCTCTCTCCGGAAGTAGTTCCCCAATTTTGTCATACTGCCTTTACATACTGTAGAATTCTAACCAAGTTGTTCCACTTACTCTCCATTTCTTGCTTCAAACTTTCTATATCTAATTCGTGTCACCAGTTTTCTTCATGAAACAAACACGAGCAGCATAAGTTGTGGGATAAACCACTCCAAGCACATTTATCTAATAATCGTCATCCAACACGAGTTTCAGGACCGTGTTCAAAATGTGTAATGCATGCATAGTGCTGAAAGGATTGCAATGACTTCCATGTACTATTACCTTGGTCAGTGGTAAATGAAATCTTACTAAAACGTGGGAATTTACTCCTAACAATGTGAATGTTTCCTCAACGTAATTCTTCATAAATTTACCAATTTTTTTATTATAAGAAACGTGAATTGTCACCAGTAGCATATTTTGGAGTGCCTATTCTCGATAAGCAAAGTGCGCAGTATTAGATACGTAACACATTTACCAATATGTATCAGTCCATATACATACACATCATACACATGATTATCTACAACTTGTACAGAAACCAAACTGCATTTCTAAGACTCCAATGGCTTGAAAGAAAAGCAGTAATTGAGAAGGCAGAAGTAGAGAGGATTTAAAATGAAGACTGTCAACAGCAAGGAAAGTGTTTCTGAAAAAGAAAATTTTTTCGCATCAAATATAAATTTTAATGATTGGATAGTATTTTACAAAAGTATTTGTGTGGAATGTAGCCTTGCATGTAAGTGAAACATGGACGATGAAGAGTTCTGTCAAGAAGACAATGGATGCCTTCAAAACTTAGTGATAAAGAAGAATGCTGAAGATAAAGGAAATTACGACAACTTGTCTAAAAGAGGGGACAGTTGACAGGACATATTATGAGGCATCAAGGAATTGTCAGTTTGGTAATGGAAGCTAAATTGTAGAGAGAGACCAAGGCTTGCCAACGGTAAGCAGATTAGAATGGGTGTAGGATGTAGTAGCTATGTGAAGATGAAGAGGCCTACACAGGATAGACTACTGTGGAACACTGCATCAACACAAAGACAAATTATATTTATTGTTAATGCAGCCCAACAGCAAATAACACTACCTTTCATTAGGTAGGCCAGTTGCATATTTATTGCCAGAATATTTGTTTAATATAGCAGCCAGCACATACACTTGTGATGTATTCGTGTATGTATGTCTATTACTCTCCGCAAACAGCCTTATGTTAAGGAAAAGTTAAAAAACTTGAAAGCAGTTTTCTTATGGAGACTGTCAGCAAATGATAAAGTTGAATTACTGTTTTGGTCACCCTTCCATTTGTAGCACTTTCCATAAGACATATATTCCTTTGTGAAACAACAACCAATGATTGGTTACACATTATCCATGACTTTCGAATGCAGTGGCAGTTCTCCAACTACATAGAAATCATCGATGGCACATGTATCGTAATGCAGTTGTACATATACTGCCATACATTTTTTGTGCAGTGGAGACTTTTCTGCTGACTTCAAATATCATGTGACCATTCTCAGGCATATTAAAGAGTGCAGTAACGTGATATGAAACTATTTTTAGTTACTGTTTGTGTCGGAGAAAGCAGGTTAATCAAAAAATAAATACATCATTTTGGCAACGAAATATGGAATCGGCAATTCCATTATAACGCCTAAAGTGGTAACTGTCAAACCAATAATGACTGGTCCTTCACAACTACTTGCAAGACGGGGATCAATGAGACTTCATGGATATTGAAAACTATTCACATAATTTTCCAGTGGAATCTTTGCGATATTTGTAGATTATGAAACAGTTCAAGTCCTTTTTTTTACATGAATAAGTGATTGCTTGCAGTTAATTGAGTATTTGACTGGCATCTGCGTTTCCTCTCATGTGATTGCACTATAACTTCACTTACGAGACATAAGCTGATTTTCACGTTAAAAAATTTTTTCTTCACAATTTTCATGTTCTTTGCGTTAATTGGTGTGGAGCGCAATTATTCTTCTGTCACAAGCTGCAGATATTTTACCAATAACTGATTTAAAGTCGGATTAAAACTGTGTGCCCGACCAAGACTCGAACTCGGGACCTTTGCCTTTCGCGGGCAAGTGCTCTACCATCTGAGCTACCGAAGATGTCTCAAAGTAAAAGGTGAAACACGTCTTGAGCAATTAAATTACATTGCATCATGATACGCGTTTGTTACTTACAAAATGAAATAATCAATAGCTGCAGATACTTAGTGAATTACATACCAGCAAATTAGTTTCAGTTTAACTTCTGTAGATCAATATAGAATACTGTAAATATTAATATGTTCCATGTCACTGTAACTCTCATTTCAGATGCTATTAAATGCCATTTAAAAAAATCATCAATCCATTATGAGAAACTGTAGTTACTTTCACATCTCTATAGATAGATAAATTTTGCATGCTTATCATGCGACGAAATACATGACACTTTACGAGCTATCATTTTCAAAAAACCACATTTCGATTTCTTCAACCATTCATGAAATTTGGGGCTGATACAACCACATGATTTCCGACAAGCAAGGCAAAGTATTGGTCGGGCAGAATGTTGGCTAAATTTCTTATGCAGTAATGTATACCTAAAATGAACTATATGCTAAGTCCAGGCGTGCATTTTTACCTCTGCACACTCAATAAAATTTGTGTAATTGTTTACATAAAAGTGAGACAGAAAGCAACCACAATGAATAACAAAAAGAAATTCAGTCCTTCATCGAGCAAGGGTATCGGCCTGTAAGATGCAGAAGAATCAATTTTTTTTCACCATACAGTTTCCTTGAAATTGGATGATAAGCTGCCGTCATGACCGCCGCAGCACTTCGGTGAAAGTTCGTGCAGCCTGGGGTTCCGTACCGGCCGTCACGCTCAGTGCATTCTGTGATTGGCGGAGCGGACCTACAGCGTGGCAGGCGGCAGCGGTTTGACATGTGCACACCATGACGTAGAGCTGCCTGTGTCGTGCCACTAACAGTGTTTTCATAGCAACCAAGGGCCTGCCGCATGGTTTTGCCAACATGCAGATGCCACCACAAGCCCTCAAAGGGCCAAGCCGATTCCAACAACATGGAATCCACAAAGAGACAGTGAGTGAGTACCAATAAAATGAGTTTTCTGGAGAATTACATAGGCAGCCAAGTAAAAGGCAATAAGGGATTGCAACTCTGGGAGGTTATGGTAGTAGCCACTGCAGTTCCACTGAACGATCATAAAGTAGTATACAAATGGGTGGCAAAAGGGTTGGACCCAATCACGCCACTGTGTCACCATCCGTCACCACCAATGATGGGGTGACATCCATAAACAAGATGTCAGACTGAGGTTATGAGGGGGGTGATAGTAAGTACCTCCAGGGGGCACTGAGGGGTGGCGGCCTTGTCCTGGGACTTATGTTTCTTCTTCTCTTCCCCTGGAGGCTAAGGAGGGCAGAACACAGAGGAAGAGTAGGCTTCTGCAAGACCTGGAACTGTGGAACTGAAAGACAGTTGGTGACCTTGCGTACAGACTATGCATCCCATGGCCAAGTTGTGCTAGCAGGCCTACGGATTAGGACACGATGGAGGGGAGGGGTCCTGCAAGGGAGTCTCATCAAGAAGGAGGGCCACTTCTTTGGGCAGGGTGGGGGATTAGCATCCGGAGGAGAGGATGTGGAAACCGCAGGGGAGGGGGAGAGGAGAGGGGGCGGGACTGGGGTAAGGGAGTGGTTGGCGAGGGAAAGGATGTAACAGTGGCAAAAGGAGAAGACACCAACACAAGGTGGAGTCTGTCCCATTTTTGACATCCTCAATGTACGATAGACGGCCCAGGAACTTATACTATTGTATTTTCTTTCCTTTCTTGTAATTCTGGCAATCTGACAAGCATAGAGAGTTAGCGCCATGACAATTTACACACATGGATGGCAGAAAACAGGGGCTTCCTCCACGGGGTGGGTGTCCAGTCACCACATAGAGGGTCTGCCGTACATTGGGAAAACGTGCCCAAAAAGCAAGCACCAAAAGCACTTGACTGGGTGGCAGGACATATGGCTCCACATCACACTGGTAACACACAACCTTGACCTCCTCTGGGATGATATCTCCCTCAAAAGCCAGAATATTTCCTGCACATGTTGAACAAAATGAATGCAGCAGTGTTTGAGATCAGCTTAGAGTTCATCAGTTTTAAGGACGAGGTTCCCATGAAAAATCTCTCCCTGGGCCATATTCAGAGACTGGAAAGGGGTAATAAGACACTGGGATGGCACCAAGACGATCAAAAGAATGAAGAGCTGAAGACTGGGAGGCAGCAGCAGCTTTGATCACCAGGGAGCCAAACCACATCTTACTGAGAGACTCCACTCCACCAAACTTGGCCTTGATATTCTCAAAAAAAGAGGCTTTGCAGAAGTGAAAGTTTCCCTGTCTGTCTTTATTCAGACCAGGCAGTGGGGAAAGTGTTTCATACCGCGCTGGCAACCCTGGCCCCCCTCGCACGGTGAAGCCAGGGAAGAGAAGGCTGTAAGGTCATAAGAAGCACCATTCAATGATCTATTACCATTAAAAGAGATGACCATTTGAGAATGGCAAAATTTTTAGTCCTTTATGCTTCATGCACAAAGCATCTTCCCTGATACGGGGCCCCTCTGACCAGGGGCTCTCCCCATGGGTTCCACACAACCAAAACAAGGCTTGTCTGGCATGGCAACCATTGCCAGGAGTTCCGATGCTCTGGGATGATAAGCAATGACTCCTTGGCATTAGTGGGGCGGCAACAGCTCAGGTATCAGAAATGTGATCCCGCTGTTGTCAGGGGGCTCAGCCAGATGGGTACAGTCTCGCTACATAGGCTGGCTACACTTGCTGGTGACCTAGTGGACGGGGTTGGGGGGGGGGGGCCTACGGCGGGGGAGAAAGAGGGGAAAGGAAGGGGAGGAGAGGAACCCACGACAGACGCTAGGGAGGGAGCTCTTTCCCAAATGGCTCACACCACAGACGGGACATTTAGAAGTGGAGGTCAAGCCCCAAAGGGTGGGCCAAAATTGCTTTAGGATGAAAGAGAGAAGGCAAGAGGAACAATACAGCATGGAATACATGAAGCCAGGTGGCTAGCCAGGTTGACATAAGTGATAAGACAGAGAGTGGAAGGAGGGGGCAGCTGGGTAGGAGCAAGGATGGGGAGGAAGAGGCATTGGGAAAGAAAAGCAGCTAGGGAAGGACGAACTGGGCTGCAATAGTTCAGGGCCTTGTGTGCACCACGCATGAACTCTCAAAAGAACCATGAGGCCCCTGGAGTGTATACTCCTTAGAGATCACTATTAGGTACAATGCAGCTGTGGAAAAGAAACAGAAAATGCCCTGAAGGATTATTGGTGTCAGGATTGCAACAAACATCCAATTAAAAAACTGGAGAGTGGATACTGGTAGACACAATGGAACATCACTGATAGGGGTGACATGTTTACTCTCTTCTCAAGTAATTGGCGAGAGTTGAAAATACACAATAGCTAACATCATGCACCCTTCAGTATTGAGGCATATGCCTGCAAGTACTCAAGCTATCTGTCTATTCTACAGATCTGCCTATGGACTTGGACACACTGGATATTGTTGCTGGACTTGACAGCACTCTTGTTCTTGCAACTCTTTATTTCACTTATATCTAACGACTCTAGCTCAGGCAGATAGATGTCTTTGTGGTATCATTCAACCCACACATACCAAATGCCAGGTATCTATTCATAATTCATAGGGTGGCACCAGACACTCTTAGTACCACAGCCAGAGGCAGTCACACACAACACGCCATTGCCAACTGACGGCCGCCCCACAGACACTCCCTCCTCAGCTTATGCAGGCAGCGCTGCTTCTGAAGTGGATAAGATCACCACTAGCTAGCATTGTGCACCCTTCAGTATTGTGAAAAATGCCTGCAAGTACTCAAGCCTCTCTGCCTGTTCCACAGTGGATTAAAGATTTGACTATGGACTTGGACACACTGGGTATTATTACTGGACCTGCCAGGACTCGTGTACTTGCAGCCCTTTGAGTTAAGTAAATGATTTTCATGTGCCTGTTGTGTCTCTCATTCTCTGCTTTCTGCCTTTAGAACCTGTGAATCGCTACAGGATACAACTACATTGACACCAAGGCTGGTGCTCCATTTGCCTGTTATTTGGCTGATCTGTGCATTTCTCAGACAGCAACACTACGGCAAAAAAGATAGTGAGTGTTTCTTACAGATTCTTGGACAAACACTGTGCTTGCCCATCAAACTGTATTTATACTAACTTTTTTGTGTATCAGAACATTCTAACCTTTCTATGACGCAAATCCAAACAAGTCTATTAATGTCACTCACAACACCCTAAGCGGCACCACAACATGCACCGCCTGTCTGTGTTAAACAGTTCTGGACATTCAACATGTAGCAGGAAAACTGGTTTGAATACTAAGCTAAGCTTGACATACGCTTCACTGCACATCATATTCAAGGTATGAACAGAAAACCCTACTTTTTGGCAACAGCAGGCGTCACAGTTTACAGACTGACATGGAAACCTTTACACACTGCCTGCCCCAAAAGTGTAGGCTATGAGGACTTAATCACTGCAGTAGATAGGTACTTTGATGAACAAGTGAATGTGGTAGCTGTTTGTTAAAAGTTTTTCGGATCATGTAGACAACTTTCCCAAACTTACAGACAACACGTAGCCAATTTACAAGGTCTGATGAGGCATTTTAATACAAGGGCTATCCACAAAGTATATTACGTTTTGGAATTAAAAATAAATAAAGTATTGGAAATTTTTTTAATATATACAGATGAAAGCTACACTTAAATACTACTTTTCTACATATTTGCCATTTAAATTAAGGCACTTATCATAGCGATGGACGAGCTTGGAAATTCCTTCGTCGTAAAATTCGGCCGCCTGCGCCTTCAACCACGTGGTTACCTCTTCTTGAAGCTGTGCGTAGTCATCAAAACGCTGCATAGCCAACCACTTCTTCATTGCTGGGAATAAGTGGAAGTCGCTCGGTGCCAGGTTGGGACTGTACGGCGGATGAGGAAACAACTCCCACTTAAAAGATTCGAGAACTTCACGAGTGGCATTTGCCGTGTGGGCCCGGGCGTTGTCGTGAATCAGCAAGATCTTTGAGCCCAACTTTCCCCTGCGCTTGTTTTGTATTGCTCTTCTGAGGTTGTGCAGAGTTTGGCAATACCTTTGAGAGTTTATTGTAGTGCCTCTTTCCAGGAAATCCACAAAAATCACACCTTTTCTGTCCCAAAAGACAAGTAATTACGTGGCTGAAGGCGCAGGCGGCCAAATTTTACGACGAAGGAATTTCCAAGCTCGTCCATCGCTACGATAAGTGCCTTAATTTAAATGGCAACTATGTAGAAAGTAGTATTTAAGTGTGGCTTTCATCTGTATATAATAAAAAAAAATTCCAATACTTTATTTATTTTTAATTCCAAAACGTAATGTACTTTGTGGATAGCCCTCGTACTATGTGTCTAATGTGGTAGATATTACAGCGATACAATGATTCAAGAGGCTATCCCCAGAATGTCTCCAAGTCTAGAATCGGAGGAAAATATATTTAAGTATCTGGACCCAAGTTTGAAGCAAGTGTTAGAATTAATCGAGTCACAGGACTCGTATGATAGTGCTGCACTAGAATTTGACTTTCCTCACATTTTGTGGTGCAAAGTAGGGTCAATACCAAACAGGTCATGCACCCAGTTCATGCACCATGTAATTCCAAATCACACGCAGGGTAGTGCCGTAGACAACATCACTAGCATGCTAGGTAGATGGTGTGCGGCATTTAAATCTTGCCCTCAGTTATACACATCACACAAGTGGCAGGCATGCCTCTGTTGTGACGCACAGTGTTTTCAGTGCGACAAGCATGGATGCGTAAAATCAGAGTTTTTGCAAAAGTAAAAGTCACACAAGCAATCTGTTCCTTACTCCAAGAATCAGTCTATGAACATCAATGATGTACTTTAAAAGCCTTGTAGTGCTAGTCACGGTGTCAAGTCAAGTGTCAAAATCAGTTGAAATAGTCTCAGAACTGTTCTCATGTTCAGCATCAAGCAAACAAACTTTGTCACTTTGGTGATTGCTAATTGCAATGTACACATGCTGTTAGATACGGGAGCGTCAGTGACTATTTTGAACAGACTCACATATGAACTAATGGGAAAGCATAAATGGTACATGCCACAGACACACACTCAGCTTATAACAGCCAGTTTTTGATGTTTGCAGCCTGCCTGGCACTTTTTGCACTGTTACAAAGACCGTTTCATTCACAGAGTTGTGTTCAAAAGACAGACAAAACCTTTTTGATATTTATTCTTTGATCTTCTACAGCTCCACATTCAGTACACTGTACTTTCTGCAAATTTTTCTGTTCCTCAGCACACTATTTGAAAATTCTGTGCAGAAATCAGTAAAGCCTAGGCAAAACAAACAATTCTGAGGCTCATATTACAATGAAAGAAAATGCGTGATCTTGATTTTATTCGGCAAGACACATCCCTCAGGCACTTAGAGATCAAGAGACTTAACATTTGTTAACCTGGTAGGACATAGGCATAACCGCTCCAGTAGAGGCCAGTCAGTGGAAATCTCCTCTTGTACACACCAGGAAACCATCTGGTCGATTTAAGATAGTATGCTGATTTCAAGTCATCAGTGAATCCTCAAACAGTGATTGATTCATTTGCATTACCATGACCTGATGAACTGTTGGCTAAGCTAGAAGCCAGTTGCTTCTTTTCTAAAATAAATTTATGGGACACATATCAGCAGTCTACAGTGGACGAGCAATCTCAAATTTTTTTGTGGTCAACACCCACATGAAGTTATTCAAGTTTTTATTTTTGCCCTTCAGCTGTGCTTCAGCATCTGCAATTTTTCAGCAATATCTTTAACAGTTGACTGCTACAATACCTTCATATACAAATTATTTAGATGCTGTGGTTTCAAGTCATGCTACTGAGGAATATCTTTCTAACCTGAGAAGCTTATTTCACGTTCTCTCTGCTGCTGGTCTCTACTGCAACAAAGACAAGTGTTCATTTTCTTTTTTCAGGCAGTGACTGAGTACTTAGGCCATGTAATCAACACTCAGGGAATCCTCCATTTGCAGTCTCTTTTAACTGCAATCTGTGACCCAGCACCTTGCAATGCAAGTGAATTTCAAGCAGCACTAGGAAAACTCATTTACTACATTTGTTTCATTCCAAACACAGTGCAAATTGCAGCTCCATTGCATAGATTACACAAGAAAAATGTTAATTTTGTATGGACTTGGGAGTGTCAAACAACTTTTCAGCAAATTGAAGGAAGATTTGTTGAGTGACAGTTGTTTAATGTATTTTGATTCCATTCAGTCAGTCATGATAGCGATCAAGGCATCCTCGTATGGGATCAGTACAGTGCTTTCGCACAGAGTTGGACCTATGAACAGATTGATTGCTTTTGCATCAAGCTCTTGGCCACGGTCCAGTGAATTTATTTCCAGGTACAAAAGGAAGTGCTAGCTATTAACTATGGTGTGACAAAATTCCACGAATACGTATATGGGAGAAAGCTTTACTTGGTGACAGACCACAAGCCACCAATGTTGTCTTTCATTCCTTTCACACCATTCCCACCATGAACAGCACTGAAGCTGCAACACGGTCTTTGATTCCGTCAAATTATCTGCATGAAATCATGTACAGACCGACAGCCAAACAGTCCAATGCAAACACCCTCTCTCATTTACCATCTGGCATGATACAGTGTTTGATGAATCTGAAGACTCTTGTTTCCATACTGATGTGCAAGACTATAAAACTCTCAATGGCTTCCCCTTCAATCATTGTTGTATTGTTCAAGCAGATCCCAACTGCAATGGGTCAAAATTAAATTTTATTATTTGAAGTGTTGTCATGGTAGTCTGTTTTGTCTTAACATATTGGTGTAGTGGCCCCATTATAGATAAGATGTATTAAATTTGGGTTTGATGTTAGTATTATGTTGCTCATATGTGCCTTTTCAAACCATATGTTCTAGTGTACCAATGCTGATGTGGGGCCAAAATTCATATCTCAGCAGCAAAGAAGCTATCTACAGTGCACAGACAGTGCAAGGAGTTTGAGTGGCAAAGACTACTTTGATACCAGTCAGCCACGAGAAGTAGAGCTGAAGGCCAAATAAAAATTGAGTAATTGTTAAAAGTAATAACATCACTCTACATCTGTTTGTTAAATGGTTTAACATGGGATTAAGTCAGTCGGGTTTGAACTATTCTTGAGGAACAGTCAACATAGAAGAGCTTGGTTGATCTAAATAGTTCACGAAATTTTTATTAGTGTTCCAGTTCCATGAAATTATTTATGGTTTAGTGTTGCAATAATTATTTAGTGTAGGAATTTGCTACACTCTGTCAGAATCTACAGTTCAATGTGCAGAGCTATAGAATATGCACACACTGAAAGAATTGTTCGGTATCTTATTGGTGTAAGAAAGTAATTTATTTTCGCTTTCAGTAATAGGAATTAGAGATGATGGGTATATTGCTAGCACTAACAAATTTTGGAATGCAATAGTTTATTGGTTGTATATTACAGCATTAATTTTGCCCACTCATTGACAATACCTTGGTTCAAAGGTTCATTACTAATTAGTCAGAAGCATTTGCTCATAAACATCAAGGCTTTACTACTACTTACCAGTTCTGTGTGTGTGTGTGTGTGTGTGTGTGTGTGTATGTGTGTGTGTGTGTGTGTGTTAGTGGTGGCACATAGGTTTCTAAAATGAAGTGTGATATAATGTTATCAGGAAGCAATTTCTAAACTGAAACCACAAGATATTCTAGTCAGTTCATTCATCTTAAAGACTGAAGATACACAGAGAAAAATTCTTAACGATTTATTTGGAAGAGAAGTAAATAAATGCATAGGAAAGACATTAATTTTATTACATAAAACAAAACAGAAACAATTTATAGCAAGAAAATACTATATTGCTGACTGAGCAACCAGTTACATCTCCGGATCTTAATTTGTCGACCAATATAATCTATGAAAATTTAGGTTTCCTTAAAAAACTTGTAATGCAAGTAATTAGTTATCTATACAATATACCAGATAGTACCAAAGCGTCACACATAGAAAGTGATCACTAGTTCTGGAATCAGTTGTAAGAATTATTCTGATTCCAAGTCATTTTAACGCAAGCAATGATGATCCAAATGAATGAAATGTGAAGGTAGAGACACCTTCTGATTACCATTATTTAAGAAGGCATATTTAATAAAAGGAAAGTTTATATATGGAAATTTACTGAGATTCATAATATTTGTTAGACAACTGCAAATTTTGAGATTTATGTTGTGCTAATACCGCAGGTGCAGTGCACGTACCCTTGTTAATCCATATCATATGTACTGAAGGTGTAGTATAGGGTATTCAAAAAGTCTCTCCGCAGTGCCGTATGAGTGTTAGCTGCTCGTGCCATATGATTGTTTGCCTGCCTGGGTGTTTCAACGAAATGATCAACGCACAACGATACTGCAGTGATTTTCTGTACCCACTCATAAGAGAACTTGTGTTAAGTGAAATACTGAACAGTTATTTTCAACAAGATGGCGTTTCAATGTCACTGCTTGCTGATGTTTTTGGTGATTGCATAATTTCACAGGGACTTTGGCCTCCACGATTGCCTGACCTAACACCACCTAACTTTTTCTTCTGGGGTGCAGCGAAAGCAACTGTCTATACAAACTGTCCAAAATCCATTGATGAATTGAAAACTGTGATATCCTCTTTCACTGCTTCTGTTACAGGAGAAATGTTACAGCTCGTGTTTGGAAACAAGATTAGACGAACTGAGTTGTGTATTCAACAACAGGGGGGACACTTTCAACATTTAATGTGAAAATTTGTAAGTAAAAATGAATATTCAATAAATTAATAACTTGTATTTTACCGAGTTTCATTTCGGTATATTCAGTGCAGCATATGACAATCACAGCAAACAATCATACAGCACTGTGGAGAGACTTTTCGAACAGCCCGTAGAAAGGAAGCAGGATACAGCAGTGAGGGTGAAAGTGAAGTGATTCATGTTGAAATTAGGCATGTGGGGCTCATCCCCCATGTCCTTTTTAACACTCCTAACACCCTTACCTGCCCGCATCTCGTGGTCGTGAGGTAGCGTTCTCGCTTCACACGCCCGGGTTCCCGGGTTCGATTCCCGGCGGGGTCAGGGATTTTCTCTGCCTCGTGATGGCTGGGTGTTGTGTGCTGTCCTTAGGTTAGTTAGGTTTAAGTAGTTCTGAGTTCTAGGGGACTTATGACCACAGCAGTTGAGTCCCATAGTGCTCAGAGCCATTTGAACCATTTTGAACACCCTTACCTACAAAGCTACCAACCCGCAGGAAAAAAAAAAAAAAAAAATCAGTGCTGTTCCCAAATGTAGAACAAGCTAGGAACTTGAGCTTACATAGCCATCAACACTATATTAGTGTTATAACAATAGCAGCTACGGCATATCCTTAAGGTAAAATATGACTTAAACAAGTTGCGTAACATCCCTCAGTCAGTAGTAAGAACAGCCTGAGAAGGGCAGCACAGGCCTGTGCCACACCCACAGGACTGCATAGCAGTGGAAATAGTCTTATAATGGAGGAAACCAGTTGTGGGTTTTATACTCTATATATATTCCACGGCCACAAACCTCCGAGACCGCAGCTGTGGCCACAACCTTATCTCTTCCCACTTTTAAATCCTTCCCTGGAAGCAAATTGAAATACTGTTGTGAAACAGAGTAACTTTCCTAATGTTTCCATTCAAAAGTAACATTACCATATACATTTCACATTACGTATTTTATTAAATGAAATAGTAACAGGCTGCATAATACAGAGATAGAGCTATTATTATCCTAATTATTGCTGTAAATTCATATTACTCTGTAAATTTGATGTCATGATTGATTGTACATGACATTTTTGAAATAAAGATAGTACATTTATCTCCTATTGATTAAATGTACAACATGTTGTACTATTCGTAGTATCTAGTTGGTAGAGCATAAAGTGCTTGCAGTACGTAGAGAATAAAGTAATTGAGGCCTCAAGCTCTGCTAGTCTTTGTCCCATACCTGTCAATCCTCTTACAAGCTCCCACTTAAGTCCTATACACACCTGCTGTCATGCCAGCACAGCTGCATAGTCCTTTCACCATGAGGTCATTACTGCTCCATCACCTCAACAGGACTGACTGCCAGGGGGTCCAGTTGCCAATAGATGGGCCGAGAGTCGAACTGGGGCCTTCTTAACCACTGAGCCACTGTGGCACCTACCAGTGGCAGACGCCTGGCTAGGGTTTGCTCCCTGGATGTCTACACCACATCACCTACCACGGCTGGGGCAGGCTGCCGCTGCCGCTGCCACTGCCACTGCCACTGCCACTGCCCCCCCCCCCCCTCATGTGGCCATACCACTCTGCTGCAACGGCACCTTGCCCAGTGCTGTCAGGAATGTTTACCATACGAAGTCCCTCATGCTCAGACCACGTCAAGTGTCATGGCTACTGACAACTTCAAGGGAACACAAAGCTTTGCTACGAAGGTCTGAGAGATCAACACCTGAGTTTGCTACGCCACATGACAAGGGCTTTGTCAGGCATTTATCTGTTGCTCTAAACTTTTGTGACTATAAACAGTTTCCAAGGACGTCATCTGTACCGCAGCAGCCACCCACTCCTCCAGCGGACTCCTGTAGCCTCTGTCAACCCAATGGATACACAATTGGAGATGCACAATGGGAAAATTGAAGGTGAAGCCAATGACCCAAAGAAGACTTCTTCCACCCCCCTGTAATGGCCAATGCACCCTGTGTAGCTATAAAACGTAATATAAAGAAGGGCATGATATATTGAGTACTCACCCACATAAGATAGTATTTTGTCTGCATTCTTCCAGCACTGTGTGCACCCTGGTAAGCATTACGCAGCATTTTCCGCTTGAAAGTCGGCAAAGGAGTCGCCTCCTGAGCGAGTTCCTGCATTGTTTCTATGTACAGAGACCACATACGCTCTGTCGGCAGTTGTTTTACGGCAGCATCATACACGGCGACACAACGTCTGCAAAGCAGTGGGAAATGATATTTTATACAAACAATGATCTTGTACCAATTTAAACAATAAATGTGTTTGGGAACACACAAAAATGTGAACAGTTGACTAAAAAGTATTTTTTCCAAGAAGTTCAAAACTTCATGTTCATCGATTTTGGGAAGATATTTTCGCTAAATTGTATGAAACTGGTCAGACTGTTACTTTGTTTATTTTTATTTTCTATTTATTTCTTTTTTTTTTAAATGAGTCATCAGGCTTTCAACTAGTTTGATGCACGCACCATGAATTCCTCATGCGACACAAATATTTGTTGGATATGTTCCAATCTCTGTCTTCTCCTACAATTTTTACCACCACAGCAACCTCTAGTGTCATGGAAGTTACTCCCCAATGTCTTAACACACATCCTGCCCCTTCCTCTTGTTAGTGTTCTTTTCTTTATTGACTATGCAGAGAACCTCCTCATTCCTTACCTTATTAGTGCCTTAATTTTCTACATTATTCTGCAGCACCACATCTCCATGCTTTCTTTCTCTTCTTTTCCTGTTTTCACCTTCTAACTGATGTCAACACAAGAGATTCGTTAAGTTAAAGGGACTGTAACACACACTGAAGCAACTGAGACAGTCAATTCCTTTCATATCTCCTGCAATTTTTTGGAAATTTAAAAATTTCAGCATTAAGAAAACACTGTCCTGCAGAAAGAGATTAAACATGATGCTATGTATTCCATTCCAACATATAGTGGAGCTCCAGTCTTCTGAAACCCATATTAGATTGCAAGCACAGTAACTGAATACTGCGGGGAAAAAAAAAAAAAATTATCCTTACACTACAATCCATAAACTTATTTCACTGCCTAAATCAGCGGACCAGTTCTTCGCAAATGGTTGCAAAACAAGACAGTCATTGTTGAGTTTGTGCTGATTATCACCATTTACACGTGTACACTCCCGCACATCTAAGCAATTTCACAGACTGACAAAGCCAACTTAATCCTTCATGGCAAGAAGATATTTTCAAATACAGACCTCTTAAAAACCTATTTCCAAAATCTGTCTAAGGAAGAAGACATGTAGAAAATAGCAGTTATCACTCTATTAGGCCTTTATGAATTTAATTTTATGCCACTTGGATTAATGACTGCACCAAGCACTTTTCAAACATTTATTAAGAAAGTACAGCAAGGATTAGATTTCTGTTTTGCCTACATAGATAGGACCCTGATTGCATTTAGTATTTTGAAAGCAGAACACTTAAAACATCTAAACACACTTTTTGAACATCTTTATAATCAGGGTTGAAGAGAGAAACAACCATTGTAAAGACACTTTGTTCAGAAACTGCGCAACAATTGCGAGCATTTCTTAGCACACTTAACTTCTATTGGCACCATAAAGAACGTGCTGCACAAAAGCAAGCTCTTCTGAAGGAAAGTAAGAAGAATGACAAAACAAAAATCAACTGGATCTTCGAGACAACAGAACAGTTTGAGAAAAGCAAGGAAAATCTAGCCCAAGCCACACTGATAAATTGCCCAAGTTTTTTTTTGCGGACGCATCAACTTCACAGCAAGAGGAATACTACAACAGAAACATAATGGAATTTGCAAGTTCGGTGGTTTCTTTTGAGAAAAGTTTTCTTTAGTCCAGAAGTACTTCTCAATTTAAGACAGAATTTCTAGGTATTTATATATAATGTGATTGGATAGATAAAAAATCTACTCACCAAGTGTCGGCAGGAGAACACACATATAAAGTTAATAAAGTTTGCAAGCTTTCGGAGCCAGTGGCTCCTCCTCCTGGCAGAAGTATTGACAGGGAACAAAGGGTGCCAAAGGAAAAGGACTGCTAAGATTTAGGGAAAGGGGAGGGTCCAAAAGTTGCCCAGAACCCTGAGTCAAGGGAGACTTACTGGATAAGACGAGAAGGAAATCTCGTCCGATGCAGCCCCAATAATCAGTCTTTCCTTCTCATTCTGTCCGGTAGATCTCCCCTGATTTGGGTTCTACGTGACTTTTCCTTACTCTACCCCTTTTCCTAGATCTCTCTAGTCCTATTTCTTCACCCCTCTTCCTTCCCCTTCAACCCTTCTGCAAGAAGAAGGTGCCACTGGCTCTGAAAGATTGCCAACTTTAATGTCTTTATTGTATATAAGCTCTGCCTTTTATCCAAAAACACTGAAGAAAAAGAGAAAAGAAAGGAAGAATGAAGGAAATAAACTATGTTTTAGCATAAAAGATGGAATCTATATCCAATAATTTAACTGCAAACACGGAAAGAAAGACTGCACACGGAAAGAAAGACAAGAGCTGCAGATCCAAAAGAGGAATATTTAATAACTTTATATGTGTGTTCTGCTACTGCTTGGTGAATAGATTTGTTATCTATCCAATTACATCAAATTTTCAAAAATTGATCGTTTTCATTGATATATTTATTTATTTACTAATTTCAAATACCTGCTCAAAGGAAGAACATTTTCTATCTACATAGATAATGCCCAACAAATTTATGCATTCAAACAGAAGAATGAGAAAGCTTCATCACCGCAACTTCATTACCACCAGTATATTTCTCAAATCACAACTGATTTGTATCAGACGTCTGGCACAGAAAACGTAGTGGCTAATCATCTGTTTAAGCAGTTATTAGTATTTAGCATGTAATACTACACACGAAACAATCAAGATTACATAAAAACACACAAATAAAACAATGGAAACTTCAGGTTGAAATATCAACAACATTAGGAAAAGAATAGACAGCTACTTTCTGAAGAAGGCTCTGGCCAAAAGTTTAACATGTAACAGCCTTTAAGTTGTGCCTCTCTGCAACTCAACATGTCATCTTTATGATGAGCAGCAATATATCCTTTTCCTTATATTGTAAATACATAAATAACAGAATGAAACAATGACAGTATTATGAAAAGGACTCACTACTACTCACCATGTAGTGCAGACACTTGTCACAGACAGGCATGACAAAAAAACTGCTGAAAAAGTAAGCTTAAAGCCTTCTTTTGAAACACACACACACACACACACACACACACACACACACACACACAGACAGAGAGAGAGAGAGAGAGAGAGAGAGAGAGAGAGAGAGTCTCTGGGTGATCGGGGTGAGAAGGAGACTAAGTCGGGGAGGGGGTGGGATAGCAGGGTAGAGGTGGGGGCGGGGACAGTAAAGTGCCGCCTGTGGGAGTATACAGGGACAAGGATGGGAGAGGGCAGGGCAGCTCAGTGCAGGCGGGACATTAGACGGAGGGCGAGGGGACAGAGGGGGATGAGTGGAAAAGGAGAGAAGTAAGAAGACTGTGAGTGTATTGGTGGAATAGAGGGCTGTGACTTCCGGAGTGGGAACAGAGAAGGGGATAGTTAACTGAAGGACAGAAACTAACGAAGGTTGAGGCCAGGGGAGTTATGGTAACGTAGGATATACTGCACATATTCGGAAAAGCTGGTGTAGATAGGAAGGATACAGATGGTGCGGGTTTTGAAACAGTCATTGAAGAAAATGTATTGGGCAGCTTGCTCAGCAATTGGGTAGTCCAGCTGTCTCTTTGCAACAGTTTATTGGTGGCCATTCATGCAGACAGACAGCTTGTTAGCTATCATGTTTACATAGAATGCAACACAGTTATTGCAGCTTAGCTTGAGGATCACATGACTGCTTTCATAGGTAGCCCTGCCTTTGATGGGATATGTGATGCTTGCAACCAGATTGGAGTAAGTGGTATTGTATGGGTCAGGTCTTGCATCTAGGTCTATTACAGGGATATGAGCCATGAAGCAAGGGGGTGGGAGTGAGGATCGAACAAGAATGGACAAGGAATTGTGAAGTTTTGGTGGGCAGTGGAATACCACTGTGGAGAGGTGGGAAGGACAGTGGGTAGGACATTCTTCATCTCAGGGCACAACGAGAGGTACCTGAAACCCTGGCGGAGAATGAGATTCAGTTGCTCCAGTCCTGGGTTGTACTGAGTCACAAGGGAAATGCTCCTTTGTGGTAGGACAGTGGGACTTTTGAAGGTTGTGGATGGCTGGAGAGACCAGATGCAAGATATGTTTCTGTAAAAAGTTGGAAGGGTAATTTCTGTCAATGAAGGCCTCAGTGAGGCCCTATAAATGCGACTGCCGCGAGTGGCTGGGCTGCACAGATGGGACTTCTTGGTACGGAATGCGTAGCAGCAGTCAAAGTGGACATATTGCTGGTGGTTGGTAGGTTTGATATAGGCAGAGGTACTGATGTAGCCATCTTTGCGGTGCAGATCAACATCGAGAAAGGTGGCTTGTTATGTTGAGGACAAGGTGAAACAAATGGAGGAGAAGGTGTTGAGGTTTGGAGGAATGTGGATAAGGTGTCCTCACCCTCAATCCAGATAACGAAGATGTCGTCAATGAATCCAAACCATGTGAGGGGTTTGGGGATCTGTGTGGTTATTAAGGATTCCTCTAAATAGCCCATGAACAGGTTGGCATAACATGGTGCCTTGTGAGTGTCCATTGCCGTATCATGGATTTATTAACAGGTGAGGCCTTCAAACTATTGGTGGGTGAGGATATAGTTGGTCATTGTGACTAGGAAGGAGGTTATAGGTTTGGAATCCATCGGGTGCGGGAAAAGGTAGTGTTGAATAGCGGCAAGGCTGTGGACATTAGGGATGTTAGTGCACACAGAGGAGCATCAATAGTCACGAGCAGGGCGCTATGTGGTAAAGGAACATGAACTGTGGAGAGTTAGTGGAGAAAATGGTTGGTGTCTTTTATACATGAGTGTAGGTTGTGGTAATATGCTGAAGATGTTGGTTTACTAGAGCACAGATCCTATCAGTGGGGCACAGTAATCTGCCACAATGTGGCATCCTGCGTGGCTGGGTTCATGGACTTCAGGAAGCATGTAGAAGGTGGGAGTGGTATGTATGAGGAGAGGCAGAGTCTCAGAAGAGAGGTTCTGTTATGTGCCTAATGATTTGGTAAGAGATTGAGATCCTGTTGGATTTCTGGAACGGCATCACTGTTGCAAGGTTTGTAGGTGAACACCTCTGATAGCTGGCAGAGTCCTTATGTCAGTTAAGACTCGCAGTTCAAAACAATAGTGGCGGATCCTTTTTCAGAAGGGAGTATTATAAGGTCATGATCAATTGCACAGGTGGGTATTCCCCCTGCAATATATTCTATGTTCCCATAACCCTCCTGGCCTCATTGTTCTTACCCATGTAGATCCTTCCCTGTTCCCATTCCAGCACACAAAGCCCTCTATTCCAACAACACATCCAGTCTTTTTACTTCTCTCCTTTTCCACTCCCCCCACCCCCTCTCCACACTCCCGTCTAACCTCCTATTTGCACCTAGCTGTCCTACCCTCTCTCCACCTTGTCCCTGCATGTTTCCACAAGCAGCACTTTACCGGCCCTCACCCCTACCCTGCTATCCTTTCCCAGCCTCCTCCTCATTCCCACTGCCTCGACTGCTTCTCCCATCGTGCACAATTGCTCGCAGTCTGGCCTTTGTTGCCAGACAGTTTTTTTTTTTTTTTTGTGCGCTCGCATGTCGTTTGTTTGTTCGTTTCAGAAGAAGGTCTTTTGGCCAAAATCTTACTTGTTAAGTAGTCTTTCTATTGTGCCTGTCTGTGACTCAACATGTCCACTATATGGTGAGTAGCAACCTATCACTTTCATAATATTGTCAGATACATAATTAGGTAAGAAATAAGAATGAATGGTACATTAAAACTAGTTGTTATAAGGTAATCTCAAGTCTTCTTATCTAATTAAGGCTTGATGGTGTAGCCATGAAAAAGTCAATTCACACCCCTTGACAATATGTCAGGTGGTCTAATTCAATGCTCCAAAATTACAGCTTGGACTGGGCTGCTTGCCCCATTTATGCAGGTTGTATGCACACAAGCTGTGTCCTGTTCAGATGTGATTTATATTCTTCCTTCGTGCTATGGGAGTTCAAACCATAGGGTCCCTGTAGACGGTCAATAAGGTGCCGCACTTCAGGTGGAGCATTCGAACTCCAGGTTTCATGCCATTTTCTGTCAATAGTGAAGTTGCTAGCAACAAGCTTTCTGATCAGTCACAGTTGTGGGTTTCTGGAACAATGCCAGTTTATTGTCAATCGTGGAATTTCTGCACGGATGTGAAGATGTAGATTATTCGTTACTTTGGAATATTCTTTCAACAGAGCTTCTTGTCTTCTTAACAGAGGAGGGTCTATGTGTTGGAAACCAATACGGTGGAGCAGTTCTTATGCAACATGATACTTGTGACTGCACCGAAAGGTACATACCTTACATGCAGGAGAGCTTGTCAACCACACTGGAGCACGATATTCAGCTGTAGGAAACACTAAACTGAGTGCAGAAGATTTAAGTGTATTTGCTGATGCTCCCCAATTAGTACTGCAGTTTCTGGTAAGGTTGTTTGGTATGCTTGATTTCCAAGAAGTTCTTTGAGATGCTTCTTGAAAGTATGGACCTCCAGTTTAGAGTAATTTGTTAAGATCACCAGTTACTGTTTTCAGCACTTTTGAACTCGTTGTGGTATACCGCAAGGGCTAGATCATTAGCATATCTGAACTTCTTTGTGCCAGTTTCTGGTATGTCAGAAACATAAAGGCTGAAAAGTATCAGCAATAATGCTAATCCCTGATGTAGTCAATTACTGAAATTTCTGATATATAAGTGGTTTGCAGCTCCCAGTGGACAGACAGTGGTGTAACTTATCAATGACAGCCTTTGTCCATATACACATATACAATTTAAGGTCACAGTTTTTAAGTGTCAACACAACATGGCTCAACAGAGTACGAGATACTTAGTAACATAATCTAAATGTGTCTGCCCAAATTTTAAAGAACTATGTGCAACAATGGACTGTTATGCACAGCTTACCAGAAAAGGAAAATTACATGGCATATTAGATCACCTACTGGAAGATGCCCCATTTGTTGTAACAGCGATCAGAACAGTCGCAGGGTTGTAGTGACGGAAACGCGGCAAGACCTGCGGAGCGGCCCGCGAACAACAACACAACGGGAGAGGACGGACACGACCAACGAAGGACCTTACGACACAACAAGAGCAGACAACAGAGTCAAGAAACCAAACAAGGCAACCACGTCCATTCGTAAAGAAAACACGAAAGTCAATACACTGTCTAATGCAAGGCGATATGTCCTAGACTGGCAGGCTGAGCGACAGGCAGGCACTTAAGTACTAGATCGGGGATGCCGCTATTGGCCACTGCAACCACGTGTTCCACTGTGGCGCCCTCACTCTAAATGCGGGCCAGGAGGCGCACGCCACCACAGCTTACGGCGCAATGGTACAGAGACCTCCATGAAGACTGGCAGGGACTCAAATTCCGCGGCGTGCGGTACCAGACCATTGTTGATGAACATTTCCAGGTGGTATATATTGCTCTAGTGCAGGCTGTTCCAATCCTGCCCCATAGTGCACGAGTGCCACCCACTGCTAATATAAACTACCTACCAAGTGGCCACACAGTACACATTTTGTGCATGTGTCAAAACACTTGGTCATCCCTGCCTGCATTCGTTCAACTGGTGCAGGAAGGTCACACAGGCCGTTTTCCCACCCTTGCTCACCTGTGTCAGACAGTGCCCAGTCGTCCATAGTCAGGCACTTTAGCTGGAAGAGCCTGACCTAGTTTGTCCTAAACCACCTTCTGACTGATTTAGTGAGTGTTTTAACTTGTCCATATACATTCACGAGCTGGGCACAGGTTCCCCCCCTTCACACAAAGAAAACAGGTACGGAGACTGTTTAATATTGTGAGACGCAAAGGACAATGGGCTAAATATTGTGAGGCCCTTGTCAGTTACAACCTTGCAATAAGACAAGCAAAGGAGGCATCCTGGAAGGCATTTGTGAGGAAGTGGAAGGTACGGCTGCAAAAGCCAGACTTCACAAGATTCTCACTAGAGTACCAACTAATCCAGGAGGTACGTTGAGGAAGGAGGATGGGGAATATACAAAGACAGCACGAGACGCTGGAATTGCCCCTCAAAACTCACTTTCCTCAATATGCTCTGCCAGATAACACAGACCAGTACGTGACCCCAGAGAGACAACGGTTCTCAGACACTCGAAGGGAGGACTAGGAAGTGGCCAAGGAGTGTGTGAACTTCAACAAAATACAGTGGGCGGTGGGAACATTCCAAGTGACCTGGCCCAGATGGAATTTTTCCAGCTCTCCTGCAACAGGCAGGAGGAAAGCTTATAAGAATCCTATTTAGGGTTAGCTTAGCATCAGGAATCATTCCCAATGTTTTGAGGGCAGTGAAGGTTGTCTTCATTCCAAAGCCAGGTAGAATTGATCATACCAAGGCCAAGGATATGAGACCAATCAGTTTGTCCTCCTCCATTCTCAAAACACTGGAAAAACTGGTTAATGTATACATTGGGGAGAGGAGGCTATGTAGGGTCTCTCTACACCTGAACCAACACGCATACCAACCAGGTAAATCATGTGAAACAGCTCTCCACCAACTCGTCGGGAGGGTGGAAAAAGCACTTCACTTCCAAGAAATAGCCCTCTGCATCTTCCTGGACATCGAGGGGGCCTTTAGTAACACAACCTTCGATTCAATGGTAAGGGCAGCAGAGGTGCATGATCTGGGGACCACTATGTGTAGGTGGACCAGAGCCATGGTTAGTGGAAGGAAGGTAGAGGCTAACATGATGAATGAAAAGATGGTAATTAAGAGCACTAGAGGCTGCCCACAAGGAAGAGTTTTGTCTCCTCTATTGTGGAATCTAGTGGTGAACAAACTCATTGAGGAACTAAATTCCAGACAATGCTTCTGCCAAGGATACGCAGATGACCTTGTCATAGTAATACTTGGCAAATTCACTGACACAATCAGGAATATGGCACAAGGAGGATTGGACACTGTGCAAAAATGGTGCATTAAACAGGATCTGAGAGTTAATCCTAAGAAGACTGTTGTAGTGCGATTTACGAAGAGACATATTCAACATGCAAGTTGGAATCTAAATCTCTTCGATGAAACTCTACCTGTGAAGGGGACAGTGAAATATCTACGGGTAACCTTGGATGAGAAGCTAACTTGGACCCCTCATATTAAGAGTACCTGCTCCAAGGCAATAAGCACTTTAGTGAGTACTAGGAGGGCTTGTGGCAAAAACTGGGGCCTAAGCCCAGGGGTATGCACTGGATATACACCACAGTGGTTAGACCTAGGATTTCCTATGGGGCCGTAGTGTGGTGGAAGAAGGTAGAACAGCAGGTTGCTGCTAAAAAGCTTGCTAAGGTGCAGAGATTGGCCTGCTTAGCCATAATGGACGGATTTAGCAGCACACCAACCGCTGGAATGGAAGCCATGCTGGACATGCCTCCACTTCACCTTTGGGTTAAGACGGAGGCAGCAGCTGGGGCATACAGACTTAAAACTGGCCAAAACTGGGTCTCATTTGTATATCCAGAATCACACACTAACATTGTGAGTGAGGTAAATATAGGTATGGCTGGGGAAATGCCCACTGACTATATAATAACTCCTAACTGCTTCAACAAGCCTTACAACATAATAATTGGAAGTAGGGAGCAGTGGAAGAAAACAGTTTGACACCATACGGAGGACATCGTGTGGTTCACCGTTGGGTCGAAAACAGATCAAGGCGTTGGGGCAGGGTTGTACGGGGTTCAGCCAAGACTGGAGAGCAGCATCTCTCTAGGGAAACTGGCCTCTGTATTCCAAGCCGAAATTACTGCAATCAGGGCATGTGTGGACGAGAATATGAGTAGGTGCTACAATGATTGTAGCATCTACATCTATTCAGACAGCCCTGAAATAATTGGCAGCTCCTGCAACAAGATCTAAGATTGTTGCAGATTGCCACAGGGCTCTGGTGGAGCTAGGGGGAAGCAATAGGGTGTACCTAGTGTGGGTCCCTGACCACTCAGGGATATGTGGCAATGAACAAGCCGATAGATTGGCTATGATGGGGGCAACAACTCCATTTATTGGACCGGAACCTGTCTTGACAATCACCAAGGCTATGATCAGATTAGAACTACGGAACTGGCTGAGGAAACAACATGTAGGATATTGGACCAAGGTCCATAAACAAAAACATGGTAAGGTAATGATGCCCAAGCCATGTTTTAAAAGAAGCTCTGTAATCCTGAGATTGAACAGGAAAGAGATCAAACCCATGACTGGACTGATGACCGGCCATGGGAATTTCAAAAAACATCTACACACAATGGGTATAATGGAAGAGGATCCTAAATGTAGGATCTGTGATGAGGGTAAAGAAACTACATCACACCTAATCTTTGAATGCATGGCATTGGAGAGTAAAAGATACAGAATCTTCGGGACAACTAGACCTGAAGAAATTGTATCTAACAAAAAAACTGGTAGAGGGACTCCTTGCACTATTTAAGGGCACTGGCTGGCTTTACTACATATACAGGGAGCGATGCCGCACAATAAACCTAGTTTCGGTGCGGGCAGTGGCGGGTTAGACCTAAGCTGTTTTAGCTCTCCTGTTAAAATCAAATCAAATCAATCCACCCCTTTGAAATATTGAAGCAAGGACAGTAGAAACAGTGTTTTCAAAAATACCTGGATTAGCAAGGTTGGAATGTCGCAAGTAATAGATTAGTGAACACAGTTAGCATCTAGTATGTTCTGAGCCTTGGCGTAGATCTGTGGCTGGAAACTGACTAAACTACTGCATAATACCTGCAGGATAATGGAAACATAAAAAGGTTATGTCATATGCTGAAGAATGCCACACAATCCCATGCTACAGCTACATGGAGTAGTGCATTTTGCATTTCACTTGGCTTCCATTGTTCCTTTATGGAATGAATGCAATTCTACAAGCAGAAACATTTTATTGTACTACAATGAAGTTACTCAAACACTTCTTACAAGAACCTATATCACAAAGGATGTTGACCTTTCATCACTGAACTAAGAAAATAGTGGGTCATCTGACATCTACAGAGTATTCCAACAAGACCAAAGAAACTCTTTTCATCCAAAACCATCTTAAAAATACAATTCATGTGTTTATGTGAGTATAGTACTTACCAAGTCTAACAACCATACAAGGGCCCTCATTTCCATGGAGTGTAATCATGAAAATGAGTTTCCTCCAGGCCTGCAAAATAGTTGTCAACTCCGGCTACCACTTCGTCTGAAGTGAATCTATGTCCAAAAAGAAAAATTTCCAGTTTTGGAAAGAGATGAAAGTCTGACAGAGCCATATCAGGTGGAAGGCGGATGTAGCAACAATTCATACCTTAGTTTGTGTAATTTTGCTATGGCAACGGCACGTGTGTGGGCATGCGTCAAGAGTCATGGCACCCATCTTGCAGATAATTTTTTCATTTTTAGTCCTTCAGTTAAAATGCGACATACCCTTTCAGATGATAAATGGCAAGAGTGAGCAATTTCACGCACTTTCAATCGGCGATCCTCGTGACCATTTTGTGCACTTTTGCAATGATTTCTGGAGTAGTGATACATCTTGGCCGACTACTGCGCAGATCATCATCTAAGCTCTCCTGACCAAATTTAAATTCATTTGACCTCTTGGCAACAGTTGAATATGAAGGAGGAGAGTTCCCCGTGTATTCTGAAAATCGGCATGAATGTCCTTTGTTTTCGTACCTTTCTTTACGAAGCACTTAATCACTGCTCAATCTCGATTTTTTCCCTCTTTGCTAATCACTAAACGAGAACAACAACAGAGCCAAGTCACCACCGCAGCTCTCTTCCAAGAGCACTGATGCGGCACATGTTTACAGGCAACAGTCCAATGAATATCACGTGAACAACTTCTTGTGCTGGCACTGACCTCTCATGCTGATTCCAAGAACTTTACAAACCACCCTCGTAGAACACTTGTTAGTCAAAAATGCTCAGCCCTGAGGCAATCCTTTGGGTAGATGAGCATAAACACCAGTCAGAAAATTTGAAGTCTGTAGACTAACCACAAATGCGACCTGCTTGTACTGCACGATAGCAAGCAGACCTGGATGAAATCCATGAGGCATATTAATGATCACTGGTCTCGTACACTGGCTAGCCTGATGCTTTTTAGTGATTTGCCTCATTCATTTAGATTAATGCTGGGCTGGTCCCCAATGTGGACCACGGAAAAAACTTTATACAAACAGTTAAAGTGCAATTACGATCGGAACAAGTTTACTCGATTCACAAAAAGATGATGCACACGACTTCCCTTCCTGAGGTTAACCAGTGACTCTGGCAACTGGAAGAGCATGCAGCCCCAAAGTTAGAAATAAAACAAATTTTCAAAGTCATGAAAACAGCGGAGCCCATAAGGTGGGATAAACTCTAAGAAAGAGACCCTATTAAACAACAGACGTAATTAAATTGACACATACATTACGCAACACAAGAAATAAAAAGCATACTGAAAATGAACTAGCACCTTATTCTTTCCTTCAAGCAGAGTTTCCCACTTAGACCTTTAGACTCCAGAAGTTTCTTGTTGCCAGCATGCTCATCCCGCGTTTCTGTGGCGCCATCATCAGGGGCGTCCTGCTCCGGTGCGGAGCGCTCGCGCTCAGTGCTCGAGGCATCGTCTGTCGAATACGGCAGCCCCTGCAATTCTCGGCGGGCCATGGCATCCCAAGTGAGTTCGTCATTTGGGTAACGTGTCAGCATGTCACTGCAAAACAATATCGTATAAAATTTGAGCATTTTGGCAATGTAGTCAACAAATGAAGACAATCGATTTGTCTGTTTCTAAAATAAAGTTTAACAAACTAAATGGCCACTAACAAATACAACTAAGTTTACTATACTGCTAACAATATTAAGTCAACATAAACAACAAAAAGACCTATAGTAAAAATAGAAATCTTAATTACATAAATATTCCCAAAAGTCCTAAAAATGATCATATATTCAATGCTGGGGGAAACCTTTCTCCCTCTGGCAACACTGGATTCAACTGGCAGCAACAGAACACTGATACAACAAACATCAGCTGTAGGGATTCACAAGCTTGCTAACACTGTCTCCCTCCTGCCCCACCATCACAAACCCAGAACACTCTAGCCTATGATGTGTCATTGCAATCTACGGTGCCAGTGAACCTGAACTGAAAGTAATTTGTGTTACCAGTAACATCACAATATTTTTGTTAGTAACTAGTTTCATAATGGGAAAAATAAAAGGTATTCATGGATGTGAGCTATAAACTGAAAATAATAGCATATGCAGAGAACATGGAAACAAGGCACTGAGTAGCATTTTGGCCCTCCACCAACAGAAAAAACCATTTGCACTTGCCGGGATAGTGAAGAAGTAGTGACAAAAATAAGGAAGACCCTAACTGTGCGAATAGAGCAATGAATGCAACATGGCCAAAAATAAAAGATGACACACTGAAATGGCTTCAAGGACACTGTCAAAATCGCACTGGAATTCACACAAAAATGATTCAGATACAGTTTCATAAACAAGAGCTACAGTGGAACTTAACAGCCTTTAAAGGTGAGGTTGGTTGGTACTACAGGTTCATGAAGTGCCATGGACATAGCATGCTACGTAAAACCAAAATATCTCAGAAAATGCCACAAGAGTATGAAGAGAAAATAACATTATTCCATTGCTTTATTATTCAGTACTGGAAGAAAACCAGTATGGAACTAAACCACATCGAGAATATGGACGAAACTCCTCTGACATCTGTTATGCCGAATAACAGAACTGTTGCCATAAAAGGTGCTAAAACTGTAACTATAAAAACAAATGGGCATGATAAAATGCACTTCACTGCTGTCCTTTCGTGATGTGTTGACGATACTAAACTTAATCCAATAATCATTTCCAAATGCAAAACAATGTCAAAGCTTCAACAATTGATGTTCACATAAGTGACAAGGGTTGGAGGGACAAGGCTGTTATGAAATTATGGATTAAAAAGGATGAGAGAGAGAAGGAATGGTGCTTTATTGAAGAAGAACTTTCTTGTTATGCTAGATCAGTTTAGTAGTCACTTGAAAAATTCCATGAAAGAGAAACTGAGATAGTACAATAAAGAGCTTGCTGTTATTAGGGGAGGACTTACTTCACAACTGCAACCTCTTGATGTCTCAATAAATAAACCATTTAAAGTGTAAGATAGTACTGGAAGAAATAGATGTCAACGGGAGCTTTAAAATGACCTACAATCAAACAAGGGTGTCGGGGATTTCAAAAGTCAGTTCGGCTTTATAAACTAAGAATTTTTTTTAGTCTGGCTTTGCAATCTAATAATAAAAATGGTAAAAATGTCAAACAATGGAAACTCCAGGTAGGTCATCTTTAGTCTTAAAGTACAGGGTGTTTATAAATGAATATCGGCGTTTTAACGATTTATAATATTTATTATATTAAATTTACAGTCATAAATGATATGTCAAATGAAAGTTTAATGTAATAAATATCATAAAGCATTAAAACCCCACCCTGTATTTAGATGTAGCGCATTATACGTAAAAATATGGAAAGCTCCATTATTGGCAATCAAGCCGTTACAACTGAAAATATCTAAAGGTATGCTAGCAGAGCAATGCAAAGCAGAATGACTACATAAAAATTGTAAAAGCAGTCACTAGCACACATCCTAAAGCCTAGTTTACACGCCGACATTTGGTTGCGCCACTCGTTGCGTGGAATGAGTTGCACACAAGTGGTTTCATGTATGACTGTAGACACAGCAACACCAGTATACACTTCTGTTTTATTGTTTTGTGGGTCCCTGAGTCATGTCTGAAATGAAACTTTTGGCAGCGGCACGTCTCACGAGTTGTGATGGGAATTAAAGCTTGTTGTGTGTAATCACTGCATAGGAAAAAAATAAACGTGTTTCGATTCGTGACTAGATGAAGAAAAGACGTCAGCTCCATTGCTTAGCATCTTGCTGAAATAATTTATAACGGAAGAGCCAAGAATTTCTTTTAATTATCTTAGAATGTCACCAGAACTGTTCATGTTTCTTTGAAACAGAGTTAGTTGTGATATGAGGAATAAAGGTACTGTAATGCATGAAGCACTGTCACCAGAACTGAAATTACATACCATATTGTGTGCATTACAATAGAGGACACTCAGCATGCTATAAGAAACAGTTTTAGTTGGTGATGACGCTTTTTCATTAACACCAATAATTATTAACATTAACAGTAATAACTGTTAACATTAGCAACAATAATTATTCAAAGCAGGCCGTATGAAGAAGAGAAAGGTTTGCAAACTACTCTCTTGAAGATAGATATGTACAGTGACAATATTTCAAAATTCTAACATATGTGAATGGGGAGCACTGCAGCGACATTTTAAATAGATGAATATTCAATAAAGAATGCAGCTTCTTGAATTTGTATAGCCTTCCCTCCTGTCAACAATATTCCTTAACAAAGAGTTGGCCAGCTCGAACGATGGGATTTTAGTCTTGTAGACGAGAGCATTGCCACAGCTAGAATTACACTTGCTAGTATTTTTCTTAATTCAGTTGTATATATGTGCCTAACTCAATAAATTTTGCCCTGCAGCTCAGATACTGTCAAACCATCTATGTTATGATCGCATATGATGGTCTCAGCGGCAGCAATATGTTGTTTATTTTTTTAATCAGCATCACTGAAATCCCACAAACACCTATGCAAAGTATAGACATCCACAAAGCGAACATTATTCTCTATTACCCACTTCATATTACAGTTTGTCTACACTCTACAAACACACATAAGCTCAAAACTCATGCAACTAGTGTCGCCAATGTTGGAACACGCCGAAAGTTTTTAGTTTCACCAACGAGTTGCGCAAATGCACGGCGCGCATGCACAGTGGCTGGTAGTGCAGTTGCCTGCAACCTATTGTCGTCGTGTAAACTAGGCTTAACGAAATTTAACACACCAGCAAAAGCGGTACCTTACAAAACCACTGCTTGACTAACATTGAATATTGCTCTGGGATTCTTAACATGTAAAATTAATACAGGAGACAGGTAAGATGTAACATTTAAAGAACGTCTTCGTTTAGTGTATGCGAGAGTATCAGAGACACTCAACAAACCTGAGTAGTAGATCTTACAAGTTTGAATACACTTTACGAAAGTTCTCAAATATTGTATTTCTAAGCTGTTTGCCTCCATGCCTTCCCCAAGTTGATTTAAAACTAAGTTCTCACGTCTACATAATCTGTCTAGAACTACTGAAGAGTTTTTTATTCCCATCCAATCCTTTCATTCAGAGGTATAGTAGCAGTTTTAACTATTGATATACCATTTCCCAACATGTTATTTTGGCAAATTCTTCCAAAAATGGCATTTTTTGGAAACTTTTACTTTCCCGGGTACTTTGAATCATCATATTTTCATGGTATACAAGTCCTAATACAAGACTTACTACATACTGAACTTGATCATCATAAAGTCTTATTTAAATATAGAGTTTGCTTGTTGTAGTCTGTGGTATAGAAATTGTGAGGGTACAACATTTCATAAATGTATTGTGGCCAAAATACTTTGAAAATAAATCATTTCGTTGACTGAAGGTGAAATCTTGTGCCATTTCTGGATATAAATGAACAAACTTTATTAGCAGTAGATCTGTTCATTTGCTTATCTGCAAAACCTGTACAGAAGTTGACATATATTCTGCCGGTCTTTTGTGCCGTCCCAGGAATGTTAACCGATGATTGATGTCATGACATGCGGAGTGATCAGAGGCGGCAAAGAACCATTACATCAAGGAAGATTAATAATGTAAATACTGATGTATGAAGACTCTTGTTTTTTGCTTTGGTAGTTTGAAGTTTGTTAAAATGAGATGTACCTGATTAACTTCGGATCACGCTTGTAATCAAAGGCATAATTGAAGCCTTCATACAAATCAGAGTTGTTGAGTTCTAGTTTTTGATATAAGTGGAATTCTTCTGAATACATAATAAATCATGGATTCACAGATTTCTCAGAGCTGAAGACCAGCAATGAGATAATTTTAATTCTGGTTCACATTTTGCATCCTGGTGAGAAAATTTTACTTGTCCCATTCATCTGTTGACACTCAGAAATGTTCCACAGGATGAAATTTCAAATTAACCAATTTCTGAGTCATGAACCACAATCCGAGTACATATCGATTATTGAAGGATGATGATGATGATGAAGAAGAAGATGGTGGTGTAGAAAATGGTGCATATACAACTGGGAAGTAGAAAGCCTTTTAATTCCTTCTAGTTTTACCAAATTCTTTAAAAGTATATGTTCAGTTGGTTACTCACTCTGTGTGTGTGTGTGTGTGTGTGTGTGTGTGTGTGTGTGTGCGCGCGTATATTTGTTTTCATAAGATGCTATGACCATTCTTTTCCACTTTAGCAATTGACTTCTAAGTGACACACCATTGAGAGATGGTCCATCATACATACTTGATGATTTTCATCTGAAGTCTATTTGTGAAGTCAAATTCTTTTGCCACAGCTAGGAGACCAATAATGAAAGAAACTTCATTCACTTTCTTTACTGCAGATTCGTAGATGACCTCTGCAAGTCGTCCATCAAGAACCTGGAAGGAGAGAAAATGAGTTTCAATTGGCACTCAAAATAAAGTAACTATAAGGGTTGGGAAATAAATCTGAGAAGAAGTAGTAATCTTCTGTAAAATTTTACTAATGGCTGTAATTTTCAGCAACTGTAGTATTATTTTTCAGGATAAATTTTAGTCATCAGTTGCAAGTAAATTTTAGTATGTTTTACTGGTTTCAACAAATTAATTTACCATCTTCAGAAGCTTAGTTTATCAGATATCAATATCTTCTTCATAGAAGGATAATGCCACAGTATGGGCAGAAATTTGCATATTGTATGTGATTATTTTAAACACAGTCTGACAATTGTCAGACACATACAATACGCAAATTTCTGAAAATACCATGGCATTATCCTTCTACGAAAGAGATATAGACATCTGCTAAACTCTAAAATGTACTTGCAACTGATGATTGAAATTTATCCCGAGTATGGTACCACGTCATAATGTAAAAAAACTACACTGGGGAAACCAATGTTTCCGCCACATTTACAGTGGCCTTCTTTTGGGTCTACTTGTGACCCAAGAGGAGGCTACAGTAACCACGGCCAAAACACTGGTTTCTCCAGTATACTTTCTTACACTATGATGTGATACACACTTGGAAAACTTTATGGTCCAATGAGTGACTTTTTCTAGTTTACATTTATTAACCAATTGTGTGAGAAAACCTATATCATATAATCTACAGAATTCACAGATTATTTCTACAGGATGAGAAAACTAAAATTGGGCTGGAAAGTATTTGTGAGACTAATGAAGAACTGACCCTTATTATTGAAAAGAGAACTGCCTTCACAGAAAATGCTGGAAAACATGATTTTGATAAACCAACTGGTTGACTGGTTGCTGTCACATGTCTCTGAAATACATTCCTGCATACTCTGTCTCAAGATCGTGCCTGTGTCATTATGTTTGAGTGAGTGACAGGAGAAAATGGTTTTAGTGACCATAATAAAGAAAAAAAAAATACCACATATTCTCTTTTAAGTGCTACGCAAAGCAAATTCATGATAAACTTGCCTGTGAAAAAGTTAAGACACAATGTGTTTTGTGAAAACCTCCAAAAAAATCACAATGCAAAACTTCGTGGCTAAATGGCATAAAACTAGCTGTGTAGCAAATTAAAACCACAACTATGTGAAATGAGTTTGAACACCAGAAAACAATGCTCAAGTGAAGAAAAGCCTGTAACAAAGTCAAATAAAATTTCAATGCCATTTATCGTGCAGGTGGGAATTAAAGCGATCATCTTGTTCAAACATTATCAAGAAGGATCTGCATCTGTATACTTATAGATTTACTGCTCTAAACGTGGTTTTTCTTTTCTTTTCTTTTTTAATGCATCCAAAAGAACTTTCATGTGTTGAGTTCTGCCCTTGTGGTTTCTGAGGGAAATGGAATCAGAACTTCTGGATCATAAGTTTCTCATTTCTTCAGATAAGACTTGGCCCAGCCTGTCAGGGGCTCACAGAACATGTCCCATTACATATCAGAAAATCCCCATCACTACTATGGAGGGCCACTGCATAATATCAATACTGATGTTTGGTAAGCAATGTCTGGTGTCCCCATCTTAAATCTATTTCTCCATCAAACTGTTAATGCTAACCAGTACGCCCAGGAACTGTTTAATACCTATGCAGATCAATTCACAGAAGATGATGAACTGTATAGATATTTTCAGCAAGATGGGAAAAGCTCACACTGCCTTGACAACCTTGTGGGGAGTGCATAAGTGTTCGGTCACAAGAGAACAATCAGCAGAGACGGGACAATCTCCTGGCCATCTCGATAGCCTGGTCTCGCTCCCTCTGATGTTCACCTATGGGGAAAATTGAAGAATCAGGTGTACTCGAATAATCCTCACTTACTAGAAGAGCGACAGCAGAACAAAGTTTGATAAATCGAGCACAGCACTACATCGACATCAATGGTGGCCATTCCCAGCATCTTCTGTGATGTTCGTAGACATGGGTCACTCCTGTTTCAGTCTTATTGTAAATATTTTCTGGGCCAGTAATAATTTTGCCTATGCTGTATAAATTGTGTAGTGCTTCAAAAACATTTAGCCAAATTTTGAAATCACCTCATCAATTGCCTCATCTTGGAACTGCTGTGTTGTGGATATTTTGGAGGTGTCTGCTGCACTCTGCGCATCTCCACTCACAGTTGAAGGAGCATCTGTGGCAGCTGCCGATGCTTCCTTTTCTTTTTTCTGGTCCAGCTCAGCTCGCAATTTTTTAACATAAGCAAGTTCCAAATGAAATGCCTACAAAAGATAAAGGTAATATACACATTATAAAACAAAGTTTTGAAGTAGCTTAATCACAAATAACTGCATTATTATGGAATACAGAAAGACAAATCCCACATTTATATTATAGATAGTGTTGCCACCCGTCCAGTTTTCAGTGGGATGGTCCCAAAATTTAAAGTACTGTCAAAGATCTCGGGTAAAAGGACTCTGGAGACACTTTTATCCCACCCTCTGTTAAATTTGTTAATCATGCGAACGAAGAGAAAGAATAAAAGGTGCATTTCCTCAAATAGAAAGAATGATGTAAGAATTTCCCCCTTCAATCACTATACACGATTCAAAATACACCTTTGTCTGTTAAAATAAAGATTACCCGTAAGTTAAGTTGCGGGCGCATTTCACATCAAGCATGAACATTTTAAAATTAGAAAATACTGGTGTTTGGAAAAGATGATACGTCCTTCCTCTAATGAAAGGGTTTGTCAAGTTCGTCTGTTCTGAAGAAGAAAGTTACAAAGATATATTACTTTCAACAAAGATTGGTTAGAAGAAAAAGTTTTTTTTCACATGACGGAAGAAAGAAAATTAGTTCAAAAGAAAGTGTGTGATTTGCCCCGCCACATTTTCAATAAAATTTGAAGGAATAAAAGATGTAGTGGCTCACCAGAAGACACAAAAATACATTCTGGCATAAAACAGCAGTGTCATAAAAAGAAAACAATTACAACTTCCTTTATGAAGAAGCACACATCTGAAGAAGATGCCACAATAAGTGCTAAAGTCACATCTGCCTGTCACAGCGTAAAACACGGCCTTAACTACAAGTCATTAGCTTGCCAAATGAAATGCATCATTTGCTGTTTCCAGACAGTAATATTGCATCTAAAATCTTGTGTGGAAGAACAGCTACCTCAGAAAATGTTATTGGCCCATACAATCAAGATGCAGTCACAGGCACGCTTCATAAAGCTTTTTTTTTTTTTTTTTTTTTTTTTTTTTTTGTGTCCTCAGATACTTCAAACCGATGAAGAAGAAGAAAACTCCCTTATGCAGTTCAGTAATTTGATGTTAACCACAGGGTAGTTAGAGATTGCAGATTTTTATGAAGACTCCAAAGAAACACACAAAGCCATTCTGCATGTAATAAACAACATTATACAATCTAATTGCTTGCACCTGAATCAAGCCAAGTGCGAACAGTGCTTACATGCTCCAGTGAACTATGGCAAAAATAATTAAGTTTCTGTCTTACTGAAAAATGAAAATCAACCCATTCTGAAAGGTAACTGAAACTGCCAATCATGAATAATACTGTACACGTTTTCTTAAAACATTTCATTGTGATGTAGAGACTCTATGTGCCAATTCCTTCAGCGAATTTGGTTCCTTTGCATCAAATATTCAGTCACAGAGAGAATTTTCAGAGTCTGTGGAGACAGAGTTTAAGGAAATATTGCAGTACTTCTGTACAAGATGGCTCTTGCTACTTCCTGCAGTTGACGGAGTTGTGCGCTGCTGGCCTGACATCAAGTCCCGTTTCATTTCAAAGGGTGAGGAGAACTGTTAGATTGATTTGGCAATTTGTGACACCAAGCGGGGAGCACGATGCAGCGTATTTCTCTCCAGTTTGAAACTGCTGTAAGGAAACTGGGAAACAGCACAGTTACTTCTGTCGTGTTGGACAGAATAATAAGGGACCCCAAGAGTAAGCTGGAGAGTAGGAAACAAGACAAAATCTTAGGAAAGAAAAGTCATGAAATCTTGGCAGGAATACCAAAATCACATAGGCTGGGTTTTGAAAATGATGCACAACCTTTCTATTCACAATACATTAATTGTCTGTCGCAAAACTATCACTTCTCTGAGAACAATGTGTTCAATTTACTTGCAAGTTTTTGCTTAAAGAACAAGAAGATTAATGTCTGCAATGGCAGTTTGTTTTAAAGATTATCAACAAATTTAATGTCAACTTGGATTAAGATCAGTTATACGATGCATTCTCCGATTTCCAGAATGCATATGCTGGACAGGATAGAAGTAAAGCAGAAGACCAGATCTGGGTACATTTCTTTAAGCAGTAGACCACAATTAATATCCCTCATTCTGAACTGCTTAGGCTTATATCACACATATTTTCAAGTCCCACCATTAACTTAATTGCTGAAAGAATTTTCAGTACGATTAAGAACCAGTGGTCAAAAGAAAGAAATCTGATGTCCATGGCCTTAGTGAAAAGAGAACTTCAAATAAAAGTGGACTTTTCTTACAGTTGTGATGAGTTTTTCAATTTTCTCGGTAGTGGGTGGGGGAGGGAGGGGGGGGGGGGGGGGGAGCGGACAGTAAAGGACTACTGAATGCAACAAAGAGTAACATGAAATACGCACTCAAAAATACAAAACAATGATAATGTTACTGTTCAACATTTTCTTCAAGACTTTTAATTTCTCTTTTTTATGTCAACTTTGAACTGAACTTATTACACTGTCTGTAAATGTTAATTTAAAAAATCATTTCATGTTTAAATGGAAAGTCTGCACATTACAAATGTGAATTGAAAGGAAAAGACTTCCTTTTTTATTTTTGTGTTGACAATTTTCAAACTAAATTTTGATTGTTTAGAAATTAATATTTGTAGTAAACTACTATGATTTTCTTCATTACGTATGATAGAGAAGTTGTGCACAGCTTAGGATTTTTTGAAAGATGGTTTCCCTATTTATAGAATCTGTAGATTTAGGAAATGTTCTTGACACTGTTGAAATTCCAAGTTATCAGAGATGAATTTAAGAGAGTAAAAAGTTATCTGCAACTTCTACAAAAACCAGACTCCAGGTCTAGGAGTTAAAAGAACATGAAAAGGAAGCAGCAGTTGAGAACAGACTGTCAGAAGTTAGAGGCCTACACCCCACATCACTCAATATTTATATTCAGAAAAAAGTATATCAAACTAAGAAGAAATTTGGAAAGGGAATAAAAGTTCAATGAGCTGAAATAAAAGCTTACAAGGTTTGCTAATAGCACTGCAATTCTGCCAGAGACAGCAAAGGACTAGGAGGAGGAGGATCAGTTGAATAGTATGGATAGTGTCTTGAAAAGAGTTCTGAGACGACTATCATGAAAATTAAACCAAGACTAAAGGAGCATAGTCTATTTAAATTGGGTAATGCTGAGGGAAGCAGGCAAGGAAATGAGGCACAAAAAAAGAGTACATCAGTTTTCTAATTTGGGCATCAAAATAGCAACAATGCAGGAAAATATTCTGTGAAAAGGAGAAGCATGTTAATACTAAAAATCAATTTGAGTGTTAGGAAGCCTTTACTGAAAGTATTTGCACACAGTAAACAGTACAGAAAGAGACTGTAGGTTTGTGAAATGTGGTCCTACATAACAATTTTGCAATTAGATGGGATGAGCAGACTGAATAATTAATGAAGTAATACTGAATCAAACTGAGCAGAAAAGAGCTCATGGCACAAAGGTATAGAGGTTGATAGGATAGACACCTAGATAAAAAGCAATTATTAACCTGTGAATGGGGAATATGTGAGGATCGGGGATTTGAAAATTGTCAGGTTCAAAGGGATGTAGGTTGTAGCAGCTGTGGAGAGATTTTGATGAATCAGGTTTAATAGAATTTTACATTTTATAAACAATATTTTTTAAGTTAACGAAATGATGCAATTTGAGAGACTTTACTAGTCCCTTACAGATATGATTTTTTGTATAGCAAAAACATCACTCAACACTCCATAACCATTGAAATTATCATAAAAATTACAACAATTAAAAAACTGAAGAAAGATGAGGTGGTGTTTCCAAAAGTGGACAATTACGGAGTCCAAGCTTTTGGGAAGTTATCCATGTTAAAAGTAAAACCATAATGTCATAATGAAATTGAGTGCACCCAAAAGATGCTTGTAAAAATGTACAAAGCACAACTGCTGAATGAGTCAAGACGTGTTCTTAAAATGTATCCTGTCGTCACAAAATTATTTAAATAAAATAAAATGTTTAAATAGTGTAAATAGTTCTGTGACAACAGGATACACTTTAAGAACACGGACTGGCTCATTCAGTAGTCATGCTTTGTACAATTTTACAAGTATCTTTTGGTTGTACTCAATTCTATTATGACAACCCACCATTGTGGTTTGACTTTTAATGTGGATAACTTCCCGAAAGCAGGGACTCCGTAACTGTCTGTCTACTGTACAGAAATGTAACAATTATAAACATGATGAGTCATCTATACTGATGTGAAACCAGTAGTTGCAAATAAAGCATCTTCATACAGCTGTGTGCCTTTTGGAAGCACTTCCTCATCATTCTTGACTTTTTAATTATAGTAATTTTTATGATAATTTGCATAGTTATCAAGTGTTGAGTGTTGTTATTGTTATTCATAACGTCTCCGAGATGTGGCTGTCCTAATGAGAAAGTTGTTTGTACGATTTTATGTATATAGACTGAAGCAGTAAGTGAAAATTTGCACTGAGTACATGAATCGAACCTGGATTCTCCTTCTTACTAGGCAAGCGCATTAGCCACTACGCCACCTTGGCCCAGTGGATAGCACGACTGCATAGATTACCCTGGCATGCCTCCCTCCTCAATCAAAATTCTCACTGTCGCTCCAGTCCACTGTTCATGTGTGAGGAGGAATTTATAGTATACTGGGGCGGCAGTGAAAATTTGGACTGAGGAGGGAGATGTGCCATGGTAATCTGTGCACTTGTGCTAGCCACTGTGCCAATATGGCTTAGCGGTTAATGCGCCTTTGCTGCTTCAGCCTATTTACACAAAATTTTTAAGTTAAACTCAAAAAGAGGAAATTAGATGTGCAGAAATAAGACATAAAATGAAGCACTCAGTGTTAAGTTGTGTGAATACCACAAAACATAGGGAAAAAATGAACTGGCCCTTCAGCTAGAAATGGACAAGATATGTAGGAATTTCCTGGATAAATTAAAACTGTGCACTACATCTAAGATTTTAATAATGCCACCAACACAGAATGTTACAAGCAAGAACATTATGTACTGTACTTTATGCAACAGATGTCAGAAATGCATGTTTTGATAATAACTAGCAGTACAGCAGTTCATGCAGAACATGATAAATAATAATCAAACCTTAACACTAAAGGCAAAGACAAAACAGAAAGGTAAATTTGTCTTTCTAGTAGTACCTCTGTGTATAGAAGTTTTGAGTCCGGGTGAAATCTGAGGCCTCGGAGAAGAAACTGCCGGGCACTCTCCACGGAATTACTCTCTTCGAATTCCCAACGAGCAGCAAGTTTCCACATCTGAGGTTTATCACTGTGTACCTGCACCATTTTTACCAGCATGCGGCTAACTGAAGCGTAGAAATGCTGCAAAATACAATTTCTTTAATTTGAGTCAGAAACATATGATGTGTGTACTGTATATTTAAATAAACCAGGTATAAAACAACATAAAGTGTACAGCTAACAAATGCACTAAAACAAGTTTATAAATCACAGAAAGTTAGACAATAGCCATGTTTCAGCCATAATGCACAAATTTACATTTCCCACTATTAGGTTGCTAACTGGGCACATAAGGTGTAATAGTCATCGTAGCAGATCCATTGAAGTTTGGATTTCACCATCATCGTACTCATACAGCTATCAACTGCAAGAAACCTCCATTTTATTCAGCTATCTTTGGTACTCGGCACTCCCAATCTGATTTACACTGGTCCAAACATAAAGCAACAAACTTAAATTTTGCAAGATTGCATTTATCTTGCCACGAAACAGTATAAACAGGTGACAGTAAAGTAGAAACAATGTCAAGAATACAGAATGTAAACAACTGCACCATGCATAATGGAAAACAAAAATGTCCTTCATTTTTTTCCAACTTAATGGATGTGCACACACATTCCAACAGCTGGTTAACATGCTTGGTGTGGGGTCTGACACCTCTGGCAGTAGTAGAGGCCTGACAATAATAGGGCATGCTGTGAATGATGCCATCACTCTCATGTTGAGGCAATAATGCCCATTCTTCCCACAGAGCTGCTCACGAATCTTGGAGAGTGGTTCGTGAATGGTGACGTGGTGCAATCCATCTCCCAAGTCCATCCCAAACATGCTCTATGAGATTCAAATTGGGAGAGCGAGCAGGTCACACCATGTCTGCACTATCTTTCGTTTCCAAGAAAATGTCAACCAACTTTGCTCTATGAGGTGCCGATTCACCCTTACAATTTCACAACGATGCGTCCAAATGATCAACATAATCCCTGCTCACACCATTAGCAATCTGCCTTGAAACCAGTCTCTTTACACAGTTTTTGGGTCCCGAAATGGTGTTCCATGTTCCCTCCAGCTGCGAATCCGCCGAGAATCGCTCTCCAGACCAAATCAGGACTCATCCGCGAAAACAACATTGGCTCACAGTTCGACTGTCCAGGTGGTATGTGAAGGACTCAACTCTAGACATTCCCTTCCATGAAGATGCATCAGAGGTACGCATACTGCAGGCCTCCGACAGCAAAAGCCATTCTGCGATAGCCTTCTGTACACTATTTACCTCTATACATTACGTCCAGTGGATGCTGCGAGGCTAAGATACCAGCTGCCAAGCAGTACTAAGATGGTACCGTCGTGCCCTTAAATCCAAGTAACATATGTGTGACCTGCCCTGATCTTCAGAAGACAGTTTTGGTCTCTATAAACTGTCGCCACATCTGAGAAACAACAAAACGATTCACATTAAGCCATCGGGCTCATCAGTTTGCGTATGTCCCGCGTTCATTCTTCCTATGGCAAACCACCACAGAGAGCCTAGTGGACATCTTCTCTGTGCCATCCTGCAGTGTCTGAGACTGCGTACACAGCAGCTGTTGATATGAGACTGCACAGCAAACACTACTCCGTTTGATTGGTGCCTGACATCATCATTGGTGTGGTTGACCATCAACTGGAATGCCATCTTCCATGCAGAACGCAAACGTATGAACATCTATTGACATTTTGTAAGATTATATCATTAATTAGACACAGGATGGAGAAATAGTGGTTTGTTGCTTTAATTTTGGACAATAGCATAGTTGGTAGACCTTAATGACACGTATCCCTCCTCCACATAGCCTGGTAATTTTTCCTAGAGCCAGGATCCACCCTTGGAGGAGAGGAGGGAGGGGCGCATCCAAGAGTGCAGTGTATTTTTGATCGCTTGCTGTTTCATGTGATGGTTATTTACCACTGAGCAAATGGTCCGAGTTGTAGCATGCTTTTGCATATTCCTCATCTGCTGCAGCCTCTTTGCAAATACCTAACAGTTGTGTTCCAGGCAATATGAATAAGTGGTCTATTGGAGTGGGTCATCAGGTAGCAAGTGCAACTGAATGCTGTATATACTTCTGCAGTATGTGCAGCGCATGTCCAGGCTAGGCTTGTGTATTCTGCCACTTAATAGCATAATGAGGGAGGGAGAGAGAGACTGTGCATAGTTTAGGAACAATATTGATACCTTAATGGATTTATATAATACATTTAATGAGATGAATCTATAGGCGGAAGGACATGCTTTGAATCTGATTAAAGCTAAAACAGTTTTTTGGCATTTGTGTCAAAACTTGCCTTGTCCAAATAAAATTTATGCTAGAGAAAGTTCTATCAATTTCCAAACCTCTCCTCTGTGAAAACAAATGACGCTGATAATCTGAAATTTTGTCTGCATTTAGAGGCACTTAAACAAGATAATTCTGATTGGGTATTAGAACCCTTCTCACACCCAGAAACATAAGTTTAACTGTAGGTGAAGTTGAGACAAATGTTAACAAAATTAAAGTTAAAACTGAAATTTAAACCGGCTGATTTTGATAGGAAAGGCAAATTCAAGTATATATACAGCTTTATGAGGTGTACGAAGTTTTTCATTGCAATTTCTGCATAATTAGCCAAAAGAGGATTTGGCATGATCACCAATTTAGTAACAAAGAAAAAGAGACTGTCAGCAGTCAAACATTGCGGTTTAAGGTTGGTGAGGACAAATATGGCATGAAACATCAAAAAATTGATGTCACCTCTCAGCCCTCTCATTAATAATAATACATTAAGTTTTACACGGTATACTTTTGTTAATCAAACTTTAAGCAATACACCAATATTGTTAATATCTTTTAATTTTGAAACACTGTGCCCTTTTTCAAACATTTAACATAATATGGGCACCATCAAATCACCAACCAAAAAAAAGGGCTAAGAGCAAAAACGTTTTCAGAACAAGGGGAAAAATTATTGATTTCAGAAATAAACATCAGAGTGGTTTTCTTCCCACCTAAATGGGCAGTGAGTAACCTCTCAAAAAAAAGGGTATGGGACAACAATGATTATTCTCTGACAAGCATTTAAAATATTATGATATTATGCAAGTCCTCCACCAGCCCTTCCTTGGATGTGCATTTTTAATTATTTTTTACTTTTTGTTGCCATGGCTGATTTCAACTTAGGCAGCTCTCCATGTGCATCACAGACCATTGGGTGATGGAATTTTAGTGTTCTGTTGTCATTGTAACTGTGCCAGTTTACATAAAATTCCACATAAACTTGTCATAATTTTGTATTAGAAATTAATCCAGAACCAATTATTACAGAACTTTCTCATAAACAATACAATCACATTAACATTTAATTTCCAATATGCAAAAAATCTCTCAGGCAAACAAACAGCATCCTATGCTACAATTTTAATGGATCTCAGTCAGTCAACCTATACAAATACCTGGGTGTAGCAATTTGTGAGGATATGAAATGGAATTTTCACATAGGCACAATTACAGGTAAAGCAGACAGACTGAGAGAAAGACTTCAGTTCATCCGTAGGGTACTGGGAAAATGTAGTCAGTCTACAAACAAGGCAGTTTACAAAATACTCATGGGGCCCATGCTACAATTCTGTTTAAACATGTGGAACTCCTATCAAAAAGGTCCAGCAGGGGATATTAGATGTAAACAAAGAAGGGCGTAGATGGTGGCAGGTTGGTTTCACCTACAGGAGAGTGTCACAGAAATGCTGAAAAATCTGAACTATCGGGCACTAGAAAATGGAAGCCAGCTATTCTGTGAAAGTCTACTTACAACATATCAAGGGAGGTGATAGGAATAAACTATTCCCTCCTATGCTACAGTTCCACAGGGATTGCAAGGGTGGGATTAGCTGAAATGTCCTTTTACAGAAGCATTTAAAGCAGTTTTCCATTGCACCATAGGAACTGAAATATGTGGTAGAATGGAAGAGCTCTCTGTCGTTCAGTTAACAGTATTTTGCTAAGTATCGATGTAATAAAGCTGTATAATATAAATCACATACACAAATCTGAGAAAATGAGCATTCAACCACTGTATCAAAATTCAAAAGGATTTCAGTGGTTCAGCTTACAAGTCTCTGGGTGTTGTAATCAGTGGACTGATGAATGTTAGCTATAAAAATATCTCTTCACAATATTACCATGCACTATACAGTTTTAAACTCTGGGGAAGGAAAAAGAAACTATCTATGACAAACTGCCAGTTATACTTACCACTCTTTTGCAAAATTTAATGTATGAAAGCCATAGTCTAATATCATCACCAAATCTGTGGAGTGCTCCCTTAAATACATTATCTATGCGACGAGCCACTAAGTAGTCAATGTTGTTCTGGTTGATACCCAGGGTCTGGAAAAGAATTAATAGTAGCAAGTTTAGCACTAATTACTTTAGCCTATACCCAGTTGATTGTATTGATATCTCTATACAAAGCTCTCAAAACAATTCAATTTAATACTAAGGCCACACTGGACATACTGAAGACTATTTCATAAAATGGATTTAGAAAACATTTCTCCTGTTTCTGATAACAACTTCTCATGAGCGTCAAACCACTTAAGTGACATGTTGTTGCTCTCATCATTCAGCAGACTGGTTTGACGCAGCTCTCCACACTAGTCTATACTACGTCAGTCTTTCCACACCTGTGTAATCTCTGCACATTGTGCCCGTTTGAATCAAACTGTGTTCAAGCCTTGGTCTACAATTTTTGCTCCCCTCACACTCCTCTCCATAACCAAAATAACTAGTCCTCGATTCCTCATGATGCACCCTCACAATCTACTACTACTTTCAGTGAAGTTGCGCCATAAACAGCTTTTATTCCTAATTAAACCCTTCATCATTAGTTATTCAATTTACCCAACTCATCAACTTTCTTCAGCAGCACCATGTTCCACATTTAAAAACCAGATAAATTTAATTTTTGTAAAAAGTAACATTGTCTTTGCACTTTTTTTTTTTACTTGATTCAGTTATGGTTTTGAACATTACAGTCGTCACCAGACTCATCTAATAAAACAATGTGCATATCGCGAGCAAGAGTATTATGATAAACTACAACAGCGAAATTATTAGAGTTGATTTGCATGACCTGGGAAGCAACAGACAAATAACATACCTGTCTGAAAATTTTAGCCATGACTGGCACGTCCACAGGATATAAAAACAAGATAATACCATGACGAATACTTGTAACCCGTGATGTCAGCAAATTGCCCATCCAATGGCTATTGCAAGTGTATGTTACAAAGCCAGAGATAGGATGTAAGATTCTACATATTCAAAAATAGGATGAGTTAAAATGTAATTAAAATAAAATTGGGTCCAGAGTAAGATATTAGTGAGAACTGCAAATACCTCCTGCTCTCAAGTAGGTGTCTATTATGACGTACAATGTACATTATGAAAGTCATTGAACAAACTACACCAAGACACGAAAGAAGCCACTAGCACAAAAACAGAGCCAAAAGGACACAAAAGACCTAAAAGAGAAAGGGCAGCCATACCCACGAGTAAGATGTGGGTGGAATGGGACCAGTGACAGAAACCAAACAGATATGGTAAGCAAACCATGATATGAAAGAACAGCAGCCCATCATATGGTTAAAAATAGGCATTCAGTGAGACTTTGCTTTGTTCATTCAGAATTTTAGTGGAGTGGTGTTTCTTGTACCCGTGGATCTCCAATTCCTCCAGAAGGTTCAACAGGCAGCCTTTCAGTACAATATGCACAACTCTAATGTTGTTATCGATTTTGGTTACAGTATGCTTGGTTCAGTAAGGTGTTGCACAAATACTGTCTGTTCTGCAGTCGTGTCTATTCCCTGAATGTAATGTGTATTTCAATTTCTACATGTGTGTCCAAAATTTATCCCAACTATCACAATGTATTTTGAAGATGAATTGCAGTAGTTTAAAATATACAGCTGCTGCAAAAATGGCCACCACAAGAAACTTGTCATTTTGTAGATGTGTGAATTTGAACATTTATTATGTTTGTTACTTACATTGTGTCTCAGATGAGTTTCAGAGTACTATTTATTTGAAAACAATATCACACAGTTGTGTTCTTAAATTGTTTCACTTGCTCTTAAGATGAACATTTATTATGTTTGTTACTTACATTGTGTCTCAGATGAGTTTCAGAGTACTATTTATTTGAAAACAATATCACACAGTTGTGTTCTTAAATTGTTTCACTTGCTCTTAAGAAACTTTTCCTTAATATGTTACAAAGGCATAATTTTTCTTGTTTTTTGTTGCCTCGTGTGCCAGAGTGTTTCTGTTGTTTTATGTTATTGTAAGGTCACATGACAAAGCTCTGTGTCCATTTACTACAGGTATTTGTTTTAATATGTCTAACTCTCCATGAATTTCTTGGCTGTCTGATGGCAAGCCAATAAACTGGTGTTTCATGGAAGTACAAGAAAAATTGTTCTATAGTGCATAGGATGACAGGATTTGAAACTATCATCATCATCATCCATGCACATAGGTTTTCTATAAATAACAAACATGTCTATTATTGGTTTTCGTGACTATCAGGTCCCAATAGTTAATACTTTTTTTTTCTCTCTACTTCAGTGATAAATTTAAGTTTTGATTTCTGTCCCTGGTCCCACGCTGCTCACATCTTATTTATGGATCTGCATGTCCTCTCTCCTTCAGTGTTTTCTTGTCTTTTTGGCTCCATTTTCACAAGCTCACTGCGCCTTTTTGCTTGTCTCGTTATTCTGTTTTCAACTAATTTCATACTATGCTATGTACAAGGTAGACCTATTTGAGAGATGGAATTTGTGATTGTAACTATTTACAGCAAACTCCATTTTCTATTTCAGCTCTATTTTTATTACAGTTTTAACTCCTATTTTGTCTTGTGTATAATCTTAAGCAGCCTACCTGTGGCTTTATAATGTAACTGGACATATAGAGAGTCTACTCTGCAAGCAGCAGCAAGAGAAAACACACATGTCAAGGTTAAAGAAATTTGTAAGCTTTTTGCAGCCAGTGCTCCTTTTGGCAAAATCATTGAAGGGGAAGACAGAGGGATGAAGAGGAAGGACTGACAAGCTTTAGGAAATAGTAAGAGTTTGAAAAAGTCATCCAGGACCCCAGTACAGGACAGGATGAGAAGGAGACTAATTATTGGGGACTGGAAGGTCGGGCAATCGGCAAGATAGGGATTACTGGCAAAATGTTGTGCAGGATTTAATAAGAGCAGTAACCTAAGAGTATTGTGTATGGTAGAGGTGAAGAAGACAAAAATTGACAGTTCAGAAAATGAAAGATATAGAACACTAAAAGGGAGTTAAGAACAGAATACTTACTGAGAAGAAATACTGAGACTGGAGAAATTAACATAAATTAAGGTCATGTAGGTGGTGAGAACCGAGGACATGCAATGCCAGTTCCCACCTGCACAGTTCTGAGAAGCTAGTGTCTGGGGGAAGAATCCCGATGTGGCATGTGTGGTTCAATGAAACAGGCACCGAGGTCACGACTGTCACATTGTAGAGCATGCTCCACAGCTGTGTTGCCAGTGTACAACCTCTGTCTACATCCATCTTGACGAATACCTTGATGGTTTTCATGCCAATGCAAAAGGCCAAACAGTGTTTACGTAACAGCTGGTAAATGATTTGTCATTTCACAGTTATTAATAGTACAAGTTTTGCCAGTTACAGGGCTGATATAGGGGGTAGTAGGAGGGTGAATACAATAAATCTTATGGCGGATATTGTCACAGGAGTATGGGCCATAGGGTAGCGATAGGGTAGCGTAGGATAGGGAAATGGTTGCCGAAGCAGCATAGGTCTGACCACGATATTGCAGGGTGGGGGGGGGGGTGGGGGGGGGGGGGGGGAGGGGGGGGGGGGGGTGTGTGTGTGACTAAATGATATTCTACATGTGGTGGCAAAAATGTCTGGCAGAATGAACATTTCAACAAGGTTATAACTTCCTTAAATCTTGCCCTAAAATGGTGTCCACTCTGCCCGACATTTTGCCCATTACACCTAGAACAGTATTTCATCCCCCCCCCCCCCCCCCTCCTCATTTTGGCGACCCCCAAATCTCTGCAATATCCTATTCAGCAGCTCTTTCCCCCCCCCCCCCCCCCCTCCTCATTTTGGCGACCCCCAAATCTCCGCAATATCCTATTCAGCAGCTGAAATTATTTCTCTATCCTATAGTCCCTACCACTGTGACCATCCCCATTGTAAGACTTACCCTATGCACCCTCCTACCACCACCTATATCAGCCCTGTAACTAGCAAAACACACACTATCAAAGTGAGAGCTACCTGTGAAACAACACACATCATGTACCAACTTTTACAGAAACACTATCTGGCCTTTTATGTTGGTATGACTACCACTATGTTATAAGTCAAGATTAATGGACACAGACAAAGGGTGTACACTGCCAATACACAAAATTCGAGCATGATCTACTTCCCCGCTAACCTGTGGTTCTGGGGAACTTTTCCAAGTTCTCCCCATTTCCTAAACCTTGCCAGTCCTTTTTCTTCATGCTGGTCCTTCCCCTTCAACACCTCTGTGAGAAGGAACAATGGGCTCCAAAAACTTGCAAATTTCCTTAACCTTTAAAACAGAACCCTGATTACAGTCAGGGGCACCTAGCAGCCAGGCTCCCACAGTTATTAATATTGCAGCTGGAAGTGCATCAGCGTGCTTATGGTGACTTTACATGAGCAGTCATAAGTGTTCATCACAGTATTATGTTTTTATATCCTGTGAAGGTGCCAATCATGGCTAAAAATTTTATTTACTTTCTTTATTAACTTCAAGAAGACAGGTACGTAATTTGTCAGATGCTTCTCAGGTCATATGAATCAATGCTTATACTGTTGTAACTTACCAGAATGCTCTTACTGATAAGTATGCATGTCCTTTTTTAGATCACTCTGATGTCAGTCATAATTACCAAAATCGTTAATTGAATTAAATAAATTTGCTACCAAATATTGATTTAGTTTCTACAAATTCTTAAATGTCGGATCACTGCAGTCTTTCAGGTGATAACATCACCTCTCATCAAATTTCATTTTGTTGCTGAAATTTATGATCAAGAAATTACACTGTAACACTTCCAATACAATTACTGTTGTTCAATGTATGTAGTTTGAAATTACAAGCAGCTCAGTTCATGAGCAGTTACAGGGCTTGAAATCCGCAATTTCTTTGCAATTATTTCCTTAGCATATAACAACACATGTTCATGTATTAAGTACAGGCTTCTACAATAAAATGGTTCAAATGGCTCTGAGCACTATGGGACTTAACTTCTGAGGTCATCAGTCCCCTAGAAATTAGAACTACTTAAACCTAGCTAACCTAAGGACATCACACACATCCATGCCCGAGGCAGGATTTGAACCTGCGACCGTAGCGGTCGCGCGGTTCCAGACTGAAGCACCTAGAACCTCCCGGCCACTCCGGCCGGCGCTTCTGCAATAGTTGTGAGAAAATATATGTAAGACAATGAGGAAAAAATTTCAAAATAAGATTCAGAGAATGTCTAAATCTCACTGCAAGTATATGTCTTCATTTAGTTCACACCTCCAAGAACTTAAATACACAGCCAGCGACAAAAATGTTTGTCAATCCTACACTCTGCTGAAAAAGCCACCAATTTTAAAAGAAATACAACTTTTCACTTATATGACAAAATATCCTCATATTATTTTGAATGACCAAACCTACCCAAAAAATAAAATTTTCAATCAAAATATTCAGCAATATTCTTGTAAATATGAAGTGCTGAAACACGTTATGTTAACATAGCTAATAAAAATTAGAACTGAAATTTTGTAATCTATGATACAAACAAATTCATCATAACCTTTGGATGTTAAGCACATCACAATTGCCAATTACACAACATCCTAATTTATATGCTAATTACAACTTTTGTATAATTAATTACATTTTTTATTTTAAAGAATGATGTCAGCAAACATCTTTGGAATACACCAAGTGGTTGTAATTAAACTGATGACATTCCAAGTGCTACAGTGTGGGCTGTTTACATCACAGCATGCTGAATCATCATAGATACATTCATTAATTGGTGTATGCTGAAAAAAATAATAATTCTACTTTCTGCCACCATGTGAAAATATGGTGCTGCAAGTGAAATGTTTCTTGCTTTGATGTCAATATGCTGTTAGTTGCTTGGTGGCACACGCTGATTTCTTTTGTGAAGTGGCTGTTGGTGTAAAGGACTAAGAAGGTTGGAAGTTTTCCATATAAAACACAATGGCTACTGAGAAGAAAGAACGTGCACAGCTGGTAAGGTTTTTTTATCATACCAGCACCAATAGCAGCACTGCACTACGTGAATAGGACTGACAAACACCTTTCAATAAATGGGAAAAAAAATGATTAAGAAATTTGAAGAAACTGATATTTAAGTGGTGCAGCAGGGATACAGAGGCAACCCATTCCCATGGCAGCTGTTTATGAATTTTCTGTAGCTACAGCCAGCAATGCAGCACATGCTTCAAATTCTGCAGCCAGTGCTCAAGCTGTGTAATGGGAATTCTCTCTCTCCTGGTCAACAGTTCAAAAGATTTTGCCACGCGTTTTACACAAGATTCAGGATGGGTACCTTTCGCCAGTGAATATTCTTCAGACAGATGAGGCACATTTTACTCTGCACAGTGCCGTGAATACACAAAATTGTCACATATGAGGTACTACTAAACCACATGTTCTGCAGGAACATCCACTGCACTCAGCTTACATGACTGTGTGGTGTAGTAAGATTTGACAAGCCTCTTCATTCTGGGCCCGTTTTTCTTCGAGGAGATGACACCTCATGGGCATATTAGGTGTACAACACAATTACAGCTTTGCAAAAATGCAACTGTGACCACACCACTATTTTCATCCAATATTGGCTGACACCACATGCCTCTCACCAGGTGAAAGATTTGCTTCGAGAAACCTTTGGTAACAAGCACATCATCTCTACGCAATTTCAAAATGCGTGGCCTTCCAGATTCCCAACCTAAATTCACACGAGTTCTGGGTACAGGAACATTTGGAAGATCATGTCAATCATGGATGTATCCGGGCTCTTCCTGTTCTGAAGGATAGCATACGACGACATATCGCACTGATTACACCAGATATGATGCGAGCAACTGTCGACCATGCAGTGTTACGGATGTAGCATGTTGCTGAGTAGGGAGACCGTATTGGACCCGTGTTGTAACTTGTGACCACACCTTAATAAAAGTGCCCGAACCACTGTTATCATGTGTGTGATTGTGCCTCCCCTTTTTCTGCACCCACATCACATTCTGATTTCTTGCAGTGCCATATTTTCACCTGGTGGCAGAAAGTAGAACTATTTTTTTTCCAGCATATTCTGTAAATGCACCAATTAATGAACATAACTACAATGTCTGTGTCCTGCAGTGTGCCAGTTACTGGTCAGCGATAAACAAAAAAAGAACAAAAAGTACAGTCTATTGGGCAGCCAGTGTGTGTGTGTGTGTGTGTGTGTGTGTGTGTACCAATGTTTCAGCCACTGTAGCAATTAATCATCATCACGGGACAATGCCGCATTCAAATCTTATGCAGTGTTATTTTGTCATGCTCTGTCAGTGTTACAGGGATGCCATTGATTTTTGATTGGATGGCACAAATGGAGAGCCAAGCATGGGTTTAGAGTAGTTATTTTTAGTGCCAAACCATAGTATTTTGCTGCTGTGGTGCCTATCTGCGCCTGACATAAAGCAGTACATTACACACTTAAGACCACTATGTTCATAGCTGCAACTGATGGGATAGCCTCACAAGCATTATTGGCCAGCAAGCTCCTGTCTGCTGCTGCTGGCAGCCAATAGTCATTGATGTAACTCGTGCCAGTATAACACTTTCCAACGTTGACTGCGTTGTATCTTTCCCTTGGTGGTAAGAGACTGCATAGCTGGTTCATAAACTAACTAAATGGCGAAGTAGCAGCTTAAGTGGCATACTTCCTAAAAATTTTATGTTCCTCTTTACCATATGTTAATATATGCATTTATCTTTTCCTCATCCGTGAAGCTCCTCTTTCATGATGGGATCTACACAAAATGACAAATTCATGGGAAAAAAAAACAAGGCAATGTATGAGAAACAGAAATGTGCAGTATACAATTTGTGTATTAGTATGCTCTGAAAATATGAGATAGTTTTGTTACTAACAGAAAGGACGATGTATTCATTAATTTCTTTTCAAATGTAATTCAGTTAAAGAGTTTTGTATCAGTCTAAAGAGAGTACAGTTTCTGATGTTTGCAATGTCACTGAGTAAGATTTCCTCTTAAGTTACAACTTTATATATGTAGAATCAATTGAGAAAAGCAACACCATCACCTACAAAGGGACCGTGCATACTAAAATACTGCAGTATTCAAATGAACTTTTGGATTGAGGACAGCTTGTTCTGAAGATGGTCCCTATTTTTTAATTTTATAATATAAAGGAACAATTTCCCGAACTGTGTTCTGCGAAAAATGAATAAGTGCTCCGCAAGAAACTACTAATAGCACGGTTTTTATCACTTAGATTTTGATACTACTGATTATTTTTCAAAAATTTTATTACGGTTTCTGTGTTATTAGTTATGATTTAAAATTGGAGTAATCACTGAAAAAGGAAGTTTTTCCTCATTCTTTAAAATTTTATTAACCTTTAAAAGAAAAAAAGGGTTCTGTCAAAGTACAAGTATTCTCAAAGCCTTCCTTCTGTCAAAAGAAAAGTATGGGAACTCCTGATGTGTGGATATGGTCACAAAGGCACATTCAGTGTAGAAGGTTTGCAACATATTAAGAGACTTGTATACATTCCGTATTAATTTGTGTTTTGAAGTTTATGATCATCAGGTTTACAATTAGCGCAAATAAGTTGACCAATATCAGATTCTACACTGAGGTGACAAAAGTCACAGGGTATCTATGTGTCAGACCTCCTTTTGCCCAGTGTAGTGCAGCAGCTCAACAAGTCATTTGAAGTACCCTGCAGAAATACTGCGATATGCTGCCTCTATAGCCATCTGTAACTGTGACAGTGTTGCCGGTGCAAGATTTTGTGCACTAACTGACCTCTCGATCGTGTCCCATAAATGTTTGATGGGAGTCATATTAGGGATCTGGGTGACCAAATCATTTGCACCAATTCTACAAAAGGTTCTTCAAATGAATCACAAACAATTATGGCCCAGTGACATGGCGCATCATCATCCATAAAAATTATATAATTGTTTGGGAATATAAAGTCCATGAATGGATGCAAATGGTCTCAGAGTAGCTCCTACCAACAGAAATTGGGACTCATCAGAATAGGCCACAGTTTTCCAGTCATTTAGGGCCCAAGCTATATGGTGACGTGACCAGGAGAGGCACTGCAGGTGGTGTCGTGCTGTTAGCAAAGGCACTCTCATCACATGTATGGTCCCATAGCCCATTAATATCAAATTTCACCACACTGTCATAACTAATATGTTTGTCACATGTCCCACATTGATTCCTGTGGCTATTTCATTCAGTGGTGCTTGTCTGTTAGTACTGATAACTAACTGGTATTCTCGCCACACACTTTACACTGTGGATCTCAGACTATTGAATTCTCTAACAATTTTTATAATGGTATGTCCCCTGTGTCTAGTTCCAATTACCATTCCGTTTTCAAAGTCTTAATTCCCATTGTGCGGCCACAATCACGTCTGATACCTTTCCACATGAATCGCCTGAGTACAAAAGAAAGCAGTGTCTTTTTATATCTGTATTCACGCATATTGCTATCCCATGATTTTTGTCACTTCAGTGTAACAGTTCTGTATAATTGGTTTTGTGTTCAAAGTCTTTTATGCTAAGTAAAAGTTTTATCTAACATATTTCCTAATGTGTGTTTCTCAGTCTGTGTACATTTACAGTGCTTGTCTACCTTTCCTTGATGTTCTTACCTCACTTCTGGCAAAATCTGTATTATATTCGCTATTGATTAGATGATGTGGACACACAAAAGTCTCACAGATAAGCATCAAAATATAGTAGTCTGTAACCATTAACTGCTTCTAATATGATAGTGTCAGCAACCAAGCTTGGCTAAATGAAGGGCATTTTTTATATAATACTACAGACTGAAGCTCTGTCTTGCTGAACTAGTGTTAAGCATTATTCAGCTCCTTGATAACAAGAGCAGCCAGACAGATGAGGTCAATTCAATGTATTAGCCTCTAAATCCAATGAATTCAGCCTAACAATATTTCAAAACATAGGGATAAAGAATGGAAGATTAAAAACAAATCCATTACGTTTACCTCAACAGGCTTTGCACACTCCACCAGCAAACATTAGCTCCCTGAAAAGGAATAACTATTCTGATTGTTATCACTAACATCTTGTGCTGAATCGCAATCGCTCTACGAGTCATTTTGCTTACAACTGTTAGAAGTTAGTGCAAATAAATGAGATATATACAGATCATCCTCCTAAAACATCAAGTGAGTGTTCTAATGATTCAATACAATGCAGAAACAAGCATTACCTCTTTCCGAATTTTGACCAGTTTCATTACATCCATTTCATATTGTATGTATCGAAGAAAATCTTCTTTGCATTTGGTTCTCCTCATCAGTTTGTACTCAAAATCTTTCCTTTTCTTTATAATTTGCCTGAAACAGGAACAAAAGTAAAACAAAAGTTGACTACAATGCACAATTAATGACCCTATTCACTGCCTCATCACAAAATATAGCTCGTTCTACTAATACTCCTAACAGTACAAATTTATTTTGAAAAATTTATATTCAAGGTCATTTTACAGAATCACTGTCTAATTTCTGCTGTTATTTCTACTGATACTGCTTGCTTCAACTTCCACTGCACTCCTTGGTCATTCAAATTTAAACTGGTCTTGTATATGTGGTTCATCTGTAATTATATGGAGTTATGTGACGTAGTTGAATTATCTTACAGTGGCATTTTGCTAGGATCATTATCATGAACAAAACATACCTTACTACTTGTTTTCTAAACAATAAACATGTCAAATCATTGTTGTCTTCAAACTCTGAATGTAGTTTGCAGATATTAAAGCTTCTAAGGGTCAACTATTTTAATTAATTTAAAAATGTTGCACAGTTTGTCATTCTGCTGTAAACATTGTCACAGAAGAATGTCATTAATGACAATGTTGTTGCAGTTTGCAAGTTTGTGGATATGAACCATGTTTAACTATCCACACGTTATAATCAGGGACTGCTGGAATGCTCACACAGAACACATTGAATATCTGAAAATAGAGTATCAAAGCTCTTCAGTGTAAGAGATACAAATGTCTGGTAATATCCCTCTTGGTGGCTTTCTCTTTGAGAAAGAATGAAAGGCAGTTTTTAAAGAAATTTTGACAATACACACATCTCAAAAGTAACAAAAAATTCTACCAAGTGCTACGTGATATCACTCTTCCACAAAAATTTTGCACTTTATCATTAGTGACTTTTGAATTATTACTTATTTGCGGCTGAAAGTAACATAAGTAACACACAGAAACAAATCATCAATATAACTGAAACCAAACAGATGTGACAGTTGCCCGTACGTTACGATCTTAATTCATCACATCAGTAAATGATGTTTTTGGAAAGCCTGTAACTGTGTCATTCATGCTTTAAATAACGAAAAGCTGCACCAGGTACATACTTTTTCATGTTTAGCACAACGCATTTTGAAAATTTATTCTCATTTTCAAGTGCACTTTTTTACAAAAATATTTTTTGCGACTTTTGCAGGTGTGAGTTTCTGTCTCTCTTGCACTGTAGTTCTCTTTTTTAGGTTACACAATAATCATAAAATAAGGTTGTATACATGGAAGAATCCTGGAGATACTAGAAGGTATCAGATAGATTATATAATGGTAAGACAGAGATTTAGGAACCAGGTTTTAAATTGTAAGACATTTCCAGGGGCACATGTGGACTCTGACCACAATTTATTGGCTAGGAACTGTAGATTAAAACTGAAGAAACTGCAAAAAGGTGGGAATTTAAGGAGATGGGACTTGGATAAACTGGCTAAACCAGAGGTTGTACAGAGTTTCAGGGAGAGCATAAGGGAACAATTGACAGGAATGGGGGAAAGAAATAAAGTAGAAGAAGAATGGGTAGCACTGAAGGATGAAGTAGTGAAGGCAGCAGAGGATCAAGTAGGTAAAAAGACGAGGGCTAGTAGAAATCCTTGGATAACAGAACAAATATTGAATTTAATTGATGAAAGAAGAAAATATAAAAACACATTAAATGAAGCAGGCAAAAGGGAATACAAACATCTCAAAAATGAGATCGACAGGAAGTGCAAAATGGCTAAGCAGTGATGGATAGAAGACAAATGTAAGGATGTAGAGGCTTATCTCACTAGGGGTAAGATAGATACTGCCTACAGGAAAATTAAAGAGACCTTTGCAGAAAAGAGAGCCACTTGTAAGAATATCAAGAGCTCAGATGGAAACCCCGTTCTAAGCAAAGAAGGGAAAGCAGAAAGGTGGAAGGAGTATATAGAGGGTCTATACAAGAGTGATGTACGTGAGGACAATATTATGGAAATGGAAGAGGATGTAGATGAAGCTGAAATGGGAGATACAATACTGCGTGAAGTGTTTGACAGAGCACGAAAAGACCTGAGTCGAAACAAGGCCCCGGGAGTAGACAACATTCCATTCGAACTACTGACGGCCTTGGGAGAGCCAGTCCTGACAAAACTCTACCATCTGGTGAGCAAGATGTACAAGACAGGCGAAATACCCTCAGGCTTGAAGAAGAATATAATAATTCCAATCCCAAAGAAAGCAGGTGTTGACAGATGTGAAAATTACATAACTATCAGTTTAATAAGTCACAGCTGCAAAATACTAACGTGAATTCTTTACAGACGAATGGAAAAACTGGTAGAAGCCGACCTCGGCGAAGATCAGTTTGGATTTCGCAGAAATGATGGAACACGTGAGGCAATACTGACCCTACGACTTATCTTAGAAAATAGATTAAGGAAAGGCAAACCTACATTTCTAGCATTTGTGGACTTAGAAAAAGCTTCTGACAATGTTGACTGGAATACTCTCTTTCAAATTCTACAGGTGGCAGGGGTAAAATACAGGGAGCGAAAGGCTATTTACAATTTGTAGAGAAACTAGATGGCAGTTATAAGAATCGAAGGGCATGAAAGGGAAGCAGCAGTTGGGAAGGGAGTGAGACAGGGTTGTAGCCTGTCCCCAACATTATTCAATCCGTATATTGAGCATGCAGTAAAGGAAACAAAAGAAAAATTCAGAGTAGGTATTAAAGTCCATGGAGAAGAAACAAAAACGTTGAGGTTCACCGATGACATTTTAATTCTGTCAAGAGACAGCAAAGGACATGGAAGAGCAGTTGAACGGAATGGACAGTGTCTTGAAAGGAGGATATAAGATGAACATCAACAAAAGCAAAACGAGGATAATGGAATGCAGTCGAATTAAGTCGGGTGATGCTGAGGGAATTAGATTAGGAAATGAGACACTTAAAGTAGTAGCAAAATACCTGATGATGGTCGAAGTAGAGAGGATATAAAATGTAGACTGGCAATGGCAAGGAAAGTGTTTCTGAAGAAGAGAAATTTGTTAACATCGAGCATAGATATAAGTGTCAGGAAGTTGTTTCTGAAAGTATTTGTATGGAGTGTAGCCATGTATGGAAGTGAAACATGGACGATAAATAGTTTAGACAAGAAGAGAATAGAAGCTTTTGAAATGTGGTGCTACAGAAGAATGCTGAAGATTAGATGGGTAGATCACATAATTAATGAGGAGGTATTGAATAGAATTGGGGAGAAGAGAAATTTGTGGCACAACTTGACAAGAAGAAGGGACCGGTTGGTAGGACATGTTCGGAGGCATCAAGGGATCACAAATTTAGCACTGGAGGGCAGCGTGGAGGGTAAAAATCGTAGAGGGAGACCAAGAGATGAATATACTCAGCAGATTCAGAAGAATGTAGGTTGCAGTAAGTACTGGGAGATGAAGAAGCTTGCACAGGATAGAGTAGCATGAAGAGCTGCATCAAACCAGTCTCAGGACTGAAGACAACAACAACAACAACAACAACAACAACACAATCGAAAAATGGGACAAAGTAACTCTTGGGGCGATTTTTATATGACAATGTTAGAAATCGTTTTTTTTCTGTTTGCTTACAAGTATTGTGCCTCCTCCATTAGAAAGAAAATATATATCACACAAAATCATCACTTACACTGCCTATTTTCATAATGAAAATAAGTTTCAAAGATACAATGACAGCACGGTTCCCCAAAGAGTTTGTATACAGAGGTTTTACATTTTTTGTGGATTACATTATTTATATTGTCAATTATAAAATTTATTTTGCTGTTACTGACCACTAAATTAACTAAATTATTGATCAACAAGGTAGAAAAAGACAGACAGCTACTTACTGCAAAGAAGACACATCAAGTTGCAGACAGGCCAATTAAAAAACACTTACACAAAGCTTTTGACCACAGCCTTCATCAGTTAAAGAGAGACCCACACCAGGAAGCACACTTCATGCACACACAAACGCCCATTCCAGCAATCTGGAGGGAACAGGAAGGGGAAGGGATAGTAGTGGGGAAAGAGACGAACGCTGTCTGGTAGAGTGTGCTGGGACTAGACTACCAACAGGTGCAACGTAAGGAGGCTGAGGAGGAAGGAGGTAGGGAAAAAGAGGACCAAAATAGGAGAGGAGCGGGGAAGGACGGGCAGATGAGTTGGCAGAGGGCTACAAATAAACAAGGTGGAATATGAGAATGGGGAGGAGATGATAGGACAGAGGGGGTGGAAACTGTAGGGTGGAGGGTGTGGGGGCAGTATGTTACTGCAGGTGGAAGCCAGCGTACTTAAGAGAGTGGAAAATGTGTTTTAAGGATAACTCCCATCTGTGTAGTTCGGAAAAGCTTGTGGTGGAGGGAAGGATCCAGATGGCTCAGATAGTGAAGAAGTCAATGGAATCAACTGTGGCATGTTCAGCTGCATGTTGTGTCACAGGGTACTCTATTTTGCTCTTGGCCACAGTTTGGCGATGGTCGTTCATCCTGACAGACAGGTAGTTGGTAGTCATACCCGTATAAACAGCTGTGCAATTATTGCAGCAGAGCTGGTAAATGACATGGCTGCTTTCACAGGTGGCCTGGCCCCTGATGGTGTAGGAAAACCTGTAATAGGACTGGAATGGGAAGTGCTGGGTGGGTGGATTGGGCAGGTTTTGCACCTGGGTCTTCCACAGGGATATGATCCTTGTGGCAAGGGGTTGGGGCTGGGAGTGCCATAGGGATGGACTAGGATGTTGTGGAGGTTAGGTGGGCGATGGAACTTTACTTCAGGAGGGCTGGGAAGTATCTCGGGTAGGAGGGCCCTCATTTCAGGGCATGCCGATAGGTAATCAAGGCTGATGAATAAGCCAGTGAATATATTCTGTTTTAAGTGCTTTATGAAGATGTCTGCTATTGTACTAGATATGGGAAGTCATCTGGCTGTTTATAATCGTCACTGTGCAAAGAAATTGTAGTTGATAATTGGTTCTAATACCTCTATAAGTTCAATAACATCAGGTTGTGAACACTTTTTGCTTTAGTAAACTGCTATTTATTGCTGCAATGACTTCTTTAGAAGGGATATTGGAATATATGTTTCTGATGTCAAGAGATATAACTGTCTTATTGGACATCCATCCTTGTGTACTTTAGGTTGGTATCTTAATATGGGGTCTTTAGGGTTCCTGCAGTAGTTGCACACTGCAAAGATTACCGAAAATTATTTAGAAAGGTTATTAAGAAATCAAGAAAAATGCACATAATGTCAGAAATCAGTAATTCTGACACACATATAAGGCTATCTGGGACGTAGTGAAACAGGAGACATGACAACCAGCCACAGAACAGGATAACGTCACTTCTGAACTGAATGAAATGGCTAGAAAAGATGAGTGACGGGTAGCAAATGTGTTTAATAATCATTTGTTAAACATATTAGAAAGTGAAGGGACAAAAAGCTCATGAGAAAAATCACAGCAGTATGTTAAAAAAGTTCTCTCATAAAATTCAATCACATGAATGTATCACCAACTTCTCCTCCTGTCTTTAAGAAAATTATAAATTCTCTCAAAAATAAAAGCTGATTGTGTTTCCAATACAGTACTCAAGATTTATCCCTATACAGGGGTGGTCCATTGATAGTGACTGGGCCAAATATCTCACGAAATAAGCATCAAACGAAAAAACTACAAATAACGAAACTCGTCTAGCTTGAAGGGGGAAACAAGATGGCATTATGGTTGGTCCCCTAGATGGCGCTGCCATAGGTCAAACAGATATCAACTGCGTTTTTTTAAATAGGAACCCTCATTTTTTATTACATATTCGTGCAATACGTAAAGAAATATGAATGTTTTAGTTGGACCACTTTTTTCGCTGTGCGAAAGATGGTGCTGTAATAGTCACAAACGTATAAGTACGTAGTATCACGTAACATTCCGCCAGTGCGGATGGTATTTGCTTCGTGATACATTACCCGTGTTAAAATGGGCCGTTTACCAATTGCAGAAAAGGTCGATATCGTGTTGATGTATGGCTATTGTGATCAAAGTACCCAACGAGCGTGTGCCATGTATGCAACTCGGTATCCTGGACAACGCCATCCAAGTGTCCGGACCGTTCGCCGGATAGTTTTGTTATTGAAGGAAACAGGAAGTGTTCAGCCACATGTGAAACGTCAACCATGACCTGCAACAAATGATGATGCCCAAGTAGGTGTTTCAGCTGCCGCTGCGGCTATCCGAACATTAGTAGCAGACAAATTGCGCGAGAATCGGGAATCTCAATAACGTCGGTGTTGAGAATGCTACATCAACATCGATTGCACCCGTACCATATTTCTAAGCACCAGGAATTGCATGGCGATGACTTTGAATGTCGTGTACAGTTCTGCCACTGGGCACAAGAGAAATTAAGGGACGATGACAGATTTTTTTTTGCACGCATTCTATTTAGCGATGAAGCATCATTCACCAACAGCGGTAACATAAACCGGCATAATATGCACTATTGGGCAATGGAAAATCCACAATGGCTGTGACAAGTGGAACATCAGCGGCCTTGGTGGGTTAATGTATGGTGCAGCATTATGGGAGGAAGGATAATTGGCCCCCCATTTTATCGATGGCAATCTAAATGGTGCAATGTATGCTGATTTCCCTTCGTAGTGTTCTACTGGTGTTACAACAAGATGTTTCACTGCATGACAGAATGGCGATGTACTTCCAACATGATGGATGTCCGGCACACAGCTCGCGTGCGGTTGAAGCGGTATTGAATAGCATATTTTATGATAGATGGATTGATCGTTGAAGCACATTGGCCTGCACATTCACGGGATCTGATGTCCCTGGATTTCTTTCTGTGGGGAAAGTTGAAGTATATTTGCTATTGTGATCCACCGAAAACGCCTGACAACATGCGTCAGCGCATTGTCAATGGATGTACGAACATTACGGAATGCGAACTACTCGCTGTTGAGAGGAATGTCGTTACACGTACTGCCAAATACATTGAGGATTACGGACATCATTTTGAGCATTTATTGCATTAATGTGGTATTTACAGGTAATCACGCTGTAACAGCATGCGTTCTCAGAAATGATAAGTTTACAAAGGTACATGTATCACATTGGAACAACCGAAATAAAATGTTAAAACGTACCTACGTTCTGTATTTTAATTTAAAAAACCTACCTGTTATCAAGTAACAACTGTTAGTCTAAAATTGTGAGCCATATGTTTGTGAATATTACAGCGTCATCTATCACAAAGCAAAAAAAGTGGTCCAACTAAAAACATTCATATTTCTTTACACACTACACGAATATGTTATAAAAAATGGGGGTTCCTATTTTTTTTAAAAACGCAGTCGATATCCGTTTGACCTGTGGCAGCGCCATCTAGTGGGCCAACCATAGCGCCATGTGGTTTCCCCCTCCAAGCTGGACAAGTTTCGTTCTTTGTAGTTTTTTTAGTTTGATGCTTATTTTGTGAGATATTTGGCCTGATCACGATCAATGGACCACCCTGTATAATAAGCCCAGTCTTATCTGAAATATGTAATGCATCACCAACTCAAGCCTTTTTCCAGACAGACTGAAATGTGCCATTGTTAAATCTCTCTCTAAGAAAGGTGATAAGAGAGATGTCAATAACTATTCACCTGTTTAACTGTTGACAATTTCCAAAATTTTTGAGAAGGTGATGTTAAACTTAGCAACAGTAGTATCAGCAAATCACAGTTTGGGTTTCAAAAGGGTTGATCTACTGAGAATGGCATTTACATGTTCACTCATCAGATTTTACAAGCACTGAATAATATAATAGCACGCCAGTTGGTATTTTCTGCAATCTATCTAAGGTATCTGACTGTGTGAATCATAGTTTCTGCCTAGATTAATTTGAAGTTTTATGGGTTTGGTGACACAGTGGATGTCCTATCTAACCAAAAGAAGTAGTATTTCAGCAAATATAGTCTGGTGATAGAATTATGACTGGGGAAAAATCAAGCAAGGGGTTCCCCAAGGCCCAATCTTAAATTCATTATTGTTCCTCACATACGTAAACAATCTTCCATCTAATATACAACAAGCAGAATTAGTTCTTTTTGCAGATGACACTAGTAATTAATCCAAACATACATACAGCAACAGAAGAAATAGTAAACAATGTTTTTAAAAGTATCATTGACTGATTTTTTTGCGAATGATCTCACCCTCAATTTTTAAAAAAGAAAACATTCAGTTCTACGCATCTAGGAGTTTTACACCAGAGATAAGCGTAACACACGACAACTAAATAATAAATAGAGTGGATACTTTAAACTTTTTATACGTCCATATTGATACGGATTTAAATTGGAAACTGCATATTTTGGAACTCCTGAAACAACTTAGTTCTGCTGCATTAGCACTTAGAATCATTGCAAATTTTGGGGAGAGACAAATCAGTAAATTGACGTATTCTGCGTATTTTCATTGAATAATGTCATATGGAATAATGTTCTGGAGTAATTCATCTTTAAGAAAGAAAATCTTCCTTGTGCAAAAGTGTGCTGCAAGAATAATATGTGGTGCTCACCCACAATCATCTTGTAGATGTGGAGTTGGGCATTTGACTAGTTTCACAGTATATTTATTCCCTCGTGAAGTTTGTTGTAAATAATCTGCAGCACTTCAAAAGGATTGACGATGTATATAACAACAACACAAGAAAAAAAATGGCCTTCATTCCACCACATTAAAACTGTCCTTAGCGCAAAAACAGATACACAATGCTGCAACTTAACTTTTGATATTTTGTCCAGTGTTATAAAATTTCTGACAGAAAACAAAGTAAAATTTGAAAACAAACTGAAAAAGTTTCTCCTTGACAACTCCTCCTTTTCCACAGAAGAATTTCTATTAAAGGATAATGGGTACGTCTTCCTAACTCACAACATTTGAAGACACTTAGAAATGTTCAAAATGCAACCACATGTGCAAATTAATTTGTGATGCGAATGTAAATGATTCATTCAACATCATCAAGATCTAACGAGCAAAACGATAAATGGAACATGAAACTAAGTAACTAACAAACTCCCGGTGATATATTTCTTTTCTATTCTGTCAGTCTGAAATGCGTTGACCTTAACTGTTCTTTGCTTCTGTTGTGGAATTGTTTTGTTGGATCTTTGTTCAGATCTACTACATTGTTTTCTGTAAAAATTGAAAAGGTTTTTCAATGTGTTCACTTTCTTTCATAATGACTTTTGTGTGGCTTATCTGCTTTTATGGCTGTTGCCTGATTTTCTCTAAGTTTTTTGTTTATATTGCCTATTGTTTTGAATCATTTTGTGGTGTCTATCGTTATCTTCATACCCAACTAATTCCTTCTCTATGAGTTTATTTAGTTTGTGACTTACAGCAGATTTATGATTGCTGTTTAGTTTTGCAATGTCTGTTGCATTCTTTTTAGTCACTATGACTGTTTTAATGTAAAAACAAAGATGAGGTGACTTACCAAACAAAAGCGATGGCAGGTCGATAGATACACAAACAAACACAAACAAACACAAACATACACACAAAATTCAAGCTTTCGCAACAAACTGTTGCCTCATCAGGAAAGAGGGAAGGAGAGGGGAAGACGAAAGGAGACTTTAAGTCTTTAAATATGTCTGCTTGTGTCTGTATGTGTGGATGGATATGTGCGTGTGTGCGAGTGTATACCTGTCCTTTTTTCCCCCCTAAGGTAAGTCTTTCCGCTCCCGGGATTGGAATGACTCCTTACCCTCTCCTTTAAAACCCACTTTCTTTCGTCTTCCCCTCTCCTTCCCTCTTTCCTGATGAGGCAACAGTTTGTTGCGAAAGCTTGAATTTTGTGTGTATGTTTGTGTTTGTTTGTGTGTCTATCGACCTGCCAGCGCTTTTGTTCGGTAAGTCACCTCATCTTTGTTTTTATATATAATTTTTCCCACGTGGAATGTTTCCTTCCATTATATTGACTGTTTTAATGTGTTCACAGACAGGTTTCTTTTTTCATTATATTTCAAACCTTTGTGTCATGGTTTAACTGTTTTCACTTTTTACTATGTCTATGTTGCTCTCTACTCCACTGTAGAAAGTCTGTGTGTTTTTAACGCTGTTCCCTATTATTCTGATATCGTTTGGATTTCAGGGTTTTTCAGTTTCTTACTGTGTGTGTCACAGATCTTAAGGTACACCTTACATACTATTTTATGAACTTTCTCCCATATAATGTTCAGTGTATTAGGGTCCACGCTGTCGGCTATTTCTAATCAAATGTCCGAAAGTTATCTGATTAGAATGTCTTTTCTTCTTGTGCAACAGCTTTATTTCTGCATTTGACCAATACTGCTTCTATTTTCAACTTCACAATCTTTGTACAGTGACTTCTGTATTCTGGTTTAACATTAATGTCCTTTGGAATCAGACCTAACTGCTGAATTTTGTGTATGCAGTCATTTTGAAAACTTTCATTTTCATGTTTTTGAAATGTTATGTCACTTCCATTTCCAGTTAGGCACTAATAACTTAATTTCTTTAATCATAATCGATGTTTTTCAAAAGCATGAAACTGTGTCACTGAGTGAAATAATAATGAATAATGAAAAACTGCACAAGTGACTTTTTTTACGTTCTAACACAATGTATTTAGAGAACTTATTCTCATTTTCAAGTGCATTTGTCTACATATTTTTTTGTGGTGTTTGCACGTGTGGTTTTCCACCTCTCTTGCACTGCAGTTTTCTTTTTGATGTTATAATGCAATCGGGCAAAGTAAATCTTGGGACAAATTTTAAATGCTAATGCTAAAAATACTATAATTTTGTCTGTATGGTAACAAGTATTATGCTATAACTATTACAGAAAATATTACACACACATGCAAATCATCACTTACATTGCTTGTTGTTTTAATCAAAACATCTTATAGAGATATTATAAACACTACTGTTTCACAAAGAGTTTGTATTCAGCCAGAGGTGTTACATTATTTTCTGGATTGTTACCAACTTCCATGACAGAGTGTCAGAAAGGTTCTATATGATAGTAAAACCAATCTGCAGGAGCAAACGAATGAATAGTTTTGCATACTGACTGAGTTATTCATTCTTTCTTTTCGAGTGAAACAAGTCTGCAGCTTTTCTCTTTTGAGTGAAACCTATTTGTAGTATTTTCATTAATGAAACTAAAAGAGAAAACTGCGGTACACATAAATCACCCTGGACAGTAAGACTTAGCTCTGGGATACATTAAGGCATTATTAGAAATCTCAGGGAGCACACCAAAGTTAAGATATACATTATATATAATCATTTAATTTTGTACTGAATAGGCTAATTATTCTTTTCTTCATAATTTAAAACTCATTAATGTATTGGTGTGGATTAAGTTGTGTCAGATGCAATAGTGTGTAACTAATAAATCTGATGGCCAGTCCCTCAGAGTGGTGGCGGTGGTTGTTGTTGTTGTTGTTGTTGTTGTGGTCTTCAGGCCAGAGACTGGCTTGATGCAGCTCTCCATGCTGCTCTGTCCTGTGCAAGGTTCTTCATCTCCCAGTACCTACTGCAACCTACATCCTTCTGAATCTGTTTAGTGTATTCATCTCTTGGTCTCCATCTACAATTTTTACCCTCCATGCTGCCCTCCAATACTAAATTGGTGATCCCTTGATGCCTCAATATGCCCTACCAACCGATCCCTTCTTCTAGTCAAGTTCTGCCACAAATTTCTCTTCTCCCCAATTCTATTCAATACCTCCTCATTAGTTATGTGATTTACCCGTCTAATCTTCAGCATTCTTCTGTAGCATCACATTTCGAAAGCTTCTATTCTCTTCTTGTATAAACTATTTATCGTCCATGATTCACTTCCATACATGGCTACACTCCATACAAATACTTTCAGAAACAACTTCCTAACACTTAAATCTATACTCAATGTTAACAAATTTCTCTTCTTCAGAAATGCTTTCCTTGCCACTGCCAGTCTACATTTTGTGTCCTCTCTACTTCGACCATCATCAAGTTATTTTGCTCCCCAAATAGCAGTACTCATTTACTACTTAAAGTGTCTCATTTCCTAATCTAATTCCCTCAGCATCACCCGATTTAATTCGACTACATTCCATTATTTTCGTTTTGCTTTTGTTGACGTTCATCTTATATCCTCTTTTCAAGACTATGTCCATTCCGTTCAGCAGCTCGTCCATGTCCTTTGCTGTCTCTGACAGAATTACAATGTCATCGGTGAACTTCAAAGTTTTTATTTCTTCTCCATGGATTTTAATACCTACTCCAAATTTTTCTTTTGTTTCCTTTACTGCTTGCTCAATATACAGATTGAATAACATCAGAGAGGGGCTATAACCCTGTTTCACTCCCTTCCCAATCACTGCTTTCCTTTCACGCCCCTCCACTCTTATAACTGCCATCTGGCTTCTCTACAAATTGTAAATAGCCTTTCGCTCTCTGTATTTTACCCCTGCCACCTTCAGAATTTGAAAGAGAGTATTCCAGTCAACATTGTCAAAAGCTTTCTCTAAGTCTACAAATACTAGAAATGTAGGTTTGCTTTTCCTTAATCTATTTTCTAAGATAAGTCGTAGGGTCAGTATTGCCTCACGTGTTCCAACATTTCTACAGAATCCAAACTGAACTTCCCCGAGGTCGGCTTCTACCAGTTTTTCCATTCGTCTGTAAAGAATTCGTGTTAGTATTTTGCAGCTGTGACTTATTAAACTGATAGTTCGGTAATTTTCACATCTGTCAACACCTGCTTTCTTTGGGATTGGAATTATTATATTCTTCTTCAAGTCTTAGGGTATTTTACCTGTCTCATACATCTTGCTCATCAGATGGTAGAGTTTTGTCAGGACTGGCTCTCCCAAGGCAGTCAGTAGTTCTAATGGAATGTTGTCTACTCCTGGGGCCTTGTTTCAACTCCGTCTTTCAGTGCTCTTTGAAACTCTTCATGCAGTATCGTATCTCCCATTTCATCTTCATCTACATCTTCTTCCATTTCCATAATATTGTCCTCAAGTACATAGCCCTTCTATAGACCCTCTATATACTTCTTCCACCTTTCTGCTTTCCCTTCTTTGCTTAGAATTGGTTTTCCATCTGAGCTCTTGATATTCATGCAAGTGGTTCTCTTCTCTCCAAAGGTCTCTTTAATTTTCCTGTAGGCAGTATCTATCTTACCCCTAATGAGATAAGCCTCTACATCCTTACATTTGTCCTCTAGCCATCCCTGCTTAGCCATTTTGCACTTCCTGTTGACCTTATTTTTGAGATGTTTGTATTCCTTTTTGCCTGCTTCATTTACTGCGTTTTTATATTTTCTCCTTTCATCAATTAAATTCAAAATATCTTCTGTTACCCAAGGATTTCTACTAGCCCTCGTCTTTTTACCTACTTGAACCTCTGCTACCTTCACTATTTCGTCTCTCAAAGCTACCCATTCTTCTTATACTGTATTTCTTTCCCCCATTCTTGTCAATCGTTCCCTAATGCTCTCCTTGAAGCTCTCTACAACCTCTGGTTCTTTCAGTTTATCCAGGCCCTCTCTCCTCAAATTCCCACCTTTTTGCAGTTTCTTCAGTTTTAATATACAGTTCATAACCAATAGGTTGTGGTCAGAGCCCACATCTGTCCCAGGGAAAGTCTTACAATTTAAAACCTGGTTCCTGAATCTGTGTCTTACCATTATATAATCTATCTGAAACCGGTCTGTAACTCCAAGCTTCTTCCATGTATACAACCTTCTTCCATGATTCTTCAACTAAGTGTTAGCTATGATTAAGTTATGCTCTGTGCAAAATTCTACCAGGCAGCTTCCTCTTTCATTTCTTCCCCCAATCCATATTCACCTACTACGTTTCCTTCTCTCCCTTTTCCTCCTATCGAATTCCAGTCACCCATGACTATTAATTTTTCATCTCCCTTCACTATCTGAATAATTTCTTTTATCTTGCCATACATTTCATCAATCTCTTCGTCATCTGCAGAGCTAGTTGGCATATAAACTTGTACTACTGTGGTAGGCGTGGGCTTTGCATCTATCTTGGGAACAATAATGTGTTCACTATGCTGTTTGTAGTAGCTTACCCGCATTCCTATTTTCCTATTCATTATTAAACCTACTCCTGCATTACCCCTGTTTGATTTTGTATTAATAATCCTGTATTCACCTGACCAAAAGTCTTGTTCCTCCTGCCACCAAATTTCACTAATTCCCACTATATCTAACTTTAACCTATCCATTTCCCTTTTTAAATTTTCTAACCTACCTGCCCGATTAAGGGATCTGACATTCCACGCTCCAATCCGTTGAACGCCAGTTTTCTTTCTCCTGATAACAACGTCCTCCTGTGTAGTCCCCGCCCGGAAATCCGAATGGGGGACTATTTTACCTCCGGAATATTTTACCCAAGAGGACGCCATCATCATTTAACCATGCAGTAAAGCTGCATGCCCCTGGGAAAAATTATGGCTGTATTTTCCCCTTGCTTTCAGCTGCTCGCAGTACCAGCACAACAAGGCCATTTTGGTAAGTGTTACAAGGCCAGATCAGTCAATCATCCAGACTCTTGCCCCTGCAACTACTGAAAAGGCTGCTGCCCCTCTTCAGGAACCACAAGTTTGTCTGGCCTCTCAACAGATACCCTTCCATAGTGGTTACACCTATGGTACGGTTATCTGTATCACTGAGGCACGCAAGCCTCCCCACCAGCGGCAAAGTCCATGGTTCATGGGGGGGACCCCGAGAGGTTAAAATTTGGCTTTGTTACTGTTTTTTATCCGTCAGAGGTATATGAAGAAAAAACAGTAACAAAGCCAAATTTTAACCACCATTTGTAACCTGTTTTACTGAAAAGCTGTGATGACTGACGCCCATTAATTAGAAACCATTTGATCGCCTATATGCCTCACAGGGGTGTAGTCGGCATGAGGTGGAGGCCTGTTAGTGCAGAGGATGGATCTTGCACTGCACTGACAGCCAGGTTGGTTGGTTGGTTTAAACGAGGGGGAAATGGACCAAACTATGAGGTCATCGGTCCCTTGTTCCCAATAAAACAATGCCACAAGTGTGATGAGAATAACATAGATGAAACATAACACAAAACGGAAAGAAAAGAAAGGCCACAATAATGAAGGAGAGGCAATGAAGAGGCAATGAACACTACAAGGTATGAAAGAGGACAAGAGAACAATAGAGAGATGCAAGAAACAATTAGAAGAGAGTAAAACAATGAAGCAGATTACAGTGGCTGGCCGACCACAAAAATAAAAAGGAAAAGTCAGCCACCCTGCAACACGTTAAAACTTCCACCCTAAAAGTATTAGGGTGGAGGACACAGAGGGAGAAAGGACATGCGCTAAAACTCAGATTGAATGATAAAACCCACCCTCATGGATGAAATGAAAAACCAAATCAGCCGATGAGGTGTTGTCTGCTAAAATCAATGATAATGAGTCCGGCAACCAAAGAAGGACATGTCAACCTGGTGCCGCACCAACACTGAAGTGAGTCTTCGTGGCGCAGGAGGTAGCCATGGGTCGCCAACGCATTGCCAATGCGGAGCCAGCAGAGAACCACTGAGTCCCTGCGAGACACCCTCATCTAGGACTTCCACACATTCGTGGTCCCCTTAATGGCTCGCAGTTTGTTGTGCCTACTGAGATATTGCCATTCTATCTCCCAAAACTGAAAAACCTTGTGGTGTAATAACGAACAGAGGTCACTTGCGGGGATGCCCATCTCCGGAAGTGGTTTCCGTGTAGCCTGTTTGGCCAGCCTGTCGGCAAGTTCATTTCCTGGGATTCCGACATGACCAGGGGTCCAGATGACCACCACTGAACGACTGGACCATTGCAGGGCATAGATGGACTCCTGGATGGACGCTAACAAAGGATGACAAGGGTGTTGTTGTTGTTGTTGTTGTGGTCTTCAGTCCTGAGACTGGTTTGATGCAGCTCTACATGCTACTCTATCCTGTGCAAGCTTCTTCATCTCCCAGTACCTACTGCAACCTACATCCTTCTGAATCTGCTTAGTGTATTGATCTCTTGGTCTCCCTCTACGATTTTTACCCTCCACGATGCCCTCCAATTCTAAATTTGTGATCCCTTGATGCCTTAAAACATGTCCTACCAACCGATCCCTTCTTCTAGTCAAGTTGTGCCACAAACTTCTCTTCTCCCCAATCCTATTCAATACCTCCTCATTAGTTACGTGATCTACCCACCTTATCTTCAGCATTCTTCTGTAGCACCACATTTCGAAAGCTTCTATTCTCTTCTTGTCCAAATTGGTTATCGTCCATGTTTCACTTCCATACATCTTCAGCATTCTTCTGTAGCACCACATTTCGAAAGCTTCTATTCTCTTCTTGTCCAAATTGGTTATCGTCCATGTTTCACTTCCATACATAGCTACACTCCATACAAATACTTTCAGAAACGACTTCCTGACACTTAAATCTATACTCGATGTTAACAAATTTCTCTTCTTCAGAAACGATTTCCTTGCCATTGCCAGTCTACATTTTATATCCTCTCTACTTCGACCATCATCAGTTATTTTACTCCCTAAATAGCAAAACTCCTTTACTACTTTAAGTGTCTCATTTCCTAATCTAATCCCCTCAGCATCACCCGATTTAATTTGACTACATTCCATTATCCTCGTTTTGCTTTTGTTGATGTTCATCTTATATCCTCCTTTCAAGACACTGTCCATTCCGTTCAACTGCTCTTCCAAGTCCTTTGCTGTCTCTGACAGAATTACAATGTCATCGGCGAACCTCAAAGTTTTTACTTCTTCTCCATGAATTTTAATACCTACTCCGAATTTTTCTTTTGTTTCCTTTACTGCTTGCTCAATATACAGATTGAATAACATCAGAGAGAGGCTACAACCCTGTCTCACTCCTTTCCCAACCACTGCTTCCCTTTCATGCCCCTCGACTCTTATAACTGCCATCTGGTTTCTGTACAAATTGTAAATAGCCTTTCGCTCCCTGTATTTTACCCCTGCCACCTTCAGAATTTGAAAGAGAGTATTCCAGTTAACGTTGTCAAAAGCTTTCTCTAAGTCTACAAATGCTAGAAACGTAGGTTTGCCTTTTCTTAATCTTTCTTCTAAGATAAGTCGTAACGTTAGTATTGCCTCACGTGTTCCAACATTTCTACGGAATCCAAACTGATCTTCCCCGAGGTCGTCTTCTACCAGTTTTTCAATTCGTCTGTAAAGAATTCACGTTAGTATTTTGCAGCTGTGACTTATTAAACTGATAGTTCGGTAATTTTCACATCTGTCAACACCTGCTTTCTTTGGGATTGGAATTATTATATTCTTCTTCAAGTCTGAGGGTATTTTACCTGTCTCATACATCTTGCTCATCAGATGGTAGAGTTTTGTCAGGACTGGCTCTCCCAAGGCCATCAGTAATTCTAATGGAATGTTGTCTACTCCCGGGGCCTTGTTTCGACTCAGGTCTTTCAGTGCTCTGTCAAACTCTTCACGCAGTATCTTATCTCCCATTTCATCTTCATATACATCCTCTTCCATTTCCATAATATTGTCCTCAAGTACATCGCCCTTCTATAAACCCTCTATATACTCCTTCCACCTTTCTGCCTTCCCTTCTTTGCTTAGAACTGGGTTGCCATCTGAGCTCTTGATATTCATACAAGTGGTTCTCTTCTCTCCAAAGGTCTCTAATTTTCATGTAGGCAGTATCTATCTTACCCCTAGTGAGACAAGCCTCTACATCCTTACATTTGTCCTCTAGCCATCCCTGCTTAGCCATTTTGCACTTCCTGTCGATCTCATTTTTGAGACATTTGTATTCCTTTTTGCCTGCATCATTTACTGCATTTTTATATTTTCTCCTTTCATCAATTAAATTCAATATTTCTTCTGTTACCCAAGGGTTTCTATTAGCCCTCATCTCTTTACCTACTTGATCCTCTGCTGCCTTCACTACTTCATCCCTCAGAGCTACCCATTCTTCTTCTACTGTATTTCTTTCCCCCATTCCTGTCAATTGTTCCCTTATGCTCTCCCTGAAACTCTCTACAACCTCTGGTTCTTTCAGTTTATCCAGGTCCCATCTCCTTAAATTCCCGCCTTTTTGCAGTTTCTTCAGTTTCAATCTGCAGTTCATAACCAATAGATTGTGGTCAGAATCCACATCTGCCCCTGGAAATGTCTTTCAATTTAAAACCTGGTTCCTAAATCTCTGTCTTACCATTATATAATCTATCTGATACCTTTTAGTATCTCCAGGATTCTTCCAGGTATACAACCTTCTTTCATGATTCTTGAACCAAGTGTTGGCTATGATTAAGTTATGCTCTGTGCAAAATTCTACAAGGCGGCTTCCTCTTTCATTTCTTCACCCCAATCCATATTCACCTACTATGTTTACTTCTCTCCCTTTTCCTACTGACGAATTCCAGTCACCCATGACTATTAAATTTTCGTCTCCCTTCACTACCTGAATAATTTCTTTTATCTCGTCATACATTTCATCAATTTCTTCATCATCTGCAGAGCTAGTTGGCATATAAACTTGTGCTACTGTAGTAGGCATGGGCTTTGTGTCTATCTTGGCCACAATAATGCGTTCACTATGCTGTTTGTAGTAGCTAACCCGCACTCCTATTTTTTTATTCATTATTAAACCTACTCCTGCATTAACCCTATTTGATTTTGTATTTATAGCCCTGTAATCACCTGACCAAAAGACTTGTTCCTCCTGCCACCAAACTTCACTAATTCCCACTATATCTAACTTTAACCTATCCATTTCCCTTTTTAAATTTTCTAACCTAACTGCCCGATTAAGTGATCTGACATTCCACGCTCCGATCCGTAGAATGCCAGTTTTCTTTCTCCTGATAATGACGTCCTTTTGAGTAGTCCCCGCCCGGAGATCCGAATGGGGGACTATTTTATCTCCGGAATATTTTACCCAAGAGGACGCCATCATCATTTAATCATACAGTAAAGCTGCATGTCCTCGGGAAAAATTACGGCTGTAGTTTCCCCTTGCTTTCAGCCGTTCGCAGTACCAGCACAGCAAGGCCATTTTGGTTAATGTTACAAGGCCAGATCAGTCAATCATCCAGACTATTGCCCCTGCAACTACTGAAAAGGCTGCTGCCCCTCTTCAGAACCACATGTTTGTCTGGCCTCTCAACAGATACCCCTCCGTTGTGGTTGCACCTACGGTACGGCCATCTGTATTGCTGAGGCACGCAAGCCTCCCCACCAACGGCAAGATCCATGGTTCATGGGGGGAGGATGACAAGGGTAGCACTGGTCATTAGTTTTCGGGCTGCTGAAGGAGTCACTACATAAAAGAAGAGACTTCCCAGGGCATGAACAGAGATACTAAAGTGCACAAGAAATGGTCACCAGTCTGCAGTGAATACACTGCAGCCATCAGGTAAGGAATGCTGTTCAATATGGCCGCTATGCATGTAGGCAAAGCTAACGCGACCATCAGCCATCGAGCCATCGGTGTAAACCACTTCAGGGGCCCAGAACACTTCAAGAATTGAGAGGAAGTGACGGAGAGCCTCTGGGTTAATGGAGTCCTTAGGGCCACGTGAAAGGTCCAGATGAAGCTGCAGCCGAGGCGTACACCATGGAGGCGTACATGAACGAACCACAAGTAGAGGTGGTAAAGGGAAGGACTCCAGTTCGGAGAGAAGGGATCGCACGCTAACCACAATCGTTAGCCCTGACCTGGGCCACCAATGCGGGAAATGGACTGCTGCAGGTGGGAAAAGGAGACGGTAATTCAGATGCTCAGGGGAAGTACGAATGTGTGCTGCATAACTGGTGAGCAGTTGCGCACAGCCAGGTCATCTCTTTGTTCTGCCTGTGATCCTGGGAACAGCAGAAAGTTGATGGCAGCAGTGCCACACACCAGACCCTAATGTCACCTCAGATGGGGAAAGGCTGAAAAAATATGCAAGAGAAATCACTGAAGCCCAGAGACTAAATGAAAACATTCAAACAACAGATTTAACTGTCAGATACTTGGGTCAGTTGGTTGTCTCATAATAAGTGAAACCATTCAAACCCAGAGAGCGAATGAAAAACATTCATACATATGGTGTGGCCGCAGAGACTTGTTTCATTTGAAATAACTGGCTGAATGAAAAAGCACTATACTGATAAAAACAGATCCTTGCACCATCACTATCCAAGTACAGTGAATTTAATTCGTCACTTCTATGGTTATCAAAATGATCTCTCTGTCTCCCCTCTGGGAAACTTTCAGCTATTTACGAGATATCCAGTTGCATACTGAGCTACCTGGCAGACAGGATGAAGCAGTTAGCAGTTTGTGGGAGATTCCAATGTAGATTTCTTAAAAGATGAGGACAGGAAAAATAATTTGGAATGATTTATTTGGGTGTTTTGACCTAATTTCAGTAGTCAATTTTCCAATGCACATGCAGCAACAGACTAGGAACCCGACTGATTATATTTTTATAGAGAGTGCTCAGGCAGAAACAATTAATGTGTACTAAATTGTTAATGTACTATCTAATCACAATGCACAGTTAATGACAACGCACAATACGGCACCTTACAACTCTGAGGCAGGGTCATACAAAACAGAGAGGCATACTAATGACAGCAGGTAAAACATTTTAAAAGTAAGTTAAAAAAAATGGTATGGGATGATGCATATATAGAAAGATATGTTAATGTCAAATTCAATTTATTCTATAATAAACTTGTGTCCATATTTGAAAGTTGCTTTCCTAAAAAGTTATCCAGAAAATCTATTAAAAAACAAGCAAGCATGGATAACTAAGGGAATTAAAATCTTGTCTTAGAGGAAGAGGGAAATTTATATAAATGTCAGACTAAGGTAAGATCAGACATTATTTGTATAACAAAAAAAAAAAAAAAAAAAAAAAAAATTACTGTAATAGTTTAAGGAAAGTAATGAAAATGTTACAAAGTGTGTACATCGTAGCATAAATGAATGTTGGAGACAGTAAGATTAAAATTATATGGGATTCTGTCAAATGGGAGATGGACAGCCACTCAGTATGTGAGATACCCTAACAATTAAACTAAATGACAATGTCATGACCCTTAAAAGTATAATTTGCAACTTATGAACTGTCAATCACTTTCTTAATCTAGCCACAGAAATAGAATTAAATGGGTCAGCTGAAGAAGCATAACACTCATTTAACCAATACTTGACTGATGTTCATCAGTCTGGGATCTGTTCCAGATAGGATTGAAACAGGGAATAGATGTGATTCCAAGAATAGCAGCATGTTTCATTCCAGGTTCATTTAGCAAGCGCAGAAGTATCACGGAGGTGCTCAGTCAACTTCTGCGGCAGATGCTGCAAGAGAGGCATCTGCATCATGGTTTGGTTTACTGTTCTGAGAGCGTATGTTCCTTGAAGAATCTGCCAATATACTGCTTCTTCCTCTGTCTGTCTCACAAAAAGACCACGAAGACAAAATTAGAGAGATCCGAGCACACACAGAGGCTTACTAGCAATCATTCTTTCCATAAATCATTCACAGCTGGAACAGGAAAGGGGGAAAGTGACACAGTTGATAACACTAAGTACCCTCTGCACCAAAACATAAGGTGGTTTGCAGATTATAAATGTAGTTGTACATAAATTAAAAATGTTATTCCACAAAACTTTAAGCAACTAGAAGTACCAGCAACACCCTTCACTGAAATTAAGTCTATATGGTGTTGGAATGCCTAACAGAATTCTGAAAAGCTGTTCTAATTTAATATTAACAAGTAATGCCTTTAATGAGACATGTAATGCATCAAAGGCACAAGGAATTTTTTCAGAAGATAAAAATACACAACTGTTAGACCTGCTTAGAAGGAAGGTGATAACACAGAATTAAATAATTATTATTCAATTTCCTTACTGACATTACTTTCCAAAGTCTTTGAAAAGTAATTTACTGTCTCATATTTAGGTAGAAACAATTTACTTAGCATACCACAATTTGTATTCCAGAAGGGTTGCTGGACCGAGAATGCTATTTACATTCCCTCACCAAATATTACTAGGCTTAAATATTAAAATATCATCATTTGGAATCTTTTGTGATCTTGTCAAGGTGTTAGATAACCACAAGTTTTATGAAACTTATCGCTTTACTCGCAACTGGTTCCTATCAATCAAAAAAATATAATCCAAAAAGTTGTACTACATAATTCAAATAATGTTGGAAGTGTAGAAAATTTTAGTGACTTGAAAGAAATCACACAGGGTTCAATTGGGTTCAATTGTGGGTCTACACCTATTCCTTATATATGTGAATGACCTTCCGTTTACATTCAACAAGTAGAAACTGTGCATTTTGCAGACAATACTAGGGTTATAGTAAATCTCACTACCGAGAAAGCAACAGATGAGTTTTTTAATAATGTTATTCAAAGACTTATTAAGTGTATTTTTTAAATGATGTAATCTTGCTTTAGCTGTTGGCATTTCTCAAGCATCTACAAAACATAATACAACACAGGGAGCAACACTGAAACTGCAATTGTAAAATAAACCGCTAACAGCTTAAACATGATGACATTATTTAAACACTTCATAGATGCTGTGGACCCAAATTACAAGAAGGTAATTATTAAGTGGTTCTCTTTAAACAGGCTATCCCTAAGCTGTGAGAAAAAACAATATATTCAATTCTGTATGACTGAGCCATACAAACAATTGATGTAGCACATGAACAGAAGTCAGTAAATAGGGGAGAATGCTCCAATTTTTTGGGCGTACATACTGATGAAAACTTGAACCAGAAGTATATTACTGATCTGCTCAAACAATAAAGTTCGACTACCTTTTCTCTTTGTATAACAGCTAGTCTTGGAAACAAATGAATCAAGTTCCAGACATATTTTGCATATTTCCAGTCAACAATGTCTTATAGAATAATATACTGGCGTGACACACCATATAGAAAGGAAGTACTGATTGCACTAAAACTAACAGTGAGAATAATACAAGATATTCATCCACAATCATCATGTAGGTATTTCCTTGAAGAGTTACACATTTAAACTACACCGTCACAATACGTATATTCTCAAATGAAATTTGTGATAAATAATCTACCACATTTTGAGAAGAACAGTGAGGTAGATACCTACAACACTAGAGGGGAAAAATGACCTTTATTAACCATTATTAAAACTGTCAGTGGCAGTTTACTGGCAATGCCATGTTTCGCCCTTGTGAGGCATAGGTACAATAAAAATGTGGGATGGGTATGAGCCAAAGTTCCAGGCTGTGTAGCTGTCTCAACAACTAAACTTACATAGGGAATAACACAGTAAGCCAACATCTGTTCTTTAATGGCAGCATATTGTACTAACTGTATTGTACTGAGATCCTCCCAAGGGACACTGCCTTATCGAAGGTACCTTCAGTACTGGGCGGGAGGGTTTGCGTGCTGCAGCTAAGTTGAAGGCTATGCCGGCTGTAGCAAAGCTACTGGCAGGGCCACTCAAGCTGGACAGGCCTCAATGGAGGAGTCAGACTAAATATATCTCACTTAGGGAAGGGGGAGTCTCTATATGCGTGGTGAATCCAACCCTCCTAGGGGAGTAAACCGTGATATCATATCCTGGTCCTCCAAGTTAGGGGGTTGGGTCAATGGGCCAGCACCCCATTATCCACAAAAAACTTCTACAAGCTCAAGACTCTAAAGTGGAGTCTTGGAAATTGGATAGAAACTCTTTACGACAATTATTGTCAAGGAAAAGGACTTTGAGAGTTGGTACATGGAACGTTCAAAACCTGACAAACACACTGAAATAGAGAATGAAATTAGTCGACTGAAGGTGGACATAATTATTCTGTCAGAAACAAAAAAGAAGGAACAAGGGAATGAGACATTTGGAAATTTCATCCATTTTTGGTCTGGAGTTGATAAACAAATGAGTAAAAGCAGGTGTTTCCATTCTAATTAACAAAGCTCTTACATCAAGGACTATGCATTTTTATGTGAAACAATTGTCACTACTACCATCGAGCTATATGGCATTGAAACAGTTATAACAGGGGTGTAACCAAATGATGATGCGGCACAGCAAACCAAAGACCATTTCTACCAGAAATTAGACCATCTACTCAACCAAGTCAAAATGCACCAAGAAGTAATAATGGCAGGAGATTTTAATGTGAGTGTTGGCTCAAAAGTAAATGATGCAGTAGTAGGAAGATGTGGAGAAAATGTCATTAATAGTTCTGGAGAAAATCTTGTAGAATTCTGTAACCAATATGACTTGAAAATTCTGAACACACACTATTCATATAAAGATACCCACAGATATACATGGGAGAGGTCATCATTACAGCAGAAATCAATAATTGATTACATAATTACCATGCAATGGCCAACAATGGTAGTTCAAGACTGTAGAGGCATGCGGGAAGCCAACTGTCGGTCTGGTCACTAATCAGTTTTAGCAAAGTTGATATACCCATTTAGAAGAAAACCATCAACAACTGGACAAGTGGCTGACCACACAAATCATGAGAAATTAGAGCAGGCAAAGTAGAAGCTCTTTCTCCTGAAGCAGTTCAGCATAAAGTATTTATTTCAATGTAGATTAGAAAAAGAGATTCCAGAAAATGAAATTGTTGAAGTAGAATATGAAAATATTAAAATAGCACTTACAAAAATTTCTCTAGAGGTATTATGGACTGAGAGTAAGAGTGTAGCTAAACGGGATCCTCCGTGGATGTCTGATGACCTGAAGATGTTGATTAAGGAAAAGAAAGATCTCTACAAAAAATGGTTATCAACTAAATCACTACATGACACGCAAAACTACCAGACAACAAATTATGACTTAAGGGGACACAGTCGCGAGGGAACTCCCATAAGGAATCAATGCTAAAATGAGCAAATGTCAGGTACACTTTCTGAAGTAACTAATGAAGATAAAGACCTGAAACTTTTAGTGTACAGCTGAAACATCATTCTCAAATCGCATAAAAAATGGTTAATGTATTTTATATATTTCATGAGTAATCATTTTTTTTTGTTCTATAAGACAAAAAATTAAAACTTTTCTAGACACCTTGGAGCTTGTAAATCTGTTCTTTTTATCACTACTGGTCTATTTTTTTTATCTAATTAATCATCAATGTATTAACAAGAGATACTGTAAGTCTGATGTCTGCAGCAGTCATAGTTTTTGAGAAAAGTGTACCAAAAGGTCAAAAAATGAAGTTTTGAGAAAATTAGTATTAAAGTTTTACATGCAAGAAAGTAATGTACAATGTCATACAGACACACTTTTAAAACATTCCAGGGCTATACTGTGGCTCAGCTTCTTGATCTTTATCTTCTTTTCTTTGATCTTCTGGCTATCCTGGCCTCCTTGGTAGCATTTCCTGCAGAAATATCAGCATAACGGATATGGTCCATGTCAATCTTTTTCAGTCCCCTTCAGTATTGATACCATCCTTTGTTCCCAAGAGTCTTAATACATCAGTCTTCTTTGACACACAAGCATTGAAGCACATCACTGCATCATGAACACCAAATTTTAGTGTTTCTTTTCTAATGAAAACAGTTTATGGTAGCCTTGTCCAAATGACAGAATTCAAACTTTCATTTGGGTTTTGAGTTTTTCCATGGAGACACTTTTTCAAGAGCTCTTGTTGGCTAAGGTCTCTGAAAATAGGTTTCACAGCTAGCAGGATTTTTTCTGGAATTGAATGTTTGTGCTTATAGCTGGAAGATGTAGCTGGGTTGTTGAATTTGCACCATCTGTCAGGTCCCTGTGGGCAAAGGTTATGTTGTGGTTCCTCATCTATTGAAATTTTATGAAAGAATATAGCCCAGATGGCTCTCCTCATTGCTTCTACATTGTTGCAGTTATTTATAATGGCCATACCATCATAAGTCTGGATCCTGTCTATTTCAGCCTTTGTCAGGCCCCCTTTACCACCTAACTTTTTTTCCTTACATATCTTTAGAAGTCATGATCCCATTCTTTTCTGTACATGTCCTATACATTCCAGTTTATTAATTTTGACTCTAGGCCCATAAGGTTTATCTTCTACCACTTTCTGATAAGCCTTACTGTCCCCGTCCCTAAGATAGTCTGTATAGAGGATACCTCTTGACTGCACAGACCTTTTGAAAATGTTAGCAACACCAGCCACTTCCATGCCTCCACTAGAACCATCATAGTCCTTTTTGCACACATGTTGTATAGTGGGATTTTTGCTACAGATGTCACAGAACTTAGTAATAATTTCAATATACAGAACCTTCCCAGTAACAAAAGAAGTTGCTGACACAATGCCATTTAGGGATGTATGCCCACGTTTCTGCCAACTGCCATCAAAACCAGCAGAAATTAGCCTTGGGTCAGATTTCGTCTCATTCAACTGAACTGCTTCTTTGGCTGCTTTCAACATTGTAGATTCACTTACCTCAGCTACAACTGCACCAATAGTCTTGTTGTAAACATCAAACTTTCTTGGAGGTGGAGGAATGTTCATCACTGCACAAAGAACAGCACCTGCACTTCACCCTTTCCCAATAGATCTAAGTGCATACACTAATCTTATATTGTTTTCATACAATCTGCTTCTTGTTACGTGGGATGACATTGTATTGGCAGTACAGCTACATTCCAAATATGTCAAAACTAAATTACAAACAATTCCCTTGGTTTTCACCACATCTTCGTGCAAAGTAATGTTTCCACCACAGTTTTTACAATTTGTGTGTTTTTTGATAAGTTCACGTAATAGCCTCGTGGAGATCAGAATGTTTGTGTCAGTAACAACAGAAACACTGTTCACACCACATATTGCATTGTCACGCATTTGAAAGGCACTTGGTAAACCGGCAGCACCTAGAAGCTTCTTGCTTGAAGCACTGGCACTCGCACTGACTTCACTTTCAATATTATTTTCTGCCCTCTGTTCAAAACTAGCAGTTTCGTGGTTTATTTTTACATATTTATTTCCACGAAACTTAGGTTTATATCCAAACTTCCTTATTCTACCCATTGTGTTATAACGTTTCACAAAATCATTACATTTGTATCACCAAAATGTAAACAACTAGGATGAAGAAACGGACAAACGACAGTCGACAATGCAGACAGGCTGGCAAACATCAGAATAACAATTCTCTCTTGCAACCCAAATAAAGAGTATTTATATCCGTGGAACATAAATGACTGTTGTACTATAGTCAATGCCGACTACTGCACAAGACACAGCAAAAATGGACGTGGTGCTAGTTACCATGCTTCACGAACAAATTAATAAATCCGAATCTAATAATCAGATTTGTATGAAACAAACAGCATTTTGTAACCAAATAATTGGAGCATGGATTAAGAAAAAAAAAATCGATTTTTTGTAGCCTGTTCACGACTGTGTCCCCTTAAGAAACAGAATTAAATTAGAAAAGAACAAGATGTGGGAACAGAAATGTATTGTAATTTAGAGTCTAATAGATGGATCAGAAACAACAGAAGTGTGGAGGACAATTAATTACTAGTATGAAGAAGACACAAGTAAACAAAGCAGTAGACAACCTAATTCCCTTAAAGAAATGGAAAAAACATTATGCAGACCTTTCAAATGAAGATAGGCCATATTACACGCAAGGGAATGAAGAGAAGACGGAAGTAACAGATCGAAATATAAATATTACAATAGAGGAAGTTGAATTTTGCTTAATTAAAATGAAGAAGGGACAATCACCTGGTCCAGGAAACATTCCTGTTGAATTATTGAAGGTTGGAGGAAGATATTTGAAGAACGAATAACCTGCCTAAGGAACAACTGTTGTAAAAGGACTGAAATCCCCTCAGAATGGAAAAAGTCACATATGGTTTCTATTTTCAAGAAAGGGAATAGAAAAGACACAAACTGCTATAGAGGCATTAGTGTCAACTGTACAATGAGCCGCTTTTTTGGCAAGATAATGTTTGAAAAAATTAGACAAAATGTTAGCCAGCATATTGGGGAAGACCAGAGCGGGTTTAGACAGAACAGATCATGTACAGATAACCTATTTATTTTACAACAACTATGGAGAAATTTATAGCAGTAGGGAAGGAGCTACACATTGCTTTTGTAGATTTAGCAAAAGCTTACAATACAGTCCCTAGATCCAAGCTGCAGGAAGCTATGAAAGATATAGGTCTGGATGATCACCTTTTGCAAATTGTTATTGAAATGTACAGAGATAATGTGGTACAGATCAAATGCGGTTCAAAGTTATCAGAACCTATTAACATCACTACAGGTTTGCAACACGTTTGCGATATGTCACCCATCTTGTTCAATTTAAGTGGCTCTCCGAAACTGGAAGAACAGCTGTTATTAAAAAATTAAGGAACATGCAAATAATGTCATAAAACACTAATGCCAGCAACACACCTAAGGCTATACGGAATGTAGTGAAACGAGAGACAGGACAACCAACCTCAGAAAAGGAACTGAAGGAAAGAAGAATGCGTTTAACATCCCATCGACATTGAGATCGTTAAAGATGGAGCACATGGTCAGATTGTGTCAAGGATATGGAAGGAAATCAATCATGCCCTTTCGGAAGAACCATACCGGCTTGCCTAGAGCCATTTAGGGAAATCACAGAAAACCTAAATCTGGACGACCGAATGAGGATTTGAACTGTCATCCTCCCGAATGCGAGTCCAAGTGCTAATCACTGTGCCAACTCACTCGGTTCACTATTGAACTGAATGAGGAGTCACAGGTAGCAAATTAACTAGTGAACTTGGCAAAGTTTTGCAACTGCTAAATATGTATCTGCTTAGAATATATGTTGCAATTTCCTTCTGCCCATTTTGTCTGGCCATCTCCCCCCTCCTTCCCTCTCTTTATGTTCATTTCCTCCCCACCCCCTCTCTGTCCATCGCTTCCACCCTCCCTCCGACTTTGAGCCCTGTTTACTGTTGTTACAAACGGAACTTTGATTGGAAGTTGAAGTCGCTTAAAAAGAACGGGAAAATTGTTGGTCTCATTGGTATTCAAGATATGAGACAGACCTCCCCAGCTGCTGGATCCCTACGGATAATAGTTTCAATGTGAGAGTTTTGCATAGTTTTGCAAACATGTAGGATTACATTTTGGATGATTCAGATTCTGTATATTCTAATCATAAGTCAACAAGCCATAAAAACTACTTTCACATCCTTCCAAGACTCTGTCCATTCCGTTCAACTGCTCTTCCAGGTCCTTTGCTGTCTCTGACAAAATTACAATGTCGTCTGAAAACCTCAAAGTTTTTATTTCTAGTCCATGGATTTTACTTCCTACTCCAAATTTTTCTTTTGTTTCCTTTACTGTCTGCTCAATATACAGATTGAATAACACTGGGGACAAGCTACAACCCTGTCTCCCTCTCTTCCCAACCACTGCTTCCCTTTCATGCCCCTCGACTCTGGTTTCTATACCAATTATAAATCTCCTTTTGCTCCCTGTATTTTGCACCTGCCACCTTCAGAATTTGAAAGAGTATTTCAGTCAACATTGTCAGAAGATTTTTCTAAGTATACAAATGCTAGAAATGTAGGTTTGCCTTTCCTTAACCCATCTTCCAAAATAAGTTGTAGGATCAGTATTGCCTTGCATGTTCCAACATTTCTACGGAATCCAAACCGATCTTCCCCAAGATCAGCTTCTACCAGTTTGTCTTCTCTCGGGGTCTTGTTTCGTCTTACGTCTTTCAGTGCTCTGTTAAATTCTTCTCGCAGTATCATATCCCCATTCCATCTTCATCTACATCCTCATCCATTTTCATAATATTGCCCTCAAGTACATTGCCCTTGTATAAACCTTCTACAGATTCCTTCCACCTTTCTACTTTCCCTTCTTTGTGCAAAATTGGTTTCCCATCTGAGCTCTTGATATTCATACAAGTAGTCTCTTTTCTCCAAAGGTCTCTTTAATCTTCCATTAGGCAGTATCTAGCTTACCCCCTAGTGATATATGCCTCTACATCCTTACATTTGTCCTCTAGCCATCCCTGCTTAGCCTTTTTGCACTTCCTGTCGATCTCATTTTTGAGACATTCGTATTCCCTTTCACCTCATTCATTTACTGCATTTTTGTATACTCTCCTTTCATCAATTAAATTCAGTATCTCTTCTGTCACCCAAGGATTTCTACTAGCCCTTTTCTTTTTACCTACTTGATCCTTTGCTGCCTTCACTATTTCATCTCTCAAAGCTACCCATTCTTCTTTTTCTGCATTTCTTTCCCCTATTCTTGTCAACCGTTCCCTAATGTTCTCTCTCAAACTCTTTATGACCTCTGGTTCTTTCAGTTTAATCAAGTGCTATCACCTTCAATTCCTACCTAAACATATTAAAAAATATATACCCTAGCTCGGTTCAAATATTTATTAGAGTAATGTGTAGATATCTGGAGCAAACTGGACAAGAATTTTTAGAGACTTTTGGTAAAAAATTTAAATGACAACTTGTCTAAACAGTAGTACAGATAATCATTTCTTAAACATAGTAGGAAGTATAGGAGCAGCAGTATGTTGAAATCACATGAATGTTTCAACACCTTCTCCTTCTGAAATTAAGAAAATTATATATTCTCTCAAAAATAAAATCTCATCTGGTTTTGATGCTGTTACCACTACAATACTCAAGATTTATTCCCATGTAATAAGCCCTGTCTTGTGTGAAATATGTAATGCATCACCAACTTAAGGAATTTTGCCTGAGAGACTGAAATATGCTGTTGTCAAACACCTCTTTAAGAAAGGCAATACGAGAGATGTCAGAAACTACCAGCCTCTTTCTGATGGCATTTTCCAAAATTTTTGAGGTGGTGATATATATTCTAATAGTATCTTACTTGAGCTACAATAGTACCCTCAGCAAATCACAGTTTGGATTTCATAAAAGTTTATCTACTGAGAATGCTGTTTAAATGTTCACTCACCAAATTTTACAAGGATTAAATAACAAAATAGTGCCAGTTTGTATTTTCTGCAGCGTACCAAAGCCATTTGACTGTATGAATCACAATGTTGTCCTAGACAAACTGAGGTTTCATGGGATTGATGGTATATTTAACTAATGGATAAAGTCATATCTAAACAAAAGAATGCAGAAAATGGTTCTTTCAAGTTGCTCGTCCCCACTGAAGGCCAGCTACACACTTCCATCCACATCAAACCTAATAACAAACAACAGTACTTACATTTTAAAACAAGAAACAACTTCTGAGCACACCACTTGTCACCCAGTATTATCCTGGTCTCAAATGTATCGATCAGCTATTACGACAAGGCCACGACTTCCTAAAATCATGCCCTGAAATGAGATCCATTCTGTTTGAGATTTTAAACACTACCCCTAGAATAGCTTTTTGTCACCCTCCCAATCTTCACAATATCCTTGCCAGACCCTATGCTCCTTCTGCACCCATCTCCCTACCCTATGGCTCCTACCCCTGTGACCAGTCTGCTGCAAGACTTGCCTATGCACCCTTCTACCACTACCCATTCCACTCCTGTCACCGGCAATACATATACTATCAAAGACAGGGCCACGTGTGAAGTGACACAGGGCCACGTGTGAAGTGACACGTCATATACCAGCTGTTGTGTAAACTCTGCTGGGCCTTTTACATCGGCATGACTACCACCCACTTATCAGTCAGGATGAATGGGCATACGCAGAGGGTGTATACAGGCAACACACAATATCCTGTTGTGGAGCATACTGTATGACATGATAGTCATGACCCCGGTGCCTGTTTCACCACACACGCCATCTGGATTCCTTCCCCACACACCAGTTTCTCAGAACTCCGCAGGTGGTAACTAGCGCTGCAACATGTCCTTGGTTCTCATCACCCACCAAGCTTTAATTTATGTTAATTCCTTCCATCTGAGTATTTCTTCACAGTAACTACCCCTTTCTTCCCTCCAATTAAGTTTTACATATCTTTCATTTTCTGACTTGTCTATTCTTCGCTATCCCCCCTCCCATCTCTCTTGCAAACAACGCACTTAGCTTTTCACTCTTATTAACTCTTACACAATGTTTTAGTAGTAATCTCTGTGTTGCATACTATCCTGTCTTCCACTTTAAGCTCTCAGGTTTACAAATCTCGCCCAGTGCAGTCCAACAATCAGTGTTTCCTTCTCATCTCGTCCAGTATGTCTCCTCTTAACCGGGGTTTTGGGTTACTTTTCTGAACTGTACCCCTTTCGCTAAACCTCTCCAGTCCATTTCCTTCAGCCCTCTTCCTTCCCTTTGACTCTTCAGCCAGAAGATGCCACTGGCTCCGAAAGATTGTAAAAATGAAATCCTTTTGTGTATGTGTTTCCCTGCCACGGTTTGATGAGCAGATCTTTCTTTTTTTTTCCTATCCATTTATATTATATTATCGAAACTTGTACTTAGTAATCCAACCAGTGTCGTCCCACAACAAGAAGCGTTAGTTCTTTTTGCCGATGACACTAGTATTGTAATCAATCCAAGCATACGTACAGTAACAGAAAAAATTGTAAACAGTGTTCTTGAAAGTACCGATGACTATTTTTGAGAGTCGTCTCAACCTAAACTTGAAAAAGGCACAACATATTCCATTCTGCGCATCTAGAGCCACTACATCAATGGTAAGTGTAAGACATGGTGAGGGGAGAAAACTTCAAACTTTTCATGTGTCCATGTTGATGACAATTTAGATTGGAAACAGCACATTTTGGAATTCCTGAAACTACTAAGTTCAGCAATATTTGCACTTAGAATCATTGCAAATCTCAGAAAGAGGCAAATCAGTTTAGTTGACATGTGTTGCATGTTTTCATTCAATAATGCCATATGGAATAATGTTCTGGGGCAACTCATCTTTAAGAAACAAAGTCTTTACTGCTCAAAAATGTGGTATAAGAATAATATGTACTGCTCACCCACGATTATCTTCTACACATCAGTTTAAGGAGGTGACACCTTGAGTTGCAGACAAGCATAACAAAAAGACTGTTATACATCTGTCTTTCAGGCAATATCTTCTTCAGAAAAGGAAGAAAAGGACACACACACACACACAAACAAACAAACGCGCGCACGCGCGACTGCCGTCTCCAGCAGCTCATTCAGGTTTGTGAGGTTCTTGTAATTTCGTATTGTGATGCAGCACCAGCACTGAAGTACACACATTTTTTAATTCTGACAAAATGTATGAGGAAAACATGCTGAACTGTGGTACTGTGCTGCACGTTTTCAGATATACAGCACAGGCTCTTAGATCTTGCAGAATTGTTAAATTTGTAATATAGTGTACAAAGTCTGTTCAAAACAATTCCAAAACATTTGTAACTTTGCGCCAATGGTGTGTTGGAGCAAAATGGGGTTGCATCCCTGCAAACATCTGCGATTACGGTGTAACTGCCAAATATTTCATTGTTGTATGTCTGTTAGTTATGGTTCTGTGCAGTATTGAGTAGAATGTTGAACCTCACAGTCTGCGAATTTTGAGATGGCAGAGTTAGAGAAACAATGCGTCTGCATTAAATTTTGCGTGAAACTCAAGAAATGCTTTACAGAGGAAAACCAAATGGTGCAGGAAGCTTACGGTGATGTCTGCTTAACCTGTACTCGATGTTACGAATGGTTCACATGGTTTAACAATGGCCAGGAGGAAATTAAAGATGACTGACAATGTACGCATTCTTTGACATCTACCAATGATGCTCATGTTAGGAATGTTAACAAAATTGTGCGTGCCAATCGAAGACTGTTTGTCAGAGATTGCAGAAGAATGTAACATTTCAATTGGATCATGTAATGAAATCCTGACACAGTCTCTTGGAATACATGTTACCGCCACATTTGTCCCACAGCTCATGAGTCAAGACCAGTAAGACCTTCGCCCGCAATCTGTGAAATACTTTTGGATCGTGCAAATGAGAATAAGATGTTCCTTTAGACAACCATAACTGGTGATGAGACGTGGGTCTATGGTTATGATGTTGAGGTGCTGAAAGGACAAAGATTTGCAATGATAGACAAGATAAAAGAAAATTCGTAGACAGCACTTTGTGTGATCCAACAAGAGGCATACCAAGACAGACTGCTTTCAGAAGTTGAAACAGCAATGGGAGTGGCGTATCAATTGTGGAGGAGAATATTTTAAAGGAGACTGTGCACAATAAGTATAAGGTACATGCAGAAAAATTTTGTGGACAAAGTTCTGACATTTTTTTGAACAGATATTGTATATGGGTGCAGGGTTGCCTGAGAATTATCCCAGAGGTATCTCTGCATCCATCAAGAAAATATTATTTTCAGCAAAGACTAAAATAACTAGATTTTCAGAACAGGCCAAATATTCCTAGCGACGTGTAACGATGCTGCTTCAAATCATCAACCACCTCGGTTAGATTTTCACAGAAGTCAGTCACAGGCAGCTAAAGTGTGACTATGGTAGTTCTGTTGGCACGCACCCCCTTACAAATGTTTGTGATAGCATCATCTTTCAGATCTGCCTTTTATGTGCAATGAATTATTGTACAGTCCTTCCCTGGAATTGGGCACGTGCCCCCCCCCCCCCCCCAGCACTCTCTCTCTCTCTCTCTCTCTCTCTCTAAAGCCTCACCATCAACAGGTATGCACCACTTCAACCTCTACTCAGAATCTAGAAAAGTTGATATTTTGATGCTGCTTGCAAAATTGAATGTACAATTCTCTCAGATTAACTAAAATTACACTGATGATGTCATTTTCATTTACAGTACTGGAGTAAGGTTATAGTACCACATTTGTGCACCCTAGCTGACTCTTAATTCTTCACAGTGAAATGATATTTAACAGTGAAATGTAACATATACCTTAAGTGAGAGACTGATCACCGATTTCGGCTCTCACCTGTTTACAGTTCTTATCTACAGACAACCACAATTTTTCAAGGCATGCAAATGGTTTTTATTCATCTTCAATTGCTCATAGGTTTAATGTGGATGGTATGTGTAACAGGCATTTTTATTTTATTCTTTGTCAATGAATAAATTGAGTTAGATTATTTTTACTTGCATCTAAAATTGCTACCAGATATGTAAACATTTCAGAAAAAAATTTAGTTTAGAGTCAACTGTCTCACCATAAGCCACATAAATGTAAAAAAGAAAAGTAAATTTCATTCGGAAAAATATTAGGATTATAAAGACACACAACGGAAAACTTTAGACATTAACTGCAGCATGTGGACTGGTCTCCTGTAAATGCTGCTGTTCATGTAAACTGTAAATTTAATATGTTTAGCAGTGAATTTACAAGTCCATTTGAATAGAAATTTCCTAAAAAGTTAGTGAAGGAAACTCTGTTTAAATCAGGTCACAGACCTTGGATTACTAATGAAATCACAATTTCTTGTAGAATGAAAAGGGAGCTTTATGCAGCAGCCAAGATATCAAATGATCCGAATAAGGTTAGGCATTACAAACAGAACAATAACATTCTCAACAAAATCATACAAACACCAAAGAAAATTGATAAATCATGTATTATGGTAAAAACTATCAAGAATTTTGTAAATAAGGAAGCAGAGAAAACTGCAGTTTGCAGTGAAAATATCCAAATAAAAAATCAGGGTCATCTTGTTAGTGATCCAAAAATAGTTACTGACATATTCAACAAACATTTTTCAACAGTAATGGAATAAATAGGATCACAACACTCCATATATCAAGGATTTTTCTGCATGCCAGTGTACTTAACACAGTGAACCAGACCAAAGTAACAACAGTGATTACTGGATCAGTTTACGGGCAATCAACCAATGGTCTAGTTCTTGACATATTAGATTTTGATGATTTTTGGTACATTAATAGCAGCAGTAGTTAGCACACAAAAAATCCCAAATGAAATTTGTTGTGGACCTTTCATTTCTGAGTTGTTAATTTTTAAAACTTCCAAAATTATATCATTTTTTGTTACATTTTGAAGCCTTAACATCACCGTCTCAAAAATTATTTGACTTACACAACTAAAATTTGTACCATTTCTTTCAGTTTCTTATAAGCTTTAAAAGTATGAACTAACACTGAATTTTCCCAAGATGAAATTGGGTTTTAATTTCGAAAATGTTTTGGAAAAAAAAAGTGTGCGTTACTCGTAAATTATTTGTTAATGTGCGTGTCAAATTTCATGATGGTGTTCTAGTGGGAATAAAACATAAATAAAATAAAAATTTATTTTACTCATAAACTCAGCATCTTTGCACAGTCTGTGTGGGGCTTTGTACTTGCTACTAGAATATAATATGCCAAAAACCAAAGAAGGATGTCAAATCATTATTTTTATTTAGTGATAATTTATGAAATTATTAGAGTTATATGCTTTAATTTAAATTCACATTTGGCTATTCCACATTAACTGTGAAGACATTTCAACATACACCATAACAAAGCGCGCTCAAAAAATATTAAGAATAATTTACTTAATTAAATCTTCATTCTACAGACAAAAAAATAAAATGGCTCTGAGCACTATGGGACTTAACTTCTAAGGCCATCAGTCCCCTAGAACTTAGAACTACTTAAACCTAACTAACCTAAGGACATCACACACATCCGTGCCCGAGGCAGGATTCGAACCTGCGACCGTAGCGGTCGCGCAGTTCCAGACTGTAGCGCCTAGAACCGCTCGGCCACTCCAGCCGGCTTTCTACAGACACATTAATATTAATCAATACTATTAATTAAACAATGATGTCATAGGCACAAACAACAAGTCCTGTAATCTGTTCAAAATCATGCAGGATCTGAAACCACTTGAATTTTACGAACATCAAAATCCTTAATATCAGAAACATGATACTACTGGATCCCCGTGGCTTTATAAAAACTTTTACCAAGCTTGTTTTTCATACAGCGTTCATCATTTGATCATTTGTTACTTACAAGAGAGTGATAGCAAAATGCTTTACCCCACTCAAATAATTGGAATGAAGTTAATGTTGCACTTCCACGACTAACTAATATTAATGCTAAGAAAACCACTTTGACGATTATTTTATGTACGACATTCCACTTTGTGACTGTGCTTGGTACTTGTCACATTCCCACATGTGCCTTTCAACATTTTATTGGGCGACTAAAAATTTTAAATGGTGACACTAGCACTCTACTGCTACTTCATCCCTGAGCACACTTGCTTAAAATAGTTATACATGCACAAAGCAACCTGGTCCTCAACAATATGTCTCTACTGAAGTGAATTACTGTCAATAGAAGCGACTCTGTGTGTGTGTGTGTGTTTGTTTGTTTAAGCACCTCAGTGAGAATATCATCACCAACAATAGTTATTCTGGATTTCAGATGTGGTTATCACAAGATGCAATATTAGTCTTTTCTACTAACATTTTTTAGTCCATTAACAAAAAGATGAAAATGGATGGAATATTTTGTGATCTATCAAAACCATTTGACTGTTCTAGTCACCTACAATACTTTTACACAAACCTACATATCTAGTACAACTGGCGCAGCAGGGAAGTGGCTTGATTCTTATCTTTCAAATAGAAAACGAAAAATTGTACTGGATAGTTCAGAAGGTGTCTCAGCATCATTGGAATGGGGTGCCATCACACTTGGGAGTGCCCGAGGGCTCTATTCTGGTCCCCTTACATTGTATAATTTTTATTAATGTTCGTTCTCTGTACAGACAACTGTAAATTCACAATCTATGCTGATGACACTTCATTAATTATTGATAATTCAATAGATAAATTTGAGGCATCAGCTAATAAGATTCTTAGGGATACTATGAATTAGATCAGCATAAACAGTCTTTCTGTTAATAACAGTAAAACTTAATTTAGTTTCACACAATCTCTGAAGATGATGAAACAGGAGGAAAAGTAGGTGACATACAAATAGCTATGGTGGACAGTTCAAAATACATGGGCTTACATACTGACAGCAGACCATAGGCTGAGTCTGAGCAAAAGACTGAATTCCCCAACTTATGCTTTATGCATTGTCTGCTCTCACAAAAAATATGGGAACCATTAAATCAGCTTATTATGGTTATTTTTTGTCATTATGGCATATGGAATCATGTTCTGGAGAAATCTACCACCCAGTGGCATAGCAAGGTGGGTGGTGGAGGGGCATCGTGTCCCAGGCGCCACTTACAGAACGATACCAAATGGTCTCCAAGACAAACAAGATTTTCCAGAAACTATATTATTATCATTAGAGTAAACTTTATGTATTATACAAGGGGCGTTCAAAAAGAAATGAGCCGAAGACATAATTACAGAAACCAGTATCTGTACATTAGAAGTACTGACGCTGGCTGTTGAGACACTTGTCCCACTGTGACACATGGCAGTGAATGGCTGTCTCGTAAAATTCCTGGGGCTGCGATGTTAACCAGGTTCTTTTTGAATGGCCCTTATATTACTATATGGATTTCTGGAGGAGGAGGGGGAGCTAATAAAGGGCTCTGCTGCAGGCACCAATGTGTGTGTCGGGCGGGGGTTGGGGGTGCCAATAAAGTATCGTGCCTGGGGCACCAGTTATGTTCACTATGCCACTGCAGCCACTTGTGAGAAAAGTGCCTTAAGAGTTACAAGCAAACGGCCCACTACAGTCACATGCGGAAATCTTTTCAAGGAATTTTGAATCTTCACATCCACTGCATAATACATATTCTCCCTGATGTGTTTCTTAAGTTAAAACCAGCACATTTTCAAAACTAGCAGTGTGTATCACAGTCCTGACACTAGAAGAAAAGATGATATCTATTATGAGCATGCAGACATGATTATGGTACAGAAGGGCATTTCAGTGGCTGAGTGATTTTTAATGCCCTCCCATCACAAATTTTTTCACAGATGACGAGCTCTTATTTACCAGAATGAATAGTACCCATGTACCTGTAACTCACACACATTACCAGATCTTTATTTGTGATCCTGTCTATATTTATTATCGTAAAAGATATTTATTGTTCTATATTTTCTGTAATTTTTATTTTTCTGTAATGTTTATTTAACTTCAAAATTTACTTTTTTGTAACAGAACCTAAGCTTAAAGTATCTAACATGTAACTGATCAGCACTATTTACATTACATCATAACAAATTTGTAAATCTGACATGTTCCATATTCTGCGATATATTCACAATGTGGATCTCTGGAACATGAAATAAATAAGTTTTTAGGCATTCAAGGTCAAAAGTCAAGGTCAGTGTGACTACTTGTGAAAATTCTTAGAAACGTGTCATGCTGTATACCAGTTAAGTTTTATTGCTGTGGAATAGAACCAGGATTATAGTAATTTACGATGAGACAGATACATGTAAATTTTACACAAGTTCCAAACTTCATACTTAGCTAGCCTGCAACTTTCTTCACAGTTGTCATATACCTCTGCAAATTGGCAATTTTCCAGCTCTTATTTTGCTCACTGGATACATCAAATTTTAAAATAAATTTGAGATTTTCAGGTTGAATATCTTACCTTTCTGGTACCAATAAACCTTTGACTTAATTTCCCAACTGTTAAGAGGATACAATAATTAAACTCTTATTACTGTATGTAATAACGATGTATTGGAGCACTAAAAATTGCATCCTCGTACACAAAGCAATGTAATAAGCTGAGTAGCCACATTCTGCCCTGTATAGCTTTTGCCTATCTGATGACATGAATCAGAAGTTTCTATCTGCAGTTACATTACTTATAATTTGGCTCTGACTATCTGTAGGCTATTATATCATGATAAAGCTCCTACTTCTTTTCCAAGACATTTTAATGCTATCAGATATCCAAACAGTTTGCTAATTGGCAATGTTTTTCTATTTACGATTTATTTAAATGGAGAAGGGCCAATTTATTATACCTATCAACAATATGTCTAAATTATACTCTTCTTGACATACAGTGGAGATTCTGAGTCGCAGATAGGCACAACAAAAAGACTGTCACAAATTAGGTTTTCACCAGTATGGCCTTCGTCAAAAACAGAACACTGAAGCTTCAGTTCCCAGAGACTGCAGTGTGTGTGTGTGTGTGTGTGTGTGTGTGTGTGTGTGTGTGTGTCGTAGTATTTTTGACGAAGGCCCGACTGGCCGAAAGCTAATTTGTGACAGTCTTTTTGTTGTGCCTATCTGCGACCTTCCTCCTGGATCTTCCATTGTTTGATTATGCTCTTCTTGGTGTTCTCTTCAAGACCGGTATTATACATTTCCATTGCAAGTGCATCCCCAACTCCAAATCTTTTGATTAATAGCTTGGTGTACACCTCAGCATTTACTCAGTTCAGCATTAATATTTGTGCATCATGATCCAATGGCCCACTTAGAAATTTTTCATATAGTATGTTCATCTGCTAGAGGTCAATCAATGAAGGTCATATCTACGACTCTTCTACTGTTCTCCTACACTTCCGTGCAGTTACGCATAAATTAAGTTTGAGTATAGGGTTAAACTGTGCTTTGACTTAGTGTATACTGAACGTTTAGTGAGCAAATAACTCAGTAAAAAAAATAAAGATATATTTCTTGCAGTGTGTAGATAAAGCTTTATCCACCCAACAGAAAGGCTCACTGCATGGAATGGAGTGGTGCAAGTTGAACAAGTTCCACCCTCTTCACACAGTGCATAGAGAACACACAAGCTTTGAGTCTCACACCAAAAAGAAAGACTGGACATGTTTCACTAAATATTGTCACTGTTCTTCTCCAATGATTTTCAAAGAGGGTGGACCAGAAATTACTTTATCATTCAGTTCAAAACAAGTATATGAACAAATCAATACTGTAGTACTACATTCACTATGGAAAGAATACTACAGTGCATTACAGAGTTTCAATATATAACTAAAGTTGGTAGCAGCTGGACACAAAGCGCTGGTGGCTCACACTCTTCTGATTGCAACCAAATCAGAATCACAGATGGCAGCAATAAACAAAATCTAAACAAATAGCACTATTACTGGGTAAAAACAAAGGATATGATGAATTCGATGTTTTAGAGTATGTAGAATTGGCCACAGCACGGAAAGAAGAGTTAAGTTATATGAATAAATTGGCATGCATACAAACTTGCCAATGTATGTAGGCACTGGAGAAATATATTTCATGTCTGAGTATGTGATCATTGTGGATATTCATAAACAGCCCTCAAAAATCGCTTATTGTATTTTCTTATTCAAACTGTTGTTTTGGCTTCTGTCAACTTTAGATCAAAACTTCTAACATTTCATACAACATTCAGTGGAAATACCAATCCCACATAGCTATAGGTATTACTGATGGTGCCTCTGAACGTCTATTTACAAGTTCTAAGGTCTGATCTGGTGACAGCAGTATCTGAAAGACTTTATTCACAAAACAAATTCATTATGTTTAATCAATTTGATATTTAACTCAAATTAACCTACAGCTTTCAAAATTTTATTACATTAACCAAATCAAAGCTTTTGTGACAGACTGAACTGTAGCATAGCACGAGGTCCAGGATATGTTCAAAGACGGCAATCTCGTAGTCAGTTACGAATCCAACAAATGCAAATGCCAAATAAAGTTTGTGGTAACAAATGGACCGATAGCGAAGCCTGAAGTTCACGTCTGCGCCATATTGAATAATGCAAGGGGTTCCAAGACGTAACTTTTACCCCATATTGCACTTAACTATTCGAATATCACTGTATAAAAGAGCTATAAACTAAATTTTGTCATCCAAAAACCAACATTACAGTGCAGTAGAACTATAGTAAAAATCATTTTCAGATGTAGACTGTGCATTTAGGCGACAGATCGAATCCAAATGCTCAGCACATTTAGGACTATTTGTTACTATTGTACATAAAGAGACTATAACAATAATAGTCATAGCAATGCTTTGCCACAAAATAGTTGTGTCTCGGGCTCAAGTAACAAATACCACCCGATTGTATCATGGGTGTTGCGCTGTCTCCCAAACAAAAATAAACAAACCAGCAAGCTATGTACTGTATGATACCGATGTGGTTTTCTCACCTAATTTCCGATTTGTCGAACAATTGAAGTTTCTCCATTTGTTCAAGTTCTTTAATCATTTCCTCCGCACGAAATTCCACATATTCAGCCATTGTAAATGATTAATTTTGTATCTTTTGCCTCAAAATATAAAGAGCGCTGAATTGCGTCTACTACAACAACAGCTCAGCTAGATACGTCCTTCAACATATACCCAATTCACTGGACCGACACTGTCACAATGCCGATCAATCAAGCACCAGAGATGACACCGACATCGACACAGTAGCCGCAGCCACCGTTTTCGAGATCCCGTATCAGGAAGGCAGTGGCGCAGCAGTTCAGTAAACAGCCGCGTCTCCCTCGGCAACGAATATTTGCGCCATATCCCTCAGATCAATGACATAGCGTCGATTTCGGCGATCTGGTAGGAATGCTTAATCTCGCTGAACCCCCCCCCCCCCCACTGTTTTCGTAATTAAGAAAAAATAGTGAAGACCTCTAACAAACTGTTGAGCACTATTACAGAAGGGGTCGCACGAGTGGCTGATTGCATTTTCCCAGTATCTACAATAAGCCGATGTCTGCCACCTGCTTTACCCATGACAGCCTATGTGACCATTCAAGTATATACCACAACGAAATGTTACACGCAAGTATTTGTAGGAATTGGCTGATTCCAACAGTGACTCATTGACATAATCATAGAGTACTACGTTTTTTCGCTTCGTGAAGGGCACAATTTTACATTTGTGAACATTTAAAGCAAGTTGCCAATCTCCGCATCACTTTGAAATCTTATCAAGCCCTGACTGAATACTTACGCAGCATCTCTCTGATAGTACTTCACTATAGGTAACTGCGCCGTCTGCATAAATTCTGAGGTTACAATTATTATTGACCGAAACGTCATTAATATACGAAGTTTCTTCATCTGACCATGACTCTCCAGCCGAGGTAACATGTTGCATCCTCCCTATCAAAAAATCTCAAATTTCGCTTGACAGCACATGTCATGCTACTTTTCACAATATGAATAGATGTAGTACTGACTCAAATGATTTTCGTAAATCAAAAAAAATCGCATCTTCCTAACAAAACTTTCAGTGTATCATGTAAGAAAAGTGCGAATTGGGTTTCACATGATCGATGTTTTCAGAAGTCATGCTGGTTAGCCTTGAAGAGGTCATTCTGTTCAAGATAGCTCATTAAATTTGGGCTCAAAATATACTCTAAGATTCTACAGCAAATCGATGTCAAGGACATTGGGCCGTAGTTTTGTGGATCACTTCTATTACCCTTCTCGTAAATGCTTGTGACCAGTGCTTTCTTCCAGCTATGGGGCAGCATTTTTTTCCCCCCAGGAATCTACGTTAGTATGTAATCGGTCTATATTGGGATAATTTGTGCTTGTAGTGCTACATTATCAAAAAAGAAACTGAAAGAATCAAAGAATTAACGAGAGGACGTGATAAGAATTACTCATGTGGGTCGTCTAAATCAGTGACTGTCAAAGCTTTTTGCTCGAGAGCCAGTATTAACATTGAGGGACGACACCTCGGGACGCATATGTACCAATCTTATTATTAATTGGTAAGCTATACAAATTGGGCCCCCACATGAACCATGGACCTCGCTGTTGGTGGGGAGGTTAGCGTACCTCAGCGATACAGATAGCCGTACCGTAAGTGCAACCACAACGGAGGGGTATCTGTTGAGAGGCCAGACAAACGTGTGGTTCCTGAAGAGGGGCAGCAGCCTTTTCAGTAGTTGCAGGGGCAATAGTCTGGATGACTGACTGATGTGGCCTTGTAACACAAACCAAAACGGCCTTGTTGTGCTGGTACTGCGAACAGTTGAAAGCAAGGGGAAACTACAGCCGTAATTTTTCCCGAGGGCATGCAGCTTTACTGTATGGTTAAATGATGATGGCGTCCTCTTGGGTAAAATATTCCAGAGGTAAAATAGTCCCCCATTCGGATCTCCGGGTGGGGACTACTCAGGAGGTCGTCGTTATCAGGAGAAAGAAAACTGGCGTTCTACAGATTGGAGTATGGAATGTCAGATCCCTTAATTGGGCAGGTAGGTTAGAAAATTTAAAAAGGGAATTGTATAGGTTAAAGTTAGATATAATGGGAATTAGTGAAGTTCGGTGGCAGGAGGAACAAGACTTTTGGTCAGGCGAATACAGGGTTATAAATACAAAATCAAATAGGGGTAATGCAGGCGTAGGTATAATAATGAAATAGGAGTGCGGCTAAGCTACTACAAACAGCATAGTGAACGCTTATTGTGGCCAAGATAGACACGAAGCCCACGCCTACTACAGTAGTACAAGTTTATATGCCAACTAGCCCTGCAGATGACAAGAAATTGAAGAAATGTATGATGAAATAAAAGAAATTATCGAGATAGTGAAGCAAGACGAAAATTTAATAGTCATGGGTGACTGGTATTCGGTAGTAGGAAAAGGGAGAGAAGGCAACGTAGTAGGTGAATATGGATTGGGGGAAGAAATGAAAGAGGAAGCTGCCTGGTAGAATTTTGCACAGAGCACAACTTAATAATAGCTAACACTTGGTTCAAGAATCCTAAAAGCAGGTTATATACATGGAAGAAGCCTGGGGATACTGACAGGTTTCAGATAGATTATATAATGGTAAGACAGAGATTTAGGAACCAGTTTTTAAATTGTAAGACATTTCCAGGGGCAGATGTGGACTGTGACCACAATCTATTGGTTATGAACTGTAGATTAAAACTGAAGAAACTGCAAAAAGGTGGGTATTTAAGGAGATGGGACTTGGATAAACTGACTAAACCAAAGGTTTCAGGGAGAGCATAAGGGAACAATTGACAAGAATGGGGGAAAGAAATACAGTAGCAGAAGAATGGGTAGCTTTGAGGGATGAAGTAGGGAAGGCAGCAGAGGATCAAGTAGGTAAAAAGACGAGGGTTACTAGAAATCCTTGGGTAACAGAACAAATATTGAACTTAACTGATGAAAGGAGAAAATATAAAAAAGCAGTAAATGAAGCAGGCAAAAAGGAATACAAACATCTCAAAAATGAGATCGACAGGAGGTGCAAAATGGCTAAGCAGGGATGGCTAGAGGACAAATGTAAAGATGTAGAGCCTTGTCTCACGAGGGGTAAGATAGATACTGCATACAGGAAAATTAAAGAGACCTATGGAGAAAAGAGAACCACTTGTATGAATATCAAGAGCTCAGATGGAAACCCAGTTGTAAGCAAAGAAGAGAAAGCAGAAATGTGGAAGGAGTATATAGAGGGTCTGTACAAGGGCGATGTACTTGAGGACAATATTATGGAAATGGAAGAGGATGTAGATGAAGGTGAAATGGGAGATATGATACTGCGTGAAGAGTTTGACAGAGCACTGAAAGACCTGAGTCGAAACAAGGCCCCAGGAGTGGACAAAATTCCATTAGAACTACTGACAGCCTTGGGAGAACCAGTTCTGACAAAACTCTACCATTTGGTGAGCAAGTTGTATGAGACAGGCGAAATACCCTCAGACTTCAAGAAGAATATAATAATTCCAATCCCAAAGCAATCAGGTGTTGACAGATGCGAAAATTACCGAACTATCAGTTTAATACGTCACTACTGCAAAATACTAACGCGAATTCTTTACAGACGAATGGAAAAACTGGTATAAGCCGACCTCGGGGAAGATCAGTTTGGATTTATATTTGAACATGTGAGGCAATACTGACCCTACGACTCATCTTAGAAGAAAGATTAAGGAAAGGCAAAACTACGTTTCTAGCATTTGTAGACTTAGAGAAAGCTTTTGACAACATTGAATGGCATACTCTCTTTCAAATTCTAAAGGTGGCAGGGGTAAAATACAGGGAGCGAAAGGCTATTTACAATTTGTACAGAAACCAGATGGCAGTTATAAGAGTCGAGGGACACGAAAGGGAAGCAGTGGTTGGGAAGGGAGTGAGACAGGGCTGTAGCCTCTCCCTGATGTTATTCAATCTGTATATTGAGCAAGCAGTAAAGGAAACAAAAGAAAAACTCGGAGTAGGTATTAAAATCCATGGAGAAGAAATAAAAACTTTGAGGTTCGCCGATGACATTGTAATTCTGTCAGAGACAGCAAAGGACTTGGAAGAGCAGTTGAACGTAATGGATAGTGTCTAGAAAGGAGGATATAAGATGAACATGAACAAAAGCAAGACGAGGATAATGGAATGTAGTCGAATTAAATCGGGTGATGCTGAGGGAATTAGATTAGGAAATGAGACACTTAAAATAGTGAAGGAGTTTTGCTATTTGGGGAGTAAAATAACTAATGATGGTCGAAGTAGAGAGGGTATAAAATGTACACTGGCAATGGCAAGGAAAGCGTTTCTGAAGAAGAGAAATTTGTCAACATCGAGTATAGATTTAAGTGTCAGGAAGTCGTTTCTGAAAGTATTTGTAAGGAATGTAGCCATGTATGGAAGTGAAACATGGACGATAAATAGTTTGGATAAGAAGGGAATAGAAGCTTTTGAAATGTGGTGCTACAGACGAATGCTGAAGATTAGATGGGTAGATCACATAACTAATGAGGAGGTATTAAATAGGATTGGGGAGAAGAGAAATTTGTGGCACAACTTGACTAAAAGCTGGAAATGCAGTGATTGTTTTCGTACTGACGGTTACGATATGGGCGAAATCAAAACAGACCCGTTAAAAACGTGTGCGCGCGAAAAGTTACAGAATGAACTCAGAATTGTAAGAAAGGAACTTAAGTATTCGAAAACAATTATATGTTTGCTAACAAACGAACTACAGAAGCGAGAATCAGGCAGGATAGAAATGTGCAAAAACTACAGATCTGGTGCACCCAATATAAATCACGATTCACAACACAGTGTGCATACCACAACACAGAACACAGTTCAAAAAGGAAATCAATCTATGGGTGCAGCAATGAAAATGCAAACCTTTGCTCCTGAGAGTCAGTCAGTGAATAGGAGACACAAAATAATCGTTGCCTCAGATAGCCATGGCAGAGACTGTGCAAGAAACATTTTAAACTTAGCTTCAAATAAATATGATGTTGAAGGGAAGGTGATACCAGGTGCCCCCACTAGTGCAATACTAAAAAAATGCAGTGACCTCCATAAGTTGACAAGTGAAGATTTTGCAGATGTAGCAAAGAATGAAACCAAGTTGGCAATTCGTTCACTACATAAAGCCTTGTCAGCATTACAAAATACAAATACAAAGGTGATTGTAGTTAGTGTACCACATAGACATGACGTGCCTGAATGGTCTTGTATGAACCAAGAAATTCAATCTGCAAACAGAAAACTAAAAAAAATAGTGAACGGCTTCCATAACACATGTTTTATTGATACTCCTAGTAACAAGGAGCTCTATACAGCACATGGACAACACCTTAATGCAACTGGTAAAGAACTAATTGCCACAAGGATTTATGAATCAGTGGAAACAAACAGGAAAGTGTACAAAACAGCAATAGAACTTAAATGGAAGGATACTGAAGTCTCAGATAAAGAATCAGTGAGAATTGTTACTGACACAACTCCAGCACAAATAACAACAGAATCCTTAAAAGTGAACTCTGTTTGTGTGGAGAGGTCAATTACTCAAGCAATAAACTTACCCAAGAGGACAGTGCAAAAGTTTGAAGAAGCAGCAAATGAGGTGGCAGGAAAGAAGACACCATATACGAAGAGAGACCAACTTGCAAAAAGAAGAACAGCAAATCAAGCTCAAGGGATGACAATACCAACATGTGGAGTACGGCAGTGAACCCGAAAAAAGAAACCACAACCGAGGAACCAGGATTTTTGGTGGGATCAGAAGGGGTTTCACAGACGAAAGCAGTTAACAAAGTGAGTCTTCAAGTGGATGAACAGGTATGTGACTATCATAACACAAATGATCACAGTGCATCGAGATTAAAGACATTAACGGAACCTACAACTTCGAATATAAAGTCAAATTGCTCTCAGAGGAATACAGACAGAGACAAACTACTTACTTTTCTACAAGTTAACATAAGTTGCATTAGAAATAAAATTTTAGAATTAGAACATTTATGTAACACTGAGCATGTAGATGTTATATGTGCATCTGAACACTGGTTAACACAAGAACAAGTAAATATGTTCATTCCCAAAGGGTATGTTGTGGGAGACATGATATGTAGAAAACAGAGAAAGAATGGTGGGGTGGGAATTTTTGTCAAAGAAGGAATAATGTTTTCCAGAATTGATGTATCTACATACTCCTCAGAGCTAGATGAGGAGTTTAGTTGTGTAAAACTAATGAGTGAAAATATAGTGGCAGTTAGTCTATATAGGTCGCCAGAAGGTGATGTAAATTTGTTTATTGAAAAATGTGAATTAATAATTAAAAAAATATTGAAGAGTAAAACGAGTATTGCTATATGTGGTGATTTCAACATAGAAATGGTAAACACACAGAGACCAGTTGCTAGGACATTTTTGAATATGCTAAGATCATTAGACTTCTATTGTACAAATAACTGTGCCACATGCAAGAATGCCTGTATAGACAATATTATTGTGAATTTCCATAGGGAGGATTTTGCCGTTAGACTTGCAGGAAGTGGACTTGCAGATCATGAGCCACTACTCCGTACGCTTTGTAAGAGGCAGCCAGTTAAAACTGAAGAATCTAAAGTAGTAGTGGTACGAAGACAGAAGGAAGAGTACATAAATATGTTTGTTGATAGATTAGGAAGTGCAGATTGGGACTTTATATATAATTGTCAATCTGGAAAAAGGGAAGCTGAAATTAGCTTTGGTAACTCCTTTAAAAAGTACACAGATTTATGGTATTCTTGCTCACCAGTAAAAAAAATTAGATATCCAAATGAAATGAAAAAGAAAAGTCAGAACTGGTTCACACAAGGGCTAGTAGAAATTAGAGGAAACTTGCACTTGCTGTACCAGATGCATAAACAAGTCTCTGACCAAGGGGCAGAACAGAGTGTGAACATTCATAGGTCATATCTGAAATGCAAAAAATACTATAAAGCCAAACTTCTTCTGGTAAAAAAGCAAGCAGTGGAGAACTATATAGAAAGAGCTCCCAATAAATGCAAGGCAGCCTGGCAAATAATAAAACAAGAGAATACACCGAAATGCACAGAAACAGCTCTGCTTGATCCTGAAGAATTAAATGAGTCCTTTTTAAACTCAGTTAAAGAAATAAGTAACAGCATCAAAGCAACAAATTCATCTGCAATGAACCTTGTTGGAACACCACTGCCTGTTAACCTGGCATTTCAATGGAGGGCTGTCACACCTGCTGATGTTATAAAAGCTGTATCCAAATTTTCAGGTTCTAAAAATATGGACTGTTATTGGTTATCAAATAACATAATTAAAAAGACAATACACTCAATCACCAAACCATTAGCTTATACTTTTAATAAATCTGTAGAATTTGGAGTTTTTCCGGATGCACTCAAGGTATCAAAAGTTGTCCCAGTTTTTAAAAAAGGAGACAAACATCTCCCCCAAAGCTACAGACCAGTCTCCATTGTTCCAATATTCTCAAAGGTATTTGAGGCGCTGATACACACACAAATAAGCAACTTCTTTGAAAAACACAATATCCTATGTAACAATCAGTTTGGCTTTCGAAAGGGGAAGAACACAACAGGGGCCATCTTGGAAATCATTGACCAAACCTTAACAGCTTTTGAAAATAATAACATGGTATCACTGGTATTATGTGACCTAAGCAAAGCTTTCGATTGCATTCCTGTTGACATACTACTGGGGAAACTAGAGTTTTATGGGGTGAGAGGGAGCACATTATCTGTGATAAATTCTTATTTAAGTAACCGAAAACAATTTGTTTCAGTCAGAAATTTAAATTCTTCCATCATGGAAATCAGCACAGGTATACCACAAGGGTCTATTCTTGGACCCTTCTTCTTCATTGTCGCTATTAATGACTTACCTAAAAATATAGGTCACCCTGTTGTGTGTTATGCTGATGATACAACACTACTTACCACACATGAGAACATTTCAGATCTGAATAACCTAACAAAAGAAACACTAGATAAGGCCCTGGACTTATGGCACAACTTGACTAGAAGAAGGGATCGGTTGGTAGGACATGTTCTGAGGTATCGAGGGATCACCAATTTAGTATTGGAGGGCAGCGCGGAGGGTAAAAATTGTAGAGGGAGACCAAGAGATGAATACACTAAGCAGATTCAGAAGGATGTAGGTTGCAGTAGTTACTGGGAGATGAAGAAGCTTGCACAGGATAGAGTAGCATGGAGAGCTACATCAAACCTGTCTCAGGACTGAAGACCACAACAACAACAACAGACAAATCAGGAAGTTGCAAGCGTCCAGTAGACTAGTTGTGGTAAGGGCGCGATAAGTTGGCAGCTGTCCCCCACGTAGTCTTCGTTAAAAATCGGTACCATTCAGACCACTTTGTGTCAGCTGTTCTCCATTTCAGACTGTTGCTCCCTCAGCGACCCAACGTCGTAGCACAGCTTTGCCCAACTAAGTCTTGTGTTGTCTGTGTGAACGGATGGTTAATTGGTTAATAGAGGTAACTGTACTTATGTTTCAAAGCATTATTCAATATGAGACACTATGACATATGATTTGAATGTCAGTTTTCTTCTACTCATTGCACTGTATTATAAGATCTGTGATGTAATGTTCCTTACTGCAGGTAAGAACCATATTTGAAGATGACCGTCTCTGTAACATGCATTCAAAAATCCATGTTACTTCCGTGTCAAAGTTCATACTGTAGCAGTTGATCGCTACGAGACGCTCGCACACGTGCGTTATTGGTACTGGAAGACAAAACAATAAAAGTTTCCCGCTGTAACGCAGCAGTGGTCGCGCTGCTTGACCCCTATACCCGTGAGGTAACTTTACTTATCTCATGGACGAATTCATCCATATCGATTAAAATAAAGCACATATTAAAATCGTAACTGGCTGTGTTAGTATTTTTTTTTTTTTGTTACTGAGCAGGAAAACTACTGCTCTTAACATTAGTTGACGTTTCGGATACGGCTGTTAGTTGTCAGATGCATATTGTTATAAAATACCGCTGAGAATCACGGGCCACACGACTACTTGATTCTGGCCGCATGCGATCCACGGGCAGCAGTTTGACGACCACTGGTCGAAATCGTCCTACGACGAATCGAGTGTAATATTAGGCTCGGATTCCAGCCACTTCAAGAGACATGCAGTTCAAGGTATAATGTGAATGATATGTAAACCTATATATCATTATAAATTTGTTAATGCAGATCCGAAACGTAAAGTACGAGTCCGCAAAAAATGTAGCGTAGATGATGTAGATAAAAAAGTCAGTGAGGAATGTTGCACAAGAAAAATTATTGCAGTGTTACTACAAGAGGTTCGGTGTTTAAAATACGAGTGCAACAAATTCACACAGGATAATGCAAAGATCTCAAATGAATCACACAGTAAACTGCACCCGGATACTAGAAATTTTAGTAGCAAAAATTCAACCTATAGAATTTGCAAAAAGTACCGGAGAGTAGGCAGAAATGGTAACATATGTTTTGTATGCGTAACTAAGTTCCATATTCGGTGTCACAAAGTTAATCCGTCGCCGAAAACATGTGAAAACACAATAACAAAGTGGACGTTTGATAACTACAGAGACGAACTAAATACAACTGTCCCACTAAAAAACAGATACTAAGTGCTAAGCAGAATAAGTGATGGATGCGCTTCGGGAAATGTAATTGAAAGTACACAGATATATGATTTAACTGTTGCTGTTCCCCAGAACATTCGGAAGCCACGTTGAGATACTCTCATGTCACAGCAGAAAATTCATAATCGCTTAGGGAAGCTCCACATCTTGTGAGACCCACAAACGCGAAATTGTATCATGTCTTAGTAAAGGATCAATTGTGGAATCCATTAGTTTCGTGAAGCCTGGGGTATCCCTCTCTGAGATAATCAAAAACGTCCACACTGAAGAAATTATCAAATTGTCTGTTTGGCGTCTGAAACGATGTATACAAGAACGAAACCTCAATTTCTTGCTCAGGATTAGAGAAGCACTTGGTTCACATGCCACTCACAAATGCTCTCTTTGCAAACATCTCACACCGCTACAATTTGCCGCGCTGGTCATGTGTAAACAAGGAGATTATTACTGTTAACGAGCGTTTTTCGGGATTGTTTGTGTTGTTGACATTAACAGCGTAGAGCGCAGATTTCACACTTCGCATGGACTTCACTTAAATGGCTTAGGGAACAAAATTGTGATGCAGAAAATACTAGAAGAAACTAAGAGGCAAAAAGAAGCATCTGCAGCATCAACAACAGTATTAGTACCAGTAACGTCACAAATACCAGTAGCAGCTGATACAACACAAGTAGTAGTAGCAGCAGCAGCAAAATCACCACCACCTCTTCTAACAACAACAGAAGCAGCAGCGATAACAACAAAACCAACATCGGTAGCAGCATCAGACTCAATACAAATAGTAGACTCGTCGCAGTAACAGCAACAAAACTAAGTACAGTGGCAAAACCAACTTCAGCAAAAGCAGCAGATCTGACATCAACAGTACCAACAACATCAGAAAAAGAAACGAAGACAGCAACCGTACAAATAATCATGTATGCATCAGCACGAACAGCAATAGCGACAGTTGCAAAAGCAAGGTACATCTACTTCACTTAATTATGTTCAATTGTGTCTTCAAAGCAAGAAAAGGAAAGATCAGCCTGAAAACTTGCAGATAAATGAGAACTATCAGGAAAAAAGCAGCACATTCCCAGGTAATGATAGAAACAATAATACTGGCAAATGTTCATGATAAAACGTGACATGCCTTTATTTGTATATATTTCACGAAGGGCACTGTGTCTGTACTGAAGAAACTGCCCCACTGCTAAATAAATGTGTTGGTTGTGTGATGTATGTTCTAATTTGTGTGAAAAGTTACAATTCCCTGCCAGAAAAGTAAAATTCTTCCTTTGTTCATGAAAACAAATGAAACAACGAGAAAAAATACCAAAAGAAATGTCCCTGTACCAGAATATATTTCGTCTGCATTATTGCTTTTACTTGAAGACGTTCTTGTTTGGAAAATAAATCTCCTGAAATAGATAATCTGCAAATTTTCTTTTATACTTTATAGGCGTCTGAAAGTTACAAGCCACCTACTACTTTTTTTAGGTTAATTTTCCTGACAATGAGTGGTAATTTGTTTTTCCTACATAATCAACGTGTTTTGAATATTCACTCGTATTTCCGTGTTTCATGCTTACTTTGTAAATTATTGACAATGACAAGTCCCAGAAGCACTCAGAAATGTGAAAGTGAATAATAAAATTTTTGCCACTGGCAGGTAGCGAAACAGAATTATCACCTTTGCAAAGCCATCTCTTCATAAACTACTCAGATCGTTACCCATGACGCCACATTGTTGCCATACAACTTGGGACATTGTCCTGTGCGATACACCTCCATAAACCTTTATACACCGATAGTTCATTTTCAGACATTTAATACTAATAAACTAATCAATATTTTCGAGAGATCCTCTACGAATCGAAACAGTATTTATTTACAGGACGTAAGTCATAATGTGGTTATAATAAAAACACACCAATTACGAGCTTGAAATCCAAACCAGATGCTTCAGCCAAACTATATCTTTGAAAGAGGCGCAAACCACAGTACCTCCTGTGAAGAATATACAATTAAAGGCACGTTAATGTATCAAAACATGCAGTGTCTCAAGAACAAAGTTTTAGCTGTAGAATTAGCTGTAAATAATTTCGGTGACGTCTCACGTATTTGTTTATCTGTACGATGGTGGAAGGGTAATGAATTAAGCCTTATAGAAACAAGCAAATTTAAATTAGCATCGCATTATTGCGGATGTGCATATAAAAATGAAGGAGTATGCATTTATACAAGAGTGGGCTTACAGTTTAAAGCAAAAACAGAAGTGGAAAATATTTTGAACAGATATAATAACTGTGGACAACAGTAAAAAATTATTTGTCATATCAATATATAGATCACCAATGGGTGATAAAGCATAATTTTTAAGAAGCTGGAGGCAGTGTTAAGAACTGTATGAAGAAATTATTTTTATATGGTGATTTTAACGTTAAAATGTCAATTGAAAGTGAAGAAAGAGACAGCCTCTGAGTATCCTAAACAAGTTTCGCATGAAACCACTCTCTATGGACCTCAGTAGAATAAAAGAGATGCCATCAGCCATATTAAATAAACATCTTTACAAATATGAAAAATGGCGTCACTGAGGCACTACAAAGTAAACTTAGGTCTTTCAGATCACAACATACTCATTATATGTAAGAATTTTATACTCATGGTAATAAAATTTAGGTGGGAATGAAGTAAATACTTTCATTCAGCTGCAAAAGAAACTGGGGAAAATGTATTAAAAAAAAAAAACACCTGATGACCTGTGCAACACACTTCCTAATGCATTCATGTCCCTATTTGAGACACGTTTCCCCAGAAAACTTACAAAAATCAATGTCTTGCCAAGGAACAACAACCAGTGGATCTCATCTGCTCTCAGAGTATCTAGTCAAACACTAAAACATCTCAGTCAAATAAAAACTGACAACAAAAATAAACACTTCACAGACCATGTTAAGACACATGAGAACATTTATAGGAAGGCGATTAAAAAAGCTTATACAATGCACAATTGCAAAGTAATTCTGTGGACAGCAAACACATCAAAAGAAATATGGAATGTAATAAAAAAAAGAAATATACAAAAATGTTAAAAGTCAAGATGACAGTGTTTTGAAAGATGATCACTAAGTGTTACCCAGAAATCTTACTCTAGAAAATTACATACATTAATACTTCATAAAAGCTCTGGTCAACCTGAGTAAAAATTGCCTTAGGAATAGTGGAACATCAGTCCCAAGAGAACAAAGTGTCAATTCAATATTGATTTGCTTCATAAATAAACCAGAAGTTCTAAGAATAATAAAAACAATGAGGACTGAATTATTGCAAATGTATCTCACTTTCAGAGTGTACAAATTGGGGTACCACACGGGAGTGTCCAGGATCTCTCTTTTTTCTAATTTATTTAAACTACATCAAAATTCCAGTAATGGTACTCGCATAACACAGTTTGCTGATAGTAAAAATGTTACTGTACTGATTTAAAGCAGGTATTGCCAACATGTACAATTGGAGTTTTGGAATATCTACAAAACTGGTTTGAAATGAATGAGTTAACCTTAAATATTTCAAAAACTAATTACATACATTACAGGAAAATAAAGTCAAAAAATGACCTGGAGCAGAGGATACAAAATAAAGAAGATAAGATAGTAACTATCACAAAATTTTTATGTGTGTATGTACAGGGTGGTCCATTGACAGTGACCGGGCCAAATATCTCACGAAATAAGCATCAAACGAAAAAACAACAAAGATCAGAACTCGTGTAGCTTGAAGGGGGAAACCAGATGACGCTATGCTTGGCCCGCTAGATGCCACTGCCATAGGTCAAATGGATGTCAACTGCGTTTTTTTTTTAATACGAACCCCCATTTTTTATTACATATTCGTGTAGTACGTAAAGAAATATGAATGTTTTAGTTGGACCACTTGTTTAGCTTTGCAGTAGATGGCTTTGTAATAGTCACAAACGTATAAGTACGTGGTATCACGTAACATTCCGCTAGTGCGGACGGTATTTGCTTCGTGATACATTACCCGTGTTAAAATGGACCGTTTACCAATTGCGGAAAAGGTCGATATTGTGTTGATGTATGGCTATTGTGATCAAAGTACCCAACGGGCGTGTGCTATGTATGCAGCTCGGTATCCTGGACAACGCCATCCAAGTGTCCGGACCGCTCGCCGGATAGTTACGTTATTTAAGGAAACAGGAAGTGTTCAGCTACATGTGAAACGTCAACTACGACCTACAACAAATGATGGTTCCCAAGTAGGTGTTTTTGCAGCTGTCGCGGCTAATCTGCACATCAGTAGCAGACAAATTGCACGAGAATCGGGAATCTCAAAAACGTCGGTGTTGAGAATGCTACATCAACATCGATTGCACCCGAACCATATCTATGCACCAGGAATTGCAGGGTGACGGCTCTGAACGTCGTGTACAGTTCTGCCACTGGGCACAAGAGAAATTACGGGACGATGACAGATTTTTTGAATGAGTTCTATTAAGCGACGGAGCGTCATTCACCAACAGCGGTAACGTAAACCGGCATAATATGCACTACCGCGCAACGGAAAATCGACGATGGCTGCGGCAAGTGGAACATCAGCGACCTTGGCGGGTTAATGTATGGTGCGGCATTATGGGAGGAAGGATAATTGGCCTCCATTTTATCGATGACAATTTAAATGGAGCAATGTATGCTGATTTCCTACGTAATGTTCTAGCGATGTTACTACAAGATGTTTCACTGCATGACAGAATGGCGATGTACTTCCAACATAATGGATGTCCAGCACATAGCTCGCGTGCAGTTGAAGCGGTATTGAATAGCATATTTCATGACAGGTGGATCGGTCGTCGAAGCACCGTACCATGGCCCGCATGTTCACCGGATCTTACGTCCCCGGATTTCTTTCTGTGGGGGAAAGTTGAAGGATATTTGCTATCGTGATCCACCGATAACGCCTGACAACATGCGTCAGCGCATTTTCAATGCAAGTGCGAACATGACGGAAGGCGAACTATTCACTGTTGAGAGGAATGTCGTTACACATGTTGCCAAATGCATTGAGGCTGACGGACATCGTTTTGAGCATTTTTTGCATTAATGTGGTATTTACAGGTAATCACGCTGTAACAGCATGCGTTCTCAGAAATGATAAGTTCACAAAGGTACATGTATCACATTGGAACAGCCGAAATAAAATGTTCAAACGTACCTACATTCTATATTTTAATTAAAAAACCTACGTTAGTTACCAAACGTTCATCTAAAATTGTGAGCCATATGTTTGTGACTATTGCAGCGCCATCTATCACAAAGCGAAGAAAGTGGTCCAACTAAATCATTCATATTTCTTTGCGTACTACACTAATATGTAATAAAAAAGTGGGGGTTCCTATTTAAAAAAACGCAGTTGATATCCACAATTTTGGTAAACATTTTTGGAATACAGTGATCAATTAATTGTTATATTTAGATTAAAGTTCAGTCTTGATCATGTTATGTCTGTTTTAATGAGTAACCGGTTTCGGTTTTTTTTTTTTTATAAAATCATCATCAGACCTGTGAATAAATTTTAAGAAATACTAGATACCAATCTTTAAATGAATGAAAAAGTCTAATGATGACAAAATTTTTTTATTGATTTTAGCATATTTTGGTATGATATGTTCCATGAGGCAAGTTTTATTAAATTTAATTTTCATACCAAGTTTCATAATTTTGGTTCTAATATTTCTAAACCTTTTGTAATTTCCAATTGCCTGAATAGACAAACTTTCCACAATTTTGGTAAACATTTTTGGAATACAGTGATCAATTAATTGTTATATTTAGATTAAAGTTCAGTCTTGATCACATTATGTCTGTTTTAATGAGTAACCGGTTTCGCTTTTTTTTTTATAAAACCATCATCAGACCTGTGAATAAATTTTAAGAAATACTAGATACCAATCTTTAAATGAATGAAAAAGTCTAATGATGACAAAATTTTTTATTGATTTTAGCATATTTTGGTATGATATGTTCCATGAGGCAAGTTTTATTAAATTTAATTTTCATACCAAGATTCATAATTTTGGTTCTAATATTTCTAAACCTTTTGTAATTTCCAATTGCCTGAATAGACAAAAAACCGAAACCGGTTACTCATTAAAACAGACATAACGTGATCAAGACTGAACTTTAATCTAAATATAACAATTAATTGATCACTGTATTCCAAAAATGTTTACCAAAATTGTGCAAAGTTTGTCTAGTCAGGCAATTGGAAATTACAAAAGGTTTAGAAATATTAGAACCAAAATTATGAAACTTGGTATGAAAATTAAATTTAATAAAACTTGCCTCATGGAACATATCATACCAAAATATGCTAAAATCAATATAAAAAATTTTTGTCATCATTAGACTTTTTCATTCATTTAAAGATTGGTATCTAGTATTTCTTAAAATTTATTCACAGGTCTGATGATGGTTTTATAAAAAAAAACCGAAACTGGTTACTCATTAAAACAGACATAACATGATTAAGACTGAACTTTAATCTAAATATAGCAGTTGATATCCATTTGATCTATGGCAGTGCCATCTAGCGGCCAACCATAGCGCCATCTGGTTTCCCCCTTCATGCTAGACAAGTTTCGTTCTTTGTAGTTTTTTCGTTTGACGCTTATATCGTGAGATATTTGGCCCGGTCACGATCAATGGACCACCCTGTATATGAAAATTTAGACTGGAAAGCCCATATCCACTGTCTCACTAACAAGTTAAGTGCTGCTTACTCTGCACAACACGTAATTGGTAATGTGTCTAATAAACAGTGTAGTAGAGTTGTCTACTTTGCTTACATTCACTCTGCTATTACGTGTGGCTGCAGTTACTGCGGTCATAATAAGACATATCTATATCTTCACACTATAGAAATTAGCTGTTAGAATAATTATCAACAGCTCAAGGCTAACACTATCCAGGCAGTTATTTAAGCAGCTAAATTTTCTAATTTAACCAAGCCTCCACATACAAATAGTGTAATTAATGTAAAAAGGTGCATTTACAATACGTAAACCAACTCAGATCTGCTTAGGTATAATTCAGCCATGAAAAAGAATAAACGAGGCTGTAGCACAGAAACAAACATTCAAGGTACTAGACTGTGTTAACAAACTACCAGCCCATATAAAAAAATAAAAAAATTGTTTGGATTTAATGAATCAATATTCAAATTTTTAATGATAAGCTGATATTACAGTGTAAAGGAATCCTTGGAATAACCTGTTGGCAAACAATTATATACATTTACTATTTGCCATAGTCATGTCAATAGCATTTTCAGTTAAATTTTTGCTTTGATCAGAGCTAGTTATTTTGAACAGAAGTGTTACAGCTCTTATATATTTCATGTAAAGCTGAGGTAAGTTGTCAATGTAAAATACCTTTTTCATTCATTTATGTAATTAATCAAAGTGAGATTGTCTAAGGTACTATGCACCCTTGTATGCTCTCTCTCTTTCTACACACTTCAACACACACACACACACACACACACACACACACACACACACACACACACACACACACACACACACACACACACATATATATATATATATATATATATATATATATATATATATATATATATATTCTAGCGAAATCCATGCAGTGTAAGATTTTTATGTCTGAATAAAATACTACTACTAGTAATAATGATTATAAGAGGGGCTAACACAGCCACAAATACAGTGCAGAATGTGATAGAGATCCCACTAGGCCCTGCACCATCGTTCAGGTTCAACTATTTCATCAGTTTCTCGGCACTGTTGATGCTAACACTTGTTTCACTCATCTTTTCATTGGTAAGAGGATTAAATCGGGGCAATCTTCCTGGGTATTCCCTTGTAAAGGAACATTTGAAGATGGAGACAAGCATTTCAGCTTTTGATTTGCTACCCTCAATTTCAGTCCCTCTGTCACTCACTAGGGACTGGAAATAATCTCTGGTGCTACTAAAAGCCTTTATGTATGACAAGAATTTCTTTGAGTTTCGTTATATGTCATTTCACAATATTCTGCTACAGTAGTCACTGAAGGCATCACACATTGCTCTCCAGACAACAAAAACTAGAGATATTTTCGGATTTCTAGTTAGGGACAATCATTAGATTTACTCCTGGTATACAATACTTTTTTTTACAAATACCTTATTAATTAGTGTAATGCCACACTGTTCGCTCATTATCAGTCACTGCACACACTATACACACATCGTTTCATAACACTTCACTCATTACACACACACAAACACACACACACACACACACACACACATACACTGGTGATCTCTGGGCCTTTTTCTGTACTACACCTTCCAATTTGCTATCCTCAAAAACTGATCAGCATCCCTCTATAATGAGTGAGATGTTGAGCTCAGAAAGAGGAAGAGGTGTTAATGTTGTGCTATGCATCACTTGGGGTATGTATTTATAGAAAAGGAAAAAAGAAGGAAAAAAACATAGTGTGAAGGTGTTATATGGAATGTTGGATGTTTTATAATCATTATTATTATTATTTATTTGCATAACATTTTTTTTAACCAAACCCCTTCTCTGTTTTATCTAAGTAATCTGTCAACGTGTAAAATGTATTGCATAACAGGTACTTTTTAGCTGCCTTTTTAAATAAGTGTAATTTTCAAATTTCATTAATCTCTTTTGGTAATTTATTTTACAGATTTGTTCCTTGGTAGAAATATCTGTTTCGTGTTTTTTGTTTATTTTTTTTGGTAAATGTAAGTTGAGTCTAGCTCTTATTCCATGGTAATGGACAGAGCTGTTTGTACAATAATTATCAATGTTATTTTTGATGTGTACAACTGACTGGTAAATGTATTCACATGGTGCAGTTAAAATCCCCAGTGTTTTGAACAGACCTTTACAATAAGCTCGACTACTATTTTTAGTTATTATTCTGTAGCATTATATGGGTAAACATCCGAGTAGCCCACGAAATCTTTAAGCAATAATATTGTCGGGATGTTCATTAAAGTCAGATATACTTTGTGTCACGGGAGAGTACAAGAGTCAAAACAGGTAGTAACATGTGATGTCATCTCAAGGTAATTTTTTTTTTTTGTAGTGCAATCTTTGCTAAGCGATTGACACAGTATTAGAATTAATAGGTAATGAATTTTTTTTGAAATAGCAGATCACAATGCTGCATTGCACAAGATATTTTTTTTTAAAAAAAGGAAATAACTTCTGAGTTGCTCAAGTGCGCAGCCAAGCTGTAATCGAGTGCGGGTCCTCTTTAATTTTAAAGAACTGACCTAAACATGATAATTCATAATCCAGAGTTGGTTTGGAAAACATTCTAGAGAGCCACGGCCAAACTTTGTTGTAAACAGATTGCACGTGGACTTTGAAATAACGGCGGCAAGTTTGAGATACGCGGTAGGCTATCGCGCGTTATAGTTGCGTGAAGGATTAATTGATACTCCCTGTAATTTCTTGACAGTAACTTAGTAATAATTATTAAAAAAACATTGGAGGTTATAGTAATCGTTCTTGGTGCTTACAGTAAATGGGGTTTGATTTATTGTTTGAATACAACATATATTAGTCACGGAGTAGTCGACTGATTGATTTGTTGGTTAGCAACCAATAAACAGATTGTAATGGAATTACCAGGACGCTCATTTCAATCATTGGTGACCACTACACGCACACCAGAAAACTAACTACTCTCGATGTGAATGACATTTGGAATGGATGAGTTTTGTTTCAGCTCCTTGGCATCAATAAACTTTATCTGAAGTTGGAACTTTATAAACTGTGCTGTGTTCCTTCAATTTAGTAGATCGATAAACATTATAGTCTACACTACAATTTTCAACTTTTGAAAAAGAGAGCACTTACCTTTTTAGAGAAATGTTTCAGCTTTAGTCATCAATTTTACCAAAATGGAGATAAGGGTGATATCCACACATAGCACTACGTCATCGTGATCAACCACATATGTGCCCGTTCTCCCTCCCTTTTGTCGAAAACCCTGAGATATAGCTGCGATACGACGAAGGAGGAAGGAAGAGGGTTTGGACAGCCGAGAAGAAAAGAAGAAAACGACGATGATGAAGGAAGAGAGAAAAGAAGGAGAGTGGAGGTCACAATTTTCTGAAGTTTGAAAACTGTGTTCATATTTTGTGCATTTGTTCCCCAAAAGAGAATGTCATAGCTAAGAATTGAGTGTACATATGAATAGTATGTAACTAAAAGACACTGCATGTTACACACTGATGATAGAATTCTAAGGGCATAAGATGCTGATGACATTATGTTTGCAAGTAGCTTTTTGTGTACACACCAATTCAGATGAGAGTCAATATTCATTCCTAGAAATTTTTCATTTGTTACACAGTATATAGAGGTGCCATCTATATTTAATTTAACATTGTCATTTTCCCTCTTCAAAGCGAAATTCATGGCATTAGTTTTCTTTATGTTCAGTGTGACTTTGTTTGTTATTGACCAACTGTAAACCTCCTTGAGAATTTCACTTGATTTCTCTGAGTGGAGTTCTCTTGTTTTCTCAGTGACTATAGTATTGCTGTCATTAGTGAGGAGAATTTTTTCACCATGCGTAACACTACTGGGAATGTCACTGATGTATGTCAGGAATAATATTGGTCCTAGTATGCTACCTTGCAGAACCCCTATATTCATGTATTTCAGTTCTAATAAGTGTTTTACTAAATGTTTGGATCTATTTGAAGTATTTGTTATCTCTACTCTTTGTACTTTAACTGCTAGGTATGATCTATACCATTCATTAGCTACCCCCTTATTGCTAATGCTTCTAGTTTATTTAATAGAATCTCGTGGTCGACTGTATCAAAGGCCTTAGAAACATCCAAAAATATGCCTGTGACACACTCATATTTAACAAGAGCATCAATTCTTCTATGGCTGACACCATTTTTTGCCACTTCAGAAACCAAACTGTGATTCACTTAAAAGATTGTATTTATTCAGGTAATTCATTAAATTGTCTTTTATAATTGCTTCTATTATTTTTGAGAATGGTGACAGCAGGGAAATGGGCCAGTAATTTTCTGTCTTCAGCATTAACTTTCTTAAGTAAAGGTACAACTCTTGTCCATTTTAACTGCCCTGCAAATGTCCCTGATGTGAAGGATTCATTTATTATATTTGTTAAGGAGTCTTGTATAATCTCTAAACATTGTTTTAGTACACACATTGGTACTTCATCTAAGCCTACTGACTTTTTATTTTTTAGTTTTTGAACAGTTTTATTGACTTCATTCTCTGTGATTGGAAGTAACATCATTGTATTTAGTGCAACATTATTTATAGGTGTTATATTTGTTTTCGGGAATTTTTGCTGAAACTTCTCTGCAATAGTTGAAAAATGCTCATTTACATAGTTTGCTAAGTGTTGTGGATTATTTACTACCTTACCCCCCTCCCTTAGCAGTATGTTATTCTGCATTTGTTTGCCTCTCCCCTTTTCCTTTTTTATAACATCACAGACTGCTTTGCTTTTTTTCTCTGCACTATATATTATTTTGTCATTAAATGGCTTTTTTGCAGCAATCAGCACTTTCCTATAGATGTTTTTGTATCTATGATAGAAATTTAAGAATTCTTGATCATTGTGACTCTTTTTCATGGAACTAAGGTATTTAAGTGTTTGGAAGGACTCCTTAATACCTGCTGTTATCCACCTGTTTTTGTGAGATTTTGATACAGACATGCACACTCTTGAAAATGCCTTTTCAAAGTTCAATTTAAATCATGTGGAGAATTTAGGGAATTTCGTATTCACATTGGTTTCCTTATACAGTTCATCCCAGCTTTGTTTTGCTAGTTCTTCTGAAAAATCTTTTATTTTGATTTCTGATAGATGTCATTTGTAGGCTTGTAGTATAGGGAATTATTCGATTGCTGATTTTACTGTTGTTATTTAACAGAGATCAGAGATCTTTTACAGATACATCACATTTTTCCCTGTCCATATTTGTGGCCACATGGTCAATTACTGAAGCGGTCATTGTAGTAACCCTTGTTGCAGTATTGACCAATAGGGACATTCCAAAACTTTGAAGGATATTTATGAGGGTGTTGCTGGATTCATTTATGATATTAGTGTTAATGTTAATGTCCCCACACAGAATTATTCTGACCTTTGTACTTGAGACTTTATCTAGAACTTCTGTTAATTTATTGAAAAGAGTGTCCACACTACTACTGTGAGATCAATACACACACAAAATGATTAATTTCTTGGTAATATCAAGCCCTGTTAATTCAACAGCTGATATTTCAAAGTGTTTGTCTTCACTTACTGTACTGAGCTTCAACTGGTTCAAATGGCTCTGAGCCGGCCGGAGTGGCCGCGCGGTTCGAGGTGCAACAGTCTGGAGCTAGCGACCACTGCGGTCGCAGGTTCGAATCCTGCCTCGGGCATGGATGTGTGTGATGTCCTTAGGTTAGTTAGCTTTAATTAGTTCTAAATTCTAGGGGACTGATGACCTCAGAAGTTAAGTTGCATAGTGCTCAGAGCCACCCAAATGGGTCAATTGTGGCTCTGAGAACTATGGGACTTAACTTCTGAGGTCGTCAGTCCCCTAGAATTTAGAACTACTTAAACCTAACTAACCTAAGGACATCACACACATCCATGCCCGAGGCAGGACTCGAACCTGCGACTGTAGCAGCAGCGTGGTTTCAGACTGAAGTGCCTAGAACCGCTTGGCCACATATACTGAGGTCATGTCTTAATATCAATTGTGTTCCTTTTCTGATATAAATGCATGATCCTTCACCCGTTGAAGCAGTCCTGCAGTAAGAGTTTGCCATTTCATATAATGATAATACTACACTACTGGCCATTAAAATTGCTACACCACGAAGATGACGTGCTACAGACGCGAAACTTAACCGACAAGAAGAAGATGCTGTGATATGCAAATGAATAGCTTTTCAGAGCATTCACACAAGGTTGGCGCCGGTGGCGACACCTACAACGTGCTGACATGAGGAAAGTTTCCAGCCGATTTCTCATAGACAAACAGCAGTTGACCGGCGTTGTCTGGTGAAACGTTGTTGTGTAACGAGGAGAAATGCGTACCATCATGTTTCCGACTTTGATAAAGGTGGGATTGTAGCCTATAGCGATTGCGGGTTATCGTATCGCGACATTGCTGCTCGCGTTGGTCGAGATCCAATGACTGTTAGCAGAATATGGAATCGGTGGGTTCAGGTGGGTAATATAGAACGTCGTGCTGGATCCCAACGGACTCGTATCACTAGCAGTCGAGATGACAGGCATCTTATCCGCATGGCTGTAACGGATCGTGCAGCCACGTCTCGATCCCTGATTCAACAGATGGGGACGTTTGCAAGACACCAACCATCTGCACGAACATTTCGACAACGTTTGCAGCATCGTGGATAACCAGCGCGGAGACCATGGCTGCGGTTACCCTTGACGCTGCATCACAGAAAGGAGCGCCTGCGATGGTGTACTCAACACCGAACCTGGGTGCACAAATGGCAAAACGGCGTTTTTTCGGATGAATCCAGGTTCTGTATACAGCATCATGATGGTTGCATCCGTGTTTGTCGACATCGCGGTGAACGCACACTGGAAGCGTGTATTCGTCATCGCCATACTGGCGTATCATCCGGCGTGATGGTATGGGGTGCCATTGGTTACACGTCTCGATCACCTCTTGTTCGCATTGACGGCACTTTGAACAGTGGACGTTACATTTCAGATGTGTTACGACCCGTGGCTCTACCCTTCATTCGATCCCTGCAAAACCCTATATTTCAGCAGGATAATGCACGACCGCATGTTTCAGGTCCTGTACGGGCCTTTCTGGATACAGAAAATGTTCGAGTGCTGCCCTGTCCAGCACATTCTCCAGATCTCTCACCAATTGAAAACGTCTGGTCAATGGTAGCCGAGCAACTGGCTCGTCACAACACGCCAGTCACTACTCTTGATGAACTGTGGTACCGTGTTGAAGCTGCATGGGCAGCTGTACCTGTACACGCCATCCAAGCTCTGTTTGACTCAATGCCCAGACGTATCAAGGCCGTTATTACGGCCAGAGGTGGTTGTTCTGGGTACTGATTTCTCAGGATCTATGCACCCAAATTGTGTGAAAATGTAATCACATATCAGTTCTAGTATAATGTATTTGTCCAATGAATACCCGTTTATCATCTGCATTTCTTCTTGGTGTAGCAATTTTAATGTCCAGTAGTGTACATGTTGGATTTCTGTCTCTACACCAGTGCTCAGTAACACAAACTACTCTGCAGTTCAAAGATTGGAGCTCAACTTCTAATAGATGTATTTTATTTTTTATTGATTGCATGTTTTGATGGAGGATTGTTAAGTCTGTAAAATGCCCCATGTTACTCTTTCCAATGGTTTGTTTTTCTTTGTGACATCTGGTATGTGTGATATTTAAAATGTTAAAATCTGTCTTGTGAGTCGTTGTTTCAGCATTTTTTTTAAACTGCTGGAGATACTCTTTAGGCAGGGGAATCTGTTGTCTGGATTTATCCTAAAAAAGACCTACTTCTCCTATCCATGACAACAGGTATTTGACCATGTGTGGCCCAAGATCCACCCCCTATACTTTCATGAATCAGCTGTACCATTCTTCCCTTCCCAGTCCTGTTTAGGTGTAGGCCATGCCTAGTGAAACCCCATCTGTTGATAGTCCCAACGGGCACCAGAGAAACATGAGCACTGTTGATTGCTCTCAGAGCCATTCCTAAACCCACATTGATTTGTCTCACAGTTCCATCAAGGTGTGGTCGATTATGACGCCGGAACAGCTCAACGAAGTGTACGTTGGTGCCATGAGGCAGGGAAGCTATCCTGTTCAGGTCATCACCTCTGTCATTTGTGTTGTTGGTTGGCAGGAGAGCCAACACCGTATTATTAGAGGAAGCCGAAAGGCACGCGTTTTAGCTCACGCAGGCTGGCGTGAGGTCTGGAACAGGACAAGGAAACTAGACTTTAGAAAAACGGACGTAGCTGGTGGAATACTTAACTTTAATCCATAAATGGTGAACGTCGCTCTTGACGGTACATTACTCATAATCTCAATAGTAACTGGTAATGGCGCCTTGCTAGGTCGTAGCAAATGACGTATCTGAAGGCTATGCTAACTGTCGTCTCGGCAAATGAGAGCGTATTTTGTCAGTGAACCATCGCTGCAAAGTCGGTTGTACAACTGGGGCGAGTGCTAGGAAGTCTCTCTAGACCTGCCGTGTGGCGGCGCTCCGTCTGCAATCACTGATAGTGGCGACACGCGGGTCCGACGTATACTAACGGACCGCGGCCGATTTAAAGGCTACCACCTAGCAAGTGTGGTGTCTGGCGGTGACACCACAATTTGCCCCATCCCTGTCCAACTCTTTCCCACCCCACCCACTATCACTACATGGTCTTCTTTTGCAAAGTCCTAAAATAAAGACCCTAAGTCCTCTATCACATGACTTAGCCCTGCATTTGGTGGTCTGTGTTACGTCGGTGCCATTTGTTACGTTATAGATATTTATTTATTTTATTTTTATCAGGTGAATTTTTCTTTTGTTAGAGCATGATTCTTTCTCTCGTGAATATTATCTGTTCTCATCACTTTTGCTTACGTGCATAAGTACATATGAGATGGGTTCTTGAAGGGCAGCTGTTATTCATGTACTAACCTTAGATTTTGAATGTGGTGACTAAAATATAGTTGCCGTTAACTGAATTGAATGAAATTTTGTTAATTCTATTTACTGATTGAAAAGCAAGGTTTGAGAGAATTTCGATTGTTGCCGTGGCGCAGCCAAGATAAAACTTACTGTACTCATGGAATCTGTATAATTTAAAAAATGAACTTTAACGTAAATTAATTATCTGTTGCAATTTGGAAAGGCTCTTACAACAAAATCTCTCGCATTTACAGTTACTGATAACACTTTAAAAAAATAAATTAATACTTCGGCCCGTAATGGCCGACCAGAGGCTTCATCAGAAGATGAGCTTCCCGCAGCGCAAATTACTGAAAAAATGCTTATTAAAAATAATTAGCCACTGCGAGCATTTGAAGTGACAACTATTACAAAGAAATTATTTTGTGATAACAATAATTAGTTTATTTTAGCAGAAAACAGAATAACTTACATAAAATATGTGTAGGCGGTCAATGACTGTCTTCCGTATCGCGAAACAAAACAGTGTGTGTACCATTAAGTACGTCCTTCCTCCTCGGTCGTACAATCGCGTCTCTTTACGATCCTTTTTTATTTTCATAGACATCTTTTAAATAAAGATGTTACTCTTAAATTATCGCTGCATATCAGTTGTTTCAAGAACATTAACTGTATCTTTTACACTAATTATATTAATAAAATACGTTAACTACGGTTTATAACCGATAAAAACGTCAATATTTATGTGACGTACCGTCACTTCTGGTACGCTGCCACTAAACTTTCCTGTACCTGAGGGCCTACTCCTCTCCCATACCTAGCAGCAGCACTTTCTCCTTTCTAACATTTTGTATATTTCTAGGCTTCTTGGCCTAAGTTGAAGTGTGCTGCACATTTCTTGGTCCTCATTCTACCTGAGGATCTTCACCAATTAACTCTGGAGGTGGTAGATACCTGTTTTTGGTGTTGATGATAAAACTATCAGATCGCGTTCTCTTTGTTCCTATCCTCCTACCAGCTGCCAGTCCCCAACCACCATCCCCCTCCCCCCCTCATCCCTATCAACATTTATCCTTATCACTTCCTTCCCTGCTTCCTCCAACGGTGCATGAAGGGCACAGATTTTCCTTTCTATTCCCCAGTCAAAATGTTCCCAACGCATATTCTTCTGTTCTCCCAACATTCTCCCCACTGCATCCCCCCCCCCCCCCCCACTCAGTGAAAACATTTCCTACAAGGTTCGCAACAAATCCCTCTACTCACTACCCTAGAACAGCTCCCACCTTTTTCATTCGTGGTCAGTTTCGAAACAATAATTAAGTTTAAAGAATGTTTTACATTTGTCAAGGACGCGAGATTGGCTGTGTGTAAACAAAAAACGACACGAAGGTCTTATGTGCGGTGGTTGTTCTTTTTGTACTGATTTAGAGATACAATGACAGAAAAATGAATTAGTAATTATTTTGCTTTTAGAGAATTTATGTTATCAAGCGTGATTGGTCAGGTTTTTAAACGTTTATAACTCGGAAAACTTAGGCCTAGGTCGCGTCTATCCAACTAGTAAACAGTACGAAATGTGTTAGTTAAATACGATTTAGAAAGGTTTAGTTACACTTTTATTGCGACAATAGACACTGATGAAACTAGTATATATCTTTCTTAAACGAATTTTGCATTATCAAGAAAACTTGAACAGAATTTTATTTATTTTTTTTTCAAGAAGAAACTGCTGGGACGCTAATATTCAGTTGTGTGACAAGAACTGACACTACAGCAAATATACGAAACAAAGAAAATTTAAATTTGACACTATTTCATCTTAAATAATTTCTTTTTGTGGATGAAGAAAATACCTGTGATGTCATTCGGCGGCCATCTTGAAAAACCCATTTTAGGAGCAGTGGCGCTGATCTCCTTATTTTGACTAAAAATAGTAATAAACGGAATGAGATTTATTAGACTTGTTATGGCATATAATGATCATTGCATCCATTTCAGAATCCAAAAAGTGGAATTTAACATCTTACTTTGGATGAAATATTTGACAAGCTTTTATTTGAGTTTACATAAATATAATTACCGTAAACTTGAGCCCAAAGTTTTATTTTTCCTACCTTCTTTAAAATATTAGGCATAAATAAAAGTTTTTTCACGTCACGTATGGTTTTTCAAAACTACACGATATTTGCAAGGAAACTATTCTTAAACCTAACTTATTTTGCACTTGTGAATTTGCTCTAAAATTAATTTATTTTGCGTCCATGTTATCCTTTCAGTAGCCTAATTTCAGCGATTCGCCAACAGTTTGTGCTGTTTTGAGCAAGTGGAACTAAAATATCGTATTAGAGGAATGACAGAATTGCATAGTAACTAAATACAAAGATAGTTTGGTTTGAAAAAATATTGAGCAGGATGAAGAGCAACAAGTGAACGACGCATAATAATTGCGGGAAATGACTGAGAACATATTTTAGAAACCATTGCTAACACATGTTGTTACGGATGAAACGTTAGAGTACCATACCTAACAAATATTGTCATAGAAACATCGAAGAAATTTTCAAGAACTGGGGATAATTTTAGTCATTTATATGTTGTGCTTTAAAGTGACTGTAAAAAGACCTTTCTTCACATGTTTTGGATATTTCATTTCTCCCATTTACAGAACAAAAGTCCTTCGATGCTGGCTGTTTCGAGGCTTTGTTGATGGGCTCCACGCTCTCGACTATGGCACACTCCACTTCTGTTTGGTGATTACTAGAAAAGCCTTAATAAACTACATTTTAGAAACAGCAATCTAGTTTTACAAATAAATAAACTTTATAAGCTATTTGAGTCCACCTTAATATCGCAACTGAAAGTTGGAATTGTGATTCAGGGTTACTGGAGTCCAAGTAACATGAGAAAAACAGTGGGTTCGTATCCCACACTTGCAAGTTATGTTAACAAATATTTAAATCAACCTATTGTGTCTAAGAATCCTGTATACACGGTTCACTAGACAAACAGTCAAATAAATCATATGCATGATTTTTTTATTACAAAAGACAATTACAATTACTTAAGTGTGATGTGTGTTGTAAGTAAAGGGCGATATGCAAAATAATCAGTCTCCTTCAGAATAGATAAACACAACACTGTGCTAAATAGAGATAGCTAACGAAGTGGCTACGTTGAAGCTGCTATAGAAGTGGGTTGCCATCAGTCTGGTGCGGTGCTTATGTCCTCTCCACCTAGAGGCCGCTGCTATCGCGTTGTCGTCCTGGAGGGAGGTCAGTCAGCATACAATTGGCTAACCTCTTTTCACAGCCGTCTCTTCTCTTTCGTTCTGGACTGGCGTGCCGGGTCTGACTTTATGCTGTATTTCTCCCCCCAAAGTGAAGGACTGTCGTCGAATAGGGAGCACGACAAAGGGGGGGGGGGCGGGGTGGGCGGCGGGGGGGAAGGCAGGAGTGTGGACGCAATGATGGACCTGAAGCTGTGGCTACAGGTGACGTCAGACTTCCGGTCATAACCCACCATCCGGCCTTCGCTCTGGTGGAAACGTCCCCCAGAAACCGCCCAGAAGGTTACGCGTCCACCTCCTGAGGCCCACAGTAAGATGTAGAAGGCGTCGGCTGCTGCGGCATCGGCGGTTCCAGCTCCATCGGTAGGACGAGAGGGGGCGGAGGAGGCGAAGAGTCCGTCTCCATGGGGTCGTCCTGCGGTGTCGTGATGACACCCTCTGGCGGTTGCTGTGGCCGCGCTGTCTTCAGGATCCGTGAAGCTGGGGGAAGAGACACAGAACGATCGCCGTACACATGACAGTGGTGAATTTGATTATGATGTCGACGCTGCAATTCATCTGGGCCTGAAATGAGATACCTGCATGCGCCAAGTCAATGAAGGATCTAGCCTCGGACCCACGGTCTGCTGCCACTAAAAAATCTGAAAAACACAGTATCATGCGGCACGGAGCGATACCTGCGGCCTTCTTTCGGCAACACATACGAGGTGTGGCTAGAAAAAAACCGGACTAGTACTGGTGAAACAATAAAACGAATGCAATAAGGCTGAAAGTCGCGTGGCCTGTCACGTGACTCTCGCTCCGCCCACTGCTCGAGTTTCATCTGCCTCCTGCACTCAGTCTGCCCGTGGCGTCTGTTTTAAGTAGTTGGCGTTTTGTCTGTGTGTCGGAAAATGTTGAGTGTACAGAAAGAACAGCGTGTTAACATCAAATTTTGTTTCAAACTAGGAAAATCTGCAAGTGAAACGTTTGTAATGTTACAACAAGTGTACGGCGATGATTGTTTATTGCGAACACAAGTGTTTGAGTGGTTTAAACGATTTAAAGATGGCCGCGAAGACACCAGTGATGACACTCGCACTGGCAGACCATTGTCAGCCAAAACTGATGCAAACATTGAAAAAATCGGTAAACTTGTTCGAGAAGATCGCCGTTTAACAATCAGAGCAGTGTCTGAGTTAACAGGAGTTGACAAGGAAAGTGTTAGGCAGATTCTTCATGAAAGTTTCAACATGAACAAAGTGTGTTCAAAAATGGTTCCAAAGTGTCTCACAATTGAACAGAAGGAACGCCGAAGAATGATTTGTTCCGACATGCTGGAAAACATTGAAAGTGATCCCACCTTCTTACAAAATGTTATTACTTGCGATGAATCGTGGTTTTTTACTTACGATCCCGAAACTAAACGCCAATCGATGCATTGGAAAACTCCTGGTTCTCCACGACAAATAAAAGCATGAATGTCAAAATCGAAATTCAAGGCAATGATGATTGTTTTTTTTAACATCAAAGGGATTGTGCACATTGATTGGGTACCATAGGGACAAACAGTGAATCAGCATTACTACATTAGCGTCCTGGCTACCCTACGTGAGCGAGTACGGAGAAAACGGAACGATTTGTGGAGAGAAAAGTCATGGATCCTTCACCAAGACAATGCCCCAGCTCACAGTGCGTTGTCAGTGAAAACGTTTTTGGCAAAACACAACATTCCCATCTTAGATCATCCACCCTACTCACCTGATTTGGCCCCCTGTGACTTTTTTCTTTTCCCTAAAGTCAAGTCAGCTTTGAAAGGAACTAGATTTGAGACTGTTGAAGCAGCAAAAGAAAAAGCGACGGAAGTAATGTATGGACTTACCGAAAATGATCTGCGGCATTGCTATGAACAGTGGAAAATTCGTATGGAGCGGTGTAGAGACCGAGGAGGAGAGTACATTGAAGGAGATAACATGAAATTGTAAATAATTGTAAATAAATGTTTTTTCCAGCATCAGTCCGGTTTTATTCTAGCCGCACCTCGTACTGAAGAGGGTGGGCCAGTGTCCGATAGCGCCGGCCGTGAAGCATTTCCGCCGGCGATGGTCCATCTAATCGGCCAGAAATTCCGCACACGAGCGGTGCTGCTGCACATGTGCAACATCCGGGTCACAGCGTGCACGCCGCAGCCGTCAGCGTTCATGTAGTACATGTCTCTACGCACAGATGTCGCTTTATCCACTTGCTGGGATACTCTGTACTGGCGCATTATAGTGCTCTTTCCACAGCTTGAAAGCCAACCATGGGAAGGTATTTCGCGTATTAAACATTTAAAATACTGTCACAGTCTACTCTTGAGACGTCTACTTTTATGTTAACAGTTTAACCCAGTAAGACAAATAATACAGTTAACAACCGTGGGTTTTTATTAAGGCAGCTTGACTGACGGCACGTAAATACGCGTAATGTTTTTGATCTTGTATTTAAGAAAGAGTGCTCTTAGCGACTTCGCCAGGATCTCATTGCTACACTCCGCACAAAACGCAACACCGCTCCTGGTCACGATCGTGTCACCTACCGTCACCTTCGTGAAGCTCCTGTCTCTTTCCTCTCCACCCTGGCCAGGCTCTACAATGTAGTCCTGTCCACCGGTTACTACCCCGACCTGTGGAAAACCTCCCGTATCCTCATGTTCCTTAAACCTGGCAAGCCGCCGTCCGCCGTCTCCTCCTACCGTCCCATCAGCCTTACCTCGGTCTTCAGCAAGGTCCTGGAATCTATCCTCACCCGACGCATCCACCAGCATCTCCGCCAGCACCGCCTCCTTCCCGTTACCCAGTGTGGCTTTCGGCCGTCCTTCTCTTCCGACGACCTTCTCCTTCACCTCACTCATCTCCTTTCCGAACAGCTTAATTCCCGTCGCTCCGCAATCTTCCTCTCCCTGGACCTCGAACGTGCATATGACCGCGTATGGCATTCCGGTCTCCTCTTCAAGCTCCAAACCTTCGCCCTTCCCATTAACTACGTCCGTCTGATCGGCTCCTTTCTCTCCCGCCGTCCTTCCTATGTCACCATCCATAACACAGATTCCTACACCTTTTTCCCCTCTGCCGGTGTGCCCCAAGGCACCGTCCTCTCCCCCCTTCTGTACCTTTTGTACACGGCGGACATGCCGCCGCCGTCAGCCCCCGTCCACCTTCTCCAGTTTGCCGATGACACTGCTTTCCTTGCCCTTGCCCCCACCCTACAGCGCTCCCAACACCTTCTCCAATCCCATCTTGCCGGTTCACCGCTTGGTGCAACCAGTGGTTGCTCAAGGTTAATCCCTCCAAAACCCAGGCGATCATTGTAGGCAAAACCACCCCTTCCTTCCGCCTCCTTGATTTCTATCTCACCATCTATGGCCGTCCTATCGCCCTCACTCCCACCCTTAAGTATCTTGGCGTCACCCTCGACCGTCGCCTCTCCTGGACTCCCCACCTCCGGACAATCCAAGCCAAGGCACGCTCCCGCCTCAGTCTCCTCAAGCTCCTCTCTGGCCGTACGTGGGGTCTGGACCCCTCCACCATCCTCCACACCTATAAGTCCCTCATCCGCCCTATCCTTTGTTATGCCCATCCAGCTTGGATCTCCGCCTCCCCTACCTTTTATAAATCCCTCCAAATCCTTGAACGTCATGCTCTCCGCCTCGCCTATCGCATCCATCTCCCCTCCCCCACGCGGATCCTGTACAATCTCATCCCCTTCCCCCACCTCCTCCTTTTCCTTGAAAGGATACGGATCCTGTACACCTCCCGCAAACTCGATCCTCCTCACCCGCTCGTCTCCCCGATCCTCTCCCACCCCCGCCCGCTGCCGCACCTGTATTCGCACGTCCCACCCGGTCTCCATCTCTCCACCCTCCTTACCCTCTCCCAAGGTGGCTTCCGCCAGCTCCCCCTCCCTGATGATGCCCTCCTCCCCTCCATCTACCCCTCCTATCAACTTTGACCCTGCCCCCCCCCCCCCTTCCGGTGTCCTTTCCTTTGGGCACCCTCCCTCCCTTCTCTTCCCTTCCCTTCTCTTTCCTTTTCCCACGTCCCCTCCCTCCACCCCTCTTCCCCCGGGTTTCCCCTCCCCCTTCCTCCCTCCCCCCTTTCTCCCCTGCCCGTGGCATCTCTGCTCTCCCCTCTCGCTCTCCCACTACCCTTCCTCCTCCTCCTCTCTTGGCAGGTCCCCGGACTCGCACACGCATTGTGAACATTCGCGCGCCGGAGATCATCGACATCCGTATCTCGCGTGTGTGCTTCGTTTTGTGTTTCGTGCAGTTACGACTCCACTGTTCACATGTTCCATCGCCGTTCTCCGTGTTTTGTGCGCCTTTTTATCGTCCAACGTGAACCGCTTCATGTTTATTGTTTTTTCTGTATCTCCATTTTTTTGCCCGCCGTTTTTTGTATTGTCTGTATCACCTCTGTCATGTTACTGTTCCACTTAAGGCTGAAGAGCAGCGTAATGTGCTGCTGCCAGCCCGCCTGTATAGGTGATTAAAATTACAATAAAGGAAAAAAAAAATAGCGACTTCGCCCCCCTTCTCTCCCCCGAGTCCTTTCGCATTTCCCTCCTCTGCCTTTTCTCATTCCCTCTCGCGTCTGCTCTGCCCCTCCCCTCCCCCCCTTATGAGCCCTCTCCCTCCTTGGTTCCCCCCCCTTCGCTTTTCCTCTCCTCCCTCCTTGTTTTCCCCCTCATCTGTCCAGGTCCCCCCCCCCCCCCCATCTGCCCTAGGCTATGGTGTGTCCTCTTTGTGTCGACATTTTAGTGCAATGTTTACAGTGAGTGTTCAGTGTTGTGTGTCTTTTCCGAAGTATTGCGAACGGCCATCATACTGTCGCTGGGTGTGATTTTATATCTTGCGAACAGAAGCCAGACTGTCGCCATGTTTTTTAATTGTCTGTCTACTGTGTTACCTGTCTGTACCCTGTGTGTTTCTATTCGCTTTGCCAACCATTTGCTTTATGTTTTAACTTTCCCCAATTTTTGGCCGTTTTACTATTTAAGTCCCCGTTTTATCGCCTGCTTTTATTGTTTCTTAACTTCTCCTTACATTTTAAAAAGTCTGTAGGCTGCACAGCAGCGTAATAAGCTGCTGCCAGCCCGCCCCCTTCGGGGGGAATTGAAATTCAATAAAGGAAAAAAAAGTAGCGACTTCCAACGAACCTTATTCATGATTTCAAATAATATTAAACTAATGCAAGGTTTCCTATAACTAATTCTCAGTGCCCTCAGTTACACCCACATAATTTCTGTCTCACTGACCTCTGAACAGAATGATAACCACAGACCTCTCGATGATCACCTGTTATTTCGATACCATTATTGCTATATCTTTCATCAGTTCCGTCTGAAATCTGCATAATAAACCCTAAATGTAAGTATACATTGGAACAATCGGTTTAATGACCAATTTTCCTGATAATGCAACAATGCACAGTTAGTAAGCAATAATTTTTAATTATGAAAGAAATAAATCCAAACACGTTTATCACTGGTCATGAGAAATGATATAGTTAATATCGGGCACAAAAGCACGGCTCATTGACAAACGCAAGCCGTTGCGAAGATTTTCATCACTTATGCTTGATCGAAACCTTGATTTATTCATTTTCATCAGCGAGAAAAATCTTTCACAAACATACGTCGACCCGAACATGGACATAGCTCTCGCGGCTTCTCGGCGCGGAAATACTTGTAAAAAATTTTCGTAGAATTCTTTTGTACTTCGCACTGCAAAGAACTTGTCCTTCAGTCTTATATTGCACTATAGGTCGATCAGTTCCATAAGTAGATCATTCGGAGCATCTTCAACTGACGAAGAGAACGGTCGAGCAAAGAGGCGAATGACAAGAGACAAACTCGTAACATTTGCAAATCGTGCTCGAAATTGTTCCCTAATTTTTACAATTATTGACACGTATTCTTGAAATCTAGCACTTTCATGGACCAGTCCAAGAGTTGGGAAATGTGCAGTGTTTTCTGTCAATAGCTGGCTCTCCCAAAGCGCAAGCTTCCTTTCAAAGGCGTTTACTTTTTCCAACATGTCAGAAATTAAATTATTTTCACCTTGCAAACTGACGTTCAGGCTGTTCATGTGAGGCGTAATGTCCACGAGAAATGCAAGGTCTGATATCCAACAAGGGTCTTCCAACATAGGTTCACTTGTAAGAATGTTACTATGACCAAGAGTAAATCAAAAAATATTTTCAGCATTTTACCTCGACTGAGCCAGCGTACTTCGGCATAGTAAGGTATGTCGCCGTACTTCGCTCCTAATTCCTCCAAGAACCGCCGAAACTGGCAATGCATAAGCCCCCATGTGTCTTCAGATAGTTTACAGTACGCACAACAACTTGCATGACATTTGCTAACGTTACTGATTTTGCACATAGCGCCTCTCGATGCAGAATGCAGTGGATTCCATACAACGTCTCGTCTGTGCGCCCTAGCTTTTTGCGCATCCGTACTATGAGTCCTCTCTGATGGCCTTGCGTTGATGCTGCTCCATCTGTGGTCACTGAGACTAACCGATTCCAGTCCATACCGACACCATCAATCGCTTGGCCGACAGCTTGGAGTAAGTTCGCACCTGTAGTAGTCCCTTTCAAAGTTACTAAGTCCAAAACGTCCTCTGTTACACAAAGTGCGTTATCGACACCTCGTATGTATATCACAACCTGGGCTGTATCTGTAAGATATGTTGCTTCACCGAGCGATACAGAGAAAGCAACAAAGTCTTTAGCCTTATTTATTAGCTGCCTGTGCACATCGCCGGCCGTAGCACTAATACGTCTTGTCACTGTTTGTTTGGCTAGACTGATTTCTTGAAACCTGCTAACGTTCGTGGACACACAAGTTCTGCAGCATCAATCAGACACCCTTCCACAAACTCCCCTTTGGAAAAGGGTTTCCCAGATTGTGCAACTCTTAATACGATTTTAAAACTTGCTCGCAGTGAAGATTCAGTGTGGTTGTCATTCTGGAAAATTGAAAACAGTACATTGTACAACGTACAGTAAAATAGACATAAATGTAACACAAGAAACTGAGAGTTCAAGATGTATCAGTTACTTTGACGTACAGTAAAATCGAGTTGATGGGTTTCATCCATTTTCTTAAGGACATTTAATTTTGCTCGCCGTTCTTCACTGTTGAGTACACTACACTCGTCTTTGTTATATGTATTGTAGTGTCTTTCAACTGAAAATTTACGCTGGCCACCTATTACTGCCGCGATACAGCAAACACTGTGAGTTTTCGCCAACGGCTCCAAAAAAGAATTGCAGTTCCCAGTCATTTTTAAACGACTGAGAACATAGATCTCCCTTCCTTTGCTTTTTCACAGTTCCTGCCATTTCTCAGTACTTCATAGTTAAGTCACCAGGGGTAAACGAGACTGGGTATGTTGTGCTCTTGCTTGTATCACATAAACAGGGAAGTGGAGCCGCCGCGGTTCATTTAGGACACATGTCTAATAATAGATGTCGCTGTCGCTCGCTGTCGCACACGTGCGCACATGTGCAGCACATCCGCACGGCTGCACACTGTGCAGCGTTTGGCCGGCCCTGATTCTAGTGGATGCGAACGATAGGTGGAGAGAAACAGTTGCAGTGCTTCATCCCTTGTGTGTGCGGTGCGAAGTTTGGCCATCTGCTGCTTGAAGGTTTTTAAAAAACGTTCCGCTTCGCTGTTTGACATTGGATGCAACGGTGCACTAGTTATATGCTATATGTCGTTTCGTTCATAGAATGTTTCAAATTCATTGATGTGAACTGAGGGCCGTTGTCCGAAACTATGACTTCAGGCAAACCTTCGAGGCAAAAAATAGAGGACAAAGCCTGAACTGTGCTACGTGACGTTGTCGAGTTCATTGGCACAGCAAAAGGAAACTTCCTAAAGAGTCTACCACAATCAACTAACGAATGTTCGAAAAAGGCCCCGCAAAGTCTATGTGCGCGAGTTGCCATGGGGATTTCGACTTAGGCCAAGTACAGAATTTTTGTCTGGAGCGGACTGATTTTCCGGAGATGCGTGACACTGTGACGTTATCTGTTCTATTTGGTAGTCCGTACCCTGCCAACTATAGCGTCGACACACTGTTTCTTACGAATAATCCCCCAGTGTCCTTGGTGAAGTGACTGCAACACTTATTTTTCAAAAGCTTCAGGGATCAATATACGTGACTGTCCACTGTAATATTGAACGAGAATCACACCTTGCTGTATAGCGAGGCTATGCCGACGTGCAAAGCATCGACGCACTATAGAGTTTTTTATGTCATGCAATGAGCGAGGCCAAGATGTGTGAACGTATCTTAGCAAAATATTCAAATCGGAATCAGCTTCCTTGGCCTGTGCAATTTTTCTGTAGTTCATAGGATTGAAGCAACTCAGAATCCTGAGCATCGATGTCACAAAAACATGCAGCTGAAGTGTCAAAGGCTGTATTAGGGCCAATCGGGAGACGTGAAAGTGCGTCCGCATTACCATGTTGATCTGTCGGACGATACACAATCGCCGGCCAGAGTGGCCGCGCGGTTCTAGGCGCTACAGTCTGGAACCGAGCGACCGCTTCGGTCGCAGGTTCGAATCCTGCCTCGGGCATGAATGTGTGTGATGTCCTTAGGTTAGTTAGGTTTAATTAGATCTAAGTTCTAGGCGACTGATGACCTCAGAAGTTAAGTCGCATAGTGCTCAGAGCCATTTGAACCACTTGATACACAATCTCGCACTGGTATTGCGACAACAAAAAAGCCCATCTTTGCAATTCTTGACCAGTTCGTACAGGAACCGGCTTCATCGTATGAAACAAGGAAAGCAGTGGCTTGTGATCCATTACTAAGTAGAATTTTCTGCCATACAAATAGTGGTGGACTTTGGTGATACAATACACAGGAGCCAATGCTTTCTCTATTTGTGAATAGTTACACGGAGCTTTGGACAACACTATTGATGCGAAAGCAATAGGTCTGACTTAATCACCAAATCTGTGCGAAAGCACTGCATCAGTTCTGTAAGAGGAAGCGTCAACTTGCAACATAACTGGTTTGTCAGGGTCGAAGTGAACCAAGCAGCGATCAATGAGAAATTTGAAAAGCTGCTTGTCACTCATCTGTCAAAACAAAGGGGACGCTCTTGCGACGCGAGCAATGCCGTGGAGCTGCGATGTGTGCAGAATGCGGTATGAACGGAATACAGTACTTAATTCTCCCTAAGACTGACTTCAATTCTGTGACATTGCGAGGAATTGGCAGGTCATGTACGGCTAACAAATGTGACTGAAGAGGATGTAGATCTTGACTGCTTATGACATGACCAAGATACTGCAACTCAGGTTTAAACGAATCACACTTGTCCAGTCTACGCTTTAGTCCTGAATCATATAACATACAAAACAAAGCACGCACGTTTGCAATGCGTTCGTCAGGTGTACGACCTGCTACGACAAGTAGTTTGAACAGTTTGGCACTTGAGCAGTCAGCTGTTCCAAATATAGATGGAAACTGGCTGGTGCGGAAGCACTGCCAAAAGGCAAACGGAAATATTTAAACAAGACCAAATGAGTGTTCACAACACAAACGGTTTGAGATTCTTCGTCTATTGGTATTTGAAGAAATGCGTCGCCCAAATTAGTTCTTGGAAAGTAGCGACCAGTGCCTATTCTGTCCATCCTCTGGGCGTGACAATGGATAAGTATCAATCACAAATTGTGGATTGACTGTAGGCTTAAAAGTCAACACAGAGGCGAATGCGACCTGAAGGTTTGGGGAGCAAAACTAGTGGACTTAACCACTGACTAGCTTGTACGGGTGCAATAGCTCCGCTATCTCGCAATTCTGTAAGTTCAGCAGCGACTTTGTCCCATAATGCAATGGGAACTGTCCTGGGCTGGCAACATTTCGGCTGTCTTTCATAGTAATATGTGCAACAAAATTGTTAGCCTTGCCTAAACCTTCAGAAAAGAGTTCAGAGAATTCTTTCAGCAAGCTGTCTTTGGCATTGAATGCAGCCACTGACAACACATTGTCCTGAATTTGAAAGCCAAGAAATCAAACGAATCAAAGCCAAATATGTTCTGACAATCGCGTGATTGTAGCACAGTGACAGCCACATTTCGCCTATGGGAGCGAGACATGGCAGGCAAAGTTCATTTTCTCAGAACGGGAATGTCTTGTCCATTATAAGCCGTCAGGTGTGTGCTAGTTTTCGACAAGCATGGAAAACCTAACAGTTCATATGTGTTAAGATTCAGCAATGTAACAGAGGCACCTGTGTCGGACTGAAACTTCACACGTTTTCCACTAAGACGCGAATGAAGAAAGAAAGTTTGTTGTACTGATGTAACACTGAAGAAACTGTTTGCTTCCTAGTTTTGCTAATGTCAGCAACAGGCCTCGAATACACTGCACTGATAACTTGGGCCTTGTGACTAGATATTTGTGAGTAGGCAGCATTCTTACGTTTGTTCCGCTGCAAACAAACAGATTGTATGTGACCTTTCTTGCTATAAGCGTAACACTGTGCTTGTCTGGATGGGCAATGTTGGCGTTTGTGCCGTGAACAGTACTAGGGCATGACTTTATTCTATTCACTGATGTAGCTGCTTGTTTAGAGAATTGTTTATCTGGATTAGCTCGCACATGCTGTTGCTGCTTAGTGGGCCAGTTGTAAGCAAGGTACGACTCAACCCGACAAATTAGTGGCTGCTCAAACTTATCAGCCACTACGGCACCTGAATCATGACTGTTTCAAAATCTGTTCTTTAAGGCTGACATCAGTTACATTGCACACGATCGCTTCAAGCAACTTAACATCTGAATATAAAGGACCACAAGCACATCTGAATTTACATTTCCTCGTCATACCCTGCAAATCTGTTATCCACTCACAATAAGTTTGTTCTGACATTTCCTTGCAATGAAAGAACTGGTACCTAGCTGCAACCGCATTCACTTGTTGGTCATAATAGCTAGTTAGAGAACCTACAATCTGATCATACGTAAGTTCACGCAGAGTGGCGTTAAGGAACAATTTCTGAATGAGGCGAAAGACTGCACTTCCTACCGTTGCCAAAAAATGATGTAGTTTCACGGTATGTGGGCCGGCCGGAGTGGCCGAGCGGTTCTAGGCGCTATAGTCTGGACCCGCGCGACCGCTGCGGTCCTCCCTCGGGCATGGATGTGTGTGATGTCCTTAGGTTAGTTAGGTTTAAGTAGTTTTAACAAAGGAACCTCCCCATCGCACCCCCCTCAGATTTAGTTATAAGTTGGCACAGTGGATAGGCCTTGAAAAACTGAACACAGATCAATCGAGAAAAGAGGAAGAACTTGTGTGGAACTATGAAAAAATAAGCAAAATATACAAACTGAGTAGTCCATGCAACATCAAGGACAATGTGATGTTAGGAGCACCGTGGTCCCGTGGTTAGCGTGAGCAACTGCGGAAAGAAAAGTTCTTGGTTCAAGTCTCCCCTCGAGTGAAAAGTTTAATTTTTTATTTTCAGTTTATGTGACAGACTCTTATGTTTTCATCACTTTTTTGGGAGTGATTATCGCATCCACAAGAAACCTAAATCGGGCAAGGTAGAAGAATCTTTTTACCCATTCGCCAAGTGTACAAGTTAGGTGGGTCGACAACATATTCCTGTCATGTGACGCACATGCCGTCACCAGTGTCGTATAGAATGTATTAGGCGTGTTTTCCTGTGGTGGAATCGGTTGACCTATGACCTTGCGATAAATGTTTTCGGTTCCCATTGGAGATGCACGTCCTTTCGTCTACTAATCGCACGGTTTTGCGTGGCGGTCGCAAAACACAGACACTACACTTATTACAGTGAACTGAGAGGTCAATGAACGAATGGACAGATCATAACTACGCGAAAATAAAGAAAGTACACGTTTCACTCTAGGGAAGACTTGAACCAAGGACCTCTCGGTCCGCAGCTACTCACGCTAACCACGGGACCAAGGCGCTCCTGACCTCACACTATCCTTGATGTTGCCTATCTTGAGCATGGACTACTCAGTTTGTATATTTTGCTCATTTTTTCATAGTTTCACACAACTTCTTCCTGTTTTCTCGATTGATCTGTGTTCAGCTTTTCAAGGCCTATCCACTGTGCCAACTTATAACTAAATCTGAGGGAGGTGCGATGGGGAGGTTCCCTTGTAAGTTCTAAGAGACTGATGACCTCAGAAGCTAAGTCCCATAGTGCTCAGAGCCACTTGAACCACAGTATGTGATACTTCGTGAGCAACAATGTGGCCTTCATATTGTTGCAACCATTCGAGCCATTCCTAGTCTTTTTCGTTAAACTGGCGAAAAGGCAGTATGGCACTCGGAGCTACAGTTGTTGCATGTTGCGCTGCATTTGGTGCTTGGTTTCCCAGTAACTGCTATACCGTGTTTAGCACGGTCGCAGTCTGCTGCATCTTAAACTGAACGTCTGTGTTAGCTATGTTGCATCTATTGCTTGCAGCTGAGGCGCCCGAGCAGTGGGTGGGAATGATGGGTTGCTCATTGTGGAATAGGAAAATGCAGTAAACAGACGATGCAAGCAATAAAAACAATCACACAAGCAAAGAAAATTTCACCAAAGTCCACCTGAAAACACTGAATAGCAGTGCTTATGTTCTCCCCATCTAGGGGCCGCTGCTGTTGCGTTGTCGTCCTGGAGGGAGGTCAGTCAGCGTTCAATTGGCTGACCTCTTCTCAAAGCCCTCTCTTCTCTTTGGTTCCCGATTGGAGTGCCGGCGCTGACTTTACGCCATAACACAACTTTTTTTATGTAGTTTACTTTATAAAAGAACAATAAACTGGTTAAGGATCAATAACTATCGCCTTTAACAACACACCGAACCTTTCTTTGTTTTTTGGGCTCAAGATAAGCATAGGGTTCTAGCAACACAACTCTATGGTATATTTGCTTCGATCAAATCTTTCAACCCTATTGTGAACCACTTCCATCTGTCCAGTTTTCTTGAAATTCTGCATAAGTACGTATTTAGTGCTTGTAACAATACAGTTATCTGATCTAATTACCAAGACCCAGCACTGCAGACAGGACTATCCAGCTTGGTCGCTCTCCGCTGCCCTCACATCTGTGCTGCACGGGACCACGGCCCCCTCTGCCCCCCTATGTTACACCATCGCCTCAGATTACAGTATGAACTGATAGAATAGATTCTTCATTCACCTTTAAACATGTCTACATGCAGTCGATGTCGTCATATAAAGCTTATGTACATCTGTAGTAGGATTGGATACATGTCAACACAGAAGGAGGGATTTATAAAAATAGTAATTGTCTATGAAAGGGACGAGGAGGTAAGGGAGGAAGAGATTTCAGATCCTGCTTGATGTGATGGATGACAACACATACAGCAACATTAAGAAGGAAGAAATTGATCCCAGGAAATGAGAGGTAAGAACCTGATAATATAACAAAGAACTGATGGTGATGATGATGATGATGATGATGATGATGATGATGACATCTACAGTTACTACATTCCAGTATTCATAAATAGCTCATTGGTATATGTTAAGGAATAGCACTTATATAAATTATTACTGTATAATATTGTTCACTATTATACAAACTGGCTACTGTTTGAAACTCTAACACAGTATGCGGACACCAACACCAACGATATCACTGACCAATAAGCCTCAGCCACGAAGTGTGGCACATGCGAGAGTAATATGGGAGGACATTTAAGTTTAGAACATAGTGTTGTGCAGGCGTTTTATATTTTACTCGGTCCTAATAAAGTGTTATTAATCATAACTCTGTCACCTACATTTTAGTACATCTCCCTGCACGTGTAATGGAGATGTAATACATTGGTGAGCCTCAACTCCAGCATAATTCGCGCTGGACAGAAGTTCGCTCGCGTTGTTCTACTTCAGGCAAATAATGCATCCATCTTTTGCTATGGCAGGCACATAGACTGCTTCATGTGATTACACTATATGGATTTTGCCTTTCTATGTGCGCCATCAGTGCTATCAGTACTTTACCTGACAAACAGCAATTAACCCTGAGATGTGTTCATGTGTGCAAGCAACACAGCCTGAAGCTATCGCAACCGCTACGCCACAACAATGACCACCGTTGTCTGACTTATTATTATACACTCATGCTCATAAATTAAGGATAATTGCAGAATGTGGTGCCACACAACGTGGCGCTACACAAACCTGGCGCTAATAGCATAGGCACATAGGGAACACACACGACACACATCTGTAAGTCCATGGTATTGGTGATAAGCTGAGAAAACTGTCCCGAGACACATGTGATACAAAACGCCACTGTTTCCTGTGCATGTATCCCGACATCTACAGGGTGTTTCAAAAATGACCGGTATATTTGAAACGGCAATAAAAACTAAACGAGCAGCGATAGAAATACACCGTTTGTTGCAATATGCTTGGGACAAAAGTGCATTTTCAGGCAGACAAACTTTCGAAATTACAGTAGTTACAATTTTCAACAACAGATGGCGCTGCGGTCTGGGAAACTCTATAGTACGATATTTTCCACATATCCACCATGCGTAGCAATAATATGGCGTAGTCTCTGAATGAAATTACCCGAAACCTTTGACAACGTGTCTGGCGGAATGGCTTCACATGCAGATGAGATGTACTGCTTCAGCTGTTCAATTGTTTCTGGATTTTGGCGGTACACCTGGTCTTTCAAGTGTCCCCACAGTAAGAAGTCACAGGGGTTCATATCTGGCGAATAGGGAGGCCAATCCACGCCGCCTCCTGTATGTTTCGGATAGCCCAAAGCAATCACACGATCATCGAAATATTCATTCAGGAAATTAAAGACGTCGGCCGTGCGATGTGGCCGGGCACCATCTTGCATAAACCACGAGGTGTTCGCAGTGTCGTCTAAGGCAGTTTGTACCGCCACAAATTCTACATCTACATCTACATCTACATTGATACTCCGCAAGCCATCCAACGGTGTGTGGCGGAGGGCACTTTACGTGCCACTGTCATTACCTCCCTTTCCTGTTCCAGTCGCGTATGGTTCGCGGGAAGAACGACTGTCTGAAAGCCTCCGTGCGCGCTCTAATCTCTCTAACTTTACATTCGTGATCTCCTCGGGAAGTATAAGTAGGGGGAAGCAATATATTCGATACCTCATCCAGAAACGCACCCTCTCGAAACCTGGCGAGCAAGCTACACCGCGATGCAGAGCGCCTCTCTTGCAGAGTCTGCCACTTGAGTTTATTAAACATCTCCGTAACGCTATCACGGTTACCAAATAACCCAGTGACTAAACGCGCCGCTCTTCTTTGGATCTTCTCTATCTCCTCCGTCAACCCGACCTGGTACGGATCCCACACTGATGAGCAATACTCAAGTATAGGTCGAACGAGTGTTTTGTAAGCCACCTCCTTTGTTGATGGACTACATTTTCTAAGCACTCTCCCAATGAATCTCAACCTGGTACCCGCCTTACCAACAATTAGTTTTATATGATCATTCCACTTCAAATCGTTCCGTATGCATACTCCCAGATATTTTACAGAAGTAACTGCTACCAGTGTTTGTTCCGCTATCATATAATCATACAATAAAGGATCCTTCTTTCTATGTATTCGCAATACATTACATTTGTCTATGTTAAGGGTCAGTTGCCACTCCCTGCACCAAGTGCCTATCCGCTGCAGATCTTCCTGTATTTCGCTACAATTTTCTAATGCAGCAACTTCTCTGTATACTACAGCATCATCCGCGAAAAGCCGCATGGAACTTCCGACACTATCTACTAAGTCATTTATATATATTGTGAAAAGCAATGGTCCCATAACACTCCCCTGTGGCACGCCAGAGGTTACTTTAACGTCTGTAGACGTCTCTCCATTGATAACAACATGCTGTGTTCTGTTTGCTAAAAACTCTTCAATCCAGCCACACAGCTGGTCTGATATTCCGTAGGCTCTTACTTTGTTTATCAGGCGACAGTGCGGAACTGTATCGAACGCCTTCCGGAAGTCAAGAAAAATAGCATCTACCTGGGAGCCTGTATCTAATATTTTCTGGGTCTCATGAACAAATAAGGCGAGTTGGGTCTCACACGATCGCTGTTTCCGGAATCCATGTTGATTCCTACATAGTAGATTCTGGGTTTCCAGAAATGACATGATACGCGAGCAAAAAACATGTTCTAAAATTCTACAAGAGATCGACGTAAGAGATATAGGTCTATAGTTTTGCACATCTGCTCGACGACCCTTCTTGAAGACTGGGACTATCTGTGCTCTTTTCCAATCATTTGGAACCCTCCGTTCCTCTAGAGACTTGCGGTACACGGCTGTTAGAAGGGGGGCAAGTTCTTTCGCGTACTCTGTGTAGAATCGAATTGGTATCCCGTCAGGTCCAGTGGACTTTCCTCTATTGAGTGATTCCAGTTGCTTTTCTATTCCTTGGACACTTATTTCGATGTCAGCCATTTTTTCGTTTGTGCGAGGATTTAGAGAAGGAACTGCAGTGCGGTCTTCCTCTGTGAAACAGCTTTGGAAAAAGGTGTTTAGTATTTCAGCTTTACGCGTGTCATCCTCTGTTTCAATGCCATCATCATCCCGTAGTGTCTGGATATGCTGTTTCGAGCCACTTACTGATTTAACGTAAGACCAGAACTTCCTAGGATTTTCTGTCAAGTCGGTACATAGAATTTTACTTTCGAATTCAATGAACGCTTCACGCATAGCCCTCCTTACGCTAACTTTGACATCGTTTAGCTTCAGTTTGTCTGAGAGGTTTTGGCTGCGTTTAAACTTGGAGTGGAGCTCTCTTTGCTTTCGCAGTAGTTTCCTAACTTTGTTGTTGTACCACGGTGGGTTTTTCCCGTCCCTCACAGTTTTACTCGGCACGTACCTGTCTAAAACGCATTTTACGATTGCCTTGAACTTTTTCCATAAACACTCAACATTGTCAGTGTCGGAACAGAAATTTTCGTTTTGATCTGTTAGGTAGTCTGAAATCTGCCTTCTATTACTCTTGCTAAACAGATAAACCTTCCTCCCTTTTTTTATATTCCTATTAACTTCCATATTCAGGGATGCTGCAACGGCCTTATGATCACTGATTCCCTGTTCTGTACATACAGATTCGAAAAGTTCGGGTCTGTTTGTTATCAGTAGGTCCAAGATGTTATCTCCACGAGTCGGTTCTCTGTTTAATTGCTCGAGGTAATTTTCGGATAGTGCACTCAGTATAATGTCACTCGATGCTCTGTCCCTACCACCCATCCTAAACATCTGAGTGTCCCAGTCTATATCTGGTAAATTGAAATCTCCACCTAAGACTATAACATGCTGAGAAAATTTATGTGAAATGTATTCCAAATTTTCTCTCAGTTGTTCTGCCACTAATGCTGCTGAGTCGGGAGGTCGGTAAAAGGAGCCAATTATTAACCTAGTTCGGTTGTTTAGTGTAACCTCCACCCATAATAATTCACAGGAACTATCCACTTCTACTTCACTACAGGATAAACTACTACTAACAGCGATGAACACTCCACCACCGGTTGCATGCAATCTATCCTTTCTAAACACCGTGTGTACCTTTGTAAAAATTTCGGCAGAATTTATCTCTGGCTTAAGCCAGCTTTCTGTACCTTGTAACCTCCCCACCGCAATTTTTTTTTTTTAAGAAAATAAAATATAGCAATACTTAATAGAAATGGGAGCCAAGTGTAACCTCCCCACCGCAATTTTTATAAGAAAATGACGATACTAATTAGAAATGCTGATGGACATGGCTCTATGCGTAACCTGCCTACAATCAAATGTACTGACAATGGCAACAAATGTGAAATTCGCAATCTGACTCAATTATAAATCCTTCAAAAAATTAAAGTCCATTCAGCGACAAGAAAATTCAATTAAACCGAAATATCGGTTTTTGGCCCTGTGCAAAAACAATCAGAATTAAAGTCTTACCTCAGAATAAATCGATGTCACATATCTGCTCTTGTTGTTGCGCACCACTTGGAGGAACTACATTGCAAATAATAATATTCTCCTTTTTTTTGTAATTCTAGTGAAATTTTTCTTCAAAAAGAAGTGGAATGAAATGGGAAGTGCAACGAGATCTTTTAGTTCAAAAAAATTAAACTTTTGAGAAAATGCTTTTGAAATAAAAAATTATTATTGGGAGACTTGTTGGAGAATAATTACAATAAATAAAATTTTTCATTATCTAATGATTATATTAATTAACAGTATACCTTATTCCTCATCTTGACCATTGTTGCCGACCGCCTACATCACACAACCGCACTGGGCTGCTACTACTGACCGACCGCTCTGCATGACGACTACAGACTGAGTACTGCTCTCAACTAGACAGAGCTACAGACTCGCAACGACTGACTGACTGCTACTCTGCATAGCGACAACTAACTCGCAAAGACTACTACTGACTGAGAACCGCTCGCAACACTCGCGCGGTCAAGCGCATACTCTCTGGTCACAGATGCTACAATGCCTCGCCATCGCTGCTGCGTTACATACGTGTTTCATAACCCTCCACTCGGGGGGCAAAAATTTGGCAGCGATGGTGAGTCATTTGGACTTGCCAAGCGCGGCAAAATTTTTCTTTAATTAACAAAATCCTACAACTTACAGAATATTTAAATGTTGTGCACACGCACTAAGTACAAAATATATCAGACAAGGACAAAATGTGAATACTAAATATAGTAGCAAATCAGAAAAGTATATACAAATTATTTGACAGATAACAAAGTGCACAGGCACTGAAAAAATTCTTTAGCATATGCAGAACAAATAAACAGACTGGCAAGAATAATTAGATGTAGTACATAAAGTAAATGTTGTGCACACGCACTAAGTACAAAATATATCAGACAAAGACAAAATGTGAGTACAAAACATAGTAGCAAATCAGAAAAGTATATACAAACTTTTTGACAGATAAAGTGCACAGGCACTGGAAAAATTCTTTAGCATATGCAGAACAAATAAACAGACTGGCAAAAAATATTATGTTGACAAGTGTACATGCACTGAAAAATGTCTTTAGCATTTTCACAACAAATAAACATAATGGCAAACATCATGTCGACCAGTGACATAAGTGTACTCACACTGGAGTTTAGCGAATCGAAAAATGTATAACCTATGAACATAAATGATGTTACCAAAAAAAAATTTTTTCTTTATGTGACAAGAATCAGGATAGGAAAGGGAAGGATTGCATCATGGTTGTAGCACTTTAGATTGCACACAGCTGCTCTAAAAGTCCATATCTTTCCACAGTAGTACAACACCAAGTGACACAACTTGAAGTTCTTTTCCCATCAGAATTTATCAGTGTAGCCAAGACACTGAACTGTCGTAGTAATGTTCCATGTTTTCATTTTGGCAGTACATTAGGTACACCAAACAGTGGGACCATAATAATGTCTTCATCGCTCATGGTGGTGGACAGCATGTCGTGTCAACACCACACTCTTACAAGGCACACCAACGTAGAATTAGTGCAAAACCAAATATAGTGCTCCATGATCACTGGGATAAACAGGACAAATGGACATTGCAGTAATTCAGGGTAGTCAGCTTATGAGGTGAAGGACATCAAGTCACATAATATTGACAATTACAGTCTTCATTGATAGATCGTGGCATTCATAGCCCAGTTATTGAACATTTCTGTACCAAGTATGTAGTATTACAGAAAAATGTTCATTAATTGTTTTACATAGAATCAGTAGCCTTCTTTTCCTGGTTACAAAGCATTATGAAATAATCGCATTCTTTTCAGTTACAGAGTATAATTAAGAATCATTAACCTTTTCCTAATTACAGTTAATTAATCATTTGTCATTAATTAATCATTTGTCTAATTACAGTTAATTAATCATTTGTATAATTACAGTTAATTAATCATTTGTCGTTAATTAATCATTTGTCTAATTACAGTTAATTAATTAATCATTTGTAGCCTTAATTAATTACAAAGCATTATTAAACAGTACCATAGTTAATTAATTATGTGTCATTCCAATCTATTAAGAATCATTAGTCTTTTCCTAATTACAAAGCATTATGAAACAGTCACATTCATTTCCAACAACAAAGTATCAACATTGAAAACAAGAGTTAATTAATGGCATAATTAATAACAATTCGTGGAGTGACATTAATTATTGGCACTCAGTGGCCATCAAGTATTGAATAGAATAAAACATAGTTCATCATTCAGTATTATTCAGATCATTACAAAGTCATTATTAAAAATCAGTTAATTACAGTCAAATCATTAGTAATCACAGGCATTACAATAAACAGTGGCAGTTATTAGCTGGTGACAAAGCATTATTTTGAATATAGTCTCATTAAGAGGTCATTACTCGAGTGACATGCTATTCAGAGTTGATCAGTATTATTCAGAATTATCATAAACTAGTGACATTATGTGGGACTGGTAATACATTTTTTTGGTAGCAATGCATTGCGTTGGGATCGATAATTAATTGCTGAGGCATAATACTTTTTGCTTTTGACCTATTGCTGCAAATGAGGATAGGTAACGTCATTCGTCATGAGTCAGCTGTAGCAAGATTATGTAACAAGGCAGTACATGTGATCACATTTATAAATGATAAACACAAATGGGTAAAAAATATAAAAATGCAAGTACTAGAACAGGTATAATAAGTAACAGGTTTAGTAAGTGTCATGAAAAACTTCTCCTGGAAAAAATACAAAAACGGATAATTGACCTGAAAGAAGAAACGCACACTATGCTGAAAAGTAGTGAACTTCGAATTAACAAGTAGTGAAATGTGTATAAAATGTGTTCCATAGCTGTCCTTTCCAAAACTTTCAGTCATCCTACTATGCAATGTAACACCTGCTGTCAAAGCAAACTGCAACAAATACTTAAATAACTACGTAGCATAAATACATAACTTCAACATTATCCTCATCTGTAAAGAAAAAAACTTCATTATCCATCACTTCATTATCCATATTATCATAACTTCATTATTATCACCACCTGTTAAGAAAAACTTCATTATTCATAACAGCATATCCTTCATCATTATTCATCAGTATTCATTATCATCTGCAAAAAATCACTTCATTACTCATTACATAACTATTCCTTATCTCTAGCATATTTCATCACTAAAACTAAGATGTGTAGTTCAGTCTGACAGCCTGCATCAATCACCTTGTAATCTGAAAGAAAAAATTAGTTAAGACTGCTATTCTGTGATGAGTACAGTATAGTCTTGTTAATGCTTGTTAATCCTGATCCATTTACTCTTCCTCATAAAGTTATTGCATCTCCTTTCGTTTATTCCGTAGGTGAAATTCCCATTTATGTTAAATTTATTTCTTAGAATCATCATTCCTTTCTGAAATTGATGAACAAAGATTAATGTCTTGCATTTAAATCCTATACCCACTAAATAATGACTGGTTTATGGTGACACAATTAACCATACAGCATAACATGACAGAAAACGTAATATGTCCAAGACATTGACAGTGTTCGGATGCGAAAAAATGTACACAGAATAATACAATGCAGTAGCAAAAAAAAATGTGAAACAGTCACGATGTTGAGATGTCATAAGGCAAAAAAAAAATGTCAAAGTCGACTGGTGTGTGTTATATCTTAACTATTTCATAGTGCATACAAACAAAACTGGAGTACAGTCATATACACAAAAAAATGGAAAATGTGCACGGTCTGATGTGTAACGACAAGAAAAGCGACCTGCTAACCTTACCTTGCCGGGCACTTGCCAAGAAAAAAAATACGATAATCATCAATAAGTAGTCACATAAATATAATTGCAGAAATAGTCGTAAATGTGTAAATTCATCTGGAAAAATATGCACGGTCTAATGTGTAACGACAAGAAAAGCGACCTGCTAACCTTACCTTGCCGGGCACTTGCCAAGAAAAAAAAAAACGATAATCATCAATAATTAGTCAGGTGAATTAATTGCATTAGTAAATGGCATCATAGTGTGTTGAATCATACAGTGGTTTCACTCAATAAACGGTTTAATGTTTGAGATATGGTGATTGCCTTTCGATTTTCTGGTTCTCAAAGTTTCGACGTGTACAACATTAGGGTGAGGGATATTGCGAATCCGATACGGACCTGCGTATAGAAGTTCAAATTTACTGCACTTACCTTTTAATTTGCTGGATAAATAGTGTGTACGTACTAATATCTTCTGTCCAACGTGAAAGTCGCGGCGTGTACAAACCTGTTTTTGCTGTCTTCTCCGGCGCTCTGCGGCACGTTTGATGTTGTTCAGCGCAATGTCAATTATTTCGTGGTGTCGTAGGCGACGATTTTTGGGGAATTCTATTAATTCTTTAATTTTGTTCGGTGGTTCAACGTTTTTCAGTATAACAGTCGGAGATAGCATAGTGGATTCATTTGGAATGGAATTAATTACATCTTGGAATGAGAGTATGTGTGTATCCCAATCAATATGTCTTTTGTGGCAGTATATTCTGCACAGCTTACCAATTTCCTTCATTAATCTTTCACAAGGGTTCGAAGAAGCGTGGTACTTGGATATATAGATCGGAGAAATGTTTCTAGCTCGTAACATGCGTGTCCATACATTACTACGAAATTGAGATCCATTATCAGAAATTACTTTCATTACATGCCCTACATGAAATAGAAAATGTTTTACAAATGCTTTCGAAACAGTTTTAGCAGTAGCTTTGCGTAACGGAGTGAAAGTAACAAATTTTGAAGTGAGCTCAACAGCGACAAAAATGTAGCAAAAACCTCTGTTAGTTCTCGGAATCGGACCAAAAATATCTACTGCGGCCATGTGTCTTAATTTCACAGGTATAATGGGATATAAAGGAGGAATATGTGAAGTGGTGTCTGATTTAGCTTTCTGGCAAATTTTACAAGACGCTAAAACTCGTCGTATACGTTTTTCCATGTTGGTAAAATAACAGTTCTGTCTCAGTATAAGAAAACATTTTCGTGCTCCGTAATGTGCGTAACTTAAATGAGTGTACCAAATTAGTTTGTTAACCAGTTCGTCAGGAATGCATAATAACCAAATGTTGCTGTCAGGATGAGAGCGGCGAAACAGAATGTCATTGCGTACAGTGTAGTGGTTCCTAATCGTAACATTTTTCCTATCTTGCCAAAGGTGTTTAATTTCTTTCCACACATTGTCCTTATTTTGTTCTTGTGCTATGTCCTGTAATGACGATGAAATAAAATTTTCAAATGCAACCTGCTGAATGTACATGACACTGAAATTTGCTTTGCAGAAGTTGGTTGCTACGTCTTGCTGATTGTTACTGAGAGAACGCGATAGTGCGTCTGCTATAACATTTTGCGTACCGGGAATGTGAACTATTGTAAAATTAAATTCCTGTAAATATAGTTTCCATCTGCTTAACCTGTCGTGAGTGAATTTAGCTGAAAGTAAAAATTGTATCGCTCTATGGTCTGTGTAGACGGTGGTATGTCTGCCGTAAAGAAAGTGCCTAAATCTCGTGAAAGCCCATACAACACATAATGTTTCAAGTTCTGTGACGGAATAATTTCGTTCAGCAGGTGACAAAATGCGACTTGCAAATGCGATGTTTTTAATTACTGTAGAACCATCTTCTTCTATTTCCTGGAAAATGTGTACGCCTAAGGCGGTGTTGGAACTGTCGGTAGCAATGGAAAAATTTCTAGTAAGATCTGGATGCGATAAAAGTGGTGCATTCAACAAAGCATGTTTCAGGTTCATGAATTCAGAGTGTGCTTGCTTATCCCAAGACCAAATACTGTTTTCACCTGTTAATTGGCATAGTCTAGGCGTGTCTAAAGCAGAATGATGAATAAATTTACGAAAAAAGTTAATTAAGCCCAAAAAACTGCGTAATTGCTTCTTCGTCGTAGGAACAGTAATGTCACGTAGAGCTTGAAGTTTTTCCGGATCAGGTGCAATGCCTTCTGCTGAAATTACGTGTCCAAGAAATTTTATAGAAGTTTTGCCAAAGTGCGATTTACTGAGGTTAACTGTGAGTCCTTGTGCATGAAAAGTTTGTAACAGTTGTTCAAGAATCATATTGTGTTCAGACCAGTTAGCTTCTGCGATAAGAATATCGTCTACATACGTCGTAATTCTGTCTTTAAGTTCTGTCGGAAGTATTGTGTTCAAACCGCGAATAAAAGCTGCAGAAGAAATAGTTAAGCCGAACGGTAGTTTGCAAAATTGATAACAGTCGCCGAAACAGAGAAAAGCTGTATATTTTCTACAATTCGGATGAAGTTGAATTTGCCAAAATCCCGATTTCAAATCTAATGTGGAATAAATAGCTGTACCGTGAAATTTCTGTAAAAGTTCCTCTAATGTCTGTGGTCGATCTGTTTCATTAATAATAATGTCATTAATGTGACGTGAATCAAGTACAAGGCGAAGTGAGCCATCTTTTTTCTTAACAATATGTAGCGGGTTTATGTACGGACTAACTGCTGGTTCTATAATTCCTTGGTCGAGCATATCCTGCAATTCTTTTTTAACCTGTTCTCTGTGAATGTATGGAATAGGATAATGCTTTGCTTTAAATGTGTCATGCGGTTTGACTTGAAATTCATACATAAAGCCGGACATAGTACCAGGAATGTTGTCAAAAACTGGAGCTTGCTGTAAAAGAATTTTGTGTAATTGCGTTCGTTCGTCGTCTGTAATTGCACTACTCTCTTTAACTTTATCGGAAATCATTTGTATTACGTCGTAGTCCATTTCGTCTGGAGTATTATAGTTGTGTACGTACGTATCCGTTAACAATGTGGGATTACAGTCTATGTCACGTGTTGCGGAAATGACCTCTGTGCGGTTAATTGTTTGTTCTTCCGCAGATAATGAGTGCTGAAATTCTAAAGCAAGTTGTACATTTTCATCCTTTAACATTAAATAAGAATTCTGAAAATCAATGACTGCTTCGTGTTGTACCAGAAAATTCGTGCCTAAAATAACGTCTGTTGTCAATAAAGGAACAATCCAAAAATTAGAGTGAAACGTGTGACCTGCGATACAAAATGATAAATGTGTCTGTAATTTAACGTCTACTCCTTTACTCGATACTGCTCCTTTCACTTTTGTTTTGCCTAAAGGTAATGTCGGATAAGTATTCTCTTTGTTGCACTCATTAAAAGTCTCCTCATTTATTACTGATATAGGTGATCCGGAATCAATTACTGCTGAGAATTTCGATGAACCAATTTTAATTTCGATAACAGGATGTGAAATGGTTTTCTGAATAACTGGTCTTTCCTGTAAAAGAGTGTCTCTGATGTCGTCAAAAGTAATTACATTTTCGTGAACAACATTTTGCGTGTCTAAGGTAGTGCTTGTATTATTGCAAGATGCGTCCTGTACATTATCTAGTCAGATTCTATCTGACGTGTTATTATTATTAGGAGGATTCTGTGGCATTTCGACTATTTGAACTGTCCTATTACTTCTTCCAGGCGTGTTACGCTCTGGATGGTACCTACTGTCGGGTTCATTCATGAGAATATGTTCTTGCGTATGATTTTGCTGTTGGTATGACCGACTGTTGTTAGACGTTCGCTGAAAATTGTCTTCATTATTTTTACGTCTGTCGTAATAGTCATTCCTATACGGTGCATTACGATAGGAATTGAAATACTGTCTTCTTTGTATGTAGTTGTTTCCTTGCTGACGTACGTTACTATTTGTTGGACCAGGGACTATGCGTCCACGCGGCGAAACATTAAAGTTTGGTTGACCTTGTAGACTGCATTGTTGGTTACGTATGCTAAGCGGTTGACTTTCATGCTATTGTGGTGAAAAACATCTATTGTTACCAAAAAATGCGTTTGCTGTTAATTTTACTTTTACACATACTGATGATTACGATTTTATCTGTAATTAAAATTACGGCGGTAGTGGAGTGCCTACTGAAAATTGTCACATTCGGTAAAAGATTTGTCGTATCCGGTTTTCATTACATACGTTTCTTAATACTAGGTAGAGCAATAGTTAAAGAGCAGTTTGGATAGATATAAAGGATAGTAGAAGAGAAGGCAGCAGTGCAGAAAACTAAAGATGAAATAGCACTACTACAGCTCGGGGCCCTATGCTCGCTACGGCACATATTCATTAAAGCGTAATGAATCCCCTGAGGTCTTTTACGCACTGCAAATAAATTTTAGCTTTTGTGTTACAGGCAATAGCGGTAAAATTTCAAAGGCAAATTGTTGTATTCGTGCTAATTCAAATTTCTTCATTACAGGCAATGCTGTTGTAAATACAAAAATAAATTGTCGCATCTGGTTCAAAGCTAGTTTCTCCATTACCGATAATAGCGGTGAATGTACAAAGATAAATTGTCGTATACAGTGCAAATCGTGTATCTGTGTTCTGTCATTATTAAATTCTTTACATTTGCTTATAAATGCAAATTGCTCGAAATCTACGTTCTCGTCACTCAGTTTGATAACACGTTCAGGTTTGTGTGTGAATCTGTTCGTCTGTGTCATTTCGGATTTCAAGTTGCGTAGCTTTTCAGATTTTAAGTCGCGTGGCTTTTCGGATTTTAAGTCGCGTAGTTGCTGTAAATTGCTCACATTATACACGCTGCGTGACTCTGACACATGTTCATAAAGTGGCGTCTGTTGTGGTATGTTATTAACTGACATGTTTTTCATCTCTGTTACTTCTTGTTGTAAATTTGATAACTTCCGACGTAACGTGTTGTTAGATGAATCGATTTCATTAATTGTCAGCTGTAAATTTTGAAATTCAGGTGTTTGGATAAAAGAAACCGGTGCAGTATCGTCTGATTTATTGTCATTAGTATTTTCGATAACATCAATACGACTGGCCAATTCATCACATTTTTCAGTCAATATCTTAACCTGATCATCGGTTTTAGAATCAGACGCATTAATCTGTTTTTGCAACTTGCGCGTAGTTTCGCTCAGTTTTTTAACATCAGCTTTGATAACATCACAATCCTGTGTTAGATCTAACTGTTCGAATCTATCTGTCACTGTTTGAATATTTACTGTGTGTGTATCTGTTTTTGATTTAAGGTCAGAAATTTCATCCCGTAATTCCGCGTTCAATTGTTCTATGGTATTAATTTTGTCGGACACTGTGGTAATATTATTGTCTACATACGTCTTCGCTTTCGCGAATATTTTACGTTTGTCCTCTTGTCTTTGTGCAGTGATTGATTCCATGACTTGTCGTTTTACTTTGTTTTGATCCTGAATAAATCTGCGGAAACGCGTATCACTGTTCTGTATGTGCTGATTAAAGCGCTCGTTAATCTGAGTGTTCTGCTGTTTGAATTTCGCGTCTATCTTTGCGTCCACTGAGCGCGAAAGTTCTACCGTCATTGCTTTAAACTCGTCCCGTAATTGTGTAGCTTTTTCAGAGCATTGTTTAGCGACTCCGCTAATTTCGTCTCTGAGTGTTTCTGTTGCGGCTGTTTGCATTTCCCTTAATTCTTGTGCAACAGACTTTATTTCTTCGCTATTTTTTTGTGAACAAGCCTCAATTTCCACGCGCAACTGTTCCTTAGTGTCATGGCACTGCGCGGCAACGTCTCTAATTTGTTCACTAAGTTTGTCTTGTTTTTTGTCATTATTGTCAAGTTTTTCGTTCTGTTGTTTGAAATTTTCATCAATTTTATTAAATCTTTCATTAAACTGTTTGAAATTTTCACTCTGTTGTTGTAGCAATCTTACCATAATTTGTTCAAAGCCAAAGTTAGCGTTTATACTCTCTGTGCTGTTTAGTGGTGGATCTGGAACTCTCTCGCTTACTGTAACCATTTGGTTATTCTGAGATTTACAAAAAGGTTTGTCAGTCAGACATACACTGTCAGACATTATTTCGGAATTAAATAAATCCGTCGTACTTTCACTACACTGACCATTTTCATTGGAAAAATTTGTTTGTATGTTACTTGAATTTTCCAGATCGGGTGTGTTAGGCTGGGCAGCGCTCATTACAATAGAGCGTCCCGCGTCATCAATTGTCATCAAATTAACAGACGAGACAATTGAGTTCGCTTGTTCATCATTAATATAAAAGTCATCACTAGTGGTTATAATGCACTGATTGTTAGTGGACGCAGGATTGTCATCATCACACTGCGTGTCGTAATTACTATCGGTCACGCTGTTTAAGTCGGTAATTTCATTCACAATACTTCGCGATACACTATTCACAGTCTTTCGCGGCATTTTTACAATAGTCAAAATTTTTCACAAAACAAATGAGCACAATGCAAAAGCAACACACAAATACAACAAAGCAACAAATTGCCGTTGACCTGTAGAGAGAAAATCACAAGATTAATAAAAGCGTAGTGCCAAATCCTAATTATATCTAAGCAAATAAGAGCAGATATCTGACTGTTGCTCAAAAGACTCTCAACGAAATACGATCCTGGACTGGGTGTCGCCAAGTGTAACCTCCCCACCGCAATTTTTTTTTTTTAAGAAAATAAAATATAGCAATACTTAATAGAAATGGGAGCCAAGTGTAACCTCCCCACCGCAATTTTTATAAGAAAATGACGATACTAATTAGAAATGCTGATGGACATGGCTCTATGCGTAACCTGCCTACAATCAAATGTACTGACAATGGCAACAAATGTGAAATTCGCAATCTGACTCAATTATAAATCCTTCAAAAAATTAAAGTCCATTCAGTGACAAGAAAATTCAATTAAACCGAAATATCGGTTTTTGGCCCTGTGCAAAAACAATCAGAATTAAAGTCTTACCTCAGAATAAATCGATGTCACATATCTGCTCTTGTTGTTGCGCACCACTTGGAGGAACTACATTGCAAATAATAATATTCTCCTTTTTTTTGTAATTCTAGTGAAATTTTTCTTCAAAAAGAAGTGGAATGAAATGGGAAGTGCAACGAGATCTTTTAGTTCAAAAAAATTAAACTTTTGAGAAAATGCTTTTGAAATAAAAAATTATTATTGGGAGACTTGTTGGAGAATAATTACAATAAATAAAATTTTTCATTATCTAATGATTATATTAATTAACAGTATACCTTATTCCTCATCTTGACCATTGTTGCCGACCGCCTACATCACACAACCGCACTGGGCTGCTACTACTGACCGACCGCTCTGCATGACGACTACAGACTGAGTACTGCTCTCAACTAGACAGAGCTACAGACTCGCAACGACTGACTGACTGCTACTCTGCATAGCGACAACTAACTCGCAAAGACTACTACTGACTGAGAACCGCTCGCAACACTCGCGCGGTCAAGCGCATACTCTCTGGTCACAGATGCTACAATGCCTCGCCATCGCTGCTGCGTTACATACGTGTTTCAACCTATAACGATTTCAGCTTCGGTGCTTTCTATCAGCGCTTGAAGTTCCGGTATTTTACCAACGCAGCTTCGACAGTTGACAATTACAATACCGATTGCTGCTTGGTCCCCGCATGTCCTGACTTTGCCCCGCACCCGTTGAGGCTGTTGCCCTTTCTGTACTTGCCCAAGGCCATCTAACCTAAAAAACCGCCCAGCCCACGCCACACAACCCCTGCTACCCGTGTAGCCGAAGAATGTCCAGATAGCGTGATGCAGTAATCGTTTCGGATCTGAAAAATGGGCCAATGATTCCTTTGGAAGAAATGGCGGCCCAGACCAGTACTTCTTGAGGATGCAGGGACGATGGGACTGCAACATGGGGCTTTTCGGTTCCCCATATGCGCCAGTTCTGTTTATTGACAAAGCCGTCCAGGTAAAAATAAGCTTCGTCAGTAAACCAAATGCTGCCCACATGCATACCGCCGTCATCAATCCTGTGCACTATATCGTTAGCGAATGTCTCTCGTGCAGCAATGGTAGCGGCGCTGAGGGGTTGCCGCGTTTGAATTTTGTATGGATAGAGGTGTAAACTCTGGCGCATGAGACGATACGTGGACGTTGGCATCATTTGGACCGCAGCTGCAACACGGCGAACGGAAACCCGAGGCCGCTGTTGGATCACCTGCTGCACTAGCTGCGCGTTGCCCTCTGTAGTTGCCGTACGCGGTCGCCCTACCTTTCCAGCACGTTCATCCGTCACGTTCCCAGTCCGTTGAAATTTTTCAAACAGATCCTTTATTGTATCGCTTTTCAGTCCTTTGGTTACATTAAACCTCCGTTGAAAACTTCGTCTTGTTGCAACAACACTGTGTTCTAGGCGGTGGAATTCCAACACCAGAAAAATCCTCTGTTCTAAGGAATAAACCATGTTGTCTACAGCACACTTGCACGTTGTGAACAGCACATGTTTACAGCAGAAAGACGACGTACAGAATGGCGCACCCACAGACTGCGTTGTCTTCTATATCTTTCACATCACTTGCAGCGCCATCTGTTGTTGAAAATTGTAACTACTGTAATTTCGAAAGTTTGTCCGCCTGAAAATGTACTGTTGTCCCAAGCATATTGCAACAAACGGTGTATTTCTATCGCTGCTCGTTTAGTTTTTATTGCCGTTTCAAATATACCGGTCATTTTTGAAACACCCTGTATATGGGATATGATCACCATGCACAACACGTACACAGGGGCCACAACAGGTTGGCATACTCTGGATCAGGTGGTCGAGCAGCTGCTGGGGTATAGCCCCCCATCCTTGCACCAGTGCCTGTCGGAGCTCCTGTAGTGTCGTAGCGGTTTGAAGATGTGCAGCAATACGTTGACCGAGAGCATCCCAGACGTGCTCGTTGGGGTTTAGGTCTGTAGAAAAGGCAAGCCACTCCATTCGCCTGATATCTTCTGTTTCAAGGTGCTCCTCCACAGTGGCAGCCCGGTGGGGCCGTGCATTATCATCCATCAGGAGGAAGTTGGGACCCACTGCACCCCTGAAAAGGCGGGCAAATGGCCCTAATATAAATCAGAGTATCTGTAAAAGGAATTCCACTAATATTGCTGCAATCATTACAGTGTGTGTGCGTGTGTGTGTTTGAGGTTTACGGGCGCTAAACAGCGTGGTCATCAGCGCCCAGCAATCATTACAAATTTGCGCATCAAAACAGAGAAACTTCAATATACGTTGGAAGTTCTGAACAGCATCAGTATAACCGCCCACAAAACTACTAGATCTCCAAACGAAGAAGCCATCGAATCTCAAGGATATAGAACATATAAAGCAAATTTTGGTAAGAGAGTTATGAAAAATGTACCCTTGCTGGCGCCTCAGTTTGCAGTACATCACAAATGGGTTACAAGCATTCTTGACTTGTCACCCAACCACAGACCCGCAGCAACATTCAGGTCTTACAGTATGGGATACTCTTGTGATAATTCCAACACTCTCACCAACGATTCCATTGGGAAAAATCCAAAGAACACCTGGTCCTGGTCCTGTATGAGGCCCAGCATGACCATATGACTATATTACGAGGATATTTCAGCACCCAGACTGTGAAAAACAGAAATATCAGAAGATTTTTGGAAGATATCCTGCCAGTAAGAGAAGCAACAAAAATGACAAACGCTTAATCAGCCTATGCAGCAAGTATGGACTACTTCTGATGTCCACAGTGTTTATACATCTACTGGCGAAGACCAAAATTTGGTGCAGCCAAAGCAGCATGCTCAGAGAGGTCCAGATGGGATACATAGCAACAGGATGGACAGAGCTACTGGGTGACTTATATATGTCAAGGTATTTCCAGGGGCTGACACTGATTCTGATTGCTACCTATGACTGAACAAGATTAATTTAAAGCCACTAAAAGCCAGCTGCGATATAATTTAAGTAATCGATTATCGATTATGGGGCCAAGATGGTATATTTAGTTATTATTAGTTCTGTAGATCATAGATTACATTAAATTACTTTTTGCAGCTACTGCCTGGTATCTAAAAATTCATCTATTGAGTAGACGGAGTTACCATTCAGAAAGTCTTGTAATTTATTTGTTAATGTTGGTTGGTTATTCGTCAGACGTTTAATGCTATTTAGCAAATGACCAAAGATATTTGTGGCTGAGTGATCATCCCTTTCTGGGCCAAAGTCGGATTTAACCCAGAATAGTGAAGATCATCCTTTCTTCTAGTGTTGTAGCTATGGACTTCTCTATTATTTTTGAAATGGGATGGGTTATTAATAACAAAATTCGTAAGTGAGTATATGTATTGTGAGGGTACTGTGAATATCTTGAGTTCCTTAAATAAATGCCTGGAAGGCGGTCTTAGGTGGTCTCCAGCTATTATACTAATTACATGCTTTTGTGTAATGAACACCTTTTCTCTTAATAATGAACTACTCCAAAATATGATGCCATATGAAAGCAGAGAGTGAAAAGAGGCATAGTAGGCTAATTTACTGACATGTTTATCACAAAAATTTGCAATAACCCTAATAGCATAAGTAGCTGAAAATAACAATTTCAGCAGATCATCAATGTGTTTCTTCCAATTGAATTTATCATCAATACACACACACAGAAATTTCGAATATTCTGTCTTAGCAACATATTTCAGTTCAAAATCTATATTTATCGGTGATATATGCCATTTACTGTACATAATTGTATGTATTGTGGTTGCTCAAACTTTAGTGAGAGTCCATTTGCTGAGAACCTCTCAATAATATTCTGAAAGACACTATATACAATTTCCTTAGCTAATTCTTGTTTGTTGGGTGTGATACTACACTTGTATCATGAGCAAAAAGAACTAGCTTTGCATATTCATTAATGTAGAGTGGCAAGTCATTAAAATATATTAAGAACAATAAGAGACCCAAAACTGAGCGCTGTGCGACACCAGTCTTACTACCTATCCAGTTTGAGGACTCTGCCTATTTTTGCAGTCTCTCTGTACTGTTAATTTCAACATTTTGCAATCTTCCAGTTAAATATGAATTAAAACATTTGTACACTGCTCTACTCATACCACAATACTTAAGCTTATCTAGAAGAATTTCATGATTCACATAGTCAAAAGACTTTGATAGATCACAAAATATCCTAATGGGTGATGTTCAGTTATTCAGAGCATTGGCTGATAGTTGCTAGCATCAGACCCATCCACTTTTTTATGCAATGGTTTCACAATAGCGTATTTCAGTATCTGTAAAAATTACCTGTTTCAGTGAGTTACTACATGTGTGGCTGACAATCCTTCTTCCCTGTTGGGAACAAGCTTTTAGTACTCTCTTGGTAATGCCATCAATTCCATTTTGTACAGTAAAGCACATCATGATATAGGACATGTCAATTAAAAATTATGGTAAGATGGTGGTGGTACATATTTCGCATAGCAGAATACATGTAAGAATTATAGACAAAAACTTAAGGTTAAAGCTATAGCTTAAGATACAGTAATTTAAATTATTACTAAGTAGAAATACATACAAGTGCCAACAAATAAGAATTTATATTACTAAGAAATAATCCACATGTTTTGTATAGTTATCACTATCAAGAATATTCCATACAGATGGGTGCTTACTTGAAATTGTATTTGTATTATGAAGTTTTGTTCACATAGCGCACACACAGATAAGAATTATGTGCCACACATTATATTTAAAACAGAATACAGCTAATTAGAAGTACCTAACATTTTGTGTCAAGAAATTCGTGTACAGCTTAGAAACACTGACTTAGTAATAATTCCTTTAATTTAATCCCATTATTTTTTGATTTCTTCTAGGGTTGTTACCTGATGGGAGGTGGCTGTATATTTTAATGCCCATTCGTTTAATCCCATTAGCATATAATTTTGTGTTGTGTACTATAATTTGTGATTTGGTTTTGTTTCTGGTTTCATGTATGTGGCAGTCTAAATTTCTGTGGAGGAATTTCAAGTGTTGTACTGTACAACAAGTCAATTCCATTATATAGAGACATGGCAGTTGCAGGATTTTTAACTGCTTAAACAGTGGTTTAAACTACTGCGTTCTTTTTTGTAATGTCATTATTCTTACCACTTGCTTTTGTAGTTTGACAATTATGGGATATTCAGAGTTATTTACCCAGAATATCAGGCTATAACTCAAGACAGACTCAAATAGGACATGGTACACCAGCTTCAAAATATCTACACTGGCTGCATCTTTTAATCATGTTAATAAATAAGAGATTTTGTTAAGCTTTTATGCCAACACCTCAATATATGGTTTCCAGCTTAGAGTGTTACTGATGGTAAGTCCAAGAAATTTTTTTCTCCTGCTTATCTGTAATGTTATTTTCGCCGGCAACTACAACTGCATTGAAAGGGTGGTCTTACTTACAATTTTCTGTGTACTTATGAATAGTCTATTTGTTTCAAAACAAGATTGTAATTGACAAGTAATTTCATTGACTGCATCTTGCAACATGTCATCTCTACTGGTTATTAAAATATTTGTGTCCTCAGTGTACTGAAAGGAGTTAGCTTTTGATATGTGTTCAGGGAAGTCACTGATTAACAATATGAAAAGGACAGAGCCAAGAAGGGACACCTAAGAGACACCAACTTTTTTTTGGAACATATCTGACCTGCAATACCTGGATGTGTTAGAATTTCTTATTTCTACATATTGCTTTCTTTCACTGAGGTAGCTACTGAACCAATTGTGGGCTACAGCTCTAATCTCATACCTCTGGAGTTTCATAAGGAACAGCTTGTTGTCGACCATCTCAAATGCCTTGGACTGATCAAGAAATATACCTTTAGGAGGTTATTTATAGTCAACAAAGCTTAAGCACTTTTCCAAAAATGCATATAAAGCATGTGTGGTGGAGCTACTTTTCCGAAATCCATATTGGGAAGTTGAGATTACGTTGTCAGAATTTGAAAGTATTTCTAATCTTACTGACATACAGTATACAAAGATTTTTGAGAAAACAAATAGCATAGCAACTGACCTATAGTTTGCTATGTCAATTTTCTCTCCCTTCTCTTAGAGAGGTATAATCTTAGCAAGGTTTAGCCAGATCAAAAAATATTCCCTCTAGAAATGAGATATTTATGATATTCGACAGGGGCCCACTGATGTAGTCTGAACACTAATGAAGTAACAAACAGGGTATCATATCATGCCCTGCAGAATGAATCTTTTCTACTTTTTTTTATAGTATCTTCATTCCACATGATGTTGTAGGATATAGGAATAAGGAGTTCAGATGAGTATTGTTTTTGAGAAGAGAGTGTACAGTGTTTGAATAATTGGTCAGGAGATTTGTGGAAATTTAGCTTTTAACATTGATACTTTTATGCATCTGTAGAACCACGTCCGCTTGTGACAGCAAAGGGAAGAGTATGTCAAGTCATAAGAATGGTACTGATATTTCTATTTCCAGAGCCATAGCCATCAACAGGGTGTATTTCCTATACTTTGCTCATCATCGAATGTTGTTCAACTGACATGGATATCCTAACATTTAATTCTAAGTATAGCGATCAAATATATATGTGACTGATTCCTCAGGATGATGATTCTACCTGTGTGTGCTCGGTCTGCAGAGTCGGTGACCTGTGCGGGGGTGATTCATGTTTCCCTTCAACGGTAGGAGCTGTCAGAATGGAGAGGCCTGTTGGAGTGTAGGAATGTAGATGAATTAACCGTGTTGCCCTCTAGACGACCGAATAGCGAACTAATACTTAGCTTTTGTGATCGCGTGGAAATTTGAGAATGAAAATGGAGGTGCGTTTGTGCTGGACCATTATTCCCTCCAATGTAAATTGTTTTGTTGACTGCTTCTTCATATTTCACACCTGATCGATTGTAGGGTGTGCATCTAGCATATGGAAGACACATTTGCTGGTTTCCTAGACATGAGAAACACCTTAATTGACCTTGTAAATTATAGGGATGATTTCGAATGTGTTACATCACTGAGATTGGTGTTCGCGGGTGGAAATACCATTTTTCGTCTCTTTGTTTCTAGTTACTCAGTGGTGTAGAGCACGCTCCACCTAGCTAAAGTTTTGGGTTTATACAGAAATAATTCCCAGTCTATATCTTTGGAATTATTTTGCATGAGCAATCGGTAGGATACTGCTGTGTGGGAACCATGTGAAATTAATTCTTGTAATCCCAGAGCCTGGAGATGGGTGTAGAAACGCGAGCAAGCAGGCAGGTCTGGACCAAAAACCGTAACCCATTTGTACCAAGGGAGGGAAACGAGCCAGTCTTTGCACAACAGTTCTGAGAGTGAGTTCGATCCATTGACGACTTTCTGATGCAAAAGGGATGATTTTGCATGGTGGATGTTATGAATTGTATGTTTACTACATCGACATGGTACGCGGTGATATATTTCTGGGCTGAAGATTGGTTTCATGTTCTAATATTCAAGCTCCTGTCCTCACTGGGAGAGCAGTGTAATAGAGTATGAGTCTTTCCGTATTTGACGAAATGTATGGCACTTTGTGAGGTTTAGTTGTCGGTGCAATGTGGTGATCAGTGTAAAATAGTTTATTGCCGCTGAATGTCATGTCTGTAGAAAGAAAGAAAAGGCTGACGGTGCTAACCCTAGGACTGATGAGCATCGCGACATATAACTGGTGTGAGTTTAGGTATACCATGATTTTTTCGGGTGCTGTACAGATATAAAAGGTAACTGCATTGTTTGTGTAAAATGTGTATATATTGTATTGTAAAGTTACTGTGGCTTACGTTGTGTAAAGTTACTGTGGTTTATGTTGTAGCATGACTAGAGAGAATGACTATGTGTCCTATCGAGAGGGACATATAGATTCAGCACATCGATTACCATGAAGGTATGAGAGAGATTTTTTGCATGGAAAATTATGTGCGCTATAGATACTGAGATTCGTTCCAGAAGCACAGTCGTCATGAGGAGACATTACTTGTATGTCGATCGGTGTCAGACTGCAGCAGCAATCGTAATATTTAATTGTAGTTACACTGGTAAATATCTTCCTGGTTTCCAATATTCTTGTGCATCTCATATGTATTCAATGATCTGTAGACAACTCTGTGGGTTTAACTGTCAATGCAATTCAGCGATTTGTGCAAAATAATTTTACAGGTGAAAATCCTGTGTGCAGAAAGGAAGAAAAGGTGGATGGTGCTTCGATACCGGCGGCATTAGTAATTTGGCATGTAAATTCGATAAGAGCCAGTCATAATGCTCCATTCATTCGCAAGACAGTCTTTGTGCTGGGGTATAGGACTCTGTACATAGCGGTGAGAACATTTGCGTATGTTGAGAGCAGGAAGGGTAATGTGGTGGACTGGGTTATTATGCACTGTTTTCGTAAGCAGCTTCTGTTAGGATCAGAATTTCCGTGCATACAAGCTGAGACATCGGGAAAGTTCTTACAAAAGAGACTGTTAACTATTTCTGGGACACTATACAATTTTTGACAGGTCGACTTGGCTCTTATTTTACATAGCCATGTGATATCAGTATGACATTGAGAATGTTGCTAGATGTTCTTGTTCTGGTATGTAGCTACACACAGTGATGCGTCAGCCACATGTCACGCTTGGTCCGTTAGAATCGCTAGGGGGAAAGCAGCCTGTGCTACTCTGGAACGAATTTCTGCAGCGTCGCTCAGCAATTAGCTCTTCGCCGGACCGCAAGAGGGAGGGTTCAACCCAGCAGCGGCGAACACATGCACATGCGGCCCACCTTGGTGCGTATGTGCTCTGGAAATAGATCTTCACTTCCCTCTGCTCTTGTCATCAACGGTGCCTAGGTGATCACGTATTTCGAGATGAATTTCTCAGGTACCAAGTATGAAAGGGATGTCGCTGCCTCATGCTTAGGGAACAGCTGTGCGTGATTTGGCAGCTGATGGCCGCGGCTCTTCGCTGGGGCTGCCTGTAGCCTCCAGTGCGATCTAGTGGGCAGGGGGTGCCGGAGGGTGCTTGCACGTGTTGATTGCGTGTCTGTTGCATTATTTTGAACGCAGGTCTGTAGGCTGTGCTATGCATTATTTGGACAGTTTACGATTTCGTGTATGCACATGTGTGTACTGCATTATTTAGGAGGAGTTACCATGTCTGCACTGAAATTATTTAGGTAATTTAGGAGTTATCTGCGTGTCTGCAGAGCATTATGTAGGAGTAGTTTACAGATCTGTGGGCTGTGTGGAGTGACCCCAAGCATGTCAGAGTGTGTGTTTTGTATCAGGGTGATAAACTTACTCCATCCCTAAATAAAATGTTCCAAAATAAATAGAGAACACTCCTTCCTTACTCTCCCCAGCAGCCCAGTGCAGGCTGAGTCATTTTCGTACCATTTTCCCCCTCCAGATCACTATCTTCGATTATATCACAGTAGGGATGACAGCATGCTCTGGTGGCAGTACTGTGTACTAGGTCAGTTGGACTCTAGTTCTCTTGGTGAAGATTCTGTTTCCTGCCATTTTCCCCTGCCATCTTGGATTACATCACAGATAAGAGCATCTTCTGGCTGCGGTACTGTGTACTAGGTCCAGACCTATAGGTGACACACTATTTTCCTACATCTTGGATAATGGTACTTGCATCATCAGCTGAAGTCATGGTTGCCATCTTGGATTACGTCATGGAACAAACGACAGCACCCTCTGGTGGTGGTACTGTGCACTAGGTCAGTTGGGCTCTGAACCTCGTGGCAAGCACACTGGATGGCAGTAGTGGCTCAAATTGTTTAAATAAAGACTGGTGCACGTTTTTGACAGTTGATGATTAGCAAGCATGTTTGCAGAGTCTTTTAGATCATTATTACTTACACAACTTACGAGTTTGTTTGCCTCTCTGGACGTAAATGTACTGCATTATTTACGAGTGGTTTGCAGGTTGTAGGCTGTGAAATGCGTTATTTTGACAGTTAACAATTAGCAAGCGCATGTGTAGAGCACTATACATGAGTTATTTAGGAGTAGTTAGCAGGTCTGTATGCTGTGTGGCATGTCAGAGAGTGTGTTCTGTATCACTGTGATAAATATGCTCCATCCCTAAATAAATTGTTCCAAAATAAATAAAGTACACTCCTTCCTCTCTCTATCAGCCTAGTGCAGGCTGAGTCCTTTTCCCACCTATCACTAGGAAAAGGTGGCGGTCAGGTGACTTAGGTTAGTTGAGGTGAGCTTTGTTTCCCGCAATTATCTTAGGTTGGTAGAGAAACCCCAAGTGACCTTTCTTTACCTCCAAAATTCAAATTTGGCGCCAGTTTCTAGGAGGAGGTGGTAGTCAGGTGACTTAGGTTAGTGGGGGTAGCCCAAATCATCTATCTTCCCACGATTTTATTAGGTTAGTAGAGGTAATCATGGTGTGATGCATTATCCTGTTGGGATTTGAACTTCCCGCCATTTTTCTGAGAGAGGGAAGGGGAGGCAGATTAGGTTAGTGGAGGTAGCCCTATTATCCTATCTTCCCGCCACAATCCGCCATCTTGGCTGACGTCATGGCCGCTATATTTGATGATATTTGATGACATCATGCACTGTTGCCAAGTCTATACACCACCATTTTGGATGACATCATCGCCGCCATATTGGATACATCGGGCAACAACGGAGAGTGGGGCCGCATCGGCCTAGCCCCACTACTCGCGTAAGGGAAGCTTGCGGAAATACTTCAAAAGATATATTGCGTAGATGAGGTATTGGTTGGAGCCAAACCTTCACAAAGAAGTGCTCTGCGAACTGAAGGCAAAACTTCCCACCCACCTAAGAGAAAAAGTTGATTAATGTACCGGATGAGGCCTTGGAACAGTTTCTGTTCTTGATCGACTCACTCGATCTCATCAAAGAAGATGCTAAGTCGTATCAGGCTTATTCCAACAACTGGAATAGGTATCACAATAGTGATAACACTACGTCATTGATGGTAACAAACAACACCAGAGTGGAAAGAACCAGGACGCAAAAGTGAATGCGGCTGCCTACAGTCAAAATAACCACTCAGCAAATGAACCAAACACGAATTACGGAAATAATAAGTTGAATCATAACAACGCTAACCCGGCAAGTGGTTCCAATAGAAAACGTAAGGATGGTAGCGGAAATGGTTACAATGATTCCAACCACGATAGGAAAACGCCATGGAAAAACAGTCGAGAAATTCCTGGAATAATAGCAGTAATGTACCGATCCAGCAAGGTGCAAATAACAGGAACAAAAGTAGTCAGCGAAATCATAATCATGGAAATGGTTGGCCTAACCAGCAGCCAGTTTTATGGTTTGGGAATCCAACGCAAAACATGATGCAAGCCATGCCTGTTATTTCGAACCCGAACAGTTGCAATAACAGTGACAACGGCTGCCCTACAACGAATCGCTTATGCAAAGTCGTAGAGCAGGATACCAATCCACAACAGTTAAACTAGAACCGACCGTTCTAAACAGCCTTCCTAGTGCGGTCGTATTCCAAAGTGGAGGCAACTTCAAATCTGACCTGAACACATTGAGGTACAACGACGGTGTGGATATCAGGGAAGAACTTTTACAAGAGCCGAACACATGCACGTAAGATTATGTTATGCAAGCTGCAACGAAAGTCTTGATAAACGGTATCAGTGTGGAAGCTATAATAGACACAGGAGCAACAACAAGTGTCATGAATTACGCATTATACAACTAAGTAAATCGCATAAGGAGACTTCCTGTTCTGCCTGTGCAAGACTGCCGTGTTTCGGGGGCATTAGGCGCATCTACACAGTGTGTGAAGCAACAGGTGCAGGCCGATTTGATAGCAGAAGACGAGCACATACAACACCACTTCTTACTCATAAAAAAATTATCGGTTTCCTGCATTCTTGGCTGGGATTTTCTGCGCAGTAGCGATGCAATGATCGACCTACAGACGGGAAGATGTGTAGTCACAAATGAGGGTAAAAGGATTGCACTGCAGCTCATTAAAACTCCGAGCGTGCACAACACATACTGTCGTAACGTTGTTGTAAATGAAGGAGGTCCACGCATACTACATACTGCGGAACAATTTGGAGAGACAGAATTCCTGCACTCAAATGATTCAGAAGCAGCCATACACAGTAATCTTGCCACTATCAGAGCTAAAGTATCAGGATCAACCTATCAGGAAAACATAGAGAAGGAAGAGCTGGCGAATCTCATTCAGGAGTACGCAAATATTTTTGCAGATAAACCCGGCGTAATAAAAAACTTTGACTATGACATGGAAGTTGCCCCACATGAGACATTTTGCAGAACATCGTACGCCGTACCATGGACTGAAAAGGAGGCTGGCAAAGACTTTTTATTGGACCCTATATAATAAGTGAGATGCCTCATGGAGCTAGCTATTAGTTAAAAGTGCCATTTACAAATAAAGTTAAAGATTTATGTATATAACCAAAGGGACTTCAGAAAGTACTATGAATGATAAGGTGTACATAGGAAAACAAACACTTCCTACACTTCGTGAAGTGAACTTTATTACTGAAGTGTGATTCATTTTTATGATGTGTATATACCGTACATAGCTAACGACCTGTATGTTATTAATGGATTCTACACTACTGGCCATTAAAATTGCTACACCACGAAGATGACGTGCTACAGACGCGAAATTTAACCGACAGGAAGCAGATGCTGTGATATGCAAATGATTAGCTTTTCAGAGCATTCACACAAGGTTGGCGTCGGTGGCGTCACCTACAAATTGCTGACATGAGGAAAGTTTCCAACCGATTTCTCCTACACAAACAGCAGTTGACCGGCGTTGCCTGGTGAAACGTTGTTGTGATGCCTCGTGTAAGGAGGAGAAATGCGTACCATCACGTTTCCGACTTTGATAAAGGACGGATTGTAGCCTATAGCGATTGCGGTTTATCGTATCGCGACATTGCTGCTCGCGTTGGTCGAGATCCAATGGCTGTTAGCAGAATATGGAATCGGTGGGTTCAGGAATAATAAATTCAATTGGGAGGAGCACACCACAGAACTGCTGAAGCGTCTTAACAAATCTCTGTTTGCAATGCGAATTTTGTCAGACGTAGGGGATATAAAAATGAAAAAGCTGGCATACTATGCTTACTTTCATTCCATAATGTCATATGGGATTATTTTTTGGGGTAATTCATCAAGCCAAGCTAAAGTTTTCCGGGCACAAAAACGTGCAGTAAGAATTATATGTGGTGTGAACTCAAGAACATCCTGCAGAAGCCTGTTTAGGGAACTAGGGATACTAACTACAGCTTCCCAGTATATTTATTCCTTAATGAAATTTGTCATTAAAAATATATCACTTTTTCAAACCAACAGCTCAATTCATGGAATCAATACTAGAAATAAGAATAATCTTCACAAGAATTTAAAGTCACTTAGTCTTGTACAAAAAGGTGTGCATTATTCAGGAACACACATTTTCAATAACTTGCCAGCAGCCATAAAAAGCTTAACAACCAATGAAATTCAGTTTAAGAGAAGCCTAAAGGATTTATTGGTGGCCAACTCCTTCTACTCCATTGATGAATTTCTTAGTAAAACCAACTGATTTGTATATGAGTACAACATAACTTCTGCACAATTTCAGTGCAGTAATGTGTTCACTGAAAATTTGTGTGTGTGTGTGTGTGTGTGTGTGTGTGTGTGTGTGTGTGTAAGTATAATCTAACTTCTGCACCATTTCAGTGCAGTAATGTGTTCATTGTAAATAAGTATTACAGTAGTTGTATTACATGTTTATTACCTTATAAATAAATAAAAAACGTTTTTTATTTTAAATTCAGTGCATTAGTATTTGTAAAATGACTCTTAGTGTTCATTAAAAATGACGATCATTCCACTTGGGACCTGTGGAATGGTACATTAGTTTATTTGTTTTAGTTGTAAATATTTGTCATGTATTGTTGTTTTTCTGACATGTTCCACATCCAGGAGGACCTCCTCACTACGGATCAATTGGAATGAAAGTAAATCTAATCTAATCTAAAGGAGGGTAATACGGATCGCCGTGCTGGATCCCAACGGCCTCGTATCACTAGCAGTCGAGATGACAGGCATCTTATCCGCATGGCTGTAACGGATTGTGCAGCCACGTCTCGATCCCTGAGTCAACATATGGGGACGTTTGCAAGACAACAACCATCTGCACGAACAGTTCGACGACGTTTGCAGCAGTATGCACTATCAGCTCGGAGACCATGGCTGCGGTTACCCCTGACGCTGCATCATAGACAGGAGTGCCTGCGATGGTGTACTCAACGACGAACCTGGGTGCACGAATGGCAAAACGTCGTTTTCTCTGATGAATCCAGGTTCTGTTTACAGCATCATGATGGTCTCATCCGTGTTTGGCGACATCGCGGTGAACGCACACTGGAAGCGAGTATTCGTCATCGCCATACTGGCGTATCACCCGGCGTGATGGTATGGGGTGCCATAGGTTACACGTCTCGGTCACCTCTTGTTCGCATTGACGGCACTTTGAACAGTGGACGTTACATTTCAGATGTATTATGACCCGTGGCTCTACCCTTCATTCGATCCCTGCAAAACCCTACATTTCAGCAGGATAATGCACGACCGCATGTTGCAGGTCCTGTACGGGCCTTTCTGGACACAGAAAATGTTCGAGTGCTGCCCTGGCGAGCACATTCTCCAGATCTCTCAGCAATTGAAAACGTCTGGTCAATGGTGGCCGAGCAACTGGCTCGTCACAATACAGCAGTCACTACTCTTGATGGACTGTGGTACCGCGTTGAAGCTGCATGGGCAGCTGTACCTGTACACCCCATCCAAGCTCTGTTTGACTCAGTGCCCAGGCGTATCAAGGCCGTTATTACGGCTAGAGGTGGTTGTTCTGGGTACTGATTTCTCAGGATCTATGCACCCAAAATGCGTGAAAATGTAATCACATGTCAGTTCTAGTATAATATTTTTGTCCAATGAATACACGTTTATCATCTGCATTTCTTCTTGGTGTAGGAATTTTAATGGCCAGTAGTGTATTTCTCAGTACTTAGATTTTAAATTTGTATTTTTTGAATAGAGTGAAATATTTCCTACTAAGAGAAGTGATTAATCATTTAACAAGTCAAGTCATTTTGTTCAGTTTCTTGACGAGTTTTGCATGGGCATTACTTGTTTGTTTTTCATACAGATAAACTTTTAAGTTAAAGAAAGAAATACATAGATCTTTTGCTTTTCTTTTAAAATCAGTTATTAGTTCTTAAAGAGTTTGGTGGTTCTGATGAACGTTTTCATTTTCTATAGACATTTAGAAGTAGATTCTGAATTTATGGTGATGGATAGTTCTAAGTATGTTTTATATTTGTCTTAGCGTAGGAAAGTCGCTATGGAGAATCAAAGGAAATGGCTTCCTTTTACTTATCAGAATCTACATGCTTCACATGCGTATATGATAGCAAATTGGCTTTTCCTTTCTTTATTTTTGCTTTCCGCCAGTAGGTATAAAGCAGCGAGATTTTTTTCTCTCTTGGCTGAGCAATAGAAACTTCACTTGTGTGAGTAAAGTTATGCTTTCTCGTGTAAATATGTAAATGAGTGTAATCCTCAAATGACTGAATTTTGTAAACCTCTTGTGTGGAATTCATATTAATTCTGGACAGTAATGATGGTGTAATGATCAGCATTTGTTACTGTGAAACTTAACGATGAGACCTCCATCGTGTGTGTAAATTTTGTGCACAGCAAGGGACTGTGTTAACTAAACTTTCAGTGGAACTTATATGGGACAATCTGCAGTGAATGCGTCGATAGAGACTTCCACCATGAAGCATGTTGGCGTAGTTTCCTGTGGAAAAACGTGATTCTCTGACAACTTTACAACAAGGGAAAGTTTATCACAACTGTGTCTTGTGTTAGAAGAGTTCTAGACTTGTGAACCGTGGTTTTGTGTGGTGACAGTTCCCCATACATTGCTACGTGTAAATTGTGTGAAATGCTTGTTTCACTGAGCAAAAACTGTGTGAAAACCAGATATTGATCTCTGAACCATGTACGTTAGTGTGACGAACCGAGGACAAGTATGATCGTAGGACAAAGTCCGTACCGGAACTGCAATTTCGATCTACTTGTGAAAGACTGTGTTTCGTAAGTGCATCGGAACGCTGAGTCGACGTTTTTGCTTCGGCATGAACATTCACATATCAGCCGCAATCTGCGTCGGGAGAACCATTATTGACAAATTACCGCCGCGGTGCGCGGAGCAAACCAATATTTGCCGGACGGCTTGTAGTGCAACTCCGTGCGTCACGTCTCTGTCGCGCCCTGCGTAACTTAAAATGCACCGCGAGGATGACGAAGTTCAGGACTGAATTTGTTTAAGCACCTGACTTACCTTACAGGACACTAACATCTGAAAATTCTGTTTTTATAATATGTACCCGACCTATTTCATGTACATCGCCACCGAGCTGCCATCCCACCTTAATGGGCCGCGATACAGAGAAGTGCAAGAGTTCCGGTCCATTCCGAAGGAAGGAAGGTTGCATCCGGGAGCCGAGGATGAACTGCAGCCGATTCATCCGGGTGGCAAATCCATCTTCAGTACTTTTATATGTGGGCCCCCGCACGACGATTCTACGCTTCATAACCTTTGTTTCAGCACTGCAATCAACATCCTACAATCAACCAACGCCATGAAGACATCGAGTATGCTTTGCATTATATAGAGTCATTCTTGAAATCAAACCACATCTAACTAAAAAGCTGTCTGTAAAGTAAACTGACACCTAACGCAAATTATGCAGTACACACGCAGTAAAATTCACGAACGCATTTATTTGACTTCTGCAACAAGTATCTTGTATAACAGTAACAGCGATTCTAATAATGTTTTTGCATTGTATAAAATACCTGAAATATTTAAATTTTATTTTTTAAGCCGTAATAAACTGTCACATGCATTACTATTTAACAGTATTAAATTGAAATACTTAAGAAATTTACCTAAGTTCTCTTCAGATTTAACTGAGATATTAGCGAGTACAAAAACGTATTTAACATCTTATACAGTTGTATGTAATGAAATATTTGCTATAAAGATTTTCTTTTTTGCAATAACAATTCGCTATCCTAATGTGAAGTCTATATGATTCGTCTGTAAGACATAAAATACTTGAATTATTTAACTCACTCGCATTGGCAGCTTTAACCAAACTAAGAATAATCAACAATAGGAAAATATTTAGATTTGTTGAGAAAGCATAACGTTGTATATGACACGTATACTTCTGTAACTATTTTAACTACCGTACTAGAGAAACCGTTGATTTTTTGAAATAACTAAGTAAATTATCGGATTATATAATTTTTTAACCAAAATGGAATCCATAATTGTGTAAGTGACTAAAGACATGTAAACCTGAAAAAGATTTGTAATCGTCAATACTAGGACATGTTATTTTAAAATTTCAATTTCAAATATAATTTTAAAATACCAGTCCGGGGAGCGATGTGAAATAACCCCTCCCGTGACTCGGTAGAAATAATTAATTATTTATGTCTAAGGAAAACTATATTTTGCGTTAACTGCAGTGATCATGTAACGCTGATTGAGTGTTAATGCCAAGATTACTGTGATCGGCGCGGCATTAACATCTCTTTTACTACTATAAATTACGGTGCGTGACCGGTTTTCCGCTCTCTATTGTTCTAGCGCTTTTATGTTAGCCTCTCGAACTAACAGCTTCTATCTTGTCAGACATTTTAGCTCTAGTGAGCTCTATTACTTAATATTATAATTATTATTTTTGTCTAATGACGTATTATTCGTCGCAATTACCGCGATATTATTATTTCCCACAATGATTTGCTCTGCTGATGAGCATTCTAATTTCTAAGCGGGAAATATTAAACTTTATTAACGATAACTAATTTTCGCCGTAAGTTGGCAAATTCCATTGTGTTTTCTTTGCAGAAGATGTTTGCCATGAAACTTGTCAATGTACGAAACAGTTTTTCTAAATAATAACCTGAATTGTAAAAAAAGGCGTTTTCAGAAAATTATTTAGTAGTTAGATTTCCAGAGTCTCAGATATTCTATATTTCATCATTAGCGACCCCACTTCTGGACACTAATAAGAAAAAAATACTTTTCTTTGCAAAGTTTTACTCTGCTCTTTAAAAGCTAGCCATCATACAAACTAAAAACGATATATTTACCGCTGAATTACTTCTTCCAGAACTTTGCTACAGAAACTACAGAAGGTAAATCTCATGTTGCTAACTTGACTTATAAGAGTTACTATTTACTGTCAATAGAAGTCATCTCATTTATAAAATATTCTCTCTATTTAACAAGATTTAACATTCTTTCAAGTAATATTAATAGAAAGTTATATTTTATGTTCTAACACACTTTGTATATTGCCATACATTTTGTTTTTCTGAGACGAATTGGGGATCTGTGTCAGGTTCTAAACTGACATTAACACGAGCTAATCACGGCCACTCACAGAAAACTAGACCTCGCTCTGTGACGCGACTGACGTCATTCAAGATGATAACGTGATTGACATCATTCGAGATGACGCGAGTACCGTTAACCACGATGGTGGGAAAGTGCCACGCTCCCCCTGCCATGCGCCCCTGGCAGGAAGTGTGAATTTTGGAGGGAAGATAGGTCAACTGGGCTACCTCTCCATTAAACTCATCTGTTATAAACAAGAGAGTTTGTTTACATAGAATTTTAAGAAGGGCCAGGAAAAGTTTTAAATCTCTGAAGCCAGAAGTAAATTTCTATTTCACTGTAATATTTTCAGTCAATAACTACAGCAAAAATTGTAATCATTATACTGAAATAAAAAATAGCTTTCAATGTGACAACGTCAGTCATTATGTGCACAGGCAGCCCCAGATCTATAATGTTTCCGAATCGTGGCAAAAACTTGATAGTATCCTAGTAGCCAGTCCCTCCCCCCCTCCCCCCCCCCCCCCTCACGAACACACCCTGGAGAGTTTGAAACAGGACGTCAAAGATTAAAAACATGATTTTCAAAAAGTATATTCATTTGTAGCGCAAATCTTCTGAAGAGTTCGATGTATAAAACATACATGTTCGAGGAAATGTAAGACATGTTATTCGGTCTTAAGTATGCCAAAGTGCTGTGGTATTCATACGCATATATTTTGTAATGGAAGCCACCATACATATATTCAGGACAGTGGAAAATAAAATGTCCTGTGGTGCCTCTCCTGCTCTCAGTCAGCTGGTTTGAAATCCCAACTCCCTTAAAAACACTCACAAGTAATACTGGGTGGGATTCTTTGTAATCAGGAGAATAAGATCTCTTCAGATAATTTGCCCTTTTTGTTTCCTGTTAGCTAATAACGTTATCTTTTGTGTGACATGAAATTAAATGTAGGGAACCTAAAACGAGTAAAGAGAAGAGACAAGCAAGACAGTACACATTCCTTCAATCCTTAGGTCTCAGCATTTTTTCTCTCTAATCTTGCTATAGATTTACACAGTGTGCTTTCCTTTCTGCGAAAGTTCTATTACGTCATCAAAGTTCGTCAGTCGTTTTGCTACATGAAAAATCAAAATGCCGTTGTCTAATACGGAAAAGCTTTTAACATGAATAGTACCAAAGAATGGTGTGGTTTCTCGAATTGACTACGTTTGTTTTGTCACTGTCTGCTAGATAAAACGAACTAGGCCTTTCTAATATTGCAGCAATTGTAACACACGCCAATAAGCGAAACTGTTCGGCACAAATGGTCATTTTTATCCAAATCATTAACAAAAATAACACGACAGAATATAATTCACGAAGTACCAATATCAAATGCCTATTATGCCTACTACAACCAAGAAGTTTTATGTTAGGAAATAGTTTCACATTTCATTCACACGCTCCAGTTTCTCAAGCATGAGACCGAAAAGTAGCAGTACTAAATTTTTATATAAATTTGGAGTCTTCATATTCTTCCACATAATTTATGTGATGTCCCCGTTTTTTCTCAACAAACGATCTTGTCAACACTAATTCTTTAACTATTCCTGCCATTCTCAAAACTTATTCTCCAGTTATCTTCACTAACCCTGCCAGAAATACCAGTTTACTTAACCCGCGTTTATTTTCCAGCTAGGGGTTGTTAAGTGTTCGTACAACACGTTTTCCGCGCAATTCCGAGAATAGAACTTGAGTGGCTGCTAATCGGAGACTGTACAAATGGCCCATAGTAGTGCAGCGATCTGGCAAAAATTTTCTTTCAAAATTTCACTTTCTTGGACACACCGAGAAGATTTACATGTAATATTTCTTATCTGTTATTCTTGTCGGTCGTTTATTTCCCCTCTGGCAGCCTGAATCTATGGATTTCGCTAATAATTATAACAACGCTGATTATGCATCCAATCAATCACATAAACAAACAGCGATTGGCGTTCACCCGTTCGAATTTATTCGTATCAGCTCATATACCACCGTTCTATTTTGTGTGCGGGAACGTTATCTATTTCTAGATGCTGCAGGGATTCCCCTGGCAGAGGCACTGAGTACACTATGCACACATTCAAAAATCAACTTATGACACGTTCGGAAATCAACTTAGAATGTGTTCAAAAATGTTCTAAAACTAGCAGGGATGCGTTTCAAAATCATACGAATAATCGATAGACTAAAGTGCACTGGATGGTAGGCGGTTTGTGAAACAAAGTCTTTTTCTTCAAGAATAGGAATTTCTCGCCCCCTGAAATTGCCGCCCGGGGCAGACACCCCGGTTCGCTTCCCCCCCTCCCCCTCCCCTCTCCTACCAGCCGACCGACCACTAGATTCGGGCATGTGCACTTGCGAAACAAGGGACCATAGCGATATGATAAGGGGAGATGGCGCGGACGACTTCCCATGTACGTTGCTTTGAGGCTGGCGCCGCCAAGTTCATTTGTCCATAACATTAGCAGGCAGTGGCTTCTAGATCTTCATTTCTGTCGTGTGCACGCAACTATTGGTTTAAAGAGTAAATGTGCCAGTGCCTTTGGAGTAACACAGAGTTACGAAGGCATTTTCAATCGATTTTCTGGTCTTGAGTGCCTATTTGAGCCAGTTGAAAATGGTTCAAATGGCTCCGAGCGCTGTGGGACTTAACATCTGAGGTCATCAGTCCCGTAGAACTTAGAACTACTTAAACCAACTAACCTAAGGACATCACAGACAGCCATGCCCGAGGCTGGATTCGAACCTGCGACCGAAGCGGTCGCGCGGTTCCAGACTGAAGCGCCTAGAACCGCTCGGCCACAACGGCCGGCTATTTGAGCCAGTAATAAAGAGCATTTCACCTTGTTAACGTAACCTCCTTTTTGTTATACGTTTCGAATAACCAAGAAGAGAAGTATTTAATGTGAACAGGCAGCAGTCATAGCCCAACATTTTTCTTAATACGGAATGACGAAACATGTTCTGCCTGTGTCCTCTTCTCAAAATGCTGAGAACATACTTTACTACGTCTGAACGGTTTGCAGTACATTTTTCTCTCAGAGTTCAACTAGTGCTTTTGGAGTTGTACTGAAATGCAATCTAAAGTCAGATGAGAGAAAAAAATGGTACAGTAAAAGTAAACAGCGCAACCGTTATTCAACTGCATAAACAAAAAATATCACTTGAACGAGGCCACTTACGACTGATATGTGATTCCTTTACACTTTAGACTATAATCAGAAGGACTAGTACACCTGCAAATTATGCAAGCTGGCATTTTTTTATCAAAACACTCCACCAGAAGTTAATATTTAGCCCTACTAACATGGCAGACATCAGCTTCAAGTTTGTGACATCATGACAGCTTCTTCCCTCATTATACCCCTGTGCAAGGGACGGAGAAAGATTCTTTCGTTGAGCAAAGAGTATCTACAAGCAATTTAAAATTCATGTTGTTATTCCATGGACGTTGTGCTAGTTACGATTTAAGTTACAATAAGCAATTGCAGAACACATATATGTGTGTCTCCAACTAGCATCACAACGAGCAGCGTTTCGCAACCGAAAATGCATGAAGTTGCGTTGGAGAAGGCCGAAAGATGTTATTACCGCTGTTTCTTCACTTCCTCTAGCGCTAACGAATTTCTAAATATGCCATTTTACAGTAAAATACTCTTCAATATCTGAGCTTGAGCGATAATGTACTTAAAGTCAGTCGCTAGAGGCAGGGGGTAACGATCGGCGATTGTTACAGACGTTAAGGTCCTGGAATCCCTACACGTCGCCGTTATCTGTCCCCTTTGCACACCATGTCGAGTGGGGTTGCCCAAGAACTATTAAACTGTTCACAATAACTGCTTTCAGTATCTATTTGAAACCTGCTTGTGCTACCAGGGTCTTGTGAGGGAGAAGTCTTCTCCGCCGAGCACCCATGGATTGTCCCACTGAAGTGTGAAAGTGGTGCACTGTCGTGAGATATCTCTTCTGGTAAATGGCGGCCTAATAGAGAAGCGATGGAAATTCCTGTAGCAGGTGACCAAAAAAGATCGCTGTCCCGAACTGCTGTGACCCTTCGCATTGGGTGTAAAATGTCTTTGTCCCACAACACAGTAATAGTGGAACAACGGGAGTGCCACTCTACTCTTCATTGTTGCAGATGCATCCAACATAGCAGAGATGACATCTTCCAAGATGACTGCCTGAAGATTTGGCAACAGCGCATGATGTCATCGAAGAGGGCAGCTGTGACGTCACTCAAGGTGGCGGATTTTGGCAGGAAGCTAGGTCGACTAACCTAAGTCATCCAACCGCCACCTCTTCCTAGGAACTGACAGGAAGTTCAAATTCCATCAGGACAATGCATCACACCTCTACTAACCTAAAAAAATGGCGGGAAAGAAAGGGCAGTTGGGCTATCTCAACTAACCTAACCCCGCATTCTCTCCCCTCCCCCAGAAAATGGTGGTAAGTTCAAATTCCATCATTACAATGAAACACACCTCTACTAACGTAAGAAAATGGCGGGGAAAAGATCACTTTGGCTACCTCCAGTGACCTAAGTGATCTGACCGCCACCTCTTTCTAGGAACTGGTGGGAAGTTTGAATTGTGGAGGGAAGATAGGTCAATTGGGCTATCTCTCCTAATGTAAGAAAATGGCAGGAAAGAAAGAGTAGTTCGGCTACCTCTATTAACCTAAGTCATCCGACTGCTACCTTGTCCTACACCTTGTTCTAGGAATTGAAAGGAAGAGGACTCGATCTTTACTGGACTTAAGTTTTTATTTTGCATGCACTATTTATTTAAACAATTAGAGGCAGTACCACCATAAAGTGTAGCCGCCACAGGGTCTGGAGTCCAACTGACCTAGTACACAGTACTGTCACCAGAAGGCGCTGTCGTCCATACCATGATGTAATCGAAGATGGCAGTCTGGGGTGGGGAAATGACAGGAAACAGTGTGGTCGCCATGGGGTCTGGAGTCCAATTGAACTAGTACACAGTACTGCCACCAGAGGGCGATGTCGTCCGTTTTGTGACATTATCCAAGATGGTGGGGGGAAATGGCATGAAACAGTGTAGTCACCAAGGGGTCTGGAGTCTAACTGACCTAGTACACATTACTGCCACCAGAGGGTGCTGTCATCCGTTCCATGATGTAAGCCAAGATGGCAGGGGAAAATGGATGAAAACAGTGTGGTCAACATGGGGTCTGGAGTCCAACTGACATAGTACATAGTACTGCCACCAGTACTGTCATCCATTCTGTGATGTAAACCAAGATGGCTGTCTGGAGGGGAAAATGACTCAGCCTCCGCTGGGCTGCTGGAGAGAGGAAGGAGTGTACTTTATTTATTTTGGAACAATTTTTTAGGGATGGATTTTACATAGTATATTTATCACGCTGATACTAAACACAGCTTCTGACATGCTTGGGGTCATGGCACACAGCCTACAGACCTGTAAACCAATAGTAAATTACTGAAATAATGCTCTGGAGACATGGAAACAACTCCTAAATTACCGAAATAATTTCAGGACACAGCACAAAGATATGCAAACTCCTCCTAAATAATGCAGTACAGTGATGTGCAGACACGAAATCAACTCATAAACTGTCCCAATAAAGCATACCACAGCCTACAGCCATGTCTGCAAAATAATGCAACAGACACGCAAACAACATGCAGAGGCACCACACGCCACTTACTGTCCATTGGACCGTACAGGAGGCTACAGCACACGCTCCCAGAAGTTGGGATGTACCAGCAGCCCATTCAGGTCCCTCAAGCATGAGGCGGTGGCATCCCTTTCATACTTGACACCTGAGAAATTCCTCTCGAAATACATCATCACCTAGGCACGACCAGATGGGAGTGAAGACCTATTTGCAGAGTGCAGACGCTCCAAGGGCACGTGTGTGTCGACGTCGCCGTGAGCCATCGCCGGACGTAAGCCAGCATAAGCCATCGCTCTCACGCCACTGCTGCCTACAGTGAGCAGGTGAAATGGATCTGTTTTCAGGTATACAGTTAGAGTTCTTCAAGTGTTATACTGATGTCACAGAACTCTAAGGGGCGTTCACACCAGTCCCACACACGAGACGCCTCTGGGCACTACGTGTCTTTACTGTTGTTGATGCGATACCCATGGATGCTGACATCACAGAATAGCACAGTGTGCATTACTCCTAGCAGTCCTAACGGGACATGCGAGCTACGCCTAGCTGTGCACGCATACGCAGCATGGCTCATGAATCATGCAAAATGTTTGTCCTGCTATCAATATACATCTCAGAAATGTTAAACGTTCTCACCGCTAAAAGCCTGTGCACGCTCGCGAAAACACCATTAATCATAAAAGCATTCTTGTTGATTGGAAAGGGAGCACTCTCTAAGCACAGATTGGGAGGAGGGGGGAATCAGAACAATTACACAAATAGGATTCGAATCACTGTCTTATAGAAGAGAAAAAAAGTGACTGGAATTTTCGGCCTCCTACAGCTACAGGTCTGGAGATGTCCTAATGCCACAGTGGCGGATGAGTGACAGCATCCCCACCAGAGATGGATGGTCTGCCTAAACCTGTCTTTGAACACTTGCTTTCTCAGAACTTTCCATACATACCTTGTATCCATCTTGTTTGGATCAGTTTGTAGATGTTCCTATGTCCTGGCACAAAGGATGTCTTGTGAATGAATAGAGCATTATCATTGTAATTTGTACAGATCACCATATTGTACCGACAATTAAACCCTGCAAAGTGGCCTACAGATCGTCAAATATGGAAAGACTCTCACTCAATTACACTGCTCTCCAACTGAGGACAAGAGCTTGAATATTAGAGCCAGAAACAGATCTCCAATCCAGCTATATATCGCCGTGTATTGTGTCGATGTAGTAAACCTACAATTAGTATCCTGCACCATACAAAATCAGCCCTTTGACATCATTCATACATATACCGTGAAGACAGACAACACTGTGTACACTCCTTGCAGCACTAGATATTTCCCTACGAGGTCAGTGGTCATCCACCCCTGACAGGTGACCAGAGCGCCCTCAGCAGACTGACATCACTCTCAGAACTGTTCTACAAATTCGGGCTTGTTCCCCCTCAGCACAAACGCATTACTGTTTCAGGTCCGGATCTGCTTGCTTGCTTGCTTTTTCTACACCCATCTCCAGAATCTGGGATTACAAGAACACATGTATTTTTCCGTGGTTTGCCATAATATTATACCATTTTCGTGGTACTTCTCGATATCAAGCACAGAGCAGTATCCTACTGATCACTCGCGCAACATAATTCTGAAGATATAGACTGGAAATTATTTCTCTACAAACCCAAAACTTTAGCAAGGGGGTGGGGGGCGTGCTGTGAACCACTGACTAACTAGAGACTTGTCATGTCTGCGAAGACATTTATGTGTTAACTTGAAAAAAATAGAGAAAACTGATATTTTCACTTGCGTATACCAATGTCGGTGATGTAGCAGATTCCAAATCCTCCCTGTGTTTTACAAGGTCAACTAAGGTGTTTCTCATGTCTAGAGAACTGGCAAACTAGTCTTCCATATACTAGATGCACACACCACAACCGATCTTCTCTCAGCTAAATAAAGGCGCGAAATGTGCAGAAGCAGTCAACCGAATAATTTACAGTTAAGTCATCTACATTCCTACACTCCGACTGACCCCTCCATTCAGACACCTCCTACCGTTAATGGGAAACGTGAATCATCGCTGCACAGGTCACCGACGCTGCACACCAAGCACGCACAGGTAGAATCATAATCCTAAGAAATCGGTCACATATACGAGGGCAGTTCAATAAGTAATGCAACACATTTTTTTTTCTGAAACAGGGGTTGTTTTATTCAGCATTGAAATACACCAGGTTATTCCCCAATCTTTTAGCTACACAACACTATTTTTCAACGTAATCTCCATTCAATGCTACGGCCTTACGCCACCTTGAAATGAGGGCCTGTATGCCTGCACAGTACCATTCCACTGGTCGATGTTGGAGCCAACGTCGTACTGCATCAATAACTTCTTCATCATCCGCGTAGTGCCTCCCACGGATTGCGTCCTTCATTGGGCCAAACATATGGAAAACTGACGGTGCGAGATCGGGGCTCTAGGGTGCATGAGGAAGAACAGTCCACTGAAGTTTTGTGAGCTCCTCTCGGGTGCGAAGACTTGTGTGAGGTTTTGCGTTGTCATGAAGAAGGAGAAGTTCGTTCAGATTTTTGTGCCTACGAACACGCTGAAGTCGTTTCTTCAATTTCTGAAGAGTAGCACAATACACTTCAGAGTTGATCGTTTGACCATGGGGAAGGACATCGAACAGAATAACCCCTTCAGCGTCCCAGAAGAGTGTAACCATGACTTTACCGGCTGAGGGTATGGCTTTAAACTTTTTCTTGGTAGGGGAGTGGGTGTGGCGCCACTCCATTGATTGCTGTTTTGTTTCAGGTTCGAAGTGATGAACCCATGTTTCATCGCCTGTAACAATCTTTACAAGAAATTGTCACCCTCAGCCACATGACGAGCAAGCAATTCTGCACAGATGGTTCTCCTTTGCTCTTTATGGTGTTCGGTTAGACAACGAGGGATCCAGCGGGAACAAACCTTTGAATATCCCAACTGGTGAACAATTGTGACAGCACTACCAACAGAGATGTCAAGTTGAGCACTGAGTTGTTTGATGGTGATCCGTCGATCATCTCGAACAAGTGTGTTCGCACGCTCCGCCATTGCAGGAGTCACAGCTGTGCACAGCCGGCCCGCACGCGGGAGATCAGACAGTCTTGCTTGACCTTGCGGCGATGATGACACACGCTTTGCCCAACGACTCACCGTGCTTTTGTCCACTGCCAGATCACCGTAGACATTCTGCAAGCGCCTACGAATATCTGAGATGCCCTGGTTTTCCGCCAAAAGAAACTCGATCACTGCCCGTTGTTTGCAACGCACATCCGTTACAGACGCCATTTTAACAGCTCCGTACAGCGCTGCCACCTGTCGGAAGTCAATGAAACTATACGAGACGAAGCGGGAATGTTTGAAAATATGTGGACATGTGTCCGGAAACGCTTACTTTCCATGTTAGAGCTCATTTTATTACTTCTCTTCAAATCACATTAATCATGGAATGGAAACACACAGCAACAGAACGTACCAGCGTGACTTCAAACACTTTGTTACAGGATATGTTCAAAATGTCCTCCATTAGCGAGGATACATGCATCCACACTCCATCGCATGGAATCCCTGATGTGCTGATGCAGCCCTGGAGAATGGCGTATTGTATCACAGCCGTCCAAAATACGAGCAGACAAGAGCTTTCAAATGCCCCCATAAATGAAGATCAAGAGGGTTGAGGTCAGGAGAGCGTGGAGGCCATGGAAGTGGTCCGCCTCTACCAATCCATCGGTCACCGAATCTGTTGTTGAGAAGCGTACGAACACTTCGACTGATATGTGCAGGAGCTCCATCGTGCATGAACCAAATGTTGTGTCGTACTTGTAAAGGCACATGTTCTAGCAGCACAGATAGAGTATCCTGTATGAAATCATGTTAACGTGCTCCATTGAGCGTATGGGGAAGAACATGGGGCCCAATCAAGACATCACCAACAATGCCTGCCCAAACGTTCACAGAAAATCTGTGTTGATGACGTGATTGCACAATTGCGTGCAGATTCTCGTCAGCCCACACATGTTGATTGTGAAAATTTACAATTTGATCACGTTGGAATGAAGCCTCATCCGTAAAGAGAACATTTGCACTGAAATGAGGAGTGACACATTGTTGGATGAACCATTCGCAGAAGTGTACCCGTGGAGGCCAATCAGCTGCTGATAGTGCCTGCACGCGCTGTACATGGTACGGAAACAACTGGTTCTCCCGTAGCACTCTCCATACAGTGACGTGGTCAACGTTACCTTGTACAGCAGCAACTTCTCTGAAGCTGACATTAGGGTTATCGTCAACTCCACGAAGAATTGCCTCGTCCATTGCAGGTGCCCTCGTCGTTCTAGGTCTTCCCCAGTTGCGAGTCATAGGCTGGAATGTTCCGTGCTCCCTAAGACGCCGATCAATTGCTTCGAACGTCTTCCTGTCGGGACACGTTCGTTCTGGAAATCTGTCTCGATACAAACGTACCGCGCCACGGCTATTGCCCCGTGCTAATCCATACATCAAATGGGCATCTGCCAACTCTGCATTTGTAAACATTGCACTGACTGTAAAACCACGTTCGTGATGAACACTAACCTGTTGATGCTACGTACTGATGTGCTTGATGCTAGTACTGTAGAGCAATGAGTCGCATGTCAACACAAGCACCGAAGTCAACATTACCTTCCTTCAATTGGGCCAACTGGCGGTGAATCGAGGATGTACAGTACATACTGATGAAACTAAAATGAGCTCTAACATGGAAATTAAGCGTTTCCGGACACATGTCCACATAACATCTTTTCTTTATTTGTGTGTGAGGAATGGTTCCTGAAAGCTTGGCCGTACCTTTTTGTAACACCCTATAGAGACGCAGCCCTATATATTACTTGCATTTATCGTAAATTAACTCCGTTTTCGAGTTTGCTAACAACTATAACCAGCTTCGAAACGTTTTAGGAAACTAGTAATTTTTGCCACATGTTTTTGTGACGCCTTAATGGAAATTCCGTTTTGTGTATCTGCTTCAATTCTCATAGGGAATTAGTAGCTTTTTGGCTCAACAGATTAAAAGATAATCAAAGGGCTTAATTTAAAGTAATTTATTCACTACCTTGCAATACATTGCAACACCCAAAATGCAGCCCCACTGAATGTTGTTGTCAATCACGAGATGAGTTTGTTAAGTTTGTAAGCAGCTGGAAATCGCAGTGACTACTGTCAAACGGTTGGCAGCTACTATAAATCGGTGTGCTGTAAGAACTCCCGAGAGTCGTTTTCTTGTGATACCTGTACCAGAGCTACATCTAGTACTATCCTCTCCTGTGGATCCTATCTCCTCTGCAGAAAGTACAGGATCTGTTATTACCCGTCCAGTTGACTGCGAGTGGCATGTCAGTGGTAGATCTAGGAGTCCTGTACAAGGTGGATGGGGACCAAGGAGGACTCAGGGTGTTGTAATGGTCCCGCCGAACAACAACTTTGAGGTGTTGTTTTTCACTGAAACTGAAACTGAGCCAATGGGACTCAGTTCACCTGTTTTGGGAAAACCCTGTTCTGTCTGGTATCAGGAGGGGGCAAACGCAAAGGGACAGGCTCTATTAATAGTCAGCAGTTTAAATGTATGGTGAATGATGGTACTCCTTACAGAAATGGCAGCTAGGGACAAGAAAGGACACCAGGTGCATTCAGTGTGTATGCCTGAGGGCCTCATTCAACATGTTGAGGGAACAGGGTTCAATCAGCTGCAGATTGTCATGCTCGTTGGAACAAATGATGCCTGTCATCTGGACTGCGAGGTCATTCTTGGGTCATTCCAGTGACTGGCAGAGGAGGTTGAGATGAACAGCCTTGCGTGTGGAGTTTCAATGAAGCTCACAATTTGCAGCATTGTCCCTACAACTGATTGTGGCCCTTTGGTTCTGAGTCGAGTGGAGGGACTGAACCAGAGATTTTGAAGGTTCTGTGCAAGCTAAGCTACGGCTTCCTGGAATTGCGCCATACGGTTGAGAACTGTAGGGTCCACCTAATAGGTCAGGTGTGCACTACACATCAGAGGCTGCTAACCAGGAAGCTGACAGTGTGGGGTACACACAAGGGTTATTTAAGTTAGGCGACTCTCCATCCAGCAGCATTGTCCAGCGCATAACACGGAACCCATGCCCAGGTGAAGACCTTAATGGCAGCGACGGCGGAGAAGGAAGACTTCGGAAAGGCGTAGCTGGCAGATGAGGCAACCCTCCTTTCTGGGGATTAAATGAGAAGGGAACCACTGCCTTGTGGTGGAGGAGAAATTCCAAAGGCTAAGGGAGACAACCCCAACGGAAAATCCTTTCTTGCGATAGGCCTAGCAAGCCAGTAGAAAAGTCTTCATATAGTGCTTTCAAAACACAGACAATCCTCGGAACAAACCACTCAGGATAGGACCCCACTGCTTCTTCAAGTACTGGTGCAGATGGGAGACCTGATGATATTCATCAGTACAAGAAGATGAAACCAACTGGACTAAAAAATAACCTAAATATTGGCACCCTTAATATATTAGCCCTCAATGGAAAAATGGAAGAAATGACAGATATACTAACAAAGAGGAAGTTAAGATATATTGGGATTAAGCGAAACAAAGTGGAAGGGAAAAGGTGAGAAGAATTTGAGAGGAGGTGGAAAACTGTACTGGAGTGGGAATAACAGGTCTGGAAGAAATGGTGTGGCAGTGATGCTGAATAAGAATTTACAACGCTGTATTGAAAATGTGAGATATATATCAGACAGGATCATAATCTTAAACCTGAGATTCCAAAAGGAAACACTAAAAGTAATTCAGATTTATGCACCTCAGGTGGGATGTAACGAAGAAGAGAAGATGGACGGAAAATGTGTTAGAAAACCATATAGAGATGCTAATATAGTGATGGCAGATTTTAATGCACAGGTAGGCAAAGACAGAAAGGGATTTGAGCAAGTATTGGGATGTTTTGGATATGGAGGCAGAAATGAAGAAGGGGAAAGACTCCTGGATTTGTGCCAGAAGAATGAAATGAAAATAGCAAACAGCTGGTTTATGAAGAGAGAAAGTCATGTTATCACCAGATACAGTTGGGATGGAAGAACCAAGAGTGTAATTGACTATATTCTAGTAGATAGGGAATGGGGAGAGAAAGTAACAAATGTGAAGGTAATTCCAAGTGTGAGTGCAGATGGAGACCATAGATTACTGGTGGGACAATGGAAAATGAATCAGTGTGTGAAAAATAGAAAACAGAAGAAAGTGATGAGGATACGGGATTGGAAACTGAAGGAGAGCGAATGTGCTGAGAAGTACAGAGAATTAATCACACAAAAATTTCCAAAAGAAGTTTTCTGCGATGTAGAAAGAGAATGGAGTTTATTCAAAGACGTGGTCTCGCGGTTCTAGGCGCGCAGTCCGGAACCACGCGACTGCTACGGTCGCAGGTTCGAATCCTGCCTCGGGCATGGATGTGTGTGATGTCCTTAGGTTAGTTAGGTTTAAGTAGTACTAAGTTCTAGGGGACTGATGACCACAGATGTTAAGTCCCATAGTGCTCAGAGCCATTTGAACCATTTTTTATTCAAAGACACTTTAGTCGAAGCAGCACAAAAAGTATGTGGCAGAACATCTGGAAATCAAAAAATAAGACAGACAAGTTGGTGGGGTGATACCATAATCCAAGCAGTTCAAAGAAAAAATGGAGCATGGAGAAAGTGGTGGAAAACTAAAAATGACAAAGACCATAAAAGATAAATAGAGGAAAAGAAGAAGTGCAAAGAAATAGTGGAAACAGCAAAGAAAAAGGCATGGGAAGAGTTTACAAAAAAAACTTGAAGAAGATGTGAAGAGCGATAAGAAAATGTTCTATAAAATGATGAAAAATAAAAGGAAGGCTTCTGAAGTACCAGTAAAGATGGAAACAGCGGACGGTAACATTATTGAAGATCCAGGGAATATAAAAGATCTCTGGAAAGATCATTTTAAGAAGCTGTTAAACGCTGAGGAGCAGGTACATGAGGAAACAACAAATAATGGAGAAACTGAGAGAAGTTGGGAGGCAGAATTAGGACAAATTACGCGGGAAGAAATGGAAAAAAGCTGCGAAGAAGATGAATGGGGGGAAAGCCCCAGGACCTGATGAAGTATCAGTGGACATGATAAGAGCAGCAGGTCCAGTGGGAATTCAGTGGCTGTATAGAGTACTATCAAGTGTCTGGAGAAATAGTACAATACCTGACGACTGGAGAACAGGAGACATTGTTCCCATCTCCAAGAAAGGCAATAAAAGACTTTGTAAAAACTACAGAGGAATAACCCTTATGAGTCACACAGCCAAGAGTTTTGAAAGAATTTTACTAAATCGAATAAGTGAAAAAGATAGAAAAGGAGCTGAGCGAAGAACAGCATGGGTTTAGGAAAGGAAGAAGCACGATCGACCTGATATTTTCTGTCCGTCAATTGATGGAAAAAATTGGGAGTATAACAAAAGGGTGATAATGGTTTTTATAGACATAGAAAAGGCATATGACTCAGTTGACGGGGAAAGACTCTGGGAAGAAATGAAGAGGATAGATATAGAAGATGGATACATTAATGTTATAAAGACAATGTACAGAGGACACAATTGTAGAACTAGAACACCATTGGGGAACTCTGAATACTTTGAAATAAGACAAGGACTTAAGCAAGGAAGTACTCTATCTCCTGCACTTTTTAATTTTGTGATAGAGGGAATGAATAGGGCAGTCAAAGATATAGTAATAGGAAAAGACAAAAAGATTATTTTTGCACATGATATGGTAATATGGGGTGATAAAGAGGTAGATGTACAGTTACAGCTTTCTTCGTGGAAGGAAATAATGAAAAGGTATGGATTAAAAATAAATAAAGATAAGAGTGAAGTAATAGTATTTGGAAGAGAGAAAGGAATCAACGGAAATATTACCTTGAATGGAGAACCCCTCAAAGTGGTAGAAAGTTTCACCTATTTAGGGAGTGAAATATCTAGGGATGGAAGAATAACTAACGAAATTAATAGGAGGTTACAGAAGGGAGGCAATTTCTACCAAACAATAAAACACCTGATTTGGAATAAAGAAGTTTCAGAAAGAGTAAAACTCCTTGTGTATAAGAATTATTACATTCCTATTGTCACCTATGGTGGAGAAACATGGACAATGACAGAAAGGGGCTGGAGCAGACTGCAAGCAGGGGAAATGAAATTTCTCAGAGCAGTTAAGGGAAAAACAAGAATGGAGAGAGTAAGGAATGTAGAGATTAGAAAGGACCTCAAACAAGAAAGTATGAGAGAAGAAATTGAAAGAATGAGATTAAGATGGTATGGGCATGCTAAGAGGATGCATGGGCAGAGACTCTCCAAAATTATGGAAGAACTTAAGATGGATGGGAAAAGACCTAGAGGGTGCCCAAGAACACGGTGGAAAATGGGAGTGAGAATATCTGTAGAAAGGAGAGGTGTGACCTGGCAGCAAGTGGAGGAAGAAAAGTGGTTGGAGGACGAGCCAAATGGAGAGGACTCTTCAGCACCCAGACCAGGCAGTAGATGGAGCGGGATTCGGATATAGATAGACTCTCCATCCAATCCAGATAACGGTAGGTGTAGGAAACCCAGATGGCAGACTTCGGTTAATTGGTAGAGCACCGGTGAAGTGTAGTCAGTCTACAAAGGAGATTGTTTACAAATTACTTGTGCGACTGGTTCTAGAATATTGCTTAAGTATGTGGGACCCATACCACATATAACTAACAGGGTATATTGAACTGTACAGAGAAGGGTGGCATGAATGGTCACAGCTTTGTTTAATCCGTTGGAGAATGTCACAGAGATACTAAAGGAACTGAACTGGAAGGCTCTCAAAGATAGACGTAAATTGTCCCGAGAAAGTCTATTAATAAAGTTCCAAGAACTGGCTTTAAATGATTTCTCTAGGAATGTACTACAGCCTCCTACGTATTCTCACGTAACGATCATAAAGATAAAATAAGAATAATTACTTCATAATTAGTTCACGCACAGAGGCATTCAAACAATCACTCCTCTTCTGCTCCACACGTGAATGGAACATGAAGAAACCCTAATAAATGGTACTATGGGGTGTACACTCTGCCAAGCACCTCACCGTGGTTTGCAGGGTATAGATGTAGGTGTAGATGCAGATTAACTGTGATCCCGTGAAGTACGCTTCTTCAGTTATTTTCGAATGTCTCGCAAACAACTAGCAACGTTACACAAGTTATTTAACCGAAACTCCAAAAAACTGAAATGAACTAGAGAAAGGCCACGGGTGCAGAGGAAAGACTTGTCAGTTTATTTGAGGCAAGCATATTATTTATGATGTTAACTGAGTCTTCTGTCGCCGCTTAGCAGAACGTTATTTCTGAAATAACATTATTTATGGCAGAAACCACTTGCTTTATTTTGTTATTTACTTTAACTTTATGTTTTCAAAAACAGTAATAATCATAAAATATGGAACTTTACAGATGAAATACTGACTGAAAAAGCCGGCCGCTGTGACCGAGTGGTACTAGGCGCTCGAGTGTGGAACCGCGGTGCTGCTGCGGTCGCAGGTTCGAATCCTGCCACGGACATGGATGTGTGTTAGGTTAGTTAGGTTTAAGTAGTTCTAAGTTCTAGGGCACTGATGATCTCAGATGTCAAGTCCCATAGTGCTCAGAGCCATTTGAACCATTTTTTTAACTGAAAAACTTGTCAACACTGTGGGCACACAAGTGCGAGCTACAGGTCGATCGTCATCATCTACACCGGAATGAACTTTTGCCTTCTCATACATTTCTCTAGAGCTAGAAGAGCCATTGGAAGATTCTCCTGGTTCCAAAATTCCATTAGGGAGTTGATTGTATGATACATTGTGACACTGCTGAGTTGGATGATGCGAGAACTGTGAGAGAAGATACGGCGTTGTTTCAGTGTTTAATATCTCAAGTTCAATCTCTCCGAATACTGTGACAGTTGCACTTTAAATGAGTTTATATTTGAGATGGGAATATCTTGAACGACTGAGCACAACTCAAAAATAAGTTGCCATATGGTCGAGCTCGCACTTCTCTTGAGTCTCTGGTGTGTTGATAATGTGTGACTGCAGCTACATGTTCATTTATTTATTTCCGTTTTTTTTTTTTCGCTGAATGAACAGACACTACTGATTCAATTATGCCTCTTCCTCTCAACCACCTTCGTCAGGAAACGGTTCCTGTGACTCTTCACCGAGCGAGGTTGCGCAGTGGTTAGCACACTGCACTCCCATTCGGGAGGACGACGTTTTCAAACCCGCGTCCGGCCATCCTGATTTAGGTTTTCCGTGATTTCCCTAAATCTCTTCAGGCAAATACCTGGTTGGTTCCTTTGAAAAGGACACGGCCAACTTCCTTCCCCATCCTTCCCTAATCCGATAAGAGCAATGACCTCGCTGTTTGGTCTCCTCCCCCAAAGCAATCCAGCCCTTTGATTCTTCAAAATTTGATTATGTATAACACGGCAACATTGTGTCAAGACGAAACTCCAGATGACCTGCCCATGGCCAATTCTGATATTCCTTGGCTGAACCAGTGCCTCTCTCTGTCAGTTTTAGGTATTTGCAGTAGGTGTCTCATAGATTCTTCCGTTTTGTTCGAACAGTCTCACCTGTCAGTCAAGCGTACGCAAAATATTTTATTTCAAATGACGCATTTATGACAAATAGTACATTTTGTTCCAGATATTTGGCCACTGGTGATCCATAACACACCGTCACTTTTTAATTCCACATGGGATGGACAACTGATGCCAGTTTAATCAAATACGTGTGTCAAGAACAAACAATGGTTCAAATGTCTCTGAGCACTATGGGACTTGACGTCTGAGGTCATCAGTCTCCTAGAACTTAGAAAAACTTAAACCTAACTAACCTAAGGACATCACACACATCCATGCCCGAGGCAGGATTCGAACCTGCGACCGTAGCGGTCGCGCGGTTCCAGACTGAAGCGCCTAGAACCGCTCGACCACTCCGGCCGGCTGTGTCAAGAACAGTGCAACGTTTTACAAACACAACCAGCAGAGGAAACCTGGAAGAAAATTGAGATGGGATTGATGGAACGGTGGCAATTCCCTAACTGGACTGGCAGCATAGATGGGGAGCATGTTAGCATGAAGCGTCCTAAAAACAGTGGTTCAAATTATTTTTGTTGCGAAAACTTGTTTTCAATTGTCCTACTTTCATTTACTGATCACGATTACAGCTATGTGGTGATCAACGTGGGCAGCTCTGTCAGCCACTGTGACAGAACAGCTTTTGAAAACTGCATTTTTTCCACGAATTCATAAGAGGAAGATGAATTCTGTCTCATAAATCGTTGTCGGGCTCAAACATGCCCATCCCTCATGTACTGAGACTTGATGAAGGTTTTAACTTACAAATCTATCTGATGACCCTTTTGCCCAAATCAGCGACCTTGGAAGACCCTTCAGGAGCAATTTTCAATAAACAAATACGCAGGGGCCGTCGTGTGATGGCAAATGGCTACTGTATACTAGCTGAGGAGTGATGAGTCTTTTTAAGGCCTATAGATTCAACGATCGATATTGCAGAAGCTGTTGTCTAAGCTGCATTACGAAGGCATCACAATTTTGTGCCAGCACATCATTATTTCAACTGAACTGTGTTGTACACTACAATATTCATCTGGTAATACAGTATATCTTGCAACTTCGCATTTGTTTATAAACAAAGAAAACACCTGTTTGATACACACTTGCATCAATTTTCTTGCTTGTTGCCGCCTTTTTCATCACATTTTTATAATTACGATGTCGTACATCGTACAAAAGTACATATGCATGCACCAACTCAGTCAGTCCTACCGTTTCTGTCGCCATATTGCGCACAATTGCTCGCCACAGACTTTGTACAAAATCACAGCCAGCCAGCGTCACACCTCAGCCAAGGGCGATCAAAGGCCTCCTGTTTGACCGCGACAACACCACAGCGTAGCGTGAAACACAGAAACCCCGGCGGGTGACCGGACAGGTTGCGCTTTCATTGTTTGACAGAACTTGAATGTGCTGGTACACGGTAGAAGTTATACGGATGGAATAGTAGTAAAATAAGAGTTTAATGACAAGTACAAATATTTGTCAATACTCGGCCAATAGAGTATTGAGTGCGTGAGTGCTGATGCAATGAACACTAAAATAATACTTAATTTTTTTTCTGTAGCAACATTTTGCCACCCCAATGTTTTGCGACCCTGTGCAGTTGGACATGTTGCATCTGCCTAAATATGGCCCTGCCTATGAGCAATCAGAACCTCGACTAACTCTAAAGACAAAATAAATTGAACTGTTAGAAAAAACTTTACTTTCTGATATCCCTTCGATGCATTGCAAGTAACATACTGCTCGGAATACAATACTTGTATTCCATTGGTACCTTTAATTTAATGCGAGCTGGAACAGCATGTAGCGTATGTGTATCGGTATTAGACTTTTGTTTAGAGCCATAAATATGCCTAAAAATATTTCTAAATTGAATTTACTTATTTAAAAGTGATTTCCGAACGAAACGTCGTCCTTGGTAGATAATTCCCTTATTAGCGTATTGCATGCTCCCAAACGATTTCTTCGATATGCCCATTTCCATACCCAGCATCTGTGGATTCGTTTTTTCTTCATCAACGTCACTGTAAGCTCTTAAGCTGAAAGCTGCGCAACTCCCATACGAATAATTTCACTTGTCGCTATCCCGTCTCCGGCCATCCTGATTTAGGTTTTCCGTGATTTCCCTAAATCGTTTCAGGCAAATGCCGGGATGGTTCCTTTGAAAGGGCACGGCCGATTTCCTTCCCCATCCTTCCCTACCCCGAGCTTGCGCTCCGTCTCTAATGACCTCGTTGTCGACGGGACGTTAAACACCACTAACCTAACCCTAACCTAACTTGTCGCCATCTTGAAAATTGCATAAGTAGCATTTCCAACTTCAGCGTGTGGAAACGCTAATCTGCATGTAAGGTGGGGGGATGCACCTGTAAGAAATTCTTGCTTGTGAAAGTCCGGGTGAACATATGACTGAAAAAACTACAAAGAACGAAACTCATCTAGCCTGAAGGGGGAAAGCAGATGGGATTTTGGTTGGCCCGCTAGATGGCGCTGCCATAGGTCAAACGGATATCAACTGCGTTTTTTAAAAATAGGAACCCCCATTTTTTATTACATATTCGTGTAGTACGTAAAGAAATATGGATGTTTTACTTGGACCACCTTTTTCGCCTTGTGGTAGATGGCGCTGTAATAGTTACAAACGTATAAGTACGTGGTATCACGTAACATTCCGCCAGTGAGGACGGTATTTGCTTCGTGACGCATTACCCGTGTTAAAATGGACCAGAATGAGATTTTCACTCTGCAGCGGAGTGTGCGCTGATATGAAACTTCCTGGCAGATTAAAACTGTGTGCCGGACAGAGACTCGAACTCGGGACCTTTGCCTTTCGCGGGCAAGTGCTCTACCAACACAGTTTTAATCTGCCAGGAAGTTTCATATCAGCGCACACTCCGCTGCAGAGTGAAAATCTCATTCTGGAAACATCCCCCAGGCTGTGGCTAAGCCATGTCTCCACAATATCCTTTCTTTCAGGAGTGCTAGTTCTGCAAGGTTCGCAGGAGAGCTTCTGTTAAGTTTGGAAGGTAGGATACGAGGTACTGGCAGAAGTAAAGCTGTGAGGACGGGCCGTGAGTCGTGCTTGGGTAGCTCAGCTGATAGAGCACTTGCCCGCGAAAGGCAAAGGTCCCGAGTTCGAGTCTCGGTCCGGCACACAGTTTTAATCTGCCAGGAAGTTTCTTAAAATGGACCGTTTACCAATTGCAGAAAAGGTCGATATAGGTGTATGGCTATTGTGATCAAAATGCCCAACGGGCGTGTGCCACGTATGCTGCTCGGTATCCTGGATGACATCATCCAAGTGTCCGGACCGTTCGCCGAATAGTTATTTATTTAAGGAAACAGGAAGTGTTCAGCCACGTGTGAAATGTCAGCCACGACCTGCAACAAATGATGATGCCCAAGTACGTGTTTTAGCTGCTGTCGCGGCAAATCCGCACATCAGCAGCAGAGAAATTGTGCGAGAATCGGGAATCTCAAAAACGTCGCTGTTGAGAATGCTACATCAACATAGATTGCACCCGAACCATATTTCTATGCACCAGGAATTGCATGGCGACGACTTTGGACGTCGTGTACAGTTCTGCCACTGGGTACAAGAGAAATTACGGGACGATGATAGATTTTTTGCACGCGTTCTATTTAGCGACAAAGCGTCATTCACAGTAATTCACCGACAGCGGTAACGTAAAGCGGCATAATATGCACTATTGGGCAACGGAAAATCCGCGATGGCTGCGACAAGTGGAACATCAGCGACCTTGGCGGGTTAATGTATGGTGCGGCATTATGGGAGGAAGGACAATTGACCCCCATTTTATCGATGGCAATCTAAATGGTGCAATGTATGCTGATTTCCTACGTAATGTTTTACCGATGTTACTACAAGATGTTTCACTGCATGACAGAACGGCGATGGATGTCCGGCACAAAGCTCGCGTGCGGTTGAAGCGGTACTGAACAGCGTATTTCATGAGAGGTGGATTGGTCGTCGAAGCACCGTACCATGGCCCGCACGTTCACCGGATATGACGTCCCCGGATTTCTTTCTGTGGGGAAAGTTGAAGGGTATTTGCTATCCTGATCCACCGACAACGCCTGACAACATGCGTCAGCGCATTGTCACTGCATGTGCGAACATTACGGAAGGTGAACTACTCGCTGTTGACAGGAATGTCGTTACACGTATTGCCAAATGCATTGAGGTTGACGGATATCATTTTGAGCCTTTATTGTATTCATGTGGTATTTACAGGTAATCACGCTGTAACAGGATGCATTCTCAGAAATGATAAGTTCACAAAGGTACATGTATCACATTGAAACACTCAAAATAAAATGTTCAAACGTACCTACGTTCTGTATTTTAATTTAAAAAACCTACCTGTTACCAAGTGTTCGTCTAAAATTGTGAGCCATATGTTTGTGACTATTACAGTGCCATCTATCACAAAGCGAAAAATGTGGTCCAACTAAAACATTCATATTTCTTTACATACTACAAGAATACGCAATTTAAAAAAAAGGGGTATCCTATTTAAGAAAACGCAGTTGATATCCGTTTGACCTATGGCAGTGCCATCTAGTTTCCCCCTTTGTAGTTTTTTCGTTTGACGCTTATTTCGTGAGATATTTGTCCCGGTAATGATCAATGGAGCACCCTGTATATGTGCTATAAAGTGCAAATGAACAGTAACAATGCATACAGGTAACATATCCAGTAAATAAAAAAACTGAAATATGCAACTTTGGCTGGTTTTCCATTGCACTGATTAGCAGAAGCTTCTGACCTGTAATTACTCCAGCATGCTGTAAATTCGTGAAATATTGTTGTAACCACCTTTGGATACTTTCCAATCAATTTAATTTGCAAGTGACAATCTCTTTTGTGTTAAGAATAGTATAAATTAAAATATTGTTTGTTACAAGTTAACTTACTTCTACAATGAAGTACACGTTTATTTGTCATTTCTGTGACCTCACATCCCCTAATCTGGTGGTGAGAGGCACCAAAAGCAGTTCTTTGTAAGATTAGGATATGTCGCCTGACTTACCATTCATGTACATGAAGTATATTCGTAGTAGCGAATATATAATGGAATGATGACAATGAAAATTTGTGCTGGACTGGGACTCAAACTCGGATTTCCCGCTTATCACGAGCAGTCGCCTTACCATTAGGCTAGACACATGGCTGATGTCATATGGAAGTTTGTGTCTGTCCATGAGTCGTGCTCAGATAGCCTAATGGTAGAGCGACCGCTCGTGATAAGCGCGAAATCCCGGTTCGATTCCCGGCATGGCAAAATTGCCACTATCATCATGCCACTATACAGCTGAATTTATTTCGTAACGACTGTAGTCTCCACATTGTATCGTACTTCTGAGCAAAGGGGGCGCTGAAGTATTGTAGTTACCCGCCGACTGCGGGCAAGCGACTTTCAATTAAAATGTCTCCCCTGTACAGGAATATACGCGGTATGTCCACAAAGTAAGTTCCGTTTGGTTACATAAAACAAACGTGAACAGATACGGAAAAAAAAATATATTGTACAAAAATCTACAACTATTAAACTGCTTTTGAACATAGCTTCCGAAATTTTGTAGGTACTTTTCATAGCGTGGCACAGGTTTTTGTATGCCTTCTTCATAGAAGGTTGCCGCCTCTGTATTCAACCAAGTGGTAACATGTTCTTTCAGCTCGTCATCATCGTTGAAGTGCTGACCACCAAGGACAGATTTTAGGTGTAAGAAGAGACGAAAGTTGCTAGGAACGAGGTCCGGGCTGTACGGAGGATGATCAAACGCATCCCAGTGAAATTCCCGTAAGAGTTGTTTGGTCACATTCGCCGAGTGAGTTTGGCAATTTTCGTGGAAAAAAAACACCACCTTTTGACAGTAATCCTTGGTGCTTGTTCTGTATTGCGTGGCGCAATTGCTTAATGGTCTCGCAGTAACAATGTGCATTGATTTTTCGGCGTCGTGATAAGAAATTAATTAGCAAAATGCATATTTTTTCTCCAAAAAAAGGTGCACATAACTTTTCGAGGTATCAAGATTTGCTTAGGCTTAACCTTCGTTAGGGATGAAGTGTGCCTCCATTCCACTGATTGCCATTTTGCTTCAGGGGAGTTGTACGATACCTAAGTTTCATCCCCCGTGACTTTCCGAGAAAGAGAACCGTCGCCTTCTTCTTTGTAGCGTGTCAAATACTGAAGTGCACTGCTCATCCATTGTTTTTTGTGTTGTTCAGTAAGAATTTTGGGTACCCAACGTGAGCAAAGTTTTCGAAATTTCAGCTTTTCAGTTACAATTTCATGAATTACTGATCGTGAGATTTGTACAACTTCCAGAGCAAGGGCACTAAGTGTAAACTTACAGTTGTACGTAATCTTCTCTTCTATTGTGTGAACCAGTTCATCAGTAACCACAGACGGGCATCCACTTCGTTCTTCATCGTAGACTTGATCACGTCCCTCATTGAACTGTCTGACCCATCTTCTAACCATTGAATCACTCATAGCATTTTGTCCGTAAACCTCGCAGATTTGACGATGAATTTCCTTTGGTTTAACTTTCTTTACATTTAGAAAACGAGTCACACATCTGATTTCACATGCGGCGACATTTTCAGTTACTGGTGACATTATAAAGAAGCACTACGAAGCACACGATGGCAGCAGCGATCTGAAAATGGCGTACATGTCTTCCCATTGAGTCAGAGTGACTGCCGCGCATGCTCGGGACTGCGATCGTAGCGCTGCCGCGGATAGAAATACAAACGGAACTTACTTTGTGGACGACATTCGTATTAGGTTGGCACATAAGTTCGTAACGTTTTCCCATAAGTTAAACACAGCAGACACACAACACAGACTTAAGTCGTCGATAATGTAGTTACCTTCACTGTTTACAACAATCTGTCAATGCTAGAGTAGCTTTTCGATTTTGCGACTGTAGAAATCACGTGGTTTTGAGGAGCAGAAGTCGTCGAGCCATGTTTGGAGCGCATTTTCATCTGGAAAGGAAGTTCCTTGAAGGTTGTTCGACTGAGAGCGGAAATGTTGAAAATCTGAGGGCACAAGATCAGGTGAATAAGGTGGGTGTGGAAAGACTTCCCAACCCCAACTCCTGTATAGTGTTTTTTGTCAGTCTATCAGAATGCGAGCAGGTGTTATCGTGGAGGAGCGTCACTTAACCCATTAAGTACCAAAAATTTTTCCTTCTATCTACATTTATTTCTGCGTTGTCTGATTGTCATAGATATGATGAAAGGGAACATAAAATAAAAACTGCAATAATCTTGAAATAAATGGTTTATTTTAATCGATCCCCAAATGGGGATCATGGCACATGCCACTCTCTTTTTACATTTTCTTTCATTTTTTGTGCCAGACAACAAGACAGTCAATATAGAGTCCCACATTGCACACAGAACATTGTTTCCTCACATTTTTCTTGCAAATTGCACATTTTCTTTGCTTCCCCAGTGAAGTGGGTTCAATCACGTCTGTTCCCAGAAGTCCTGAGTTCAACTGAAACACGTGGAAGGGATGATTGTGGGTACGATGGACGTCCTGCCCATTTCGGATCAGAAGCAGCAGATGATTGAACAAGATATGTCCTTGCCACCATCCTCCAGAGAAAAGGAGTGGAATATTTTCATTCTAGAGGCAGTAGTTGCCGTGGACGTTGACCAACGCTACATCAAATGCATTGGTGAACAATGGGAAGTGCCACTTCTTACATCGAATTCTTACACAATATTTCTGCACATTTCAGTCCAGTTTGTCTACACCTCCCATATAATTGCTACATTCTGAAATCATTCTTGGCTGTGAAACTCGCACTTCTTTGTTCTTAGCTTTGCTCCACCTCTTTACTTGGTTTACTGGATGCACTGTCTCATGGTTTGACAAGAGCTGTACACAATTGTTATCCTTCCACATTACTGCCATTATCTCCGTATTCTTGTCAAACCTATAGTCATACCCTCCTCTTCGTTTCTTCTTCATGCTGTTCTCAGATTCTATTTGACAGTTATTCATTCGGTTCATATGGACATTTCCAGTTGCCCTTACTCTCATTTCTGAGAGCCCTTTCATCAATCTGAAACTCGTGAAAAAGTTATTAAAATATATTTTGTGTTGTTCAGGAGTCTTCGATTTTCCTTCATAGACTGACATATGGTAACAGAAACCGCTTTGAGAACGGCACACGGCCCACTGTTTGAATCCAGATCTCACTGGTTTCCTGCGAATGAACTGTCTTAGGTAATGGTGTCCACAGTATCGTACCATTTGCTCATCAGCGCTCAGGATGTCGGAAAAAACTTGAAATTTCGTGAAATTATTATTCAGTAAATCCATCAATTGACAAACTTAAAAAAGTTTATCCCTTTCGTCAGGTGGGATTCTGTTCAGACGTGTGTTATCATTGAAATGGTGGTGGCGCTTTATTTCCAGATATCTCTTGCGACTCGTACACTGTCGTACACGTCTTGTGTCGAAGTCCTCATCTTCATTCCAGCATAGCTTTTCGCGTGGAAGAGCATAGTATCCAGTGAAGAGTAGTATATCTATGAAACTTTTTATGCACCCACTGGATAACTCATAGCTGTGATAATTGTTCTGCGTAGCATATCGGACACTTTCACTGACAATCAAGCTCAATACCTGTTCATCAAAAAAGTCTTCAAAGCACTCAACAGCAGATTTTCCTTTTAGTGCTGCCACCAAACTGGATTTTCGCTGTTCAATTTCTACTATATCAGCATAGGTTTTAGAGTAAGTCACGTCATCTGTTGTCCAATTAGAAATGATAATTGTTTTCGCTTTCTTCTTTCGTTGGTCTGCGTGCTCCTCATTTTCCTTTTCTCCATTGACATGAATTTCCAAGGAACCTGGCTCATCAGATGGAACAGTATTTTGAAATTCACACATCAAAAAAGGTTTGCATCACCTCGGTCCCGAGACTTCCGGAAGAAGTGTTACTTAAACATCGTTAAACTATCGATTAATCAATAGTATCTGCACTATCGTCACTGTCGGTAGTCTGGTTTAACCATCCATAGTCTTATTCTTTATAATATAATTCTTTTTGAATTGGCGCCTGAAAAATTGTCGGTTCGCATTGCCTCCATGGTGTTTGGAGTGCAGAGGCAAAGTAGTTTGTATGGAGGTATTTAATTAACAACAAATATGGTGGCGCCTTAGCCAAAGTTGTTTATAAACTATGTTGTGAATAGATTGGTCTCTGTGATGGAGACGTCGCGAAAGAGGGAATTTTTTCGTTTGTCTTCCACTGATGACAACTCACGGTCGTGAGCATCTCTTACCGATTAGAAGCTTATGGTAAAAACTACAGACCTAAATAAGATGGATTTATGAATACGCATTATACTGACTTTCATCTTCAAATGTGTTAGCTTACTTGCTTGTAGCAAGGAATACAAATGTGAATTACGCTATTGTAATACAACGCAGCTAGTAGAGGAAAAAATGACATTTTAAAGGTTTGTTAAGTGTTTCTGATTGTACTTTACAGGTTGCCCATAACGTAAATATCCATTTTGCGGAAAACGTACATGTGGATTATTTCTGTTACAGGTACCGTGAAGAGACATCACAGTATTAACAATTACCGAAAGAATCACAATTCTGGAACATCGTTTACGTGGCGAAACCTATGCTGAGGTCCAGAGGCTGTTTGAGAGAAAGTATCGGAAGATTGCCCCTACAAAACTTGCCATTCGGAAGCTCGTCAAAAAATACCTACGTACAGGATCTGTACCTGATGGGAGACACGATGGGCGACCAGCGGTAAGCCCACAATCTGCACAGCGTGTGAGGGAAGCTATCGAAAGAAGTCCAACGGTATCTATCCGGCTGAGTCGTGAACTATCCATGCCGAAATCCACTATGTAGAAAGTGCTACACTACACCCTTAAAAAGAAGGCATATGATATCCAGGTGCTTCACCGGCTAGAGGATGAAGACCATGCGGCACGAGCAGCCATGTGTCAAGATCTGTTGGTGGCTGTAGCTGTGGAGGACCTGATGAATCATGTTATGTTCAGCGACGAGGCGACATTTCATGTCTGCGGCGTTGTCAACAAACACAATTGCCGGATCTGGGCAGAGGAGCAACCCCATGAATTCACTGCGTGGCAAAGGGACTCTCCCAAAGTCAATGTGTGGCTTGGTCTCATGAAAGATAGGATCTATGGGTCATTTATGTTTGCTGAAAAGACAGTTACTGGAGCAACCTACCTGGACGTGCTGCAGTTGTTCTTGGAGCCACAGTTGCAACAGGATGGTATCCTTGTCCCTGTCATGTATCAACAAGATGGGGCACCACCCCACAATGCAAACATTTTCCGGGACTACCTGAACGAGACCTTTCCTTGCAGGTCGCATGTGGGCTGCTCGTTCCCCCGACCTCACTCCCCTGGAGTTTTTTGCGTCGAGTTTCATCAAGAGCCGAGTTTATGCTACCAGGGTGCCACATTTGAATGAACTGAAACGGCGAATAGCAGAGGCATGCTTGCTAATAACCCCTCAAATGTTACAGCACGTGTTCTACGCAACCACAGGGCGATGGAAACAGTGTATTGCCAATGAAGGTGGACATATTGAACAGTATTAGCTACTCTCTCTAAATATAATGTTTATTTTGTTGTAGCACATCTGGAAAATGAAAATGGATACTTACTTTATGGGCACCCTGTACAATGCGTTTTAAAATAAATACAATTATTGTCGTTATTAACTTAACACAAAAATCGTTCAGATGGCTCTAAGCACTATGGGACTTAACATCTGAGGTCATCAGTCCCCTAGACCTAGAACTACTTAAACCTAACTAACCTAAGGACATCACACACATCCATGCCAAAGGCAGGATTCGAACCTGCGGCCGTAGAAGCAGCGCGGTTCCGGACTGAGGCGCCTAGAACCGCTCGGCCAAAGAGGCCGGCTACTTAACACACCCGCTACTGTCCTCTTCTGTTTCCGAGTCCTCATTGTAATTACAAGTGTTTTCAGTTGTACATGTTAATGTGTAAAGTAATTCGAAGACACAAAACACTGATGCAAACCTAATGCCCCTGCATCACTTCTGCTTTTGCAGAAGCACAAATATCATTGATATGTTGGTTGCCCATGTTGTGGTTGATTAGCGGAGCTTGTTCCTTCAAGGACACACCAGATCCCGCAAAACTGAATATAGTAAATGCACAACCCGTCTACTGTCGAGATTTTTTATTTGTGTGGTGGCTGGACGTAATCAATCAAATACGTGTGGATTTTTTTCAAGAAAGTGGGGGATAATAGTCAGTTTGTGAAGTGTATCATCTGCATTAAAGATTCAAAAATGGTTCAAATGGCTCTGAGCACTATGGGGCTCAACTGCTGAGGTCATTAGTCCCCTAGAACTTAGAACTAGTTAAACCTAACTAACCTAAGGACATCACAAACATCCACGCCCGAGGCAGGATTCGAACCTGCGACCGTAGCGGTCCTGCGGTTCCAGACTGCAGCGCCTTTAACCGCACGGCCACTTCGGCCGGCCATTAAAGATTATAAACATGATTAGGGAATAGAACTAATTTAAGAGACACCTAAAAAGAAAGCACGATGTAAAACTAGAGAACCACGAATTAGTAACAGAACTGAAAGGTGGGGGATCAACTTGTGAGCTAGATCAAGTGCAAGAGGTGCAACCAAAAGAACCGAGAAGCTCTATAAGAAATTATTTTAACAGAAGTCAGTTGTACGATGCCAGTTCAAAAGTAAAAAAAAAAAAGAAAGAAACAAATTATTGCTATCGATATGCTGCCGTACAGAACTTCCGCCCATCAAGGTTTGAAAAAAATTGATTATGCCTTAGACAACAGATTTGAGTTGTCAGATAAAACCACACTTAAATGTTTACTGATCTGAAAAGTATAGGAAGAGATAAAAAGTAAATTAGAGAAAGCCCTCACAAAATGTAATTTTTTTAGTGTTACAACGGACATGGGGAAAAGCAACGCGAATGAAGCCATACTACCATCGACTTGCCACTTTCTGATAGACGAAAAATTAGTTACAACCATATTAAAAGTGACAAAAACTGCAAGCCACCACAACGCAGAATCTATGCACATGTAACTAACATTTTTTAAAATGTTTCTTTCTTTAACTCGTCAATGTCATGATAATTTCGTTTCATCCTTGTGATCGATACATGTCGGTGCAAGTCAAGTCGGCGTAACTTGTAAGATATTTCATGGCAGTTTCAACCCTCCCCCCCCCCCCCCCCCCCAGCCCCTTTGTCGGTAGAAATCTGAAGCCGTCGTGTCATTTGTGTTCTGTTTACAGACACAGCCAACTGCAACAAATCATTGAATAATTGCGTCACAACAGGCTTAATATATTTTCTTCTTCATTGCTACAAATAAGCAACACATTTGAACATAGACGTCTCTATATTGCGTTTTCTCAAATGTTGTTACTTCCGCGCCCAAAGTATCCACTTGAGAGTTTTTGCGATAGCAGACTAACAAATGAGAAACGAACGTGAACCCCAACACCGTCTGAACCAAAATTAATATACACTATAGCAAAATCAGCTGGCAGTGGCTTTACATTTATTGTGTTGCATTCTTCCGAGTATGTCAACAACTTCCTTTTGTGGCGATTTACGCGCAAGTGCTTCCATTGTGTTAGCGAATCGGAACAGAATTAAAACTTTCGGTGCTTATTAAAACAGCGTCAGCATTAATGCATGTATTTGACAGAAAATACTAACCACAGCATGTTGTAGATATAGGCTGTACCGCCCGGGGACTGGGTGTTTGTGTTGTCCTCATCATTTCTTCTTCATCATGATCATCATCATTCGTGACAGTGGCTGGATTGGACTGTGCAAAAATTGGTCTGTGGAAAAATTGGGACTTCGTACGGGCGCTAATGACAGCGCAGTTGAGCGCCCGACAAAACAAGCATCATAAAGGCCGTACTAACCGAATCGGAACTTTCCAGTGGTAACAGAAAACTCTCAGCTATTGGGTAATCGAAGCTGTTGTATCGCCGCCACAGTGAAGCCTACGAAACGCTATCTATCAGGTTCTGTCAAGTGCAAACTCTGAGCGGCGCAGGTATATTATAGGAATACATCGGTATGATGGGTGAAGATGCCAGCACTGCTGTCTCTCGCTGCATATAGGTTTAAAAAACTTGCTTCAGGACATTTCCAGAGGCAGAAAACGCTGTACAAATACTCCAGAAAGAGTATGCTGCTATCATCGAACCAACTACAAAAATAATACCTGGAACCGAAGCGTCCATGAGCAGTGCTAATAGGCCTACGTCTACTAATGCGTCTACAAGATTGAAATCGGATGATATACTTTCCTTGTACAATTAGCAACAGCGTAACGTCGATGTCGTTACACCAGACAGTGAATCCATAATTGGCCTACGTCAATAACTTGAACAATCCATAGTAGACAAGCACGCTTGTGTTTTAGGATATTGTGCAAAATCTAATAGTATGTTGCGTGTAACGGTCATTAAATTTTTGTGGTGCCAGCGACTTCAGTTCCTGCAGAGAGGGTTTTCTCCAAGGCAGGATAAATGATTACTTGAAACCACACCAGACTGAAGGAGTATAATTTAAACACCTTAATTGAACCTTTTAATGCTGTATTTTTAACAACAGACTAAAGGACAAGAATTTAAATAAATACCCTAGTTTTTATAAAACATAATTTGCATATCTTCTATTGTTATATTTTAAGCAATACAAAGTCTTAGAAAGCTATTTTTCATTTGAAGTACCTTCCCTAAACAATCGATAATCAACCGATACATCAAACGCCATTAAGAATAATATCGATAATATCAGATGTGACAACTATCGTTGTTTAAGTAACACTATCCGGAACCTGTGCAGAAAACTGAAATGGAGATGAATATAAACATCATTTCCACTCTTTTTATTGCTCACGAAAACCACACATTGCATGTTGTACCACCATACAGTGAGACCTGCAGAGGTGGTGGTCCAGATTGCTGTACACACATGTACCTCTAATAAACCGTAGACGTCCTCTTGCATTGATGCATGCCTGTATTCGTCGCGGCATACTATCCACAAGTCCATCAAGGCATTGTTGGTCCAGATTCTCCCACTCCTCAACGGCGATTCGGCGTAGATCCCTCAGAGTGGTTGGTGGGTCATGTCGTCCATAAACAGCCCTTTTCAGTCTATCCCAGGCATATTTGGTAGGGTTCATGTCTGGAGAACATGCTAGCCACTCTAGTCGAGTGATGTCGTTATCCTGAAGGAAGTCATTCACAAGATGTGCACGATGGGGGCGCGAAGTGTCGTCCATGAAGACGAATGCCACGCCAATATGCTGCTGATATGGTTGCACTATCGGTTGGAGGATGGGATTCAGATTTCGTACAGCCGATACTGCGCCTTCTATGACCACAAGTAGCATACGTCGGCCCCAGATAATGGCATCCCAAACGGTCAGGGAACCTCCACCTTGCTGCGCTCGCTGGACAGTGTGTCTAAGGTGTTCAGCCTGACCGGGTTGCCTCCAAACATGTCTCCGATAATCGCCTGCTTGAAGGTATATGCGACAATCATCAGTGAAGAAAACGTGATGCCAATCCTAAGTGGTCCATTCAGCATGTTGTTGGGCCCATCTGTACCTCACTGCACAGTGTCGTGGTTGTAAAGATGCACCTTGTCATGGACGTCGGGAGTGAAGTTGCGCATCATGCAGCCCATTGCACACAGTTTGAGTCGTAACACGATGGCCTGTGGCTGCACGAACAGCATTATTCAACGGGGTGGCGTTGATGTCAGGGTTCTTCCAAACTGTAATCCGTAGGTAGCGGTCATCGACTGCAGTAGTAGCACTTGGGCGGCCTGAGCGAGGCATGTCACCGACAGTTCCTGTCTCTCTGTATCTCCTGCATGTCCGAACAACATCGCTTTTGTTCACTCCGAGACGCCTGAACACTTCTCGTGTTGAGAGCCTTTCCTGGCACAAAGTAACAATGCGGACGCGATCGAACCGCGGCATTGACCATTTAGGTATGACTGAACTACAGACAATACGAGTCGTGTACCTCCTTCCTTGTCGAACTACTGGAACTGATCGGCTGAAGGACCCCCTCCATCTAATAGGCGCTGCTCATGAATGGTTGCTTACATCTTTGGGCGGGTTTAGTGACATCTCTGAACTGTCAAAGGCACTGTGTCTGTTACACAATATCCACAGTCAACGTCTATCTACAGGGTTCTGGGAACTGGGGTGACTTTTTTTGATGTGTGCTTATTTTCGTCGATATCTTCACAGTCAGATATATCACGTACACGATCTGGAAGGAGCTCGAAGAGGTCAATGGTTTCATTCACATTACCATCATCACCAAAAGAAGCCATGAAGTTCGGGTCATTTACAATTTCTTCAATTTTCCTCCTAGAATGTGCTTCATAACGAGTCGTTGTGCCTGAGGCGCAAATAAAAGCAAAATAAAGTTTTACATGGAAACTGTCATGAGCCTAAAATGGGGATCGAAGAACTAACAGGTGTCATGTTGAAATGAAAAGGATCTTTGAAATAAATGATTGATAAACATCTTCTCAAATCATTACAGAACATGCCTGTAGACAGATACTGCTAGTTATTTAGATAATAATATAACTTATGCTCTCTTGTAATGCTGAAAAACGTAACTTCTTCACAGAAATAAAAGTCTACAACTGGCTCGTTTAACAACAACTGACGAAACTTCAATGCAAGCACTCGACAAAGGTAGGACAACAATGGGAAATTGTAGCATTCACTGCCAGTATTATTAGAATTACAAAATTTCCGTTACAAAGACAAATCCCCAAATGGGGATCATGGCACTTAATGGGTTAATTCAGTCCTCCTGGTCGCTCTTCTTGGACTGCGTCTGCAACACAATTCAGTTATTGACAATGAATGTCAACAATGATAGCCTTGGTGAAGCAGTCTCTAGCACATCACACTGTCGCTGTTCCATCGGATGCATAACTTATCTTTTGATGATGCCCACAGCTCTTCCTATAGGGAAAGGCTAATTTGTTTTTGCTCAACCATACTCTTCTTTTTCTTATGTCACAAGCCAGCTGATGATGAGCAAGTAGAGATGCACAATCGACCAGCTGATGATTTTTGTGATTTTGGCTTAGAGCATGTGGTAGCCATACACCCGATTTTTGAACCTTCCGCATTGGATGCAAGTGTCGCACAAAGGTAGTATGATTACAGTTCATCACATCTGCCAGTTCTCGAGTACACTGATGTGGATCATTGCGGATTAATGCACTAATATTATCTTCATCAGATCCCGTAGGTCTTCCTGAACGTGGACAGTCACTATTGTCAAAACAGTTCTCCTTGAAACGAGAAAACTATTTTCTTGCTATGCTCTGTCGAATCCCATTATCCCCATACATGGCGCAAATGTTTCTGGCTGCCTCCACTGTTGTCACTCCTCTACTGAATTCAAAGAGAAGAGTATGTCCGAAAAGTTTTGATTCCTCCTATTGGCACTTCATTTTCTAGCATCAACAGCTCCACTCACTACCTATAAATGACAAACTGGCAATATGTAAATTCAAATAGCAACAATGAACTATAAACAAAAAATAAGCTGGAAATCCGGTTTCGAGTCCCGATCCAGCAAAAATTTTCATTTTCGTCATTCCATTATACAGTTGATGATGATACATATTCGCAACTGTGAATACATTTCATGTGTTTGACAATGGCTGTAGTCACGTCACTGAATGTTACTTTGGACATGCATGCATTTCCGAAGGAACATTTCATCATACTTCTGAACAACACAACCACTGCAATACCGTATCTTCCATGTAGTTTTGGTGATATCCTGCCAAAATTAAATTGGTAACTCTGAAACAATATGGCCGATGCTTTATTAGAGTATGAACTGTGATTTCTGTGAACAGTATGAATGATGTTTACCAATTAACCACATACTATGAATTAATATTTCGACTTCTTTCTTAACATCTGGAACACTGGAAAAGTGAACCCAGGGACCAACTCCTGGAATGGAACTGCAGCCATTTTAAACAAATCATTGTTATCGATGAGGTCCATTAGATGGATTTGTGGCGTCTTTTTAATTTATGTGGGCCCAGAGCTTAATTGATTTTGACGTCCAGTGATAGGAAACGCCACACATTGAAGAATAAGATGGTGCCTAGATTTTATACTATGAAACTTAAAAACTGTGGTACTAGCTACCAAGAGAGAGTGAACGAAAATAACAACATCACGAACGCCTCCACAAACTGAGACCACTTTAGGGATGCCAATTCAGGAGACAATCTCCAGCAGATCTAAGGAGAATGAGCACTTGGTGGTCCACTGAAAGCGATGATGGTGAACAAACCTGACAGCTAGTGTGGATCAAATGGCACCAGAACAAAAATGAAGATAGCCTACAAGCCTTTCTTATAAAAAGGAAGACCACAGTTTGCATCACAGGAGGAGCAAAGAGGAAGTACAACAAACAGGCAGAAGAGAACTTTCAAAGGAATAACTCTAGAGACCTGTACCAGAACCTCATCCAATAGATGCCCCAATTTGCTCCACCTGCTTTACATCCCCAGCAAACAAATAGATCACTGCGCCTTAGTGACAGCGAATACACTAAAAATCTAGCTGACTACTGCCAGAAACTTCTCAATCCAGAAGAACCTATTCAAGAGAACCCACTAATCCCAAAACCGAGCAGATTCCTCCTCCAACATACAAAGAAGGCAAAGAAATCGTGAATCTCCTAAAAACACAGCAAAAGTTCCGAGGAAGATGGGATAGTGGCAGAAATGCAGAAACTAGGTGGAGAAAATAAACATAGGCGCATAGATACAGTAATCCTAACTGTTTGAGCATCCCAGAAATTCCTTGACGACTGGCCCTCAGCCATTATCAAGTTGACTATCAAAAAGTGTAAGATAAAGAGGTCCTGGCAACTAAAGAGGAATATCTCTCCTTGTAGGCACATAGAAAACCTTTTCCAGAATCCTCAAACAATGTGTAACAAGACAGCTGGTCAATGAGTTGGGGATATATCAAGCAGGTTTCAGAGGATGGAGATCCTGTATTTGACAAATACAAAAACCTCAAAATCATCCTCCAATACAGAGTGTAACGAATCCAAAAAGAGTTTGATTCCAGTGATAGAATCATTCTCTTTGGCATTCTAAGAGAACTACGATTCAATGAAAAACTCAGTAAGCTGGTGCAGTCTAAAGTTTAGCGAAAAACTCTGAGACAGTTATTGATCAATACAATGAGATATGGAAGCGGTATTTCATGTATATTATTTATCTGTGTCCTTTATGAAGTCGTCAGGGAACGAAGCAGATCTGTACCAGTGGACACCAGATTAAGAACTGGGATCAAAGGATCTCATGGCTGTTGAAAACACTGTCTTACTGGGAGACGACATTCGAGAGACGTCTAGGCAACTCCAAGCTTAGCATTAACTAGGAGAGAGCAGAGTTCTTGATCAACACCAGAAAGACTAAGTTAATTGCTGATACTGAAGACTATTCTGAGCAAATTAGATTAGGAAATGAGACACTTAAACTAATGTATGAGTTTTACTATCTGGGCAGTAAAATAACCGATGACAGCTGAAGAAGAGAGGATATAAAACGTGGACTGGCAATGACAAGAAAAGTGTTTCTGAAGAAGAGAAATTTGTTAACATTGAATATAAATTTAAATGTTAGGAACTCGTTTTCCAAAGACGTTTATCTAGAGTGTAGACGTATATGTAAATGAAACTTGGACGATAAACAGTTCAGACAAGAAAAGAATTGAATCTTGTATAATGTGGTTCTAGAGGGGAATCCTGAGGATTAGATGGGTAGCTCTAATAACTGATGAGGAAGTACTGAATCAGATTGAGGAGAAAAGAAGTTTAAGGCCCAACTTGACTAAAAGAAGGAACTGATTGATAGGACACATTTTGAGACATCAAGAACTCGTCAGTTAGAATTGGATGGAAGTGTGGGGATAGGAACTGCAAAGAGAGACCAAGAGTAGAGTGCAGCAAACAGGTTCAAATAGATGTGAGTTTCTGTAGTTACTCAGGGCTGAAGAGGCTTGCAAAGGATAGAGTTGTGTGAAGAGCTGCATCAAACCTATCTTCAGACTGAAAACCACAACAACAACATTAAAATGCCTTTAGAATGATGAGAATCAGCACAACTAAACTTTTCAACAGAACTGAAACCTTAAAGAACGCTGGAGATGTCAGTGAAACAACAGTTCTCGATCAAAGGAAATTAACATAAGACATACTATGCTTGGAGAAAAACTTGGGCCTCAAAATTTCTCTAACTGAGTATCAAACTAAGATACTATAACTCCTCTACACAGCAGAGTGTCTATGCCTAACCAATAAGATCCCAGTAAGATCTTCAAATTACATTAAAGGTAATTGGACCAAGAATCATACCAGACTGTGGTACAAATATAATTGTGAATTCTTTGGCAACACCAAGAAAACCTCGCAAATGCAGTTAGAAGAAGACACCCAGCTTAATAGGGCCACTTGTACAGAATGTACCCCGTAGGTTATCCCATAATATCTTCAAGGTAGCCAACAACAACAAATCGACTGCATCAAGGAAATAGAGGAAGGCCTTGCACATCTTCATATTACACTCATGCTCATAAATTAAGAATAATTGCAGAATGTGGTGCCACACAACGTGGCACTACACAAAACTGGCGCTAATAGCATAGTCACACAGGGAACACACACGACACACATCTGTAAGTCCACGGTATTGGTGATAAGCTGAGAAAACTGTCCCGAGACACATGAGCTACAAAACGCCACTGTTTCCTGCGGATGTACCCTGACATCAATATGGGATATGATCACCACGCACACATACACAGGCCGCACAAAGGGTTCGCATACTCTGGATCAGGTGGTCGAACAGCTGCTGGGGTATAGCTTCCCATTCTTGCACCAGTGCCTGTCAGGATTGCTGAAGTGTCGTAGGGGTTTTAAGACGCGCAGCGATACGTCGACCGGGAGCATGCGAGACGTGCTCGATGGGGTTTAGGTCTGGAGAACTGGAAGGCGACTCCATTCGCTTGATATCTTCTGTTTCAAAGAACTCCTCCACGATGGCAGCTCGATGGGGCCGTGCGTTATCGTCCATCAGGAGGAAGATGGGACCCACTGCACTCCTGAAAAGGCGGACATACTGGTACAAAATGACGTCTCTATACACCTGACCTTTTACAGTTCCTCTGTCAAAGATATGCAGGGTTGTACGTGCTCCAATCATAATCCCACCCCACACCATCAAACTACGACATCCATACAGGTCCCTTTCAAGGACATTAAGAGGTTGTTATCTGGTTCCTGGTTCACGCCAGATGAAAACCCGGCGAGAATCACTGTTCAGACTATACCTGGACTCGTCCGTGAACATAACCTGGGACCACTGTTCCAATGACCACGTACTGTGTTCTTGACACCAGGCTTTACGGGCTCTCACGTGACCAGGGGTCAGTGGAATGCACCTTGCAGGTCTCCGGGCGAATAAATCATGTCCGTTCAGTCGTCTGTAGACTGTGTGTCTGGAGACAACTGTTCCAGTGGCTGCGGTAAGGACCCGAGCAAGGCTATCTGCAGTACACCATGGCCATCTTTGGGCACTGATTGTGAGATATTGGTCTTCTTGTGGTGTTGTACACTGTGGACTTCCCATACTGTAGCGCCTGGACACGTTTCCTGTCTGTTGGAATCTTTGCCATAATCTTGAGATCATACTTTGTGGCACATGGAGGGCCCGTGCTACGACCTGCTGTGTTTGACCAGCCTCCGGTAGCCCTAGTATTCTACCCCTCATAATGTCACCAATATGTGTTCTTTGAGCCATTTCCAACACACTGTCACCATTAGCACGTCTGGAAACGTCTGCACACTTACTTAATGCACCATACTCTGACATGCACCAACACACCTCTGCATATGTGGACTGCTGCCAGCGCCACCATGCGACGACAGCATGTCAAAAGCACTGCATGGTCATACCCCGAGGTGATTTAAACCCACAAACCGCCCACTAGAGCGTTGTTTCACCGTGTATCAGCATTATCCTTAACCTATTAGCATGATTGTGGACAAGACAGAATAACTAACAGGGGTGGCTACCATTTGGCTTTTGAAACCAGATCCTCCTAAAATCCGTTACGGAAGTTAACCACAATGAGACTAGAAAATAGTCCAAGGTTCGTTTGACCCACAGTAGAGTGTCATGAGAATGCTGAATAACCTACGCTGGCAAATGGTAAACGATAGTCTCCAACTACCGATGAAAATATACTTTCAAAGTTACCAGCACCAGTAATAAGTGAACAATCTAGGAATGTACTACAGCCTCCTACACATCACTGTCTGGATAACTATGAAGTCAATAATATATTAATTATGGCGTGCACAGAAGCATTTGGGCAGTCAGTATTCTCTGCTCCACACACTATTGGAAAGGGCAGAAGCCACAATGAATGGTATGATAGGAAGTATCCTTTGCCATGTACTTCTTAGAGTTTTACAAAGTATGGATGTAGATTGTATTCTAATCGCCATGGATAGTAGGAGCGAGAGGCATTCATTTCTTATGTATTTTTCGAAAAGTGTTCAATTCGGTATCACTCTGATGCCAACTAAAGCAAATATTTCGCCTCGGATATGGAGTTAAAGCTTCTTCCCATGCGAAATGCTACTCATGGACGAAGGGCGCCCACAAATGTTTTGAATGTATTCCAAATTAATGTACTACGGCTCCTTCTGAGGTCATGACACAAACATGATACCTCTTGGTTTGCATTTTTATGTACCCACAGCTGCTATAGGTTGCCTCCAGTTCGGTAATGACGAAATGAATTGATGACTGCGATCTTTCGGAAATTCATTCTTAAGAAATTGAGGGTAGCAAACTAAAAGGAAAGTGTTGAATTCGATTTACAAATGTTCCTTTACAAATGAAAATACATGGGTATTGCGCCAGTTTAAAGATGAGTGAAATAGACATTAAATAGTGTCAGTGGTGTTGAGAAACAACTGCAATCTTAAAAACTGAACAAAACTCCAGGAGTTAACGTAATCCTATCAGATTCTATGCCGACTATGCAGCTGAGTTAGCATCTGTTTTAACTATAGCCTACTGCAGATCCCTTGAACAGAAAGTTGTGTCCAGTAGTTGGAAGAAAGCACTGGTCACACCCATCTACAAGAGGGGTAGTAGAAGCGATCCACAAAACTGCCGTCCAATATCATTGACGTCCATTTATTGTAGAATCCTAGAACATTTTCTTAGCTCAGACATAATGAATTATCTCGAAATGAATGACGCCCTCCATTCAAACTAGCATAGATTCCGGAAACGCCCCTCACGTGAAACCCAACTCGCGCTTTTCTCACTCTACATCCCGAAAACAATGGATTAAGTAGATGCAGTATTTCGTAACTTACGAAAAGCATTTGACGCAGTACTACATTTACGTTCATTATCAAAACCTCGATCGTATGGGGCATCACGCGAAATTTGTGACTGGATTGCGGATTTTTTGCTACAGAGGCCACAACATGTTATATTGGACAGAGAGACATCGACAGATTAGAAGTAACTTCGAGTGTACCCAGGGAAATGCTTTGGGACTCTTGCCGTTCGTGTTGTATATTAATGCTTTTCTAGACAATATTAATAGTAACCTCAGGCTTTTGCAGATGATGCATTTATCTATAATCAAGAACTATCTGTAAAAGAGCTGCACAAATATTCGGTCAGATCTTGATAAGATTCCAAAGCAAGACAATATTGGCTAATGTTACAATGCCTATCAGGCAATCATCCACTGAGTTGCCCCTGCAACTTTTGCCAACTGGTTTAGATGTTCAGAAATGTAAAACTATGTACTTCACAAAAAAGAAAAAAAGTAGTATTTTATGTCTACAGTATCGAGGAGTCACAGTTGGAATCGATCATATCACACAAATACCTGGCTGATAACACTTTGTAGAAATATAAAAATGGAATGATCTCAAACGCCGAGTCGTAGGTAAAGCAGGTGGCGGACTTCGGTTTATTGGCAGAATACTACGAAAATGCCATCAGTTTACAAAGGACATTGCTTACAAATTTCTCCTACGATCCATCGAAGAATGTTGCTCACGTATGTGGGACTCATACCAAATATGACTAGCTGGGGATATTGAACGTATACAGCGACAGGATATTGAAATTATAGACAGAAGAGCAGGGTCAATGGTTTCAGGTTTGTTTGAGCCGTGGTAGAATGTAATAGAGATGCTGAACTGGCAGGCACTTGAAGATAGACGCCAACTACCTAGAGAAAACCTGTTGGACTTACAACATGGCTCTAGGAATGTACTATTACCCGTACGCATCACTCCGTAGACATCGTTAGGACGAGATTAGATTAATTACAGCACGCACAGATGCATTTAAACAGTTGTTCTTCCCGCGCATCATATGGAACGAGGAGATTGGGAAGTACCCTCTGCTATACACTTCGCAATGGTTTGCACACTATTGAAGTAGATGGATGTAGGATTTGTGTTGGCCACACTGCACGTTTTGTACATCTGTGGCGTGGTTGTATAAGCGCTTGTGATTTGAATTAAATCCTCAAGGTTGTTGTAGATTTGCACATGTGTTTTATACTCCAGCGTTCAAAGATGGTAAAAGACACTCTTTATTTCTCATGTAAACGTTGGCGATCAGTCACGCAGAGCTCTTATAAATACGAGGTGGGTAAGCAACATCAGTGACACATTAAAAGTAATAGAAATATATGTGCCCTGAGCATAGTGTTACGAAACACTGATATGGGTGTACAAGTAATAACACAGCCTTGAAATAACACCAATTACTATGTAGTGTTTATTTCTTAAATAAAATTCCAGCACCATAGAGATCGTAATACATAGCTTTAAAGAGCATACAATTCACAGTTTAGCTCCCATGCAGAGTATTCCAAAATAATTTGTAACAGATATGTGATCGAGACTGTCTATTGTACAGTAAACTCTTACTGTAGTAAAATTTGAATTACTATCCTATTGCTCCAAATTCTTTATTAGCGTACGTAGACTGCAGTAAACATTATCTGTCACGGTTTTTGTTTAACCACTTGTCAGATATAATTTAACTTTATTACTCTGTTTTTAAGTATAGCACATATCAATAACATGGAAAACTGAAAAAGGTAATCTTAATACAATTGTTAGCTTTAAGAGACCACAACAAGCGGTGGAGATCGCTGCTGTGTTGTGAATTGTGCAACACAGGTAGCCATTCTATAGGTATAATAACATTCAGTGTTTGCCAGTGCATGGGTCAGGCTAACATAATGTTCCTGAAGAGGGTCAAGAGTGTTTCCAGTTTTTGCAGGGTCAACCAAGTGGATAATAATGATATATGTAGCTAGGCCGGGAGCCATACTGTGTGGAAACTGGCCACCTGGTGCAAGTCATTTTATTTGATGCATTGGCGACTTGTGTGTGAATGAGGATGAAATGATGATGAAGACAACACAACAGCCAGTCCCTGAGTGGAGAAAAAGCTCCAACCTGGCTGGGAATCGAACCCGAGCCCCTTGCATGGCATTCCGCTGCACTGACCACGCAGCTATAGAGAGGCAGACACCCAAGTGGATGATTGCCTGATTGGCCTACGCCAATTGGATGATTGCCTGATTGGCCTTGTAACACATTAACCAATTTGTCTTGTTACGTTGATACTGTGAATGGCTGAAGGCAGGGGAGAACGACAGCCGTTATATTTCCCAAGAGCATGCACCTCTTCTCAGTATACTTTAATGATGATGGAATCCACTTTCGTGTCATATGCTGGAGGCTCCCAGTTCGGATGCCCAGGTGCGGACCACGTAATAGTACGTCATCTTTGGGACAAATTACTCTGGAGTTCTGCGGGTTGGAGCATCGAATGTTAAATCCCTTAATTGGGCAAGTATGTTAGAGAATTCAAAAAGGTAAATGGTTAGGTTGAATTTATGTATGGAATTTTCAGGTTAATACGGGGTTATCAACACAAAATTGGTAAGAGTAATGCAGGAATAGCTCTGATACTAAACAAGAAAAATGAGATATGTAGATGAGCTGCTGTGAACAGCCTAATGAGTGCATTGTCGTAGGCACAAAGGCAACTCCCACCACTTTTATACACACAAATACAGATGTTTTACAGGTACTAATGTTTTATTCCGCCTTTGAGCATGTTTACATACAATTGGTGTCATCAGTGTTAACACAATAATAATAATAATAATAATAAAGTGGACAAGTGTCATTAACTACAATATAATAATCCAAGATGGATACAATACATACTTATGCAAATGTCAAGACAACAAAAAGTTTCCTAACAGATCAATTACAAGATAAATAAACTACATAGTTCAGCAAATGACAAATAAATAATCAAACAGATAATTAACAATAAGTACATGATACATTCAGTTAATTTATTGTTCATTCTCACAAGGAAAGTGGATCATCTGTCACATACTCGAGGAACTCGGGAGCAGAGTAAATTACTTTACTTTTCATCCACCCTGAAAGACTAGTTTTAAATTTATTTACTGGCACAATATAGGCATTTTCAGGTTATTTGTTGAAGTAGACAGTACCAAAATATTTGTAACTGATGTGTGCGTTTGCAAGCCTAGCATATGGCATATTAATTCTATGTCCACTTCTTATGTTATGGTCATGAACCGTCTTCCTTAAGTCAAATTTACTCATATTCTCATTAACGAAAACAAGGCAGTTGTAAATATACAGGCCAGGCACTTTCATTATATCTAGTTTCATAAAATAATCTTGACTTTATTCATATGGGCTAAGTCCTGCTATGCACATTATGGCTTTCTTTTGCCATTTAAACACTAATTTTGGGCATTCGGAATTGCCCCATAATAGTACTCTGTAACTCAGATGGGAATGGAAGAATGTAAAGTATGCATATAATAGAAGTTCCTTGCTGACGCTGCTCCTCAGCTTGTACAGCAGATAGATGACACGTGCCAATTTGCCACACAACTTCCCTGTGTGGGTATCCCAGCTGAGTTTTTGATCTAGGCACTATATGAAATCCTAATAATTTTACTGTTTTGTTATCATGACTGGGAGCATTCAGATTGAATACAATAGCTTCAGTTTTACTATGATTCTTATGCAGTACATTTGCATCAAACCAAGTAGTGCATCTCTCCATTGGCAGTGCCACACTTTGCTGCACATTTTCAAGGTTGGTATCACATGTGATGAATGTTGTGTCATCAGCTTAAAGCACTGCATCGCATGATAAAACTGCAGGTAAATCATTTATGTAAATAATGAAAAGGAAAGGTCCAAGGACAGATCCTTGAAGTACACCCTGTATAACTGGGAGACATCCTGACATTTGATTATTTACCTTAACTAACAGTTTTTTATTGTCCAAGTAAGCCTGTATTAGGCATAGAGCATTCTCTCTCACTCCGTAGTGGTAGAGCTTTTTCATGAGAGTATTGTATACCACATCAAAAGCTTCCCTGAGGTCCAACAGTGTTGCACAGATAATATCTTTATTTTCAAAACAATTTTATATTTTTGGTGCCATACTCTCAACTGCTTTGACTGTAGAAGACTGGATCTGAAACCATACTGTGAGGAGATAGGTATATCATTATCTTCAAAATATCGATTCCTTTGTTTATGCATGCAGTATTCTATTATTTTTGATACTGTGGGTGTAAGTGATATTGGTTGACAGTTATATGGAGATGCTATATCTCCTTCCTTATGTTATATTTTAACTACATATATTTTTAAACATTCCAGATAACCAGATAATTACCATCATTTAAAATTTTGTTGATTATTTTAGTCAGTGTTGTTACAATTTGATTTCTGATGTATTTAATAACATAATTTGAGAGACCGTAGTAATCCTCTGCTCTAGAATTACTGAGGTTAGCTATTGATTCATTAACCATCTTGTCTGTTACATGAGGCCATTGAAAGCTGTCTGTCTGCTTACTGTTCATTGCTGGCAGCAGTGCCTCTGCCTTACTCACCCCCCACCCCCCACCCCCCCCCCCCCCCATTATGCTGCTATCTGACTGAGGACTGACAAAATATGCATTTAAAATATCAGGTAGAATTGGTGTCTGGTATACTTTATCATCGCAGTTTATTTCTTTTTTAATAATTTCCCATGCAGCTTTGCATTTATTCACTGAGTTCAGTATATATGCATCATTTGCTTTGCACTTAACTGCCTTGATTTCAGACCTGTAAATCTTTTTCACTTTCATATACATTTCCTTGTCAGCATTATTGTGCTTAGACCTATCATCGTAGAGCAGCATTATGATTCTTATTCTACTTATGTGTGGGGTGTACCAGCTTTATGGATTTATTGGTCTGGTGTAACGATTTTGCTGTGATATTTTCTTGCAACGTTTAGGACAATGTGCTTCAACATTTTCAGTTAACAGTTGTAAAAATTTGTTTGTAGATTCATTTGCACCCACAGTGGTTATTATTTTATCCCATTTTATTAAATTCAGTTTACTTATCAACTTATGTAGCATTCATTCATTGATTGTTCTTAAAATTTTTGTGCAGTCTGTGAATGTTTCAGTTGCTTTTCTGTTAAGAGTTTGCCTGAGCCTTAGTCTGTCATGGTCTGAAATGCCTAGCTTGATTGTGTTGAATTCTGTTTTGTTTAGATGAAAATTACATGTTATGTTATCTAATCTAGACATGCTTCCTGTCTTGTGGGTTTGTCATTTACGCAACTGAAGTTAAGGGACCTTAATGTATTTAGCAACTGATCAGCATTTCTATTCTTAAACCTAATGTTTATATTGATATCACCAAATATTAGTATTCTGTAATCTTTGTATTTCAGTAGCAAGAATATCAGTTTCTCCAGAAGCTCCACAAACAGATCTTCATTGTGTTCTTGGGGGCGGTATACTGAAGCTATTATAATTTCCTGTTTTGGCAACATTATGGCTGCAGCTTCAAACTTTGCTTCTATACACAGTCCACTTACATCAATAACTTCATAGATTAGGCTCACACTATTCTTAACGTACACATATACACCACCATGTTTAATACTTGTTCTACAGTAGTTGGTTGCCAATTCATATCCCAATGGTACACTTAATTTTAGTTCCTCATTGCGAAGCTAGTGTTAATTTATTGAAATCACAGTGCAGTTTAAGTTTTCCAGCCAATACTGAAGTTCATTAAGTTTGCTCTTAAGAGACTGCACATTAATATGTAAGAACATTACACTTGTACTTATCTTACTGTGGTTCTCCTGTAGCCCTCCAGCAAAAATTCATTGGGATGGAATGGAACTGCTGCTTTCCTCTTCTGCAGTATATGACCATGTGATGAGTTTTCCAATGTTGACTGCTCCTTCAGATGGCATGGTGGTGAAATTCTTATCTTGTTAAGGGGATGAGTGGTTCCTTTTACTTCTGACAATGTTGATGATGCATTTTCTGTTATTGGTGTTGATTCTTCTCTTGTTGCCTGTGTTTCTGATGATAATGATTCTGGGGATGCTGCTGCTGTTGCCAATGGTGGTTGTGGTTTTGCTGTTGACTGGGGTGATGATGACATTGCTTTTTCGATTGTTATGGCTGCTTCTGATAGTAGATTTGTTTTTGTTGATGCTGATTTAGCTGACACTGGTATTGGTTCTGCTGAAGTAGCAGCTGCTGGTGATGGCTGCTGTGCTATTGTTTGTGTCTGGCATCCTGCAGTTGGTTCTGCTATTTTAGACACATCATTTATTCTTTTGCTAGATGTGGTCAACATTTCCAGAGTTTTATTTCTGAAAAGTCTCACACATACTGTGTATCCCGCTTAATCTGCAAATGTTGATGAGATTGAATAATCGTATCAGGAGATGAAAGAAATTATTCAGATCTTTAAGGGAGATAAACATGTGGTATTCAATAGTAAAAAAGAAATAAAAGAAAATATAGTTGGAGAATGAATGGTGGAAATGAATGAAAGAATTTTGCCCAGTGCAGAGTTAAATTATCGGTTATACTTGGTTTAAAAATAGTGAAAGAAGGTTGCATACATGGAAGAGACCTGGAGATTCTAGACACAGATTTCAAATCCAGATTGTGAACTTCAGTACATTTCCAGTGGCAGGATTTGGGCCTAATTATTTGTTTATGAAGTGGACATTGAAAATGAAGAAAGAGGAGAGGAGTAGGATACTAGGGAGATGGAATCCAGAGAAATTGATAGATCCAGAAGTTGTGGAGTTTCTAAGGAAGCATAAAGAAAACTTTTGATTAAAACGAGGCTGAGGTACACTATAGAAGACGAGCAGGTAGCTTTGAGGGATGGAATAGTGAAGGTACAGAGGAACAACTACACAAAAATAGAAGTTGTAGTAGAAATCATTTGATAACACACGAGATATTGAATTTAATTGATGAAAGGAGAAAATATAACACAGCAAGTGAAGCAGGCAACAGGAAATAGGCAACAGACATATAAAATATGAGGTTGACAGGAAGTGCAAAGTGGCAACTTGGGAATGGTTAGAGGAGAAATACAGAGCTGTAGAAACATCCATGACTACAGGAAAGATAGATGCAATCTATAGAAAAATTAAAGAAATATTTGGAGAAAAGAAAAGCAGCTGTATTAATATCAAGAGCTCAAATGGCAAACCAGTACTAAGTGAAGAAGGAAGGCTAGAAGATGGGAGGAATGTAAATGGTGTTTCACAACTCATAGTAAAGGCCTCTTAGGGGCTGTAGAGGGAACTTAGTGGATAAGTTTTGATAAAGAACCCATGTCTGGAAGTGTATGCTTTGAATATAAAATAAATTTGAATTTTAGATCACTGTCAAATCTCCTGTTTCGTGGAATGGTGCATAATGGTAGAACTGAACAACGCTTGTCTCAAGAATGTTTTGATGAATCTCCTCAGATTGTCACGTACCATTTTCATCCCAACTACAACAGCTGCTAGAAACTGGTACGTTCCCAATGATGAGGGTCGACTAGTGCTCCGCGGATGTGCAATGTGGACTGTGTGTGTGTGTGTGTGTGTGTGTGTGTGAGAGCAGCCTCTGTAGAGAACACAGCTCAGAGCTCATTGGCTCCACTGTGTATTTATGGTGAAGCAGGAGACTTGAAAGTGACCCAATCTGCAAACTTATTTTACAAGCAAACAATAAATTTCAAGACTTGGACTCATTAGCACTGTTGAACATGTATGATGATATAATAGTAGTTGGAAGAGTCGAAGAACGTGAAATGGAAGCAGTAGCTGAGAAGGGAGTGAGGATATGTTGCACTCAATCCACAATGCTATTCATTCTGTACATTGAGCAAGCAGTGAAGGGAATTAAAGCTCAGGCAGAACAAATGAAAACTTCTACCTTTGCCCATGAATTTGCAAAGTTGTCAGAGACGGGAAAATTTATAAAAATAAAAAGAGGATAATGAAATTTCATTGAAATAAATCAGGTGATGCAGAGGGGAGTAGATTAGGAAGTGATATATGAAAAGTTATCAATCAGTTTTGCTATTTGGCCAGAAAAATAATAATAATAAATAATAATCAAAATTTGCCATCAAAGTAGCTCACAAATCTTGTTGTGACAAATTTGGATCATGTTTTAGCAGCTTTTGTCTTAATGATAGTATGACTTCCTGGTGCTGACTTTTTTTTTTCCCCTGACTTCCAGCCAGCCAGCATGTCATAAGACTGTGCAAATGGTATCTCGGTTACTCAAATAATTTCTGAGTTATCCAGGATAAAAGTAGTTGATTCAAAAAAAATTATTCATCAGTTAGTCTGAGTTCCAAAAGAGTTCTGTCAGATTTCATTTTTCTGTACATAATTGAAAAGACCTCAGTTTGTTTGATCAGGAAAATTTTGCTTAATTCTTGAGACAGATCAGTTCAAAAGCTGTAAAGAAGTTAAAGAATGTGCTCTGCCTGCTATTATGGGCAAAGAATGTATGGACGTTTTGAATATGCACATTTCAAAATGATGTAAAATCTGTTGAATTTGTTATTAATTTTTTTATTTTCTTAAAATAAAAAATTAATGTTCAGACTGAATTTTCCCTATGCAGCGGAGTGTGGGTTGATATGAAACTCCCTGGCAGATTAAGGCTTGAACTTGAGCCGGGGACCTTTACGTTTGGTGATTAAGTTGCCCTACCAGTTGACCTACCTGAACACGACATGTCGCGTCTTTGCAGCTTTACTTTTGCCAGTACCTTGTCTCTTGCCTTCCTAACTTCACACTTCTCCTGTGTAACATGTGAGAGGGGTTATGAGTCTTGCTCATGTAGCTCATTTGGTCGAGTACTTGCTTGTGAAACGCAAACACAGCTTTAAACTGCCAGGAAGTTTCAAAAAGTAAGTTGCTCAGCCTTTGACTTTGAGAAATATTTATCTGTTTATTTAGTTTTTTTCTTTGCTGTCCTGGAATTCACCATCTGTGAACATGCAACTCTTTAGCTGAAAATATGCAGCAATTGTATGATTAAAATTTGAAAACAGGCAAGTGGACATTAGAATCAAATTGTAGCTCGGTGTATGCACAAGGCAAGATTTAATTGTAGTGTAGCATTTGTTTTGCAGATAATTCTGCATGTTGTGTGCCAATATTTTACCATTCTTCTGAGGCAAAATCCCTGCATCACATCTTCTGTAGTTTAACTTTGAGGTGGTGATGACAAAATCTGCACTTTTTCTATCTGCCTTGGAAGCTGCAATTTTTCTTTCAGTTCTTTAATCAGCTGCCTGCCATCTAATAACCTCTAACGCCATGCTGTACTTGTACTACGTGCTTGAAAATCTTTTTGATCAACAGCAGCAATGGTGTGTGCAATCGCTTGGTGGCTGAAGTGTGTGCTTACTGTGTACCGCCGCTCTTCTTTTGCACGCTGCTGTTGGAAATTTGTTGCTATTGTTTGTAGCCAGTGGGGTGATAGTATACGGTAATCACCGAGATTCACGAAATCTAATGAATTTCTTCAGCAGAAGATACAAATTGATTACTTTTGTTTTAGATATGGAGAGTGTGAGACTGGTGGCTATTGATCTGGCTGTTATGGATTATAAGGTTGGTTGCAGGTTTACATATTTATTTCTTGTATATGTTTCTCAGAATATGACAGGATTCCTTGGATTATTATTTCGTATTCCAGTATTATAGACATGTTGGGAGATGATGAAGCCAGCGGTTGTGATTGGAGGAAAATTGACTGTGGTGATAGACTGATCAGTAGCATAGCCTGAGGATCGTTCCAAAAACATTATCGCGTATTTTCAGAATGTTCTAATTTCAGAGGTGGTGGTTCAGTCTGAGCCAAAGATTACAGTTTAAATGTTACGGAATGCTCTGTTTTATATGACAGAATTCTGCACATTATATTCCATTTTGCCAGGAGGTAACATCATACATTTGGCTTCATGACAGTGTTTATCAAACACTAATTTCTGCAATATTGTCTAATCATCCACCTCCTGATTCGTTGTGTTCGCTTGCCATCGCTCATTATGCAAACAGTTACCAACTAACACAACAGAAAATCCTGGGTACCCTGTAAGTTCACTACTACCATTCTGGCATTCCTCATTGGCACACATCGTAATTTCAGAGAAGAGATCCCAATAAACAGTTGAGATGGTGTTGAGTGGTTCCGATGGATGTATTTCCTCTGCTTCATCTTCTGATGGTGATGAAGATGAATTCTGTTGTAACTTTCTAACCAGATTTAACATTGTTCTTGGTCATAGTTTTCACCTGATCAGCTGTTTCCAAAGTAACAACCTATAAGCCAATCTCACATAATAGTCCTTTAGACCAAAAGGATTACAACAGAATGTCTGTAGAAGTTCAGACTTATCTAAAAGCAGTGCTTTGTGATGAGTCCATAGTTGGGAAACTTCAGCATGACATAATTCACTTCAATAGAGATGCAAATGTTGTCAAGTGAAATGTAGAATTATCTGCAAAACAAATGCTACACTTCACTGTAATTTACCTTTAACATCCATCAAGCTACAGTTTGATTCTAACATCCATTTGACTTTGTTTTCAATTGTAGAATATAAAAACGCTGGATATTTTCAACTGAAAAGTTGCATGTTCACATATAGTGAAAAGTGTTGTGGTGAATTCCATACAATACAGAAATAACTATAATAGAGACAACACGAGGAGACCCCTGACAGCCCCCAGCACTGTTGCCAGCTTTCAGCTGCAAAGCACTAATGGCTGCAGGTGAAAACATTAGCCATCTATAGTTCTGGGACAACTCTCAGGCATTGTCATAGAGTAGTTCACTAAAACAAATTACGTTATTGGTCGAGTTTCGCCCGCGAAGCTGCCATGCCCAGCCCACTGTGACTGTCATGGACCAACTTACTTAGCTATAAATGAGCAGATAAATGTCTGTAAAAGCCAAAGACTGGGTAAATTAATTTTTATTTTGAGAAAATCAAAGACCGCTAATAACAACTGTAACAGATTGTATATAATTTTCAAATCTTCACTGTATGGATAAATAAAGAACTGAAGCATATTTGTGGTTTCTCCACTTACTAAAAGTTTTATAAGCAGGTTCTCATGAAGTTTACAGAGCCTTTCTTGGAGTGTGTTCCAGATAATATTTTTTGTGTACCTGAGGTAATTTTTTCGAGAAAACTGTAAAGTTGTGAGGCCAATACTTACCTCTTGGAGAAATGTCACTACTCTGATAGATACATTTATTTATTTATGCATTCATTCATTCATCCATCCATCCATCCATCCATGGATCATCTTACAATATACTGGATTTGTCACATAAGACAATGAAAATAAATAGCTCAAAAATGTGCATACACAGAATATATTGACTGAGGAGAAAAGTAGAGAGATAGCAATATGCACGTATACAAATGGTTTTAGTATTGTGTACACAACATATAAAAGGACATTGCTGTCATTTGTATTCGGAGGGGGGGGATTCATGTGAAAAGTCTTCTGACGTGGTTATGGCCGCGCGATAGGAATTAACAACTTTGAACGCGAAATGGTAGCTGGAGCTAAGCACATGGGATGTTTCATTTTGGAAATTGTTAGGTACTTCAATGTCCCGTGATCCAGTACCAAGTGTGTGCCAAGAATACCAAGTTTCAGACATTTCCTCTCACCGTGTACAACACAGTGGCTGATGGCCTTCACTTAATGACCAAGAGCTGTGGCGTTTGCATAGAGTTGTCAGTTCTAACAGATAAGCAACTCTGTGTGAAATAGCCACAGAAATCAATGTGGGGCATACGACAAACACATCCATAAGGACTGTGTTGCAAAATTTGGCATTAATGAGCTATGGCTTCAGATGACCAACGTGACTGCCTTTGCTAACAGCACGACATCGCCTGCAGCGCCTCTCCTGGGCTCTGAACCATATTGGTTTGACCCTAGAGGACTGGAAAACTGTGGCCTGGTCAGAAGAGTCCCAATTTCGGTTGGTAAAAGCTGATGGTAGGGTTCGAGTGTGGTGCAGACCCCACAAAGCCATAGACCTAGGTTGTCAGCAAGGCACGGTGCCAGCTGGTGGTGGGTGACTCCATTGTGGTGTGGGGTGTGTTTACTTGGAGTGGACCGGGTCCTCTGGTCCAACTGAACCGATCATTGACGGGAAATGGTTATGTTCAGCTACTTGGAGCCCATTTGAAGCCGTTCCTGGACCTCATGTTCCCAAACAAAGATGGAATTTTTATGAATGAGAATACACCATATCACCAGACCATGACTGGTTTGAAGAACATTGAGCACCCGGCATGAATCCCATTGAACATTTATGGGACATAATCGAGAGGTCAGTTTGTGCACAAAATACTTCACTGATAACACTTTCACAATTATAGGCAGCATATTTGTCAATTGAACTGTCCATAGGTGTACTGCCAGTCCTCAGTGTCCAATGGTCACTATACATAATGCCCATTTGATACAGTGGACCAGCAGTACACCCGTGGACTTTTCGATCATTAACCTCTAGAATATGAGGTCTGTGTCTTAACAACTTCACTGCCTCATTCGGTTGACCTGTGTTGTACTGTGTTCATTGGTTTACAGGCAGTTTTCTCCAGGTAACTCTTATCATATGTTTCCTTGGAGTCTTTGGTGGTAATGTGCTTCAATAAAATCCTCTCAGTTTACAAGCCACATCTAAACTGGTTTTAAAGCGGTGGCCACTTGACGTTCAAGCTCCAGAGTTGTAACATTGCCATGTCTAGTATTGTCAGCAGGCAGCCGCCACAGCACAGTGCTCTCTTCAGCGAAAGAAAATCACTTTAAAGTCTCTATCTTTTGCAAAAATCAAGTAAAAGAAATCTGAAATTCACATAAAATGTAGACCTCTGTAGTGTCTCTTAGCATGTCAAGAATCTGTTCTTAATTTTAATTATGGAAGTAGTTACGTTAATTTGTTTGAAACAGATTAAATTTTTCCATTCATAAACTGCTTCGAACTTATCATATCACATCTGAAAAACTATTGCTCTCACAGCAATACTTTTTTTTCATCGATTACTAAAATACCTCGCTTGGCGACAAATTGTTTAAAATTTTTTTGTACCTCATTGCGTTTTTTATGCAGTTGTGTCACTATTTAAAGCTTAACAAGTGTCAAGTTTAAAGTCACTATCTCCTACAAAAGTAATGTACAAATTCTGAAATTTATGTATAGTATCACTCTCAGTGCTCTCTCTAAGCTTGTCAAAAATCTTTTTTTTAATTTTAATTAGTGCCAATGTAATGTTGGTTATTGAAACAGGAGAAATTTCCACATACGGTAAAGTTTCCTTCTTATTGTTGAATATCTCATAACGTCTGTGTGTCTACACAAAATGAAATGTATTTAAAATGGAGTCTAACTTACCATAAGGAGATGAACAGTATTCCTTAGTCTGACAAAAGGAAAGAGAAATTGATCAAAATAGCCACAAATGCAAGCTTTAATGGAAGTAAGATGTTCATTAACATACACTAAACACTACAGACAGTGGGAAGACACTGCTCAATTAAGAGTCAGTGCTAGTGTATCTCAGTGTCACTACTCATAGTGGCAGGTATTACAAGAGTTTGACACACTGTTGTAACACACCTAATTGTTCCATGCTTCCTGTATCGCTCCTTTCACTCGATTCACTACCTTTTGCTAGTCTTGTGGCGTCATTTTCTTAACTGCTTCTTTCAAGAGCCATTGCATTTTGGTCAATGTAATTTTTTTTTCATTTTCTGCAACAATATGGTGTTTAAACTGAGCCCAAATCAGTTCTGTTGCATTGGAGTCGCAATAGTGGGAGGCAGTCTGCTTTATGTCCATATTTTTTTGCTATTTCATCCACATTGTTAACTGGATTCTTTGGCGTGTGTTGTGAGACAACTTCTAATAATTCTACTCTTGTCAAGTTACTGTGTAACATTATCTTATGCTTCTCTAGCCAGCAAACAGTGTCATTTTTGTTCATTGTCTTCGTGGACACCTTGTCTTATATAACTGATGATACGGAGCATTACCCGTGACAATTGTAGAGTTTTTCATTAAGTTTTGAAGCACAGTGTCTTCAAACCATTTCACAAAAATATTCTGGTTCGTCTCTTCTTGGTATTTGGAAGCCTTATTTGAAGTGAATAACAGCAGAAAATTAGAAATGAACCCTTTTGAATTTTTGGCATGTGCTACAGTTATTCTTTTTTCTCTCCCAGTCGGAGCTGCCATACTACCATGTATAACGAGAACAGCAGGGGTCCTACTATGCTCCTCAGGGGTGCATCTGATGTTACTGCAGTGTCTGTCGGAGAATCTCACCCAGGATAAAATGCTATGCCCTGCCTGTCAAGAATTTTCTGATCCAGACCTCCCATAGGAACATAGATTTTTCAGGAGTTGTGTTGAATCAGAGGCTGTGTGAAAGCTTACAAGTACTGAATTAACCTCACTCTGAGGATATCACATGTGAAGAGAGGGTTGAGTTTTTCACATGATAAGTGTTTTTGAAACCTGTGCTGGTTTCTGTGGAGAAGGCTATTTTATTCTGTGTAGGTTTTAATGTGTTTGAACTCTTAATATCTTCTAGTACTTCCTTCAATTGTGTCAGTGGTAGAGAATTGTAGTTCTGTGGACGACTTCTACTGTCTTCTTTTGTATGTGAGTGGACCTGTCATCTTTTCCACTCATAAGAGATATCTCTGCTGAAAGGACATATGATAAGTTATGACCAAGAGCAGAGTTAATTCACTCACAGGTATTGCTCCCGATTTGCTTGTACTTGTTTCCTTTTTATTTCTTATGTGTGATGATAAATCGTGTGCAATCATATTTATTTCGCTTGTGTGATGGTACATCACGTGCAATTGGATATGCCCCAGTCACAGTACCACCCACGGCTCCCAGAACAATGCTTTTCATTCCTTACAGCCATCAACATTATTCAACGCCTCCCCTCCCCCCCATCACCACCTGACATCTTTACTCGCTGTTTCGAACCCCAACTTCTTTCCTCAGCACTATCCCTCCCTCTCCCCCATCCCTCCCTCTCGCCCCCCCCCCCCCATCCAAAATCACACCCCTCCCTCCATTCACAATAGACCCCTGCTCTATTTAACTGCACCAATTCAGGAAAGTTTCCCCTATCCCTAGCCAAAAACTGTGTCCCATATTGTGTTCCTTAAAGAGTGTCTAAGCCATGGAATTCCCCATCCCCTCTCCCCCAATGGCCCAACCATAAAAATCCCTACATGTGGATCCCACTCCTCCTTCCACAATGGCCTTCATCTTTTCAGATTCTGCCAGTTCCTTTCCCTCACACACCTGGTTCTACAAAAACACATCTCCATGGCACAAGCATCCCTGAACCACCTCCCCTGCCTCCGCAGAATAATTTACTATGCAATCCCCATTACCTACAACTCATCATCCAAATTGAAATCATGACTCTCCAACAGCTAGAAGAACATTCCAGACACCATCTCCACAATTTACCCAGCCTGCTGAGATGCTTCTCCCACCTTGGGGCACCACTATCCAACCCCCATCCTACCCACAGTGTTCCTCCTTGTCAACCCCTCATAGCATCCAGACCGTGCCTAGTTGATCTTTTCAAGCTACCGCATCCTCTAAAATACCCTACCAATACTCCACAAAATCCAGAGCTGAAACAGTCCCAGAACACTGTTGTTAACCTCCCCACCAAAACCCTTAGCTCCACAGAAGCTTCAGTCCAAGGGCCTCACATTCAGCACTACTCCCAGGTTTAACCATGTTGGACTTGTGAAAGACCCACTCTCCTTCTCCCCCTCCCTACAGTGGAAACACTTCTTTGCCACCAATTCCTCCAACGAAAACCAATCCAATCCCAGCTTTGAACTCTGCCTGTCCCAGTTCATAACACCATCCAAGTGTTACACTCCCACAGTCCCACCTAAGCATCCCGTGGTTACCTTCCAGGAATGTTTTACTTCCAACCTGGCCTCACCATGCTTTTCCAGGTCCCTCCCTAAGAACAACCACCTTTCAACAGAAGAAAGCACTGCCCTACACAACCTAAAAATGGGTCCTGACCTTATCCTCCCTGCAGACAAAGGTTCCACCATTGTTGTGAACTGGAGTGACTTCCTGGCAGACGGCCTTTGCCAGTTGCCTGACACCTCCACCTACAAGCTCTGTCAAAGTGACCCCATCCCAGAAGTCCAACATAACCTCCAATCACTGCTGAAATCCTTAGGCCCTTTCCAGAACATTTCCCCTGAATAAATCTTCTTTCTCACCCCAACAGCAGCCTGCACACCCATCTTCTACTTGCTCCCCAGAATCCACAAACCTAACAATCCTGGGTGCCCCATTGTGGTTGGTTACAGTGCCCCCACTGAAAGAATCTTGGCCCTTGTTGATAAACATAACCAACTATTTGTCCAAAACTTAGCCTCTCACATTAAAGATACCAACCACTTCCTGCACTTACTCTCCACCATCCCCATACCCTTACTTCACGGATCCCTACTTGGCACTGTTGATGCAACCTCCCTATACAGCAACACCCCTCACGGCCATGGCCATGGACTTGCCACGATTGTATGCTACCTCCCCCAGTGCTCTGCAGATTCCAAACCCACCACTTCATTCCTCATACACCTAACCAACTACATCCAAATCAATAACTATGTTCAGGTTTATTGATGACATCTTTATAGTCTGGACCCACGACCAGGACACCTTATTCTCATTCCTCCACAACCTAAATATCTTCTCTCTCACCCACTTCACTTAGTCCTCCTCCACCCATCGTGCCTCCTTCCTAGATCTCAATATCCTCCTCTCAGATGGCTCTACCCACAACTCACTCCACATCAAACGCACCAGTCACCAACAGTACGTGCACTTTGACAGCTGCCACCCCTTCTACACCAAAAAATCCCTCCCATAAAAGCTGGCCACTCGTGGTAGGTGCATCTGCAGTGATGAGAACTCCCTCACCCAGTATGCTGAAGGTCTCACAAAGGCCTAACCTCCACAACATCCTAATCCATTCCTGTGCCACTCCCACCCTCAGTCCCCTGCTGTGGGCGTCATACCGCTGTGGGAGACTGAGATGCTAGACCTGCCCATTCCACCCATGCAGCACCACCTACTCCAACCATGTCACAGGCTTATCGTATGCCATCAGAGGCAGTGACACCTGGGAAATCAGCCATGTTATAGACCAGCTCTGCTGCAATCACTGCACAGCGTTTTACATTGGTATGACAACCAACCAGCTGTCAACCAGAATGAATGGCCACTGCCAGACTGTTGCTAAAAACAAGGTGAACCACCCAGCGACATGACGAACAGTAGAACACAACATGTGAGATTGCAGTGGCTGCTTCACAACCCATGCTATCTGGATCCTCCCCACCACCACCAGATTTTCTGAACTGTGCAGACGGGAACTATCCTTACAGCACACCCTTTGCTCCCGTAACCTTCCTGGCCTAAACCTAAGCTAACTCGCTGGCTCCCCATTCCTACTCAGTAGTGTGTGTGTGTGTGTGTGTGTGTGTGTGTGTGTGTGTGTGTGTGCACGCGCGCCATGCTGTCTGCCACCTGCCCCCTCTACCTGCACCCCTCGCTACCCCACAGACGGCTATATGCTCTCCCATGAGCTGCTTGACACTCCCCCCCCCGCCCCAACAATCCCGTCCCTGTCTCCCACAACCTTCCATCCCTCACCCCACCCCACCCACAGCCTCTCCTCAGCCCAGGACACTCACCTTGGGCCAGGAAAGAGCTGGCAGTCGACTAAGCGTAATTTAGGGGGACAGGTGTGTGTGTGTGTGTGTGTGTGTGTGTGTGTGTGTGTGTGTGTGTGTGTGTGTGTGTGTGTGTGCGTGTGTGTGTGTGTGCGCGCGCGCGCGTGGGCGGGTGCGCGTGCGTGGGTGTGTGTGTGTGTGTGTGTGTGCGCGCGCGGGTGTGTGTGCATGCATATTTTTCCTACAAGCTTGAAAAAGGAAGTTCATTATGAAAGCTAGCAATGCTCTGCACCTTTTGCTTGTGTGCTTATTGGCGATGCAGCACTTCTTCCTTTTGGTGAGTCATCCCCTTTATTCCCAAATAATTCTTAACTATCACACAGAGATTGTGAAACAGGAACTTGATTGGGCCCTGGGGCCCCATTGAGTTTTGATGATTCATGTTACTCTTTACCACCACTAATGACCATGTCAGTATCTTGCCAGTGGCACAGCTGTTGAATGTGGCAACATGATTTTTTTTAAGAATGTGTAAAAATGGAATTCATCACATTGACTTTTATTGTGCTGTTGTTTTGGCTGAATGCCATTGGATGGCTGCAAACTTGTTGCCAAATGGTAAATCCCTTAAATGTGAAAGATTCAATGCAGGCAGATCATGTTAAAAATGTTTTTATGTAAGTAATTGTTGTGGCACACAACTGTGGGCTTACCACAGTAATGACTGCACTATACATGGATTGGCATTACTGTTCAACTGGAATATCTTTGATGCTGTACTCCTTGAAAACAAGGTTTTTAATTGGAGCTTGCAGTACAAGCTCTGTTTTCTGACATGGTGGTAAGTTCCTGTGGGACCAAACTGCTGAGGTCATCTGTCCCTTTCCTGACATGTTCCACATCATGGCAAGTTGTCACAAATATGATCCTTTGAATGTGCAAAAAACTGAACAGTACCCTACATGTCAAAAATGTTTAATGGCAGTGTAGAACACCAGAAATTTCCTGTCGATAGAAACCAGTTTCTTCTGCTGTGGTGTAAGGTTCTGTGAGTAAAAGGTGAGCGGTTGTCATTGACCATCTACACTCTGTCGCAGTGCTGTGCCGATTGCATCTTGGCTCGCATCTACCATTAGAGCCAAAAGGACACTAATTTGCAGGAGAGCCAGCTGTGCTGCTTGTGCCAAACTGGTTGACTTTCTGAAATGCTGCTTCACTTGTCAAAGTTGTTCCAATTGCTTGCCTGAGAGTGGCATGGCTAAGTGGTTCCTGCTCACTTTCCAGTCCTGGAAGGTGTAGCTGATAGTAATGTAACATGATCTGCACAATCGTTTGTAGGTTGTCGGCAAAGACATACCTTGCAACTGAGGAGGTGGCACAGTGGGTAGGAAACTGGACTCACATTTGGGAGGACGACAGTTTAAATCTGCATCTAGCCATCCTGATTTATGTTTTCTGTGGTTTCACTAAATCGCTTCTGGTTCCTTTGAAAGGGCTTGGCTGACTTCCTTCGCCATCCGACCCTAATACTGTGGGACCAATGACCTCGCACTTTGGTCCCCTCCCCCAAATCAGTCAACCAACCAACCATACCTTGCACTGCTGCCACATGTCCAGGAAGTGGTGACAGACTGGCTGACGAGACTACATATCCCAAAAACTGCACCTCTCATTTGCCGAAAGCGCTGTTTGTGGTGTTAATCACTATGTCGTACTCTTGTAGGCACTGGAAAAGTTGCCAAAGGTGAATCACATCACATAAGGCCACATGCTACACAACAGAAGGTGAAAATATGAGGATATCATCCATGTAACAGAACAGGAATGTCTACATGGTATTCCTCTATCCAAAAGGCATACATTTGTATAGGTAAAGCCCAAAAAGCATTATTACAGCAGTTTTCTTAGTGCCCTCCGGCACCACCAGAATTTGCAAAAATGCCTTTGTACAATTGACCACACTAAACACCTGAGCATGAGCGGTGGCACTGTTAAAGTCAGTAACGTAAGGTGCAGGGTAATGATCAGAAGTTGTGCTTGCATTGAGTTCCATGTATTCCCCATATAGTCATCAGGAGCTGTTGTTTTTTGCACAACATGTGGAATGGGGATGCCCAAGAACTATCAGATCTTGTCGCAGTACCTGCTTTCAAAAGTTCCTCGAGCCCTGTTTGTGATGCCAGCAGCTTGAGAGGTGGAGGGCTACTCAGACTAGTTGCAACAGGTTGTCCAGGTGATGTATGGATATAGTGCACTGTCGACTGGTGACACTTCCCGCCAGGTGTGGTCAGATCGATGAGTGGTGCAAATTCTCGAAGTATGTGGACAGAATGATTGCCATCATTTACTGTAATAAAGGTTTCCATCGACCAGAAGCCATTTTGACCTGTGGTCAGCATCATGTGCACTGGTGTACAGCCAGAGTTGGCTCCTCATTTACCATCACAGATGACGCAGTTGACAGATTGGCACTGCAGCTCACTGTAATTAAATGATGGTTGACTAAATCCGTTGATAGGTGAAAATGAGCCAAAAAAATCTGCTCCGAGTGTGGTGCCAGTGACATTGGTATAATAAATATCCAGGTAGGCTCATATTGAAGGCCCAAATCCAGTTTCATCCATGGATTGTTTGCATTGGTGAGGATATGCTGTGTCGGTGTGGCATGCACAACTCTCAGCTATTTGGGGGTAGACACTGTTCAGACCCCGAATCTACAAGGAAATTTTACTGGAGATGCTATTGTACACAAGTAACCTCAGTCACCAGTGCAGTGCCGACAGTGTTGCATTTATACGGTGTCTCTCATCCTTCATTTGCGGACACATGCATTGTTGATGACAACGTCAGTGTCTTCTAATGTATGTGTACAGCGTTTCGGTGACATCAGAGGTTGTTGTTATGGTGGGCCGCATCTCCTAAAAGTTTTTTATACCAAAGCTGTTGGTCAGTAGTTGTATCAAATCTACGCCGTTCATCTTTCCAGTGCCCTGTCCACACTCAAGAGCATGCTAATAGCTGTGCTGGTTGCGTCCAGTCCAAGTGTATGATTTGATCTTCTAACTGTTTCACTCTTTCCTCCTGTGTTGTCACAGCAGCACTCATGATACGCATTTCAGTGGTAGTGCTGGTGCTTGCTACTTCAACGCTCGTTCCCTGACCATTGTCAGTTGTACTCCCAATTTTAGCACCTACTGGTGCTTCAGTACTGCATCAGCCATCTCTGCCAATATCTGCAATGACAAATCTTGATGTGTTACCATGACTGTGCAAATACCAGCTGGTAACTTACGAAGATTTGAGATGGGCATCTGTTATCTAGCTGCTCATTATGAAATGTTTTTAAAGGTGCACTTTATGTACATAAACTGCATCAATGGGTGATTGTACCATAAAGGTTGAAGTTTGACATGACTAAAACAAGTCGTGGAATACGTGTTTTGCCAATTAGTGTCAGTGGCTGTGACGTAGCTAGAGATGTGGTTTGTTTCACTTTATCATCAGTCTCTGGCAGTTGCAATGTCGCGTTCATTATAATCACAAAAAGAGTCTCCTCCCCAAGGAACACCACCATGGGTATTTAGACAACAAGAAATAATTCCCTTATAAACTGAGAATACGATGATTACTCAATACAGACCTTCATTACACACTAAATCGTATGAACATAAATACAAAAAAATAATGAACAAACTCTACATCAACAGTAAATACTCTGCTAAATCAGCGGTTCACCTTTTCTCTCTTCTGCCGGCAACTTGCACAGTAAAATGTTGCCACAATCTCATTAATGGGGCGCTGTTATGTGGTGTTTGGAAAGTGAGTTGATGCACATGGTGGGGTGGGAGGTGGGGGAGATAAGTTTAGAGTGGTTAAACCTACTACGTTAGCACGGTGTTTACGCTTTGCCATTCACTTGAAATGTGTTTATACTAAAATACTTCTTTACAGCACTCCATACACAGTTTGCTTCTCCAACAAAAAGGTATACCCAGCAACACTTAACTGCATGTTGTTGTTGTTGTGATTGTGGTGGTGGTGGTCTTCAGTCCTGAGACTGGTTTGATGCAGCTCTCCATGATACTCTATCCTGTGCAAGCTTCTTCATCTCCGAGTAACTGCTGCAGTCTATATCCTTCTTAATCTGTTCAGTTTATTCATCTCTTGGTCTCCCTCTACGATTTTTACCCTCCGCGCTTTCCTTCAATACTAACTTGATGATCCCTTGATGCCTCAGAATGTGTCCTACCAACCGGTCGCTTCTTCTTGGTAAGTTGTGCCACAAATTCCTCTTTTTCCCAGTTCTATTCAGTACCTCCTCATTAGTTATGTGATCTACCCATCTAATCTACAGCATTCTTCTGTAACACCACATTTTGAAAGCTTGTACTCTCTTCTTGTCTAAACTATTCATCGTCCATGTTTCACATCCATACGTGGCTGCACTCCATACAAATACTATTAGAAAAGACTTCCTGACGCTTAAATCTATACTCGATATTAACAAATTTCTCTTCTGCAGAAATGCTTCCCTTGCAATTGTGTCTTCATTTTATATCCTCACTGCTTTGACCATCATCAGTTATTTTGCTTCCCAAATAGCAAAACTTATCTACTACTTTAAGTTTCTCATTTCATAATCTAATTCCCTTTGCATCACCTGATATAATTTGACTACATTCCATTATCCTTGTTTTGCTTTTTTGATGTTCATCTTATATCCTCCTTTCAAGACTATTTCCATTCCGTTCAACTGCTCTTCCAGGACCTTTGATGTCTCTGACAGAATTACAATGCCGTCAGAAAATCTCAAAGTTTTTATTTCTTCTCCATGGGTTTTTAATTCCTATCCAAATTTTTCTTTCATTTCCTTTACTGCTTGCTCAATATACAGATTGAATAACATCGGAGATAGGCTCACTTCCTTCTCAACCACTGCTTCCCTTTTGTGCCCCTCGACTCGTATAACTGCCATCTGGTTTCTGTACAAATTGTAAATAGCCTTTTGCTTCCTTATTTGACCTCTGCCACCTTCAGAATTTGAAAAGAATATTCTAGTCAACATTATCAAAAGCTTTTTCTGAGTCTACAAACTTCTAGAAATGTAGGTTTGCCTTTTCTTAACCTATCTTCTGAGATCAGTCGTAGGGTCAGTGTTGCTTTGTGTGTTCCGACATTTCTACTGCGACCATGACTTATTACACTGTTAGTTCAGTAATTTTCACACCTGTCAACACATGCTTTCTTTGGGATTGGAATTATTATATTCTTCTTAAAGTCTGAAGGTAATTCGCCTGTCTCATACATCTTGCTCATCAGATGGTAGAGTTTTGCCAGGGTTGGCTCTCCCAAGTCTATCAGTAGTTCTAATGGAATGTTGTCTACTCCCGGGGCTTTGTTTCGACTCAGGTCTTTCATTGCTCTGTCAAACTCTTCACGCAGTATCGTATCTTCCATTTCGTCTTCATGTACCACCTCTTCCATTTCCATAATATTGTCCTCAAGAACATCGCCCCTGTGTAGACCCTCTATATACTCCTTCCACCTTTCTGCTTTCCCTTCTTTGCTTAGAATGGGTTTTCCATCTGAGCTCTTGATGTTCGTACAAGTGGTTCTCTTTTCTCCGAAGGTCTCTTTAATTTTCCTGTAGGCAGTATCTCTCTTACCCCAAGTGATATGTGCCTCTACATCCTTACATTTGTCCTCTAGGCATCTCTGCTTAATCATTTTGCACTTCCTGCCGATCTCACTTTTGAGACGTTTGTATCCCTTTTTGTGTGCTTCATTTACTGCACTTTTATATTTTCTCCTTTCATCAGTTAAATTCAATCTCTCTTCTGTTACCCAAGGATTTCCACTAGCCCTCACCGAGCGAGGCGGCGCAGTGGTTAGACACTGGACTCGCATTTGGGAGGATGACGGTTCAATCCCGCATCCGGCCATCCTGATTTAGGTTTTCCGTGATTTCCCTAAATCGCTCCAGGCAAATGCCGGGATGGTTCCTTTCAAAGGGCACGGCCGACTTCCTTCCCCGTCCTTCCCTAATCCGATGAGACCGATGACCTCGCTGTCTGGTCTCCTTCCCCAAAAACCAACCAACCAATCCACTAGCCCTCACCGTTGTACCTACTTGATCCTCTGCTGCTTTCACTATTTCATCTCAAAGCTACCCATTCTTCTTGCACTGTATTTCTATCCCCTGTTCTTGTCAATTGTTCCGTAATGCTCTCTCTGAAACACTCTACAACCTTTGGTTCTTTCAGTTTATTCAGGTTCCGTCTCCTTAAATTTCCACCTGCTTGTCATTACAGTTTCAGTGCTCAATGTAGTTGGCATCATTTAGGATGTGCAACAAGTCAGAAAAACAAAAACATGTAATACATATTTGCAAAACAGCTGATGCACTAATATTCTTTCCACACATCCTAAATGAAACAGCACTCAAGGGTACTGAGTAAGAAAATTAATCTACACGGTAATCAAAAAGCTTACTACTAAACCATGGACCTTGCCATTGTTGGGATGGCTTCCGTGCCACAGTAGTACAGATAGCTGTACAACAGTTGGAATGATGACAGGAGGTTATCTGTTGAGAGCCCATACAATGTGTGGTTCCTGTAGAGGGTCACCAGCCTTTGCAGTAGTTGCAGGGGCAACAGTCTGGATGATCGATTTGGCTCTGTAACATCAGCGAAAACAGCCTTGCTTGTGCTGGTACTGCAAGCAGTTGAAAGCAAGGGGAAACTACAGCTGTAATTTTTCATGAGACCATGCAACTCTCCTGTGTGGTTAAATTATGATGGCAGCCTCTTGGATAAAATGTTACAGATATAAAATAGTCCCCTATTCAGATCTCCAGGCAGGGGCTACTCAGGAGAATGTCGTCATCAGGGGAAACAAAACTGGCGTTCTGCAGATCGGAGCGTGGAATGTTCGATCCCATAATTGGGCAGGTGGGTTAGAAAATGTAGGAAGGGAAATGGATGGGTTAAAGTTATAGTGTGAATTAGTGAAGTTCAGTGGCAGGAGGAACAGGAGTTCTGGTGTGGTTACTACAAGAGTGGAAATACAAAATCAAATAGGGGTAATGCAGGATTATGTTTAATAATTAATAATAAAATAGGAATATGGCTAAGTTACTATGAACAGCATAATTAATGAATTATTGTAGCCAAGATAGACACAAGGCCAACACATACCACAATAGTAAAAGTTTATATGGCAACTAGCTCTGCAGATGACACAGGATTGAAGAAATGTGTGATGAGGTAAAATAAATTATTCAGATAGTTAATGGAGATGAAAATTTAATTGTGACAGGTGACTGCCGCTCGATATTAGGAAAAGGAAAAGAAGAAAAAGTTGTAAGTGTATATGGAGTGTGGGAAAGGAATGAAATAGGAAGCTGCCTCTTAGAATTTTGCACAGAGCATAATTTCAGATTGATTATATAACGCTAAGACAGGGATTTGGGAACCAGATTTTAATTGTAAGATGTTTCCAGGAGCAGATGTGGGCTCTGACCCCAATTTATTGGTAATATACTGTAGATTGGGACTAAAGAAATTGAAAAAAGTTAGGAAAATAAGGAGATGGGACATGGTTATGTTGAGAGAACCAGAGGTTGTTTAGTGTTTTATTGGAAGCAATAAGCAATGGTTGAGTAGAAGAGGGGAAAGGATTATGGTAGTAGATGACTGGGTAGCTGTGAGAGATGAGATAGTGAAGGCAGCAGAGGATCAAACAGTTAAAAAGACAAGACTCAATAGAAATCCTTGGATAAAACAGCAGATATTGAATTTGATTGATGAAAGGAGAAAATATAAAAATGCAGCAAATGAAGCAGATGAAAGGGAACACAAACGTCTAAAAAAATGAGATCGCCAGGAAATGTAAAATGGCTAAGCAGGAATGGCTGGAGGACCAAGGCAAGGATTTAGAAGAATACTTCTCTAGGGAAAGATAGATACTGCCTACAAGAAAATTAAAGAGGCTTTTGGAGAAAAGAGAAGTAGCTGTGTGAATATCAAGAGCTCAGATGAAAAAAAAGTCATAAGCAAAGAAGGGGAAGTTGGAAGAAGTATGTAGACAGTCTATACGAGGGAGATGAACTTGCAGGCAATATTATAGAAATGGAAGGAAACTTTTTTAATGTAGTTCTGCTGAAGAATCCTGAAAGTTAGGTGGGTAGATCAGGTAACTAATGAGGAGGAACTGAACAGAATTTGGGTGCAAAGATATTTGTGGCACAACCTGACTAGAGTGTATTGGTTGACAGGACACATTCTGAGACAAGGGATCACCAGTTTAGTATTGGGTGGTGGGGGGTTAAAAATTGTAGAGGGGCGTAAAGAGGTGAATATAGTAAGAATATTCAAGAGGATGTAAGTTGCAGTAGTTATTTGGAGATGAAGAGGATTGCACAGGATAGAGTAGCATGGAGAGCTGTACCGAACCAGTCTTCAGACGGAAGACCACAATAACAACAATAAAGGGCACCAGATATTCCTAGATCATTGTAGCCAATGACTACAAAAACTAAAAACGGTTTAAAGGCTTAATTATGCAAATTGCTTTATTGCATAGATTCTGTGCCGAAGTCAGGTATTACATAATTTCATTTTAAGTGTTTTGTTATTTACTACAAAACATATAAGTTTTTCTAAGAAATTGATCACTGGATAGATTAAGTTGGCAACCAGTAAATTCAATATGCTCCTCTTAAAATGTTCTTTGTTAGTAGCTTTAAAATGTATTTTGTTAGTAGCTTAACTGCTGATGATTGGTGTTAAACTATTTAGATTGCATCTGACAAATTATTTAAATTCTATCTTCTTCAGTAATGGACACCTCTCTGAACAAAAGCGAGTGGCTTTGTCTATATGAAGATTGTTCGTATTCCTGGTATTGAGTCTGTGAACTGAGCTGTTGATTTGAAACATAAATTCTACTTGTGACAATTTTCACTTAGGACTAAATGTAGTAAGGATCGGTAGCTACTTTATTCAGGTCTCTGAACAGCTTTGTGCTAGGTGTTATTGAATTCAGACTAAAAAGAAATTGTTGTACTTGCTTGGATGATTGAGCTATCCCAAAGTATATTAACTTACAACATTTGGAACGAATATAAATGAAGTAACAAGCTTTTTATTGTTGAAGCACCTGTGTCTTAACAACATTCATGTCAAGTTGTTTAGTTATTTCAGCAGTTCTGTTGTATGCAAGTAGCAGATGATTCCGTTGTTGTTGTGGTCTTCAGTCCAGAGACTGGTTTGATGCAGCTCTCCATGATACTCTATCCTGTGCAAGCTTCTTCATCTCCCAATACCTACTGCAACCTACATCCTTGCGTGCATGCGTGGGTCCGTGTGCACATGTATGCGCGGGTGTGCACATGTATGCGTGGGTGTGAGCGCGCACACGCACATGCCCATGCCCATGCGTGTTTTCTACTATAGAAGAAGACTTGCAAGTGCTCTTGCTCTCAAATACTTACCTATATAAACGATTTAGGAGACAATCTGAGCAGCTGTCTTAGGTTGCTTGCAGATGAGTCTGTCATTTAATGTCTAGTAAAGTCATCAGAAAATAAAAAAAACTGCAAAACGATTCAGAAAAGATATCTGTATGATGTAAAAATTGGCAATTGACCCTAAATAATGAAAAGTGTGACGTAATCCACGAGTATTAAAAACAATCTGTTAAACTTTGGGTACACGATAAATCAATCAGATCTCAAGGCCATAAATTCAACTAAATACCTAGGGATTAAAACTAATAAAAACTTAAATTGGAAAGAACACACGGAAAATGTTGTGGGGAAAGCGAACAAGAGAGTGCGTTTTAATGGCAGAATACTTAGAAGATGCAACAGGTCTACTAAAGAGACTACCTACACTACAATTGCTTGTCCTCTTTTGGAGTATTGCCCGAGGTGTGTGATCCTTATGAGATAGGGTTTATGGAGTACATTGAGAAAGTTCAAAGAAGGGCAGCACGTTTTGCATTATTGCGACATAGGGGAGAGGATATCAGGACATGATACAGGATTTGGGGTGCACATCTTTAAAACAAAGACTTTTTTGTTGTGGTAGGATCTTCTCACAAAATTTCAGTCATCAACTTTCTCCTCCGAATGTGAAAATATTTTGTTGACACTGACCTATATAGGAAGAAACAATCATAAGGAAAATCAGATCTCGCACAGAAAGCTATAGGTGTTTGTTTTTCTGGACACTGTTAGAAAGTGGAATAATAAAGAATTATTCTGAAGGTGATTCGATAAACCCTCTGCCAGGCACTTAAGTGTGATTTTCAGAGATCCATGTAGATGAATAAAATCTTAGCATTTACACATTGTGGTCTGCACTTCTTTTTCACCCTTGCCTCTGCCACCCCTTCCCACCCCTTGGTAGGTAGGTGATTCTTACCCCCACAGCAGTTCTCTCCAGGCAGTAAGTGATATGTCCACCAAGTTTGGTTGAAACCTGTCCAATACTTTCAGACAGTGCTTTCAGATGTGATGTGGAACATATACACACATATATACAGTTTTATAATATGTATGGACATCTTTTTTGCATGATCCGATTTTGATGAAATAAAGCCTATATGGTGCCCAAAGCTACACTCAAGATACCTGCAAAACCCCCATGAAAGTTTGTCTAGTGGTTTTGGAGATTAGCTTGTTCAAAGAGATAGGAAGACATGGCAGTTTTACAGATTTATTATTAGTATAGATGACATAAATGAATGGAAGTATGCTAAGTAAGATAATTTATTAATCCTTTCAACTCTAAAATCAGCAATTCACATAGAGCAAATTTCGAACTCAAGGTTTTGTGAAAATCTGTAACATGTGATTACAATTTAAACAAAATACACTCTCAGAAATCGTGCACAGTCAAGTTTACATATTTCATTTCTCACGTGTTCAGTTATCATTGTTGACTGTGTACCTTGCCTTGTATACGGAACAGAATAACACTATTTTTTCCAAGTGACTGACCATGTACTGCGAACTAATTGACTATACATCTGAATATTTGATTTACTGCTCATTCTGTTGTTGAAGGTCTTTTGGTCTTGATTATGATGGTTGCATCATCAGCAAAGAAAGTGCTATCTGCTTTAACAGTTTGTTACCTGGTCTGTCCATCTTATCCTCACCTTTTGTCTGTATCACCACATTTCAAAAAGCTACCATTCTGTTCTTAAAGGAACTGTTTATCATATGCATTTCACTACTATGAAGGGCTATACTCAAGACAGATACCTTCGAAAAGGCGTCCTAACACTTAAATTCTCTCTCTCTCTCTCTCTCTCTCTCTCTCTCTCTCTAAGTGACGTAACTTGTAGCTTTACTTAACTTTGACAAACAGAACAAGGAAAGGGGCACCATTGAATCTATAGTCTACACTAAAAATGAATTTTATTGTATGGAATGAGAAGTTCCATATTTTGCTATGTCGCATTTTTAAAAAAATATTTCACACAGAGTGAAATCTGTATGTATGCCAGAGTAGTATATTGTTTTTTGTAAGTTTCCTTGTTCTGCTGCCACTGATGATACATAAGTGTCTATCAGGTATGCAGCCAGGATGTCATGTCCTTTTGGCACAACATTTCAACAGTGTAACTCATGATTATCATTAGATGCGACCTGAGGTATTGGCTCATCCGAGGAAGCTGCTCTCCCCTTTATATCCACTGATTCCTTCCTTCTTCTGCGTTTTTGCTTCCCTAACACCCACTGGCATTCCCTGAGAAGACCTCAAGTGTTTTTGGTCCATCAGTGTGTTCCTATGAATGAATGGTTATTGATATTCAAATGGATTGATAGGAGCCAGTTCTCATGTTTTTGGACTCATGTGAGTCCACTTCCACTCTTCTTTTGATTGTATGGTGGGATCTTGGGCTGTGCTGAACTTGTGGCTAATCTCATTTCAGTTGCCTCTCTGATAAGACCATTCCAGAATTTTGGAATCTTTAGAAGTTTTTTTCAAGAAATGTGTGTGGTGTTCTTGCTCCAGATATTGGGTCTCTCCATTTTTCCAATTAGTTTGGCTGATGCATGACACACCACATGGACACACAATGCTTTCCAGGCTTGTGTAATCCTGTGTCGTCGAAATCACACCCATGTAGGGGAGCTATATCTCTGTCTTGGGATTTCCTTGTTTGTTGTCCCCTTTTTGGTTACATCATGCCAAAGTGTTCATTTGACTAGATGAGCGGAATACTCATTATTTTGAAAAACCCTCATGTCGATGTCACAATTCAGTATCTCATTGATTTATAGGTTTGTGGACCAAAGCTCAGGGAACATTGTTCTTCTGTTATGGAACATGACAGCTCTTTGCATGAAGGCATAGGTCAGCGTGCATAGGCTTGTCGTGTAGGCTGTGGCCAAGTGAACTGTCCAATCTTACAAGGACACCTGAGAAAGATAGCTGTCTTTCCTTCTTTAGTTCCACAGTGAACAGTATATTGGTACCATGTGAGTGGAGGTGTTGAAGGAACCCAATTAATTTCTCCAATCCATGTAGCCATGTGACAAAAGTATCATCCACATAGTGGAATAAAAATTACTAGATTTACATGTGGACAGCTGCAAACCTTTGTCCTCAAAGTGCTCCATGAATAGGTTTGTTGCCACTGGAGAAAGCAGCCTACCTGTGGGTTCTCCATAAGTTTGCTCAAAATATTCCCCACTGCACATACTAAGGGGAGAACACTTTCCAGCGTATGTCAGGAGGCAGATGATGGTGCTGGTGGTGGTGGTGGTGGTGGTGGTGGTGGTGGTGGTGGTGAGGAGGAGGAGGAGTTATAGTTACATTGTTGAAATATAATGTCAAGCATGTCAGAGAGTAAATTACATATTATTCTTATATACATTTATTTCTCTTTTTATTCCAATTAACAGAATCTGCAAAGATCTACTTCCATAAGCCAGCACGACATGTGACGGGTGTACACCAATCCACACATGGGGAATAAATTACGAGTACTAATGAGTAAGAAGCATGTCAAACTCAAACTAGCCATTTACGAAGTTAATGTTTTACAGTGACTAGTACACTTGCGTGGTTTTTGTAGATGTTAACTCACATAGTTAATGCTAGAACTCTTTCTTTCTGTTAAATTGCATGCAAGTTTGTGTGTGTGTTGTTTTGTTTTTTAGTTAGTAGTTTTCCATTGTTTGATATCCATTTTTTTACACTTTTAAACATTTAAATCAAGCCATTGATAGTTTTAGTTCTGTGCTTCCTAACCATCATAGTTATTCCTCTTTTCCCATGCAGTTTATTACTAACATTTAATTGCTTAGTGTTATCACTGTTTGACCATCTGTGTAATAACATTAGATTTTCTTCTGCTTCTGTTGACATTTAGTCCTTTTAATGTTCTCATCCATCCACATACCTTATTTTTAAACCAATTTGCACTGGAATTCAAGGCAATAAATAACCTGCTTCTCCCAGCTGTAGCACAGAAACAAATACGTGCATTTTCATGAAAACTATGAAGATTTATGGATAATTGTAAATAAATTCTATGCATGGTAAATATGTAATACGATGAGATTCAGAAGTACTGAAGAATCTGTGGCAAAGCTCATCCTGAGCCTCTGTTGTACCGGTTTGGATTCTGTTTTCTTTGATTTGTCTTGCGTTAATTCTGTGGACAACTTTTCTGCTGAAAACATTTTATTATGAGGACTAGAGTTTTATATGCCACAGTGACAGACATTTTACAAAGTACCTCTTAGTGCTAGAGGAGAAATGAGCAAGAAGAATTTGCTGGAACATTGCGATGTGTGACTCTCAAGTAATTAGAGCAAAATACAGTAAACATTATGTGACAAAAGGAAAATTCAACTGAAAAAATTGAAGTTAAAAGAAACAAAATGGCTGGTGAGCACTTACTTTCAGGAGACTAAATTCCAAGAACTGCCAGTAAACAATAATAATTAATATTCAGAACTGTTAGTTCATTCAAGAGAGAGAAAAAAGATCAAGATGAGTTGTTATTGGCAGATAGTAATGTTGTAACCTACTACGGTTCCAAATGGCAACAATCTCATCTGTCCGCTGTGGTGCTTGCGTGTTTTAACAGGTCAGGTTCTGACCATTACTCTTGCCTGTTGTAATTGGAGCAGGCAGAACAAATACTGACCTGCTGATTTAGTCAGCAAACATATAACACGTGTGCACCACTGTGTGGTGCAAATACAAGTATCACCGCCTCAGTCTCCAAATTTAATGCAACCAGATATTTATGTTGTTCATCATCCCATCCTTGTTCTTGAATGTATACCAAGGATGTTAGCACATTGGCTAGCAAGATTTAAACCCCTGATTTAGGTTTCCCTTGATTTCACTAAATAGATTAAGCCAAATGGCAAGATGTTAAGGACTCTGCTGACATTCTCCACTAATGTTGGGGTATTAAAACATAACCTTCCTTACCCTACCCCCCCCCCCCCCCCCCCCCCCCACACACACACAAATTAATATCTTGGTTTTACATAAATGTGAATTTCTTTAATGTTGTATGGAAGAAAAACTTTATGCCAGCAAAGTTCCTTCCAGCTATTAGAAGGAAATACTAGAAAATAAAAATTAGATGTTTGTTGTGCTTCCAGGGTTCTTGGGTGTAATACCGGATCTGACCGTTGAAAGTCCATGACTTCAGTGGAGGTGCATGCTGCTGCAACAGTGGGGGAGCGGGGAGGGGGGGGGGGGGGGGAGAGACCTGGTTGCTTTCCACATGCCATGAGTGTCACTTAGGGTGTCATGCTATGTTTTGATGAACCATGGTATTGCCTCTCATGCCTTGCTCAATTGGAAGTTAGTGTCCTTGTTGACTAAATTATCAGTCACATGAATTTCAGTTGCTTCTCTGAAGATGCAATCACAAAATTTACTGGTGGTAGCCATGTCTTTCGTTTGACATATGAAAACGTCTTCTCATCTTCTTCTTCCGTGTTTTCGTCTTCTGTGTCGTTCTTGGGGCTTGTTCATCACAGAGCTGTCTGAATATGTCAGTTGCTGTAGTCATTCTTGTGGAAGAGGGATTCCAGGTGCCGCAGCTGCACCATCCAACTTTGTTCATATGAGATGGATTCTGGCTCGTGTACTGAGTGTTGAGCATGCTTTTCTTACACGAGGGATGGTGGCAGCAGGAGGCATGGAGATATAGAGCCGTCTGAATTGGCTTAAGGTATACGCAAGTCTGCAGTAGCAAAACACCACATTGCAGTTGCTCATCAAATGAAATACCAGCAAGTGAAAGTCCTGGCCACCACTGATAAATTTTGAGACTACATTTTCAAAGAAGCAATTGAAATTCTTGTGACTAACAATTTAATCGACAGGGTCATTGACTTCCAATTCAGCAAGGCATGGTAGCTTATATTAAGCTCAATTGAAGCAAACTTTGACACCTGGACACGAGATGCAACAGGGACGGAATCTGGAAGGTAACTGAGACTCTTCCCCCCATTGCCGCAGATGCACACACTCCAACCACTGAGCATGTGGCGGGGCTGTCTAGGCTTGAGATTTGGACTGGCAGGTATAAATATCTTGAACTCAGACATTTCATTCCATCAGCATCATCTGATGATGGGGAAAAACTTGTCCTCCATAATATTGTGGACATCTGATGATCCGATCCAGCAGTACAAGCGCAAACCATTGAAGCGGCATATTCTCTGCGAAAGCCTCAAATCCTATAGCTATTTATAGGTGGTCAAAACAATTATTATTCACATTATTACTACTTCACAGATAACGGCACAAGTTTTTAGGGGTATTAGAATGAAAATCCTTTAATCAGTAAAATTGTTAGAATACCAGCCCAGATGTGGCTTTTACAGCGACTCAACACATTGTCTTCACACAAAGGTGAGAGAAACAGAAAAGGAGAAAGGACTTTACAGGTGAACAGATGAGACTGAAGATGTGTAGGGGTCGGCCGTGGTGGCCAAGCAGTTAAAGGCGCTACAGTCTGGAACCGCGCGACCGCTACGGTCGCAGGTTCGAATCCTGCCTCGGGCATGGATGTGTGTGATGTCCTTAGGTTAGTTAGGTTTAATTAGTTCTAAGTTCTAGGCGACTGATGACCTTAGAAGTTAAGTCGCATAGTGCTCAGAGCCATTTGAACCATTTGATGTGTAGAGCTGAAGTGAGAATTGGGAATGGGGAAAGTAGATGGAGGACAGTGACTAGCGAAGGTTGAGGCCAGGGGTTTACGGGAACAAAGGATTTGTCATAGGAAGAGTTCTCACCTGCACAGTTTAGGAAAGCTGGTGTTGGTGGGAAGGATCCAGATGACGCAGGCTGTGAAGCAGTCATTGAAAAGAAACACATTGTGTTGGACAGCATAATCTGCAACTGGCTGGTCCAGCTTTCTCTCACCCACAATTGGTCGGTGGCCATTCATGAGGACAGATAGCTTGTTATTTGTTATGCCCACGTATCATGTAACCCAGTGGTTGGAGTTTAGTTTGTAGATCATATATGGGCTGCTTTCACATGTAGCCCTAGCTTTGATGGGGGTAAGAAATACCTGTGATCGGACTGGAGTGGGTGGGGTGGGTGGGTGGGTGGGGGGGGGGGGTGCATTTAGGGCTATTGCCGGCGAGATACGAGCCATGAAGCAAGGGGCTGGAACCAGAGATGGAGTAGCAACAGTCAGGGATATTGCTTAAGTCGGGTGGGCAGCAGAACAAAAGTGGTGAGGATATTTCTCATTTTAGGGCACAGAGGTACTGACGTCGCCATCCTTAAAGTGGAGGTCAACATGAGGAAGGTGGCCTCTTGGGATGAGGACCAGGTGAAGCCTCAAGAGATCTGTGCCAATTCTGAAAGTCCCGATCCATGAATATGGCACATGCCCACTAATAAGATCACCTTTACTTTCAGGATGCTTCTGAACGTATTTTCATGTTTGGTGTAATCTCATAAATACACTGTGTCATCAACAGTATCCGGACACCTGGCTGAAAACGACTTAAAAGTTCTGGGTGCTCTCTGTCGGTAATGCTGGAATTCAGTATGGTGTTGGCTCACCCTTAGCCTTGATGACAGCTTCCACTCTTGCAAGCATACATTCAGCCAGGTGCTAATAGGTTTCTTGGGGAATGGCAGCCCGTTCTTCACGGAGTGCCGGACTGAGGAGAGGTATCAATGTTGGTCGGTGAGGCCTGGCACGAAGTCGGCTTTCCAACACATTTTAAAGGTGTTCTATAGGATTCAGGTCAGGACTCTGTGCAGGCCAGTCCATTACAGCGATGTTATTGTTGTGTAACCATTCCACCACAGGCTGTGCATTATGAACAGTTGCTTGATCATGTTGAAAGATGCAATCGCCATCCCCCAATTGCTCTTCAACAGTGGGGAAACAAGAAGGTGCTTAAAACATCAGTGTAGGCCTGTGCTGTGATACTGCCACACAAAACAACAACGGGTACAAGCTCCCTCCATGAAAAACACGACCACACCATAACACCACTGCCTCTGAATTTTACTGTTGGCACTACACATGCTGGCAGATGATGATCACAGGGCATTCACCATACCCACACCCTGCCATCGGATCGCCACATTGTGTACCGTGATTCGTCACTCCAAACAATGTTTTTTCACTATTCAATCGTCCAATGTTTACGCTCCTTACATGAAGCAAGGCATCGTTTGGCATTTACCAGCATGATGTGTGGCTTATGAACAGCTGCTCAACCATGAAATCCAAGTTTTCTCACCTCCTGCCTAACTGTCATAGTACTTGCAGCGGATTGTGATGCAGTTTGGAATTCCTGTGTGATGGTCTAGCTAGATGTCTGCCTATTACACTTTACGACCCTCTTCAACAGTCGGCGGTGTCTATTAGTCAACAGACGAGTTTGGCCTGTACGCTTTTGTGCTGTACATATCCCTTCACGTTTCCACTTCACTATCACATTGGAAACAGTAGAACTAGGGATGTTTAAGAGCGTGGAAAGCTCGCATACAGATGTATGATACAAGTGACACCCAATCACCTGACCACGTTCGAAGTCCGTGAGTGCCACAGAGTGCCCCATTCTGCTCTCTCACAATGTCTAATGACTACTGAGGTCGCTGATATGGAGTACCTGGCAGTAGGTGGCAACACAATGCACCTAATATGAAAAATGAATGTTTTTGGGTGTGTCCAGATACTTTTGATCACACAGTGTATTTTCACTACTGGGAAGGCCTGATTGTAATCCAATCTTCTCATCTAGTTATTGTGATTCCTGGACTGCTAAGCTGTGATATGTTACTGCATATGAATATGCTAATTCCATAAGTTCTTTCCTACATTAAGTTGCATATGAAGGGCTGTGACGGATAAAATGCGAGAGTAAATCCCAACAATCTGCACTCAGTGGTTTTGCTGATGTAGGAAGAGAGACCTGCTCAGCTTAAGTCTCCAAAAGCTGTCTTATTTTTCCCATTGTAATTCTTCTTTTAAGGTTGCAGCTTCTAACATAACTACTTTCTACAATGAAAGTAAATGGCATCACTATTATTGCCACTACAATAATATGCTAAGTTTTTATTTCTTCACTTGTGTTAAACAAACACATCTGTCTAACTATATGGCAAAATCAGTGCCGTGTGAGACCAATCTGTAAGTCAGTGCTATGGTTATATTGCCTAATCGCTACGAGTATATTGAACACTTCAACTTTTGTACATAGAATCACTATATCTTCATGATAGTTGTGTAATATTACATTAAATGTCACATGAGGCACTCTTAACATTTATTTTACTTTTAAGTACAAAATGGTAATTTGATAACAAGTTATGGATTAACAGCATCGAATCCTCAGCTATGCTGTGTAATGACCATACTGAACAGTTTCTCACTTGACTACGTAGAACATGTTTGTAGAAGATTGGCATCTCCATTGACATTCGTCACATTAATTTGACTTATTTGTTTATCTTCCGGAAGTTCTTTGTAGTAAATAGTATTACAAATATGAAAACTCAGTGTGTGTAAAGGGTTCCTGTATGCTCAGCTTGGTTTTTAATAACTTATTTAGTAATTGTTATCACTTGAATTATGCATAATTCTGCTGGATTTGTGTGGGTGTTTCTACTGTAGCTCAAGGATGAAGTTCCTGTTGTATCTGCCTGGTTTGACAGACAAGAAATATTCGTGCAAATTTGGTAGAACAAATTTAATTAACAAGAAAGAATACAATTTCTCTGTTGTGTGTTGAGTACCACTTAAGGAGTGATTAATTTAGAAAGACGATTTCTTCTCAAATATGCATAAACAGTGCCTTCATGAATATGGAAATAACAGCAGCAATTATATGGAGGCTGAAGGCCTGAGCAAAACAGTCACATCTGGGTTAAAGAATATACATCAGTATTGACTGAAGACTTAAGGTCTTTAGAACATAACTACTACCTGAAAATGTCACTAATTAGTAAATACACAATGCACTACTAGCAAAAATTCAGGTCCCGATAGGACAATCCAAAGAGTATCGTGATAGTTGTGAATTTGGAATTGATACAGGTTAAAGTCCCTGAAGGACAGTCAAGGATCAGAATTTCAGTATGATGGAACACAGCAAATCCAGTGTAGCACTAATGGAAAAAAAGATCTGAAATCTTGCAAGTCCACTAGCTGATCACTGACTCAGGAATTGAAGACATTGATACGGCAGCTCCAGTGTGAGTTCCTGATTAATGGAATGCTACTCCATTCATCACTGGTCCAGGAAGCCCACTCGGAGTGAACTGTCCGTCGGGGCTCGAAAGCCAGTCTAAAAACAGCCCGGGTGTTAGGATACTGTAGGCACCATTTTGTCATGTGGCCTATAGAGGAGAATAGGTCTATGGGGCCAGTGACCTCCATTGATGTCTGGGATACTGTCTGGTGGCAGGGTGGATCGTTGTCAGTTTGCATCTGTCTGTGGGAAGACTGGCATCAATGAATTATGTGACTGCTTCCCTTGGATGTATCATTAGTTGCTGGCTGGGTAGGTGCAAAGCCTACTTACAGCATCTTCCACTGTCTGAAATGTCCCCACACTCCACATTCAAGTGTCTTGACTGTCTCATAGTTAAGTATGTACCTTGCCTATCTCCTCTGACACACACAGCCTTAATGGTGAATGTTACTCTGTATTGTAATTAAATTAAATTCTAGCCATAAATACTGTAACCATTCAGTTATTACTTTTGGGTAAGAAAGACTATTAAGTTCAAAGAAATTAACATTGATCAGTGGATGATTTTACCAGTGTGTTCAGATGAGAGGATTGGCTTGTTTTTAGTTACTAGAGAGAATGAGAAGTAAACTGGAAACTTTTTAGCTGAAGAGCTATATTGTTCTAAGTACGCTGCGTCTGTTCCCGAAACTGGTTGGTCTCGTAATGCTGTTGTTAAATGTTTGACAATACTGTTGAGATATGTTTGGAATCTTCTATCACATTTATTACTCTCAACACATGTTACTATTTATCAGCGTCTGGGTCATTCCATGTAAATGAGGAATCATTATCAAAAAATTAATTTTTCTGTGGGAATATTTTCCCCTGTTACATATGTAGGCTGGGCACTGAATTTTGTTGGCAAGATTTATTTTTCCCTCCAAAACCTATTGTTTACTTGTGGGAGCCATTGTTTTGAAGATTATATTGTTGAGTTTGTTCATGCAGAAGATTTGATCAATTTCAAAGTAAGAAAAAATCATGAAATTTATAATAATTCTTTGTGGTTTATACATCACTTCTTCTTCTTTTTGGTATATTTTTAGAAGCAAACAATAAGCATAATAAATACAAAAACATTTGTATAACCTAACCCAAAAAATACGAGTTACCAAATGCCAATTTTTTTAAGATTTTCACAAAATACATTACAGTATAGAATCTTATATGCTATGCTGTCCTTCACATAAGTGTACCTGATAATTTGGTGTCTCAAATAAATTTCCTCCTGGAAGTCTTCTCCTGGTATAGGATATTTAATTCACATAACGTGAGTTACCTTTATTTATGTAACACGAGTTACCATAATTTTTGTAGGATTAGTTATAATTTTGAGCAGTCAGATTGGTTCTGAATTCCATACAACACAACTAACAATATATTTCAACATATTTAATGTATATTTATCTCCATATGCCACATAAAATCCCATAGGGAATAGCTATTTCTATTTTACAACAGTTTTCAGTTCTTGCAGAATGCCTTTAAGTGCAGCTGAAAAGATGAGGAGAAGAAGAAGAAGGCAGAAATTGAAAGATGAAGGCACATATGAAGAGTATAAAATCAAACACAAGGAAGCTATGAAAAAATTCAGGAAAAAGAAGCAGGAAAAGCAAAAATGTTTGAATAAAAGAGAACAAGAAAGGATTGCTGCAGACAGGAAATGGAATGTTAGAGAAAGAGTTGCCAAGGACAGGAAGCAGCTAAAGGAAGCATCTTCAGCTACACCAAGTAGTTCTGCCTCTCCACCACATAAAAATACTCTTCATTGGGAAACGCCATATCAAAATTGAAACGTGTACTTCCAGCATCACCCAGAAAACAAAAATGTGTTATTAGAAGGTTGTATCATACATTTGATGAACCTTTAGAAGCAGAAAGAATCTCTAAACAAAAAATAAGTGATGAAAAATAATAAGTGCAGTGAGAAAAATGTATGAAAGGGATGGCATTAGCAGACAGGCCCCTGGATGCAAAGATGTTGTGACTGTAAAAGATGAGAAAGGTAAGTTGCAAGTATGACACTTGATGTTTTCTTTGAAAGAAGCCCATGCAGTGTTTTGTGAAGGAAATGGCAAAGTGATTGGTAAAAGTAAATTCGCAGGATTAACACCCATACATGTCATGCTTGCAAATAAACTTCCACACAACGTATGTCTCTGGAGATATCATCTGTGCTATTAACTCTCTTCATAGCATAGTACTTCAAATACCTAAGTACACCAGTAACTGGCCAGAATTTTTTCAATGTGCAGAGCCTACAGCTGATTGTTGGTTGGGAAAGTGCATGAAATGTAAAGATTTATTGGCAGTTAAACTTCTTGATTTATGTACTGCTGTACAAGAGTACAGCATGAAATGGTATGTGTGGCAGGAGAGTGATGGCAAAATTTTGAAAGTAGAGGAAGAAGGTACATTGCAGAATCTTATTGATCATATTCTTACCATGGGACCTAAATGTTTAGAGCACTTCTACTTTAAGAGAGAACAATCAAAGAACTATCAGAGTGACAAGAAATTACTGTCTTCTGCGATGCTAACTGCCATGATGCAAATCAATTTTTCTGAAATTTTTACATGTGTAAGTCAAGATGAAGTGCAAAGTGCACATTGGCAGCAGAATCAAATTAGTATTTTTACTGCCATGATTTCGCATTCAGGCACTTCTCACGCCTACAAGTTGGTATCTGATAATCTGGACCACACAAAAAACAATGTCATTCACTATGTTGATAGACTTCTTGAAGAACTACCAAAAAATATTAGAGAAGTTACAATTTGGTTAGATGGTCCTGCTTCCCAGTTTAAAAACAGATGTATTGCAGAGGCTATAAAAGTTCTAAGTAAGAGTCATGCCAAAATAATTACATGGAAGTACTTTGCAACTTCTCATGGGAAGGGGCCAGTGGATGGAATTGGTGGGGCTGTCAAACGCCAAGTTTGGTCTCGGGTGAAAAACAGGAAATGTGTTGTAAACAGATTTTGTAAAAGCATTGTTGAATTCTTCTTCTAAGGTGTCAGCAGTTTTTATGGGTGAAGAAGACTTTAGCCAAAGAAGCAAAAAACTACACCTCTCAGCCTTAATCAAGAACTTCAAGCCTTTCTTGAACATTTCTAAAATTCATCATTTGGAACTCTATAATACTGAAGTTGTAGGAGACACACTACTTCGTTGGCTCCAGAGGGAAACACTAACAGAACAGAAAAATCACTAGATATACAAGTAGATGACTGGGTGGTGGTAAAATATGACAATTTATTTTTTCTTGGTACTGTTACTAAAATTGAAAATGGTGAGTGTAAAACCGATGTTATGATGAAAGATAGGAAGTGGCCTGAAATTAAAGATGAGATGTACTACACTAAGGACAAGTTTGTCAGAAAATTGAACCCTCCCAGTGTTGTAAATTCCCATGGTTATTTCAGGTTTGACTGTGATAATGTAACATGAGTTACCGTATGTTGTAATGCAAGTTACCTGTTCATTATGTTTTAATATTTATTTTATTGGAGATTAAATGTTCGGAACTTTGTTAAAATACTTATAAGATCTTCTGGTATTGTGTGTAAATCTTACAAGAAATGTTCAAATAAAACAGAGCATACTTTTGTATTTTCTTTATCACATGCAAAAGCCATTTCTTGGAAATGTAACGCGAGTTACCAAGAATAATTATCAGATTTGGTTTTATAAATATAAAAATGTAACAATGTGACATAGGTTTACAGAGCGTTCTATATAAAGTATGTTTTGAGGTATAAAAAATATTTAATAGAAACATTTCCTTCTGTTAATTGTCCAAAACTTATAAACATCACCTTGTAACATGAGTTACCATGGAATGACCATTCTTCTGATTTTGTATTGAGTTGAGAAAACACAGGCTAGCAGCTGCATTTAACAAATTTAGACAGGGGCTCAGTACTTATTCAACAATCTCAATAAAGAACTTAAAATCACACATTTTAAATGCCCACAAACACAATTAAATGATGATTGCCAATTTTTAACTGTTCATAGAATGTGCCACTAAAGTTCTAGTAAAACATTTGGTCCAGAGATGTTAATTGAGTAAATACTAACCACAGATTGTTTAAGACGTTTGGACATAGGTGTTCCCGAGCTTGTCACTAGATGAGGACTCTTGTACAGCCTGAATGATTGCTGACAACATGGAGATGCAGACTTTGAGCAGAGATGTTAACATGTTAATGACTAAAGACAGACTGCTGAAATAATGCCTAATGGTTCTACTTACAGATGAGCATATGGATAACTGTCAGATATTGAAAATACATGTTGATTTACAGTGAGAAGAAGGTCAAAATTAGTGGCAGTGGAAACACAGTGACTCAATTAATAATCTGGTTTAACTGTGTGTTAGATAACTCGAAAATTGACAAAGTTATATAGACCATAGTGTTAATACCATGTATACTTCAATGGTTGTTCCCAGCTCAAACCAAATTTGGATGATTTACTTAATTTTCTATGTTGAATAAATAGTAAACTGATATCTTCTCAGTTTATGTTGAAACCGACTTGGAATAATTCACTTGGATTTTATTGTGTAAGTGGAGAACGTTTTATTTTAAAACATCCTGTGAAAGCTAATAGCACACTCTACATATTAGTGACAACTAGCCTCAGCATATATGTTGTGTAAAGTTACTGTTGTTACAGCTCGAAGTGCTAAAAGTGATCAGAGGTTGAAAGTTTTTTACATGACTGTGCAGAAATATGTAACATATTACTGTAGTCACTGTGCATTTTTGCTGGCTTCTGTCTAAAATTACTTTCATGTAAATCCCAGTCTGTGTGATCACTCATTGTCAGTTATTATGTCATACATGATAAGATATTTGACTGAGCTGTGGGCATCAATTACACAACTGTTGATATCAGTGACGTTTTTTCCTCCGAGTGCTGTACTTTGAATCAGTGATATGATGCTTTTATTTCTTTTGTTTGCATTATAATGGTGTGCAGACAAGAAACAGAGGCATCTCACAATGTACGGAATAGGTTTGATGTAAGATTTATACTCGTGGTGTCTTTGTTTCTGTTTTAATAATAAGTGGTATTGTTTTTATGTTATTGGACTTGAATTTCCTGTGCAGGAAGCTGTGAAGACCCTAAATTCTCTGCAGACAAGTGCAGCATTACTTCAGGAGTACAGAAAGAAAGGTTCACGAACTCATTCTGAACAGAGACAGAACATTGAAGACACGAAAAAGTATTTAATAAGGTGAGACAAGTACAAAATTCTTGCTAGATGCTGTGATATTACTTTTCAATATTTTGAATTTGGAATGTATGATTTGATAAAATACTTTAAGTTATGTGCTGGAATGCATCTTATTTTCTGGGTTAATATTTCACCTGGTACCGGTCTTGTTTTGTGATGGTCTGTATGTAGTAAACAAGGAAACTGTGCAGGCAGCTACACATTTCTCTCCTTCATATTTTCCACAATGGTGGTAGTGTTGGTGGTGGTGGTGGTGGTGGTGGTGGTGGTGGTGATGATGATAACAGCAAATGATTTTCTTAATTCCGTGGCTGCCAAATGGATGGTGATAATGTGATGTAGTGCTGTTAAGCAGTGTAAATTTCTGGGGCTTTATAAAGGTCTTCTCTCTCCTAAACATAATGTCATATATGAACATGTTTCTATCATTTGTTACTAATGAAAGAACACTCTTAAAAGTTTGCAGATCAACAACTGGTACCAGATACCCAAAATATCCTCTGCTTGCTGAGGCACAAACATACAACTCTCCCAACACTTCTGAATTGTGTCAAATGCTTTTGTAGATGTCCATGGTAATGTGACCAGGTCTCTCTGCATTAGGTATGTTTTTTACTTACACAACACAACTCAACATGCTCATCTTATTCCAGAATATCCGATTTAGCATTGTATTTAGTGATCAGACATTTATAGGCATGATACTAGCACATTTCTGCCACTTTGTGAGAACTAGTTACAAAGACTGTTGGTGAATTTGTAGTCTCCTGAAGACATTCAGTTAGAACAAAACCAGTTTGTGATGTATTAAACATACCTGAAATACAGCTGTAATGGTTTTTATTAATGTTTACTAAGATGTATCAAATGGTATGGCGATGTGGCATGTACTGGTAGCTGGCTCATCTTAGTAGTATACATTTTTTGTGGTCAGGTATACATTCATAGAACTTTACACAAACTTTGCAAAAAATGAATAGCCAACAGTAGTTAGTAAATGTGCATTACGTGTATCATTTAGATGCATGACTTGTTAAAAGATAAACTAATTTCAAACATATGCAAGTGTTAAATATAAATATTTCTACATAATAGCAAATTGTCATCTAGGATACAGTGAGCATGTGCATCAGCAGATTGACTTATATTGATACTGTGACAACATAAAGTTTGTTTATTTTTAGCAAGTTTCTGTGGTTGAATTTTGACCTTTGGTCTAGTCTGAAATGTTCAATGTGACTCAGCAATGGAGAAATTTTTGGCATTTGGTTTTCTGATCTACTCCTGTTGTTTTGGTGCAATGAATACCTGTTCAAAGTATTTTCAGAAACACTGCTTAGATAGCATAGCTTTTTTTTGAGAAAAGTTAGCATATGGCACTTTGTGGCTACTAATTTTTAATGATGATTATTTATTTCAGATTTTCAATTTTTAGTTTGAACCTGACATCATTGATAATATATAGATGAAAATATCCTTTGTGGTTGTATGTATCTTCATTTTCTAATTTTATCATTTTTTGGCTACTTTCTAGGTTAGTCATATGAGCAAATAACTTAAAATACTGCAGTTGAAAAAATGACATCAATAATGAAATTAATATTATAAAAAGTGAATTTAGTGAATATTAGAGATTCATCTCTACCTTTCAGGTATTGTAGTAATCTACCTGTATCTCTAATATTGAGTGGGTAACTATAAATTGTTTGAGATGTGATGAGATTCTTGTGTATGCTGTAAAATTTTGTTTTGGGGTGTGAGGTATCTTCTCTCATTGACTCACTTATGTGTAAAATGGCAACTTCAAAATGTTGCAACCCCCATGGGAATTGTTCTGGGATAAAATGAGAGAGCAGCATGCATATATATATATATAAACTATTAGAGACGGAATGGTTAGGATAGAAAGGAAGAATTTATGAGTAATATCTGCTAACCAGACGAGACATGCACGAAGCAGCAGTGACAATGGTTGGTGCAATGCATTGTGGTCTTGAACTAAAATGCTCTTAGGTATTTGGTCATAATTGGAAGGACAGCAGTTCTAATGCCTACCTGACCATCATCTTTTAGATTTTCCACACTTTTCCCGCATCGCTTACGGCAGATGTCAGGATGATTTTTTTGAAAGGCCATGACCAGTTTGTATCTCCACTTGGTACTTGTGCTTCATCTCTAAGTGTAATCAGTAGGACATTAAATCCTAAGTTTGTTTTATTCCTCCTGCAGGTATTCAGCCAGGTGGGCAATGCTGTGCAAGAGCAGCCAAAGGTCATTAAGACTTTGTCATTGTAGATCTCTTAAGTGATGAACTTAATTTAGTTTTTGCAACATGGTATTATGCGTCTGCTATTTGCTTCCTTTAAGTAAGAAATGTGTGAATAACTGTATACCTAACAGCATACAAAGGAGCTGATTCACGCCTTGGCATTCAGAAATAAATTAGTTATCATGTACATATTGCTGACGAAAATACTTTTAACTTGTGCATCCCTTGTGAATATCACATTAAGGGGTATTTTAGTTACCCACAAATTGTGATTAATTGGAAACAGGTATGTGGCAGGCAGTTAATAACTTGTAAAGTGGGTCACAGCTCTCCATAAAAGATACCTTTGTTTTTCTCTGTGAAGCTCAATGCCAGTACTCAAATCTGCTCCTCAGACTCAATGGGATGAAGATCATGTTGGGAAGATTGCTTTTATTCCTAAGTACATGGAGAAATGGTTTCATTTGAAGAATTCCCTCATAAAGTAAGTTTCTAAACAGTTTCAGGTATGACTGTCATAATATGTATTGAGAAATTACAAAGAAACAGTGTAATTGGCCAGTACTTACTTTCAGAAAGTGAAATTTGCTGTATTGCAGACAGAAGCAATCAAAATAGTAAAACAACAACAATGAAAGGATAGAGTGCTACTCAGCACATAGAGGAGATGTTGAATCACATACAGGCATGATGAAAAAGAATGCTAGAAACATTCAGGTTTGGAACGCAGTTCTTCATTGTTTGTAAAAAAAATTCATGTCATCACAACTCTCACACACATGGTCACTGTCATGTCATCTACATCTACATCAATACTCTACAAATCACATTTAAGTGCCTGGCAGAGGATTAATCAAATCACCTTCACAATTCTCTATTATTCCAGTCTTGTATTGCGTCCAGAAAAAATGAACACCTATATCTTTCCATGCAAGCTCTGATTTCCGTTATTTTATTGTGGTGATCATTTTTCCCTATGTAGGTCCGCATCAACAAAACATGTTAGCAGTCAGAGGAGAAAGTTGGCGATTGAAATTTCATGAGAAGATTCTGCCACAACAAAAACGCTTTTGCTTTAATGATGTCTACTCCACATCCTGTATCATTTCAGTGACACTCTTTCCCTTATTCCGCGATAATACAAAACATGCTGCCCTTATTTGAACTTTTTCAATGTACTCTGTCAATCCTATCTGGTTAGGATCCCTCACCGCGCAGCAGTATTCTGAAAGAGGAAGGACAGGCGTGGTGTAGGCAGTCTCGTTAGTAGATCTTCCCTGCCAATAAAATGCAATCTTTGATTAGCCTTCCCCACAACATTTTCTGTGTGTTCTTTCCAATTTAAGTTTTTCATAAATGTAATTCCAAGGTATTTAGTTGAATTTACAGCCTTTAGATTTGACTGATTTATCATGTAACCGAAGTTTAACAGATTCCTTTTAGCACTCCTGTGGATGACCTCACACTTTTTGTTGTTTAGGGTCAATTGCCAATACTGATATCTTTTCTGAATCATTTTGCAATTTTTTTTTTTAATCTTCTGATGACTGTACTTGTCGATAAACGACAGTGTCATCTCCAAACAACCTAAGAGAGCTGCTCAGATTGTCTCGCAAATCATTTACATAGGTAAGGAACAGCAAAGGGCCTATAACACTACCTTAGGGAACGCCAGAAATCACTTCTGTTTTATTTGATGACTTTCCGTCAGTTACTGCGAACTGTGACCACTCTGACAGGAAATCACGAATCCACTCACATAACTGAGATGGCGTGCAATTTCACTACAAGCTGCTTGTGTGGTACAGTGTCCAAAGCCATCCAGAAACGAGGAATCAATTTGAAATCCCTTATCAATAGCACTCAACACTTCATGCAAGTAAAGAGCTAGTTGTGTTTCACAATAACGGTGTTTTCGAAATGTGTGTTGACTGAGTGTCAATGGGCCATTTACAGGCACTAAGGCCCAACTGCAATCTTGTCTGAGGTGAGCAGCAGACATAACTGGAATGGGGGTATTGTGGGGCTGTGGAGGAGACATGGGATGGGGAGGGGGAAAGATAGTAGGATAGGGGTTGGGGTGGGGGATGGAAAAATGTTAATGCTGCCTGTTGGAGTGGTGTGCAGGGATGTGATAGGGACAGGTAGGTGCAGCATTGGGAGGCTGTGCTGGGGAGGAGGGGGAAGGGAGGTGGTGTGAAAGGGGAGAGGAGAGAGAAAGTAGCCACCCAGAGATGACAGTGGCCGTGTGTGTGTGTGTGTGTGTGTGTGTGTGTGTGTGTGTGTGACCTGTGCTTCTGTGAATTTTGTCAACAATGTAAGGAAAAGATAGATAGCTACTTAGTGTAAAGATGGCACGTCAAGTTGGAGACAGGCACAGTCAAGACACTTACACATTAGCTTTCAGCCACAGCCTTTGTCAGAAAAAGAAAGAAACACACGTGCATTCATTCACACAGGTAAGCACACCCCATACCCTCCGCCCAACAGTTCCCACCACCTCTGTCCTATCATCTCCTCCCTGTTCTCATTTTCCACCCTCTTTGTGTGCCACCCGATGCCAACACATCCACCCATGTTTCCACACTCCTCTACTTTTTCACTCCATTCCTCCCCCCCCCCCCCCCCCCCCCCCAATCCCCACCTCCCTGCCCCACAGCCTCCCAATGCTGCACCTGTTGGGAGTATAGTCGCTGCACACTCCACCACACAGTGCTCTTCTCTCCCTCCACCCATACACTGCTATCCCTTCCTTTTGCCCACCACCTCCAGATTGCTGTTTCTGTTCCACACGAAACTTTCATTCTGGTCTGAGTTGCCGGAGATGGTGGTCATGTGTGCGTGAGGTGTGTTTGCTTGTGTGAATGAATGGGTGCGTGTGTTTCTCTTCCTTTTTCTGATGAAGGCTGTGACTGAAAGTTGATGTGTAAGTGTCTTTTAATTCTGCCTGTTTGCAACTTAACTTGCCACCTTTATGGTAAATAGCAATCTATCTTTTCCTTATATTGTTGTTCTTTATAGTTTTAAGTATTTCTGTTTGCAGTACTTGGAGTTTTGTGTCTCTTTGTACTTTAGTAGTTTTCTCAACTGAATTTTTCTTTTGTCTCATTTAATATAAGGATTTCAAGGGGTTACTCTTGAAATTTGAGCTTGTATCTTAAAACCTATATATTTTTTTTTGGCATAAGGGTTTTTGTAAACTCATTGTTTTGATTTGTGCTGAGGTAAGTCTGTGGGCCTTGTGGCCTTTGCCATTTCACGCTTCTAAGTAACAACCACAGTAACTATATAGTTTGCCGTTACAGCTTTTGCCAGAATGTCAGGATTCGTGTTTGGAAATCCACAGTGCTTTTGACAGTGTTGACAAATTATGTTGGTAGTGACACCAATGGACCTTTACATGAGCTGACTGGGTGTTCCATGTGAATGTATTGAAAGTGCACTTGCCAGCTACCATGATTATGAAAGATATCACAAGAAAACGATTACAGGAGTTACACATCGCCACATCTCGGTACATTGTATGTTGAAAAGTGGTTTCAATATCTTCTCCCATTCTATAATGGCTCCAAGGAATTAATGTTGTTTTCTCCTACAGCTGAATTGGATATCTCCAGATTTCCTCTTTTCAGCAATGTACACCTTTCACAGATTGAATTTAGAGATGATAAAATGTACTTATAGAAAATGGAATAGAATCTTCAGTGAATATTGATTAATGTATCTAGAATTAATCCACTGTACAACTGTTATTTATGGAGAACATTATACTGCAAAACAGCTGGATAATAATTTCAAGCTTTATGATGCAAATCGTTACCATGGCCAATTATAAACTAAGATCTTACATTCATCTTTTACATGCTACTCTTTATCATCACCACCACCACCACCATCATCATCATCATCATCATCCATGCAATCTCCCACTGCTCCGAGGCACTCCTTGAAACTGCACATGGTTGTTGATTGCTCCAGAACAGTACTTATAAGAAGTATGATTTTCATTAGTAGGCATTGCTTGCAGCGTGACGCATGATGTATGCTTCAGCAAGAAGAAAAATATGCGAAACACAACAAGCAATGGAATAAAAAAAATTTGTGATCTGTAGCTTAGTGAGAGGGAGTAAATGAAAAAGAGAGAGAGAGAGAGAGAGAGAGAGAGAGAGAGAGAGAGAGAGAGAGAGAAAAGGGGGGGGGGGGGGGAACCATATGCTAAAATCAGGATTTGTTGAAGTTGTCACCAATGATGGCACTTTTCTCTCGAAGACAATGTTTTGGCATTACTTTAAATGTATATTAAACTTGTTGTGACCAATTACTCTGATCTTTACAGGTCTGGTGTGACTTTGGAACAGCTAGATACGCTTAGAGCAATCCATGTGGCTGGTACAAAGGGGAAGGGGTCTGTTTGTGCCTTTTGTGATTCGCTGCTCAGGCAGTATGGACTTAAAACTGGCTTCTTCTCATCGCCTCATCTGGTGGCGGTGCGGGAGAGGATTAGAATTAATGGAAAGCCCCTCAGTCAAGAGGACTTTACACAGCACTTCTGGAATGTCTATAATAAACTGCATCTCCAGAAGGTAAGTTAAAATGGCCTCATTTTAACTATTTTCTTTGAAATTTTTGCATATCCTAATTTTTATATGTAGTAATGAGGTAAATAGTTATCGCAGTATCAACTTAAAGCGACCAAACTAAGTTCATTATTGTGTTCGGCAGATACTGTTGCTTCATTCAATTGTTTTACATTCCTTGTCACAGAAGAAGGGGAAAAATTGTGAGTAATATAACCTTAGTTTCACAAGCTCCCACAATGTAGATGCAAGTAAGTGGTGCTCAGCACACATAGAATAGGCCACTGCTTTATGACCCAAAGCTCCCTTTTTAACACTTTGGAGACCAGCCACTTAGAAGAATGTTGGGCCTAGGAAACTGGTCATTTTTGCTGTTATTTAAAACATTGCTGGCACATAGGTAATTTAAGAGTAATACATACTAAAAAAAAAAATCAGAGTTCAAGATTCATTTTTCATATTTACTTTAGTTCTTTGATAGATTATAAACTGTAAAATACTGATGAAAGAAAGTATAACTATCCTTTCAAGAAAAAAGTTCAAGGTCGGTTATTGAGCAAGTTCTTCCTCTTGAGCTTCCAAAAATTTCTCGTTCACTCAACAAATGTGATGTATTTGTACCAGAATTACAGTAAATTGAGAAACTGAATGAGTATGCACACGAAATTATGGCAGTGTGATCACAGTCGGCTCTGCCATTCACGACAGCAGCTGTTATGTTTGGTACTGTTTCTCTCAAAATAATTCTAGAAATTGACAACAGCAGGCAGCAACAGTCAAGGGACAGTTTGCAAGATGTCCGTACATTGTGATCATATTAAATCAGTCCAGTTTTTAAGAAGTAGGTGGCTTGCGCATTGAGAAAATTGCGGCCTGACCTGTACTCGGGCACGATCTTTATGACACAATGTTGTGGCCCGAGCTACGCTCGGGCTCGATCTCCAAAGTATTAAACAGGAATGCCAACCAGTATGCAATGTGTACAGTGCAACATGTATACCTATTATTGTTACTAGGCAGGTTTTATTTGTTGGGAATAGAGCAGCCTTGTTGTTGGGGTCCCTCCAAAATTATGCACAGTGCTGATTTCCACATGCCCAGTGTGTGTGGTACACAGGCCCATGCGTGTGGTTCTGAAGACTCTGCAGCCAAGTGCAATTCGCCGGCAGTCCGGCCATGTTGAGTTTCAGTAACTATGCAGGGACAGGTTGGCAATGGTTTCAGTGAATGTTAGAGCCTCCATGCTTCAGTGTAGTCCCAGTGTATTCATATTTTATTCGTTCCAGACATTTACAATATATATATATTTCTTGTGTTATATGGGTATATGGCAGCAATAAGAATTATAAATCATTGATATGAATATTTCTTTTTTACTTCCAAATAGTGAAAATGAAGCATACAATGACAGAATTACCGTATTTACTCGAATCTAAGCCGCACTTTTTTCCGGTTTTTGTAATCCAAAAAACCGCCTGCGGCTTAGAATCGAGTGCAAAGCAAGCGGAAGTTCTGCAAAATGTTGGTAGGTGCCGCCACAGCTAACTTCTGTCGTCGAATATATGTAGCGCTACATAGGCATGCTTTGTAGGCACAAAGATAAATACTGGCGCCAAAACCTCTGCGTCAGTAAATAAATAAAAAAAAAAGGTGGAAGACGAGCTTTTTTCTCCGCCCCGAGTTTCGACCACTGCATTTTCATACATTATTCAACGAAGTAAATACAAATTCCGTATTGTTCATCTTCGAATGTAGCAGAATTTCAATGTAATACGAAAATCCGACTGGCAAGACTGTTCGGGATGTTTGTCAATATGGCCAACTCTACGTTCTGAATTTTTTCCTACCTGTGAGAAGAGGTGGTTGCTAATAGGAACCTGATGAAATGTGAATCACATGCAGTATTCTCTTCACTATAAGAATAATACGAATATAAACATTTTGCCATGTATTCTTTCGTTTTTGCTGCTATCTCATTTAAATCCTGTCTGCCTAATAAACTACGTAACTAGAGTGAGACAACAGCAAACGCGGAAGAATATACGTATCGTTTCATGTTTATATTCGTATTATTCTTATGCCTAATAGTGACACAGTCAGAAATGAAGTACGGCAACTGACTAGATTTTTAAATCTAAGGCGACTCTAATTACTGTGCAGAATTTGATGTACTAAAGAAGCGGCCGCAAAGATTTTCAAACGGAGAAAAATTTTCGACTAACTCTCGTTCAGAACTATGTTCTATCATACGCAGTCTATTATTTGGTTCTTGTTGATCATTATCGAAGAAAGCAGCAGTGTAAGTAACAACAAATAGCAGTCTCTTGCCGTTGTTTCGGTTATGAGACAATTCCTCTCTTTTTTATTATTGTAAGCGGCGGTAGCGCGCACAAAAGCAAGCCATGCTGCGAGCGGCGACAGGCCGTAAACACGAACTATCAGAATGCGACAAACAGTGCATGACGCAGTACAGTAATGCATTTTCAGCTTAGAGTGACGTAAACACCTATAACAAAGAAAACGGCACTTATAAGATCAAAGCAAAATAAGCAATCGATTCAAACCAGACGAAGCGCGTGAAAAAGGAAGGGTACCCGTATAAATACGGATGGAGCGCCTGACGCATAGCAATGGCTACCTGGTAAAGCTTAACTGCTAAGCTTACGACTCGAACCAAACTACTGTAGCTGCATCGTCATTCACTCGACCTAAATTGTGTCTCATATTACAATGGACCAACTTTGTTTCGATTTGGAGGTGCGGCCTAAAACTTTTTTCTCACCATGAATTTTGAGTCTCAGATTTCAGGTGCGGCTTAGATTCGAGAATTTTTTTTCCCTTTATTTCGAGTCTCATTTTTCAGGTGCGGCTTAGATTCGAGTGCGGCTTAGATTCGAGTAAATACGGTAATATAATTGCCATATTATAGGATGAAACCACAGATAATCGCAATTCAAGAATCCATTGATGCACAGTAGGAATCAAGTAGAACATAACACCAAAGTCATATTTTCTATCCGTAAGTTTTGGACAGTTGCAGACAAGACGCATAGTGCGACGCAACACAGGTAATGGGCTAGAGTGCTTGGTGTAATGGAAGGGCACAGTGCAGTAGGCTCTCCTGCTAGCCCTCCGCCTGTGGAACTCAGCTTGCTAGGTGAGCCAGTTTGGGCAAGCTGAAACTTGCTCTGTTGATGACCATAGCCTCATCACTAAGGTGTTAAGAGGAAATATTAATGTGTAGCAGAGTGGCTGTCTCACCCAGTTTTCTTACCAAGTGAGCAGCCAGGTACATTAATAAGAAGTGATATTCAGTCCTCCTTCCCTTAGCTTTGCTTACATTCACTGTGAATTTTATTAATTACCTTGATCTCCTACTATTTCTACCTCCCACACTTCCTTCCATTTCCAAATCAACTATTCCTCGGTGTGTCAGGATGAGTCCTATCAATCTATCCCTTTGTTTAGTCAAATTTTACCATATTTTTCCTAAACCAGATCAAGCCGTAAATACAGTAAGCAGGTTTTAGTAGATATACTGAGGTGAAGAGGCTTACTAATGGGGAGAGCTGCATCAAACCAGTCTTTGAACTGAAGGCCACAACAGTAATGATACTATAAGAATGGAAATAAAAGTGTTTAAAAGTTGTCTCCATTACGCATTATTATTTACATCAACATCTACATGATTACTCTGCGTTTCACAGTTAAGTACTTGGCAGAGGGTTCATGAATGATTGATTCTCCCTATGTAGGTGGGTGCCAGCAAAATATTTTCAACTTTTGGGGAGAAAGTTGATGATTGAAATTTCACGAGAAGATCCTGTCGCAGCAAAAAACTCATTTATTTTAATGATTGCCACCCCAGTTTGTGTATCTTATCTGTTGCACACTCTTGATTATTTTGCGATAATACAAAACCAAGCTGCCCCCAAACTTTTTTGGTGTCCTCTGTCAATCCTCTCTGTTGCAGCTCCCACATTGCACAACAGTACTCCAGAAGAGAGCAAACAAGCACAGTGTAAGCAGTCTCTTTAGTAGACATGTCACATTTTGTAAGTGTTCTGCCAAAAGATCAGAGTCTTGGTTTGTCATCCCCAAAACATCTATGTGTTCGTTCAAATTTGAGTTATTCATAATCGCAATCCCCAAGTAATTAGCTGAACTTTCAGGCTTTAGGTTTGTGTGATCCCTTAATCGGGCAGGTAGGTTAGAAAATTTAAAAAGGGAAATGGATAGGTTAAAGTTAGATATAGTGGGAATTAGTGAAATTTGGTGGCAGGAGGAACAAGACTTGGTCAGGTGAAGTACAGGGCTTTAAATACAAAATCAAATAGGGGTAATGCAGGAGTAGATTTAATAATGAATAAAAAAAAATAGGAATGCGGGTAAGCTACTACAAACAGCATAGCGAACACATTATTGTGGCCAAGATAGATAAGAAGCCCACGCCTACTACAGCAGTACAAGTTTATATGCCAACTAGCTCTGCAGATGATGAAGAAATTGATGAAATGTATGATGAGATAAAAGAAATTATTCAGGTAGTGAAGGAAGACAAAAATTTAATCGTCATGGGTGACTGGAATTCAACAGTAGGAAAAGGAAGAGAAGGAAACATAGTAGGTGAATATGGATTAGGGCTAAAAAATGAGAGGAAGCTGCTTGGTAGAATTTTGCAACCCAGGGAGAGCATAAGGGAACAATTGACAGGAATGGGGGAAAGAAATACAGTAGAAGAAGAATGGGTAGCTTTGAGGGATGAAATAGTGAAGGCAGCAGAGGATCAAGTAGGTAAAAAGACGAGAACTAGTAGAAATCCTTGGGTAACAGGAGGGATGGCTAGAGGATGGCTAGAGGACAAATGTAAGGATGTAGAGGCTTATCTCATGAGGGGTAAGATAGATACCGCCTACAGGAAAATTAAAGAGACGTTTGGAGAAAAGAGAACCACTTGCATGAATGTCAAGAGCTCAGATGGAATCCCAGTTCTAAGCAAAGAAGGGAAAGCAGAAAGGTGGAAGGAGTATATAGAGGGTCTATACAGGGGCGATGTTCTTGAGGACAATATTATGGAAATGGAAGAGGATGTAGATGAAGATGAAATGGGAGATATGATACTGCGTGAAGAGTTTGACAGTGCACTGAAAGACCTAAGTCGAAACAAGGCCCCGGGAGTAGACAACATTCCATTAGAACTACTGACAGCCTTGGGAGAGCCAGTCCTGACAAAACTCTACCATCTGGTGAGCAAGATGTACGAGATAGGCGAAATTCCCTCAGACTTCAAGAAGAATATAATAATTCCAATCTCAAAGAAAGCAGGTGTTGACAGATGTGAAAATTACCGAACTATCAGTTTAATAAGTCACAGCTGCAAAATACTAACGCAAATTCTTTACAGACGAATGGAAAAACTGGTAGAAGCCGACCTCAGGGAAGATCTTTTTGGATTCCGTAGAAATGTTGGAACACGTGAGGCAATACTGACCCTACGACTTATCTTAGAAGAAAGATTAAGGAAAGGCAAACTTACATTTCTAGCATTTGTAGACTTAGAGAAAGCTTTTGACAATGTTGACTGGAATACTCTCTTTCAAATTCTAAAGGTGGCAGAGGTGAAATACAGGGAGCTAAAGGCTATTTACAATTTGTACAGAAACCAGATGGGAGTTATAAGAGTTGAGGGACATGAAAGGGAAGCAGTGGTTGGGAAGGGAGTGAGACAGGGTTGTAGCCTCTCCCCGATGCTATTCAATCTGTACATAGAGCAAGCAGTAAAGGAAACAAAAGAAAAGTTCAGAGTAGGCATTAAAATCCATGGAGAAGAAATAAAAACTTTGAGGTTCGCCGATGACATTGTAATTCTGTCAGAGACAGCAAAGGACGTGGAAGAGCAGTTGACCAGAATGGACAGTGTCTTAAAAGGAGGGTATAAGATGAACATCAACAAAAGGAAAATGAGGATAATGGAATGTAGTCGAATTAAGTTGGGTGATGCTGAGGGAATTAGATTAGGAAATGAGACACTTAAAGTAGTAAATGAATTTTGCTATTTGGGGAGCAAAATAACTGATGATGGTCGAAGTAGAAAGTATATAAAACGTAGACTGGCAATGGCAAGGAAAGCGTTTCTGAAGAAGAGAAATTTGTTAACATCGAGTATTGATTTAAGTGTCAGGAAGTCGTTTCTGAAAGTATTTGTATGGAGTGTGGCCATGTATGGAAGTGAAACATGTGCAATAAATAGTTTAGACAAGAAGAGAATAGAAGCTTTCGAAATGTGGTGCTACAGAAGAATGCTGGAGATTAGATGGGTAGATCACATAACTAAGGAGGAGGTATTGAATAGAATTGGGGAGAAGAGGAGTTTGTGGCACAACTTGACTAGAAGAAGGGATCGGTTGGTAGGACATGTTCTCAGGCATCGAGGGATCACCAATTTAGTATTGGAGGGCAGCGTGGAGGGTAAAAATTGTAGAGGGAGACCAAGAGATGAATACACTAAGCAGATTCAGGATGATGTAGGTTGCAGTAGGTACTGGGAGATGAAGAAGCTTGCACAGGATAGAGTAGCATGGAGAGCTGCATCAAACCAGTCTCAGGACTGAAGACCACAACAACAACAACAACAACAACATATTTGTTGCTAAGAAGTCAACTACATTTTCGCAATCCAAGTGGGCTCCTGAACTAGTTCATCAAAATAATTTTGTGAGAAAGCAATCAGTACTACGGATTATGTTTTATACCTATCACCCACTTTAAACATGTATTTTTGTCAACATAGCAAAGGTGAATTAAAGTCAGCACTAACTGTAATTGTTTGAGTGGGGTGCCTATTTGAAATGACACTAGAGTTTCCTCCGAAATCTTCAGCAGCTGTATCATATGAGCCTAGAGGTTCGTAAAAGGAAAAAATTATAAATTTATTCTTGTTGTCAAGCATAACCTTTACCTATACTAACTTACAGTAACTATCTACCTCAATTTCATTGCTTCTGACAGCAATAAACACTCCACGACCAACTGAATTTAATCTATCCTTTCTGAACACGGTTAGGCCTTTTGTAAAAATTTCCGCTGAACTTATTTCCGTACCTATAATGATTTGAGCTTTAGTGCTTTCTGTCAGTGCTTGGAGCTCTGGTTCTTTCCCAACAAAGCTATGACAATTTACAACTGTAGTACCAATGACATTCTTTTCGAGGAACACTATTGATAAATTTAGAGATTTGACATTTGAAGGTGACTGCTGAATGATTCTACTACCGCCAATATACATTCCGTGTAAGTACCATGAAGATAAGATATGAGAAATTAGAGCCCTTATAGAGGCATATAGACAGTCATTTTTCCCTCTCTCTATTTTCAAGTGGAACTGGAAAGGAAATGAGTAGTAGTGGTATAGGGTACCCTCTGCAACGCACTGTACATTGGCTTGCAGAGTATCGATGTAGATGCAAATTGCTGCTAGATCTTCTTCGTACTTTGTTTGCTGGGCGCCCTTTTAGACTGACACGCTTTCTGTGATTTCCTGAAACCCTCTACCTCTTTACCAAAGGGCCACTGTCGGTTCTGCTGATGATGCTGCAGATGGTTAGCTCCACCTTCATCTTGCAAGCAAGTCTTTACCGCTTTAGCTATCTCCCTGAAACCAGAGAGAATCTCTTCCAATACAAAGAGACAGACATTGTTAGTACCAACACCAGCCACCACTTGCAGTTGGCAGTACCCTGTTCTGTTCATGGCATACCTTTATAAGAGAGCAAGTTTATTAAGTGCTAGAGTTATAACTAGCATGCCAAGCTGGTTTTAGTATTATAGTTTTGCTCAATACTACTGTGGAATTTACTTGAGCAACTCATATCAACCAATTTATGTTTCCCTCAATTATTTCTTTTTTTACGTGAAACTCATATATGCCAATGGCTATGTTGATTTTAGGGCATTCGAGGGCATGATTATCAGCACCATTCTTGACTATATGAATTCAGGAAACGAACAAAGTCATTCTCCACAAGCAGACTTACTGTCACAGAGTTCCATTGAGGCACACTAGCTCATTTTCAGAGACCCTCTAGTACCACCAACACTTTAGAGAACAAAGAAGACCATCTCTTTGGGCCAGATTTGTGAGGAGAGCCAACCCTCTCAGCCCCAACAATGCCAACAGTTGGATGTTGGAGGGTTATCAGAGGTTGATAACACTCCAAGGCATTCACTTAGAGTGTTATAAAACTAACAGTGATGGAATAGGGGTGTTGTGAATAGTGATGAGCAGTTAACAGAGCATGGTGTTGAACAGACAAGAAGAAAATAGAAACATTTGGAATTAGGTTACATTCAGTTTTTGTTCCATAGACCCAAAAATGAGATGTTTCTCACAAGTGTGGAACATGTCAGGAAGTATGACATAAAAGACATAGATTATTCGAATATAATACTCACTTCCGTGATCATTTGTCAGGAGATTGTCAAAATATGTAGATTTATTACAGAAAATGGGAACTGCTAGTATTTGCAGAATTAATACACTGTCAGAATGAAACATAATTATGCACTTTTAATAAATTCATCGTACACAAAATACCTAATTTTGACTGTTGTGGTCAAATGCTGACAAAACTGAAGTCTAGCAGACAATTTTACGTAAATTGGTCTTACAGACCCTGTTAAGATATTCATCTATATAGTGGAAGGAGTTGCATGCCAAAAAGTCTTTCAAACTCTGTTTTACTTGAAACCAAGTTTTTAATGGTTGCTGGCAATTTATTGAAAACATGTGTTCCTGGATATTGGACCCCATTTTGGTCCAAGGTAAGTGATTTTAGGTCTTCGGAACATATTATTTGCAACAAATTTCATTGAGGAGTGTGCTGAGAAGCAGTGGTTAGAATACCCTGTTTCTTGAACAGGTTTCTACATGATGTTCTTGAATGTACACTACAAATGGGTCTCATTATATATGTTTTTGCACTCTAAAAACTTTTTTCACTTTGACGTGTTACCCCGCAATATGATCCTACACGAAATAATATAATGAAAGTAAGCAAAGTATGCAATTTCTTTCTATTTCCTACATCTAACACCATTCTCACTGCAAATTGCAGACTTGTGTAGGTGCTTCAGCAATTCTGTGGTATGCCCTTCCCAAATGAATTTATTACTGAGTTGTAATCCTGGAAATTTTACACAGTCAGCCTCTTGTATCTGCATGTCTTGATATGTTACATACATGCTAAAAGGAAATCTCTTACACATTGTGAACTGCATTTAGAGGGTCTTTTCAAAGTTTAATTAAAATGAATTAGCTTTAAACCATTTATTAATGTTATTAAAAATTTGATCAGCAGCCATTTCTAAATCTGTACTTGACTTGCTAAGAATTGCAATGTTTGTATCATCTGCAAACAAAACAAATTTAACTGTCTGAGAATGCTCTATTCCTATTTCTTCTATAACCTGTTGCCACTTCCCACCTCTTTTCTCTTCTCCCCCATTAATCTTTCCAGATCTTATTTTGCCTTATCTAGTTCCACCTGAAGGTCAGCAGTCTCCTCCTCCTGTTCCACTATCTGCCTATCTCTATAGCAAAACCTATAAGCCTTGTTTATCTCTCTAATTCCCACACCACTACAGCCACCCACATGAAAGAAACTGCAACAATCCTCACACCACACCCCAGAACTAACAGTTCTATGCAAATCATACACTTCTCACTCATGCCAAACAAATTTCAGCTTTAGTCTAAAGTAAACAAGACTAACTTCCTGGTCTAATCAATTAATATCTTAAATTTCTTAGAAAGTTCAGGCCTAAAGTTTGGATACTAATTCAAAACTTGAATAGAAATGGAAACAATTAAGTCTGTATTGTCTGTGATGAAATAAAAGTAAACAAAGAAGTAAGCCTACACTATATGAACTTTGCACTTATTTATAAACTTTTTCACTTTGACTATCTACCATAGTGTCAAAGAAAAATTAGAAATTTGTGTTCATCATAAAAGAAAAAGACTATCATTACTTAATAAAACAGATTTCAGAGAAAAATTGTTTTTCAATCTCTTTGAGGATTTACTCTAGGTTTCGTTGCTTGTCTGTTTTAATATAGGTTTGAAAAAATTATATATAAAAACAAAGATGAGGTGACTTACCGAACAAAAGCGCTGGCAGGTCGATAGACACACAAACAAACACAAACATACACACAAAATTCAAGCTTTCGCAACAAACTGTTGCCTCATCAGGAAAGAGGGAAGGAGAGGGGAAGACGAAAGGAAGTGGGTTTTAAGGGAGAGGGTAAGGAGTCATTCCAATCCCGGGAGCGGAAAGACTTACCTTAGGGGGAAAAAAGGACAGGTATACACTCGCACACACGCACATATCCATCCACACATACAGACACAAGCAGACTTTTGTTGTGGCAAAAGTATCCTGTGAATATATCCTTGTTGTATTTGGTGATGCTTTTAATAGCCAACGTCCTGGGCACTTTATTTACTGACTTTTTTTTTAATATCATGGGACTGACCTAAGTTTAATAAACAACTGTGTTAAGTTGAGGTATAGTTTCAGTAATAGTCCACTTTATTACTCTATATTCGCATTTTTGTGCTATAGCTAATTACAATTTAAATCAAAGTTTTAATGACTAATGTCTAAATACTGATTGGAATGTTGAAATACCGTTGCATGCCAATGTTAGCACATGTTTCATGCTGAAGGCACTGTATATTCAGGAATATTGGTTTTGACAAAAGGACTAGTTCACTCCTATTACATTTGATGTAACACTATTTATTTTTGTTTTACAAATCATGGTGTAACATTTGCATAAACCAAGATGGAATAGCAGGTGAGCGTTTAGTGTATAATGAGGGTATAATGATGTTGCTGGAGTACTGGTGGTGCATTTTCCTAATCATTATTACCAAATGTATGGTTAAGTTACCATTGTGGACATTTGATGTGAACGTCAAAGGTTTATTTCAATTTATTTTTGTATTATTCGACTAATGTTCTTGAATGTTTTTAATGTCTTAAACATAATTGTAAATTCTGGGGTTAATACCTCACATCTAATGTTGTACATAATACTAAGAATAGGAGCATATGAATCTTCATATGATTACCATGAGTATAAGTAATATTTTCTCACATCTGTTCCTGAAATACGCTGTGTAATTGTCCCTATAGAAGGGCACTAATGTTTTATATCTTGCTATTGTTTGCTTGTAACTCCTATTAGTATTTAAAGGCCACATTAATTTTTGAGTATAATTGTGACAGAAATAATTTTCAAAATATAATAACTGTTTTGTTTTCTGATCGGTAGCAATAACATATTGATGTTGATGATGGTACCTCGATTACTGGTGATACAAAGATTGTAGGCCAAAGATTGTATCTTTGATGTGTAGTTGTAATACATCACTCTTCAGAATGTTACCATGGTTACTTTGTGGGATTCCTGCTAAACATTTTTGCCTAATGGTTGTTACACACAGGGCCCATAGAAGGCCTCGCACATATTCTTATACATTAATAGCTTATTTTCTTTTCTTTTTTCTCAGTTTTAAGTTTTATGTTATGGTTTGATAAGACATATTTGTATTTTTGATATACGTATGGTCTGTAAGTAAATATTGTACACAAATAATTGTATTTAGACTTTATTTAATGTGTTTTATGGCCATTGACTGACAGTGATGTAGGCTGGAGACGCTGGGCAGAGCTTCCACTATTTAAGCGATGTAAATTGCTTGTCATGCAACAGTAGTTATATGCCACCTAGCAGACTCCCATGGGTACAGCTGTCTATCTGCTATTTTTTTATTTTTGTGCTTGTAGTTTACATTCCTCTAAGTACATTCATGTTAATCTCATCACAGAATAAGCAGTCGGATGATAACTAGAACAGTGATCGAATTCTGTCACTAGAAAATTCATAAACATCTTTATGTGGTTGGAACTGTTTTATTATATAAAATTTTTGTATTCCTTTTAGTTACTTTGTGTATTCAGCAACTCTCAGAAATGCATATACATGAGGTTACACTGGAAACAAAATATCAGGTCTCCTGTAAGTGAATGTTTGAAGAGCCGTGTTTGTCTAATGCAAATGTGTCACTAAGTAATAAACATATATAACACTGTGACTGCACATTTTGAACTAAATGTATGAATGTTTTCAGGAAAGTGATACTGATATGCCACCCTACTTCAAATTCCTGACAATAATGGCATTTAATGTGTTCCTACATGAAAAGGTGGATGTAGCAATTGTTGAAGTCGGTATAGGTGGTGAATATGATTGTACTAATGTTTTAAGGTAAGTCCTACCAGTTGTAAATATTTCTTTTCTCTAACAATATTATGAAGAGGATAGTTGCTACTCACTATATAGCGGAGATGCTGAGTCGCAGATAGGCACAACAAAAAGCCTGTCACAGAATAATCTTTCAGCCAACAAAGCCTTTGTCAAAAATAGCCACCCCCCCCCCCCCCCCCCCCCCACACACACACACACGCATGTGTTTTGGTACTCAAAAATAGCCTTGATTGCCTGACTGGGCAGATTAACCTTAAATGCGAACAATTACGATATTTACAATACTATCATCTCTGTTTTTAGCAACTACCTATGTCATTAAAATTGCAATGTGCGCACACACACACACACACACACACACACACACACACACACACGTATGTGAATATTTACTATAAATATTTAGTTATGTTATATCATCACACCAACAGCTTTCACCCCTTGTCAACTTGAAACTATATGTACATCAACTACTGGCACAAATTGTACACCATCTGCATATTTTAAAGCATTAACCAATGTATAAGCCCAATCTTTAAGCAGTTATTACATGTTACAGATGTAATCTTAAGACCCCTTGCTTTGTAAAGTTTGCTCTCATACAATCACTCTTTCCACTCTATCTCCCTCTCACTTTCTCTTTCTCTTTTTCTCTCTCTGTCTCTCCCCCAATCCCTTACTTCATGGCTCGTACCCCTGTAATAGACCTAGATGCAAGACCTGTCCCATACATCCTCCTACCACCACCTACTCCATTCCGGTCACTGACATCACCAATCCCATCAAAGACTGCTTCACAGCCTGTGCCATATGGATCCTTCCCACCAACACTAGCTTTTCTGAATTGTGCAGGTGGAAACTTTCCCTGCAAGACACCCTACGTTCCTATAACCCTCCTGGCCTCAACCTTCATTAGTCACTGTCCTCGCCCATCCAGCCCCCTCCCTGTTCCCATTCCAGCACAACACAGCCGCCATTTCACCACCACACCCAGTCTTTTAATTTCTTTTATTTCTCCCCTTTCCGCTACTTACCGTCTCCCCCCTCCGCACCTTCTCTCCTGCCCTCCGTCTAAACTGCAACACTTGACTGTTCGCCACTCCCATCGTACTATCCCTCCCCTCCCCAGCCTCCTCCTTACCCCCACCCAGTCGCCACTCCCATCATGCACTGGTGCTGCTGTTCACGATGTGGTCTCAGCTCTCTGAGACTGAAGATGTGTGTGCAAGTTGCATTTATGTGTGTGCAAGTTACGTTTGTGTGCGTGTGTGTGTGCGTGTGTGTGTGTGTGTATGTGTATGTGTATGTGTGTCTACTGCTGACAAAGGCCTTAAAGGCCAAAAGCTTTAATTGTGTGAATCTTTTTATTGTGCCTATCGCGACTCAGCATCTCTGCTGTATGGTGAGTAGCAACTTTCCTTCTCTGGTATTGTCTCTAGCCTTTCATATCTATCTATGAATCCCAACCAAAATTGTTATTTGTGTATAATTTTACCACTTTAGCCGATATGCTTATTGTACTTAAAGTTTGTAACATTTCACCTGATTGTATAAACGAGTATGAAGTTTAAACTATTCTGAGTTGTCAAAATCGGATTTATATACCACTTGAAGTATTTATTCCAACCCATGTATTCGACACCTCAAAACAAACACCTCCAAATCCTTTAAAATTTATTCTGTAATAATGTTGTTGTTATGTATATTCTTTGCTCTTTGTTATAATGTTTTCTCTTCTGCTATACAATCCTTGCTCCCAATAGTTTCCATACGCTACATTTGCTTACAAAATATGACAGTATACATGTGATGTTTTAAGATAGTGAAAGGTACCTGTGGCCACAGTTTACCGTTATATGTACGTTTAATTTTTTGACAAAAGAAACCCAAAACCATGTTCTGAAATAGTGTTTTGTTTCTCCACTAGACAGTGCCATAAGTTTCTCCAAAAAATCGTAACACAACACACACACAAATGTCATACTAACAAATGTAAATCCACCTGATGATGGAGGTTTAAACCTTTGAAACACATCATGGAGATAAATAAACAGTGACTGGTAACAGTATACTTGTTGTTCCATTTAATGTCAATAACAGTCACAGTAAAGCCTAACCTAAAATGTTCGCATAAAGGAAAAAAAACCTGATGTGATATAGGAGACATTCAGATCTCTCTGTGTCCACCTTCTGGATTCAACTTGCATTAGTCACCTCCATCGCAGCCCCTACAGTTTCTTCTTACTTTATTTTTTTTGCCATTCCTCCTCCTTCTCAGGTCGTCTTTTTACTTGGCTTAAGACAAATCTGATGATCTGCTGGTGAAAGTGGGGTATGTTAGATCCCCCAATGAGTTAGGTAAGTTGAGAATTTGAAAAAGAGAAATGGATCAGTTGAAGTTGAATATAGTGGGAGTTAGTGAAGTGTGGTGGCAGGAATAAAATTCATTACGGCTGCTAGTACTGGATTATCAGCATCAAATCATACAGGGGTAATGCAGAAGCCGGTCTAATTAAGAAAATCGGTATATGGATGGACTATATTGAATAGCATAATAACTGAATTATCATAGCAAAGGTAGACATGGAGCCAACTCCTCCATGTAGTAAAAATATATATGGCTACTAGTTCTGCGAGTAGAGATATTAAACAAATATGTTGTGAAATGAAAGAAATTATTCAGTAAAATAAGGGAGAGAACCATATAATTGGGGTGAGGGACTGCATTTTGATAGCAGGAGGAGGAGAAGTGGTAGAACAACAAGGCAGTGTGTGGAAGGAGGTATGAAAGGGGCAGCCACACGACAGAATTATGCACAGGGCGTAGCTAGCACATGGGTCAAGAATTATAAAAGAAGGTTGTATATCTAGAAAAGACCTAGGGGCACCAGGAGATATCAGACATATTATGTAATGCTGAGATAGAGATTTCTAAAACTGATTTTAAACTGCTAAACACTTACAGAAGCAGATGTGGACACTGACTATAATTTATTGCTCATGAACTGAGATTAAAACTGAAGAAATTGCGGAGGTTATGAGACCTGGATTTGAAAGGACCACTTGGAGTGTTTCAAAGGGAACATTGGACAATGATTGACTGAAGCAATGTGTAACTGAAACTACTTTAAAAAACAAATATGTGACAAGTCAAAAAGTGAAGGCAAGGTAATTGGATTTTTTTAAAAACTACATTGCAATGGTCCATCTTTTGACAAGCTTCCTAATTCTGTACTGGCAGAAGTTCTGTGCCATTGTGTGTATCCACTCATGTACCACCTCCACAACCTCAGCAACTTGGATTCACACAAAGGTTCATACAAGTAATCCTCCACGATACCAGAAAGGTGCATATCACTTGGAGCGAGGTCAGGGCTGTACTGTTGGTGATACAGCACCTAACAACCAAGATTTTAAATGCCCTGGGTCGTTTTTCCACCTGTATGAGGATGGGAATCATCCTGAGGCAAAGTCACACCATCTGAAAGTTTCCCCTCTTCTCTTCATTTTGATTTTGCTTCTCAGATCTCACAGTAGTTTACAGTAGCAGTTACCACTCACTAACTGACCTTTGAGAGTGTAATGTATCATAACTGATCATTTCATAACCTGAAACACTGTGATCAACTTTCCTGCAGAAGTTTGGCCGTAGAACTTTTTTTTTAGGTGAAGATTGATGAAATGATCAGATGGCATTAGTTGAAAATGGATGTTTTCATACCATGCTCTGCCAGTTACTCTGTAGTTCATAGTGATAGATCCACGTCTCATCAGTGGTGACCACGTGAATGAGAAAGACTTATTTCTCTTCAGAGCACGTTGAAAGTGGCGAGATTACATTCCTCTTTGTTTGTGCTTGTCTGTCAAAGTGGTAGCAAATGCAGACAAATTTTTCAATACTTCAGATATTGTTGGGTGAGTGAAAATACTGTACTGTGGGTTATGTTCAGTTAATGTGCAATATCATCAGTTCTGGCACAATGGGCATCACTGATCATTTGCTTAGGTATGTCAGTTCAATGTTCCTGACCATTTTCGAAATGGATGACCCATCTGAAGGCTTTTCATTCCAAACAGATACTTTAATTGTTAAAGCGGTGTAGTCACTAGTAAATGTTTTGTTCACTAAGACAGCTATCACCAGTCTACAGTCCCATTCTACAAACAATCTGCTTCTTTAGTCCTTTCAGAGTACAGAAAATGAATCAGTCCAGTCATATTGACACTGTCGGTATAAAGAGAGAGATTGGTGATAATGATGTGACCCACCAGGATAGCTATATATGTTAGCATAATAGGCAGGTGCACTGGCACGGCATCAAATCACCCCATTGGACTAACAACGAGGGCTGATGTGCTGGTCAGCCTGTATATGGCTTTGAAGCAGTTTCCCACATCTGACTACATGAGTACTGAGCTGGCACTCAAGGCCCCCCTCACTTACACAATTCCGTAACATTCAGAAAACATTCTCTCTCTTACACTTGAATAACACTATATCCAAACAATTGGGGTATAGATATTTGATCCTGCGAATGGGGGTGGGGTGAGGTGGGGGCCGCGGGTGGTGGTTAATGGGGTGGTGACAGGAATGGCATCTGGCCACCTCTTAAATTAATCATGCCAAATCCAATAGACAATGATTACTGAAGTTTATAAATCTATTGGGAGGGCTAGAAGAGTTTTTATGCTTGAAAAAGTCAAGAAGTAGTTGTTAGTTCCCTACTTAGATTGTGGAAGAACATCATTTAATTTAAATATGCTGGATGCAGAGGACTTACGGGCAAAGTTTAAAGTGATTGTAAATCATGCTCTTGAGAAGTACGTTCCAAGTAAGTATATTAAGGATGGAAAAGGGCCACAATGGGTAATAACAAAATTCGGAAAATTCTGAGGAATCTGAGATTGTTGCATTCCTGGTTCAAAAAGGATGCTGAAATGTCTACAGGCAAAAGTTAGTAGCAACTTGTGTCTCTATAAAAATATTGATGCACCTCCATACTTAAGCGATAGATCCTGGTGAGAACCTGAGAAAATTCTAGTCCTACATAGTCAGTAAATGGGTCAAAGGCTTCTACTCACTCATTTGTTGACCAGTCTGGTGTGGCAATAGAAGGCTGGCAAAGCAAAGACAAAGTTTCAAAATTTACATTTAAAAAAATAATACATACAGGGGTATCGTATGGACATACCGTTGTTGGAATGTCATACAGAATCCCATGTGGAGGACATAGGAATCCCTGGTGTTAAGAATCAGTTGAAAGATTTGGAAAGAAATAAGTTACTAGGTCTGGATGGAATCCTAATTTGCTCTTGTGGAGGTCACTCTTCGACATTGGCCCCTTAATTGACTTTCTTTCATCACAAATTCCCTCCCAGTGCAGAGTTTCAAGTACCTGGAAAAAACCACAGGTGACTCCTGCACACAAGAAGGGTATAAGAAAGGACCTGTAAAAATACGGAATATACTTACCATTGATTTGCTGCAGCGTTCTTGAGCATATTCGAAGTCTGAATATAATAAATATCCTTAAAGCAGAAAAGCTTCAGTGTGCAAATCAGCTCAGATTTAGAAAGCATCGTTCGTGCGAGACTTAGCTTTACCTTTTCTTACACATTGTCCTGCAAATCATGGATGAAGGTAACAGGCAGAGTCAGTATTTCTAGATTCAAAGAAAGTGTCTGACACAGTGCCCAATTGCAGACTGTTGACAAAGGTTTGAGCATACAGATTAGGTTCCCACATATTTAAATGGCTCGGAGACTTTGTAAGTATCGGAACCCAGTACACTGTACTTCACAACAAGTGTTCATCAGGGACAAGGGTATCATCAGGAGTGCACCAGGGAAGTGTGATAGGACCACTTTTGTTTTCTATATACGTAAATGAGATGACAAATAGTATGAGAATAGTAAATAAAAATTGGAAGAAAAAATATTGAAAAGTTTAAGAATTAAAAAATGCAATTGGTGGTAGAAATTTTTGGAAATTTTTATTCATCACAGTTGCAGTGTTCCACATGCATAATGGATAAATGTTTTATTTGGTGTAACATTGCAAAGTGACGTGAAACGGGGCAAGTAGTTGGGGTTGGCTGTTGGAGGATGAATGGTCGACTTCAGTTTATTCGGAAAATTTTAGGACAATGTAGCACATTCGTAACAGACCGCATATAGAAAACTAGTGTGACCCATTCTTGAATTCTGCTAGAGTTCTTGGGATCCTTTCCAGGTTTGATTAAAGAAACACACTGAAGCAATTCAGAGGTGTACTGCTTGAACTGTTATTGGCAGGTTTGATCAACATATGAGTGTTAGAGATGCTTTGTGAGCCCAAATGAGAATCCCAGGTATGAAAATGACATCCATTTTGCAAAACACTATTGAGAAATTTAGAGAACTGGCATTCTGACACAGAATGATTCTACTGCTGCCATGGTACGTTTCACGTACAGACCACAAAAACAAGATAAGAGAAATTAGGGCTTGCATAGAGACGTATAGGGTGTCATTTTTCCTTCTCTGTATCTGCAAGTGGAACACGAAAGGAAACCACTAGTAGTTGGACAAGGTATCCTCCACTGCGCATTGTAATGTGGCTTGCGGAGTATGTATGTAGATGTAGATTTCTTCCTTGGTATTTACAGGCAATGGGGCACTTACAATAACATGTTCTGAAATCATTGCGGGTAGAACTAGTCACTGTACCAAGACACCTAACATGCAAATACAAAAGTGAGCTTAATGCATGCCACTGTAGAGTCATGCCTGTCACTCTGTGGAGCAGAAAAAATGGCTTTACTTACTGACTTGTCCTCATAAATTACAATTTGTACTGTTGTAGTATCAGTTTCATTATTGAATTGCTGTTTTTCAGTGGACATTGTCAGAAATTCCCTGTGGGCAATTATCTAATGAAATACTGCTGCACTATTCAGTTACTTGTTATTATGTACCATTTATTTCTTTTATTTCAGCAACAATTTCAGATCCTCCATTCTGCTATAACCCGCAGTTTATTTGTTGTTCAATTTGTTGTCTTATGTGATACAGCTGAATGAAAAAATTGACATTTTTACTGGAATAAATTAAACAGTAGCTGGAAAATTCCCATATGGATGTCTCACTAACAGTGGACCCAATGAAATTAAATTCATTTCTTACTTAGTGTCTTGTTTTTCCTTAACGACATAACCATTTCAAAATTTCCTACTTGCTTATGTATTTGCAAGCTTAATTATCACCCGTATAATAGATCGCCTAATGGCCATATCCATTTTAAACTCAAAAAAGGAAAAATTGTTCTGTTGTCTGGTAAATCTGAATTTGAAATATTAGAGCTAACTTGTGTATAACATTGAAACAGTGTTTTCGTACAATATCAGTTTTGCATCACGATTATAATCAACCAATCACAATTCGTTATTTTCAGGAAGGTCCAAGCAGTAGGTATTACTTCTCTTGGTCTTGATCATACAAGCCTGTTGGGAGATACTCTGGAGAAGATTGCTTGGCAAAAGGCAGGAATTATGAAAGAAGGTGCGGTTGCTGTGACGGTGCCTGGGCAACCACACGAAACCATAAGGGTATTGCAGGCGCGGGCAGAGGAGAAGCGGGTAAGTTAGCACACTTGTAGTTTCCATATCCTTTTGTCTTGGAATCTCCATTCTATTTACTGGAAGACCTATATGAAGAATTGCTTTAGGGTCACCAACCAGTTGGACAGTTCCCTTCATGTGTGCTATAGTTTGACAAATGACCAAGCCACCTTATCAGGTGGGAATTCGGGAATTTTTCCAGTTTTTCTCTATAAATTTTTTGCCCTACATCTTACAACAACAAGCATTCAGACATTTCTTGTAGAGCGCAAAATTTTCTACAATTTGCACCAGTCAAACGTACGTTTACACTATGCTGCCAAGAATTCCGTGCTTCAAAGGAATGGCAGAATGCTCAGGTTAACATAAACTTAAGCAAAAAGGACAGGTTTTAGATTTATAATTTTAATATTAGAACTTTTTTTAAAAAAAGGGTCATGGTAGGTCTCTGTAATGGTCAGTGTGTAACATGAAGACCTAACCCTAGTTGGATACTCATTTCTGTAAAGCTGTCCAAAAAGTCACAAAACACAGGTTTTTTTTGTGGTAGACACTTCTAATGGCCAAAGCTTAACAACCGCCAGAACACCATCCATTTCTAATACCAGCTGATAGTATATTTTAAAAGTGAGAAGTATTACAAATGAAAAGAATATGTAAAAGCGTACAGAAGCTCACAAAATTTATGCTTTGACCTCATTGGCCCACATGCAAAGTCAAATTAGCCATCAGTTTCTTTCTCAGTGATGATGCTGTCAATTAGGTTTTCCCCTTCATTATAATCCCTCTCTGTATCCTCCTCATAAATGTCCGGCATGGGAGAATTCTCGAATGCATGGCCACAACAATGTTTGGCAATTGCTGAGTACTGGAGTTCTGCTTTTTTGCAGTTACAGTTCCTTGTTCTACACCCTTTCATCCTTTCGCAGGAAATGATTTTTCAGTAAGGAATCTGAAGTTGCATTTTGCATTTTGTTATGGTGATCACCCCTTCTCTTGTTAGTGTCCAGTCACGAACTGATGGAATTCTTCATTTTGCTCCAGATTTAGAAAACTGTCCAGGGTATCTCTGTTCATATCTCCACCCTACAATGTCACAAGAAGCCTTCCTCATGCTTCAGAAATGAGTATTCAAAAGTACAAAGACAGGCGTGGTAGGGTTTTTGTCATAAATGCTGCCAACTTTTGTATTCTCTTGTCCAAAGGGGATTCTACTAGTGTCACACTTGCTTGATATGTGAGGGGAAAGAATATCCGAACAAGTACAGAATGCTGGGAATCAAATTGGACATCCTTCCCACTCTTTTGGAAATAGAGCTAAAACCATCAGCAGTACCGGGATATGTGTCTTCATCTGTGACGGCAACACAATCATATGCAGCAGTGTATGGGATAGTGATGTTCATTATCATCACTCTGACTACTTCTTGCAATTTTTGGAAGTGTACTGTTCCCTCAAAGCTCTCTCTCTTTGTAAGTATTTGTTATAAGATTGTGATTAACCAATGTAAATTATAGAAAATTTTACAGTATACAAGATAGGTCTAAATGCTTTTTGTTGTGGAAAGCAAGGAGAAAAGCTATAGACAAAACACTGAAAAATGTGCCACAACTTTGCGGTTTTTCAGCTCCCTCTCTCCCCAAGCTAAGACACGGTTCTCAAGGTCAAAAACTGCTTGCACTTGGCAGCTGAACCCAACTGGGATATCCTGGCCAACAATGCCACACAATCATTTCATTTTTGCGTCACATGCTCACTGTGTAGGAACCATCACCGCAGAACCTTACGTAGAGAAGACAGTTGCTACTGTAGTAGTGGATATGATTGTAAAATAGCTTATCATATTACATTTTATTATTATGAGTAAAGGAGACCACTCGCCGAATAGCAGAAGCAGCCTGTTGTCAACAGGCACACACAAAAGAGAGAAGAAACATGCTCGCTTTTGGAATAAATTCTTTGGTTAAGTGGTTGGATACTACCCAGAACTATTTCTTTCATGAGTGATCATTTTTATTTGCCAGCTCCGGTGTTTGACCGTAATTATAATTTATTTATTGTATTGTTGCGTTCATGGTCATGTTAAAATGCTAAAATGGTTGTGTCAAGTAGAAATTGAAACTATCAGTGAATGTTGGTTGCTGGAAAACAAGTGACTATTGAGAAACTAAATAAATCAGTATGTAGTGTAGATTGCAAAATACTATGTCAACATCGTTTCCCAACTCCATCTTCTCAGACATGGTGCACAAATGCTTAACATTTCTTCATATTATTATATAATATATGGTCCGTAATATCTTCTCAGTTTTAGCTCGTTTTTTCCTAACATAAATTCACTGTCTTTAGTCACAGTTTCATTGGCTTCCTTTGTGGTCTTTTCACTTGTACTTCTGTGTCGAAATACTTTATTGCTGTTCTACATTTCTCTATTTTCACAAATTGTCCATATCCCGCAAGCTTAATTAATAAGAAATGCATTCCCCTTTATTTCATTTTTCCCCCTGTCTTTCTCAGTCTTCTGAATTGGTCGGGCCGATGAATTTCTTTTCTGTGGCTATGAAGGTACATATGTACCAGCCCATGGGTCGTAACATGGTTACTTTAATTTCATTGGATACTTTGTTACCCTTCAGTAGATTTCACTTTGCTGTAGAAATGTGAGACCACTTTGTTCTCTCTCTCTCTCTCTCTCTCTCTCTCTCTCTCTCTCTCTCTCTCTCTCTCTCTGTGTGTGTGTGTGTGTGTGTGTGTGTGTGTGTGTGTGTGTGTGTGTAAGACACCTTTTTCTCGGGAACTGGTAGAGGTATGGAATTAAAATTTATGTCATATTATTAGGACTGCAGTCCTGTTGTGGCATAGAAAATTTAAGCTTTTACATTAATGCAATCAAAAGATGCAGCTACTGGTTTTACATATTTTGATGCTTGCAAACTTGCTCATCGAAACTGATAGGGTACCGCCTGTGAATCAAGAATTATGACTGTCCGTTTGTTAAGACCCCTGTTTCTCAGGGATGGTTAGATATATCAAGCAGAAATTTGTCGCATAATAAGGTCTATCATCCCTTTGCCGGACATCATGATGAAAACTGGGGATGCCAAAGAAACACCTTTAAACTTGATAGGTTTGATGAGGTGTGCAGAGTAGACAGCCTGGCAGTAGCTACTGCAAATCCAGGTTTTGGATCTTTTGCGTATGCACATCACAATCTAAGAGATCCTGTGACAGGTGGGTCATGTAAAAGGTATTGCTTAACCCATCAATCCCCAAAACTACTTTCTTGTTCTCGATTATGATGAAGTTGGATCAAAGTAGTTCATTTGAGAGTAGCAGTGTGTATCAGTGACAAAAATATTACTTTTTTAATTTTTACACAGATTTATTTTGTATACGGTAAAACGTACACCAGGCATTAATATTTACAATTTAGTAGCACAATGTAATTTTTTGTGTACCAAGAAAACAATGTTAGATCTTATTTTATTCATAGAAGACTGACATGTTACTGATTTCCCCATTTGTAATTCAGCCACTAATGGTATTGCGGGGAAAAATCTGTATGAAGCTGAACATCACATTATATCAGCAAAATGTTCTATATTTTGCACAATTTTTACCTGAGATATTGTAAAAAAGAAGAATCTGGGGGAAGACCAACATTACATTTTATACAATGAAATTGCGTGCATTTTTCACAATTTTCATATCTCCATTGAGCGAGAATTTTATTCGCTAGGTGTCCAGCATTCTCTCTGGGGATATAATTTGATACACCTTTTCTGGATCTTGACATGGGCTGTTGAGGTTTATCCATTTCTAGCAATTTAAATAGCTATGTTACAATACTCCATTAGAGCTCCAACAAATGTATGTTCTTCACCTTTCTATACAGCATCCACATACTGACTAGGTTACCATTAAGGCAGAATCTAACAAGCACCCAGTACTATTTCTTGGACCGGATCCTGATTCTATAGAAACCTCATAAGTCTTTCAGTGGTGCTTTCTTAATCCTGCCTCTTAGGACAGTGCCAATGCAGTGAAACTCATGCAAGATCAGTGGTTCCAAGAGTTGTAGAGAGTTGTCAACAGTGACTGCAGCATGAGGAGGAAGAAACACTGCACAGAATTTTTCTATAATTGAAATTCCCAATGTTTTTCTTCTTCCTTGTCACCAACACCAGTGTGTTGACTGAACTTCACAACCAAAGCTCTCATATGTTGCAAGGCACCATAATTTGTGCCAGTAACAAATATGTTTTTCCCTGAATTGTTTCATCCTGTTATGCCCACAGTAGGGCTCCATGGCTTCGTCTAAAGAGAATATACATCCTAGTGGCTGAAAAAGTTACAAAAATATGGTGTTGAGGCATTTCAATTGAGGATCAATTTTGTAAGCTTTATTACTTGGATCTGTAGTTGTATAATCATTGAAATGCAGAAATCAATGGATTTATTCAAACCTATTTCTGCTGAGTGAATTACTTACAGGTCTCCCAATACATTCTTTGAAATGCGACTGGATTGTAACCAGAAAGAATAAGAATTCCAGAATATTTGTATATCTCATCAACTGAAACTTGTATTTATAAATATCCTTTCAGAGCAGCATATTTCACTGTCTCTTTACAAATGGATTCCACAAATTTTTCATTGAAACTTCTGTGAATATATCTACAGGTATCTTATGAGACTGTTTCATGTCAGACACAAAAAAAGGCTCTGATATATTATCCATGAAATCTACTTGACTGCCAACTTTCAGGGTATTCAGTTCCTTTGATATCCACTTTCGTGGTATTGTTTTAGATTTCTTTGGTTGTTCTGGTGTGTCGTTATACCCATTGTTGCTTTCTGTCACAGGCTCCACATCATCATTTCTGTTCCCGTCTGAAATGGCTTGTACTTCCATTGGCTGCAAATGAACTCCTTTATCAATATCACTGAAATAACGAGTCTTTTGTCCTTACTAGGAGCACCATCACAATCAGAATCATTTCCATCACATGATGGAACGAGGACTAAATCCAGATCATCTCCTCATTCTACTTCACTGCAGATACTATCTTCATCACTGAGATTCTCAAGTATTTTTAGACACTCTTCTGCATTAGAGGAATCATCTGAATTGTAATAGTATTTGTTTGACCTCCTAATAAAATATGCTACAAAAGGATCTAGCTTAAAACTTAAATTAAAAATTTAAAAAAAAACTGTTTTGCCCCTTTAAGTTTAATATAAGTAGTAATATTTGGATACAAGCATTGTTGCTTCAGGGGCTGCTAAGTAAATAAAAAACAAATTAGAAGTTAATAGCAGCTATCCTTTCTAGAACAGCATACTTTCATTATTGCTGGGTGTAAACCTATTCTGTTCAGCTTCATCTCTTCCAGTCCTGCATGACGCAGCATCCACACCTCAAACTAGCTAGTGAAGTTGTAATTACTTTTTGCATAACATATACAAATAAATCCATCTTTATATATAAAAACAAAGATGAGGTGACTTACCGAACAAAAGCGCTGGCAGGTCGATAGACACACAAACAAACACAAACACACACACAAAATTCAAGCTTTCGCAACAAACTGTTGCCTCATCAGGAAAGAGGGAAGGAGAGGGGAAGACGAAAGGAAGTGGGTTTTAAGGGAGAGGGTAAGGAGTCATTCCAATCCCGGGAGCGGAAAGACTTACCTTAGGGGGAAAAAAGGACAGGTATACACTCGCACACACGCACATATCCATCCACACATACAGACACAAGCAGACATATTTCATGTGTGGATGGATATGTGCGTGTGTGCGAGTGTATACCTGTCCTTTTTTCCCCCTAAGGTAAGTCTTTCCGCTCCCGGGATTGGAATGACTCCTTACCCTCTCCCTTAAAACCCACTTCCTTTCGTCTTCCCCTCTCCTTCCCTCTTTCCTGATGAGGCAACAGTTTGTTGCGAAAGCTTGAATTTTGTGTGTGTGTTTGTGTTTGTTTGTGTGTCTATCGACCTGCCAGCGCTTTTGTTCGGTAAGTCACCTCATCTTTGTTTTTATATATAATTTTTCCCACGTGGAATGTTTCCTTCCATTATATTAAATCCATCTTTAATTAGCTTAAATTGTTAAAGAATAGCGTTACCTATTTATTTTATATCATATGACTTAGTTTCATCCATTAATCTGCCTGTCAAGGCCTATGTCCTGCAGTGGTGTGATGATATCATACTAACTCATGCTTCCTTGAATTACGAATTTTGTAGTGTGCAGTTCATGGTGCACAGGGCTTGACCAAGTGCGGTGACCCAAATGGGCGGTTGCGTGATGGCAGGGGTCATTGATGGTTGTATCTATATTGCGAATTTTTCAGTGTAAATTAATTAAGACTTAGACTCAGTTATCTGATATTGTTGTTTTGATATATACCTGGGAATATTTGCCTAGGCAGCATACATGTATTTAAATTTCATACTTTATTGTTTTTATATGTATTCTGTTTTTAAGTGGTTTTTTGTGTCAAGGCTTTTTAAATTTTTAATTTTTGGTTTTGTTTAAACTTTATATTTTACTAGTAGACATGGTATGATGGACACACTATGCCCACATACATGGAAATACTTTCCAGGACGAAATTGAAACTCGAGATCTTTCTACTTATTTGATTTACGTGTTTCCTTTTTTTAATTCACACTTACATTGATTGACTGTATTTTAGTGTATATTTAGCAATGTAGGAAAAGGTAGATTGCTACTTACCATAATGATGACACATTAAGTTGCAGACAGACACAGTTAAGACACTTTCTCATAAGCTTGTGGCCACAGCCTTCTGACGAAGGCCACAGTTGTGCCTGTCTGCAACTTAACATGTCATGTTTACGGCGAGTAGCAATCTACCTTTTCCTACATTGTTGATACTCCAGCCTGGAGTTTCCATTGTTTGATTTAGCTAATTTATGTAACATAAGCAATAAGCAGTGGCAATAATTTTAAATCAAGTCAGAAGAAAGTGGGCTGCCAACTGCAATAGGCTTCCTAAACTGTTGGGACAAAATCATTTGATTTGGTACTGAATTGTAGACTTCAAAAAGAACTACAAAGACGGTTGCAAGAACATCTGTTTGTCTTTTACAGTTGATTCACAGTTTTCATTTTTTTCCATTGTAGGTGCTGAAACAGACAACTTCAAAAGACAAAAATCATAATTGTTGGTCAACTCTCAGATATAAACATGTGTTCTGTCTTTCATAGTGTATATCAAGAGAGTACTCTGGTGGAAACATTTTTACATAATGTAGCTGATGAAATTTAAATGACTGAACAGACCTTCATGGGACAGAGCTAAGAACCATCATTGTTAAACCAGCTCACACACACACACACACACACACACACACACACACACACACACATTAAGCTTGTAACAGCTTGATGTTCATGTCAAGAGTTAAAAATAGCCTCCGCAAACAATTGTATCCATTAATTTACTCAAAAAGTACAAAAAGAAATGTTAAGTGAATTAGATATAATAGTGGTGATAGTTTCCCATTGTATAATATATGATATGACAAAGTAGTATTATATCACATAAGCGTACATAAAGATTATTTTGCAACTAAAAACAACATAGTGCCCAATTGTTATTCAGAGTAAATACTAAAACGATAAGCCAAACATAAAACAGCTTACCTCTCACAATATTTTGTCAGTTCAGAGGAACACTAAGAGAAAATGGCTTTCGGTGCTCTTAACAGTATTTTGTGTTGCTAAAAACAACCGTTGTTAAGAGCAGCTTCCAACTGACTGTCCACAGAAACAGCTGTAAGCAACCGACACAATTCCAATTAATGGTAACAGCAGCAAATAAAAATAAGTGTAATGTATAATCAAACATACCATGGACATTACAGGGTTAAATAACCCGTTTGATGCAAACGACCGTCTAACGCTTTAGACGACAAGAAGCGATGGTATGTACAGCCGATCTTCTTCTCTGGATAGCCGAACATGTCGGTCTCCAGAAACTTCTTCTCTGAAGAATAATGCTCATTAAGGGAATTTATCAGACTCTCTCTCTCTACTCTTGAAATAATTTTGGTACTCGAAGAATACTTTTAGTTCAGTGATGGTATATTTCAACTTCCACAAAAAAACAAATTCAACACTTCTCATATAAATATTTGAACTCGTGTGAGTCAACCAAGTCGTCAAACGTTAGACCCTGTTAGAATACATTTACAATAGGGTTGGTTTAATAAACACCAGAAAATATGAAAATGTCTTGCTTCTAGCAAGTCCAACACATGAATTACTTAAAAGTCTAATCTCATTTCTTTATTTGTTCTTAACAATCATCACAGTCACTAAACCAGCAAAGAATAGCACAGGCTCTTCTCTACACATACACTGAAACTCTATGGATAGTACAGCTGGTACTTGTCGGCCGCCGTTCGGTCACCAAGTCCACATTTTGCTCGTGACTATTTTTAGACCTGCACACACAAACATGCAGTGCGCAGTAGGTCGGATTCGTCTCTCTCACTCTTCCATTTAAAATATTGTGTATTCGAGATGGAGGAAGGCCAAGTGGTTCTAGAATTTACACGGAAATTCTCGAAGCACTACAACTGTTATGGATGTGTACATTTTGAAATGTTAGAGGTTCAGTCCAGTTGATTGCTGTTTAAAGGTTGTCACAATGTCTAACCAATGTTACTATAGAATCCATAGACAGTGTGATAAGTTATAACAATGACAGCAGTTACATTTCTCATCTGATTGTTGTAGGAGACTTCAACTTAGATTTTAAAACCAAACCCCAAAACACAATTTTACTATCTCTCTCCTCCAAAGAAATGTTTCCATTTATAAACCAAGGCACTACAAGAGCTAACATGATGATTGACAGTGTTATTTCCAACTTCAATGTACAATGTGGTACTATTAGTTCTTTTTCCAGTCACCACTTAACAATTTGGTTCAATTGTAATACCTAAATAATAATTTTAATTTAGTTTTCGACTTTCATACAAACTATTAAACCCATGTTTGACCACAATTTCACCTAATTATGAGTGAAGGTAATGTCAAAGGTCCTCTGATGTTGTAAATACATGATCACTATAGGCTTAAAGATCCCAGTGTTATGGTTATATGTTTAGGGGGACCCTTTTTTTTGGGAAATATTAATTAGTAGGATATCTACTTCCAGTTTAGCTGGGAATTTAAGTCTGTGGATTAAATTTCTAAATTACTTGTGGTTTGAAGTGAAGTATGAGTCTTAAGTATCTATTAGTCAGTTTCTGTTATCATTGCATTACTTCATATATTATAATTTAAAAACTTAAATGATGTGCGAGCACATAGGATTACAAATAATTACGCTCACTGATATTTAAATTTTGATTCAGCAAATCAAACAAGGATTATAAAAAATCCGCCTCGATTGCAAATAGAAACCGGATGTTGACCTAGTGTTCGCTGGCGGATAACCACGCCTTCTTCGGATCACACTAAAATTACAAACTGCCTAAAGAGACATGGTCCAACATTAATATAGAACGCCCAAAAGGGCAAAAAGACTCGCATAAAATGTAAAATAAATGGTACGTGTGTACCATGTCAATAGCTGTACTTAGCTCAAACGTCAGAAGCGTGCTTCCTCACCCCAGCCAATGTTCGGTGGGCTGCGGGCTCTCAGGTAAACCTAGGTCAACATCCAGTTTCTATTTGCAATTGAGGCGGATACTTTATAATCATTAAATTATTCACGATTGCTAATGCGCTGCAATGTTAAAAGTTCTCAAATCAAACAAATTAAGTAGCAAATTTTTAAAAAGTTTAAATTATTGGTATTGCTAATTAGCACAGCATGGTAATATAACTGCAGGATTAATACAGTAAGTGAAAAATTACATTAACAAATGCAAAATTACACAAAAATTAAACTTAAAATTAAAACATTCTTGGAAGTTTTGGCATTCCTGGAGCCAATGTCTTCCTAGTATCAGGACCGGGCAAAAATAGTCTAAATTTTTGTTTCCTAGGATGAATAAACTTTCCATATACGTAATCAAGTTTGTATGGAATGCTCAGAGCAAGAGTCCTACTCACACCTGGCCAATTTTTTTCTTCTTTTTTTTTCTAACTGTTTAAATTTAAATTTATTGGCCCTTAACGTAGACCATACAGTCAGCTCGTAATTACATAAAATATACAGGTATGGATTTGCCAGTCTTCTGTCGTGTGCCTGTGTTGGACGTATCGGTAATCCCTACTGCAGGTTTTATCCGGGTCATATGCTCTGCCACTGCAGCTTCTTTGGCTAAGTGGTCAGCAGCTTCATTGACAGTGATCTCACAATGTTGTTCCACCCAAATGAAATTAACTGCTGGGCCTTCACGCATTGATTCCAACACTTCAGTGATGGGGTTTTCAGTCTTATAGGTGTCAAAATTGTGAAGTACCATTAGAACAGTGTCACTGAGTAGCAAACATAGAGATGCTGTCATCTAGGATCAGAAACGAAGTGCTTCTGGTATTACAACAAGTTCTGTGGTCACAATACTTGGCTCTGCCATTAATTTGAACATTCAAATTTCCTGCAAACATGTTACACAGTACATGCTTTTGATGGCCACTGGTTTTGGAGTCATTAATATAGATTTATATTGTCTCCAGATACTATCTTGAAGAATGGTGTCAAGTTTTATTGTTAATGTGAGCCCTGTGATCAAAATTAATTCCATTTGTTACGTACACATTAGCCAATTCCAGTGGTAGTGGTACGCTACAACTATCTAGTCCAAATCCTCCAATGACTTCCTTGTAATCTCATAAGTATCTAAATACATTTGGACTAGAGGAGCAAGCATTCTAGTGATCCAGAAACGTCCAGTTAAGTGCTGTACGCTTAGGTTTGAGGCGATCAGTTTCATATTGATGGAACTTTAATTCCTGCTCCACATTTTTTTTTTGTTCCCTTTATTGTTTACTCAGTGTGCAGATTGAATAATGTCAAGAATAGGCCACAACCCTGTCTCCCTTCTCGCACCCTTCTCAACCGCTGCTTCCGTGTCATGTTCCTAGACTCTTGTAACAGACATACAGTTTCTGTACAAGTTGTAAATAACCTTTCGCTCCCTGTATTTTACCTCTGCTACCTTCTCAATTTCAGAGAGTATTCCAGTCAACATTGTCAAAAGCTTTCTGTAAATCTACAGATGCTATAAATGTAGCTTTGCCTTTCCTTAACCTATCTTCTAAGAGAAGTTGTAGGGTCATTGTTCTCTCGTGTGTTTGTACAAATCTCTATCATCCAAACTGATCTTCCCTGAGATTGGCTACCAGTTTTTCCATTCTTCTGTAAAGAATTTGTGTTAGTATATTGCAAATGACTTATTAAACTGATAGTTTGGCAATATTTACACTTGCCAGCACCTGCTTTCTATGGAACTGAATTTATTGTTCTGTCTCAAACTGTGATAAATAGTGGTGATAAAACGTTTCCTTGTTGAAATCCTCTCTGTATTTGAAACCACTCAGATCCTCCATCTGCTTCCTGAACACCACTTTAGCATCTCTGTAATAACATTGTTGCCTTATTGTTCAGAAAGATTGGTACATGTATATTTTCCAAGCATTTCCAGATCTGCTGTCTGTGGCCAATTTATACGTTTCTCTGTCAATAAATATCATGATGAGGTTCGATTTCTAGTGTTTCTTCATTGGTATTCTCACAGAGAAAATAAGACCTGTAGTGCTTCTTTCTGTATTGTCAGTGATGATTTATCTGTTTAGTTATTATTACATGAATAATCATGGAAAAGTCAAACAGAGGGGCTTATGACAAGTAACATGTGATTTCCATTTGCTCTGCCCTGATGCTAATTGTTAGGCCTATGGAATGCGCCATCACTACGTAGGACTGTGAAATGCGCCATCACTACCTATGTTACTAATGATTATTTTTCATAGCAACCATCATAAGAGAAAATCAGCACCAGTTGAAATATATTCATTTGTCTGCTGCCAGCGTCAAGCTGCCCCTAGACACGAAGTATTCCAAGAGGCTTGAGTTTACTAGCAAGTAACCTGTGTAAGCACTTGCTGTGTTTACAGTACAACAAAATCTTACTCAAGTTTACTTGTTCAAGTTACTGGGCAAGTTTATTTCAGGAACTTTCTGCAAGTACTTGTTGCAGAAGTGCAGTTATTCTTAAAAACCAAAGCAGTCTTTACTGTTGTCGTATTGTTATTATTATTATTATTAATGGATAAAAATCGTGAAACACAAAAATAAAAGAGTAGGAAAAAGTGTTAGAGGAGTACATAATGATGTTACCAAGAATCACTGTTCAGTTAACTAAAGTCAGAGCATTTTGCTTAGATTAAAAAATTTGAGGATGTCATACGCAAAACTTGAACATCCCTTGTCTACTGTATAATTAAATATTTGATAATAGGAAACAAAAATGATGAGCGGTATCTCAACCAAGAGACTGCCTTTTAATTACCCTTCAATTTTTGCCGGCAGTATTTACTACTTTTATCATATGTGAAATGCATTTATGTTTATGCTTACATTACAAAATCAGCTAAAATTAAAAGACGTCTATACTGCCATTCTGCTTTCACTTATGGTGAAACAAATTGATTGGTAAACTCATTTCATACTTCCTTGACTGGTGGTGCCAATTGTGTGTGTTTAGGGGTTCCAATAGTACATTTGTTTTGGCCCATCTGTCTTTGTGCCATTCTCATTCTCAACACTGACATTTTTGCATTGCCACTGAACACAGACAACTTCTGTTAGTTTGGGAAAACAAATGAGAAATTCGGCAAGTACTTTCTGCAAGATGCAAGAAAGTAGAACGAATTTTCACCTTGAAGTGGAATTTGTGCTGATTTGAAACTTCCTGACAAATTAAAACTGTGTGCTAGACTGGGACTCGAACCTGGAAACCCAACCTGGCACACAGTTATAGTTTGTCAAGAAATTTCATGCAAGAAATTGTTTTCACTAACTTGCGAATTTCTTGAAGTTGAAACTATTGGATGTGTAGATGGAGGGGGGATGGGGGCTGTTTGCAGATCTGTTGGTTCCTATATTCCACCCAGTTCTGCGATCGTCTGGATAATGCGCCATACCACAGCAAAAAGTTTGACAGAATGCCTGATAAATATGATTTCAGGATTACAGTGTTATAGTAGTTGAAAGATAGGAAAAATAAACTGCAACAACACAATGAGGAAAACTGAACCATTGCCTAGAAAGGAAAACAAACCAACCGTGAATGTGTACTTCGTGTATAAAATTGCTGAGAGCCGAGGCCACAGAATACGTTTACTGCTCTACAACTGTGATCTAAATCTGATGGAATTGGCATGGACCAAAATAAAACACAATGTCACTGGTGACATGTTGAAGGAAAATTGCAGACTCTTATTAATTGTGCTTTCCTTTCAGTTACTGCACAGGACTGGCAAGGTTACTGTAGGAAAGTGCAGCAACTGGTGCAAGAGTATTGGACACAAGATGTAATAATGGAAATTGACATTGATTAAGTTCTCATGAATGCCATGCCCTCAATGATAATGATCATCTGGAATCAAACAGTGATGAACTTGAATCAAACACAAATGACAATATTCTTTAGTCAACATCATTTTGACAGTTCTTTCAAGCACAGTTAATTACACTTTGTAAACATTACTGTTGCATTGTGTTAAATAAATGCAATGTGCAAAAAGATTCCAAAAATCAGTTCTTAACTTTCGATTGATAGTGTCATAAGTTGTACATTCATCTACTTTTCATGTTTCATTATTTGCAGTAAATAAATAACACATAAGTTATAGGTAAAACTCTTGAACAAGGAGTATGTCAACAAATTAGGTGATTTCTGATCCAGCGGATGTATCATTTAAGTGGGCAATATTTCTGCGAGTGCTGCCTCCGATTTCATGTTACGCACAAAAAGCCGGTAGTTGTGCCAGCACTGGAGGCAGCCAATGCTGACTTCCCCCCCCCCCTCTCCCCCCCACTACTCCTCTCCCCTTGCTACTGTAATGTGGGGGGCATGGGCGTTCCCGAAAGCCACTGTTCCAGTCGTCAGCTTAACGTGGACAAACAGTATGTATTTATGAGATAACACTTTCATCATATCTGGTATTTATAAATTGAACAAGAGGACACAGTGTTGATCCTTGCGGTAAACCTTCATTCATCATTATTCTCTCTTTAACTTTCCCAGTAAGTGTAACTTAAGCTTTTCCTTCAGTTGGCATGCTTTTGAATAAAGTATGTGTTTGCTTACATTTGGTTGTCTTTGTGGGCTTCACTAGGAATCACTCAATTCGTGCTTTATCATAGACTGAGTTGAGGCCAATAAAAATAACTATGACTTTAATTGCTGATTACACTTCAATATTTTTCTTTTTAAAGTAGTTACAGTAATGAAATGACTGTTTCAGATTTTTCCTAACTTTCTATAGTTGCAGTATACATGTAATGCATTGAGAATATCGAACTTACCATGATTTTTTAATTTTTTTTTTTAATGACAGTGTCCACTGTTCGAAGCACCTCCACTGGAAGCATACAATTGGCCATGTGGTAGGGTGCCAGACCTGAGTGTGGATGTGCAAAAGCTTAATGCCTCCCTTGCCTTGCAGCTGACAGCAATCTGTCTGGGAATGGTTACCAAACCACCAGCCACAGGTAAGTGAACACGTGAGCCTTTGACTGAGATTTTAGTTTTTTGATAAATTCTCAGAATGTTTCACATTGTGAAGGTACATGTTCAGAAATAAATTGTTATGTTTGTTATAGTAATTGTCCTTTAATTAGTGATGTTATATGATATTTCTATATATCCTGTGTCTAATGAGAATGGCTCAGTATGTATGTGTATTAGGAATGAAGCAGTCAGTTTCATTTAACAAATTAGTTTTCACTACAGTTACCTTTTAGATATGCACTGATATCAGCAGATTGAGATGTAGATCGGCAGTCAGGATGCTTAGGATAACCACGAGTGTGTGCCTGCTGTCATACAAAATTGCACCCCAGACCGTAACTCCAGGTGTAGGTCTAGTGTGTCTACCTTGCAGGCAGGTTGGTTGCAGGTCATCAATTGGCTGCCTCCTAACCACCACACAGCAGTCACCAACACTGTGGCAGAACCAGCTTTCATCAGGAAACATGACAGACCTTCATGCTGCTATCCGATGAGCTCTCACTTGACATCTCAGAAGTCACAGGTGGTGTAGTGATTCGAGAATTTCTGTGTAAATTCTAGAACCACTCAGCCTTGTACCGTCTCAAACACACTATATTCTGGCTATGAGTGTGGGATGTTAGAATCCTACCTACTGCTTGTCATATGTTTGTGTGTGCAGGTTTAAAATCAGTGGTGGGAAGAAAGTAGACGCGGCGGACGAACAGCACCAACAAGTACCTGTCAGGCAATGCATAGATGTTTTAGTGAGTGTGTAAGGAAGAACCCTGGAGTTTATATGCAGCTCTGTGCTTATTGTGTCTGACTATAATTATTAAAGCAAAGACAGTTAAAAAAGAACTCTTGAAAACTCTTTACGTAAGCTTGATGTAGGCTAGACTTATTTCCTGATTCATGTTAAGAAAAGTTATGGTATCTAAGCCAACTTTCTTTTAACTGTAAATCAATTTATTTCTGACATTTGGCTGTATGAGAGACTTACAGGAATTTACATATTTATGTGGAAAGTGAGAGTTTATTGTGTATGGAGGGCAAATACATCGTTAATTGACAAAAAGTAAAGTTTGTAAGTCTACCTATTTCATAAGTAGAAAGAGTCAAAAAATTCCTGTACCTAGCGTTATTCGACGGAGAAGAAGTCAAGAGGGTTTCCAACAGCCAGCTAGCCAGTAAAGAAGAGTGTCTACAAGTTCCTAGTAAGTCACCTTATAAAGAAGTGGAAGGTGGTTTGGGGAATAAACTGATATAACCCAGATTCACACTTTAAGTCATTAGAACGTGGCAACCTGTGTGAAAGGACTGAGAAAACAGGAATTATAAGTCAGAAACGAGAGAAGAAGCGGTTACGTGTTGCCATAGCAACCAGACATAATAACACAAGGAAATTACTCTGAGAAATTTGAATATTGATTATAAATTATAGATTGCAGCAATCTGTTGTCCTTTTTAAATTTTATTGTGCAGATCTTGATTTCGGCTAGAAGCTAGCCATTCTCAATGCACTATTATTTTCTCTCAACGCATTGAACGAAAACAATAGTGCATTGAGAATGGCTAGCTTCTACATCTACATTGATACTCCGCAAGCCACCCAACGGTGTGTGGCGGAGGGCACTTTACGTGCCACTGTCATTACCTCCCTTTCCTGTTCCAGTCGCGTATGGTTCGCGGGAAGAACGACTGTCTGAAAGCCTCCGTGCGCGCTCTAATCTCTCTAATTTTACATTCGTGATCTCCTCGGGAAGTATAAGTAGGGGGAAGCAATATATTCGATACCTCATCCAGAAACGCACCCTCTCGAAACCTGGCGAGCAAGCTACACCGCGATGCAGAGCGCCTCTCTTGCAGAGTCTGCCACTTGAGTTTATTAAACATCTCCGTAACGCTATCACGGTTACCAAATAACCCAGTGACGAAACGCGCCGCTCTTCTTTGGATCTTCTCTATCTCCTCCGTCAACCCGACCTGGTACGGATCCCACACTGATGAGCAATACTCAAGTATAGGTCGAACGAGTGTTTTGTAAGCCACCTCCTTTGTTGATGGACTACATTTTCTAAGCACTCTCCCAATGAATCTCAACCTGGTACCCGCCTTACCAACAATTAGTTTTATATGATCATTCCACTTCAAATCGTTCCGTACGCATACTCCCAGATATTTTACAGAAGTAACTGCTACCAGTGTTTGTTCCGCTATCATATAATCATACAATAAAGGATCCTTCTTTCTATGTATTCGCAATACATTACATTTGTCTATGTTAAGGGTCAGTTGCCACTCCCTGCACCAAGTGCCTATCCGCTGCAGATCTTCCTGTATTTCGCTACAATTTTCTAATGCAGCAACTTCTCTGTATACTACAGCATCATCCGCGAAAAGCCGCATGGAACTTCCGACACTATCTACTAAGTCATTTATATATATTGTGAATAGCAATGGTCCCATAACACTCCCCTGTGGCACGCCAGAGGTTACTTTAACGTCTGTAGATGTCTCTCCATTGATAACAACATGCTGTGTTTTGTTTGCTAAAAACTCTTCAATCCAGCCACACAGCTGGTCTGATATTCCGTAGGCTCTTACTTTGTTTATCAGGCGACAGTGCGGAACTGTATCGAACGCCTTCCGGAAGTCAAGAAAAATAGCATCTACCTGGGAGCCTGTATCTAATATTTTCTGGGTCTCATGAACAAATAAGGCGAGTTGGGTCTCACACGATCGCTGTTTCCGGAATCCATGTTGATTCCTACATAGTAGATTCTGGGTTTCCAGAAATGACATGATACGCGAGCAAAAAACATGTTCTAAAATTCTACAAGAGATCGACGTAAGAGATATAGGTCTATAGTTTTGCGCATCTGCTCGACGACCCTTCTTGAAGACTGGGACTATCTGTGCTCTTTTCCAATCATTTGGAACCCTCCGTTCCTCTAGAGACTTGCGGTACACGGCTGTTAGAAGGGGGGCAAGTTCTTTCGCGTACTCTGTGTAGAATCGAATTGGTATCCCGTCAGGTCCAGTGGACTTTCCTCTATTGAGTGATTCCAGTTGCTTTTCTATTCCTTGGACACTTATTTCGATGTCAGCCATTTTTTCGTTTGTGCGAGGATTTAGAGAAGGAACTGCAGTGCGGTCTTCCTCTGTGAAACAGCTTTGGAAAAAGGTGTTTAGTATTTCAGCTTTACGCGTGTCATCCTCTGTTTCAATGCCATCATCATCCCGTAGTGTCTGGATATGCTGTTTCGAGCCACTTACTGATTTAACGTACGACCAGAACTTCCTAGGATTTTCTGTCAAGTCGGTACATGGAATTTTACTTTCGAATTCAATGAACGCTTCACGCATAGCCCTCCTTACGCTAACTTTGACATCGTTTAGCTTCTGTTTGTCTGAGAGGTTTTGGCTGCGTTTAAACTTGGCTTATTGCCAAAATCTAGATCTGCACAATAAAATTTAAAAAGAATGACTGATCACTGCAATCTATAATTTACAAGTCAATATAACAGTCACTGAGTGCAACAGCTTTCTGAATGGTAGGTAACTTGGTGAAACTAGGAATATGTTCAAGTATGCAATGGAGCAAAATTTAAATGGAAAAACAGTGAAGAACTAAAAAATTCACAATGCTAAAACAGCAAAGATGATTTCGATGTATTTGTCTAAGAAGTAGTATGCATAGAATGCTTCGACCAAGAAGATCCAGTGTGGAGAGTGTACAGCTCTCACACACATCGCAAGGGGATGCAGACTCGGAAACCATTATACATCCAACGCCGCCGGCACCAGCTGCTGTTCCCTTGTGCTGACTTGCCTCCACATCCGCTCACCTACGCAATATGAATTCTGTGCTGGGTGAGCGTGAAACATAACTTGATTACTTTAGTATGAAGTGGTACAAGATACTGTTGAATGAACTTTTATTGTGTAATTATCGTATTTAAAGTTAGTTTTAAATGCTTACAAGACCTAAAGGATTTAAAAGTATGAAAAATTTACAAGAAGCTGGGGAAACTCGGGAACCGGCTTGGCCATGAAAATTGGCAAAGAAGAGCCTGACTGGAATGAGTTGATAAATTTAATCAAAGCTCAGACTCTTAAGTTAAACTCATTAAGTTCTCAATTAAATACCCAGGGTGAAGCTTTAAATTATCAGAGTGAAACTGTAAATATTCAAACGACAAATTTAGGTTTGTTAAACACGTCTCAAAGCAAAGAAATTAGTAATCTATGTGAAGGCATGGGTGCTTTGAAGACTGAGTTCGACGCTGTAAGTAATAAAGTAAAGGATTTAAAAGTAGATTTAAATAACAAGTTGACAAATTCTTTGACCACTCGTATGAATCATATGTTTACTGACCTTAGTCAGAAACAGGAGGACACTTTTGAAGATTTATCAAAAAGGTTAGAACTTAACATTGAGAACAAATGTAATAATGTAGAATCCGAACTTACTGAAAAGTTAGGATCTTTTGAAAATGTGTACAATGTTAAGTATAATGATGTAAGGCAGGGGTGAATACTTTGAAAGAGAGTGTAGATAAGCAGAGTGAATTAATGCCAGTCATTCAATCGCAAATTACAGGTGTCAATACATGGGTAGATAATATAGAAAGAAATTTCGAAGAGAAAATAGCTAACTCTAATATTATAAATGTAATTAGTTTAAAGGAACAATTTGGAGAAATTATAGATCAAAAGGTTACCGAGAGAATAACATCTGGAAACATATTGCCTATTTCTTCTTCTGAACGCAATGATACCAGGAAGGGTATGGATGACGTGTTGAGAGAAATTAAGCTTATCCAAGATAGAGTAGAAAAAAGAGTAACTTCACCTAATGTTGTATTAACTAGTGAGCAATTTGTAACTGTTTGTTGTGTCACTGTGGTGCCAACTGCTGCTAATATTGCTGCTGCAGACGCAGTGTGATGCACTGGAGCAGTACACCAAACATGATGGTCTTTCCTCTTGGTAATGGTACTTTGCCATCTGGAGTCATGTCTTCTTGCAACTGTACATTCTTCTGGCCACCATCCGACAGCAGGTTACACCTGGATACATGACACTCCAGCAACAAGGGGCAGCATTGGGCAATATGCTCGGGTGTTCTGCATGTGCGCGACGATCTCCCGGTACAAGATGGCTACTAGAGTCAACCAGCCGTTTCTCTAAAACAGTGCCCTAAAATGTAAAATATTGTAGCTTGAGAGTAAGGCAACGGAATTAGCTTTGCTTAGGAAAATAAGGCAATAATGGAGCACTATTTATGAAGGGAGGATCTTCACAGAGGATTTCATAATTTATTTCATCAACTACAAAGATCACCAGACAGATTCTTTGAAAATACATGGATGAGCAGAGAGACATTGACTGTCTAATCAAGAAATTAAAAACAAATGTTTCTTACATGACTGAGAACTTTTAACAGCCGATAAATGCGGAAGTGTGACTATCTAGGGTAAATATGGAAGAATGAGTGACCTTCAGTACAAGATAAGCATGGTGTAACGGTAGCATCATATGTTAGCAGTCAGGATCATTGTTGGGACCCAGGTTCAATCCTGCCCCCAACTTACATTTTAACTGACTCTGTTACAATCCTGTCACCAGTGCTGTTTACTAAGTTTTATTTGTACTGTTGACATTGCATCTCAATGTATATTTTTAAGGTCTTGCCAAAGTACTTTATCTTTAAGTGTGTTCACACCTATCCCAGAACATCATACACATTAAATTCCAAATAAAACACTGTGAACAACCATAAACTATTACTAATATTTGATTGTTCGGAACATAATTCATCAGGAATCAGTGTTAAGGCCAAGCGTTTCAATTAATCTGAACAGTCTGCATAGGTGAAGCATACAATTTTTTGAAAATAAAGTCAAATGTTTTGCAAAACAATTTGTCTAAAAGTAAGAAATAACACTCATGAGAGAAATATTTGTTGCGCCTCATTTTCTGTACATGATTTTGAGCATCATTCAAAGGCACATCAAATATTTCTCAGATCTGTTTTCTTTTAGACAAATCATTTCAAAAAATATTTGACTGATTTCTTTCTTTTTATATTTTCATGTTTCATTCAGAAAGCATGATCTTATTGATACTTCATTTGCCTTCCTAGCTTCTTCTCGAAATTCCTAAATTTAGCACTTAATTCAAGGGAAGCCTTTTTGACAGTTAAATATCACAACAATTTATCTTCTTACACACAAGATAGCTAGACCTTGAAGACATGAACTTTTTGACTGTTCATTTACATAGCTAGCAGCAGCTGTTCATGAAATATTTGTTTTTCTCAAATTGGCAATTAATATTTCCTTAATTATCCTGATTACTTTCAAGCAATTAAATATTTTCTTTCAATATTAGACCTCACACTGGTCACTTTGATACTCCATTTGGCCTTTCCACACTGTTTATTTGGCTATGTAAATTCAGACAAATACTCATTGCGTAGTTTATAGGGAGTCTTGTTTTTGCTCTGCTTGATCGTTTCACCAAAACTATTAGCGTGTTAATCATACAACAGAATAAGTCCTTTCTGTGTGCTGTCTTTGTCAAAAAATCTCGTTTCGATATCTTGAACCATTTATGAAATATCACAGTTTCTACGATCACTTGGTTCCCAAAGCACAGGAAGCAATTCCTGATGCACATGAAGCAATTCGGATATATTGTGGGCGCCCCATCTGTGGATGTAACAAGCAATATCTAAGAGATTATTCCTCTCTCACCTTTTAAGTACAATTTCGATATGTTGGCTACATTTCATATGCAATAATGTATGGCCTGTGCAGTCTTAAAAATTTCATGCGGTCATTTACTTAGTTTCATGCAGTACAGTTACTATGACGAATAATGAAAATAAATTCTGTCCTTCATTTAGCAATGTGTAAGATGCAGAAGAATCAAATTCTTTTGACAAATAATTTTCTTAAAATTGGATGATAAGTACACTCCTGGAAATGGAAAAAAGAACACATTGACACCGGTGTGTCAGACCCACCATACTTGCTCCGGACACTGCGAGAGGGCTGCACAAGCAATGATCACACGCACGGCACAGCGGACACACCAGGAACCGCGGTGTTGGCCGTCGAATGGCGCTAGCTGCGCAGCATTTGTGCACCGCCGCCGTCAGTGTCAGCCAGTTTGCCGTGGCATACGGAGCTCCATCGCAGTCTTTAACACTGGTAGCATGCCGCGACAGCGTGGACATGAACCGTATGTGCAGTTGACGGACTTTGAGCGAGGGCGTATAGTGGGCATGCGGGAGGCCGGGTGGACGTACTGCCGAACTGCTCAACACGTGGGGCGTGAGGTCTCCACAGTACATCGATGTTGTCGCCAGTGGTCGGCGGAAGGTGCACGTGCCCGTTGACCTGGGACCGGACCGCAGCGACGCACGGATGCACGCCAAGACCGTAGGATCCTACGCAGTGCCGTAGGGGACCGCACCGCCACTTCCCAGCAAATTAGGGACACTGTTGCTCCTGGGGTATCGGCGAGGACCATTCGCAACCGTCTCCACGAAGCTGGGCTACGGTCCCGCACACCGTTAGGCCGTCTTCCGCTCACGCCCCAACATCGTGCAGCCCGCCTCCAGTGGTGTCGCGACAGGCGTGAATGGAGGGACGAATGGAGACGTGTCGTCTTGAGCGATGAGAGTCGCTTCTGCCTTGGTGCCAATGATGGTCGTATGCGTGTTTGGCGCCGTGCAGGTGAGCGCCACAATCAGGACTGCATACGACCGAGGCACACAGGGCCAACACCCGGCATCATGGTGTGGGGAGCGATCTCCTACACTGGCCGTACACCACTGGTGATCGTCGAGGGGACACTGAATAGTGCACGGTACATCCAAACCGTCATCGAACCCATCGTTCTGCCATTCCTAGACCGGCAAGGGAACTTGTTGTTCCAACAGGACAATGCACATCCACATGTATCCCGTGCCACCCAACGTGCTCTAGAAGGTGTAAGTCAACTACCCTGGCCAGCAAGATCTCCGGATCTGTCCCCCATTGAGCATGTTTGGGACTGGATGAAGCGTCGTCTCATGCGGTCTGCACGTCCAGCACGAACGCTGGTCCAACTGAGGCGCCAGGTGGAAATGGCATGGCAAGCCGTTCCACAGGACTACATCCAGCATCTCTACGATCGTCTCCATGGGAGAATAGCAGCCTGCATTGCTGCGAAAGGGGGATATACACTGTACTAGTGCCGACATTGTGCAGGCTCTGTTGCCTGTGTCTATGTGCCTGTGGTTCTGTCAGTGTGATCATGTGATGTATCTGACCCCAGGAATGTGTCAATAAAGTTTCCCCTTCCTGGGACAATGAATTCACGGTGTTCTTATTTCAATTTCCAGGAGTGTATTTCATAGCAGCTAGCATGTCTGATCCAGTACTTTGCCGAGAAGACTCGTAGCTGTCGCTCTCATTGTCATGCGTGCTGCAGCAAATTCAAACATCACAAGGTGTAGCAGAGGACAGGCAGCACCACGGACGTCACTCACCTAGGACACTTCCGTAACCGTACTTGCGGTTGTATTTTGTCATCTGAAGCTGTTGCGCATTGTTGGTTGCTTCCATTGCTTACGTAGGATGTAGCCTGAGGCTCACAATTGTTACAGTATGTTTTTAAAGCAAACCTGATTTGCTTCCTCATAGTGGTACTACTAGCACCACTCTTACACGACTTAAGCGAAATTTGTTAGATAAAAAATACTCATCAAGTGGCGGCAGAACACACAAATAAAAGACTGTTGTGACTGGCAAGCTTTTGAAGCCAGTGGCTTCAACGTCAGGCAGAAGGGTCGGGAGGGGAAGGAAGAAGCATGAAGGAAAAGGACTGGAGAGGTCTAGGAAAAGGGGTAGATTTTGAGAAAGTCACCCAGAACCGCGGGTCAGGGGAGACTTGCCATATGGGATGAGAAGAAAAGCTTTCCTTCACTGTAGCTACTCTTTGCTTCACTCCATTTTAATTTCGTACATCTTTCATTGTCTTTTCCGTTTATTTTTCACCGCCCCCTCCCACCTCTGTTACATACAATGCACTTAGCTTCTCACTATTATTCACTCGAGCACGATGTTTTAGTAGTAATCTCTGCCCTGCATATTACCCTGTCATCCACCTTTAAGCTCTCAGGTTCTCAATTCTTGTCCAATGCATTCTCCAACAGTCAGTCTTTCCTTCTCAACCCGTACGGTAAGTCTCCCCTGACCCACGGTTCTGGGTGACTTTCCCAAAATCTACCCCTTTTCCTAGACCTCACCAGTCCATTTCCTACACCTTTCTTCTTTCCCCTTCAACCCTTCTGCCTGCAGAAGGAGCCACTGCATCCAAAAGCTTGCCAATCACAACAGTCTTTTATTTGTGTGTTCTGCCGCAGCTTGATGAGTAGATTTTTTTATCTATCCAGGTAAATAATTTTATCAATAATTGATTGTTTTCGTTGTTATATGAATCAAAATTTGAATAGACATCGTCTTTAAGATGTAGGAATGTGCCTACCAACTTTCATTTATGTTCCTCAACTCCTCCTTAGCGTTCTGATTTCCTTTCGTCAGTGTATATATGTTTCCCAGTGTTTTAGTCAGTTTTTAATGTCTCCAAAAATAGAAATTGTCAAACTCTTCAAAATAGTGTCTCAGTGATGACACCACCCTCCCTTCCTGCACTTAATCAGACGTCTTTTACCTGTGATTCATTTCTTTACTGAATGAAGTCATTCTACAAATTGCTGTTAAAAATATTTACTCCAACTGCAGTTTTGACATTTTGTTATTATCAAGCATTGTGGGATGTTCAAGCCTACTCTACAACATATAGTTGTTACATGCTGGGGCAGTTCAGACGAGGTGCTGGAGAAGTCTGAAACCAAATACATATGGTTTTATAAATATACCTACAGTCCCACACACCATGTGAGGGACTGAGATGTTACCATAAACGGCATCGAATGTCATTTTTTCTCGTCTAAAGTTTTCCCATCGAAAAGCTAGAAGCAGTTAATTGAATGATATTGCTCTTTTTTTCATCTTGACATACACCATGTAGCATGACATGGCTCATGCCCACATGGTATGTGGAACAGTGAGTATACTTATACCACCATTCATATGTGGTTTGATTGCTGTGAACTGTTTTCCAACAGGTTATAATGTTCTAGATCTGGGTTTAACCTTTGACTGCTCTAGATCTGCTAACACATGCCACTGTTGCTGTCCCCAGGTACTCTGAACGTGTTTTCGTGTGCCATTGTTCCTCCCGTCAGGTGCTTTAGAAGGTGTGTACACACGCCAACTTGCCAATACCTTTCTGCTCCCGATGTGTCGAGATGGGCTGCTGCTCAGGTCTGTTTGCTCCAGACACATTAATGTGCAAGGCACCCAATGGCTGGGTAGAGTGGCCAAGTAGCTGCATTTTCTGCCCAAGTCCTCGGTAGCTTTCCAATGTTTAGTCTGTGTAGTGCATTTTCTGTTGTGATCTTATTTGTGTTGCTGTTTTCGTCTTCATTTTGGATTGAGAAAATGGTACACTGTCATGATTATATGGAGTAAGAAATTGTGGAGATTCTAATGGGAAACAACAGTGAGAGTGAAATCTTTGATAGATGACTCTTCTACAGAGTCTCGAAGTAGCAGTTGTGAGCAAAGTAAATCAGCTGACCAGTGTGTCCCTCTGTCTCTACAAGACATGGAAATTCTTCAGAACCTGAAGTTTTCTGGTTGTGAGAGCAAAATGTGTGGAAAAAGAGAACATTTTAGCGACACGTTTGACTGGAAGAAAAGTGATTTTCATCCATTTGTGCATGCGTTTGGCAATTCAGCTCCAGGGCACAAGTGTGGATTAGCTCAAAATTGCAGCAGTATGACACTTTCCCCCATATAGTTAGCAGAAGATCTAATGAAATCTTTTGCAATTGAAACCAGCAGATTTTACTGATAGACCAATGCAATTATGCTTGGTGCATTTTCATCTCTCAAGATGGAAAGAAATGGAATTTGTGGAACTCTAGTCCTTCATTGCTCTTTATCTGCCTATGGCTCGTATGAAAAAGCTGAAAATTAGTGACTGTTGGTACAAGGACATACTCTTGAACACACTGGTATTCGGCAAAATTATGTTCAGAGAACATTTTATTTTAATTTTTTAAATGCTTCATTATAGTGAAAACTTTACCAACAATGAAGGAGACAGGTTATTCAATATTAGAAACATTAAGGGTAAAGTTCACACACCATTCCAGAGTGCGTTTCATGCATATCAGAAGCTCTGCATTGATGAAAGCCTATTGCTGTGTAAAGGATGATTATCTTTCAAACAGTGTATTTTGTCCAAAAGCAGTAGATTTGGAATAAAAAATATTTGTGCTGTGTGACTGTTGGACTGGTTATGTTCTGGATTTTATTGCGTTTACAGGTCTAACTGCAGAAATTGGCTTCCAGAATTTGGGGAAAGTTTGTGGCATTAGCGCAACACAGCTGAAATGAGGAGACATCCAGTTTATGTCCACTGGTATAATTCTTGCCCTGAAAAGGTGTGACAAAAAGAGAAACATGGATATTGACCACCTGTAATACTATAGAAATATTTCAGACGGAAAAGACTAATAGAAAGACAGGTGTAAGAATCAAAAAACTGCAGTGTGTTACACATTATAACTAGAGTATGGGGACAGTTGACCATACTGATATATTACTGAGTTCACTCAGATCAATGTGGAAGATGGCGAAGTGGTATAAAAAGCTATTTTTGCACTTGCTCACCTTGTGCATTTTAAATACTCGTGCTCTCCATCAGGTAGTAACAGGGCAAAAAACGTCAGTAGCAGATTTTCATCTGTCTCTGGTAAGAGAAATTGTTGAAGCTTATCCCACAGAAAGGAGGAAAGTTGTCCGAGAAAAGTGCTTTGATGATGGTAATCCCCTACGATCTACTGGGAGGCATTTTTGAAATATTATTGAGAGTGAACTTCCAAAGAAGAGTATGTCAATGTTTAAATGTGCTGTTTGCTCCAAACAGAAAGTGCTTCGAGAAATGTGCTATGAATGCAGAACGTGCAGTATACCATTGTAAGTTGTGCCATGTTTCGAGGCTTATCGTACAAAAAAAAAATCATTAACTGTGATTATAGCACAGGAAAAATGACATTAGAGTAAAATGTGTTTAAAAATAAATGAAAACAAAAACAAAATAAAAATATATTTTTAACTTCTAGTGCTGATTCAAATCCTGGATCCAAAAGGAGGATCCTTAAATTTGTAATAACAAATCGAAATTTTGCGCCGTTATCCTGTAAGTTGGTAAGTGTGCTACGAACAGCATGCAGAATGCCCTGTAGGTGGCAGCATAGTGCAGATGCACACATAGTGTCACAGTATCAGTATAAAGATAGCTGCTCCACTTGCGACTTGCACCAGGGAAGAACAGCATTCTGTTATTCGGTTTTTGCGTAGTGAAGGTGTGAAACCTATGGAAGTTCATCGACAAATGAAGGTTCAGTACGGTGATGCATGTTTGTCACAGCAGCAAGTCTACAAATAGAGTAGGAAGTCCGCAAATGGTGTGATTTCAGTGGAAGATACTCCTCGTCCAGGTCAGGTCCAACGAGTTGTGACTCCACAGAACACTGCATCATGTTTACATATTAGTCATGGGTCAGCACACCACATTGTACATGATGTGCTCCAGTTTCACAAAGTGTCTACAAGGTGGGTGCCACGGCAACTGACTCCTGAAATGAGAGAACGATGTGTTGATGCTTGTGAAGAACTTCTTCAGCACTTTGAACGAGAAGGTGATGGCTTCCTAGCAAGAATCATTACTGGGGACGAAACTTGGGTTCACTTCCACCAACTGGAAACAAAGAGAGCAAGCAAGGAATGATGCCATTCCTCATCACCAAAACCAAAGAAGTTTTGAACAGAACCATCAACAGGGAAGATTATGCTGACCCTCTTTTGGGATGAAAAAGGCGTCATTTTGGGGCATTACATGCCTAGAGGGACCACTGTCACCAGTGCATCATACACAGATCTCCTAAAAGCTCATCTGCGGCCTGCAATCAAATCAAAGCAACGTGGATTGCTGTCAGCAGGTGTCCTTTTGCAACATGACAATGCAAGGCCCCACACTGCCCATACAACAGTTGCAACAATCACAGACCTCCATTTTGAGTGTCTTCCTCATCCACCATACTCACCAGACCTTGCCCCAAGTGATTTCCGTATGTTTGGACCATTCAAAGATGCAATGAGAGGGAAGAAGTTCCGTTCTGATGAAGAGGTGCGCCATGCAGTTCATGAGTGGTTGCACAGACTACCAAAATAATTTTTTTCTAAAGGAATTTATGCACGTTGTAAGCGCTGGAGGACTTGCATTGAGCATGGCGGAGATTATGTTGAAAAGTGATACAGATTTGTACCACTTCTGCACAATTAATAATATTTTTTAAAAAATTTAAGGTTTTCATTTGATTCACCCTCATATATACAGAAGGCATGAAAAATACCTGAACACTTACATAGCCTGACTTCAGAACTTCTCTCCAGGTGAATTACTGTGCTCACAAAAACCATCATAGGTTCCAGATGCCGTAATATGTATTTAGTGCATGAAGTACAAAAATTAAATGTAAAAAATTATATATGACAGCCTATTCCCAATATGCAACTATTATTCGGACACCAATAGAAAGTATTTGAAAACATATGGTTTTGGAGGTTGCCTAGAGAAATTTTGTTGGGTTTATGTTCTTAACATACAAAGAATTCTCCAGTACAGAGACATGTGTCCCCCAAAAGTTGCTTGGATTACTGTTGCATTAGCACAGACAAACAGGAAACGTTTGAATTTTCCACTTTTACAGTGTTTATTTCAAGACTTCCCATCAAAAAACTAAGAGTTACACAGCACTGCATCAGAGAAAGCTCAGTTGAAGATAGTCATCCTTTTTTGATGCACAAAAAGTAAATTGAAATTAAAGGAACTGTCTGACTGGCTGTTAAACTGGACAGTGGGAGATGTGCTACAGTCATACTGTAAACACAGTGGTTGCACTACAGGCAGCCAATTTGTCCTCCTCCTGTGACAAAAGCATTTTATTTATTATCATACATGAAAGAAATTGTATGTGAAATTGTCAAAGACGGCTTGCGAAATGCAATCAACAAAAGTGAAGTAAAAAAGTTGTTATTATTGTTCGCAGTGACTGCCAATGTATTAGAGCGATATCACAGGTAGAGTCCTCCTTCCCTTGGGTTATTAGAGTGAGGGATATTTAGAGGAAAGCAGGTATCATGGAAGAGTAACTAAGCAAGAACACCAAGTTACTGAAGTTACTCTGAAGCAACACATTGCTATTATAACAAGCTACTAAAATTCTGCTAAAAATTACAGGAAAAATGTAATGCTGAGGCAGGAAACAATATTTACTTACATTTGTGTTTATCTCTGCAGTATTGGATTTCTAGAGGAGCATTTAAATGAAAAACATTCGCTGTCAGAGTAACTATATTTATTTTGTTTCAATAGTGGCGAAACCCAGAGCAGCAAACAAATTTGTCACACCCAGCACCAAAAATATTCAGCAAAGGAGAGCCAGGCTATGCAGGAAAACCAGTTACAGGAGTGGCCCGCACGTGGTCTCTCAGTGCAGGTAGCATTGTCAGCTGACAACAGAGCAGCACTCGTTACAGAATGCGGCAAAGACGTCTGTAGCATCCCAGAATGCTTGACAGTGGCAAAATGTCGATTTACAATTGTAATAAGTACTTTCAACAGCTTGATTCAGTAACTGCACTAAGGCTGTGGACCCAGGCCTCATCGAAATTCCATTTCAAATAATGAAAAATCCAGGTTGTAATATCATCAATATTAGGAAAAGAATAGATTAGCACTCACTGTAAAAATGACATGTTGAGGTGTAGACAGGAACAATAAAAAGACTGAAGAGACTGTTTATTATTGTTTTGTGTACATCTTTGCTTCTTCATGCGCAAACTTCCATGATTTTTGCTATTATAGGATCCAGCAGGCTTATTGATTCTTAGTCGATGTTGTGTTTGAACTCTTTGCACTTCATGGGAGTTGAAGGTTTATTCTGATCTGTTGGTCCATTAGAACTAATTAGAGTAGTTGGTTTTTCTCATTTTTGTTGCTAAGGTTTCATCTTTCCTTTGAATGGAACGTTTCTATCCGTGTATTGTCATTTTTATTTCTGTGATACGTGCAGGAAAAGTTTGATTGATAGTTTTGTTCTATTTTATTATTATTATTGTTGTTGTTGTTGTTGTTGTTGTTGTTGTTGTTGTTGTTTCCTCAGAACAGACTAGATTGAGTGCAAGGTGAAAAGACTGTTGACTGCCTGTAGTGCAACCACTGTGTTTACAGTATGACTGTAGCACATCTCCCACTGTCCAGTTTAACAGCCAGTCAGACAGTTCCTTTAATTTTAATTTACTTTTTGTGCATCAAAAATGGATGACTATCTTCAACTGAGCTTCCTCTGACGCAGTGCTGTGTAAGACAACGAAAAGGCATGCACGCATGCATGACCACTCTATCTGGCAGCTCAGACTGCAGTTTGTTTGTTGTGCCTGTCTTCAACTCAATGTGTCATCTTTACATTGAACAGAAAACTGTTCTTTTCCTAATACTGTCAAAATTCCATTTCTTTGTTTGAAAACAAGAAAATATGCTGGCATATTGTTATGGTGAAAGTGTACTTTTTTTTCACCATATAGAGTCATGTTACCTTCAATTTCTTACAAAGGATTTGATGTGGTGGACATCTGCTACTGAGTAACATATAAAGTAAGAATATGCGTCAGTTGTAATGAAAATTTGTTTATTAACTGCATGACAAGTTCAGAGCATTACACAATCATCAGGTGATAATAATTAATTAAAAACAATCATACATGCATGGCAATCAGATCAGTCAGTATTGAAAGTGAAGCTCATGCCATCCTATGTATAAGTGAGCTACGAGCAATCAGCGGAGCATGACACTGAGGCCAGCAAGGAACTGCTCTCAGTGCGCTCCACCTTCTTAGTGTTTTCAGATTCAATATTTGTTCTACTGTCAACTGACCTGTTTGGAATCCTCTTTGATATTTTCCCAGTTTATGCTCGCCTTTTTGTTATAGTCATTTAAGGTGAGTAGTGACAATGTCTGGTACATTACTGGAAGTAGTGAGATACCACAGTAGTTATTCACCTATGTATTTATGCATTTATTATGCAGATGATGAATCGAGGCTATTTTCCAGTCATCTTTTACTTCTTCCTTCTCACATATGTTTATTATTGTTTTGTGTACATCTTTGCTTCTTCATGCGCGAACTTCCACGATCCACGATTTTTGCTATTATAGGATCCAGCAGGCTTATTGATTCTTAGTCGATGTTGTGTTTGAACTCTTTGCAATTCATGGGAGGTGAAGGTTCATTCTGATCTCTTGGTCCATTAGAACTAATTAGAGTAGTTGGTTTTTCACATTTTTGTTGCTAAGGTTTCATCTTTCCTTTGAACGGAAAGTTTCTATCCATGTATTGTCATTTTTATTTCTGTGATACATGCAGGAAAAGTTTGATTGATAATTTTGTTCTATTTTATTATTATTATTATTATTGTTGTTGTTGTTGTTGTTGTTGTTTCCTCAGAACAGACTAGATTGAGTGAAGGTGAAAAACTTGTCTTGTGTACTCTTCAATGTGCCAAAAACAAATTGCTTGTAATGAGTATAAAAAATTATAATATAACTCTGCAGTTTGCACTATGGTGTTCTCAGTCACGTTGTACATTAGCCGTTTGCTCGGTTGCTTGCAGCCATCCTGCAGTCAACAATGCTGCCAGTCGCTCCAACGTTTGCCATCTCCTGCAGCACTGAGCGGGGTCTAACGCAGTGTCAGTGGCCGGGCAGGATGCAGGTGCTGAGGGTGCCCCCTATCACCTTCTTCCTGGACGGAGCCCACACAGCTGAAAGCATGGCTCTCTGCTCCCAGTGGTTCCGAAATGTTTCACCCAAGGAGCCAGATTAGTAAGTGAAAAGCAGTAACAAAGTTGATAAAGGCAACATTAGCAATTTACTAGTAGACAAGATAGAAAATTCCTACTCCTTGCATTATTGTTTCATACTTTATGTTCTGTAACTCCCGTCAGGAAGAAGAGCCTGAATAGGTGTAGAACAAGTAAAGTTACATGAATAGTTAAAGATTTGAACACAAGCAGCTACTTTAAAAAAAGCCAGTGCCACTTTCAGTTGCTGTTTTTATCTGACACTCCAAATGAAACATTTATGTAACTGTACTGATTTCAGAGACCACTGTAAATGTTTACACAGGGTGAATCCAAACTCCACTAACAAAATTCTGGAGGTTGTTCAGAGATATTTCCTGAATATTTTGATATATAGGATCCACTATTACAGAGTAATTGTATCTCATTTAATTTCTTGCTCCTCAATTATCTTGATATCTGTATTGTAGTGAAAATATCTGCACAACAGTGCAAATGTCAGTTGTTTGCATTGCAGATTTTGTATGGAAACTTTCTCCATTTGACGGTGACAACAGTTATGCCCACTTCACTCTTTGCTTTCAAATTCTATTCAGCACTGATCAGTACTGTCTTTCCACCTGTGTTAGTTGTATGTTAACAGTCATTGACAATAATAAGGATAGGTTTACTGATGAAACGTTGCAGTTTTTGGAAGTATTCTGATTCAGTTGCCATCCCTGTGGGAACTTCTCAGTTTGGGGTTGTTGTCCTCCTCTTCCATTGCATTTGGTGAACCCAGACACAAGATGTATATTGGCCAATACTTCATCAGTAAAACTACCCATACTGTTGTATATCACTGTCAACACACAACTAACACTGCCAGAAACACAAACCTTAGATAGAACTGGGCATTACTGAATGAAAACTTGAGGACAACATCAAGTACTGTGAGTGAAAGAACCATGTTTGTTCCCAAACAAGACACACAGTGCATACTGCCAACATTTGCATGGCTGTGTAAGAAATCAAATTAAATGCAATTACTTTGTGATGAGCTGCCAGAGACAGCTGGTTACTTATGTGAAAATACCCAGAAAGTATCCCTGAACAATCTCCAAAATTTTGTTTGTAGGGATTGGGTTCAACCTGTAAAAATGAAAAGTAAAACAAAAAAATATGAAAGTTAGGATTTACTGTAACTTACAGTACTGTGTCTAAACAGTCTGGTAAACTATAGGTACAATTGTCAATAAGATGTATGACTTTACTTCGTTTTTGGAGATTTTCAGTTTTCGCCCTTATCTCTACAGGAAACGTGTTGTAGGTATTTCAATTAGAATATGGAACTCCATTCTGAGCTCTAGGTAGGCATACGTAGTGTATGTAAAGATCAGCAATAGTGGAAATTCCTGGTAGGAACACTATGTAGGAAATTCCAGGATAGAACAATACATAAAATTAGGGAAAGGCAACCAGTCGCCTTGAAACATCAAGAGTGCCTTCCCCCAGTATGAATCTTTGCAGGTAATGTTACTATACTATTAGGGTGGTGCATAAGTTTGTAGAGATTTTGTTTTGCTTAGTGTTATTCCAATTGCTAATGGGTTTATTTATCATTGTCATTTTTTATTTGTGGTTCACTGCTACTATTTGAGTTTACATTTTGTCATTTTGACATAGTGAGTGGAGCTGTTGATGCCAGAAAATGGAATGCTAGGTGGAGAAATCAGAACAATCTTCTGTTTGATTTCAAGAGAGGGATGCCAGCAGTGGAGACAACCAGAAAGATTTGCGCTGTGTGTGGGGATAATATGCACAGCAATAAATGGTTCGCTTGTTTTAAGGAGAATTGTTTTGACATTAGTGTCTCTCCATATTCAGAAGACCTGTGGGGCTTGATGGAGATCATTTAATCACATTAATTATTCTCAATGATCCATGTCAGTGTAGTAGAGAACTGGGAAATGTGATGAACTGTGATCATTCCACTATTATGAACCATTTGCATGCAGTGGGGAAGGTTCAAAAACTGGGTGCATGGACACCGCATGCTCAAAGCCGAAATCATGAAAATCAGCGTGTGGCCTTGTGTGTGTGTCTGCTTGCTCGTCATCAATTCGCTTGTGAACCACACCAACTATTTCTCATTGCTGGTGATAAGAAGTGGTGTCTTTATGCTAACATAAGGAAAAGAAAGGAATGGTTGAGCCTAAAAAAAGCAGTAACTCCCCATACAAAGATCTGCGCACACCCACAAAAGATAATGTTATGCATCTGGTGGAACAGTAACAATGTGCTGTACAATGAATTGCTTCATCAAAGTGTAACCATCACTGCTGACATTTGCTGTCAACAACTGAGACATCTTGCAGTTGCAGTCAAAGAACAATGGCTAGAAACACTATGTGAATGATGCTGTTCTAGAATAATGCCCACCCGCTTTCTGCTATATTGACGAAAAACACTATATAGGAGTTAGGTTGGGAAGTCATTCTGCACCCACCATATTTCACCTGATCTTGTGCCATCAGACTTTCACCTTTTCCGTAATCTATCGAATACCCTTCAAGGAACTTCTTTCCAGATGAAAATGTGACCTGAACATAGCTCTAAGAGTTCTTCGCCACAAAACCTCATGATTTATACCGTTGTGGAATCGAAAAGTTACCCCTGCATTGGCAGGCTGTTGTAAATAGTGAAGGAGATTATGTTATTGATGACTAAAGTCTCTTGTTATGTGTATCTGTTGTGTTTATTAAACGTATGAGAAACATCACAAACTAATGCACCAACCTAACATGTTATTGTGTGGTTTTATAAAATTTCTGTAGCTAAGTCGAGAGAGTATTTTTGACTTCTCGCACCTTCTGCACTTATGCATTGTTGTAGGGAGCAGTTTAAAAGTGTGTGATATTTCCTATTTGTAGTGAGTAATTCTATATTAATGAATGGTGAGCAATAAACAACTTGAGTTGAAATCAAAATCTGGGCTTGATTGTTCAGTGTTGTGTTGAGTGCAGAGTGATGTGGAACAGTGGAATAATAATTGAAGGAGAGTAAGCTGGCTTCAATACTAACTCACTAGTTGCAGCTGATCTTTAGTGTGGTGCATCGGAGAAACTGCAGATTTTTGTGAAATGCAAGTATAAATACAAAAACCATCCAATATGACAGTTTAACTCGGAATCTAGTGAAAAAGCGGTTTTCCATGCCAGCAGGAGATGTGGTCATTATTGTGGACACTTCAAATATCTACTGCTGTGATCGAGGCTTCTATGTTTAAATGTAGGCTCCGAGTGGCATTTTTCACTTTATAGTGAAGTGTTCATGGGTTGCTGGAATTGTCTCTCACAAGAGAACTTGGGCGTTATGACAATACTTTCTTTCAAAAAAATTTCAGCTTTGTCTAGTGGCAGAGTTACTATTCTTCAATGGATTGTATTTGAAAGGTTTAACATGGTTTCCTTTTACAATCATCATCATCATCTTGGACAGTTTCCAGCCACTGGCTGGGTCTGTCGGGAACACAAGCCTCTCCATCGTGTTCTGTCTTTCCACCATTCCCCCTCTTCCACCTTCGTCCAGTTCTCTCCTCTTCTCGTCACACATTCCTTCACTCCCTTCACCCATCTATCTCTTGGTCTTCCTCTGGGCCTCTTCCCCTCCAGTTGCAGATCAAACATCCTCTTTGGAATTCTTCCCTCATCCATTCTCTTCATGTGTCCATACCACTGCAGTCTTGATTTTTCTATCCTGTCCTGTACTGGTTCCTCCTTTAGTCTTTCCCTCACATACACATTTCGCAATCTGTCTCGTCTTGTTACACCCAACCTGCTCCTCTGGAACTTCATTTCACTAGCCTGTATTCTACTTTTGTCGCTTTTGTGCATTACCCATGTCTCACTTCCGTATGCCAATATGGGGACAAAGTAGGTTCGGTATATAATTCCCTTGGATTTCTGTGGCACCTCCTTGCTCCAAATAAGCCCCCTAATGCATTTGTAGAACTGCCCTGCTTTTCTGCACCTTTCATTTATTTCCATTGCGTTTCCCCCCTTACTTTCAATCACGCTTCCCAGGTACTTGAAGTTCTCTACCACTTGTAGCTTTTCCCCTCCACAAGTTATATCCACATTTGGCCTATTCGTCTTCCTTGTAGTGACAATTATTTCACTTTTCTTTGCAGAGAAATGCATTCCATATTGTGCTGCCGTTGCCTCCCATGCATCTAATTGCTCTTGCACCTCCTTCTCGCAATTTCCCCATAACATCAGGTCATCGGCAAAAAGCACTGCTTTCATTTTATGATCTCCAATTGCATCTGACACTTGCTGTAGGATTTTATCCATAACAATAATAAACAATAAAGGCGAAAGTGCACTTCCCTGTCGCAGCCCATTTTCCAGCTTGAACCATGCAGTACGTTCCCTCCCCACTTTCACACAACTCTCACTTCCCTCATACATTTTTCTGACTTTTCGTGTTGTCTCTTCATCTATCCCTTTTGCGTTCAGCACATCCCAGAGCTTGTCCCTACAGATACTGTCATACGCCTTCTCAATATCTAAAAAGGCCATGATTAAGTCCTTTCCGTACTCATAGTGCCTTTCCTGCAGTTGCCTTACCGCAAATATGAGGTCCGTTGTTGATCTTCCCGGTCTGAAACCGTACTGCTCCTCTTGCAGTCTACTTTCAATACTGCTTCTTATTCTCTTCTCCAGGATCTTTTCATAGATTTTTCCACAGTGGCATAGCAGGGTGATTCCTCTGTAGTTCTCACATCTCCTTTTATCCCCTTTCTTGAAGATCGGGACTATAATTCCTTTCTTCCAATCCTCAGGAATTCTGTTCTCCTTCCACACCACCCTCAGCACTCTGTATAGCCACTGGGTTCCTACTTCTCCTGCTGCTCGTATCATATCCACTGTTACTTCGTCCCAACCTGGTGCCTTGCCCCCTTTCATCCTCTTTATGGCTTCTTCCACTTCATTCCAAGTTAGATCATCAATTTCCCCACTATTATCATCGTCTACTGCCTTAGGCTCTCCATCACTGTTAGTTACCCACTTGGCGGCATTCAACAGATCTTCAAAGTACTCCTTCCAAATCTTTTTGAGCTCATGCATTTCCTCCACAACTCTTCCATTGTTATCCATGATCCTCAGGCACTCGCTTCTGTCGTTCCTCTTATTTCTTCCCATGGTGTAAAGTACTTTTTTGTTCCCTTCACTGTCCCCTTCTAACATTCTTGTCCATTTTTCCATCCACTACTTCTTCTCCGCCCTTACTATGGTCTGTGCCGCTTTCTTGCTTTCCTTATATTTTACCCTAGCTTCCTCTGTTCGGGTCTGGAACCATTCTCTGAAGGCTTTGTTCTTTCGAAGTACTGCCTCTTTACATATGTTGTTCCACCATGGGGTTTCCTTACTTCTCCTCTTTGTGCTAGTTCTTCCGCACACAGTCTCAGCTGCCTCAACTAGGGCCCTCTTAAAATCCCCCCACTCTTCTTCCACTGTTCTCTGATCTTCCTTTGGCAGCTTCTTCCTGATCAGTGTCTGGTACTGGGTCCTCCGTTCATCCTCTTTCAGCATCCATGTCTTCAACCTTTTCTCCTGTATATCTGTTGCCCTCCTATCTTTTTTCTCTCTCGGGGTGGCTACCAACAGCCGATGGTCACTGTCTAAGGCCTCAGATGGAATGACCTTAACATCTGTGAGGCTGCTCATCATCTGCCTATCCACTAGTACATAGTCTACTAGTGAAGTTTGGGACCAGTCCCCACTGTACCAAGTTATTTTGTGACTACTTCTCTTCTTGTACCAGGAATTAGCGATCGTCAGCCCATTCCTCTTGCAGAATTCCAGCAACAATTTTCCTTCTCTATTTCGGTTCCCCCAGCCCTCTGGTCCCATTATCTCCTCGAATCCTTTCCTGTCTGTGCCAACATGTGCATTGAGGTCCCCTATTATAATCTGATTACCTCCATTTAGCTGCTTTTACAATAATGGAAATAAATGAGATAGTGATGCCAATAAGTATAATGTGATAGTTAGGTATAAATAAGACAGAAATAAAGAACATACTTGGAATACAAGTCTTTAGAAAATAATACTAAAACTGTGAAACAATTACACCAAATTGAGCAAAAAATGACATAGATTTTGGCCAAAAAATAAAACCATTTTTTCTGGTCCCTATAAGCTAATATTGTGTGCCAGAATAGGACTCAAACCAGGATGCGTGCCTTCCATAGGCAGTATGCTACAAATCAAGCAGCTAGCAGCTAATTTTCTGAGAAAAGCAAAGCTGTTGGTGAAGAGTCCTAGTCCAGTACACAGTTTTAACTTTTTACTAGCTGTTTTGATTGACTGTTGTGATTGTTGGCTACTTGTAAACACCTAATTACTTAATGAAAAAAACTGCTTAGCTCCAAATGGCCTTTCATCCTATATTTTTCTGAGTAATAGTATTCCCCATACTCAAGAATTTTCTGGTTTATAATTTTCAGTTGTGTACTTGGAACTGTGTTGGCTGCATACTGAGAGCATTTATCCAGCTACGTAAAGGAAGATTTCAATCATATTATAATGTTTCTGACTGCACCATAAGGTTCATTTATGAAAGGAATAAATTAAACTGTTGGTTGTGGGGAGAGCCATGTCATGGAGAACTAGCACACAGTGAAGTTAGGGGTACTGCTGCTGTAATAGGTAATTTGTTTCTTAGTGCATGTGAGTTGATGACTCGTAGGCAAGAAAGGAACTTACTGTTCAGAGGTGCAGCATGAAGATGGCCTAGTTACTAAAGCCAACTCAGCCAGATATTTTTTGAAACAATGATATTTATTTAAGCATACCAAGTAGAAGGCAAAACTTGAGGTCATTATTGTTCAAATATGTAAGAAAAGTTCATTGAAGTTCCGAAATTTATGAAATTACTGAAATCTACGTCTACATACATACTCCACGAACCACCATGTGCGGTGGGCGGAGCCTATCTTGTACCACTATCAGTCGTTTCCTTTCCTCTTCCATTCATATTTAGATTGCTATTTTGAAACAGCCAAAGGCTTTCAAAATGTATGAGGAGGTGCACAACTTGCTGCATCTTCCTAGTTTTCGGTTATGTCGGCACTCAAAGTGGAATTGAAACACGAGAGGTGTGGGAGACGGTGTAGCTGTGGAGAGAGCAAACTGTACCAAATTCTCTGCCTGACAAAAAAATTGAAAAGCATCCACAAGAGGAGGAGAACATCCACGAGAGGAGGAGAATCCGAAATGAAATTTCACAGATTGAGAGGGAGTGTGATGTTATTGCAGGGATTACAGAATCGTGTCAAACTTACAAAGAACTTGACACTATGAGCTGATTTATCAGTATAACATAGCACCCCCTCCGTCCTGGATACATCCAAAGATTCATTTCAGAATGGTGTCATAAGGTTGTTGTATCCTCTCCTGAGGCCAGCTGGCCTACAACTGTTGTATTTCTATCTACATCTATACTCCGCGAGCCACCTTACGGTGTGTGGCGGAGGGTACTTATTGTACCACTATCTGATCCCCCCTTCCCTGTTCCATTCACGAATTGTGCGTGGGAAGAACGACTGCTTGTAAGTCTCCGTATTTGCTCTAATTTCTCGGATCTTTTCGTTGTGATCATTACGCGAGATATATGTGGGCGGTAGTAATATGTTGCCCATCTCTTCCCGGAATGTGCTCTCTCGTAATTTCGATAATAAACCTCTCCGTATTGCGTAACGCCTTTCTTGAAGTGTCCGCCACTGGAGCTTGTTCAGCATCTCCGTAACGCTCTCGCGCTGACTAAATGTCCCCATGACGAATTGCGCTGCTTTTCGCTGGACACTGGCACTGGGGCACAGTTGACGTTCAAGGTCGTCCCTCATGTGTCCTATGGGGACATTTCTGGTGATCTTACTGGCCAGGGGAATACCTCAACATGACGCACAGTTCACAGAGGCAGGTGTCGTGTGTGGGTGAAATGGTCCATGTTATTGTAGCATGTTAGGTAATAGACATTCTGTTGTGCTGTCAAAAGTTCGCTCAGTCACTGCTAGCCGTGACCTGAGTCACACCATGATACAAGGAGTAACACCAAGGTGCCTCTCCAAAATGTTGGAAGAATGGGACATCTCCCCATGTTGCTGCAGTCATCCAGGGTAGTGCAGAACGCGATTCACCGCTGTACACAATGTGATGCTGTTCATCAACAGTCCGTGCTTCCTGGTGATAGCACCATTCCAAATGCAGCTGTTTGTGTTGGAAATGGTAGTCTAAGCACGTGACGGTAATTTCATAATCCGTCTACTGCCAGTCTTCAACCAAAGGTGCAGGACGACACAGTATGTTTGTAGAGACTCCATTACTTGTTCTCAGGTGGCAAGCAGAGTTTTGAAAGGGTTATGATGTGCTTGGTAAACAATATGCCTATCCTCCCTTGTGGTCAGACGTGGTCGACCAGAACCTTGACAATGAGTATGCTTGCCGACACGTTACCACATGGTCCAACATTCGGCCACTGTTGCATCCGAATGCCCCACAAATCTTTATATTGCACATTTCAACCAGCTGGCTAAAAGGAGATCCACAGTGAGGATTCTGTAAAACTCTTGTCAGAAGCTGATTATGCTGCCTCCCACAAGTATGTGGCAGTGTGTGCCCTTCACAATGATCACACATCATGTAATACTATGGACATCCCTTGTATACCCTACCAGTCCTGGAAACAACACCAAACAGGAACAGCATGAACACACACTGGCAACCATTCTGCCTGTCAGAGAGAATGACAGCTATATTCATTTAGATATGATGATGTGTATGTGTGTGAATTTACGCTGATGTCTAACCATGTCTTTTGGGTGCTTCACATTTTCTGTCAGGTAGTGTATTTGCAGCAGCTGGTGCGGCATAGAAGGGATAAGTGCCATATTGGTCTTCTAGTCATGCCAACAAGAGAAGTCGGGCCTGTGTTTTTTGCTTGTTGTATAGCACGTTACAAATGTAATTACGAACTTCTATGTATTTTTTATTGTTATTGAAACTGAAATTTCCTTAAAGTTAACTTATACACATGCTGATTTATGACACCCCAGATCAGGTAATAAACAGATTGAGCACCTATTCTGACAGGCAACCCTGAGCGGTGAAAGCCTCCAGGTGGCGACAGCATTGCACACTTACTTTTTGCACCAGCGACTAGATGGCATTCCGTTTGGTGAAATAAACAGCAACCTTGTGCAAAGGCAAGGCTCCCCTAAGTGCTGGCTAGTGGCTGCAAAGTACAGCTAAAAAAGCATTGCTAGTGCCTGAAGTACCTTAACTGTAGAAGGAGCAGACAGACAAGTCCCAGAGTAAAAATTTCTGATTTCTTGTCAAATATGAAGAAAGGTTATATAAGTGGATTGGGAATTCAGGTGAATAAATAAACTAGTTACAAGTAAGAATTAATAAAGAGCCGTACACACTCAATTCTGTCTAAATTATGTTGAGCTTACATGTTGAACTATTGCAGCAATTGCACTACCTGCACAAGAACTATCTGGCATTTTAATCTGAAAGCATTGCTGTCATTTGAATTTAATTATTTATTTCACTATTGCAATTTTGGCCGTAGAGCCATTTTCAGGTACAAGGTGAGAACTGAAACCTGTAAAACATATGGGTAACTAAGTGCAAGGCATAATGTGATAACGGTTAAGGAGCAGTACTTGAGTTGTCACATTGCACTTGAAAATAGCTCTACAGGTGAAATTGTGATATTGAAATAAATGAATAATAAAAACTTACTGTCAAATGGCAGCAATTATTTCATTTAAAAAGTATGTAATGGTTATGGGACCCAGCCAAGGAAAAATCATCATATGACATCATTTCCCTACTGTAAAGCCTGGTGTATACTGGAGTGAACTTGACTGAACTAGTGTACAGCCTCATTTACAGCCCAGCGAAGGGAAGTGAACACAAGTGAACAACCATTTACAATTTGCCAGTGTTCACTAGCAGTCGTTTGTACCTGTGGACAAGCGTCCACTCTATAATAGATGGATGGGAGGAGAACATGAAAGAATGAGCATAGCGTGCTAACTCTACTGATGCTGCATATTCCCCACACCCATTCCCCCACTGGTAATAATCATCACACAAGTTTCACATGATAGCAGCACTAGTTATAGCTACCATGTAAATCTTTGATGTTGAGATAGATTTATTTTGCCTGGTGTTTTGATGAAGGAAGCTAAATGGAATAGGAAAATAGGTATGTACATTTCTGAATTCCTACATAATTGTGAAACACATCAAAATAGTACACTTAAAATTGAATTGCAGCTGTAACCTTCTTTAGCATCATTCCAAAACTTTATACATTTTTCAGTTGATGCCTTCCACTGACTCCTCATTATAGTTGAGGAGGAAATTTAAAAACAGAGCATTAATTACTCACAGTGAAAATAAATTAGTTTGCAACGGAAGACTACTTTTCGTGATCATAGTGTCAAAGCAGCTTTCTTTGAAGCTACATGAAAAGGCCAACAACTAGCTGCAGACGAGTGAACAGCAGTGAATGAGTACCAGACATGAAGGAGTCTTTTCTAACGCTCACCCACCTTGCGTACCTTATAGAATTCTGATTCACTGATACTTGTTTGTTCAAATTGAGCAATTTGTTAGTGTTCTCTGCCATTTTTTTTCTATTACTTTGTGTCTGTTCCAGTGAATGGAAGGGGATACGACAAAATGAGGACTTCATCGCGCAAATGCTTGCAAACATTGAGATTATGCATTAGCTACTGGACTGTTTCCCACTAAGAAATAAGTAAGAACTAAAGGGAAAACATGTTATAAACAGAATTTGTTTCACTATGAAGTAAGTAATGTCACATACAAGAAGAGATTAGGAATCACTTGTTTCTTAACTTTTTCAGAAACATCAGATGTATGGTAGATAGCAAGTGAACTACTAAGCAGAATTTGACTTGAATGTAGTTTGCTAACACCTGCATACCTTTTACACATGACAGAATGCAATCAGCATTTACTATTAACCAGGCTTAAAATATTCTTGCAGTAGAGATAACATTTCCAGAACTGAAAGACTGAAATGTAATGTACGACAGAGTCTTGAAGAATGTGTATTGAATTATGTAATGATCTGGGAATCAAAGTATTCAAATTACTACAACAAGGCGTGAAAATAAAGAACTCTTAGAAAATTCGTGATAAAGATTTCTTTTCATGAAGCTAACACTGCTTGAGCTTTTAAAGTTATTAATGAAATATAAATTATATTTTGATTTTTCTGGTAGACAGTTATCATTACAGGCTGTGTCAGACTGCTGGATATGAACCCAGAAAAGTTGCACAACAGACACCTCTGTGGTGCTCATTTTGAAGAGAAAGCATTCATGAACAGCAGGAAAGCAACAGCTTACACACATAGGAGTGTCTCTAAAATTTACATCTGATACTGGTTCTTCAGCAGTATGTGAGGGATCTAGTGATCAGCTTAATCTGCCATCACATGAATTGAAAGTGAGTACACCAAGAACAACATATAGTGGAGTTAGTCACCTTCTGGCAGAAACCAACATAATGCTACAAATATGAAGCATTTCCAGACAAAAACAAAACAAACAAAAAAAAAAAAAGCATTTGGGACAAATTAAAAGAAAACTCTGTATGGTGCATGATGATGATGATGATGATAGTCCAAGTAAGCAAAAACTGAAACAGAAAATTTGTAATGTGAACAGCTCTTAAAAAAATTACAGCACAAAAGCATACAGACCAATGTAGTCTCTTGACTGACAGATACCCCGCCAACAGTTGAACAGGGTTGTAATGTGTAATAGGCAGACATCTATCCAGATCATCACACAGGAATTCCAAACTGCATCAGAATCCACTGCAAGTACTATGACAGTTTGGCGGGAGGTGAGGAAACTTGGATTTCATGGTCGAGCAGCTGCTTATAAGCCACACATCACACAGGTATATGCCAAACGGCGCCTTGCTTGGTGTAAGGAGCGTAAACGTTGGACGATTGAACAGTGGAAAAACGTTGTGTGGAGTGACGAATCACGGTACACATTGTGGCGATCCAATGGCAGTGTTTGGGTATGGCGAATGCCTGGTCAACGTCATCTGCCAGCGTGTGTAGTGCCAACAGTAAAGTTCAGAGGCGGTAGTGTTATGGTGTGGTCGTGTTTTTCATGGAGGAGGCATGCACCCGTTGTTATTTTGCGTGGCACTATCACAGCACAGGCCTACATTGTTGTTTTAAGCACCTTCTTGCTTCCCACTGTTGAAGAACAATTTGGGGATCGCAGTTGCATCTCTCAACATGATCGAGCAGCTGTTCCTAATGCACGGCCTGTGGCGGAGTGGTTACACGACAATAACATCCTTGTAATGGACTGACCTGCACAGAGTCCTAACCTGAATCCTATGGAAAACCTTCGGGATGTTTTGGAACGTCGACTTCGTGCCAGGCCTCACTGATCAACATTGATACCTCTCCTCAGTGCAGCACTCTTTGAAGAATGGGCTGCCATTCCCCAAGAAACCTTCCAGCACCTGATTGAATGTATGCCTGCGAGAGTGGCAGCTGTCATCAAGGCTAAGGTTGGGCCAACACCATATTGAATTCCACCATTACCAATGGAGGGTGCCACGGACTTGTAAGTCATTTTCAGCCAGGTGTCCGGTTACTTTTGATCACGTAGTGTACCTATTACTCGGAAAAGCAGACTGAATACACGGCCGGAGTGGTAGCATTGTTGTGTTTATGCTCAAGATATGAGAGGAGGCGGTGACAGCATACACTCATTCTCCTTACAGGTGGTGCACTGCCACCTGTGACACTATCCATCATAATTCTCATGCCTCATGTTTTTGTATAGATCTACTGTAGTTTGCCTTTTTTATTGAACTGTATCATCTCTTGTATACATAATAAATTGTTCATTCTGGCACATTTTAAAAAAAATCTTTCATGAAGAGAACAGTTCCTCTAACAACAGGACATTGTTCAGGGATTGAGATCGGAGAACAGACTGAATTGTGATGTAACTTTAGGAGCCAGCTGTCTCTCACTAAAGCTATTCACACATCATACAGGAGAGACCATCCTCCAAAATTGGACAAGATAAGTTCTTGTACAATCCATTAAAACGGACACCCTATTAACAGTGGTTAGATATTTCAGTTTGTATAATATCATACTGGCCTCCCCCCTCCAAGAAATTAACTATGTGTGCAACAATATAAGAAAAAGACCATTCATTGACTTCATTAGATTCTGGTTTTTTGCTGCAAAATTAAGATAGGGAAACCAATATTGTGGTATGTTGATGACATATGTTTTCCCCTTCATTTTATTAGAAATTGTCCATACAGTGTTCAAGGTGCAAGAAAAATTTCTGTTACCAGTGTTCATATGGTAAGTATCACTCTAAATGTTGTAAATCATAACATAATAAATAAATTCATATACACATGTTGTATATTAATTAAATCAATATTTATCTCTTTGTTATCTATTTTGTAACCAACCTAATTAAGGTGAAAGCAAAGCTAGTAAAGTTAATGTTATTAGCAGCAGGCTTGTAACAACATGCCCTGCTTTAAATGGATGGTGCTGTACGTAGTCAGTTGACCAAGCCAGCTCTCAGTAGAGCCGCAGTCTTTCTTTTGGCCACAGTCCACTTCTTCTTTAGTGATAAGATATTCTTTGTGAGTAAAAATTTGGAGGAGTTTAACCTTTTATGTGACATACTACTGTGTAAATTGACAAATATCTTGTTGCATGTGGATGCCATTCATGATCAAAGAATTTGGATATTAATTTATTCTATGTCTAATATCAAATAGAAAAAATAATGCATAATCTTGTTGCTGTATTTGCAGCGTCAGTTGTGAACAGTTGATTTGAATGTAGAAATATACACGGGTAAAAATATTTATAAAACTGGCACTCTTTCAATGCAATGTCTATTCAGAAGATATCGAGCTGTGGTCACTATGAAAGTCTGTAAATGTTATTCAACTGGCAAACACACAAAATGGGCACAGTGCACGAATGTTCAGACTCGAGTAGACCTGTTGCCGGAGCTTCAAAGAAGGAACACTTGCATCTCATCATCAGTGGCACAATTGTCGGTGTCAGCATCCTCGTGCCACGGGGGTGGCTGTAGGAAATGCGGTGGTGTAACTCACGGCAAACATATTAGTAAGTGCGGCTGACACGATAAGGGCTGATACCGCAACTTCTGTGACATGTCATTAAGTTTCTGTATCTTTGTTGTGTGCCACATAGACCAATTGTTTAAGTTGTCCCTAGAGAAAAGTTCTATAAGAAGTGCTGAGAAAACATGTGACCTTACCAGTCACCTGCAGTTCTACCCCACACATCAATCTTTAACGATGTTGATGTCTAACCTGTACTGTAGCATGAGGATTGTAATTGGTCCATATGTGTTGGTTTGGAAATTTGTTTACTCCCTGGCTGAAGGCCCTGCATATGTTGGAGGCCACACGGATACGTGAGATGCTCCTGAAGTATTCTCCGTGCTGAACTGGGAGATGTAGCATATGCTAGCACCATTTTTCTTGCACTGATACTTGACTCTTCTTCAACAGCCCATAGAACTTCCCAGTCAGTTGTATGAGCAACGCACGGTATTCCTCGGTCCATAATCTGTGGTGCTACAGGTCCTGTCTCGGCAATGCAACAGTACACAACACAAAAGGCAGTTAACTCACTATCTGTATTACAAGTGCACAATGGACACATTGAAGACAGACAAATGTAAAGAAGTTTCCGTGGAAGGTGATGAAAGTCAACTCTCGTTAGTAACTCTGACATGCAGGATTTTTTTATATGGATTTATATGAAATTTTTTTCTCATTTTGATGTAAGGAGCTTGTCCCCAAAGATCATGAAAGTATGTTTGAAACACCCTGACAGGGTTGCTATACAGACAGTAATCAGATTTCTAAAACAGTTTGCCAGTTTCTTGAAATGTTATTAATTTTGGCAATTGGTGGAATATTTGAAAATGTGGTAAACTTGGATGAAAACAAAAGGATTATCATGTGTAGCTAAAATTAAATGGTGAAATGATATAGGGAAAAGCCTCTAGCGTGCTTTTAAAATATAATGACATGATCTGTGTTTGAATTAGATAATTATTTGTATCTTTTGAAATGTGACATTTAATTAACATCTTCTCAGAATTGAAAATATTCATAATGTAACTAGAAGACACGCTGTTCACCAAATGGTAGTTGATTGAAAATGTAGACAAATTTAAAACCATGGAGTTTGCAACCAGGTTCCCTTAGTGGCAGTTGACTCAGTATCCATGGTGGGAGAAAGTGTGCTTACAGATATAAAATAACAAATTAAGGCCAGGTGAGGCCTGCAGTTTTGCCATGGTGAACATTGTTCCAGCCACACAAATGGAAAGAAGTGACTTGGAAACAACTGCAAATAGGGCACAGTCCTCTTTCATATAGGCATCACCTCTGGCAGGAAAAACCACCGGAGTGCAGTGCTTGTTGTATACTGCTGTCGGTGTGCCACAGCTTACTTGATCACATTTTGTAATCTGCCAAGAAGGCTGCAGTTTTCTTGATAACAATTTGTCTACTGTTTAAATAACAATGAAACAGGTGTGGGAAATAATTTTTAAGGTTTTTTGTGTTGTATGGAGTTCTGTCCCAATTGGGTAAACTACTTTAATGTATCTCTGAGTGACTGGCTCACTCTTTCTTTTTCAGTAATCAAACTAGCTGTGATTATGTGAATCACAGTTTTACAATTTTGATTGTCTGTTTGTTGATTTCTCTTTTGATGTACATTATTAACTGAGTTTCAGGGTTTTATTGAAGCCCTTGTAATAGCCTGGTATTTAACTGTTATCCAACATTTACCTGTTCTCCGAGTACCTGGATGTTTCTCAGTTTTTGTTAGTAGTCAGCAAGACATCTGTACCCAGGGATTAACTTGCAGCATTTTTTTCTGCTAATTGTCATTTTATGGAGTATGATTATATCCTAACTGTTAGGGTAGGGAATGAATCAACAGATACACATTCACACTCTCGTGCATGATTGTAATATATCAGTAAGAATCTTTTGCCATTACCAGAGTCTTCAAGTTTCTTGGCATGTCCATGGACAATTATACTAAGAAGATTGCTTTTGAGGAAAGACTTTATTCTCACTAAGCATTTATCTCATATTCTGCAAGGATGCTGATAACTGTGCCATTGAGTGCCTTGAAAATGTCGTCGTCATCATCATCGGGATCCTGGGTGACTTGTCTTGTGGCCTTGAGCCTTACTATTCCTCTTCATCCTACCCTTTCCTCTCCTGTGTGTGAAGCAACCTGCGACCCCGTAAGCTAACAGTTTTACAACTTTCTACAAGTATGAAAAGCTAACATAATAATGATAACAATAATATGATGCACACATTTCCTAGAAAATACGAATTACGTTCATCATTTGTTTACACATTGTTTTATGGATGCGCAAGTTCTGCTCATTGTGTCAGTCTTAGAAAGAAGGATTTTTTGGAATATGGGTGTGAGTGAAGGTATGAATCAAGACAATAGAAGACTGGATCTGTGTGCAAGCTGTGACTCAAACAAAGCGCACATTTTGCTGTGAAGTGAAAACATTTTCAGAAAAAAATCTCCTAGACCATGGCTAAGTCATTTCTTTGTTGTATCCTTTCTTTGAGAATTATTAATCCCTCGAGGCGCGTACACACACACACACACACACACACACACACACACACACACACACACACACACACACGGCCACTGCCATCTCTGGGCACTGGCGGAACTGAGGCTGTAAGGGCAGGTTGTGAATCATACTTGGATAGCTCAATCAGTAGAACTCTTGGGTGCAAAAGATTCAAGCTCCAGCCCAAAACACAGTGCTAATCTACTTCTGTTTTAATGTTTGCATTGACTCAACCCCCACCCCAAAGATTCTTCTTTCTATGATAGCCACTGTACAGAAGTGATGCGTCCAGAAAACAGTATATTAATAAGTGACGAACTTAATTTACATTACTTAGAAACTGTTTGCATCATATTGCTGTTGTCATTGTTAAGTTGATAGATGTTCATGCATAACCAAGTGTAAACACAAGGTCATGCATACTATCCTCATCATGGTACAGATAAACTCAGAGTGGTACATTGCCAAAGAACCCTATACTTTCCTACCCACAGAAATGCCCACGCATTTATTTTAAATGAAAAAGGAACGAAGGAGATTCAGTATTCTCTAGCATTGAACCACCTATGGAAATTCCACGTAGGAATAACAATATGAAAAGGATAGATTGCTACTCATCATTGAGTAGCAGACAGGCACAATGAAAAAGAATTCTAGAAATGTTTAGCTTTTAGATTACATCCTTCATCAGAGGTAGAAAAGGCCCAAAGCAACTGTGACTGAAGTCAGCACTAATCTAGTTGTTGTGGGTAGTGGAGGCATGGAAGAGGTGTGTGGTGGGAAGGAGGAAGGATAATAGGGTGGAGGGTGGGGGAGATGATAGTGGTGCCTGTGGGAGCATGCAGGGATGTGGTGGGATAGGATAGGGTTGATAGGTGAGGCTGTGCCACCTACCACAGCTAGGTTGCTGCTCACCTCAGATGCAGTTGCAGTCGTGCCTTAGCATCTGGAGATGACAATAGCAATGTGTGCGTGTGTGTGAGAGTTGTGCTTGTGTGGATGTGTGTTTTTTACTTCTCATGGGGGGTGTAGTTTGAAAACATAACATTTTAGAGATTCTTTTTCATTGTGTCTGTCTGCTATTCAGTGCCTCTTCTATGTGGCAAGTAGCAACCTATCCTTTCCTTCTTGTTGTTGTTAATGAACCACATGCAAAATTCATCATAATCTTAACCTTGTTTTCATCTGTTTTCAGTCTTTACCATTTGTGATTTCTACAAGCTAGAAATCCTTCAGGTGTGTGTTAATTTTTGTCTTGTTCTTGTTTCGACAGCTGCTTGATAGATTTTCCTTAATTGTGTCCTCTAGTTTAATATAGTTTTTAATGAAAATAAGAATGCCACTGTTATTTTCACACTGGAATGGGAAGTTACCAAATTGAAGTAAGGAGATAGTTTACTAAGGTGTTCTTCCAATGAAAATAAGTTAACTTTTATCAGCATGTTATACCACAGTATGTATCCATCTGTTCTCTCAAGGCACTTCGTTCCAAAGCTCTTTTTTGCCTGTTGTGTTATTGTATTAGCACAGTAAAGCAGATTCATGCACAGTATGAAATTTTAATGCTATTTAGATTTTAGAATTCTGTTGAAATTTTGGTGTTTCTGTAGCTGACAAGTATACACCACAAAAATGATGCCTTGAATTCAGAAAGTAGAAGAGCAACTATGTTGGGGTTGTCTGACTAAAAAAGTGTTAGATGCATCTTTACTAAAGCAATACTGTTTAAGTTTAAGGGACAGCAGAATGCAAGTATAAGATGTAAAAATTCAAAAGAATTCTGAAACGTGATGGTGAGAATCTCATGACAGATCAACGCAAAATATGGGAAGACATGGTTATTTTTCTGTCCCCCCCCCCCCCCCCAAATATCTCTCTCTCTCTCTCCCCCTCTCTCCCCCCCTCTCTCCCCCCCCCCTCTCCCCCCCTCTCTCCCCCCCCCCCTCTGTGTGTGTGTGTGTGTGTGTGTGTGTGTGTGTGTGTGTGTGTGTGTGTGTGTGGTGGTGGTGGTGGTTAGTGTTTAACGTCCCGTCGACAACGAGGTCATTAGAGACGGAGCGCAAGCTCGGGTTAGGGAAGGATTGGGAAGGAAATCGACCGTGCCCTTTCAAAGGAACCATCCTGGCATTTGCCTGATACGATTTAGGGAAATCACGGAAAACCTAAATCAGGATGGCCGGAGACGGGATTGAACCGTCGTCCTCCCGAATGCGAGTCCAGTGTGTGTGTGTGTGTGTGTGTGTGTGTGTGTGTGTGTGTTTTATCTACATATATGTCTATCTGAAATGCTGAAAGATCTCTCCTCAATTTTGTTGCGTAGTCTTCTTTTTCTAATTTCATTTCTGTGAACTGATCTCCAGAAAACTGCTTGACACTATATAATTTTCTCCCTTTCTATCTGCCATTTCCCAACCACTTGGTCGTTTCATTTGCCTTTAATTCAGTTAGTACTGTCCACTTGTCACTGTTGTATATCATTTATTTATTGTGCTACAGTTAATGTAATTCTGTTCCAAGTCTGTTACTGTCAGATTTTCTAAAAACTAATTCTTTGTTTCAGTGATGCATCAAAGCGAGTTCTGATTTTCAATGCAACTGGTGATAGAGATGCAGTGCAACTGTTGGCACCATTAACAGAGTGCAACTTTGATTTGTGTGTATTCTGCCCCAATCTTGTCTGCAAAACAGTAGATTCCTCATCAGGTTAGTTGCTGAGGTGCATAAATGTGTTAAATCATGGAAATTTCTAAGTCACTGTTCTAGTATTGTAAAAATATTGGTCATTGTGTACACTGAAGATTTTACAGCACATTCTCACTTCTGTGCATTTTCCCAATAACATAACATGTCTGACAGAGTGTGAAGCAAGTGTTAAAATCATTTCTACTGGACAACACTTTCTATTTCATTGACTTTTAAACTAGTATCCAGTTAAAAAAGAGTAGTTGCCCGACAAGAACTACAAATAATGTGTTCATTGATGTTAATACTAATCATGTGTATGTATCCTGTAAACTGACTTGTTCAATATCATTTTGATAAAAGAATCGTTCAAATGATCTATGACACATTTAACTAAGTAACATTTTAGAACTGCAGGTAGCGTCTGTAATGTACGAGGTCTGTTCAAAAAATTCTGGCACATTCGTAATTTCGTATCAGTGGTGTGTTGGAGCAGAATGCGATTGGCATACCTGCACACACCTGTATTTAATGTGTAACTGTCGGAAGTTTCATTGTTGTATGTCTGTTAGTTATTGTTCAGTGCTGTATTGAGTGAATGTTGTGTTACACAGTTTGCGAATTTCGAGATGGCAGAGTTAGAGCAGCAACACATCTGCATTAAATTTTGCACGAAACTCAAGAAAACCTTTACAGACACACCAAATGACACAGTAAGCATATGGTGAGGAGTGCTTAAGCTGTACTCGGTGTTACAAATGGTTCACATGGTTTGGAAATGGCCGAACTAAAGTTAAAGATGACCCTCATTCAGGACGCCCTTTGACGTCTACCGACGACATTCATATCAGGAATTGTGTTGGCCAATCAAAGAATGACTGTCCGAGAGATTGCAGAAGAATGTAACATTTCAGTTGGATCATTCATGAAATCCTGACACAGTATCATGGAATGCATTGCGTTACTGCCAAGTTCGTCCCATGGCTCGTGAGTCATGCATGATTATTGCACAAAACATGAAATCGCTGTGCTGCCTCATCCTCCGTACTCTCCAGCCCTGGCCCCGGCAGACTTTTTTTATTTCCAAAGTTGGAAAACCCTGTTGAAAGGATGAAGATTTGCAGCAACAAATGAGATAAAGCAAGAGGCATACCGATACTGCTTCCAGAAGTGGAAACAGCATTGGGAGCAGAGTATCAATTGTCAAAGAGAGTATTTCGAAGGAGACATGCAAAGAAAGTAAAAGATAAGCATAGAAAAATTTTGCAGGTAAAGTTCCAGAATTTTTCGAACAGATCTCGTATGCTTGTAACAGTCCTAGAAAACACATGATTTTTATCATCATCGCACTGTGCATATGTTGTTACCTTACATGATTATGCTGGCATATCCATGTTTTATCTCATTACTTTGTGCTTGTATTCAGATTTGAAGGTGGTCACTGCTGACTGAAATTCACACTTAGGCGTTTATTTCATATCATTGATTGTAAATGGAGAAATTTCTTTAGGTCTTCCATTGTTTCACTGAATTGTGTGCTGGGATGGTTTCTTTGAAAAAAAGTACGGCCAATTTCCTTACTTATTCCTGTCCTCTCTGAACTTGTGCTCCACCTCTAAGTGACAAAAAATTAAACCCCCAATTCCCTTTCTTCCTTCTTCCTTCCTTCGTGTTAAAAACTGCAGCAGTTGACACCATCTCATTCTTTTGTGTTAAACTAATCTTTCATAAAATGACATTCCTGGCTCACTTCAGGCACAGGAAATTAACTTTTCCTCAAGTAAAAACTAACAGAAAACCCTCCATGTAGCACTTTCTGTATAGTGGCTGTCTTAAAATAATCTTTTGGGCTGTGGGGTGAGTAAAGATTCTGTCTTTGGGTTGTATGTATGCCAGAATGAATGGCAAAGTAGTTTTTGGTCCATCGAAGGTGCTACCTACAATGACTCAGTAAAGAGAGCTCACTGCCTACAGTGAGGATAATTGCTTATGCACTACCTCCATACCACTCTTCTCGCTTGAGATATTTGCTTCCTCTATGCCTTAAGTTAAAGAGTGCAAACTTTACTTATTGTTTCTAAATCACTTGATTGTTGGACTGTCAGTAGTCTGAAGACTTTCGGCTAAGCAGTATTTTGCGTCCTGTCCAACCACTGCCACCCTTTTGGCATTAATGTTATACTGTCAATTTGTGGACAATTTGTGGTCCATTGTGGGCGAAGTAGGCATTTTCATGAGATACTTAAGCATTTGTGTCTCAGTTTGTATTGTTGCAGATACATGTTACGAAGGTTGAAACATGTGTTATGGGTCCACATCAGGAATATGTTTCACGGTTTCATAACATCACTTCGTGGATTAATGCTTGCATTTAGAAAAAAGTAGATCATTGTTTATATAGTAATTTGTTACATCAGGACAATCTAAGTATTACAGTATTTGTATCATCGGTTTCTGCTGTATATTCCCATCTTCAGGAGTGATAATTAATCCACAAACAGCTTTGCCATATTGTGTACACTCAAGTTATATGCATTCTGAACCTCAAGAAATGACACAAAATAGGTCAATGAATTATACATCATATCTATTCGTACCATTTAACAGCACAATGTATAATTTATTGACATCTTTTATGTCATTTCACGATATTCAGAATGCATGTAACCTGAGTTTTTGTACGTAATGATGAAGTTTGTTTGTGGGTTAACTATCACAATTGGAGATGGCAACAAATTTTCAAATCTGGTAAGGTGGATATTGTAGCAATTAGATGATTTTGATGTGATAAATACTATTCTAACAGCAACAGCAGTATTTCTTGACTCAACCACAATCAAACCCGTCCTATTTTTACCCTTCAGAAAGTTTCATTTTACTGCTCAGTGCATAAATGTCCCCATTTGGGATGTAATTGCATTTTCAGCGAACTTACCTTATGCATCAGCTTCTGACTGTCATTTCCTTGTTTTAGACCAAGCTAATTTGATGACTACACTGGCACAGCAACTGGAGCGCTGCGATCACAACTGCGAGGCGTGGCTCTCACTGTGCATGACAGGTGTGTGCCGGCTGGACTGCATGCAGGACGCGCTGTCCCACGTGAGGACTCTGGGTCCGTGCCACGTGCTGGTCACGGGATCCCTGCACCTGGTAGGGGCTGCACTCAGCCTACTGGACCCAGAGGAGCAGCTGCTGCAGTCCCGACAGTGATGTAGCGGCATCTGAGGAAGTAGGAGGCTGTATGTGTATACTCAGAACAGGATAAAGCTTTGTACAATGCAATGGATCGTGAAGGCATATCTTGATACGGTTATTTTCAAGAACTCGTAGTATGGAATACTGCAAGTTATGCTTCTGACAGAAATGTTGTCTCTGATAGGCACATGTTGACAACATTTGCCTTGCTGCTGAAAATAAAAACATTCCATTTGTGTTGTGTTTAAGTAGATGAGGGCTCATGATAAAGGTTTCAGTGAAATGAGAAGACATTGTAAATACTTCTAAAAGTGAAAGTTAATTTGATTTGTGAGTTTGCAGTTTCAGTGTTTGTACCCTCGTTCTTTATGTACTTCATGTTCTTGTGTTTAAACTATTCAAAATGAGGTAACCTTAAGTTCCAGCATATAAACTATTTTATCTTGTTACATGTTCTTGGAGAGGTGAAAAGTGTGCCAAAAAAGGAATTCAGGTAAAAAGTTTAATGTACAACACATTATTTCTGGACAGAAGAAGTGTTTACAGAAATGTGTTAATGAGTATGAAGTCCACTGACAGAAAAAATGTGCTTCAGTTTTTGTGATATTATACTTGTTTTCCAAGTGAAATGGGAAGGTGCAGGCACAAAATATTTTGAGGGTAACTTTTTCCTCACAATACTTTATTGGTGATTATAATTTACATTCATCCTCCACCGTTATTATCTAGCCACTCTGTACCATTCTCATTCAGATTTTAAGCTTACATCCTGAATTCATTATTTACATTAAAATAAGGATCTTCTCAGACATTTGATATGCATTACATAACTTTTCTGCAAAATATTTTTGGGAATCTTTCCAGAAAGCTGAATCTAACTCAGTATTGAGAAATTTGGGTTGCCTTTCATCTTCATTATTTCACATACTGTAACTACATTATGTGCGTTGTCCCCATTTTATCAGCAGTTAAAATAATGCTCATTGTTACAAAAATCCAAATTCTGTGCAAGTCATCGTAGATTTTTCTGCTGTTTTTCTTTTTCAAAATATTTTTCCATGTCCTGTAAATACACTAAAAAGCAATATAAGAGCTCTTATTTCATTGTCCAGTATGTCACTTATATTATTAATACTAAACGACGGCCCTCTGATGCCTGACTTATTTTTGGCTCCAGGTTAAGAGTTTAGAATACTATTTTGGGATTATTGTTAGGCTGTCTTACAGACTTGTATACCCTCAAGTTAAAACACTGAAAGGAGTCAGTATTCATTCCAGAACAAATACAATAATTTGTTCATGTTGTGTAGCCATTTTCTCTTTTAACAGCATTTGTTAAAGACTTTCATGATCCAGTAAACATTTACAGCATGGACATTTACATTGTGAACATTCGGAATGTATATCGCCTTTAGTAAACACATTTCTTAAAAGAGAATTTACAGTATCAGTCTGTATATTGTTGTGTCCTGCAGCACAAGATTGAGACAGAAGTAATGAAACAGACAGGTTTTATTTACTAAGATTAAAAATACTAATTTTTTCCTTCAAGAACTCTCTTCTTAAAATTTATCTGTGGGGCATATTGTATACCTTACACACAGACTCCTATATTTATTCTTTCTTTGTCACTGCTTGTCTTTTAAATGACTTCATTGTAGTCCAAAATTTGATTGCATTGTGCTGTAATCCCTTGGAATTACTTTCACGTTTGATTTGGTTTTCAGTAGATCTTCAGCGCATAGGGGGGTGTAAAATACTTAAGTACTGTGGTACACCTTAGTGTTCACTGTCTCTACTTTGTCATTTGGTTGTGCTGTCTTCGATATTGTTGTGTAACACACTCCTTGGTAATCCTTTATTTATTTTATAATAATTTTAACTATTAATCATAACAATGACTACTATAAGCCTCATAACCAGTTTCAATTGTTAGCAATCTTTTTCAGATCAGTAAAGAAGGCAAAAAATGCTAATTAAAGGCTTGTCCTTAGTAAGCAAAATCATTTGCATTATGTAAGAGAGAAAGCATACCTAGCACCCAATTGGCTGCAGACTGAAAGACTGGAAACAGTAAGCCACTTCTCCACAATATGCTTTCTTCAACAGTTGGTAATCCAGCAGAGCTCTACTGTATAGGAGCTTCTGTGATGTATGAAAAGTAGGAAAATGGTTCTGGCAGAATTGAAGCCATGAGGGCATGTCTTGAGTTGTGCCTGGTTAGCTCAGACAAAAAGAACATTGTCTGCAATGTTATCCAACTCTCTGATACCTTCCTCTCAACCGTCTCGTCTCAACGTCAGAGATGGTAGCGCCCTTTCATCCTGGGGTTTGAGTAATTCTAGCATTCCTTTCTAATCCACCATAAGGAAACAACTTAGCAGTTCTGAAAACTGAGGTAGTTCTTATGTGTCTCAGTCGGCAGCAAGGGGATTTCCCCTCCTGTTCTGTCCCCTTTTAGCTTAGTTGCATCCTACCTGCAAAAGAAATGAATCAACCAGAAGGGGAGGAGGAAAAGAAATAACTCTGTGGCTTGAGAGGATATGTGATGTTATTTCAGTCATTATAAAATCAATTCTAGTTTACTAGGAACTTGTCAGCATGAGCCTACTTATCAATATGACATTGCACCCCTTCTGGCCTGGATGCACGCACTGATTCAGTTGGGAAGGGTGTTGTAATGCTGTCTTATTCTCTCCTGTGTGAAGCTGCCTCTCAGTTGGTGTAACTGGTGCTTGACATCCTGGATACCTGTTGTTTTTTTGTTTGTTTTATCCAGCTACTGCCGGGTCTGGGTGCTGACGAGTCCTCTCCATTTGGCTGTCCCCCAACCATGTTTCTTCCTCCACTAGCTGTCAGGTCACACCTCTCCTTTCCACAGATATTCTCACTCCTGTTTTCCACCGTGCTCTTGGTCTTTTTCCATCCATCTTTAGTTCTTCCATAATTTTGGGTAGTCTCCGCCCACAAATCCTCTTAATATGGCTGTGCCATCTTAATCTCTTTTTTTCTCATACTTTCTTGTTTATGGTCCTTTCTAATATCTACATTCCTTACTCTGGCCATACTTGCTTTTCCCTTAACTGCTCTGAGAAATTTCATTTCCCCTGCTTGCAGTCTGCTTTAGTCCCTTTCTGTCATTGTCCAGGTTTCTCCTCCATAGGTGACAATAGGGAAATAATAACTATTATACATAAGGAGTTTTGCTTTTTCTGAAACTTCCTTATTCCAAATCAGGTGTTTCATTGTTTAGTAGAAACTGGCTCTGAGCACTGTGGGACTTAACATCTGAGGTCATCAGTCCCGTAGACTACTTAAACCTAACGAACCTAAGGACATCACACACATCCATGCCCGAGGCAGGATTCGAACCTGCGACCATAGCACTAGCGCAGTTCCGGACCGAAGTGCCTAGAACCTCTCGGTCACAGCGGCCGGCAGTAGAAATTGCCTCCCTTCAGTAACCTCCCATTAATTTCGTTGGTTATTCTTCCATCACTAGACATTTCACTCCCTAAATAAGTGAAACTGTCTACCATTTGAGGGGTTCTCCATTCAAAGTAATGTTCCTGTTTATCCCTTTGTCTCTTCCAAACACCATTACTTCCCTCTTATCTTTATTTATTTTTAATCCATACCTTTTCATTATTACCTTCTACACATCAACTTGTAACTGTACATCTACCTCTTTATCGCCCCATATCACCATATTGTCTGCAAAAATCATCTATTTGCCTTTTTCTGTTACTATATCTTTAACTGCCCTTTTCATTCCATTCATCACAACACTAAAAAGTTCAGGGGATAGAATACTTCCTTGTTTAAGTCCTTGTCTTATTTAGAAGTATTTAGAGTTCCCCAGTGATGTTCTAATTCTACAATTGTGTCCTCTGTATATTGTCTTTAATGTATCTATCTTCTACACCTATCTTCTTCATTTCTTCCCAGAGTCTTTCCCTGTTAACTGAGTCATACGCCTTTTCTGGGTCTATAGAAACCATTATCACCCTTTTTTTATACTCCCAACTTTTTTCCATCAGTTGACGGATAGAAAACATCAGGTAGATCATGCTTCTTCCTACCCTAAACCCATGCTGTTCTACACTCAGGTCCTTTTCTATCTTTTCACTTATTCAATTTAGCAAAATTCTTTCAAAAATCTTGGCTGTATGACTCATAAGGGTTATTCCTCTGTAGTTTTTACAAAGTCTTTTATTCCGTTTTTTTGAAGATGGGAACTTGTCTCCTGTTTGCCAATCGTCACTTGGCAGTACTCTTTACAGCCACTGCATTCCCATTGGACCAGCTGCTCTTATCTTGTCCACAGATACTTATCAGGTCCTGGGGCTTTCCCCCCATTCATCTTCTTCACAGCTATTTACATTTTATCCCGAGTAATTTGTCGTACTTCCGCTTCCCAACTTCTCTCAATTTCTCCACTATTTGTTGTTTCCTCGTGTACGTGCTTCTCAGTGTTTAACAGTTTCTTAAAAGGTTCTCTCCAGAGATCTGTTATATTCCCTGGATCTTCAATCGCAGTACCGTCCTCTGTTTCCATCTTTACTGGTACTTCAGAAGCCTTCCTTTCATTTTTCATCATTTTATAGAACATTTTCTTATTGCTGTTTACATCTTCTTCAATTTTTTTTGTAAACTCTTTCCATGCCTTTTTCCTTGCTGTTTCCACTATTTCTTTGCACGTCTCCTTTTCCTCTATATATCTTTTATGGTCCTTGTTATTTTTAGTTTTCCAGCACTTTCTCCATGCTCCATTTTTTTTTAACTGCTTGGATTGTGGTATCATCCCAACGACTAGCCTGTCTTACTTTTTCCTTTCCAGATGTTCTACCACGTACATTTTGTGTTGCTTCGACTAAATTCTCTTTCAAGAAACTCCATTCTTTTTCTGCATTGCAGAAAACTTCTTTTGGAAATTTTTGTGTGATTAATTCTCCATACTACACAGCACTTTCACTCTCCTTCAGTTTCTAATCCTGTATCCTCACAATTTTCTTCTGTTTTCTATTTTTCACACACTGATTCATTTTCCATTATCCCACCAGTAATTTGTGGTCTCCGTCAGAGTTCCCACAATCATTACCAGCCATGACCTGAAGTGATACGCATTGGCTTCCCACACTTTGACACCAGGGGTAACACCGCTGTGGCTCTCCAGAATATTGTAAGAATGGGACCTCTCCCCAGGTCGCCGCCATATTCGTTGACGATGGTCGTCTTCTCAGCTACTACTTCCTTTCATGTCCTTCACTTGTGTAACTGCAGTCACATTTTTGTGCAGACATTCTTTAATAGAGTTCAGTTATTAGACAGATGTCTACAGGGTGTCCGAAGAGGAAATTTCAGTACTCCAGGGTATGAGAGGGGAGATCATTCAAAGTAAAAAAAGTCCAGTAAACATGGGCTCTAAAGTGCATACCTTAAGAGTTATGGGCACTTATTCAGTAGAAGAGATGTGTTTCACATTAGCAGAGATGAACAAGTGATCATAGTTCTTAAGATATGGATTTGAAAGTCAGTGTTTACTAGGCTTTTGCACTTTGAATAATCATTCATTTCATGTTCTTGAACATTGACCATTCCTCCTGGGACACTCTGTGTACGGCTTAACATAAACAACAGATTTTGTTCTCTATGACCATTATCAATTGATAAACAGATATCTCTAAACTTCATGTGAACTCCACATTACATATACTTCTGAACACATGTATCACCATATACTCTGAAATTGATTTAACAATAAACTGTGGACTACTACAGAAAGAGGAGTGTGACAGAGGGAATAAGCTCTATGCTACCCTGTCCTAAGCAGTGTTCACCTTTGCATAATTACTGCAACTTGCATCCATCTGACTGCAGGCAAATCTTGTTCTTCCTCTACAATTCATACAGATGTCCACCCCCCACCCCCTTCCTAGCTACAATTTTCTTGCTATTTTTCTATGGACAGTGTGCACTGTGAATTTGTTCTCTTAAGAGGAGTCATAAGTGCTATCAGAAGGATCTTGTTCTGCTCCAGCACTCATTCTAGCACATACAGTTTGAACACAGCACCGGTAAATGAAATACAGTATTTATCAGTTGGTAGTAATGTCGTACAGTATTGTTCGATAACAAAGGTTGGTTAATGACCAGAGGAAATACTTAAGCAACACACAGTCTTTGGATTTGAGCTTTCAGTAAGCGATAATCAAAACATTATCTTAAAACAGGTAAAATCATTATTTATTTCTACTTGGTGACTGGTTTTGGTGATATAACTATGCTCGTGCCAAAACACCCATGGTGAGGTGGCAGAATCGATGAAATAATTAGTCAACTGTGTGAAGTAAAAGAGTTGGAAAGTTATATTAATTTATATCAACCCTTCTCCAACAGTGTCTGCTTGAGCAATTGATAGGTAGACATAACTTTCCTATCTCATATGCTATTAATGTTTATTCTTCATTCAAACTGTTACTCTGATGTATAATGATAAATGCATTTGCTCAACAGTTTCTCATCAGAATTACATACACTGTATGGAAAAAAATATATGTGCCTTATGAAACAACTGTAGAAGCTTAAAGGTTCTTAGTTGTAGCAAACAATACCATTTGTCATCAGTATTACTTGTCGGTTAATTATCTGTGTGTTTTATTTTATGCTGTTATAATGTAAGCATGATACATTGTATGGCGTCAGACTCTAATGTGTAGACTTCTTGGAACTGAAACAGATATCATCACACAGTATTTTCTTGTCATATTCCCTAGGAATTTATAATGTAATTGGATAGATAAAAAGTCTGCTCACCAAACAGTGGCAAGAGAACACATGTGTAAAGGATTGAACTTTAATACCTTTGTATATGTGTTCTCCTGCTGCCACTTCCTGAGTAGATTTTTTTATCTAACCAATTACATTACATTTTCAAAAACTGGTTACTTTCATTGATATATCATCAGGAATTTAGATAGTAATTGCAATCACCCAACAAAAAATGAAATAATTCTTTGAAATCAAATGGGCAAGCATATGTTATCAATTTTTATGATTTTACTGTTCTATGAGTATTTACTCATGATTTGTGGACTGTATGCGTTGATCATTTTGTTATGCTTTATGTTTATGTATTTGTATATTTTGTCTTCTACCGTTGGCCTAAATGGCCTGTTTATCTGCATGTGCAATAAATGATGATGAATGGTCATTTTGAATGCAAGAAGACTCTTCTTTTGTCTCATGTTTGCTGTCTCATTGATTAGTTTGTTCCATAGATCATTTGAATCACTCTTTTATCAAAATGTGATAAGAGTCAATGTGTGATCATCTATAGCACTAAGAATGTGGGAAGTGTAATAGACATATTGTAATTTTGTAATTCATTATAAAAGTTGTAAGACTCATTTATAGGGAAGTGAGTTGTTATTGTTTAAGTCACATGGCTGCTTTGTAAATGTGTTACTCGCACAGTGAGGCATTATTAGTATAGTAAGTGTACTTATCTATGTTAAATCATGTGACATTGCAGTTGTAGGTTTTTTTTTTTTTTTTTTTTTTTTTTTTTAATGTGGAAGTCTCTTATAGAACCAGTCAATACAACAGATCTAGTTTGTTATCATTTGTTCAATAATATACAGTGGATCTATGCATGAAAACTCCTACCATACACAAGGTGCTGCATATCTAAGAGTGACTCGAGGAGGGTGCCAGCAGTGTCATTAGTGCCTCAGACAAATCTGGAAGAACAATATTCTGTGACATTTTTTACAGACAAATTTGAGGTGACAGGAGATGTATTCTGTGATTAATTTTAAAATTAATATAAGCTTTTTATAATTGGGATAGAAACTAAGAAGTCTTGTTATATGTTACATTTTAATAGTATATTTTATGTTAAATAAACATTATTAAAAAAATATTTTCAGTAATATTTCATGTAATATTAACTTGCATAATACTCCCATTAAATACTTTCAAATTTGTCTACAACATCATTTCAGAGCAGAGTTGGAAATGCCACAAGTGTTTGTGAGAACCTGTAATGACTTAACAGTCAGCTTATTAAATTTGAAATGATTTGCTTCCCATTCTCAAGAAATAAGCTCCTTTTGTTGTTAATTAGGTGAGGTGCAGTGTTCTTGAGAGTTTCTGATTATTTAATTCTGGATGATATATATATATATATATATATATATATATATATATATATATATATATATATATATATATATATATATAACATGATCATACTACTTCCTACCACAAACACGTCACAAAAATGGCCATGATGTTAAAATTGGAGGTGACTGAAGTATTTGTATTTGTAAAAATACATTAAATGCTAATACACTCTGTATTCCCTGGTTTGTGTGTGGGTGTGTGGGTGTGTGTGTGTGTGTGTGTGTGTGTGTGTATTCTTCAGTGCTCAAGATTTGTGCTAGTGTTTGATAGCTCTTCAATTAACACTACTTCTAATTTTGTGGTCTGAAGAGCATTGCATCATTTGATTGAAGCAACATCACTTTTGTGTCTGGACAGAAAGTCAGTTAATGGCAGCTAATACACTATATATGTGTAGTTATTTGATGTAATTTATGTAAAAGATTATAGCAACAATAACACTGCATGTAAATGATCTCATTTTTATTATGTACAGAGTCTCAGTCTCGATTAATGTAGAAGTGTTTTTAGTTAAAAACTGAACATAAAATTGTGGAGATGACATACTTACATGTCTTTTTAAGTTTTTACATGTGCTGAAGCATAAAATGAATAATATGTCATTTTATTATATAACTGCCGTGCACATGGCAGTTATATAACTGCAATTTTGTATGTACGTTCAGGGTCTGCAGGTTCAAAGAACTTCACTTGATGATTGTCTTATTGCTAAAATTGCAATAAAAATGTATTTTATCAATAAACAAATTTATAGTCAACGATGATAATGAAGCCCTTTAAAACAATTTCATGAAAGTACATAGAAACTTCAAACATTTCATATACAAAGAGATTTTACATTCAACTTCCAGAGTTCAACATATAGCTCTGTATAGTGCTGTCTGTGCAGGTTATGCTGTGTAAACTTGGCCACACACTTCAGCTGTACCCTTAAGAATTATAATTGCCAGTGACCCACTTCAGCCATGATACAATCTCAGTAAGAACCCACAAAGGCAATAAATAATGAAAATGATTCTATATTACAGTCTTTTGTTTTCGTAGTTAGTTAGTTTCATGTTCCATGGATCATTTGCTCGATAAATCATAATGCATGGAATGAGTCACTTTACATACACATTGCAAATTAATTTGTACATATGGTTACATGCTGAATATTTATAAGCTCTCTCTCTCTCTGCCTGTGTGTGTGTGTGTGTGTGTGTGTGTGTGTGTGTGTGTATTCCTACCCACCACATTTTTTACATTACAATAATAGAAATTATTTTATAGAATAGAAGAAGTTGTCAAGGATAAAAGTTTGTTATCAAATTTTACGTTAATTTCTGTTAGACATTTTATGTCAGGGTTAGTTATCAAAAATTTTTGTTGCCGCATTATGTACCCTTTTGTGCTAAGGACAACCTTAGTGGAGTAATGAATGTCATTTTTCCTTCTAGTGTTGTAAATATGTGTTTCATTGTTCCTTTTGAACTGTAGTGGATTATTTCCAACAAACTTTATGTGGGAGTAAATATACTGCGAAGCAGTAGTCAGAATGCGCAACTCGTTAAACAGATTGTCAACAAGACAATCATGGGTGAGCACCATATAATATTCTTACAGTGCGTTTTTTAGTATTGAACACTTCCTTTCATAAAGAGGAGTTAACCCAAAACATTATTCCATCTGATATATTTGAAGTTTATTTTATATGCTTCTCACCATCCCTCAGCTCAACAAATGCATTTGAGAGCTGTCTGCCAATATTATGAAAAGGTTAGTTGCTACTCACCATATACCAGAGATGCTGAGTTGCAGATAGGCACAACAAAAAGACTGTCACAAGATAAGCTTTTGGCCAACGAAGCCTTTGTCAAAAATAGACACACACCCACTGACCACAACTCAGCGCACACACAACCACGAATTCTGCTGGCTGCAGCTTAGCTTGGAGATCACAAGACTAGTTTCACAGGTAGCCCTGCCGTTGATGGGATAGGTGATATTTGTGACTGGACTGGAGTTGGCAGTGGTGGGAGGATGTATGAGACAGGCCTTAACATCCAGATCTATTACAGGGACATGAGCCATGAGGCAAGGTGTTGGGAGCAGGGGCTCTGTATGGATGGATGAGGATATTGTGTAGGTTCGGTGGGCGGCAGAATACCACTGCAGGAGGAGTAGGAAGGATAATGGGTAGGACATATCTCATTTCAGGGCAGGTTGAGAGGTAGTCGAAACCCTGGCAGAGAATGTAATTCAGTTGCTCCAGTCCTGGGTCACATGGCTGTTCTTTACATACAAATTTATGAATAACACTATCATGATGCAGAGATTAATTACATAAAATCATGCAATATAGAAAGCGTTCATCAGAAAAATCTAAAAATTTGTAATCACAATGCATAGATGTTACTTTTAATTATAGATGCAATTACTGAGTCATAAATTATACTAAGATTTTTGTCACCTCGTATCAACACTTGGTTGCATTTAGTGTAAAAATTGTCGCAAGTAACTTTTGAAACGTAAAATACAAGTATGTTTTCAGTACACTCAACATAATTATTATACTTTTAATGAAACATTATCTGTGTAGTAATAAATTGTGACATATTCATCAGTAAACTGTACATGTAAACTGACAAAACATAATTCCATACATCACGGTAAAACAAAATATGGATCACAGTTTCATAGGTAAGGTATCAACGAATCTCTTCATTATTGTGTGTCCTGGCCTGGTACAGTACAAATAAAAATATGAATTAGGACACTCGCGCTCGCTCTCTCTCTCTCTCTCTCTCTCTCTCTCTCTCTCTCACACACACACACACACACACACACACACACACACACACACACACACACACACACACACACACAGAGAGAGAGAGAGAGAGAGAGAGAGAGAGAGAGAGAGAGAGAGTGCCATGGTCGCCTCCACACTGGGTGGTTCATGGTGTGCAGACCCAGTTGATGCTTGCATATCTAATGGCTTCCAGGGTAACAAAAATTTGAATTTCAGCATTTCATATAATTACTGACCAAATTTAAAATGCTGTCAGAATCTGCTCATGCTCTTACATTAAAGGCTTAACACAGTAAGACAAGTATTACATTTAGAAACTGAATATATGTCTTGAGGCAGCATAGCTCACGATGTACAAATGACGTAGACTCTAACCTAGTATTTGACAATGAGAGCACTTGGCAACTTCCAACAAACTTTAACCATAATTTAAAACATTTTTCTACACATTGTCTCACTTACATCCTTAATGTGGAATATTTAGCACATTAACTCATTTCTAAAGTAAACAGAAGTTTAAAGTAGTTTTGCACAAGGAAGTTTGATTCTTTGAAGAATCAGTGTTTTACTGGTCTGTCCTAATTCATATTGTTATTCCATCCCATTGTTTAATGTTGTTAAAAAACTAGTGTTCACCTATATGGTGTATAATTTCTTGTAATAACAGAAGTAAATCTGCACTACAGTGCTGGAGTCTTATTCTGAACAGCAAAAGAATAGTATAAATACTTAATCTGTAAAAATAAGGAGCATAGTCTTTGGTAGAGGTCTGATACAGATATCAGAGTTAAATTGCAGTATTAATATTATTTGTTAAATTGAAGCAATACCCTATATCCACCAGAAGGCTTGAAGACTTCTGTTTGTAAAATCTGTTTTCCTTTTGTGTTGAATGTTGTGATCAACAGTTAAGGTTCATTATTTATCAAACTGATTATATCTTCATGCTTCCTTTTAGAATGTAGTCATAGAATGCCCTCGTGTTTAAATAGTAACTAGAAATTTTGGCAATCTTTCTGCTATATTAGTCTTTTTTGTTGAATCTGTTATTAATCTATCAAATGTAATACCTTAATGATATGGTTATAATAGAGGGAAACATTCCACGTAGGAAAAATGTATCTAAAAACAAAGATGATGTGACTTACCAAATGAAAGTGCTGGCAGGTCGACAGACACACAAACAAACACAAACATACACACAAAATTCAAGCTTTCGCAACAAACTGTTGCCTCATCAGGAAAGAAGGAAGGAGAGGGAAAGACGAAAGGATGTGGGTTTTAAGGGAGAGGGTAAGGAGTCATTCCAATCCCAATATGTCTGCTTGTGTCTGTATATGTGTGGATGGATATGTGTGTGTGTGCGCGAGTGTATACCCGTCCTTTTTTCCCCCTAAGGTAAGTCTTTCTGCTCTCGGGATTGGAATGACTCCTTACCCTCTCCCTTAAAACCCACATCCTTTCGTCTTTCCCTCTCCTTCCTTCTTTCCTGATGAGGCAACAGTTTGTTGCGAAAGCTTGAATTTTGTGTGTTTGTTTGTGTGTCTGTCGACCTGCCAGCACTTTCATTTGGTAAGTCACATCATCTTTGTTTTTAGATACAAATGTAATACCTTAGATACATTCAAAATGTTCAGCAGTTCATTTCACAGACTTTTGCCTTGCTTTCATATTGCTCATGATTGTTATCATAAAACTATTCCCTGTGGATATCTTACTGTGACACTACGTCTAGGTCCTGATTTTTATGAAGCAGAGCGATTTTCATGTACTTCTCCCATTTCGTCTTTTCCTTCTATCTCAGATGCAGTGTGGAGTGTAAATAAATGAGAAATAGTTGTCCTAGATTCTCCAGAATTGCCAAAGTTCAATAAGCTGAAATGTAACATGGGTGATAATTGTATGAAAGAGGAAGAGTTATGGACGATGCAACTCAAGAAACTGCCATATAAAATACATTGAAAAATAAACAAAGCTGACTGAAACAGGAGTGAAACATTATTGTATTACAAATAAGACACCTATATTCGTTTTAGAATTTGTGATGCTATATTCACATATTAATTAATTAATTTGCATATTTTTCATAGAATCTTCAAATCGATAGCATTTGCAGACATTAGAAATAACAATAAAAGTATAATTAATATAATGGAAGGAAACATTCCACGTGGGAAAAATTATATATAAAAACAAAGATGAGGTGACTTACCGAACAAAAGCGCTGGCAGGTCTATCGACCTGCCAGCGCTTTTGTTCGGTAAGTCACCTCATCTTTGTTTTTATATATAAAAGTATAATTATATGTACAAAATGTATATTACATAAAGCAACTGTGCACCATGTATCTGCTGTATGTATTCATTACATTACAGTTCATGTACAGTAACTTCAAACGGAATGATGCCTATAGGGTATCAACTTATGCATGTTTAATTTCACTGTCAGGGAAGTAAAAGAAGATAACAATGTATTGAAAGTGGCATCTCTGATAGTCCACCAAATTACAAAAGACGACATTTAAAAATTGCAGTGAATGAATATATGGTGAAAACAGGGTAGATTGGTCAATATAGTTTCCTAGGAAACATAGTCCCCTTACACAAAAATGGGAAAATATTCATTTATTGTACGTAAAAGTATAACTGTAAATTTTTTGGTATTAATCTGCATAATCAATGGAACTGAAGCTATTAAAATGCAAATAAATGATCACACCATAACAATATAAAAGATGTTCTCAGTACCAATATTAACAAGAAGTACATTGCAATTGCTACCCGAGTGAAGCTAACAAGTTTTGTCTGATGTATGAAACATAGGAGCAGTGTATTATTGTGTGTCCTATACCAACTGAGGGTACATATTGTTTGAAACCTGCAACAAGCACAAACAAATAAATCAATATTTGATTGTTTCTGTAGCAACCTCCCTCAACTCTGCTCCTCACTACGACACCACCTTCTGTAGCAACCTCCCTCAACTCTGCTCCTCACTACGACACCACCTCTGCCTGTAGCTCACATATTCTTGTCCTTCCCTCTTCTGCTATCCCCTTGTATATCCCACCCTGCTGCCCCCCTCCTTTCCCCACACTGCTACTACATTCACCACAACCAACCTTACTTACCACAGTTAGGCCACACACACACACACACACACACACACACTCACACTCCACACACACACACAGAGAGAGAGAGAGAGAGAGAGAGAGAGAGAGAGAGTGTGTGTGTGTGTGTGTGTGTGTGTGTGCATTTAAGTTATTTAAAAAAAAATAAAAATAAAAAAAACCTCTAAAATTGACAGTCCCTGACACTTCATTTATGGCAACCTGTAGATCTCTTCATGAAGAAGAATTTCAGTGTTGTGGAACAAGTCAAGGTATAGTATAACAGAGAGGGGCAACTCTCATATTAATTCTGTAGATTTAACAATTTATCATCATTTGACTGGTGCAATCTGTCTACACTTATGTAGCATATAACTGAACCTATAAAATTGTTAGGAAAGCTACTGCTTCATCAGTTAAACCAAATATATTGTTCTTTATATCACTGCTTATTTGATATTTGTGGAACAATATGATGAAAACAGTGAAAATGATTATTTTTCATACTTTTGACAAAGCATTTCTATTGTTGACTGTAGATAAACATGTAATGTTTAGAAGGATGGCTAGTAAGTGATATTTGTTTTCCCATTAATTTGCAGAAATTGTCAGTTTGTAGCCTTATGCCTACAGGGGCCCCTGTTGAATTTTTTGCAGTGCACTATATGAGCTATATAAATCCCGTACAAGCAGGCAAAGTCTTCCAAGTAAACTAAATGTATTAGCTTGTGCACCACGTAAGAAAAGATGAACGTTAATTTGCAGACAGGCACAACTGTCTTAAGTATGCCTGATTGCAATGTGACATGTCATCTTCATGGTGAGTAGCAAGCTTCTTACATTGTTGATGTTCCTCCCTGGAGTTTCCATTGTTTAACTTGTTCACAACATGATTACTGAAACTTCCTGGCGGATTAAAACTGTGTGCGGGCTGAGACTCGAACTCGGAACCTTTGCTTTTCGTGGGCAATGTTCTACGTCTCAACTACCCGAGTATGACTCAAATGTGTTCTCACACCTCTACTGCCGCTTGTTCCTTATCTCCTACCTTCCAAACATCACAGAAGGTTACCTGCAAAGCTTGCAAGACTAGCATTCCTCATGTGATTTACACAAAATGTGAAGAAAGAGAATGTATTCAAGATTAACTAAAATGAGAAGTGGAGGGATGCATACAGTATTCATTAACATAATATAATAAGGTTCACTAATATACACCTCTAAATTAGCAAATATGCAATTTTTTTAGTAATAAAGTAAATTTAGGTTTTTATGATTGCTTATGAAGCATTTCCAGTAAATGCACATCAAATGATTTGAATGCTTGTTGGATTACAGTATGTGTCCTTAGAGAATTAATAACAAGCTAACTTCCTTTGTACAAATATAGAAATAGTGACTTACAACTTGCTGGATTATTTATCAACACTGCAGCAGTAGTTGTCAATTAAATATCTGTTTTCACTTCATTTGTAACTGAGTAAAGTATTTATAGGTATAATTTGAGGAAACAGCATTCAAAAGATTTGTTTTTGCATTTATCTTTTGCCAAAATCTAACAATACATGTAGCAGGGTAATTTAGTAACACTTGCTCAATACAAGTATATTTAAACCAGAATAAATATAAAATACTGAGCATGACAGTAAAAATTGTTATGTTCTTATTTCAACTTTTATAACTGGCATAATCACAATTGTTTGAATTAATACATGAAACCAATATCTGTTACCAATTAAAAAAGAATGAATACACACATGTATGTGAACCATGAGAGAATTTTCTCTCCATCAACACAATATTTACAGAGTTTGTTACCATAGTAACAGAACATTTGTTTGGGTTTGGTACAGAGCTCACTGTTTCAGCCTAATTTGACAAGTTTAACTACACTTGCTGAAGCCCGTCAGGATGGGATATGTTGGTCTCCATTTCATATACTCACAAAGAATAGAATATTCATATTATTAATATATAAATAATTAAACTTTCCAGTTTATCCATATGTTCTCTGATAATTGTATTTACATAGGTGGTCTGATAACAGTTATATATTTGCAGGGACCTGATCCATAGTTTTCAAGTTATCTATTTCAAGATAATTTAGCATATTGTAGTATTACTGTTTTAGTAATTAAGTGGTGTGTACTAATGAGTGTTTTGTTAAATTTGCCATGTAATGTCTTCAGTCTTCCTAGCTTTTGGAGTGGTATGTAATGAAATTGTTTTGTATTGCACATTTATCTACTGTACAGTTTGTTATTGTAAACTGTACAAGCTTCTTCACAGAGTAGTTGGAAATTCAGTTTAGTGGGCTCAGAAACATAAATTACGAGTTATGTTTCAAAATTTGGAAATTACAGTCTAAATAATTAACAATGAATATTTACCAAGCATCATGATGAAAGTTGAAGCACTAAATTTTTGAAAATAAAATAGTTTTTTGTAGATTTGTGAAATATATTTTTTCTCTCTCTCTCTCTCTCTCTCTCTCTCTCTCTTTCCTGGTTCCAGTAGCCTGAGTACTTAACAACAAATCTTTGGCAATTAGTTAAGGACCAAAACAACAGTGATATTCAAAAACAGTTTGAACTGTATTGCATTATTACAGAAAAGAGAGAGAAACAGTTTGGTTTACATAAACAAAGTTTACAGAAATGGTTTTTAATGTCCACAGGCTGTGCTGCATGGTCTCCCTGCCTAGATCTTACACGGACTCTTATTAAAGGTGACCACATGAAAGCAAGCTTTAAAGGTATTCACGTTTTTCCACCATTTTTCTTGCACAGAAATATCTTCTGTTGCTTTCTAATTGGTCACCTCAAGTTGGAATATTTTAACAAATCTAGAACTGAGGATTTTCTCAAGTGACTAGTGCCCATTTTTATTACATTTACTTAGTTAAAATTGCAGTTCAATTTCTGCAATTTGTCTGCTGACAAATCAACATCACATTGCCTTCATAAAATCAGGATGAAATGATAACAATATTATGAAAAGGATAGATTGCTACTCACCGTATAGAGGAGACATGGAGTTGCAGACAAGCACAACACAAATACTGCTATACATTTTAGATTTTGGCCAAAAGGCTTTCTACTGAAGCAGTGTGTGTTTTCTACTTCAGAAGAAGGCTTTTTGGCCAAAAGGTGAAATGTGTAGCAGGGTCTTCATTGTGCATGTCTGTGAATCAGTGTCTCATCTACATGGAGAGTGGTAATCTGTCCTTTTCATAATATTGTTGGATGTAGATTTGTTGGTTTGTGTGAAGATGAAGCTGTATGTAAACTGCCACTTTCAACTGTCATTACTTATTTATAAGATATATACATTTATTGCCAGTAATGAAAACTAAGGCAAAAAGAGTACTTAAGCCGTTATTGTAATTTACAGTGATCAGTATCAGATCCCTTGAAGTAAATTTCTGTATTCGCAGAATAATCTATATCTGTCATATAACTCTCATTTTAGTAATGGTAAGTTCATAATTGTATGTGTAACACCAGTTTTTATACCACATCTAAAAGTTGAAATAATAATAGACCATGGGAAGAGCATAAAGCAAAAGCAAACATTCTGCTCAGTGCATGTTAATGAAACAATATTTATATTTTCTTCCATACTTGTCCAAGTTGTTAATATGAAGACTGGTTTGAAGCAGATCTTCCCATTATCCTAACCAGTGCAAATCTGTTTATCTCCATGTAACTATTGTATTTGAATTTACTAACTGTATTCTCTTTGCAATGTTTACTCTTCCACACTTCTGTCCATCACCAAATTAACTATTGTTTGATGAGTGAGGATATGGTCTCTCATCTTACTACTTCTTTAAAGCAAGTTGTTTCATAAAGGTCCTTCCTCCCCAGTTTTATCAGTGCCTCTTCAGTAGTTATCTGATCTATCAATCTAGTTTCTCACATTCCTCTGTACCACCACATTTCAAAAGTTTCCTTTCTCTTCTGATCCTTAATCTTTACCAACCGCATTTCACTTCCATACAAGGCTTTAGTTCAGATAAATACTTTTAGAACAGACTTACTACCACTTAAATTTGTATTCAATTTTAGCATATTTCTCTATTGCAGGCAAGCTTTTCGTACTACAGCCAGTTTACATATTACACATGCTCTTTACCTTTGCCATCGTCCATTGTTTTCCTACCTAAGTAGTAAAGCCCATCAACTACTCTCAGGGTCCTCATCTTCTAATTTAATTCCCTCAGCATTACCTGATTTATTTCCATTACATTTCATTACCTTTCTTTCACTTTTCTTGGTACTCACAACCTCTTTTCAAGACACTATCAATTCCTTTGCTTCATTGAGAGAATTTCAATGTCATCAGTGAACCTCGAAGTTTTTATTTTCTTGATGAACACTAGTACCTTCTCCAAATCTGTCCTTGGTTTCCTACACAGTCTGATCATTTTACAGATTGAATAACATGAGATATAGCTTACAACACTCTCACTTCTTTCTCAACTATTGCTTCCATTTTGTGTCCTTTGACTCACAACTGCAGTCTGGTTCCTACAAAAGTTGCAAATAACATTTTGCTCCCTCTATTTTACCATGACCATTTATTCCATTCCTCATTAAAAATGCACATAATTTCCTCAAAGACCTGTGATAATAACAACAGTAATTATCATCATCACAGTTCTTTTAGAAAATTATGTGCATTTTTAGTGAGGAATGGAATAAATTATCAGTGATAAAATACAAGGAGCAAAAGGTTATTTTCAACCTTTAGAGAAACCAGACTGCAGTTGTGAGTCAAAGGACATGAAAGGGAAGCAGTGGTTGAAAAATGAGTGAGAGGGTTGTAGACTCTCTCTTATGTTGTTCAGTCTGTACAACAATCACACTGTGAAGGAAACCACGGACAGATTTGGAGAGAGTATTAGGGTTCATGGAGAAGAAATAAAAACTTTGACACTTACTGATCACACTGGAATTTAATAATAATAATAAAATAATAATAATAATAATTGTTATTATTATTATTATTATTATTATATAATGACAGGTATACTTGACTCACAGGAGAGCATCATGAAAAACTTAAAATGGCAGAAGCTTGAAGATAGATGTCAACTACCCTGCTTTGTGAAGTTTTGAGAACCAGTGTTGAGTGAAGATTCCAGAATTATACTTCATCCCCCGGTGTATCACTCTCATATGAACAGAGTAAATGATATTGGACTAATTACGGGTGTTTAAGCGGACATTGTTCCTGCACTGTGTTTGAGAGTGGAATGGGAAGACCTTGTAATATGTGTTACACTAGGAAGTACCCCCTGCCATGCACTTTTCAGTAGTGATATGGTAAGTGGTGAAAGGTCACAAGCTTGAACTGAATGAGAATACAGAAAGAATGAAACTGAGTATGATCTTGTTCGTAAGAAAGGGACAACCACAGACAACTTAAATATAGGTGATCGTCTGGGGATTTGAATCTCATTCCTCCTGAGTGAGTCCAGTTCCTTACACACTGTGCCATCTTGTTCAGTGAGTGGCTATTGACTAACAAATGTACAGACTATAAGCAATAAATGCATGACTCACTTATGTTTGCACACCCTCCCCATCACAGCATACCATCCCCCTTTTGAAACAGTGTAGTGTTACAAACAAGGGTTAACAAACTCTTTTCACAAAATGTTTCAATCCATTACTCCCTTTTTGTCAAGGATATGCTCCCCGTTACTGTGTTATATTGAAACACATTTATTTTGTAAACAACGTCTAGTCCTTAGTGTAGAAACTACAGGAGAGTCACACTTTGCCCAGGAATACGAAAAGATCCTGGAGAGTAGAAACTGAATAAGTCTCAAGAAGAAATTGAGAGAGGAACAGCATGGCTTTAGACCTGGGAGGTCAACTGTTGACCTCGTATGCACATTGAGACAGCCTCAGGAGCATCACTAGGAATGTAGTGTAGATGTGGTGATGGCCTTTCTTGATGCAGAAAAAGAAGAAAGGCCTGGGAAGCAACACAAAGAAGGGAGTGGAAAAAGAGGCAACAAGCAGAGTGTTTGAGATATACTGTGGAAGTCTGAGTTGTGTGAAAGTGGGAAATGAAAGGACAGCTTGATTCCAGCAAACGAGTGGTATGAAACAGGGCAATGCATTGTCACCTTTCCTCTTCATTGTGGTCTTTTATGAGATTATGACTAAGGTGGCAGAAAAAACTGGAGAAGACAAGATGAAAGCAATGGTGTTTGCAGATGACTTGGTGATCTGGGGAGACAGGGAGGATGAGATTCAGGAACAGCTAGATGCTTGGGAAAAAACTGAGAGACAGTATGGAACAAAATGTAATGTAAACAAATGTGAAATTCATGTTACAACTAGAAAGAAAGCTTGACCAACTAGTTGAATAAGGATAGGAGATGGACGATTGAAGGAAGTGGGAAGTGTCAAGTACTTGGGAAGCATGGTAGTGGGAAATGGAAGAAATGAGAAAGATATCAGTGAACATAGCAAATGGGTAAAGCATTCCTGTAAAGTGTTAGCAGCCTGGTTTGGAACAAAGACGTCCCACAAAAAGGCAAAGAAGTAATATATAGAAATTAGTATGATGTAAGCAGATTAGAGGCATGTGAAAGACATTCCATCAGAAGCCAAATGGGAATAACCAGGAGAGATAGGATGAAGAATGAAAGGGCAAGGGAAACAGCGAAAGAGGAACCCTTGCAGAGCAGTACAGAAACATCAAGGCTGAGGTGGTATGGGCACTTAAAGCAAGTGAAAAACAAGATGATTCCCAAGAAAACACATCAAATAGAGGTGCGAAGAGAATGACCAAGGGATAGATGGCAGAAAGGCTAGGATAAGTGTGTTGAAAAAAAGAGGCTAGAACTGGACCAGAGTGAATGCAGAAAGGTGATGGGAAAATAGAACTACCTGGTGAGGCTTATGTTCCAAACAGATGCAGCCTAGGGCTGGAACCTGTTCAAGATGACGATGATGATGATGATGATGATGATGATGATTATGTCAATGTCTGGTCTCCCAGTCCTGCAATCTTCTATACTGAAATTATCTCAAACACCTGACTATTCATTTTTAGCCACTTTCCGTGAGTACAATTTAGATTTTACTTTGAACTTACTCTGCCTCTTGTTCAATTATCATCTTCATTTAGGATATCTGATCATGGCTCTCCATGTACTGTAATAAATGACAGTTTCCTGAAGAGCTTACTGCTCTTCTTGGTTCCACTTCAAGACGAATAATCCAGTAATATTGGTATTGACACTACCTGGAAGTACACTATTCAAAATGAGACTTACATATTCTTTCGCACTGAGGACACCACCTCTGAGTAGGACACCCCTGCCCCTTTTCAGTGCATTGAAATATGATTGCATTTCCTGTTTGATCTTTTTTTCCATTAACACTCATTCCGTTTGAGTTCACTTCTCTAATCTAAGAAAGCCCTTCATTCATTTATTTGTCATCTCATTCATTCACATGTCATGTTCCACAAATTCCATCATGAAGGAGAGCCCTCATGGATGTGGAATCAGTCATATTATACATTAACAGGCAGGAACAACCACTGTGTCCTATACCTGTAAAATCCAATTATGAATAGAGCTAATCTACTCATACCAATAGTTACAATATGTATAAGATGTGTGTGTGGGCTGGGCGAGGGGAGGGGGCAGCTGCTCTAGAAAATGCACTTACCTTCCTCCTGCCCTATGCTGTTTTATCTACTACCTCAAAGAGGTTGTTACTGATTTCAAAATCAAATATCTCGAAAATTAAGACTCATAGACAAGTGCAACAAAAGGTATGTTTATAGTGAAAGCTGTAAGAATTTTATACAGAAGTTTCAAAATAGCTAAAAAAAAAGTGCTAAAAGATGTTGGTGTAGGCTGTGTAGCTTGTATAGTATCAGTGCGTGCAATTAAACTCATCCTCTGCAAGCATACTTTGCAGTCACATCACAATCTTTTTAAAATGTAATGTCCACCACTTGCAGTACAGAGTAGATGCAGGCAAACAATGAAATTTGCCATTACATCCCATAGTGTCTCAACAGGAGGGTGGGATGACTCTGGTAGACAGTGTTTTTCAGTGTCCCCCAAATAAGTAGTCACAAGGAGTTAGATCTGGTGAATATGGAAGCCGATTGATCCCTGCACCAATAAATTTGCAATAATCCAATGCAACGACTCTATTCCCAAAGGACTCATCGAGAAAGTGAAACATGTGCTCAATGCTATGTAATCTACCCCAAACTTGCATGAACCATAATGGAATGTAGTCGAATTACATCACGTGATGCTGAGGGAATTAGATTAGGAAATGATTTTTTTTTTCCCCGGATGAAAAACAGCCCACAGTTGCACTAATTATGTTTATAAGATTTAGTACCAACATAATTAGTGCAACTGTGGTCTGTTTTTCATTCAAAAAAAGTTTTGAAACAGTTGCTGGTGTTGCTGCAATGATGAAAATAATGATTAGGAAATAAGGCACTTAAAGTAGTAAATGAGTTTTGCTATGTGGGGAGCAAAATAACTGATGATGGTCGATGTAGAGAGGATATAAAATGTAGCCTGGCAATGGCAAGGAAAGCGTTTCTGCCCGCATCTCGTGGTCGTGCGGTAGCGTTCTTGCTTCCCACGCCCGGGTTCCCGGGTTCGATTCCCGGCGGGGTCAGGGATTTTCTCTGCCTCGTGATGGCTGGGTGTTGTGTGCTGTCCTTAGGTTAGTTAGGTTTAAGTAGTTCTAAGTTCTAGTGGACTTATGACCACAGCAGTTGAGTCCCATAGTGCTCAGAGCCATTTGAAAGCGTTTCTGAAGAAGAGAAATTTGTTAACATCGAGTATAGATTTAAGAGTCAGGAAGTCTTTTCTGAAAGTATTTGTACGGAGTATAACCATGTATGGAAGTGAAACGTGGACGAGAAATAGTTTGGACAAGAAGTGAATAGAAGCTTTCAAAATGTGGTGCTGCAGAAGAATGCTGAAGATTAGATGGATAGATCACATAACTAATAAGGAGGTATTGAATAGAACTGGGGAGAAGAGAAATTTGTGGCACAATTTGACTAGAAGAAGGGATCAGTTGGTAGGACATGTTCTGAGGCATCAAGGGATCACCAATTTAGTATTGGAGGGTAGTGTGGAGGGTAAAAATCGTAGAGGGAGACCAAGAGATGAATACACTAAACAGATTCAGAAGGATGTAGCTTGCAGTAGGTACTTGAATATGAAGAAGGTTGCACAGGATAGAGTAATATGGAGAGCTGCATCAGACCAGTCTCTGGACTGAAGACACCAACACCACCACCACCACCACCAACAACAACAACAACAGTCTATTTTAAGATACTCATCTATAGAGTAGAATGAGTTTGCCTATCAAAAAATCTTTCAAACTATGTTTAAACTGTGCTTTATCTGAAGCCAAGTTTTTAATGGTTGCTGGCAATTTATTGAAAATGTGTGTTACTGAATATTGGACCCCTTTTTAGACAAAAGTAAGAGATTTTAGGTATTTATGTAGATTGTTCTTATTGCTGGTATTGATACTATGTATTGAGCTATCAGTTGGTAATTGAGATATATTACTTGCAACAAATTTCATTAAGGAATAAATATACTGAGAAGCGGTGGTTAGAATACAAAGTTCCTTGAACAGGTTTCTACATTATGTTCTTGGATTTACACTACAAAAGAATTCTTATTACTCACTTTTGCATGCTAAAAACTTTTGCTTGGTTTGATGATTTATCCTAGCATACAGTCCCATATGACATAATAAAATGAAAGTATTCAAGTTTTTTTTATATTTATATCTCCTACATCTGACATCATTCTCACTGCAAATACAGACTTGTTTAGGCACTTAAGCAGTTCTCTGGTATGCCTTTCCCAACTGAATTTATTATCGAGTTTTAATCCCAGAAATTTAACACTGGCAACATCTTTGATCTGCATGTCTCCATATGTTATACGCGTGCTGGAAGAAAATCTCTTATAGGTTCTGAACTGCATATAGTGGGTCTTTTCAAAGTTTAATGACAGCGAATTAGCTTTAAACCATTTATTAATGTCAGTGAAAATTTGATTAGCATCTATTTCTAAATATTTACTTGACTTGCTACTTATTGCAGTGTTTGTATTATTTGCAAACAAAACAAACTTAGCATCTGGCAGTGTAACAGATGAGAGGTCATTAATGTACACAACATAAAACAATGGACCCAAGATGGAACCTTGAGGCACACCACATGGAATTAATTCCCAATCAGATGAAGAGTGACTGCTTATTGCGCATTTATTTTGCAACGACACCCTTTGTTTCCTGTAACATAAGACTCAAACCATTTCACAGCACTGCCAGTGACACCGTAATATTCTAATTTACTTAGGGGAATGGTGTGGTTCACACAGTCAAAGGCTTTTGACAGATCGTAGAAAATGCCAGTAGCCTCTAGTTTATTATCTAATGAATTAAGTACATTCTTGCTGTAAGTGTAAATAGCTTTCTCCATATCAGAACCCCTAAGAAAACCAAACTGTGGCTTGTACAATATATTATTTTCAGTCATATGCTTAAGGAGATGCTTGAACACAACCTTTTCAAATATTTTTGAGAAAGCCAGCAAATGTAAAATTGGTTGATAGTTTGATGGCATCTCTTTATCCCCTTTTTGTAAAAAGGCTTAACTTCATGATATTTTAGCAGTCTGGAAATGTTCTGTTGATAAGGGAGTGATTACACAAATAACTTAAGATAGAACTCAATGTGCATGAGCACTCTTAGGTTAACTTCATTGGTATGTTATCATACCCACTACAATACTTAGAGTTTAAGGATTTTATGATGGATGCTACTTCTTTGGGAGATGTGAGTGTCATTTCCATTTTACTGAAGTTATTTTGAAAGATTGGTCTCAGATACTCCATTGCACTGTTCACCGAACTTGATAACCCCACATTGTGAAAAGGATAGATTGATAATCATCTTATAAAGGAGGCACTGAGGGGCAGACAAGCACACTGAACACAGACTGATAAGGCTTTATCGCCTAGACATGACAATGGTCATGTGTGTGTGAATTATGAATGTATGAATCTGTGTGTGTGTGTGTGTGTGTGTGTGTGTGTGTGTGTGTGTGTCTTAGTCTGGTATTTTATAATATCTAGCAGTGCTTTTTCACTGTGCCTGACCAGTTTTACAAACTTGAGATATTTAAGATGATCTGCAACATTTGATTTCCAGTTCAGGTTCTTATCAGTATAAACACATACAGAATTTTGAATATTCTGTTTCATTTATTGATTTACCCCTTGCATTTTATTTCAAATGGTACAGTCAGCTTTGTGCAGTACAGAATTTGTGTATTGTGTTTTATCTATGTTTAGTGACAGTTCATTTGCAGAGCATCAGTTATTAATTTTCTAGAAAATATTACTCACATTTTCAACATTATCAGAAAGAAAGTTGCCACTCACCATATAGCAGAGGTGCTGAGTCGCAGACAGGCACAACATAAAGACTCTCACAATTAAAGCTTTCAGCAATTAAGGCCTTTGTCAACACTACACACACACACACACACACACACACACACACACACACACACACACACACACAAAACTAGTACACACGACTGCAGTCTCAGGCAACTGAAACCACACTGCACACTGCAAGCAGCAGCACCAATGCATGATGAGAGTGACGATGGGGTGGGGGTAAGGAGGAGGCTGGGGTGGGGAGGGGGAGGGATAGTATGGTGGGGGTGGTGGACAGTGAAATGCTGCAGGTCAGACGGAGGGCAGAGGAGAGGCGGGGAGGGGGGGGGGGGGACGGGAAGTAGAAGAAAAGTAAAAAGACTGGATGTGTTGGTGGAATGACAGCTGTGTAGTGCTGCAATGGGAACAGGGAAAGGACCGGATGGGTGAGGACAGTGACTAACGAAGGTTGAGGCCAGGAGGGTTACGGGGACATAGGATGTATTGCAGGGAAAGTTCCCACCTACGCAATTCAGAAAAGCTGGTGTTTGTGGGAAGGATCCATATGACACAGGCTATGAAGCAGTCATTGAAATGAAGGACATCATGTTCATTCACAGTCAGTGAAACCAGTCATGTGGTGTACAAGCTAAGTTGCAACCACTGTGCTGCATTCTATGTAGACATGACAACCAACAAGCTGTCTGTCCACATGAATGGCCACCGACAAACTGTAGCCAAGAAACAAGTGGACCACCCTGTTGCCGAACACGCTGCCAAACATGACATCCTTCATTTCAATGACTGCTTCACAGCCTTTGCCATATGGATTCTTACCATCAACACCAGCTTTTCTGAACTGTGCAGGTGGGAACTTTCCGTGTAATACATCCTAGTTTCTGTAACCCTCCTGGCCTCAACCTTCGTTAGTAACTGTCCTCACCCATCCAGCCCCTTCCCTGTTCCCATTCCAGCATTACACAGCTGTCATTCCACCACCACATCCAGTCTTTTTATTTCTCTCCCCTTCCGCTACTTCCCACCCACCCCTCTCCCCTCTCCTGCCCTCCACCATACTATCCCTCCCCCTCCCCACCCCAGACTCCTCCTCATCCCCACCCAGTCGCCACTCCTATTATGAACTGGTGCTGTGGCTCGCAGTGTTGTTTCAGTTGCCTGAGACTGGGTTTTTGTGTGAGTTGCGTTTGCATGAGTGTGTGTGTTTGCACATGTGTGTCTAATGTTGAGAAAGGCCTTAATAGCAAAAAGCTTTAATTGTGAGAGTCGTTTTGTTGTGCCTGTCTGTGACTCAGCATCTCCACAGTATGGTGAGTAGCAACTTTCCTTCTTGTAGTATTATTACATTCCATCTTGCATTTTTCATTGATTATTTACATTTTCAGGTGAAGTTATTCCTTTAGGCTTGTTCATAATAGTTGCATCATCAGCAAAGGAAACTATTTCTGCTTGTTTGATGTCTGTTTATAATAGTTGCATCATCAGCAAATGAAACTATTTCTGCTTATTTGATGTCATTTGTAAACAAGAAAAGAGCAGATCCAATATTGATCTCTGTGGTACACATGTAGTTACTACTCCTCATTCTGAAGGTGCCCTTTCATTGTGTACACTTCTTGGGGTTCTTAATGTGTGCATCCTTTTAGGAAGACTGAATGAAAAGCAGTTGTATAAAATGTATATTTGAACCATCAGCTGTTTTTATGTTACACCCAAACATCTACCGGTTTCGGTCTTGGACTATATTCACAGATGAAGGTTGAAATGGTTTAAGCCATCGTATTGCATTAGTCACTACTTAAAATGTGCATTGCATGCCATGAATGTAAATATGTGACACAGGACTTTAAAAGCAAACATACAAAAACTAAATGTATACACAGCAATTACCAGCAAGATCTTTCATACCATAATATTTGGGATCTTCAGCTAGAATACTGTGAACTGAACAATCAGAGGTTTCCTCAAGTCACAGAAAATACTAGTTGCCAATGTTTTGTCATTTAAATTGTGTATAATCTGATTCGTGAATTGCAAATTTGTGTATTCTGTGGAGGAAATCTTCTGAAACTGAAATTGAAACTGACAAAGTACCTTATTTTGAAAGAGGTGCATTTTGATTCTTGCATGCACAATCATTTCTAGTACCTTTGAGAAGTAGGTAAATAGTGAGACTGATTGGTAATTATTAATATGTCTTTCTGCCTTTCTTGTACAGGAGCCTGACAATAGTGTATTTCAGTCTGTCTGGAAGCATCCCCTACAATTATGTATGTTACAGAAAACATTACATATATGTGAAGAACAGGATTTTAGTGCTTCAGGTATTATCAACTCCTTGACAGTTTCTTCTGATTTTGAAGGTGTTAATTACATTCTTAATTTGTTTGGTAGAACATGGAGTGATTGTGATTTGCCTACATGTATGTACAACTGTGTTTTGAATGTATTTATCCCTTGAACTCTCCATGCCAGTCTTATGAGCTACTTCAAGGAGTTGGTTATTAAATATGTTGTCTACTGGAAAATTGTAGGGCACCTATAAAGAAGACCATGGTGAATGTCTTGAACACTGTGATTCATGAATACTGTTTGAGTATTTGGCTGTGTGGCAATTCTTTTAGAAAGCTTGAAATTATCAGGGAATTAAATTTTACCTTGAAAAATCGGGGAAATCTCAGGGAATTCTGAAATTTCATAAAATCTCAGGGAATTCTGTGTTTTTACCTAGCACTGAAATCGAATTTTATTTAGTTTTATAAATCGCCAATTTTAAAATACTTAATATCTCAAAGTATGTTAATTATATGAATATTATTCTACATACATTACTGATGTTTAAAAACTGTGCTTATACTATTGCTTATGGCTGGTATACAGCTCAGCTAAGAGGAAAGAAAAGTCCTTATTCTGGTATGCTGCTCCCTCTCTCCCCCCCCCCCCCCCACCCCACTCGCTTTCCCTCTACCACTCACCATAAATTTATCAGGAGCTTCTTGACACCATCTTCCTCCTTACATCTGTAATTCACAGGAATTTTTTCCCAAATTTGAATAGACACGTTGGTTGGGTTCTCTATCAGATTTGATTAATGTAAAACATAAAAGCAATTCAAATGCATGCTACCAGATTTACTATTGGTTGATTTGCTATGGAACTGCTACATGAACACAAAGGAGAAACCTTTGGGATTTAAAGCAATTCTTTTTATGAAATAATATAAAGTTCAGAGGATCAACATTTGCAACTGAATGATTCTATGACCTTTCACGTACATTTCCCCAAATGGCTTAAGGTCAAGTTCTTGTACAGAGATTTGGAACCAAAGTGTTTTTGTGAACTCTGTTTGGGAATGGAGTAGGAAAGGGAATGACTAGAAATAGTAGAATACTGCCTCTGCCACTTCTGTACAATGGTTTGTGTAGAATGTATGAAGACATAGATACCTAAATTTTGTTGAACATGTTAGAAGTAAAGTGAGCAGAACATGCAGATCTCTCTGTTTTGTGATGTGGGCATTGGCAAGAAGCTACAAAGAGGCAAAAGAATTAGTTTAAACAATTGAAAATCCAGGATGGAATAATGATAGTATTATGAAAATGATAGTTGCTACTCACCATAGAGCAGGGATGCTGAGTCACAGGTAGACACAACAAAAAGACTGTCAAACAAGCAAGCTTTCACTAAAAAGGCCTTTGTCAGAATTAGACAACATACACACACATACTATGCAAATGCAGCCAGAGACTGTGGTTGTGTGTGTGTAAGTTGTGTTTGCATAGAGAGAGAGAGAGAGAGAGAGAGAGAGAGAGAGTTGTCTAATTCTGACAAAGGCCTTTTTTTGTAAAAGCTTACTTATTTGACAGTCTTTTTGTTGTGCCTACCAGTGACTCAGCATCTCCATTGTATGATGAGTAGCAGCTCTACATTTCATAATAGCATCAAAAGAATTAGTTTATTTTACACTAATGTACCCTATAGATGAATACAGAGATGCTTGTTTGGATTTGTATCAGTCTTACATTGTGGATATCTGCTACCACATTAGACATACTAGTTGTCGTACTACAAATATCAGTGAATTGGGTTGAGAAATCCTTCTGCTCAGAGGGAGAAAATTTTTCTTTCTTAGATGGACTAGCTGTCTTATTATAAATATCAGTGAACTGTAAAACGTTTTTATGAATTATATATAAAAACAAAGATGAGGTGACTTACCGAACAAAAGCGCTGGCAGGTCGATAGACACACAAACAAACACAAACACACACACAAAATTCAAGCTTTCGCAACAAACTGTTGCCTCATCAGGAAAGAGGGAAGGAGAGGGGAAGACGAAAGGAATATTTAAAACCCACTTCCTTTCGTCTTCCCCTCTCCTTCCCTCTTTCCTGATGAGGCAACAGTTTGTTGCGAAAGCTTGAATTTTGTGTGTGTGTTTGTGTTTGTTTGTGTGTCTATCGACCTGCCAGCGCTTTTGTTCGGTAAGTCACCTCATCTTTGTTTTTATATATAATTTTTCCCACGTGGAATGTTTCCTTCCATTATATTGATGTTTTTATGAATTAGTTTGATTTAAGGTCTTGTACTCATCGCTACAGATGATCTGTCGCAGTCGTAGTCCTGGATTCTTAGACAGTTCCTGTAACATTTAACTATTTGATCAAATCAATATTTAATCCTGTATTATGTTTCAATAGAGTGTTTATTACGATCTCAAAGAATATCAAAGAATCTTTACAAAACTCAAATAAGTAGTAACATACTTACAGTAATGAAATGAATCTTAACAAGCTACGTGCTTTCTGTCCAAATACACACAAAGTACTGACTCACTTGCCAATATGGCTGCCCCTTTATATACAAATCCGAACAATCCTCAGTATTGTTATAAAGGATTTTTTAATAAAATTATAATTAAAACTGTTATCTACATATTAATGTCTGATTCCATCAGTTGCATTGACACTTACAGAACAAATACATATAACGAAATTTAACCATTTGATATTTTATAAATGTGAAAATACTCAAACATGAAATATTAACAATACTTTGGATGTTTTTATTAATTACAAAAGATTCATACTGAAGTGAACATTCCTACTAATTACAGGACCTACACTCTTCAATACAATTTTAGTATACTAATTAACTTGTTAGTGACTATTCCACAAGTACATGTTTATCTACACCCCTATAGTATTTACATAAGAAATTTTCTATTTATGGTCGAAAATATTTTTAAAAAAATTGGTTTTAATGGACTGTTATGTCTCAATTGGGTTGGGAAATGCTTCTGCTCAGAGGGAGAAAAATTTGACTATGTACTCAACCACTGTGGAAATACTTATCCAACAAAACTGAATTGTCAAATCACATTGGCAGACTAGATTATGGTTCAAATTAAACTTTGTGCTGGGTTACGAAAGTTTTACTTTGCAAGTAATACAGTTATTGAGCAAACAAGATTATCTGCACAAATATTGATCCTTCTCCCAACAGTGATATGTAATTTCAATAGCAAACTTGGTAAAGGCTCTGAATTTTTTCCCTTAATAATTGTGTAGTTTAATGAGCTATGGATACCACTTGTGTAAGGTCACAGTTTCAATTATAATAAATAAGATAACAAATTTGTACAGAAATAATATCTGTTCCATCTAATCATTTTCATTCCAGAAACTTGTCTTGTTATGACATTTGAAGAAGCAAAATTAAAGAAAATGCAGAATCTAAATCCAACTTAAGGCTAGTGGATGGATTTCCATGAATATTTCTGGTTCTATATTTTACTCCCCTCTTTTTGTGACATGTATGATGAGTGATGTAAATAAATCACTGTATCAAACGCAAGCTGAAATAATTCACGTTGGTTGGTCAGTGATGCAACAAGGAGATGCACTCACAAAATGAAAAATTTCAGATTTATCGAAAGCAATTTGTTGCTTATCTTACATATACTGTTCCTCTATAGGAATTGCTCTACTATTCATGACAAAAAATGTGTGACCGACGACCAGAAAAGCCTATTGACCACGTAACAGTCGCAGACTGGGATGCTCGCATTCAGGAGCTGCGAGAGACAGCATGCAGGAGGAGGAAGGAGGCTCACGACTTGCGACAAGAGAGTATCCAGCTGCGTGCTGACACGGGTGTCACAACACACTGGAGCCTGCTGCAAAGTTCACAATCTCTACAAGACAGGTTAGACAATATGCAGATCAGACAGCACACTCTATACTCAATTCAGTTGTCCAATAATATCTTTCTTATATCATACTCATGGTAAAGATTATGATGAGAAACATGTTGACTGGACAAAGATTGCATAGAAAATTTAAAACAAATTATTTATGTTGTTGCATGCTGTCCATTTATAGAGTAATATGATATTATGATTTTTATGTCTGACTATATGCAGTTGAATTAATGTACATTTTATTTGGTGAGATGTATTTTGCCTCAATTTGTTGAGGCCTCTTCAGTGGCAGTATGTGTTGCTGTCTTTTTGCATGTATGCTTGCTGTTATTCTGATGAAGCTATTCTTCTGCCTACATCACAATGAAATCTTTGTGCAAACATAATAACATTGTGGAAAGTTGTCATACAGTTTGCATGTTCTGCTGACAGGGTTACTTAGTGGTGTAGCCAGGACAACAGCTTCACTAGAAGAATAGTAAGTATATATGAGACAGGCAACAACATTCACTGCAGTTGAAGATGTCTCAATAAATTAAGATAAGACATGTTTATTTAGATGCACATATGCAGACATAATCTAAAAATCATTAACTAATAATGTTTTTCGTGAGTTCTTTTATGGCATAGGAGGAAGAGTTACAGAGAAACAGCTTTCATCTGCTGAAGAAAACACTTCTGCTGCTGCCATCCACCACACATTTTATTTTCATAGGCAGACTGTCAAACTGTTTTACAGCTGTGTACTTCACACATTTCTGTGCCTAAGGTAGATTCAATACAGTGAAGTGCAGATCATTTTTCTCTCTAGTAATGTATTTATGAATGTCTCTACTACCATAACACTGCAGTGGATTGTTGAGAACAAAGTTCATTCACTGTGAGGCTAGGCTTAATACACCCAGTTGGTTAAAGAGATTTCTGCAGGATGTACGTGTATGAACCCCACATGTAATTACAATTACTTTCTTTTGTACAGTGAATACTTTTTGCCTAACTGAGCAGATACACCAGAATATTATCATGTAGGACACCAGTGAATAAAAATCTGTGAAGTATGATAATGAAGTGATTTATCTGGCAACAATTCTTTTGACAAAAGTAACTGAAGCTAAACTTTTTAGCAGGTTTCCTATATTGTGTTTCCAGTTTGAGTTTTCATCAGTATGAGCACACAATAACTTAAATATTTCAACAGTGTTTCTTATTTTTGTTGGTACAATACATTAACAGGAGATATGGTGTTTTTGAGAGTACAAAACTGGATGAGCTGTGTCTATTCGAAAGTTCAAAGTTAACCCATTGGTGCAAAACCATTAACAACTTTTACAAAAACATTATTTACTGTTTCTGCTGTTTATACTTTATTGTACAGCTTGGCAACAATATTTGTATCATCTACAAAAAGGACTAATTCTGCTGCCTCATACAAATAAATTGGTAGATTATTCACATATAGCAAGAACAGTATTACTCGCTTGATCTAACTCTATGGGATGCCTGTTATGATCTCTTCTCATGCAGAAGATATGGTATCCTTCTTTGTATAACTCATGTAACCTGGATAATTTAAACTTATATATTATGATTTTGTATTGCTGCTGAACCCTAGAGTGAAGAGATTAAAGTTTCGCTTCCTACGTCTCCTAGAATTCAGCAGCAAGCCAGGGGTTTAATGAAAGGAAAACACTCCTCAGGGTCTGGCTACATGTTCCATCTCCTATTACAAGGTCTGTGGGATGATGACTGCTATACTTATTTCATGAGTTAGGTTCTTAAAGTTTTCTCTAAAGAGTAATAGGTATTTCAGAGGCTGAAAAATTTATTTCTGATTACTCATCATTAAGGGCAATGAGGTAAATACAATGGTACATAATTGTACTGCTAGTTGCTTCAACATCAGTTGTGCAGCAAAATGTGTACAATGCTTTTTATACGTCAACTTTCCAGTGGAAACATTTTGTAACAATTGTTTCCACAAAAGCATTTCTTTAATTAACTAGCTAAATGATGTAATTAATATTACCAATCAGTAAACAATCCGTAAAACAACTGAATACCAAGTTACCTTGTGTGTGTGTGTGTGTGTGTGTGTGTGTGTGTGTGTGTGTGTGTGTGTGTGTGTCGTCTATTTTTGACGAAGACCTTACGGGCCGAAAGCTTTATTTAGAACAGCCTTTTTGTTGTGCCAATCTGCGACTCTGCATCTCCATTCATAATACTGAATACCAATAAACTTACAAATGTGAGAGAAACACACATGCTGACAATCAGTGCACAGCAGACAGTCTTCATTGGAACATTGCTAGAAGACCTTTTACAGCTTCGACTTCTTCAGTATGTTGATGCTTGATTTATTTTAACTCTTGGTTTTCAGACCAATGGGTTTCTATGATGACAAGTTTCAACCAACTTAAATTGAACTAATTTTTAGGATATTATGGTGTTCAAAATAGAGCCTACAATTTTTTTGCATCCTTACCTTCAATTAACACATAGTGTAATCTTTAAACAGACCTGCTGGTCAATGTGTATTATGGCTAAATCATTTAAGTACAATAAAAGACCCTAGAATGGAGCTCTGGGGCTCACTTTTTGATACTGATGCCGTCTGCCATTTTGAATAATAATTCACTTCTCAGAGTGACAATTACCCCTTGTCTATTGATCTGCAGAAATGATGTAATCCATAGTGTGGCAGACATTAGCTAGGTTTTACTTAATATGCTGATAGATGTACCGAAGTTCGCCAAGTGGAACACCTGCTGGAATTGAAGAGGGCGGCAACAGTCTGTGAGATGGAACGCCTAGAGGAGGAGAAAGCTGTGTGTCAGCGGCAGCTAGAGCTGCTGTCTGTGCCGAGAGCCGTGACCGTCGAGTGCCAACTGGCTATCGACCAGAGACTGGACACTGACCTCCTTAGAGACCCTGTGCATCTGCAGCTGCAGAAGGTACCTCCTCAGTGGCCTCCTAGTGAGATCTCATTGCTTTTACAAAGTGTACTTCTCCATTTTGTAAAATGAAGAAACCACAAACCAGCTGCTTAATTAAAAATCTTGTACTGTATATACGGCAGGTTTCAGAACACTGTTTTTATCTGTATGTGTTCCCAGTCACATAGCACAGAGGGAATGGTTTTTATGAAATTTATGGCCCCCCTTTTATCCTTTTGACATGGAACTTTTGGTTCCATGACAACATTGGAGTCAGGCTGATTAAATGATTTATGTTTTACACCAAGTGATGGCACTGTAAGTGTTCTGGAACTATTCATATATATAATAAAAGTTCATTGGTCAAGCAACTGTTGTGTGGCTTCTTCATTTCACAAAATAGACTTACACAGTTGTGGCTTCCCCATTAGAATTTTTCCACTTGTGACATATGATGTAATTGTCCATTCAGGAGACTGTGATTGAAAAATGATTTTTTTTCTTTTATTATGCCTGATGACAATCACTGATTTTTATTTTTCAGCTGTGATCTACATCCATCTTCAGATCCAAAAACAGGAACATACTGTTGACTTTCATTCTGAAATTTAGGGATAGTGTGAGGGTGAGTTTTGTAAGCAGTATCCTCAAGTTGTAGCTACAAGAAAAAGTCAAGTGGGGATAAATCACGAGATCAGTGGAACTACTATTCCTTCAGAATCTCTTCTCTGTGAAAACACTTATCCAAGAATGAACTGATTTTGTTGGTTGAACGAGATGATGCATTCTTCCTCTGAAACCACTTACACTGTAGCTGGTCTTCAATTACGGTGTTTACAAATTTTTGCACCATCTGTGTATAGCATTACTGTTCACTGTGCCATGAAAGAATGTGAAAAAGATTCATCAACTTGAAACTTTTTGTGTGTGCAGAGTAGACTTGTGCAACTATAGCACAAATACTGGAATTCTCTGCATCACATGTCGACCATGACGAAACCACGCCTCATCTAACCAAAACCAATCATGAAGTTTTTTCCCATCTGACATTATAGATGAAATGAAACCCTGCACTGACAGAGAGGTACACTTTTTCCATTGTGTTCAATTAAAAAGGTCATTAGCAGCATGAAGTTTGTAGGGGTGCAACTTTTAACACTTGGGTGGCATCAACTGAGACACCAGACTTGGCAGATAGGCACTGCATGGACTTCATGAGGCTCAAAGATTATGCATTGTTAGTTCCATCTGCAATATTTCACTTCTTTCAGATCTTGCAGTACTTGCTTGCTGCAAACTTACAATATTTTTCTGTAAAGTCATTCCAAGTCTCAGTACAACTGAAACATCAAGGGTGATGAACAACTGAGCAAGGAAGATGCAACAGAAAGAAGCATTCTTTCATAAAGTTGCATCAATTTTTGAACATCCAGTTGTGAGTGAACAGGCTTCTTGTATTAAACTTTGAAGGCAATCTTTTGTTTTGAGATAAAATTATTGACAGCAGGCATTTGTATTTTATTCCTCATACTGATACTAATCTAGAACTGCACTGCCTCTTCTTGTCAGCTTCCACACACTTTTAATATTCCACAAGTTTCTTTAGTCGGCAGTAAGTTTCACCACAATTAACACAAATGTCAAATATATTAGATGTAACAGCAATTACAAGTAGTCTACAGAGTGAACTACTCCCAAGATCCAGCCAGCCCTAGAAATTTTACATAACTAAATGAATATCCCTGCTTCAATGACTCCAGTATATTAATTATATTGTTATGTTTATATGTGGTATCATACATAGATTCCCATCATTTTTCAAGACTTCCACCAGGTTAGCCAGTAATGGCCATAACTGTGCCCTGGCAGCTGCTGTTCCATCTCACCAGCTGACACATACCACTGCACCATATGTTGTAAGAGACTCTGAAACCACAAATTAACCCAAATCACTAACTATATTAAGATGCCAAGGTTGTACTGTTACACTTATAAATTGTTTATTGTGTACAGGAGCTGGGACTGATAGAACAGAAGAAGAATGACCTGGAAGCAGAGTGCAAGGCAGCCTGGGAGCAGCTGCAGAGACTCGGGGAGTGCCTCAACCAGCTGTCTAGAGACCTGCAGAACAAGGGTGAGGCGATCGCGGTGGATGAGAGTGCACTTGGTCTGAAACCCTCCAGTAGTGGTGTTGGGTTCAGGCAGGACCCAACAAGACATCCCAAAGAGTGAGCATATTTCTCAATAATATGTAAAAACAAAGATGATGTGACTTACCAAACGAAAGTGCTGGCACCTCGATAGACACACAAACAAACACAAACACACACACAAAATTCAAGCTTTCGCAACAAACTGTTGCCTCATCAGGAAAGAGGGAAGGAGAGGGAAAGACGAAAGGATGTGGGTTTTAAGGGAGAGGGTAAGGAGTCATTCCAATCCCGGGAGCGGAAAGACTTACCTTAGGGGGAAAAAGGGACAGGTATACACTCGCACACACACTCATATCCATCCGCACATACACAGACACAAGCAGACATGTGCGGATGGATATGAGTGTGTGTGCGAGTGTATACCTGTCCTTTTTTCCCCCCTAATGTAAGTCTTTCCGCTCCCGGGATTGGAATGACTCCTTACCCTCTTCCTTAAAACCCACATCCTTTCGTCTTTCCCTCTCCTTCCCTCTTTCCTGATGAGGCAACAGTTTGTTGCGAAAGCTTGAATTTTGTGTGTATGTTTGTGTTTGTTTGTGTGTCTATCGACGTGCCAGCGCTTTCGTTTGCTAAGTCACATCATATTTGTTTTTAGGTATATTTTTCCCATGTGGAATGTTTCCCTCTATTAATTCAATAATATGTAAGTTACATTGCTTACAGATAAAAGTTTGGAGGAATATCATGTTATACGCAACTGTAGCATTTATCATCATCATCATCATCATCATCATCATTGTTATCATCATCATTGTTGTCATCATCATCATACGGTCCTAATTTCCCAGATACTGTTAATGAACCTCTTGCACTTCCATCTCTCCATGTATTGCCTAGCACAGAGAACATCATCCATTGTCATTCCTCTGGCAGAAAGGTCTCCTTAATTCATCCACCCAACAGGTTCTGAGTCTTCCTACAGAATGTTTCCCTTCCAATTCTCTTTTGAAACTTATTTGGTCTGTTCTTGTAGGCTCCAAACTTATTACTTGCAGGTAGCACCATAGTCTGTATTAACTGATCTGGTTTAAAGGAATGTCTTGATTCCAGCTTCCTTCCTCACTTTCCCATTTCTTAATGTATCTGTCTTGGTCTTCTAGATAGTGGAGCTAAGGAATTTCAGTTTTGATGCTTGGAGTCTCAATGATACTGTGAGAATTCATGATTTGGTACAATATGTCAATACTGGTATTAATTAACTGTTAACTATCACTGCTTTTGCTTTTTCTGAAAACATGTTGTCCCATAACAAGATTCTAACTTGTTGTTAGAATTCAGAAATCTTCTGCACTTTGTTGATAATCTCCTGTCTAATCAAATTGTCCCTGGAGGTTATACTTCATGAGCTATGGATTACTGTCTGATCACTTTAGTTGGTGGTATCGTAGTTTCCCACTTGCAGGATGCCCATCTCTGTTGGTTGGCATCACCACTGTCTTGGTCTTGCTCATGTAAGGTTTTATTCATGCAACTGTGATTTCCATATGTTGAGTCTGGTCTGAAATTCCTCTTCTTCTCCATCTCAGATCATGACATCATAAGCAAAGGAACTGCATGGAGTTCACCAAAACTTTTCTTTCTGTTCTGTATTATATCATGCATAACAGTGATGAACAGTAGAGAGGATAGTGCAGTGCCTTGTTCCATCCTTGATCTGAAACCATGAAGATTGTTCCTCTCCAACTTGTACAGAGCTACTACAGCCCTTGTACACAACCTGACTTTTCCTTACCAGTCCTTCAGCATTTACAATATTGAGTTTCTGTTTTATAGTGCTACAGAACCATTCTCATTTATTAGATGACTCAGTATCTGGAATATGAGGGCCCTGTTTTAAGTTTTCACAAACTCAATGAAAAACAAAAGAGTTTTGATACAAACCATTTTGTTGTTCCTTAATATAAGAATTTATACAGTTCTGTATGCCTTTGTATCAATTTTGGAAACATTTTTGACGCTTTTATGCTCATACCTCAAAACTGTGCTTCTTGAAAGATTCAGCTACATCGTGGCGTGATGAAAATGACTGTCCATGCACATTTCGTTTGATGTAATGGAACAAAAAGAAGTTGTCAGTGATAATCAGATGAATGTAGGTGATGAGACATTAGCTTGATTGTTCGACATGTTGTGCAATAGCTGGCATTGTCATAATGAAGAACAATGCAATATTTTCAATTGTTTTTTCTTACTGCATCAGTGACTTGTGGTACACAACCTCTCATATAGCATTTACTGTTCATCAGTCCTCTAAAGCAATGGCCACATGTCCTGTGTAATAAAAGTAACAAGTCTTTTCTGGATGAACTTCATAACTGAACCACTTTTGCTGATTTCAGCTCATCTTGAAACACCCAAACAATTGTCTACTGCTTAGTTTCCAGCTTGTATGTATATATCAAAGTTTCATATCCTGTTATGATCTTATAGACAGGTTTTGCACATGCTTGGTTGAATTTTTAAAGCATTTCCATACACTAATTGACAGTCTCTCTTTTTGAGCTCAAGTCAAATTGTGCTGAATCCATCGAGAACAGATCTTTTTTCACAGCTAAATTTTAATGCTGAACTGAATGTACTGACTGCACTTTTTGATGTGCCTAAGGATGCCCCTGTCTCACACTCAGTCATATGGTTGTCCTCTTCGATCGAGTTGTGTACAGTGTGATTGTTTCTTGGGACAGCAACTGATCACATTTGATCTTTGCAAAATTCAGCAAACCAGTCATAAACTGTACTGCCTGAAGGTGACTGATTACCTAAAGCTGAATGAAGTGACTCAAGGCACTGATGTTGAATAAGGTCTTTACAAAAATTATAAAAATTATCGAACAGGCACATTCACATGAAATTTCCATTTTTTCATAACACTGTTTCTTTCAGTGTTCACTGTAGACAAACTATTTGGCCAATTTCTGAACTACCATTGTTTTAACATTAACAAATTTTAAAACAATAGTGATGTCTGCCTCAGTGGCGCTATACAGAGGTCATTTGTAAAAACTTAAAAGGTGACCCTCTAACAGTGTTGAATGAGTCAGAAATTGTCTTAAGCTTGGTATAGTATTCTAATTTTGCAAATTAGATGACGGCTTAGAATACTTAGCACTCAGTGACAAGTGCCGTAGTACAGAAACTGTTTTGAATACATACTAATGTAAAAATGCCAGAACATTTAATAATCTGGTTCTGAAACTTTTTGAGATTAAAATTGCATACTGGACTGAGACTCAAACCTGGAGTGTTTGCTTTTTGCCTTTGCCTCTGTCAGTCATGGGCTACATTCTTCTCAGGACACAGCATTACAGCCTCAGCTCTACAGCAGCTTTCTACTACATTCCAAACTTCACTGAAGCTGTCTTGTATGCCTTGCTGCAGGGAGGTAAAACAGTTGTAGGAACAATGTAGGAAATAAGACTGACTTTTGCTGTATCTGGGTCTTCAAAATGTTCCAGAAATACCTACAGACTCAAGTTTCCAGCTAAATTTATAACTGGCAAGTGTTGTCACTTTGTGCAGTCATGTTCATCAGTGGCACATAATGTCAATGAAAAGTATGTTACGATACTGATGAGTAATTATTATTGTGAATATTGTCATATATCATAAACTGGCTTTTACCCGGATATGAGCAGGTGGTAGAGGATATAGGTTCCTTGTGCAAGGGTTTCACAAAGCAGGATCATGTCATGATGGGTGGAGTGGGAAACAGTATTGATAGGGATAAGGGCTACAGTATTGAGTATGACCTGGTGAAAATAGCCTCGGCAACAACCCATACCAATGTTGGGCTGGTGCCTGCTTTCGTGCAGCATGATCAGCCCCAGTTGAACGGTTCTGTCAGGAGGGTAAATATGGAGTCGGATCAGTTGTGTAGGGCGGCCGCTTTGTCAGACATTGGATTGGTTCCTGTCGAGGCTATTGATAGGGGGGATATCACAAGACATGGCCTACACCTCAATAGGAAAGGGTAACTGGCAGGGTTGTTAGCAAAATCCATAAGGGGGGACACTAGTACTCATGGATGTACCTCTTTTTTAGACTGATATCAGTGTCCAATGAGAAGTTCAGGCAGGCAGGTGCTAAAGAGGTCCAAAACTCACAAAATACTCACAATATGAAAGTAAATAATAATGTTACCATATTTAACCAAAATACTGGTGGATTAAAGAAAAAAAGTAGATTCTCACAAAAGTAAAGTAAAAAATAATGTTTCCAGTTTTCACTAAAATATTCCAGGATTGAAGAATAAAGTAGATGAGCTCCTGGTTTGTTTAGATGACATTGAATCTGATAATGTAATAGATATACTATGCCTGTCTGAGCATCACATTGTGTCTGATATGGAAAATGTAAATATCAGTAGTTATAAACCAGCTGCACATATGAGCAGAGAGAATAAGGTGAGAAGAGGAGTTGGCTTATATGTCAAAAGTTATCACTGTGTAAAAAGCTTAGATACAAAAAAGTTTTGTCTAGAGCAACATATAGAAGCATGTGGCTGTCAACTTAAGCCCCCAACATCACCCCATCACCCCAGCTGAATCCCGTGCCATTAAGGAGCTGAAAACAGACCACTCTACTGTCATCCTCCCGGCAGATAAAGGGTCCACAACTGTGGTACTTGACCGTATGGAGTATGTGGCAGAAGTACTGCTTCAACTCTCCGACACCTCAACCTACAAAGCTGTTACCCAGGATCCCATTCCCTCCATCCAGACTGATCTGCAGAAAATCCTAAAAATCTAAGGTCCTTCACAAGGCCTCACAATGGCTTCCATAGACCTACTCACTCTACCTGAGTCATGTACCCATACCTTCTACCTATTACCCAAAATCCACAAAGAGAACCATCCTGGCCGTCCTATTGTGGCAGGCTTCAAAACCCCAACAGAGCGTATCTCAGCTCTGGTGGACCAACACCTCCAACCTATCACCCGCAGACTCCCATCCTACATCAAAGACACAAACCACTTCCTAGACTGCCTCAAATCCATTCCAACTCCTCTCCCACCCGAAACCTTTCTTGTCACCATAGATGCTACATCCCTTTACACAAACATTCCACATACCCATGGTCTCTCTGTCCTTTTTTTATAGACCAAGATAGGTTTAAAAACATAAATTCTTGTCCTGTTGAGAATGGCCTTTCTGATTATGGCGCTCAGCTAGTTACAGTATATGACATAGCTCCATTCAGTAATTCAAAACTACCCTCCAAAGTTGTACGTTCACTTAATGACTCAACAATTAGAAATTTCAGAGAAAATCTTCAGCAGTTAGACTGGGATGAGGTGTTCAAGGAACCTGATGCTAATTTAAAATATAACTTATTTCATGATACACTTGTAAAAGAATTTGAAAACTGTTTCCCCAAGAAAATAGTTAAATCTAATTATAAGAAACCATGCAAAAAACCTTGGCTTACTATAGGAATTAAAATATCTTGTAACCACAAAAGGGAACTGTATCTAACAACAAGAAAGAGTAATGACACAGAAACAGCCACATATTATAAAAACTACTGTGCTACATTAAGAAAGGTTATTAAAAAGTCCAGAAGAATGTGCATCATGACTGAGATTAATACCTCTGATAACAAAATCAAAACAATTTGGAATATTATTACAAGGGAGACAGGGCAACCAAGAGTACAGGATGACGGCATCACCATCAAAGCAAATGAAAACTTGACGAACAACAAGCCTGAAGTTGAAAACATTTTGAATAATTGTTTTTTAAATGTTATAGAGAAAATAGGATCTAAATGTTCATTAAAAGAAGCAAGGCAGTTGATGGAAGAGGCCTTACCAACACCATTTGATACAATTGAAATTCCACCCACCTCTCCTTCCGAAATTACGAAGATGATAAACTCTTTCAAGAATAAAAGCTCACATGGAATTTATGGCATTTCCAGCACAATAATAAAAGCTTGTTCCCAAGAAATAAGTGGGATTCTTAGCCACATATGTAATAGCTCTCTGAAGCAGGGTATTTTCCCAGATAGACTGAAGTATGCCATTGTTAAACCACTGCATAAAAAAGAGGATACATCTGATGTCAATAACTACCACCCAATCTCTCTTCTGACAGCCTTATCCAAAAGTCTTGAAAAAGTAATGTATTGTAGAGTAGCTTCAAACCTTTGTAAAAATAAAGTTTTAACAAAATATCAGTTTTGTTTTCAGAAGGGTTTTTCAATGGAAACTGCTATATATACTTTCACTAATGAATTATTAAATGATCTGAGTAACCGGAAGTCACCTGTTGGGATTTTTGTGATCTCTCAAAGGCTTTTGATTGTGTAAATCATGGAATACTTCTAAATAAGCTCAAGTACTGTGGTATGAATGGAACAGTGCTCAAATGGTTTAAATCATACCAAACTGGAAGAGTGCAGAAAGTTGAAATAAGCAGTTCATATAATATACAAAAAACTGGTGATTTCTTAAACTGGGGAACAATCAAGAATGGTGTGCCACAAGGTTTGGTCTTGGGTCCTCTGCTGTTCTTAATATATATTAATAACTTGCCATTCTATATTCATGAAGATGCAAAGCTGGTACTTTTTGCCAATGATACAAGTATAGCTATCACACCCAACATACAAGAATTTACTGGTGAAATTGTAAATGATGTTTTTCAGAAAATCATTAAGTGGTTCTCTGCAAATGGGCTCTCATTAAACTTTGACGAAGCACAGTATATACAGTTCCACACAGTAAATGGATGACCATTAATAAATATAGACTTCGATCAGAAATCGCTAGCTAAGGTAGAATATTCAAAATTTCTAGGTGTATGCATTGATGAAGGGTTGAACTGGAAAAAACACACTGAGGATCTGCTGAAACATTTGAGTTCAGCTACTTATGCTATTAGGGTCTTTGCAAATTTTGGCGATATACATCTCAGTAGATTAGCTTACCACGCCTGTTTTTCATTTTCTGCTTTTGTATGGCATCATATTCTGGGGAAACTCATCATTGAGTAAAAGAGTGTTCATTGCACAAAAGCGTGTAATCAGAATAATTGCTGGAGCTCATCCCATCCTGCAGACACTTATTTAAAGAGCTAGAGATCTTCACTGTATGTCTGCTTGTGTCTGTATATGTGTGGATGGATATCTGTGTGTGTGTGTGTGTGTGTGTGTGTGTGTGTGTGTGTGTGTGCGAGTGTGAGTGTATACCTGTCCTTTTTTCCCCCTAAGGTAAGTCTTTCCGCTCCCGGGATTGGAATGACTCCTTACCCTCTCCCTTAAAACCCACATCCTTTCGTCTTTCCCTCTCCTTCCCTCTTTCCTGATGAGGCAACAGTTTGTTGCGAAAGCTTGAATTTTATGTGTATGTTTGTGTTTGTTTGTGTGTCTGTCGACCTGCCAGCACTTTCATTTGGTAAGTCACATCATCTTTGGTTTTTTTATATATATATATATATATATATATATATATATATATATATATATATATATATATAGACACACACACACACACACACACACACACACACACACACACACACACGTGCAGATGGATATGTGTGTGTGTGCGAGGGTATACCTGTCCTTTTTTCCCCCTAAGGTAAGTCTTAATATATATATTAAAAACAAAGATTCCATGACTTACCAAACGGGAAACGGGAAAGCGCTGGTAGATAGACACAATAAAAAAACACACACACAACTCTTTCAAGAATAAAAGCTCACATGGAATTGATGGCATTTCCAGCACACATATTGTGTGTGTGTTTGTGTTTTTATTGTGTCTATCTACCAGCGCTTTCCCGTTTGGTAAGTCATGGAATCTTTGTTTTTAATATATTTTTCCCATGTGGAATGTTTCTTTCTATTTTATATAAAACTAATAGCAGTGTGCATGGCTACAACACTAGGAGAAAGGATGATCTTCACTACTCAAGGTTAAATCTAACTTTGGCTCAGAAAGGGGTAAATTATGCTGCCATAAAAGTTTTTGGTCACTTACCTAATAGCAGCAAAAGTCTGACAGATAGCCATATAACATTTAAAAGGAAATTAAAAGAATTTCTTAATGGCAACTCCTTCTACTCAATAGATGAATTTTTGTATATAGTAAGTGGGTAATTTCCCCAACCCCCACAAAAAAAAGAATTAAAAATATTAAGTGTCATGTAATATTTTGTGTAATGTAATATCTTGTATAGACACCTTTTATTAACCTGACATGTTTCACATCATTACGAAGTGTTGTATTCATGATCTATGGAACAAGTACTAATCTAATCTAATCTAATCTGTGCACAGCTCTTCCAATAAACTGTGGAAATGAGATGAATGATAGTTTAATTTTGCTTTTTCTCTTGTGTATTCACTGATTTGACATCCCGTAGAACTTTTTATTTTGTACATCTCCTCCCCACTCCCTTAATTCTGGCTCTTTCAAAACATCAAATGGCTAAAATTGTAAGATGTTTGACAAAGACCACTGATTTGTTTTTGACATTTCAGATGTATCCCATATGAGACATGGCAACAAGTTTCCGAATCTAATATGAACAGAGCCGAAGAAGAAATTCAAAAGTCTCGAAGTCAGCGCTTGAACATGTTTTCACTGCGAGCGGATGTCACTAATTCACTGCATGCCCAACATTCTGATACAGACCATGCTCTCAGCAGACGCATGTATGAAGTCCAGCGAGCCCACAATGAACTTCAGTGGCAGAAGGAGGAGGTGAGAATTAAAGTAGACATACACCAGGATGGGAACCATACACAGAAACTCAATATTTGTTAGTTTTGTGTTGAATGGCTCATGCCACAACGGTGGGTGAATACACAAGCTGGTATTTCAGAGTTTGGACATTTAGATGAAGATAGCATATGGCTTGATGACTCAGTAAGTGCCAGGCCAACAATCCAAAGGTTCAATCCCAGTCAGCCCTATCTATGGTTTTTTTGTTACTTACTCCTTCTTTCACCTCAAACAAAGATTTGTAAATGTGAAAATGGAAAGTTGCACTGGGGTTTGGAGCCCATGTTAAACTGTAGGCCCTTTATAAATGGATGTTTAAGACAGTTCAAAGATTGGAGGAGGACAGGGGTATACCACCTGCCGTAGGTGCTCATACAAATAGATGGGTAAATTAGTTCAGTGATTCGAGGAGGTTGGGGATGTACCACCTGCAACAGAACTGCAAAAAGCACTGCAGTATTCAAACTAACCTTCAAATTGAGGACAGGTTTTCTTACTAGTGGAGGTGTATGGATAGACATTATGTGATAAGCCTTTAATTTTAATTTTATGTCAGAATAGTGATCTGCTCCATCCATGACTGCTAAATCTAGCTTTCGCTTATTTTCAGTTGCAGATGGCTCAAAAAGGGTGCAAGTGCACAGGGCAAAAGTCATTGTCAGCTGCATTTCTTTGATCCAATTACCTTCAGTGTTGAAGCACCAATAGACATATCCATTACTGATACCAATGTCAGCCACTCTATATAAACACACAGCTGACTGTGTGAAACACTGAATGTTGAAATGGGGGTAGAGATTAATAAGTACATCAATCATGGTGATATATATGATTTATTTTGGGGGGGGGGGGGGTGGAACGCAGGGGGATGGGAATGGAGGTAGGTACGAGACAAGGGCTATGGAGAAGGAAGTTTGGAAGATTGTGGTCTTGAAGGATAATTCCCATTTGTGGAGTTAAGAGGAGCTATAATTGGAACTGGGGAGGGGGGAGGATCCAGAAGGCATGGATTGTAAGACATTCATTAAACTCTAGCATTTTGCACTGAGTGGCATGTTCTGTCCCAGTGAAGTCAACTTTCTTCTTGATCACAGTTTGGCAGTGGCCATCATATGGGTGGACAGTCTACTGCTGATCATGTCCATATAAGGGCTGTGCAAATGTTACAGCAAAAGAACTGGAATAGGTTGTGCTGGGGGTATGCATAAGACAGGTTTTGCACCTGGATATTCTGTAGGGGTATGACTCATGTGACAAGGATCTGAATGTAGGTGTGCTACAAGGGTGGACCAGGATGTGTTGTAGACTGGGTGGGTGGCAGGAAACCATATTGGGAGAAGTGGGAACAGTGTTCCTCACTTTAGAGCACAATGATAGGTAGACAAAGCTCTGGAAGTTTTCTTCATTGTGTGCCCTAAACAAACCAGGAAGGCTCATGTGTCCCACATTGCTGCTCCAGCCACTGCCTCTCCTTCATTCCTTTCACCTACCCCACCCTACACAGTCTATCTCACCCTTTCACCTACCCCACCCTACACAGCCTATCTCACCCTTTCACCTACCCCACCCTACACAGCCTATCTCCCTCCTCTCCCCCCCCCCCCCCCCCCCCCCCCTCTCTTGGTGTGTGTGTGTGTGTGTGTGTGTGTGTGTGTGTGTGTGTGTGTGTGTGTGTGTGTGTGTGTGAGAGAGAGAGAGAGAGAGAGAGAGAGAGAGAGAGAGAGAGAGAGTGCAAACATGTGTTCTTTGTTGTTTTTAAATGAAACAGAAGTTAGTTATTTGAACAGTCCATGGTTCATTTTCATTGTGTCCCACTGTGGTGCACAAATTATCATTTAGTATACCAATGAAAATAATCAGTTTTTGAAAATATAATTTAAGTGTAAAAGTCAGCATCACCAATGAGTCCATCTGCCAAAGATGTCATCAGCGTATCAAAACCACACCAGGGATCCCATAGAACCCCTGGTTTGGTGTAGATACATTGATGACATCATAGCCATATGGACTCATGGTAAAGCTAACATATTAAAATGGTTGGAATCTCTAAATACATTCTCCCAACTAAATTTCACATGCCCCTATTCTGAATCCCATGCTGCTTTCCTTGATGTTGACCTCCTCTTTACCGAGAGTCAGCTACACACTTCTGTTCACATTAAACCTACTAAAAATCAATAATACTTACATTTTGGCAGTTGCCATTCTTTCCATGTCAAATGTTCCCTCCCATAAAGCCTTGCCATTTGAGACAAACATATTTGTTCAGATGCTGATTCTGCATAGTAATACACCACCATTCTCACCTCAGCCTTTATTGGAAGTAATTACCCCACCAGCCTAGTTCAAAAGCAGACTTCCCAGGCCATCACATTGAATCCTGGTACTGCTGATCCCTCCAGAAACAGCCTGTGAGTATGCCTGTCACTCAGTATTATGCTGCTCTTGAATATATTAATCAGCTGCTTCAACAAGGCTATGACTTCGTAAAATCAAGATGTAAAATGAGGTCCATTCTGTCTGACATTTTTCTCAGCACACTGAGAATATTTTCATTGGCACCCAATGGCAGTTGCTGTGTAAGAACACAAGAGCACCCTAAATTTTGACGCCTTGTGGAATTGTTGGTTATTTTTCTTTGAATGCTGTTAAGTGTAACATAGATGCTGCAATCTGAGAGATATGGCACTTAAATCTATCACGTTGCTGTTCCTCTAAACGTCATGAAAACTGGCATGAGGGTCATGAGCACACCTTCAGTTGTACATGTTTTAAGGAGCTTGACAGAATTGCCTTACGGCCAAATACATGTGGATTTGTGCACGGTTCATGATGTGCACAGCTGGCCCTTGCCACTCAACTAGAAGTTTAAGTCAGTGCCATAAGGTGGTAGCACACTGTGGCAGACTTTTATCCTTGTTTGTTCAGCATAAATCCTGCTATATGATAGCACACTCCTCAGATATGCTAATTAACTCACTATATAGTAAAATTAGATTGGAAGATGATAAAGTTCTACTTACAGTAAACTTATTTTGTGGGTTTCTGAATGAGTTATAGTATATTAAGTTATGAATTTTATCATACAGTAATCCATTTGAGGCCCTGAGAGTCATAAGGGCCTAAAGCACATGACCATTGATAGTGAGGCACACATTATATGTATGAAAATCCGTGAAAAGCTGTATCACTAGTTTCTCTGATATGCACTTAAATGTGGGTCTGATGGTGGTGAACTTTAGGCCCTTATGGATCTCAGCATCTCATTTATATTCTAGTCAAGCGACCATGATGGTAGACATTACAACTTGAGTTTAATCGTCTCCACAAATGGCACTTTGTGTTTGGTGTTGGTTATTTACTGAGCATGAATTGGCTTTCGTGGGCACTGTAAACAGGAACTATGTTGAATCTATTTTAAATGCTAACAGAAAAGTAAATCTGTAAGGACAGCTCATAAGTCATGCTTGGATAACCCAGTCAGCATTCGTCCACAAACGGTAAAAGTCTGGAGTTTGAGTCTCCATCTGGCACATAGCTTTAATCTACGCTGCAGAATGAAAATCTCATTCTGGGAACAGAAAAGTAAATAATCAGGAAACGTTAGCCGCAAAGAGACTATGGCCGCTGAGAACAGATCCTTTGGTTGAGAGAGTCATGTCACCTGTACATTAGTCCTAAATAGCATGTATCTTTTATGATCTTCTTACCCCTTTGTTTGTCTTTTTTTTAAAAAGGTTTCTTTTCTTGTGAAGCATCTTGTCACCATTAGCTTTGTTCATTTATTTTTGTATTTCACCCAGTTGAGCAATCATTTTGATAGTAAATTATAACTTGTGTTACTACTAAGGTAGTTACAGAACCACTGTTTATATTGTTGAAAATGTTCTCGTCACTCTGAATGCCTGATGCATCACGTGGCACTTTGCTTCACCAATGGCTAAGAGGAAAATAGTCACATGTCACCACACTGCTTGTTGTGCGTACATCAATTGTGCAGCAAAATGTGTACAATACCTTCTATAGGCTACCTTTTCAGTGCAAATATTTGCCTACAAGAATTCCTAGGAAGGATGACGTTCAGTTAACTAGCTAAATGATGTAATTACCACTATCATCTAGTAAAAATCATTTAACCAAATGAGAGTACTAATAAATTTACAAATACAACAAATACTCATTGTTCCACAGATCCATCTTATAGGACTGCTAATTTTGTATTATTATTATAGACACTGCTGCTCATTAAAACTGCAACATGATGAAGGCTGAATACAACAAACTACAACTGATGACTTTTAGCATATTGCTGAAGCAGCTTGGAATGATCATCCAAGCTCACTTTGACTCAGCACCCACCCTGATTAGAGTCATTGTCTCTGCCAGATGTGGCAGTTCTGTTTGCTAAATTTCACACTCTGGACACCCCTAGCCACCTCTAAATTTAGTCATGGATTTTTCCCACTGTACTGTAGGGAGATAAAAAGTAAAATTTCATGATTTGCCATTATTTGTGGTGTTACAGTTTTAATGACCAGTGGATTGATATTTTGTGTCCATTTTTGTGCAAGACATGCAGATGGTGGAAAATAGATCCATTATGATATGGGACAAGTAATATGCATTCCCTTCCCTTAATGTATTCTCTCTCTCTCTCTCTCTCTATCTCTCTCTCACTCTCTCTCTCTCTTTCTATCTATCTATCTATCTATCTATCTATCTATCTATCTATCTCCCCCCCCCCCCCCACACACACCCACACAAACACACACACAATAATAATTAATAACTTCATGTCTTCATGTGGCTCAGTGGCCTGATGCAAGTCTTTTAATTGGACACCACTTTGGCCACCTTCACATTCCCAACCTACCCCAGGTATCCATATGGAGAAAAGTGACCTACTGTTTAATGTGGAATCCAAACCACATGTTGTTTCTGGGAGATCTTCACATTACTGAGAGGTGAAGACTAGGTTAAAGGCAGACCAGGATTTGATCCCACGACGTTTTGGTTTCCATGCACATGCTTTACCACTGGACCACCAGACCCGACTATGTGATAGATTAAGTTATAGTTATGTAAATGCAAAACCCTGTGTAAACAGATTTTGCACTATAATACTATGTCCAGTCACATTTACATCTATATCTACATCTATACTCTGCAAACCACCATGAGATACATGGCAGAGGGAACGTCCCATTGTACCAGTTACTAGGGTTTCTTCTTGTTCCATTTACATGTGGAGCATGGGAAGAATGACTGTTTGAATGCCTCTATGCATGCAATAATTATTCTAATCTTATCCTCATGATCCCTGTGTGAGCAGTATGTTCATGGTTGTTGTATATCCCTAGAGCAGACTTACTTGGTATAGTTTATGTCTCTCTTCAAAAGTATGTCAGTTCAGTTCCTTCAGAATCTCTGCACACTCTCCCATTGGTTAAACAAACCCCACTCATGCTGCACTTCTCTGTATACGTTCAATATCCCCTGTTAGTCCTGCCTGGTATGGGTCCCATACACTTCAGCAGTATTGTAGGATGGGTCACACAAGTGATTTGTAAGCAATCTCTTTTGTAGACTGATTGCATGTCCCCAGTATTCTACCAATAAACTGAAGTCTACCACCTGCTTACCCCACAGCTGAACCTATGTGATCATTCCCTGTCATATCCCTACAAAGTGTTACATCCAGGTATTTGTAAAAGTCGGCTGATTCCAACAGTGACTCTTGATATTATAGTCTTAGAACACTACATTTTTTTCGTTTTGTGAAGTGCAAAATTTTAAATTTCTGAACATTTAGAGCAAGTTGCGAATTTCTGTACCATGTTCAAATCTTATCAAGATCTGACTTAATGTTTACACAGATTATCTCAGATAGTACTTCATTATAGATAACTGCATCATCTGCAAAAAACCTGATTTTACTATTGTCTGCAAGGTCATTAATACACAACATGAACAGCAGTGGGCGCAACACACTTAAATGTTACCACCTGAAGTTACTTCTACATTTGTCGATGACTCTCCATCCAAGATAACATGCTGTACCCTCCCTACCAAAGAGTCCTCAATCCAGTCACAAATTTCACTTGATACACCATATAATTGTACTTTTGACGATAAGAGTAGATGTGGTACTGAGTCAAATGCTTTTCAGTAATCAAGAAACACTGGATCTGACTGACTGACTTGATCCGAAGCTTTCAGTATGTTGTGTGAGAAAAGTGTGAGTAGTATTTCCTATGATCGATGTTTTCAAAATCTATATTGGTTGACACTGAAGAAGTCACACTGTTCAAGATACTTCATTATCTTTGAGCTCAGAATATGTCCTAAGATTCTACAACAAATTGATGTCAAGGATATTGGACGCTAGTATTGTGGATCACTTTAACTACCCTTCTTGTAGATGTGTGTGACCTATGCCTTTTTCCAAGAACTGGGCACAGTTTTTTGTTTGAGGGATCTATGATACATTATAGTCAGGAGAGCGGCTAACTCAGCCACAAATTCAGTATAGAATCTGACAGGGGTTCCATTGATCCCTATAGGTTTGTTCAGTTTTAACGAGTTCAGCTGTTTCTCAACACCACTGACGCTTATACTTATTTCATTCATCTTTTCAGTGATACAAGGATTAAATTAGGGCAATTCTCCTGTGTTTTCCTTTTTTAAAGGATCATTTGAAAAAGCAGTTACGCATTTCAGCTTTTGCTTTGGTACCCTCAATTTCAGTTCCTGTCTCATTCGTTAACAACTGGACACTAACATTGCTGCTGCTAACAGCTTTTATATAGGTTCAGAATTTCTTTGGATTCTGTAAAATGTCATTTGGCAATATTCTGCTACAATAGTCATTGAAGACATCATGCACTGCACTCTTGACAGCCAAACATGTTTCATTCAGCATCTCTCTATCTATAGCCTTACACTATGTTTTACACCTATTATGCAGTAATCTCTGTTTCTTTAGAAATTTCTTTATGGTGAGTGTATACCATGGAAGTTCCCTCCCATTATGAACTGTTCTACTGGGTACATGCCTATCCAGTGCGTGGTCAACTATTCTCTAAAATTTGAGTCATACTTCCTCTACATGCTCCTGACCTGTGCTCCAACTTTCAAGTTCCTCACTGAGATATGACATAACTGATTTTTTTTATCTAGTTTACTGAAAATGTGTGTGTGTGTGTGTGTGTGTGTGTGTGTGTGTGTGTGTGTGTGTGTGTGTGTGTGTATATATATATATATATATATATATATATATATATATATATATATATATATATATATATCTAAAAAGAAAGATGATGAAACTTACCAAACAAAAGCGCTGGCAGGTCGATAGACACACAAACAAACACAAACACACACACAAAATTCTAGCTTTCGCAACCAATGGTTGCCTCGTCAGGAAAGAGGGAAGGAGAAGGAAAGACAAAAGGATATGGGTTTTAAGGGAGAGGGTAAGGAGTCATTCCAATCCCGGGAGCGGAAAGACTTACCTTAGGGGGAAAAAAGGACAGGTATACACTCGCACACACACACATATCCATCCACACATACACAGACACAAGCAGACATTTGTAAAGGCAAAGAGTTTGGGCATTTTTTGGGCAGAGATGTCAGTCGGGGCGGATGTACAGAGGCAAAGATGAAGTTGAAAGACAGGTGAGGTATGAGCGGCGGCAAATTGAAATTAGAAATTAGCGGAGATTGAGGCCTGGCGGATAGCGAGAAGAAAGGATATGCTGAAGGGCAAGTTCCCATCTCCGGAGTTCTGACAGGTTGGTGTTAGTGGGAAGTATCCAGATAACCCGGACGGTGTAACACTGTGCCAAGATGTGCTGGCCGTGCACCAAGGCATGTTTAGCCACAGGGTGATCCTCATTACCAACAAACACTGTCTGCCTGTGTCCATTCATGCGAATGGACAGTTTGTTGCTGGTCATTCCCACATAGAACGCTTCACAGTGTAGGCAGGTCAGTTGGTAAATCACGTGGGTGCTTTCACACGTGGCTCTGCCTTTGATCGTGTACACCTTCCGGGTTACAGGACTGGAATAGGTGGTGGTGGGAGGGTGCATGGGACAGGTTTTACACCGGGGGCGGTTACAGGGGTAGGAGCCAGAGGGTAGGGAAGGTGGTTTGGGGATTTCATAGGGATGAACTAAGAGGTTGCGAAGGTTAGGTGGACGGCGGAAAGACACTCTTGGTGGAGTGGGGAGGATTTCATGAAGGATGGATCTCATTTCAGGGCAGGATTTGAGGAAGTCGTATCCCTGCTGGAGAGCCACATTCAGAATCTGATCCAGTCCCGGAAAGTATCCTGTCACAAGTGGGGCACTTTTGGGGTTCTTCTGTGGAAGGTTCCGGGTTTGAGGAGATCAGGATGTGGCTCTGGTTATTTGCTTCTGTACCAGGTCGGGAGGGTAGTTACGGGATGCAAAAGCTGTTTTCAGGTTGTTGGTGTAATGGTTCCGGACTGGAGCAGATTCGTTTGCCACGAAGACCTAGGCTGTAGGGAAGGGACCGTTTGATGTGGAATGGGTGGCAGCTGTCATAATGGAGGTACTGTTGCTTGCAACAGAAGCAAATAACCAGAGCCACATCCTCATCTCCTCAAACCCGGAACCTTCCACAGAAGAACCCCAAAAGTGCCCCACTTGTGACAGGATACTTTCCGGGACTGGATCAGATTCTGAATGTGGCTCTCCAGCAGGGATACGACTTCCTCAAATCCTGCCCTGAAATGAGATCCATCCTTCATGAAATCCTCCCCACTCCACCAAGAGTGTCTTTCCGCCGTCCACCTAACCTTCGCAACCTCTTAGTTCATCCCTATGAAATCCCCAAACCACCTTCCCTACCCTCTGGCTCCTACCCCTGTAACCGCCCCCGGTGTAAAACCTGTCCCATGCACCCTCCCACCACCACCTATTCCAGTCCTGTAACCCGGAAGGTGTACACGATCAAAGGCAGAGCCACGTGTGAAAGCACCCACGTGATTTACCAACTGACCTGCCTACACTGTGAAGCGTTCTATGTGGGAATGACCAGCAACAAACTGTCCATTTGCATGAATGGACACAGGCAGACAGTGTTTGTTGGTAATGAGGATCACCCTGTGGCTAAACATGCCTTGGTGCACGGCCAGCACATCTTGGCACAGTGTTACACCGTCCGGGTTATCTGGATACTTCCCACTAACACCAACCTGTCAGAACTCCGGAGATGGGAACTTGCCCTTCAGCATATCCTTTCTTCTCGCTATCCGCCAGGCCTCAATCTCCGCTAATTTCTAATTTCAATTTGCCGCCGCTCATACCTCACCTGTCTTTCAACTTCATCTTTGCCTCTGTACATCCGCCCCGACTGACATCTCTGCCCAAAAAATGCCCAAACTCTTTGCCTTTACAAATGTCTGCTTGTGTCTGTGTATGTGTGGATAGATATGTGTGTGTGTGCGAGTGTATACCTGTCCTTTTTTCCCCCTAAGGTAAGTCTTTCCGCTCCCGGGATTGGAATGACTCCTTACCCTCTCCCTTAAAACCCATATCCTTTTGTCTTTCCTTCTCCTTCCCTCTTTCCTGACGAGGCAACCATTGGTTGCGAAAGCTAGAATTTTGTGTGTGTGTTTGTGTTTGTTTGTGTGTCTATCGACCTGCCAGCGCTTTTGTTTGGTAAGTTTCATCATCTTTCTTTTTAGATATATTTTTCCCACGTGGAATATATATATATATATATATATATATATATATATAATAGAGGGAAACATACCACGTGGGAAAAATATATCTAAAAAGAAAGATGATGAAACTTACCAAACAAAAGCGCTGGCAGGTCGATAGACACGCAAACAAACACAAACATACACACAAAATTCTGCTTTCGCAACCAATGGCGAGGCAACCATTGGTTGCGAAACCAGAATTTTGTGTGTATGTTTGTGTTTGTTTGTGTGTCTATCGACCTGCCAGCGCTTTTGTTTGGTAAGTTTCATCATCTTTCTTTTTTTATATATATATATATATATATATATATATATATATATATATATATATATATATATATATATATATATATATATATATATAAAATAGAGGGAAACATTCCACGTAGGAAATATATATCTAAAAACAAAGATGATGTGACTTACCAAATGAAAGTGCTGGCAGGTCGACAGACACACAAACGAACACAAACATACACACAAAATTCAAGCTTTCGCAACAAACTGTTGCCTCATCAGGAAAGAGGGAAGGAGGGGAAAGACGAAAGGATGTGGGTTTTAAGGAAGAGGGTAAGGAGTCATTCCAATCCCGGGAGCGGAAAGACTTACATTAGGGGGAAAAAAGGACGGGTATACACTCGCGCGCACACACACACACAAACATATCCATCCACACATATACAGACACAAGCAGACATATTTAAAGACAATAATATATATATTTCTGCTTGTTTTAGTTGTCTTTTGTACTTTGATAATCATTGTTGCCACAACCGTGTCATGATTAGTAGATTAGATTAGATTTACTTTCATTCCAATTGATCCATAATGAGGAGGTATTCTAGGATATAGAATATGTCAGAAGATCAATAATACATGACAAATATTTACAACTGAAACAAATAAGCTAATGTACCTTCCACAGGTTCCAAGTGGAATGATCATCATTTTTTATAATGAACACTATATGAAAGAATCATTTTACAAACATTCATCTACTAAGATTGCATTAATGCACTGAATTTAAAATGAAAAAAAAAGTTTTTCTTTTTATGCTCTAGGATTCTCCCAAACTGAATTTCATTGGTTGTTAAGCTTTTTATGGCTGCTGGCAAGTTACTGAAAATGTGTGTTCCTGAATAATGCACACCTTTTTGTACAAGAGTAAGTGACTTTAAATCTTTGTGAAGATTATTCTTACTTCTAGCATTGATTCCATGAATTGAGCTGTTGGTTTGCAAAAGTGATATATTTTCAATGACAAATATCATTAAGGAATAAATATGTTGGGAAGCAGTAGTTACTATCCCTAGTTCCCTAAACAGGCTTCTGCAGGACGTTCTTGAGTTCACACCACACATAACTCTTATTGCACGTTTTTGTGCCCAAGAAACTTTAGCTTGGCTTGATGAATTACCCCACAAAATAATCCCATATGACATCATCGAATGAAAGTAAGCATAGTATGCCAGCTTTTTCATTTTTATATCCCTTATGTCTGACACAATTTGCATTGCAAATAGAGATCTGTTAAGATGCTTCAGCAGTTCTGTGGTGTGCTCCTCCCAGTTGAATTAATTATCAAGCTGTAATCCCAAGAATTTAACACTGTCCACTTCTTCTATCTGCTTGTCGTCATATGTTAGGCATATACTCATGGGACACCCCTTACAAGTTCTGAATTGCATGTAGTTCAGCGACAAAGAATTGGCTAGGAACCAGTGATTAATGTCCACAAATATTTTATTAGATGATCTACACTTGATTTGTTATTTATTGAAATGTTTGTAGCATTGTCAAATAAAACAAATTTGGCATTTGGTAATGTTATTGATGAAAGGTCATTGATGTACACAAGAAAAAGTAAGAGCCCTCAGATGGGACCTTGTGGGACCCCACATGTAATTAGTTCCCAGTTGGATGATGCCTGATAGCTTAATACATGTCTCTTTCCTAATAACACCCTTTGTTCCCTGCCAGAGATATAAGATTTGAACCATTTTGCAGCATTTCCTGTAATTTTTGTTGTGATGGTGGTGGTCTTCAGTCCAGAGACTGGTTTGATGCAGCTCTCCATGCTATTCTATCCTGTGCAAGTTTCTTCCTCTCCCAGTACCTACTGCAAACTACATCCTTCTGAATCTGCTTAGAGTATTTATATCTTGGTCTCCCTCTATGATTTTTAACCTCCACACTGCCCTCCAATACTAAATTGGTGAACCCTTGATGCCTCAGAACATGTCCTACCAACCGATCCCTTCTTCTAGTCAAGTTGTGCCACAAATTTCTTTTCTCCCCAATTCTATTCAATACCTCCTCATTAGTTATGTGATTGACCCATTAATCTTCAGCATTCTTCTGTAGCGCCACATTTTGAAAGCTTCTATTCTCTTTTCGTCTAAAATATTTATCGTCCACGTTTCGCTTCCATACCTGGCTACACTCCATACAAATACTTTCAGAAAAGACTTCCTGACACTTAAATCTATACTCAATGTTAACAAATTTCTCTTCTTTGGAAATGCTTTCCTTGCCATTGCCAGCCTACGTTTTATATCCTCTCTAATTCGACCATAATCAGTTATTTTGCTCCCCAAATAACAAAACTCATCCACTACTTTAAGTGTCTCATTTCCTAATCTAATTCCCTCAGCATCACCTGACTTAATTCGACTACATTCCATTATCCTCGTTTTGCTTTTGTTGATGTTCATCTTATATCCTCCTTTCAAGACACTGTCCATTCCGTTCAGCTGCTTTTCCAGGTCCTTTGCTGTCTCTGACAGAATTACAATGTCATTGGTGAACATCAAAGTTTTAATTTTTTTTCCATGGGCTTTTATTCCTACTCTGAATTTTTCTTTTGTTTCCTATACTGCTGGCTTAATACACAGATTGAACATCATTGGGGATAGGCTACAACCCTGTCTCACTCCTTTCCCAACCACTGCTTCCCTTTCATGTCCCTCAACTCTTATAACTGCCATCTGGTTTCAGTAAAAATATTAAATTGCCTTTCGCTCCCTGTATTTTAGCCCTGCCACCTTCATAATTTGAAAGAGAGTATTCCACTCAACATTGTCAAAACCTTTCTCTAAGTCTACAAATGCTAGAAACATAGGTTTGCCTTTCCTTAATCTATTTTCTAAGATAAGTCATAGGGTCAGTATTGCCTCATGTGTTCCAACATTTCTACAAAATCCAAAATCATCTTCCCCGAAGTCGGCTTCTACCAGTTTATCATTTCATCTGTAAAGAATTCACATTAGTATTTTGCAGCCGTGACTTATTAAACTGATAGTTCAGTAATTTTCACATCTGTCAACACCTACTTTCTTTGGGATTGGAATTATTATATTCTTCTTGAAGTCTGAGGGTATTTCGCCTGTCTCATACATCTTGCTCACCAGATGGTAGAGTTTTGTCAGGACTGGCTCTCCCAAGGCCGTCAGTAGTTCTAATGGAATGTTTGTAACGCCGGAAATGCATATCCTCCTATTTCCATCTATTGTACTATTATTTTTTTCCTTGTTTTGTTACCTCAAGATATGACATTTCTGTGCCTTTATATATTGTAATTGTTTTACTATATATATATATATATATATATATATATATGATATGGTTGTCTGTCGACCTGCCAGCACTTTCATTTGGTAAGTCACATCATCTTTGTTTTTAGATATATATATATATATATATATATATATATATATACACACACACACACACACACACACACACACACACACACACACACACACACACACACACACATTTATGTCGATGTATAATTGGTTTGTTTCGTAAATATTATTTGTATTTTTACGCTGGGTCTTGCCTAGGGAAAACTGCTATCGAACGATTAAATCGATAGGTCGTGTGAAGAATCAAAAAGTGTGTAGGATCTTTGGTAGTGTGAACTCTGCCGCGTGGAGTGCGGGCAGAGGGAGTCTGGCTGGAGTAGCGAGTGGAGGAGGTGGTGTGTGACGCTCCCGCGAGTTGCCGCGCTTTCCGGGTTCAGCAGCATGTAATTGCGCTCGACTTGCAATGATAGTTTCTGACATGGTGTCGCGGATGGGAAGCATTAGCTGGCGGACATCAAGAGCCCGTTTCACCTGGTGACCGTGTCGAGAAGAAGGCGCGCCAGCATCCAGCTTCTTCAACAGCGACGGCCGACAATGAGTGACTGTCGCCACCTCCTCGATCGACGGCTTCAAACCTTCAATCAACCAACAAGGAAGACTAAAAGCACGTAAAGTTTCAGAACTGTATGGCAGACCTCAGCTTTTCAAATTGTTCCATTTGCCTCGCAAAATTACAGCAACTTAGCATGAACCTTTGTTGCTCATTGTCCCAATTGCATTGCCAAGCAAGATCCCTTCCTTTTCCAAAATGAACCCGAGTGTCATTGAAATTCAAACGCCAGCATTAAAATAATATGATTAGATTTCACTGCTTTAATTTCAAAGTTCAGTTAAAGTATTCATAGCTGGCTACAATATTTAGATTACACGAGCACAAATTAAGAGTGCGAGTTTTGTTAGCATATTTTAGCTTACCTGTGACTGCAGCTCAGCTTGGTACGTACTAAATTTTACTATTGTTAATTGTTCAGAATCATTTAATTCAAGTTCAAAATTAAATCTCTTGTTTCTAAATTGCGTAGAGTCAAGTTGCTTTTGAAATGATTGTTGAGGTAGTCCAAGACTAACCGTATTTTACTGGATTTCGATGTGCTTCAGAAAGAAAGCTCACTATTAATTTCAGTCACTAAATTGACTTTCAGTTTTCTGGTTTTATTAATTCTTTTGCTAAATTAAGTCAGAGTGCAGCGAAAGTTATTACTTCTGACAAACTTTCAGTTTTCACACTACACGTGTCAACCTTCAGTTGCCACGCTTCTAGTGCTATTTATATGTGTAATTACCTTTGTTTTTCAGTTACTATAGTAATTGTCCTTAGGACTGGCGACCATAATTTCCCCCTAATCTCAAATATCTAATTACCGCTAGTTAATTGTTAACGTAACGGCCGCACATTTACTTTCTTCTTTAACTTTACCCCTTTCCAAAATTAATTTCCACCAGTTTCATTTGCATTTTTCCTTTCATTTAGATGTAACCCTTTCCTCCCTCTTTACCGACAGATTAACTTCGGTGACAATTGCTTTTCCCAAATTTCCATTAGGTACACGCGGTTTAATTTTTCACTGTCATTAAGGTCGATAAGTGAGGGGGAGGTTACATGTGTCTACCCCCGTGGCCTTGTTTCAACTTAGTTCTTTCAGTGCTCTGTCAGACTCTTCATGCAGTATCATATCTCCCATTTCATCTTCACCTACATCCTCTTCCATTTCCATAATATTGTCCTCAAATACATTGCCCTTGTATAACCCTCTATATACTGCTTCCACCTTTCTGCTTCCCTTCTTTGCTTAGAACTGGGTCTCCATCTGAGCTCTTGATATTCATACAAGAGGTTCTCTTTTTCTCCAAAGGTCTCTTTAATTTTCCTGTAGGCAGTATCTATCTTACCCCTAATGAGATTTGTCTCTACATTCTTACAGTTGACCCTGCTTAGCCATTTTGCACTTCCTGTTGATCTCATTTTTGAGACATTTGTATTCCTTTTTGGGTGCTTCATTTACTGCACTTTGATATTTTCTCCTTTCATCAATTAAAATCAATATCTCTTCTGTTACTCAAGGATTTCTATTAGCCCTCATCTTCTTACCTACTTGATCCTCTGCTGTCTTCACTATTTCATCTCTCAAAGCTCCCCATTCTTCTTCCCCCGATCTTGTCAATCATTTCCTAATGCTCTCTCTGAATCTCTCTACAACCTCTGGTTTAGTCAGTTTATCCAGGTCCCACCTGTTTGCAGTTTCTTCAGTTTTAAGCGACAGTTCATAACCAATAGATTGTGGTCAGAATTTACATCTGCCCTGGAAATGTCTTACAATTTAAAACCTGGTTCTTAAATCTCTGTCTTACCATTATATAATCAATCTGGTATCTTCCAGGGTCTCCATGCCTCTTTCACGCATACAGCATTCTTTCATGATACTTAAATCAAGTGTTAGCTATGATTAAGTTATGCTCTGTGCAAAATTCTACCAGGCAGCTTCCTCTTTCATTCCTTACCCCCATTCCATATTCACTTACTTCTTTTCTTCCTCTTCCTTTTCCTATATCGAATTCCAGTCACCCATGACTATTAAATTTTCGTCTCCCTTCACTATCTGAATAATTATTTTTAAAACATCATACATTTCATCAATCTCTTTATCATCTGCAGAGCTAGTTGGCATATAAACTTGTACAACTGTGGTAGGCGTGGGCTTCATGTCTATCTTGGCCACAATAATGCATTCACTATGCTGTTTGTAGTAGCCTACCCACACTCCTATTTTTTTATTCTTTATTAAATCTACTCCTGCATTACCCCTATTTGATTTTGTATTTATAACCCTATATTCACCTGACAAGAAGTGTAGTTTCTCTGGCCAACCAACTTCACTAATTCCTGCTATATCTGACTTTAAGCTATCCATTTCCCTTTTTAGATTTTCTAACCTACCTGCCCGATTAAGGGTCTGACTTTCTATTCTCCTGATAACGATGCCCTCCTGAGTAGTCCCAGGCTGGAGATCTGAATGAGGGACTATTTTACCTCCAGAATATTTTACCCAAGAGGACACCATCATCATTTACCCATATAGTAAAGCCGCATGCCCTCGGGAAAAATTACGGCTGTAGTTTCCCCTTCCTTTCAGCCGTTCGCAGTACCAGCACAGCAAGGCTGTTTTGGCTAGTGTTACAAGGCCAGATCAATCAATCATCCAGACTGTTGTGCCTGAAACTACTCAGAAGGCTGCTGCCCCTCTTCAGGAACCACATGTTTGTCTGGCCTCTCAAGAGATGCCCCTGAGTTGTGGTTGCACCTACAGTATGGATGTTTGTATCTACAGTACGGCCATCTGTATTGCTGAGGCACAGAAGTCTCCCCGCCAATGGCAAGGTCTATGGTTCAGGGGAAGACATTTCCTGTTACACCAAAATATTCTAATTTACTTAAAATGATACTGTGAGTTACACAGTCAAATGCCTTTGACAGATCCCAAAATATACCAGTTGCTTGCAATTTTTTGTCTAATGTATTAAGTACATTTTCACTGTAGGTGTAGACAACCTTCTCAATATCAGAACTCTTTAGAAATCCGAACTGCAACTTTGACAGTGTGTTATTTGTGAAAGATGATTATAAAGCTGATTGTGCATTACCTTTTATAAATTTTTTGAGAATGCTGACAAAAGTGAAATTGGACGGAAATTTGATGCTATTTCTTTATCTCCCTTCTTAAACAGGGGCTTAACTTCAACATATTTCAACCATTCACAGAATATTCCACTGATAAACAAATGGTTACAAAGATAGCTTAATATGTTACTTAACTCAGAATCACAGTCTTTAATTAACTTTGTTGATGTTTCATCATACCCACTAGATGTTTTTGGTTTTAAAGATTTTATGATGGACACTAATTCTGCTGGGGTAGCGAGGGTCAAATTCGTATTGTGGAAGTTACTTGAAATGTCTGGACTGATGTATTCCATAGCGGCATCTACAGAACCTGACAACCTCATCTTTTCAGTAACTGTTATAAAATGTTTGTTAAAAAGTGCTGCAACACTATACACATCTGTCAGCAATGTATCATTTACTCTTAATGCTATTTGTCACTCCTCATGTCTGGTTCTACTGGTCTCCTCCTTCACTATATCCCATATTGCCTTTATTTTGTTATCTGATATGACTATCTTTTCTTTTTAATATATTTGCTTTGATGTCTGTATTACAGTCTTTAATATTTTGCAGTATTTCTTGTGATGTGCTATAGCATAAACATCATAACTGTTTCGGATTGACAAATACAGTTTTCTTTTTGTTTTTCAAGATACCTCTATTCCTGAGTAATCCATGGCTTCTTTGTAGAGTTTGCTCTAACCTTGGTTAGTTTTTGGGAAAAACAGTGTTCAAATAAGGTAAGTACTTTGTTAGCAAAAGTGTTATATTTTTCATTCATCCCATGAGCACTGTAAACATCACTCCAGTGAATGTCTCTGAGAAGTGTCCTAAAATAATCAATTTTTGGCTTATTGATTACACTCTTGAACACATAATTAACAGATTTTATATCCTGTTCAGTATTAACGTCTAACAGAAGGAACTGCATGTCATGGTCTGAGAGGCCATTGCCTATTGGTTTTGTAATATAATTTTGTTCATTGCACTTTTCTATAAAGATATTATCAATGGCTGTTTGTGAGCAATTGGCTACCATAGTGAGAACTTTACAGTGGGAATTAAGTTGAATGATAGTGTTACTAACTCAAATAAATTCTTACTGGGAGAGTCTTTAAGGAAATCTACATTGAAGTCACCAGCAACCACTATTTCTTTGTTTTTGGTTGTTAAATGGGCTGGTACAGCTTCAAGGTGGTTTATGAACAGATTAAATTTACCTGCAGGTGCTCAATATACACTTCATTTTATGAAGGATTTTTAGTGAAATTCTACTTCTGTTGCACATACTTCCGTATGCTGTTCAAGGCAAAATTTATGAATGTCTATGTTCTTAAATTTATGACAGTTCCTGATGAATGTGACAACTCCTGCTTTCTCCATTTCTGTTCTTCAAAAGTGAGATGCTAACCTAAATCCTGTAACACTTAGAAGTTCTATACCAGTGGTCACATGATGTTCAGAGAGGCAAATTATGTCATCTGGGTTTGAGGACTCTTATTCATCTATGCAGATAATTAATTCATTAATTTTATTTCTCAGTCCTCAAATATTTTGTTGCAATAAAGACAGCTGACATTTCACATTGACTGAGTTAAAATTGGGTAGAGTTGAAATTTCTGCTGACTGTTGAAAACTCTTAACCAACAGCTGTTTATGCTGATGTAATTAGCTAGAATTATGTTTTTTGGTTTCTTTCTCAAACTGAAGGTTTGTCTCAATCCTAACCTCTCTTAAAACTTGGTTTCTTTCTGTCCTCTCTATCCTAAAAAAAGGGTCTTTTCTGAACACTATAACCACTGATATTTTATCACTCATAACCACTAATAATAGTTTTGATGTGAACATACTCAGAGATGTCAGGTCTGTTTGTTGCCATTAGATCAAATATATTTCCACCATGAGTGGGGTTCCTAACTACCTGTTCTAGGCGGTTTTAAGACAGGGCATGCAGTAAAATTTCACAGGGCATTTTATCATGCCCACCACTAACAAAATTGTAATTTTCCCAATTATTTGTTGGATGATTAAAGTCTCCACTGATGATTACAGTATGATTGGGTAACTTACGTATAAGTTTTCTCTAAAGTTTTTGGTTACATCAGGAGATAGGCGTGGTGGGCTATAGAAGGGTCCAATTATGGTTAATGCCCACCCCTGATACTAAGTCTTTTCCAAACAATCTCACATGCAGCTTTATTTTCTATCTCGGTGGATTTGAGCGTTTTGCCTATTGTGACAAATACCACCACCTCCATTTGCCATTTGCCTATTCTTTCGATATACACTTAAATGTTACCCAAAAATCTCACTGCTATCAATTTCAGGTTTCAACCACCTTTCTGTACCTGGTATTATGTGCGCTTCACTGCTTTTCATTAGCGCTTCAAACTCTGGCACCTTGTTGCGAATGCTTCGGCAGTTTACCATTAGGATTTTAATACTCTCACCTATGGGATGCATTTCTTTCGATTTTACACAGGTACTGCTGGGTTTCCTACAGTTATCATTATCTGCATTGGATGGAGAGTCACCTAATCTAAAAACCCTTGCGTGCCCCCTACACACAGTCAGCTGCCTCAGTAGCAGCCTCTGATGTATAGTGCACACCTGACCTATTTAGGGGGACTCTACAGTTCTCAACCCTATGGTGCAAGCCCAGGAAGCCACAGCCTAGTTTGTCACAGAACCTTTGAAGTCTCTGGTTCAGTCCTTCCATTTGACTCAGAACCAAAGGGCCACAATCAGTTCTGGGGACAATGCTGCAAATTGTGAGCTCCATTTAAACTCCACAAGCAAAGCTGGTCTTCTCAACCTTCTATGCCAGTCACTGGAATGACCCAAGAATGACCTCAGAGCCCAGACAACAGACATCATTTGTTCTAACATGCACCACAATCTGCAGTTGGTTGCATCCTGTTCCCTCAATGGCTGCCGGAGTAGCATCTCCAATGTGCCTCCAGGCATACACACTGAATGCACCAGTGCCACATTATTGTGACCACCTGTCAAAAGCCTGAATAGCCACCTTTTGCAGCACAGTCCGCTGTAAGGTGTGCAGGAAGAGAGTCAGTGATGTTCTGGAGGGTTCCAACAGGGATGTGGAGCCATGCTGACTCCAATCTTGTAACCAGCTGTGCTAGGTCTCTTGGTTGATGATCCACGGCGCAATCAGCCATTCGAGGTAGTCCCACAGATTCTTGACAGGGTTTTAATACAGGGAGTGTGGTGGCCAGGGGAATATGGTAGAATCGTCGTGGTGCTCTTTGAACCACACACATACAGTGTAAGCTGTGACATGTTGCATTGTCCTGCTGGTAGATGCCATCATGCCAAATAAAAACAAACTGCATTTAGGGATGGACATGGTTTGCAAGGATAGATGCTTGCTTGGGTTGATCCACTGTGGCTTCCAGAATTAAAAGATCACCCCAGGAATGCCAAGAAAACATTCCATAGACCATAACACATTCAGGGCATTTGCTTTAAGACATTTCACACAATATACATCAATGCCCATCTGCCTCATGGAGCATAAAATGTGATTCATCTGGAAAGGCCACATGTTGGAACTCAGTGGACGCACATCCAGTTGCAGTAGTGGCATGCAAATTCCAGTCTTCATCCCCAATGAACAGCAGTCAGTATGGGCGCATGAACCAGGCACCTGCTGCAGAAACCCATATGTAGCAACGTTCATTGAATGGTCATTGAGGAGACACTGTTGGTAGCCCATTGGTTCATGTGGGTGGTTGTTTGCTCAACAGTTGCATGTCGATTCATCTGTACAAATCTCTGCAGCCATTGTTCACCCCTGTCATCTATATCCTATGTTGCACCACAGTTGCCTCGGCACTGGTTTCGAATAGTGTCATTTTGCCATGCATAGTATACTTTAACCACAACAGTATGTGAACAGTTTACAAATTTAGCTGTTTCAGAAATGCTTCCATCCTTGGCCCGAGAGCCAATGATCATATTCTTTTGGATGTCAGATATATTGCTCTGTTTCCACACAATGACAACGACTGCACTGTTTTCTGCGTTCCCCACTGATAGTGCTGTACCTGTCGTCGGTGAGTCGTTATCGCATGTAGATGTTGAGCATATGGGGTGATCAGATTAATGTGACTGGATTGTGTATATTTCTTTTACAAAATTATTTCTGCATTTAATTATTATATTTATTTGAACTCATTTGCGCAAAAAATTCAGGTATACTGTTCAGACAGTGACAACTAAGAGGACTTTTAGATTCCAACCAAACAAGAAAATAGACCTAGTTGATTATTTTTAAATATCATTTCCATTGGCAAGTTATTACGTGTCAGATCTTCATTCTGAAAATTACAATTTTAAAAAAAAGTGTGAAGTGAAGTTTCATTTTTTGGCTTGTTCTACAATACCAGATTATTCTGTGAATACATCTACATTACTTTTAACAAACTTTATTCCATTGGCAAGCTATTGTGTATCAGATCTTCATTCTGAAAATTACAATTTTTAAAAAAAAGTGTGAAGTGAAGTTTCATTTTCTGTATTGTTCTACAATACCAGATTATTCTGTGAATACATCTACATTACTTTTAACAAACTTAAGACATTTCTAATATTTAAACACTTGCAAGCGGTAATGTGCAGAGCTAATGGAGGCTCCACCATCATCAATAGTCATTATTGTAGATTAGTTTAGATTAAATATACTTTTTGTTCCATAGTATGTTTGTTGCATAGTGTGGAGATCATCCAGAGTGTGGAACAAACCAGAACAACAACCATGCACAATAAATATTTACAAAGAAAAATGAATATGTACCTTCCATAGATTCTAGGTGAAATGGTTCACGTGAATGTGGAATAAATAAAAAAATCTTAAAATGTATTTTTATTTAAATGGTAATATATAACTTTTACAAAACAAGTAAATGTTCTATACACTGAGCTGCATACGATAATCCTTAGGCTGTTGTAGCCATGCATCACCAAATGGCAAAATAATTTTACAGCACTTACTTACAATGTTGTCATTACTGCACTGATACTTGCATTATTTGACTGAGCGAGGTGGCGCAGTGGTTAGCACACTGGACTTGCATTCGGGAGGTCGACGGTTCAATCCCGTCTCCGACCATCCTGATTTAGGTTTTCCGTGACTTCCCTAAATCGCTTCAGGCAAATGCCGGGATGGTTCCTTTGAAAGGGCACGCCCGATTTCCTTCCGCATCCTTCCCTCACCCGATCTTGCACTCCGTTTCTAATGACCTCGTTGTCGACGGGACGTTAAACTCTAATCTCCTCCTCCTCCTCCTTGCATTATTTGATATTACCAGTAATATATACAAATCAGTTGGTTCTACCAAAAAATTCGTCAATGGAGTAGAAGGAGTTGACCACCAACAAATCATTTATGTTCCTCTTAGACCAAACTTTATCAGTATTTAAACTTTTTATGGCAGCTAGAAAATTATTGAAAATATGTGTGTCGGATCAACTGAGAATCATGCTCCTCTCTCTAACGATTCTAGTTCAACTGTCTACTACTGTCACAATTAATACTAAGAAAATGCAGTATTACTTTTCTCATTTTGTAAATTTAACTGTGCTACTCCACATCTCAGAGTGAATAGTACTGTGAAGGTTATTGTAGTTGACTGCTCAAGGACAGCTCACACTGGAATGTGCTTACAATGTCACACCTTGGACTGTGTCACTCTTTTTCACAGGTAATTTTGGTGCTGAAGCAACAAGACACAAAGGAATTAAAGACATTAGCTGCCAGCGGGCATTAATTTTATACCAGTGGGGCAAGTTGAAAATTTGTGCCAGACCGGGATTCGAATCTGGCTCTCCTGCTTACCAGGCAGATGCGCTGACCACTATGCCATATGGACACAGTGGTCAGCAAAAGCACAAGGACTGCCCTAGCACCCCTCCCAGCAGACCCAAATTCTCAACTTATACCACACACTACTGATGTAGAGCCCCTGCTCATCAGCCTCATTGTTCATGGCATCTCACCACCTTTGAAAGCAAGAGATCGGAGTTTGAATACCAATCCGGCACAAATTTTCAACTTGTTTCACTCATATAAAATCAATGCCCACTGGCAGCTAATGTCTTTAATTCCTTTGTATCTTGATTCATAGTGATTTCAGAATCAAAATAGTGTCTGTTCTTTGGGATATACCTGAAAGAACAGACACCACATATATAAGGCAACAAACTATAAGAGGTCACAGACCCATGGTCTGCAAGTATGTTCTGCAAATGTCTTTATTTAATTTCTCTTTATCTAATTTTTTTCTTGTTTGGTAAAATCCTTCATACCTTTCTCCTACACCCAACAGAATAAGTTAACTCCTCAGTATACATTAACATTCACAGCATATTTTCTTCAGAAGCCACACTGCACACATTATTTCTCGTTTTTGAAGATGGTAATATGTTTTGCAAACTGTTAACCTATCAGACAGTTATAGAAATCACATGTGAATATAAGATGACAGAAATTCTGGCTTTCAGCATCAGACATTCCTAGATGTGGCAAAGAGAAGAGGAGGTTGAAGGGAATGGGACTGTACAAGGATCAATTAACAAAGCAACAAATATCACAGCTGGTTGGAGATTTGGTGGAGAAAAGAGGTCACAATGAGAGAGAAATAAATACTATTGCTTATTATGCAATTGTTTTTCTTTTCTCCTATTTTTTATTCTAACATTATCTGTGAATTAAGGTTATTGCTTTATTTCAGTGGCACCAGAAATACTTATTATACTCATAATTTAAATGAAGCTGACCATCTTGTCCAGTAACAAAAGCTTGTCCTCTGTTTCCCCAGACTGAAAATGAAATGGGTGTTATAAATCGTGAAATTTCGCTATTGGAAGAAGCTCTAGCTGATAAAACAGGTCCATCAAAGTTGGCAGAGTCACGTCTCGAGATACGTCTGTGGCGGCCACGCGCAGAACTTTTGTATGATGATGCCCAACAGACAATAAAAAATGAACTACTCCAGCTCCAACTGTCTCGACAAAAGCTCACACAGCAGATTGCTGATGCAAAGTAAGGAATTCATGACTACTCTTTTTCCTTTCTAACACTGTTCGAGAGTTCTGTGCATACATTTTAGCAAGAAATTTTATAAGCTATGTCTAGTTTTATTTTTCATGCAATAAAATAAATTTTGAAAGTTTAATCAAATGACATTAAAAAAAATTTAACCCTAAAGTGCAGTCAGTAGTCTGGATCACAATTTTATATAAACAATTTAGGATGAATTCAGGATCATCAATGAGCACATCTCTTACACTACTGTGAACACCATGGCCTTTAAGTTCTTATTTCTGACAATGTTCATACCACCATTTCGAAATATATTATGTATCACCTAATAATTGGAAATAATATAGATAATAGTTTAAAATATTTGTACAGAGAGAGGAGTGTCTACTACATAACAAATTTAAGAAATATGGTCTAGTTTTAGTCGTCAAAAAATTTCAACATAACATGATCTGTAAAAAAATGAGAGGTAGAACAATAAATAATACTGATGCAGCAAAACCACCGATTCTTTTAAGGATCAAACACCCATGTATAAAACAGCTTCAAATGTTGATTACTTTACAAATGAGTTGCTGTGACAAATACTTGACATTATGCATTTAAGCGAGAAAAAGATTAGAAGAGGTTTGAAATTGTTCTTGAAGTTTGTTGGAAGTCATGAGATACTGACATTATGAAAAACTGTAAGAATACAGTCAGCACAATTTGTGCTCCATTTCAAACAAAAAGTGAACTATGTGGGGGTTGACAGTGATAAAAGGTTTCATAAAAGTTTGAAACTGATTGTAAAGTTCATTGGAAGTTGCAAAGCGCTCTCATTCTCAAATACTGGGTGACTGAAGTCCGTGTCATTGCATGGCATCAGTTGTGCTGTCTCAAGACACACACACAATTTTTATCTATTATACTTGCCTTATTGTGTTAAACTTTTAAGATAAATGATGTTAGACTATGTCTATTCTTCCAGAGCAACATACAATGCTCTGCAGCAGCACAGTGTACGACTGGCCGCCGATATCGACTGCAAGAACCAAGCTCTGACTTTACTGAACCGCTGTTGTGACATACGGTCTGCATTGCACCCTGATGAGAGGTAGATTCATCCTGCTGCCTCCCACTTTGTGCTTAAGAATTATTCTTACAGTAATATACATACAACTTGTTCTTTGGTCTCGTCATGTTATTCATCAAAGAAGATTCCATAACCAACTGAGATGTTAATTTTCATTTGTATACAATATTGATACTTTTTAGTAATAAAAGCATGTGGTTTACAGCTTACTTATGTTTCAGTAATTTTGGTACAGCATTTTTATAGAACTGTTGATGATTCATTCACACATGCATACACCTTTAAACATGTGGAACAAAACAAGAGATGCTGGGGCAGAAAAAAGTCAGCATCATTAATTGTTTCATTTGTACACTGTCCACTGTTAATGCTTGGTTGTTACGTGATATTAATCAACAGTATAATAATGGATGGCTGTGTATGTATGTGTATGATCTACCAAAGCTGTGGAACATCAGGAGCAGTTTCAACCAAGCTTGGTACACATATGTGACTTAGTATAAGGAAACAGTTACCAGGGGACTAAGACATCCCCTGGCATCCCTATTTGTGGGGTTGGGATGGGAAATTGGTAATATTGAAGTTTAACACTAGCAGCAGGCTACTACCTACAAGGACCGACAGGGCCAAATTGGTGCCATGTTTATTTTTGTTTATTTGATCATATTGTGATAGGTAATGGAATGTAACAGACATATATAGCTTTTATTGATTTTTATTAATGAAATAAATACACACACACACACACACACACACACACACACTCTCTCTCTCTCTCTCCACCGTAGTTCACTGCTGTTTACTGCTGCACTTGTCATACCACACTCGTCTTCTCTTCTCACATTTGCCACATACTGCTTTCTCACAACCTGAACAAACAGTAGCAGTATGGTTTCCTTTACATGAGGTACGGATTTTACACTTCTCTCTCTTAGTTGCCCTCTGTGGTCCGCCTTTAGTGTCTGCATGATTCTGGTCTGGCTCTTTATTTCTTGGTGATACATACTGCGCTTGCAGCTCTTCACACAAATCAAAAATATGCTTCCGCCTGCTAAGTCGCGTACCAGTCACTTCCTTATACAACACCCAGGAATTTATGGCAGCCAAATCAAGAATGTTGTAAAATACATGCATTGGCCAACGTCTTGTACCGGCTTTTGCAGAGCACATTCTTGTCATTTGATCGACAACGTCGAACCCAAATTTTGTTTCATTGTAGAATTGCACTGTTACAGGAGTCTTCTTCTGACTATCAGACAGTGATACATGAGAGTGAAGTGAACTCAGTAACAAAACATTCTTATTTGTTTTCCCTTGATAAACTGTTGGTGTTGTTCCATCATCATTTTTATACACAATAGTCGAGTGGAGTGTTTGTTTTCTGGTCTTTGCAGCAGGAGGCACCTCCCTTCGATTACGGTTCAAAGTACCTACTAAAGTTGTGGATGTGCAAGGCTTAGTGAAGTAAAGTAACTGTCAGTAGTGACATTCAAACTTTTGCCTAAGTATGGTCCCATGAGCCTAAGAACAACATTTTCACCTACGCCTAGGTCAGCTAGTCGAAGGGGATCAGCACTAGTATATGGGAATCCATTCAGTATGTATTTACTAGAAACACCTACAAGTAACCAGAATTTTATGCCAAACTTATCTGACTTGCTTGCAATATATTGTGTGAATGGGCATCTTGTTTTAAACAGCAAAAGTTGTTCATCAACTGTAAGATAAGGTTCTGCTTTATAGCACGACACCCTGTTTTCTATGAAAGCATTCCAAGTATCTGAGACAAGAGCAAATTTGTCAGCCTTGAGGCGTTCAGATCTAGTGGACTTGGTGTCAAACCTCATATACTTCATTATTTCAATAACTTTGTTTTGTCCCATAGTTTGTCTGAAAAACAGAGGACTCCATACTGTTGACCATAGACTTTTGAGAGGAAAATACTTTGCCCCATACACTCCTCTTGCATACATTATGGCAACAAAAGCATCCAGTTCTTCAGTGTCTACTGTCCAGGAATCATCTTGTGTTCGACGACGAGCCTCAGCTTCAGTACAGTGCTTGATGTGACGCATCATGGAAGCACTGAAAATTAACTGCCAAGCACTAAGAAGTTTCCCACTTTGAATTTTCCTTTTAGTATATGATGTTGGTCCTGAGCTCTCCCGCAAAATGTTATGACTTTGTAGATGACCTGAAAACATATGAAAAAAGAACAGTATTTTTAGAATGTGTAATGTACTGATATTATTTGAGTATATCTGTTCTTGTAATTTTACAAACTAAAACTCTACACAAAGAGTAGAAATATTACTGACCTGCATTAGAACCCACTGGTACAATTTTCCACACAGTCCCATCTTTTGCTGTTTCATTTTATTCAGTAGGTTGCCCAGTATCAGTTTTTGACTGACTTCCACGGGAAACAAATGTTGTCCGGGTTGTTGATCTTATAGAGCTAGAATTTGGAACATCAGAAGGCATGCTGGATGTAGAAGCTTCATTTTCCCCTAAATTTAGCGGAAAACTGTCCTGGGCTGTGTTTACATCATCACATTCGTTGCACGAATCACATTCTTCATTTGCACATACTGGAACTACTATACTTTCTTCATTGTACTGATCGCTGTCGGAAAACTCAAATTCTTCACCTGAACTTTTATCTTCTATTTTTCTCAGTTCTGCTAGTGTTTCAGCGTCTGTTAGCCGCTTCTTGTATTCGTAGCTCATGACTGCAGGGACGACTCTCAGATACCGTCACAACAGACAAGAGCTGAAATCCTTGCGTCAACTAACCAACAATCAGTGCTGGATTGAATGACATTGTTGTTGCATATTTGAACAACAAAGGGACAACAGTTGATGTGATTTGATATGCAGTATTGCAAAGAAGTAGCCTCTAAATAAAGAGAAATGTCGGAGGAGCTAAATTGGCCCCGCTGTCCTTCTAGATGGTAAGCTTCATATTTCTCAACCTAATAAAAATAGGACACTCCAAAACATGTTGATGAATATTTCATATGACTGATGAAAAGTCACAAAATATCAAGTTAGTCAAACTTACGATTTGCTCAGAAAACAATTGAAAAGATCGAAAAGGGGCCAATTTGGTCCCTCGGTCCTGCTAGTGTTAACTCTGGAACAACTAAAGCAATTTCAACCAAACTTGGTACATATATGACTTACTGTGTGGACTGGCGACAGTCCAGATGAAATTGAATTTGTAGGAGTGGGATGGCTGAGAAAGGTGTGACAAAGTTTAACTTTGCAATGCTTGGAGCATTTTGAACCAAACTATACATATATAGCTTACTACTAGGAAAATATACCCTGTGCTAAGACACCTGCAGCATGGCTAGTAGTTGGGGGAGGGGGATGGGTTTGGGAAGGAAGTGACATGGAAAAAATAATTGAAAACATTCGATATTAGTTGTAGACTCATAATTTTTCATGATAAATGTATAGCTTTTAACTATTGCCACTTATGCAATTAAATAAACATGTCTCTTCTGCATAACCCAATTATGTCACTATGATCATTAACATAGTGCAGCTTTGTCATACCTTGTAGCTGGATACAGGACAAGTGGGTCATTGGTGGCATCTGCAACCTTCAACAATTTTTGTTGTAGCGTTAACTACAGAGTTAAATGATTATTGAGCACATACAGGTATGAGGAAAAATGTAAATAAGGGGTGTTTTCTGGGGTCCAGCCCACTAGTCGCGTATAGGGTGCCTGAGGGATGCTGCGTTCTCAGAATGCTATACAACAATTCAATCAGATAACATTAGTAGTTTTATTTCAATGAAGCAGACTGACAACATTTAACTATGAAATAACAATGGTGTCACAAGCATTGGGTGAGATACAACGTACATCTGAGTCCTTTGCTATATATAATGTTCATGCAAGTTTGACACACAGTTTGTGGATCACTAATAACTGCTACCATAGCACACTCTGCTAGGCCGTGCAAATACTGCCCACTAATGTCCGGCCGAGGCTGGCAGGAGCAGCACTTATATTGTCTTCTTGCAGAGGTCGCTCCTGTTGTGGCGCGGTCCTCATCAGCAGGCTATTGGCTGACATCTGCTCACCGCCTTCTCTGGTCTTGTGTTCTTCCTCTTTGTTCCGGTGCTTGTGGTTATGCTAGAACAGTTTTGATGTACATATACAGACTGAAATGAATAATGAAAGTTTGTACCACATCCGAGATTTAAACTTGGGTCTCCTGCTCACCAGACAGATGCGCTAACCACTATGTCACCCTGGCACAGTGACTTTGCATGGCTGTACGGACTACTGTAGCACTCCTCCTTTCTCAATCCAAATTCCCATTCACTCCTCAGCTCATTCGGTATTCCCCCTAAACTTGAACAGCACTGCAGAGGCTCTCCAACTGTAATGAACAGTACCTCAGCATCGAACAAAATGGGGAATTCTGCATGAAACCCAGGCATTAATCAAATAAAACTATATGGTTCCAGAGATCTTTTAATGTCTCAAACATCTATGATGTATATATTTAGACTGAAGTGACGAATGAAAATTCGTACCTAGGCTGGTATTCAAACTTGGGTCTCCCGTTTGTAAGGCAGACGCGCTAACCACTACACCACCATAGGACAGTGGATTTGCAGAACTGCACAGACTACCCTAGTGTGCCTCCCTCCTCAATCCAAGTTCCCATCCATGCCTCAGCCAACTTGGTGTTCCCCCTAAACTCGAACAGCATCACAGAGGGTTGCCAGGGTGGCTTAGTGGTTAGTGCATTTGTCTAGGGAGCAGGAGACTGAGTGAATCCCATCCTTGGTATAAAATCTCATTTGACACTTCACTCTGCACATATACATCATAGATTTTTGAGACTTGAATAGGACTGTGGAACCATATAGTTTCATTTCAGCCTGGGTGTCAGGCAAGATCCCCCTTTTGGTTTGATGCTAATGTGCTATTCCAATACAGTTGAAGATGCTCTGAAATTCTGTTTGAGTGGGGAACATCGCATGGGCTGAGATGGGAATGGGAAGTCAGACTGAAGAGGAAGGCATGCAGTGTAGTCCATGCAGTTGTGAAAAACCAATGTGCCATGGTGGTGTAGTGGTTAGTGCATCTGCCTAGTGATCAGGTAAGCCGCATTCAAATCCTGAGCTTGGTACAAATTTTAATTCATTGCTTCAGTCTGCATATGTACATCATAGATGTTTGAAACTTGAAAAGGTTTCTAGAACCATGTTCTTTCATTTGCGGCTAAGTCCTAACCATGATTAAACTATGTTCAATAAGTAACTAGAAGCACTGGTTAATTAGCAAAGATACGCTTAAAATCTTACAAAATAGACATCACCGGTACATATACCGGAGCTACTTGGGAAACAAGCTGGGTTCTGTAAAAGAAGAGTGATCAGAGATCATAAGTCCAACAGCAATGGATTGTGAAGAAGGCAAGAGAATTTCAGAAATATGTTTATGGATTATGCAATAAAGCATTTCACTGTGTCAACCACAGTAAACTATGGCAAGTAGTCAAAAGCATTTGAGTACCAGATCACCTCATTTACATCATATGGAATTTATACTCTGACCCAGGCACCACAGTGAAAATCCATATATGGATCAAATAGGTGGGTCAAGATTCAGAAAGGAGTATGGTAAGGTGTTACTCAAAAATGTGTGAGTAACAGATCACCTTATTTACCACAGATGGAATTTATACTCTGACCAAGAAGCCACAATGAAAAACCATATATGGAGTAACTAAGTGGGTCAAGATTCAGAAACGAGTTTCGCAAGGTTGCAACTGTCACTTTATTTATTCAGTCCATATGCAAAGCACATTATGAGAAATGTCAGGTTAGATTAAGGAGAAACTGGGTTTAAAATAGCTGGGATATAAATATAACCAAGTGCAAGAGAAGAAGAGTTACAGATCCTCTGACGGAAGGTGAAAGAATCAAGTGCAAAGGCTGGTCTAATGCTGAACATCAAGAAAATGAAAATTATGGCAACTACCCCTATCGCTTCATGGCATATGAGAGGAGAAACAATGGAGGTAGTTTCTATGTTCAGTTATCTTGGCTCTCAGATTTCTGTTGCTAATAATGACTGTAGCCACAAAATCAATAGGTACTTGTTACTTGGCTGAAAGGCAATGTCCAACCTTGACAATATTTTAAGGAGCAGAAACACAGCTTTAACAAAGATTCGTGTAGTAAGGGCTAGTGTTCAAGTTGTGATGTACAGAAATGAAATCTGGATGATAAGAAAGGATGAACAGCATAGAAAGACACCTTTAAATTGTGGCATTGGAAGAAATTCCTTAGAGTCCCATGGACTGAAAAGAGAATGAAAAGATCAGTATTACCTCAAATGAAAGCAAACTGCTCTTTGGAAGGTCTGATACTCAAACGGAAACTGACCTATTTTGGACACACTATGAGAAGACATGTGCTGGAAAAGACGTTAATGCTGGGGAAGATCAAAGGCACGAGGAGAAGAGGGCAGTAGAGAATGAAATGGGTGAATATCATCATAGGAGTAATGGATTTCAACCTGGAAAGTCTGGAGAATAAAGTCCAGGCCAGAGGAAATTGGTGTTCTTTAGTTTACGGGAGCACAGAGTCAGAATTGCACTTTCTTCTTTCACCTTCTGTAAGAGGATCTTTAACTTTTCCTCACTTCCTGCCATCAGTATGGCATCAACTGATATCTAAGGTTATTTATATTTATTCAGCTATTTTAATTCTAGTTTCTTCTTCATCTAGCCTGACATTCCTCACAATGTGCTCTGCATACAGATTGAATAAATAAGGTGACAGTATGCAGCCTTGCCATACTGCTGTCTGAATCTTGACCCACTTAATTGATCCATATATGGTTTTCATTGTGGCTTCTTGGTCAGACGATAAATTCCATATGAGGTAAATGAGGTGATCTGGTATTCGCAAGCTTTTGAGCACTTCCCAATGTTTATTGTGATCATCACAGTCAAAGGCTTTAACATAATCCATAAAGCAGAGACACAAATCTTTGTGGAACTCTCTTGCCTTCTCCATAATCCATTGGATGTTGGCAGTTTGATCTCTGGTCACTCTTCCTTTACAAAACCCAGACTGATTTTGAGGTAGCTCTGGTCTATATACCAGCGATGTCTATTTTGTAAGATCTTGAGCATGTCTTTGCTAATTAACCAGTGCTTCCAGTTACTTATTGACCCTAGACTAATATAAAAGAATCTCACCCATAAAAATGCTATTGCTTCCCAGTCATATTATTCAGGTGCTGTATACCTACTAGTACAAAGCATTTCACTATGAGGTAGTCACGTGTTAAGAGAAGATAGCGTGAACTATTTGGAAGGGGGAATAATCAGATAAATGTATGCTCACGTTTCACTGCTATGTGAGTGTTGCATAGCTATGAAACTTCACAACAAAATAAAAGGATGTTACACAATGAATATGAAGAAACATTTTTAAGAAGCAAGTTACATGATTTTCCAACTGAAGGATGCTACTACTCAGGGGAAGATTTCATGAAGGACAAAGTGGTACCTTGAGCTGGATCCTTAAAATGAAATAAAAATTTATGTTAGTTATAGAAGATGCAAATTCTGAAACAGCATTAGAAAGAATCTTATATAAATTTTTCAACAAGTAATATTGTAAGTTTGACAAATTTTAAATAATTAAATTCTTCAACAAGTAATATTGTAAGTTTGACACATTTTAAATAAGTAAATTCTTTAACAAGTAATATTGTAAGTTTAATAAAATTTTAAATAAGTAAATTGCAAACCTAACATGTCTCCTGTACATCAGACTTACGTTATGAAATTCTGTATGTTATGAGATGAATGACACACATTCACATTTCCCTTCAGTCTGTAGCCACAATCTGACCCACCCACCCTGCTGGCTGTGTCAGGAACTTCTCTGTGCTTACTTTGGCCAAGGATGCTTTCTTTGCAACAGACCCCTGTAGCACATCTACAGATTTAGCCAAACCTTTTAACATTTTGTTGAGATATGCTTTCAACAGTGCACGATTGCACCCAAAAATCTATAAAAGTTGGTCATGTCCAAGAACCAGTGTAATTGTCAAGTTGCTGTGGGCTGAGGAAACTGAGAAATAGCTTCTACTCTGTCTTGAGGTGGAAAGATTTCTTGTGCATTGATAAGATACCCAGAGAATTTTACATCCATCACTCACAAGACACCTTTTTATGGGTTAATCACTAAATTGTGTTCTTGTAGTTTAGTGAATAGTAGTTGCAGGTATGCTGGATGATCTGCCTCACTAGATGACATTACAAGCAGGTCATCAATGCAGACACAACAAAACTAAAAATCTCTAGTCTAAGTGGCATTGCACATTATGAATAGCATTCACCCAAATTCAAAAAGTCTGAACAGAGTGTAAACAGTGGTCCTGAGTATATCTTCCAGTGTTATTGGTAAATGATGAAAAGCACGGATGAGGTCGATCATGGCGAAAACAGTCTTACAATTAATGTGCATAGTAAAGTTTTCAATATGTGGCACATGATAATGATCAAATATTCTTCTGGCACTAGGCTGACAACAGTCACCCATTAATCTTCTTGGGGACAATAAGAAGTGGTGAGGCTCAACTACCCTGGAGGATGACAGATCCCATGTGCTAACTTGAAAGAGAACTCTTGCTTTGTGGTCTTTAGGTTTTGTGGATGCAGTCCCTGAGGTCTTGTGAACAGGTGGTCCTGGCAGAGTGACAGTATGATGTACTGTTGAGTGACTTACTGGTGCTGGAGTAGGCAATGGACAGGTGGTTTCGAGAAACTGATGAAGCAAGTCATTTTTATGGCAAATCACCTACAATCACTTTGATGCCAGCATGGTAGGCACAGCATAGATACCCATGACTAGACAACTGCGTTGCATAATCAAGTAAAATCAAGCAGATGTTGAATGCAAAGATCTGTGTGAAGAGTGTAAAAAGCTAAGAATTTTGCTCAAACAGTCGACTACAACACATTGGCAACACAAATTCATGACGTAGATCGAAATTTAGACATAAATTGATGTAGCCCTAAGTCTTGATGGAAGATCCAGTCAAAGTATACAGGTAATTTTCATTGCTATTCTGCCATGGATGGTGAAAAGAAGGGTAAACTGTGATATCAGCACATGTGTCAAAGAGAAATTGCAATTTGGTAGAGTGCTCTGCTATGAATAGTGAACAGCTGTCCAGTTTGGAATCACCTGCTACTGATTTCCAGCAGTGTCTCCCTTGTCACAAGGTGGGCAACACTGCTGAGCTTCAGCTACAAATTTTTTGTGGTACTAGCTTGTGGACGAATGCTTGTATGCTGCTGGAGGAACATAGTCATCGTGATGCACGTATGTAGCGTCCTATTTTTAGGAATGCGAGCTGCTTACACAGTTCAGCTACTTGTCCTTGCAGTGCTTTCAGAGAAGTCTCTGTTTTCACAAAGGCAGTTACAATGACCCAGCGATGGATACATCTTGACTATTCAGTCATAGTTTAAGTAAGAGCATCAAGGTCACCAGCTGCAAATTGTATTTTCTGTGCATCTGCAGGTAAGTGCAACAGCCATATATTCTGCAGAACATCATCATTAATTGCATTGTCAACCAGCATGCAAAGATGAAAAAGTAATTGAGATGGTGTGGAGTCACTGAGTTCTTCAGTGTGGAGCAACTTTTCAAGTCCTTTAGCTTCTGACTGCAACAAGTGCATGCTTCCTAGAGGCAAATCTTTCAGTCTTTGGTGGTGAATCTGGGATGTCTTGTACTTCTGTAGCTATCTGCTTGTTAAGTGCAGCCACTACACAACTGTATTTGGTTTCATCTGAGGTTATGTAGGCCAAGAGAAATTGGTTTTCAACTTGGGTGAACCACATTACTGAATTATCCTACCAGAATCCCCAAATGGACTAAGGATCACATTTACCATTGGTAGGTCAATAATACTTGTCCTGGTAAGCATTGATTGTGTGATGCAGTTATTTATGAGTGATTCTCAGTGGCGCAGTTGATGCAAAGTGTTTTACCATTCTTCAGCAAAACTCAGTTTTTCCAGCATGCTCTGGGATTATTACAGTGCATAATTCAGAAACTTGGCATCATCAACTGCCACATGAAAATGCAATTTACTTAAGTACAAACATGACAGTTAATTACAATGAGTAAAACTGATAAGTGTGTTTATATCTAGGCTTTGTTTTTTTAGCTCAGAGGGAGTGTGGAGAATCAAAGAGTTTATACTGCGCACGTGAAATATTTAGCTGGTGGTTCTCAGTTCACAGATCCATCCAGTGAAGATTTACATCTGACCAGTGTCTATGATTCTGTACATTTACCTCTCCATTTGCATAAAAGTGAGCTTCATTTGTAAACAATATGTCACAGGAGAAATAAATTTTCATCTAGCCTGTGTTATCCATTCTGCAGACTAAACCCAGGTTCCTAGACTGCCTTAGGTGAGATTTTGTAACATCTATACTTCATAAGGTGTAGTACTATAACTGGACCTCTTAAAATTTGATTTTCATACTACGACCTTCATCAGAACAATAACTTACTCCCGAATGTAGGCTAAAACAATTTTCTTAGTATGAATATTTTAAAAACTTAGTATATTGCTTATATTTTTATAGGTTCATTAAACTGCGAGCAAAATAAAGAAACTTCCTTTTAATATGTAGCATTAGTGATTCCCTTTAATCTCTGAAACTGCCTTTTTTCTATGAACTTTTTATGTACTTCTGTGTCTGTGTTTTATTTTCATAAATTTTCATTCAGTGTAAAATTTCTGTAATATCTTTTTTATTTTTTTAGGAAAGTAATGCTATATGGAATTTTTTCAATCAAACTAATAACTTTTAAAAGGTTGTAACATCATTTGCTTGTAAATACTCCCAATGTTACAGTGATTAATGTCTTTCAGTGTACACAGGTATATTGCATATAAAATTGGTGTGTCTGTTCTTGACAAAGACTGGCAAGAAAATGGACAATTTCAACATTACATACATGATAGTCACCCAATTACTTTAATTAATCCCAACCTCATGCCATATGGATTATATCCCTGTGGAGGACCAAGGTGCAAAACCTGCCTGAGTCACTGCACCCAGCACTTCCTGTTCCAGTCCTGTCACAGGGTGATCCTACTTGATCAGGGGCCGGGTCACTTGTGAAAGCAGCCATGTCATTTACCAGCTCTGCTGCAATAACTGCACACCTTTTTATATTGGTGCAACTACCACCCAGCTGTCCACAAGGATGAACAGCCACCACCAATCTGTGACCAAGAGCAAAGTAGACCATCGTGTAGCACAACAAGCAGCTGAACATAACATGCTTGATTTCAATGGCTGCTTCACTACACGAGCCATATGGATCCTCCACTCCACCATCAGCTTTTCTGAACTGTGCTGCTGGAGTTATTCTTACAACACGTTCTCCATTCCTGTAATTATCCTGGCATCAGACTACCATAACATACTGTATCCACACCCTCCACTCAATAGTTTCAACCCCCTCTGTCTTATCATCTCCTCCCCACTCTCGCCTCCCAGCCTCTTTGTTTGCTGCTCTCTGCTAATGCACCTACCCATCTTTCCCTGCTCCTCTGCTTTTTCGCTCCTTTTTTCCCCACCTTGTTGCCCCACAACCTCCCAACACTGTGCCTATTGGCATTTTAATCTACTCACTCTGCCAGATAGCATTCCTCCTTCCCCCCCCCCCCCCCCTCCCAACATACACTACTATCCCTTCCCCTTCCCTGCCCCCTCCAGATTGGTGCTTCCATCCCATGTGATAGTTGCAGTCTGACCTGAGCTGCTGGTGGTCATGTGTGTGGGAAGTGTGCTTGCTTGTGTGTATGAATGGTGTGTGTTCCTCTTTTGCTGATTAAAAGGCTTGGCCAAGGCTTGTGTAAATGTTTTTTAATTTGCCCTACATTGTTGATATTCTTACCTGGAATTTCCATAACTAAAGTTTTACAAGTAAATTTTACTTAACACAGTCGAGTTAGAGGCGTGCAGTGCTGAACAGCAGTGTCTGCTGATCATTGCATAAGTTTTGGTGATTGTCAGTTCGGTGTCTATGGCTTGTGCAGTGAAGATACTGCTGCTGGAATGTTGTGTCACTTGTGCACTCGATGTGAAACAGAAATAAAGATATGTTAAGTATATGTTTCACATAACATTCCAATGCACAAAAACATTGTTTGAATACACATAATATTATTCTAATGTATGTTGCATTACTATCATCTCACCTGTAAGATCTTAGGTGATAGATACAGCAGTATGAAAACTCCAGTATCTTGTCACACTACAAACCGTGCCATTTATGTGAAGCCAGAATGTCCATTATTATTATGTGTGAATGTAGATGTTACCTTATATATCACGATCATTTCAATGTACTTGGCTTGTGTTAATGCCACCAGCTTTCATGTCACTTACAAAGAATAAACATTAGTCTTAACTTGACAATGAATAAAGATGTGCTCAGTTGAAAGGCACCATTGCTTTTCTTGTGTGTTTATTCTTCTGTTCTTTTGTGATTATTCTTCTGTTAAGTTACTTACTAGATATCAAAAATGTTAAACTTCTGTCATTTGTCTTCACAATAATCATTTGCCTTGCTTGGTAACAGGTATCTGAAACTTATGTAGGCCAAAAAAGTAATAAGAATTTCCTTTCCTATGATGGAACAACTATTCTCACGTACTGTGAACTTTAGGGCAACCCATGCCACAAAAGATCCCAGACATGCCGTACCTTTCAATCTTCTGACCAGGTTCTGGGAGGAATTTGAGGAAAAAGTTTGAATGTCCTGCTATCCTACTGGAGAATTTTATTATTATCGTTGTGTTACAGAAATCAGAGAAAAATAATTTTGACATTACAACAAACTGTGATTGAATATAGAAATTTGAATCTCATGCTGTCCATCACACTGCTAAAGTACTTGTTTTGTGTAAATGAAGAAAGCTACATCTGTTTCTGAAAAACATTTCAATTCTTCTACTAAAAATCTCTGTTTCCAGATTCTCATGCTTTTGCCCTATGCTATCTTTTTTGTGTGATTGTACTGCACGGAAACACAAATGAATAAATAAATAGCTTACTTTCACATTATGTAGACTCACATCACAGATTGTTATTGAGTGGGCACTTTTTTTTATTATCAGTCAGAGTTACTATAATCGTTCAAAAGTAAGTAACAGATCACACATAATCAGGGTAGATTATCCATTAGGCCAAGCAGGACCCAGCAAGGGAACCTACATTTTTAAGAGCCCCCTGCACAGCATAAATAATTTCCTCTCCAGATAAATAATTTAGCACTCCAAATGAAAAGTTCATGTGCAATGGCTGTTTGTCTCTGCCAATGACGGCTTCCACCAACACTGTTCATAATTTCACAGAGTGGCTTTAGTGACCACAACACACTGGAATGGCCAGCAGAATACAATCACAGCCCCCCCACCCCCCTTTTCCTCATCAGTTCCCCCGAGGATGCTGTAAACCTCTAATGCTTGGACAAAATGCTGCCCTGGGGCAGCTCGCCATGTCTGTCAGTCGCCTCAGAATTTTTCTTTCCAAAAAACTTTTCTTGCAATTGCCAATCTGCACTTCATAGCCCTTTTACTTCTGCTGCTGTCACTTATTTTGCTGACCTACTCTCATTCACTATTTCTAGTGTCTCATTTCCTAATGTAATTCCATCCGCACCACCAGACTTCACTCTAGCATAATTCATTACTCTTGTCTTCCTTTTATGGAAGTTACTTTTACGCTCTCTTTTCAAGAGACTGTCCATTCCACTCAGCTGGTCTTCCATGCTGCTTGCCATCTCTGGCAGAATTATGATGTCTGAGCTTTAATTCTCTTCCCAAGTTTCCCGTTGGCTTAACTTAACTACAAATTGACTAACATGGGGGATAGGCTACAGTCCTCTCTTACTTTCTTCTCAACTATTATCTCCTGTCCTGCCCTTGAAATCTTATGTAACTGCAGTCTGATTACCTTTAACTTCATATGTTTATCCCCGATATCTTCAGAATTCTGAAGTGTTAATATTGTTACAAGTATTTAAAATAATAATAAGTAATACTCCATTCCACACGTATTCACATTTTGTACTAACAGTCTGGTGCTGATTTCATTTTAATCACAAATCAGTGCCTTGTAGCCACCATTTAATAAATAGGTTTGTCATTTATGTCAGTAGATTCTCTTACACAGCTGATGTTTTGCAGTCCCTTAATTGTTAAGAGTTATTAAGACTAATTCTTAACTCTTTAATGCAGACAATAGCCACATGGTGTGGCCTCACATGGTACGGAAATGTCCATACAAGTGACCTCTGCTACACACTGGAATTATCTGCCATCAAACTGAGACACAATAAGAGGCTAGATGCGATGAAATAAAGTACGTGAAAGAGTTTTCACTCTGGAGCAGAGAGTGCATTGAACTGAAACTTCTTGGCAAATTAAAACTGTTTGCTGGACTGGAAATTTAAACTGGGACCTTAACAAATGTTTGGCACACAGTGTTAATCTGCTGCAAAGTTTCAATTAAAGTACATGTTTCACGACCTGCCTTTGGTGCTGGACTTAGGACCAGCACTGGCAAGCTGAGAAGAGCATATCTCTGTTGATTGTTATGTTTTAACTTATAAATGATTACATATAATTATGTTTCCCATTAAATACAGTGTTAATTATGCATAACAAAAACAAGTACACATTACTGCATTTCAGTTCTAAAAAGGGATGTATAGCTAAGCTTGACTATAAAAAAAATGTTTTCCATATAATGGGTGGTTGCATCATTCTTTTTTCTGTGATATTATTCATTGTACAATATATTAGAGCTAACATTTTATTATTTGATTTCATTATGAATCAGAAGCCTAGAAACAAATTAACATGAATCGATCATTTCAATTAAGGTGTGTTTACTTATTACTCCACACAGAAAACATCTTCAGGAAATGAAAAAATAAAAGAAGGAATGAAATGAAAATTTGATTGGTTTGTTTCATTTTATCATCATTGTTGGCTGATAGTCAGAGTTTTCATTATCCTCCTGCATTCCCTTTATTGCAATTTAGTTAAGGTGTGGAGATACTTTCAGTGAATTAGTAGACCATCCCCAGCATGAAATGCGTTGCTACATAGATTATGTATAATATAAGGTAGAGGGCATGGCTGGACCTGACAAAGTTTGCATCTCTGATGTTCCACATTTTTCAGTTTTCAACATTCCTACTCAAAATATAAAACAGCAGCTGAAATAGTTGCGTGCTAGTGAGTATGATCTTCTGCTGTTGTGCAGCAATTACTTAGGTCAATGTTTAGTCTCTTTAAGTTATTTGTGAACTGATCCTTATAGCTCTTCAGATAAGCACTACCTGTGCTCACTTCACTACACAGAATTTGCTGACAAAGTTTGTTGTTTCTCATCTGTTGGAGACGCCCAATCCATCTGAGTTGGTGTACAATGCCAGTGGCTTCTTACATCTTTTTCTTCTGATGAATAGTTGTGTTTCATATGAAGTCATCCCATTTGATGTTTGTTGGCTGTTGGCTGAAACATTCTAGTTTTTTCTGATAGTGTTGGGGTTTTGCAACCATGGAGCAGGTCAGAATGACAACACTTTCTAATAGTGTCAGATCTTTATCGAAGAAGACCCAATGTGCAAGACATCCAAATACAATATGAATAGCATGTATTCTGTTCTCCACATCCATTTCCAATGAGCAGTTAGTTCATAATATATTTCCTAGATAGAGAAAGTGATCTATTTCTTCCAAAAATATGCTAGCAATAAATACTCAGATATGAAAAGACAGTTCCAGCAGCTGGTTGTGCAAGTGCCTATGTTTTAAGGATGTAGATGGCCAGGCTAACCATTTGTATGACTAATGGAACAATTTACAGGCAGTTGCATCTGTGCAGGTGTATGAGCTGTATTGTTGTAGCTGAAAGTTGGTCAAGGTAAGTTATGCTATATCTGCTGAGAAGAGTCACAATCAACTGCATTGTGTTGAAGCTGAAGAATAATTAAAGTTGTGAGTAAAACAAAGAATTTGCTATCGGACAATCATTCCCAACTTATAGCTAAGCGATTTAAAGACTTTTTGGCTGAGGAGATGACAAATTGTATATTAATTTCCAGATATCACCCACAAGGGAATATGGCTGAGAGATCTATGCATGAACCAAATAGCTTATGTCTCACATATCATGCAATCCGACATTCTGAGTGGGTAGATCTGGTGGGGGAATTCAAAAAAATATTGAATGAAATGCCCCATTCAGTCACTAAAATATCTCTGATAGAAGTAGTGTGAGTAGAAGTAGAGAGAGAGCCCATGATGAGATATATAGAATGGCCCAAAATAAATGAACCCTCACAGGTTGTGATGAGGAATAATATTGAGGAATTATTAATTAAAGATGGAGACAAAAGGAGGAAAACAAGGACTCCAACTTCCTATGAGGTAGTGGACCCGATTTTACTGAAGAACCATAAATGTAGTTCTAACAAGGGAACCTCCCCATCGCACCCCCCTCAGATTTAGTTATAAGTTGGCACAGTGGATTGGCCTTGAAAAACTGAACACAGACCAATCGAGAAAACAGGAAGAAGTTGTGTGGAACTATGAAAAAATAAGCAAAATATACAAACTGAGTAGTCCATGCGCAAGATAGGCAACATCAAGGAAACGTGAGCTCAGGAGCACCGTGGTCCCGTGGTTAGCGTGAGCAGCTGCGGAACGAGAGGTCCTTGGTTCAAGTCTTCCCTCGAGTGAAAAGTTTAATTTTTTATTTTCAGACAATTATTATCTGTCCATCCATCCGTCCGATGCGAGGTAACTGTGCCGTAGTATGTGGACGCTACACCTAAACAAACATCGAAACAAAACATATGTTTTGACAGAGCACAGGGAAAACTGTGCGACTGTGAAACTGTTGCATTCATTTGTTGTAGTTTATGTGACAAACTCTTATGTATTCATCACTTTTTTGGGAGTGATTATCACACCCACAAGAAAACCTATATTGGGCGAGGTAGAAGAGTCTTTTATCCATTCGCCAAGTGTACAAGTTAGGTGGGTCGACAACATATTCCTGTCATGTGACGCACATGCCGTCACCAGTGTCGTATAGAATATATCAGAGGTGTTTTCCTGTGGAGGAATCAGTTGACCTATGACCTTGCGATCAAATGTTTTTGGTCCCCATTGGAGAGACACGTCCATTCGTCTACTAATTGCACGGTTTTGCGGTGCAGTAGCAAAACACAGACACTAAACTTATTACAGTGAACAGACACGTCAATGAACGAATAGACAGATCATAACTTTGCAAAAATAAAGAAAGTACATTTCTCACTCGAGGGAAGACTTGAACCAAGGACCTCTCGTTCCACAGCTGCTCAGGCTAACCACGGGACCATGGCGCTCCTGAGATCTCACTCTCCTTGATGTTGCCTATCTTGCACATGGACTACTCAGTTTGTATATTTTGATCATTTTTTTCATAGTTCCACACAACTTCTTCCTGTTTTCTCGATTGACCTGTGTTCAGTTTTTCAAGGCCTATCCACTGTGCCAACTTATGACTAAATCTGAGGGGGGTGCGATGGGGAGGTTCCCTTGTAAGAATGAGAAGTTGATAAGTATCCATTATATGGAGGACCTTGTGTAATTGCAAGAATTCCGCACCCCAAAGCAACAATACTGACTGCCACAGCTACGAAAATGGTATGAGTAATACTCAATATTTATGACCTTTTGTAAAAAATTGTAACTGAATACTTATAGATAATTCAGAGCAACTGACACGCGTGTGCGCCCACACACACACACACACACACACACACACACACACACACACACACAGAGCCATACAAAATGGATTGAAAATTCTGTCAAGTTTCATATAGCTTTCAGGTGAATGTTGGTGATTGGATGATGGTGATAGTATATAACAAATTTTAGGGTCTGAGGATCCAGATGCCTAAGCAGAGGGGTGGCAGGTGGAATAAGTAGCAGTAAGGAAGAAGGTGATTATCGTAAAGCGTAGAAATGAGATGTTGAAGCAGGAGGCAATTTCTACAGGATTTTGTGGGACAGGAAGGTGTAGGATAAAGTAGTTCAATCTTGTTGTGGGAGTACAAGCACTGGCACATAATAAGTTCTATTTGTGCAATGAATACGGCATAAGATAAATGTCTTGCTTTATGTGAAAGGTACAGAGCTGCTCAGTAAAATGAAAATGTTCTTTTCCATAGTTAATGTCATGCTGTGGAATAACAGAGCTTATTAATACTTACAGTTCTACAAGTTTCTAACTTTTGTTGCATTATAAAGGATATCCATGGTGAACAATATGTTTGCCCTCTAACTACCTGTGGCAGCAGTTGATTCAGTGCGAGCGACTATCACCTCCGTGAGGACTAAAATCGTTGACTTGTTTTCCAGTGTGTGTTCTTGTTGGCCATGTTTTGAGTGTCATTCTTATTTGCCATGCGTTTTGTGTAAAGATGCTATTAATAAAGTGTATATCAATCAAAAGTGTGTCTCTAGTACATCCTACTACGATGTAGTATTGGAGAACCCACAGTGGTGACCCCATTGTGAACAGTGTTGTGAACAGTGTTACTCACTCTCAGGAATTCCTGGTTGTATCGCACATCGAACATTGTGTGCCAACCCCTATATGAGAAAGCAATACAGAATGTCGCCACAAATACATCGAACACTGCTGCCATGCTGCCTTCATGTCCCCGGGTGGGTAGTGCTGCCACCATACCGGCCCTCCCCCTGCCTCCATCGATGTCAGCCATCTTGCACACTTCAGGCTACAGCGCAATGAATGCCCATCTCGAGCAAGTGGTGATCAAACAGAATCCAGGCGTCTTGTCCCCACATCCGATCAGTCGTGTCTTCCACATCATCCACATTCACACCCATGTAATTGAAGCTTACTGCATCTGCAGTGATGTGTGGTTTCCCAAAGTGCCCCATACCCCTCCCCCACAATGGCTGAGATGTGGTCACTGTACTGGTGTCACACACTGCCCTCTCACTGTCGAGCATACTGCCCTCATCTAATACACAATTTGGGCCACACCCTGCCCCCTCCTCTGGCCGCTTCCCCATGCTGCTTCCCCTCAACAAGGATAGCCCTCTGACATGGTTCGCCCTTGTGGGTTCTGTTCTGGATGTTATTGGCATCACCAGTGATGATGTACATTTCATATGCCTCATTGGACACTTACACACTGACCTGGAATCTATCAGCAGTACATCTACATGTACATCTACATCTACATCTACATAGACACTTCACAAGCCACCATGTGTCTCTAGTACATCCTACTACGATGTAGTATTGGAGAACCCACAGTGGTGACCCCATTGTGTGGAGGGTACCCTGCACCACTACTAGCCATTTCCTATCCTGTTCCCCTCGCAAACAGAGTGAGGCACAAATGACGGTCTATATGCCTCCATAGTGGTCCTTACGCACAATATATGTTGGCAGAAGTAGAATCATCTGGCGTTCAGCTTCAGGTAATGGTTTTCTAAATTTTCTCAATAGTGTTTCTCGAAAAGAACATTGCCTTCCCTCCAGGGATTCCCATTTGAGTTACTGAAGAATCTCCAAAACACTTACGTGTTGTTCGAACCTACCGGTAACAAATCTAGCAGCCCACTTCTCAATTGCTTCGGTATCTTCCTTCAATCTGACCTGGTGCAGATCTCCAACATTCAATCAGTACCCAAGAATAGGTCACACCAGCATCCCATACGCAGTCTCCTTTACAGGTGAACCACTCTTTCCTAGAATTCTTCAAATAAACCGAAGTCATCAGTTCTCAGGTGCTCTTTCCATCGTTTATCACTTTGCAATGTTATGCCCAGATATTTAAACGACTTGACTGTATCAAGCAGGACACTAGTAATACTGTATCCGAACATTACAAGTTTGATCTTCCTACCCATCTGTGTTAACTTACATTTTTCCACATTTATGACTACCTGCTATGCATCACACCAACTGGAAATTTTGTCTAAGGCATCTTGTATCTTCTTACAGTCGCTGAACATCAACACCTTACTATACACCACAGCAAATAACAGCAAATAACTGAAAACTGCTGCCCACACTGACCACCAAATCATTTGTGTACATTGAGAACAACAGCGGTCCTATCAAAGTTCCGTGGGGCACTCCTGATGATACCTTTGTCTCTGATAAAAACTCACATCTGGGGACATCCAATCTGCTAAGGTGCTGCTGCATCATACTTCTGGCACACACATACCAGGTTCATTCGCTCTGCTAGCTACAGCCTTCACATCTCGCTGTGACACACTTGTACCACCATCCATTTGTGTGTATACTTCTGACTGCTCAACTCATCAACTTCCTCTTCGAGCTCTTACTCCAACATTGTGACATCAATGCTCTTTCGTTAGCAACAACACGCTCCATTGGCTGGTCGTGGATGCATCTGACAACCTGACATGTGCACGTTACTCAGTCAGTGCTCTTCTCGCCACGATACCGCCTGCTGCAACTTCGGCTGATGACACACACACTGCCATTCTGCAGACTTGACAGGTCACTGACTCTTCTAGTATCAGTGTTGCATGTGATGTGCCCACCCCCTCTTCATGCCTTGTGGCTATTTCAAATGGTACCTGACATAGATTAATCACCACAGGAGGTCCTTCTGTCCATTACAAGGCAAGGCACCTGACAATTAACAAACTACGCCTTGCTAAAGCCGCTCCACAGGGACTGTTAAATGCAGGTATAGTCCACCCTACTTACAGTAACTGGCCTTTGCCTACCCACCTGGTCCCTAAAAAAGATGATACCTACAGGTTGTGCAAAGATTACCACAATCCGAATATGCGCACAGTAACTGACAATCACCCCATTCCACTCATCCAAGTCTTCGTGCAACTGCTGCACGGTGCGGGTGCATTTAGCATCATAGACCGCTGCAAGGCCTACCATCGAATCCCTATGCACACTGATGACATCCCAAAAATGCTGTTATTACACCGTTTGGTCTATTTGAACATTGTTTCATGCCTTATGGACTGAAAAATATGGCCAAAATCTTCCAGGACTTCACTAATTCCCTACTTTTCGCTGCTGCCATTCTGCTATGTGTATCTGATGACATCCTCATATTTTCCTCTTCCGACGATCAACACTAGAAACACCTATTGTACGTGTTAAAAGTCCTTAGGGACAATGGTGTCAAAATTAATCACAATAAAACTCAACTTTGCTGCACTAGAGTCACCTTCCTTGGTCATGAAATTACAGCCGAGGGCACCCGCCCAACTTCTGATAATGTCGCCTTTATCTCTGACCCACTGCTACCTGAAACCTACCATGATGTTCGAGGTTCCCAGGTACGGTGAACTTTTTCAGGCACTGTATACCCCATGCCACCTCACTTCAAACCCCTCTCATGGATACCTTACCAGGCAACAACACTTCCAGATCATTTTTATTTATTTATCCTTTGACAAAGTACATTGTATGGATCAAGGTATATTTTCTTTTCATGCACTGACAAATACATAGTTTTACTGTCTACTGTTTAACAAAAATATAATTTATTACACAATTATTCTAGGGCTATTTCATATAAAATTGGATTTTGTACAGATTTTCTTTTCATACAATAATGGTATTTCAATTGCTTTGAACTGTAGTGCACATAAATTCATTAACACTGTAATAACAGTTTTCTATTAGAAAATTTTTGAGACATTTTTTGAAAATATTTTTATCGTTCCATTTAAGGTTGGCTATCATTCTTATGGCTCTTTTTAATAAATAAGAAGAAGATGGCGGCGAGTGTAAAAGTAATTCGTGTATCCCCGCGAAAAAAGTAAATTTCTGTAGTAAAAAGAATACGTGTGTAAATTGTAAGGACGAGATCTCGAAGCTAAACGAACGAATATCCAGTTAAGAAGTTATAATCGGCGCTTTAAAGCTGGACATAAAGAAACTTCATGCGGAAAAACGTGAGTCGCTGAAGAAGCAAGAAGACTCGACCTCTGCAAACAATGGGCTAACAATGACGGGAGAAAACTGCACTCAGAAAGTACAATCCCAAAATAGCAATGAAACTTCAGTACGTATTAACAGTGAAACTTTAATGCATAAAAACTCCACTCAGAAAGTACAATCTCAAAGCAGCAGTGAAACTTCAATGTGTATAAACAGTGAAATTTTAATGCATAAAAACTGTCAAACTAGAACGTATAACGACCTTGTGGGAGTATTCACTACTGAAGATTCAATGAACACGCCAGCCGAAGTCGAAAAGTTACGAAATGAACCACAAAAAGTAAACAAACCGTAGCTTGATGAACTTCCGACTGCTAACATTGTAAAATACGGAAAAATATGTGTGTTAGGCGATAGCCACAGCCTTGGAATTGCCGCAGTGCTTTTATTTATTTACAGCTCGAAACATGTATTTAACATGCATGGGCAATGTTATAATAATTACATTTTGATTATTGAAACACAATATAAATAGATTACATGCTGTTAAGTAAAATACCATTTAAGTATATTTAACATATCATTCCTGAGGTCAAATCATCTCAGCACCATACTGTATGGACACTTCAATATAAGCCATTTTTAACTCGTTTTTAAAAATTCTACCAGAAAGCTGTTTCAGGTTATTTGGCAGAGAATTATAAAATATTGCTCCCTTAATGAATGGGGTATTTGTTGTTAGATTCAATCGTCTGCCCACTATATGAAATTCTGATTTTTGTCTTATACTGTAATCATGGATTTCCATATTCCTGTTTGTCACTTTTTTGTCTTTTTTCACTAATAATATTGTTTGAAACATACACACTGCATAGATAGTCATAATATTAAACTTAATAAACAAGTTTTTACATGAAGTTCAAATTCCATGAAAGTCTGTCATCTATATATATCCCCAGAAATTTACATTCTGAACAGGTATTTTCCTGAATGTCCTCATTTGCAACAGTATTTTTATTTGAACTACTTGTCTTAAAATAAATTAAATTAGTTTTGTTAATATTGACCCTCAGGTTTTCTTTTTCAAAATGTGTTTGGGCTTTTTCAACAAAATTCTGTACCACTGAATTTAGGTCATCACTACTACGTGTCCAACATACCCCAGAGGTGTCATCAGCATACATAGTAATACGATGACTGGTGTCTAATACTTTTGGGAAATCATTCACGTAGCAAATAAACAAAAAGGGGCCCAAGATAGAGCCTTGTGGCACACCAAAATTTATATTTCTTATCTTTGATCTTCATTTTTCGATTACCTCTCCATTATCATACACAACTTCTGTGCATTGTTGTCTATCTTTAAGGTAAGATTATATTAAAAGCATCAGTTTCCCACTGACACCATTATAAGCAAGTTTACTTAAAAGAGCGCCATCATGGACTCTGTCAAACGCTTTGGAAAGATCTAAAAACACTCCTGCCAAGTATTTCCCCTTTTTTATATATTGGTTTAATTATAGCAAGTTTCAGTAGAAAAGGAGAAAATTCATCCCATCCAGCTGATCTTTTATTTTTTAGGCTGTCAGTTAGCTGTGTTACATCCTTGATGGTTACTGTAGGTAGCTTACAAGAGTCCTGTTCCTTTTCATTATCATATTTAAACTGCCTCTCCTGTTTAATGCAAGTATCATTTTCAATAGCATCTATAAAGTAATCACTAAATATATTGCTAACTATATAAGGATCAGAAAAATTATCATTATGTATTTAACTCTATATTATTAATTTTAGTTTTTGAATCAGTGTTCCTCATATCATTAACTACTGCCCAGCACGACTTTGAGACACAGTCAGAATTTCGGATCTGTTTACTAATATGTTCTACTTTCCTTCTCCTTACTTCCTTGCGATACTCATATTTATATTTTTTATAATCCTCTTTATATGAATCAAGACTGGTTTCTCTGTGTAGCTTATACATATACTCCATTCCTTCTTTGAGTCTTTTCGTTTTTTCATCCAGTTTTACACGTTTGACTACTGGCGGTTTATTTTTATTTACATTGATCTTCTTTGCCAGGATAGTAATATCAATATGTCTAGTTAAAATTTTTACAAATACTTCCCATTTGCTGTCAACTCCCCTTTCTCTATAAACTGATTCCCAAGATTCTTGACCCAAAGTTTTCTTTAGCAAGGTGATGTTGTATTCAGAAAATAGCCTTCTATTCTCATATTTTTTGCTTTGTTTAAGTTTATGAAGACAACTAATCACTAATAATTGTCCTAGATGATCAGATATGTGCCCGTTTACAGTCTGTGCCGACACAACATTTTCATAATTGGTCATTACATGATCTATGGAACTGCTGCTTGACTCAGTTATTCTAGTGGGCACATGACCAAGTAGATCTTTAATATCATAGGATCGTATGCAGTCTTGTAAACCTTTGCATTCCTGGCTGTCGCTTAGTGTGTTTATATTAAAGTCTCCTAACATTATAATATTTACTGTATTGCCACCCTTGCTTAGCTTTCCCAATACACTATCCAGTGCTTCCAGGAAAACCTCGAGATTACCAGAAGGGGCTCGACATATACCTACCACAATAAGTGGGACGGATACAATCATTAACTTAATTATCACTGCTTCAAAGTCTTTCTCAATACAATAATCATTAACCCATGATACTTTTTTACAGAACTTATTAGGTTACATTTCCTTACGTAAGTAGCAACACCCCCTCCTTTATGTTCTGTTCTACAGAAAAACGATGTAAGATTATACTCCTGTAACTTATAATACTGAATATTATGGTTAGCTTTTTGATGCTCTGTAATCACGATTACATGTAGACATGTGGAATTAGATCTGTAACTAAGGCCTCAAATACATCGATTTTGTTACCCAAGCCCTGAACATTATAATGTAAAAATGATACATTAGTACAATCATGAAAGGATATATCCTTCTCAAGGTTAATATTATCACACAAATTGATAGTTTCTAAATTAGGAACACTGAGGGACTTTGTTAATCTAAAAAATCAACAGTCTTGACATTGCAGTCAGGAATTATTTCTGTTTGCTTGCTCTCCAGGCATATATAAATATCACTTCCGTCTTTCGTGTGTATGACATCTGAGGTACAAGGTAGCAGATTTGAATTATTGCTTTTTGTTCCCTCAATAGCTCTGTTGATGTCAGTTGCTAGAGTATTCTTACCCAGACGATTAAGATGTAGTCCATGTACAGTGAAGCTGCTTCTTTCATAGCTGTTAAGGTCCAGCAGTCTCACATATTTTAACTTGTAGCAGAAATGTTTTAATTTTTTATTTGTAGATCGGATTTCCCTGATCACACACGACCAGTCAGGCAGATCATATCCCGCCGGAATATTTTACACGATCACATCTGTATGGGACAACATCATTAACATAACAATCAACTTTTTAATAAATGAACTGGCCTCGTTGCAATAAACGTCGTTTGCACCTGCTATAATAACAACGACATCACTTTCTGTAAAATCGGTACAGTCATTGTTTACAGAGCTTGTTACATCAACAAACTTCGCCCCAGGTTTAATAACAGATGAAATTCGCACTTTTCTGTGATCGAATTAGACATAAAATCTTAAATATTGCGTGCATGACTATCTCCGTAAATTTTAACATTCATTTTACACTGAAATTGAGCTTGTGTAACCTTAGGACTATTTTTTGTAGTTTTGGTGACACTACTTGCAGTTGCACTTTCACACGTGGGTTTCAATTCTTGTTGCTGTTTTGTTTGATGTATTTCACCCACATCGGACTGTTTTTCAAGTATTAATCTAGAATTTTCTTCCTTTAAACATAGTATTTCAGATTTTAATGCCTGAATGTCATTTTGAAGTAATTTTATAATTTCATTTTTGGAGTCCACTATAGTTACAAGATCGGCCGTTTCGTTACGTAAACAAGCGTGACACGCCCAGGAAAATCCTCACTGATGTATTTTAAGTTTATTTTCGCGAACTTTTCGTGTAACTTGACACATGACACTTGACACACCAAATACCTTTCATAACTCGCTTTTCACATTCTTTACACGACGAACTGCTTATTTTTTGCCTTTTGGACGAGGGCACAGTGCCACTACACTTTTCTATCGGCGCCATCTTGATAAACGGAAAAATACCATTACAGGGTAAACGGTTTCGTGAAGCCTGGGGCTCCATTAAGTGAACTGAAAAACCTTACAAAATTACGTGAAGTAACTAGTTTGTGTAATGATGACTTTGTTGTATTGCTGGGAGTATCAAATGACGTATATAGGAATGAGTCATTCAAGGCTAGCACAGAATTGAGAAAATGCCTCAATAATTTATCTCACACGAATGTAATCGTAAATATCCCACATCGTCACGATTTACCAAGGTGGTCGTGTGTAAACAGTGAAATTCATGCTGCAAACAAGAGTTTCAGTGAAGTAGGTAATCACTTCGTAAATGCAGACGCTATTGACATAAACAGTTTGGAGCGAAGGCTCCATACAGTTCACGGTCTTCATTTGAATGCTTTAGGATAGGAGGTACTTATGGAAAAAAATTTTTACTCCTATTTCGCGGTGCAATGAAGTACCCAGGACAAGTGAAAATCGATCGCAAGTAACAAAGCGTTCTTTTCATGCAGCAAACAATGTAGCCATCAATCAATGTCAAATCACGAAATGGTTTAAAACCAATAGGCCAGAAAGTAACATTCAAGCTGGGAAACAAATTCAAATTACGAAATGGTTCAAGCCAAAAAGAAATGAAGCAAAAATTTTGCAAGCTCCAAAAATACTGGCAGACAAACAAGCTGCTGTACGTGTGTCTCCCAGAACAAGGAAAGCTCCAGAGAGGAACAGTGATTTTTTGTGGGTGGCACCAGGGAAATCACTTCAACACCATCCAGATCCAGTGCCATCAAGAATGTAACTATGGATGTAAGTACACAATATAAAAGTGACAAAGAAATGTACAAGCCAAGTGAGCAAGCTGATGGGCTGTTGCAGAAGAATCCAGACCTACCCTTTTGTGAGGATGGCTAATTATTAATTAATACGTCTTTAAAAAATAAAATTGATGATTTTAGTAGTAACTACACTCCTGGAAATTGAAATAAGAACACCGTGAATTCATTGTCCCAGGAAGGGGAAACTTTATTGACACATTCCTGGGGTCAGATACATCACATGATCACACTGACAGAACCACAGGGACATAGACACAGGCAACAGAGCATGCACAATGTCGGCACTAGTACAGTGTATATCCACCTTTCGCAGCAATGCAGGCTGCTATTCTCCCATGGAGACGATCGTAGAGATGCTGGATGTAGTCCTGTGGAACGGCTTGCCATGCCATTTCCACCTGGTGCCTCAGTTGGACCAGCGTTCGTGCTGGACGTGCAGACCGCGTGAGACGACGCTTCATCCAGTCCCAAACATGCTCAATGGGGGACAGATCCGGAGATCTTGCTGGCCAGGGTAGTTGACTTACACCTTCTAGAGCACGTTGGGTGGCACGGGATACATGCGGACGTGCATTGTCCTGTTGGAACAGCAAGTTCCCTTGCCGGTCTAGGAATGGTAGAACGATGGGTTCGATGACGGTTTGGATGTACCGTGCACTATTCAGTGTCCCCTCGACGATCACCAGTGGTGTACGGCCAGTGTAGGAGATCGCTCCCCACACCATGATGCCGGGTGTTGGCCCTGTGTGCCTCGGTCGTATGCAGTCCTGATTGTGGCGCTCACCTGCACGACGCCAAACACGCATACGACCATCATTGGCACCAAGGCAGAAGCGACTCTCATCGCTGAAGACGACACGTCTCCATTCGTCCCTCCATTCACGCCTGTCGCGACACCACTGGAGGCGGGCTGCACGATGTTGGGGCGTGAGCGGAAGACGGCCTAACGGTGTGCGGGACCGTAGCCCAGCTTCATGGAGACGGTTGCGAATGGTCCTCGCCGATACCCCAGGAGCAACAGTGTCCCTAATATGCTGGGAAGTGGCGGTGCGGTCCCCTACGGCACTGCGTAGGATCCTACGGTCTTGGCGTGCATCCGTGCGTCGCTGCGGTCCGGTCCCAGGTCGACGGGCACGTGCACCTTCCGCCGACCACTGGCGACAACATCGATGTACTGTGGAGACCTCACGCCCCACGTGTTGAGCAATTCGGCGGTACGTCCACCCGGCCTCCCGCATGCCCACTATACGCCCTCGCTCAAAGTCCGTCAACTGCACATACGGTTCACGTCCACGCTGTCGCGGCATGCTACCAGTGTTAAAGACTGCGATGGAGCTTCGTATGCCACGGCAAACTGGCTGACACTGACGGCGGCGGTGCACAAATGCTGCGCAGCTAGCGCCATTCGACGGCCAACACCGCGGTTCCTGGTGTGTCCGCTGTGCCGTGCGTGTGATCATTGCTTGTACAGCCCTCTCGCAGTGTCTGGAGCAAGTATGGTAGGTCTGACACACCGGTGTCAATGTGTTCTTTTTTCCATTTCCAGGAGTGTATATAATGCATCGTAATATAAATGGTTTAAGTGCTGAATACTCATGTGACAGAAAGTTAGATGAGCTACAAGTTTTTTTTCTGAATTTCTAAATGTTAAAGTAATCTGTTTAAATGAACATGTCTTAGTAGTGATACCATAAAAATCCTAAATAAAATCGAAAACTTCAAGGTAGCTACCAGCTTTTGTAGGATAAATAAGTCACAAGGAGGTTCATGCATACTCATTCATTCTGATTTAGATTACCATGTAAGATGTGACTTCAGTTGTTTTAATGCAGAGTGTATATTTGAGGGTTGCTGTGTTGAGTTAAATGACTTAAATGTTGTTATAATATCAATTTATAGAATCCCTGGGAAGGTGACAACTGAGCATTTCCTACGTAAATTTCAGAGTTTGTTAGAAACCTCGGTAAAGAAAAGAGTGAAAAAATTGTAGTTGCTGCTGATTTCAACATCAATGTGTTGAATGAAACATGTGAGGTATCAAAATTTACAGACTTAATAAAAAAATATGGCTTCAAATTAAATTTTTCCGAATCTACAAGAGAAAATGCTCAGTCAGCTGCGTGCATTGACAATATTTTGACAAATTACGTGTTTGAAGATGGATATAAATTTTGTCTAGATCTAGGAATTTCTAATCATTCAGCATTATTCATTGAGCTACCCAGAGCAGGTAGAGAAGTCCCATGTAAAAAAGCTTATGTAAAAAGGATATTCAACCTAGAAACTTTGACTCTATTCCATCATAAGCTGAAGGAGACAGAATGGCACTTTGATAAAAATATTTCATGCACAGCAAATTTAGAAGCATTTCTAAGGTATTTTCTAAGTGTTTTCAATGAAATGTTTCCACAAAAATCCTATTTTAATAAAATGACAAAATTAAAATGGATCACTAAAGGTATAAAAATCTCCAGCGCTAAGAAAAGGCAGCTACATAAGGAACTAAGACATAATAAAACCATTTATTGAATATGTTAAACGATACAAAAGTACATTTAAGAAAGTTTTCAAAGCAGGAAAGCAAATGACAAATAATAAATTAATCTTAAAACATGAGAATAAATCAAAGGCAATGTGGTCAGTTGTAAAACACGAATTAGGCATCAAAGCCTCTAGACATGGAATTAGTACAATTAAGCTTGAAGATGAGATCATTGTAAATCTGGCTCAAACTTCAGAATGCTTCAATGAGTTCTTCATTAATGTAGTGAAACCAGAGGTTAAGGTTGCAGATTATGAGAACAATGTATGTCCCTTTGGACTAAATCATAATTCTGAATGCCTCACAAAATTCAAAACAGTTTCAACAATAGATGTAGAAAAAATTATATTAAAACTAAAAAACAAAAATTCTGCAGGTTGGGATGGAATACCGGCAAAAGTCCTTAAATTTGTGTGTAAAATAATAGGATACCCACTGTCTAAAATAATAAACCAATCCTATGAACAAAGAAGCTTCCCAGGGGTGCTGAAGTATGCAGAAGTAAAACCGTTGCTCAAAAAAGGGTCAAGAGAGGATATGGGGAATTATCGTCCCATCTCCTTCCTTCCAGTCCTATCAAAAATCTTTGAAAATGCTGCTGCTATGCAGATTCGAAATTTTATGGAGAAATATGATATTATTACGGAAAACCAATTTGGTTTCCAGTGTGGCTAAAGTACTATGGATGCAATTAAAAAGTTTATCAACAAGATCAGCATATCATTAGACAACCATAATAAAGTTACAGGAATCTTTTGTGACCTCACAAAAGCCTTTGACTCTGTAAATCATGCACTGCTCATCTATAAGCTTGACAAGTATGGGATCAAGGGTAATGTTGGAAATTAGCTATCTTCATACTTATCAAATAGAAAATAAAGAGTGATTGTCCCATCAAATGCAGCAAATTACTATTCAAAATGGAAAACAATAGCCCAAGGTGTCCCTCAAGGCTCGATTCTAGGACCTATTTTGTTTTTGTTCTATGTTAATGATTTACCTAACAATATAAAAGCTCCATCAATTTTATTTGCAGATGGCACATCTGTCTTAATTGAAAACCAGGAGCCAGAAAACATCCCTCTCTACATAATAATCACAATTAACAAACTAGAAACATGGTTCAAACTGAATGGATTAAGATTGAACATCCCCAAAACCCACATGGTCCAATTCAGAACAAAACAGACAAAGTCCCAAGAAATTAAAATAACTCATAAAAATCAGGATATAGAAGAAGTCGATCCTGTGAAGTTGTTAGGGTTAATCCTAGATAAAAATTTAAATTGGAATAAACATGTTGACTAACTGTTAAACAAATTATGTAGCTTTGCATTTGCTATGCAAATATTAGCTGGTGCAACAGACATGAATACAAGGAAAATTACATACCACAGCTACTTTCAATCAGTTGTAAGGTATGGTACTAATTTTTGGGTAAATTCACGCAATATATTGCGCATACTAAAGTTACAGAAAAGAATAATAAGGAACATGTGTACTGCCCATTCAAGGACATAGTCTCACTCACTATTTGAAAAACAACAGTTATAAACAGTTCCCTTCTTATACATCTATGATATTATCATCTTCCTACATACCAATTTAGAGTTATTCGAGAAAAACTGTTTCAATCACATGAATAACACTAGAAACAAAGACAATTCTATGCTTCCCACTCATCGCTTAAACCTATATGTGCAGTCTCCTCAATATATGTCAATGAAAATTCGTAATAAACTAAAAGGAAAGAATGTTCTGAGTATGAAACTAGAGACACTGAAAACAAAGCTATATGCTATACTTGTTAAACGCTGCTATTACACTGTTGAGGAGCCCATGAAGGATGAACTGAACATTTGATTAGGATAAATTTACATATAGTCTTGTGTGTAAATGTAGCTGTCCTTCAAAAAACGGAGGAAAGAAAAATGAATGTTTATATTAATGTTAGAATTCTTTGTGCCAATTAGGCTTAAATTGTGTTATCCATTTTTTGATGTGTCTCCTGTACACTAATCATATGATTAGAAATTGTATGTTATGGGATGAATAAAACACTATTCACTATTAATGTTGGTTTTCGAGGTACCTCGCCACAAGCCCATAACTTAATGTTGTATGAATTAATGCATAGTACGATATTGTTTTCATAATGCCTGTGTGTTTTAGGTAGGTGAGTTTGTGAGCGCATAGAGGTTTGCACTGAGTTTCCCCTGGATATATTCTACATGCTTATCCCAGTTTACATTTTCGTCGACAATTATCCCAAGGAATTTTGTATGTTTAGTGACCTGTGCTAAGCGCTCATCTATGCATACATTGATATCTTCACTGTTAAAGTTTTGAAGTCTGAAGTTTACACAAAGTGTTTTAGTAATATTTTTGTGCAGGTTTAATTCAGTAAATCTTTGTATGGCATTATTTACTTCTACATTGGCTTTTATTTCTAGCTTTTCTGTGTCTTTATTCTTCAACAGAGAGTTGTGTTATCTGCATAGGTAACTATACTGCCATACCTAATCATATTTAGGATGTGATTTGTGTATAGAATGAAGAGTATTGAGCCAAGAATGGAGCCTTGTGGCACAGAGAAGTGTAAAATTCTTTCTTTAGATCTTATTTTTGCACCAGTACTTTTTGTAATTCCAGTATATTGGCTCCTGTTTGTCAGGTTTGAGAGAATTCAGTCTCCTGCATTTCCTCTTATGCGATATATCCCTAATATTTCTACTAAAGTTTTGTGGTCTGCACAGTCGAATGCCTTTGTTAGGTCCATAAATACTCCTACACATTTATTTTTAGATTCCAAGATTGTTATGACATTTTCGATGAGATGTATTACTGCATCTACAACACATTTATCTTTCTGGAAGCCAACCTGATTCTTGTCGATTATTTTATATTTCATCAGAAAAGCAACGAGTCTCTGTGCATAAGCTCGTTCAAATATTTTTGATATGACTGGTAAAAGAGCTATAGGCCTATAATTTTTTGGATTGTATTCATTCCCCTTTTAATGCATTGGTTTTATCAATGCTGTCTTTAAGCACTCTGGGAAAGTTCCTTCCAGGAATGATGAATTGATTAGTTGTGTAAGAGGTTTCTTGAGTTCCAGCATACAGTGTTTAATTTCTATACTTGATATTCTGTCAGTTCCACATGACTTTGTTTTAAGTTTTTATTATCTTTAGTGTTTCTTCTTCTGTCACTGGGAAACGTGCCATTGTTTTTCCATGGGGATTCATAAATGTTTTCCATGTGTCATTGTATTTGTTGTTATTCGTTTCTTCTTTTAGTTTCTGGCCTACTGTGGCAAAATAGTCATTGGAGAGATTTATGATTTTATTCTATTCAGTTATGGTTTTTTTGCTGATCATGAACTGTATTTTGCTGTGTTCCTATAAGTTAGAGGGTTTGCGATTTGTATTTATAATAGACCAACAAGCCTTGCTTGTATTATCAGCACTATTTATGTACTTTTTTGCTTCTTGTCGTTTGGCTGCTTGCAGTACTTTTGCATACATTCTTTTATATTTTCTGTGGTACTCTGTACGTTTTCATCAGTGCTAGTTTTATGCATTCTGTGCATCATTTTTATCTTTTTGCTAAAAACCAAAATGACTTTTGTTATAAATTTTTTGTTTTTATTTGTGGTTTTGGCTTTAGTTTTTATTACTGGGCATGTAATATTGAGATGGTAGGGAAGTGTGTCAATAAAATAAGTCACTTTTGATCTGCTTGTGGAGAGTCTTTTTCCAGTATTTCCCATCCTTTTTCAAGTTTTATCCTAAGGGCTGTTAAGTTTTGTTCATTTAAGTTTCTTTTTCCCATATTTTTTGTGTCCTTTAATTTGGGGTGAGATGATTTAGACATATTTTTATTGCATCATGGTCTGACAGCCGTTTCTATTACTTCACTTTTGTATGAAAGTTCCTTAAATTTGTGAAGATGTGATCTATTAGACTTCAGGAGTTTGCAGTTTACATGTTGGAGTAGCTATTGCACTGTATAAGGCATGTTTTCATTGTGTTTAGGAGCTCCCTACTGTCGTTGGTGTCTTGCAATGTGTTTATGTTTAAGTCACCTAGTAGTACAAGTGCACAGTTCTGGCTTAGGATGGTTGGTTGGTTTGGGGAAGGAGACCAGACAGCGTGGTCATCGGTCTCATCGGAATAGGGAAGGATGGGGAAGGAAGTCGGCCGTGCCCTTTCAGAGGAACCATCCCGGCATTTGCCTGGAGTGATTTAGGGAAATCACGGAAAACCTAAATCAGGATGGCCGGACGCGGGATCTTGCTTAGGATGATATGTAAGAACTCTCCTAAGTTTTCAGTGAACGTTTCTATGCACCCATTTGGTGGTCTGTAGATGTTTAAGATGTACAGTGAGGAACTACTTAAAACTGTTTTTTGGCCAGTTACTTCGACTACATTTTCGATGTTATATTTTTTACATAAGTCAAGGCTGTTTATATGGTTTCTGTTTATATTGTTATGGGTTAATATAGCAGCTCCACCACCCTTACTATTCCTCCTGCACGAACTATCTGTTACATTGTAATTTGCACCAGTAAGATTTAGAATGTCTTGCTCATGTAGACCATTTTCTGCTAGAGCTAGAATGTCAGGAGTTTCTTCATTTAGCATTGTTTCTAATTGAATTACCTTAGTTTTTATGTATTGTATAGTCTGGTCATTATTTTTATAATTGAATATCCTGATTCTATGTTTGTATTTATCCTATATTCTTTTGCTATTGCTGTTTTTTTGTGGATACCAGTTTTCCTGATTTTTCACTCTGCACTATACAACGTTAGTTTCGCTTGTTTCTAATGATTTTACATACATCTGCATAAATTCTGCTGCGTGTTATCGAATCTAATCTATTTAAATTTGTGCCATCCTTTCCCAGACAATTTTCACACAGGAATTTGTTTGGGTCTATGAAGATAGCACTGAGACAATCACACTGTTGTGTTGATGGCACTGTTTACTTTGGATATGTATTTGTCACTCACTGATCTCCTTCTTACGATTCCGCTACGTATGAGCCTGGATCTTTCATAAAGACTTCTTGTTGCACGAATCATGTTTCTTGTTTCATTCACTAATTCATCTTCGCTGCTGCTTTTAAGCGAGTTTGTTCCAACATGTATAAAAACACCTCTGTAATTGCGTTTGTGTACTGTGTGCTGTTCTGTAGCCGCTTGTTTTGCCATATTTTTGAAATGTTTTGTCGAGCTGTTGCACTCTTAATCCCAGGTCGCACGTCGATTTCGCAGTTGCGGACCGCGTTATTTTTAAGTAGCGAATCTCCTATTGCTAGAAACTCGCTATCTTGCACAGCTGTGGGCTTTTTTCTTCTTTTGGTGTATGTCACCGTCTTCCACTTATATTTATCTGCTGATGTTAGGCCTGTTGACTTTTTCGTGTCTTTATTGGAGACACTGGGTATTTTTTGTTTTTAAAGTTCTTGCCTGCATGTGGAGCACGGGATATGTTATTGTTTTTTGAGTTCGTATATTCACGCGTAATTTCGCGGTCTTTTATTTGCTTTTGGTGGTTTTCATTCTCACGGCACTGCCTTTCTTGTATTAGTGTATCATTTTCCAACCTTGCCTCGAATAGTTCTGTTTTTACAGTGTCAATGTCGTTTTGTAGCCTCTTTATAGTTTCGTTTTCTGAGGCTTGTGATACTATTTGATGGATTTCACACACGCAGAGCTGCTTTTCACGCATTAACCTATTATTTTCTTTCTTTGTGTTCATATTTTCTGTTTTTAGCACTTCACTATCCTCTTGTAGCAATTTTATATCTTCGTTTTTTGAGTCTCCTGTATTTAAAAGTTCGGCCGTTTCAGCACATAAACAAACTTGGCATGCCCACGAAATATTGTCACTCATGAACTTCAGGTTTACCTTCGCGCACTTTTCGTGTAGCCAGTTGGGGGCACCTAGAGGAAGTGGGGATGGCTTGGTTGGCTGCCAAAAGAATGGCTGTTATTGTATGCTGAACAGCCGCATCGATACTGCCTTTGTTAGGTCCATAAATACTCCTACACATTTATTTTTAGATTCCAAGATTGTTATGACATTTTCGATGAGATGTATTACTGCATCTACAACACATTTATCTTTCTGGAAGCCAACCTGATTCTTGTCGATTATTTTATATTTCATCAGAAAAGCAACGAGTCTCTGTGCATAAGCTCGTTCAAATATTTTTGATATGACTGGTAAAAGAGCTATAGGCCTATAATTTTTTGGATTGTATTCATTCCCCTTTTAATGCATTGGTTTTATCAATGCTGTCTTTAAGCACTCTGGGAAAGTTCCTTCCAGGAATGATGAATTGATTAGTTGTGTAAGAGGTTTCATGAGTTCCAGCATACAGTGTTTAATTTCTATACTTGATATTCTGTCAGTTCCACATGACTTTGTTTTAAGTTTTTATTATCTTTAGTGTTTCTTCTTCTGTCACTGGGAAACGTGCCATTGTTTTTCCATGGGGATTCATAAATGTTTTCCATGTGTCATTGTATTTGTTGTTATTCGTTTCTTCTTTTAGTTTCTGGCCTACTGTGGCAAAATAGTCGTTGGAGAGATTTATGATTTTATTCTATTCAGTTATGGTTTTTTTGCTGATCATGAACTGTATTTTGCTGTGTTCCTATAAGTTAGAGGGTTTGCGATTTGTATTTATAATAGACCAACAAGCCTTGCTTGTATTATCAGCACTATTTATGTACTTTTTTGCTTCTTGTCGTTTGGCTGCTTGCAGTACTTTTGCATACATTCTTTTATATTTTCTGTGGTACTCTGTACGTTTTCATCAGTGCTAGTTTTATGCATTCTGTGCATCATTTTTATCTTTTTGCTAAAAACCAAAATGACTTTTGTTATAAATTTTTTGTTTTTATTTGTGGTTTTGGCTTTAGTTTTTATTACTGGGCATGTAATATTGAGATGGTAGGGAAGTGTGTCAATAAAATAAGTCACTTTTGATCTGCTTGTGGAGAGTCTTTTTCCAGTATTTCCCATCCTTTTTCAAGTTTTATCCTAAGGGCTGTTAAGTTTTGTTCATTTAAGTTTCTTTTTCCCATATTTTTTGTGTCCTTTAATTTGGGGTGAGATGATTTAGACATATTTTTATTGCATCATGGTCTGACAGCCGTTTCTATTACTTCACTTTTGTATGAAAGTTCCTTAAATTTGTGAAGATGTGATCTATTAGACTTCAGGAGTTTGCAGTTTACATGTTGGAGTAGCTATTGCACTGTATAAGGCATGTTTTCATTGTGTTTAGGAGCTCCCTACTGTCGTTGGTGTCTTGCAATGTGTTTATGTTTAAGTCACCTAGTAGTACAAGTGCACAGTTCTGGCTTAGGATGGTTGGTTGGTTTGGGGAAGGAGACCAGACAGCGTGGTCATCGGTCTCATCGGAATAGGGAAGGATGGGGAAGGAAGTCGGCCGTGCCCTTTCAGAGGAACCATCCCGGCATTTGCCTGGAGTGATTTAGGGAAATCACGGAAAACCTAAATCAGGATGGCCGGACGCGGGATCTTGCTTAGGATGATATGTAAGAACTCTCCTAAGTTTTCAGTGAACGTTTCTATGCACCCATTTGGTGGTCTGTAGATGTTTAAGATGTACAGTGAGGAACTACTTAAAACTGTTTTTTGGCCAGTTACTTCGACTACATTTTCGATGTTATATTTTTTACATAAGTCAAGGCTGTTTATATGGTTTCTGTTTATATTGTTATGGGTTAATATAGCAGCTCCACCACCCTTACTATTCCTCCTGCACGAACTATCTGTTACATTGTAATTTGCACCAGTAAGATTTAGAATGTCTTGCTCATGTAGACCATTTTCTGCTAGAGCTAGAATGTCAGGAGTTTCTTCATTTAGCATTGTTTCTAATTGAATTACCTTAGTTTTTATGTATTGTATAGTCTGGTCATTATTTTTATAATTGAATATCCTGATTCTATGTTTGTATTTATCCTATATTCTTTTGCTATTGCTGTTTTTTTGTGGATACCAGTTTTCCTGATTTTTCACTCTGCACTATACAACGTTAGTTTCGCTTGTTTCTAATGATTTTACATACATCTGCATAAATTCTGCTGCGTGTTATCGAATCTAATCTATTTAAATTTGTGCCATCCTTTCCCAGACAATTTTCACACAGGAATTTGTTTGGGTCTATGAAGATAGCACTGAGACAATCACACTGTTGTGTTGATGGCACTGTTTACTTTGGATATGTATTTGTCACTCACTGATCTCCTTCTTACGATTCCGCTACGTATGAGCCTGGATCTTTCATAAAGACTTCTTGTTGCACGAATCATGTTTCTTGTTTCATTCACTAATTCATCTTCGCTGCTGCTTTTAAGCGAGTTTGTTCCAACATGTATAAAAACACCTCTGTAATTGCGTTTGTGTACTGTGTGCTGTTCTGTAGCCGCTTGTTTTGCCATATTTTTGAAATGTTTTGTCGAGCTGTTGCACTCTTAATCCCAGGTCGCACGTCGATTTCGCAGTTGCGGACCGCGTTATTTTTAAGTAGCGAATCTCCTATTGCTAGAAACTCGCTATCTTGCACAGCTGTGGGCTTTTTTCTTCTTTTGGTGTATGTCACCGTCTTCCACTTATATTTATCTGCTGATGTTAGGCCTGTTGACTTTTTCGTGTCTTTATTGGAGACACTGGGTATTTTTTGTTTTTAAAGTTCTTGCCTGCATGTGGAGCACGGGATATGTTATTGTTTTTTGAGTTCGTATATTCACGCGTAATTTCGCGGTCTTTTATTTGCTTTTGGTGGTTTTCATTCTCACGGCACTGCCTTTCTTGTATTAGTGTATCATTTTCCAACCTTGCCTCGAATAGTTCTGTTTTTACAGTGTCAATGTCGTTTTGTAGCCTCTTTATAGTTTCGTTTTCTGAGGCTTGTGATACTATTTGATGGATTTCACACACGCAGAGCTGCTTTTCACGCATTAACCTATTATTTTCTTTCTTTGTGTTCATATTTTCTGTTTTTAGCACTTCACTATCCTCTTGTAGCAATTTTATATCTTCGTTTTTTGAGTCTCCTGTATTTAAAAGTTCGGCCGTTTCAGCACATAAACAAACTTGGCATGCCCACGAAATATCGTCACTCATGAACTTCAGGTTTACCTTCGCGCACTTTTCGTGTAGCCAGTTGGGGGCACCTAGAGGAAGTGGGGATGGCTTGGTTGGCTGCCAAAAGAATGGCTGTTATTGTATGCTGAACAGCCGCATCGATACTGCCTTGTGATGGGGAACTAAGGATGACAACAGAGGTGAACCCATTCCAACCAGTACTACGAAGAACCCATATGGAAGACTGGGAAGTGATCAATGCAGCACAGTTCACTGTGGACCTTCCAGTGGACAGATGGTAGAAGATCAGGACTGCAAAAAGAGAGATCAATGGCCAAATAAGTCCCACTTGCCACACTAAAGTGCATGGAGGCATCCGGTTCAAGAGGCAAAGAATGAGCTGTGCCACTAAATTTACAATGTCTTTATCACAGCCAGTGATCATTGTTCCACCCCACATAGGGTTATGGGCACTGAAGTCGCCCAAGACTAGGAAAGGTGGGAGAGGGAGCTGAAAGTAATGCAGACAGTACATCCTGGGACATGACATCATCGGGAGGGACATAAGCATTAGAAATGGTAAAATTCTAATGTGCCTGTACCCGAACAGCCACAGCTTCCTAAGGTGTATCAAGAGTCACAAGGTCACTGTATACAGAGTCTAACACATAAGTACAAACTCCTCCCAATACCTTCTCATAGTCAGTGGAATTCTTAAAATAAGCTCAGTAACCACGAAGAGCAGGGGTCTTGGTTGCTGGAAACCATGTTTCCCAGATGACAATACAGAAAACAGTATCTATGCTTAACAGCTGCTGTACCTCAGCGAGGTGGTGGAAAATCCTTTGCAATTCCACTGGAGAATAAGACTGTCTGAATACTGTGGGGCATAAAGCAACCAGGGAGGGAGGGGGGGCAGGTCATGACCCAGGATCATGTACTACCATCAGTTGAGACATCAGGGGATCCACTGACACAGGTTCAGTGGTAATTTGCCTAGGGAGATCTGAAGCATCAGGGGCCACCAGGATGTCCATCTTGGTCACAGACAGAGTACATGCAGAGTTCAATGGTGTGGAGGTCACTAGAGTTTCCTTCATCTTAGATGACTTCATTTCATCCTTCTTGTCCGTAGAAGATGAGAAGTGAGAAGATTTCCCTGAATTGGTTTAGGGACAGAGGAAGATCAAGAAGTCTGATGGCCAGCAGCCTGTGGTTCTTTCAGTCACCGGTTGGTGTCTGGCTGTGGACCAGCACGAATCGTGGAAGGAAAAGTCCCAAGGGACCTCTTCCTGGCAAGAGGAGCCAGAGGAGACTGAGGTACCTCCGGCTGGGGGATGGGGACATGTGTCCCTGGCACGTGGGGAGCCAATGCTTCCAAAGTGGATGCGGTGGAAGCACGAGAAGGGCCTCCAACCAACTGGGGGAGCAGATACCAGCGGACAGCTCTGAGGGGCCGCTGTAAGGGGCACAACAGAGGAAGGCACCATCAACGACATTGCAGACGTAGCATAAGAGTTAGTCATTTGTTTCGGATTTAGAGGCTCATACTTTTTATTTCCCTTTGATATGTGAGCTTGTCCAGGCTCTTGTATTCTCAGATTTTCTTCTTATGCTTCAAAACAGAGCAATCTGGTGAGCTGGGAGAGTGGAGCTCATCACAGTTTACGCAGCTGAAGGAGGGGCACAAGGCATATTCATGTGCAAGAGATGTCCACAATCCCTGCAGACAGGGGTATCAGTGCAATACACCTGAAGCATCATACAGGAGGAGGAACACAGGGTATTATGTCACACTGGTAGACCATCACCTTGACCTTCTCAGGCAACATATCACCCCTGAAAGCCAAGGTAGCAACTCCGTTTCCTCTTGGTCCCCTATGGACACAATAGATGAAGTCCACATCCCATCACTGTAAGTTTCCCTGTATCTCATGGTCAGATTGCAGAAAAGGATCATGGTGAAAGATGGTGCCCTGTACCATATTGAGACTCTTGTGGAGTGTGACAGTCACTGGAATGTCACCCAACGTTTCACAAGAGAGCAGTGCCTGTGATTGGCAGGAGATGATTTTTTAGTGAGGAGAGAACTGCTCTCCATCATAGAGATGACTGCAACTTCCCCTTATTTGTGCCCAATGTTTTGCACAAAAAATAAAGGCTTCGTGGCCAAAAACGTGTCCCTGTCAGTTCTGGCACAGACCAGGCATTGGGGGGAGGATTTTGCTCCTTGTCATTTAGTGCTGCATTCCTCCCCTGGCGTGGCAAGGGACGGGAATGCGTTGTGATCGTACTTTGTGGCATTGTATGAGACCTTTCCATTTGAAGACACTGCTGGGGCTTTGTGACCACCAATGGGAGAAAGTTAGGGTGCAATACTGCAAAAGCTGGGACACCATGGCAGCCAAGCACATACTCACCAAAGAATGGACGGAGAGAGAGAGAGAGAGAGAGAGATGGTGGGGGGCGAGGATAGGGGTAGAGCGAGAGTGTGTGTGTATGTGTGTGTGTGTGGGGTGGGGGGGGCAGCATGTGCGTGTTTAAGCGAGAGTTAAAATTTCTTGAGAGAGACCGAGTTTCGAATATAGTTTCCAGTTTAAAATGGATGCAGATTGCAATAATTACGCAGAGATGATGAGACTTGCAAATGATACTCTAGCACAGAGAGTTGTATCAAACCTGTCTTGGACTGAAGATCACAACAACAACCCCTGAAAGGAAGATATATAAAGCGCATAAAATATTTCAGTACCAATAGTGGCCTCAGAGGAGAACAAACTGGAAGTTGTATTGACATCTTCAACTTTTTGTAGTCCTGTCTTCCTCAGTTGCGTGTAATATTACGTATATTGATAATATTACGTATATTGATAATTTTTATTTATGGACCGTCTGACAGCAACTGAATAAAACACGATTTTAGTGCCATACGCGTTTCGCCTTTATTTTCTGCAAGGCATCATCAGTGGCAGGTTGTGTGGACAATTTCTTACATATTACCAAAAGATTGCATTAAAACAAGCATTCAGTGCATAGTGCTGTGGAATGTGGAAAAAACCGCAAATTGGCGTTCATAAGAAGAAGAACAACACCAAAAATGCAACAGGAGCGTAATATGTAAGAAATTGTCCACGCAACCTGCCACTGATGATGCCTTGCAGAAAATAAAGGCGAAACGCGTATGGCACTAAAATTGTGTTTTATTCAGTTGCTGTCAGATGGTCCATAAGTAAAAATTATCAATATACCGTAATAAACTGGAATTTTTCTCTCTCCTAGAATATGATAAGAACATTCATGCTTTTCTGAAAAAGTTATGATTTTCTTGATAAGTGTTTGGAAATGATGATAACTTCTGACTAATTTTAAATGATTTGCTGCAATTACAGTATAACAGCAAACATTTTATTGTGTTACACCAATATGATTTTTATTTATTAGTTTTTGTGGTGCAGTAAGATCTTAGGTTTGATCCCTGGTCAGTTTTAGGATTTTTATCTGTTCCTTATCACTTCTTTTATCTCTATCACGCCTATTTATCCACTGTGGTGTACAAAACAATTTTTGGACAGATGACTGCTTTACTTCCTTTAAATCATTTTAGTACACCCTTTGAACATATTATACAGAATAGCTCAGTGATAATATAATTAATTTATAGTTACAGTAGGTACTAAAATAAATAATAAAACTAACTCCATCCAGACACACCTGGAAGGCTCCATGATACTGATCAACAGCTGTTTCACCCCCAACCTATAGGTGTCACTGGATGCAGATATGGAGGGGCATGGAGTCAGCACACAGCTCTTCCAGCCGTTTTCAACATTTTGTAATGAGACAGTACTTCTCAATCAAGTAGCTTCTCAAATGGTCTCACAAGGGCTGAGTGCACCCTGCTTCCCAACAGAACCTTACTAACAGCAGTCAGCAAATAAGTAATAACGTCATCAAAATACCGAGTGACGTAATGCATAAAGGTAATATAATTAATGATATCTGGTAAACCACATTTACTTGTCAAGATAGTCTAGAAATTCAGCCAGCAATGGGAACTTAGAACTGTTTCAACTTCACTTTTAAAGTACTTAACACATTTTAAATAAGCTAACATGTGTTTATACAACACTGATGACACTTTGAGGCCATAATTTTGTTGTTAGGCAAGCTAGAATATGTGAGAATCTTTGGCACACACTAGCAACTGTAGTTTAACTTTCATTTTAGTAGAGATCACTGTGAGTACTCAACTGTCATTGTCAAATGGATCTGAGCACTATGGGACTTAACTGCTGTGGTCATCAGTCCCCTAGAACTTAGAACTACTTAAACCTAACTAACCTAAGGACATCACACACATCCATGCCTGAGACAGGATTCGAACCTGCGACCATAGTGGTCACGCGGCTCCAGACTGTAGCGCCTAGAACCGCACGGCCACTCCGGCCAGCAACTCTCATCGTCCTTGGATATTTTGCTGACATGACTGAAGCTATTTTTTACTGATTAATTCGGCAGAAAAAATTTACTGGTACTGGTACTAAGTTATTGTACATGGTACTTTGAAGTCTTGTCTTTACAGTACTTTCTCCATCTACAAATTCTGCAATTTGTGTGCTAAACTCTTATGTGGCTACTCATTAAGCCCCTCATTACTAGGTTTGTCAAATACTTGTCCATGTGTGGCACTGTTTCACAAGTGTATGAGAACTTTTACTGGACGAAAAATTTCACAGTATTAGAAAAACAAATTTGACTGCGCAGTAATACCCCTGCATTAGTCACACAATATCATAAGCAATAACAAGAACTAGATATGTGCAAAATAGTTCTTTTTAGGGAACCATTATGTTCGAGATAGTTCTTCTTATTTAACGAACTAGTTCAAATGTACTAAACAGTTCATTTTTAATGTTAAAGTAACAATAAACAAAGTCATTTAGAAAATGCCTTAAACTGCACTACTGTTTGCAAGAAGTGAAATAATCACAAACAATGGTCTGCAACATGCGACAATAAGATGACATGAAGACCACTGCTGTGGTGATTTAAATGGCAGAGAGGTGGTGTGCACGGAGGCCAAACAGTGGCCTCTTTTGTGTGAAACATCATGCTCCAACAATGAGGTGCATGTGTAACCAGTGGAGAAAAGAGGTCCATACACAGAAAGTGCCACTATGCCTTATCATCATCACAGAGTGGACTATCGGCATCAGTGTGTGTTTGAATGGGGCAGAACTGTTGGTCACCAGGAGGTGGATCTGTCATTCTATGACACTGTGGCTCATATGGGACATCATGCCCCAACAGTGAGGTGAATGTGTAACCAGTGGAGAAAAGAGGGCCATACACAGCATGACAGAGTACTCGACGAAACAATGTGAGCAGTATGAGAGATGACAGCCATCTTGTCGACTCGGCCATAATGCACAGAATGTTTTTGTCCACAGTGTTGTCGTGACATTGAAGCATTGCAATGGGTGTGGACAAGTCTGCGGGCTGGACTGGTGGCTTGCGAGGCGTTGCATATCTTTCCATTCACCGGAACCCAGTATGCTGCACACTGCAATGGGCATATAAACGCCAACACTGGTGTGCTGAGTGGCAAAATGAAGTGTTTTCAGGCGAGTACCGCTTCAACTTGTCCTGCAGTGAGGGCGCATACATGTTCAACACTGTTGTGGTCAATACAACTGGGCAGACTGTACGGTTGAGCGGCATAGTGGACAAATACCGCGTGTGATGGTTTGGGATGCCATTGCGTATGACAGATGATCTAGTCTCCTGTATCTTGACAGCAACCTGAACAGCTACTGCTACCTCAGGGAGGTTTTACAGCCTGTGACACTGCCCCTCCTGCAGGCTGTTTCACATTACATTTCAGCAGGACAACACCTGGCCACATGTGACGAGGAATGTGCGAGGCTTGTTTAAAGAATGACAGATACCACTGCTTCCCTGGCCTGTAAGTTCGCCTGACACGTCACCCACCTATAATGTCTGGGATTTGGTTGGTCACCAACTTGTACATTCAGGTCCTCCTGCAGCCACAGCTGATGCAGTATATGCGCGCCTAGCAGTTTATTCCACAGCAGCATATTCAGGCTCTCTTTGATTCCATCCCACGATGTCTAATGGCTCTGATTGCAGCAGATTGTGAAACTACTCTGTACCGAATTTCCACAGTCACAGTCGAAGTACAGGCCAGTAATGATAATTATTTGTGTAGTGCCATGTGTAGTGATTTGAGAATTTCTGTGTAAATTCTAGAACTACTCAGCCTTCTATCGTGTCGAACACACGATATTCTGGATATGAGTGTGGGATGGTAGAATCCTGCCTACTGCGCGTCACATGTTTTTGTGCCGGCCAGAGTGGCTGTGCGGTTCTAGGCGCTACAGTCTGGAGCCGAGCGACCGCTACGGTCGCAGGTTCGAATCCTGCCTCGGGCATGGATGTGTGTGATGTCCTTAAGTTAGTTAGGTTTAATTAGTTCTAAGTTCTAGGCGACTGATGACCTCAGAAGTTAAGTCGCATAGTGCTCAGAGCCATTTGAACCATGTTTTTGCGTGCAGGTTTAAAATCAGTCACGGGAAGAAAGTAGACGTGGCGGACAAACGGCACCAACAGGTACCTGTCGGTCAATCCATAGATGTTTTAGCGAGTGTGTAAGGAAGAACTATGGAGTTTATATGCAGCTCTGTACTTATTGGGTCATTGACTATTTTTATTAAAACAAAGACTGTTGAAAAATAACTCTTGGAAACTCTTGACGTAACTTTGCTATACGCAAGACTTATTTTCTGATTTATGTTAAGAAAAGTTATGGTATCAAAGCCAACTTTCTTTTAACTGTAATTCTGACATTCGACTGTACGAGAGACTTACCAGAAGTTATATATTTATGTTGAAAGTGAGAGTTTTATTGTTTATGTAAGTCAAATACATCGTTATTTGACGAAAAGCAAAGTTTGTACTCGTATGTCTGCTATTTCATAAGTAGACAGAGTCTAAAAATTCCTGTATCTAGCCTTATTTGACGGAGAAGAAGTCAAGAGGGTTTCCAGCAGCCGGATATCCAGTAAAGAAGAGTAAGTCACCTCATAAAGAAGTGGAAGGTGGTTTGTGGGAATAAACCGAAATAACCCAGATTCTCACTCACACTTTAAGCCAGAAAAGTTAGAATGTCCCTAACCAGTGGAATAAATTTTATTGTAATCACATCTCTCAGTCTTGGTGTTTCACCTTTTCCAAACAATAGCGTAACAGGCTAGGAAATAAAATTATTTGCCTACAAATACTGAATGACATTTAGGAACAAACTCATTGTGCATATTTCTAAGAACTTTTCTTTTTGTTGGAAAGGGCGGAACACTTTCAATTTTATCTCAGGCCTTCACTTGGGAACCTGGGTAGTGGGAAGCAATAGAGGTTCAATTATCTTCATTGTGAAGCATGTAGCTACTGCTAACCTGAACGGCCTAACAGCAATTGGAGTATAATCAGGACAAAGGGAAGGGAGCATGGGAAATGGAGACTGTTCTGAACTAAGTTAACTGAAGGAACGGTTTTGGTCTTTTGACTGAACACAGTTCAGAAGTGGAGCCAGAACCGAACTGAGAGAACTGTTTCAGTCTTCCAGTCAAATGCAGTTTGTACAGTTCACTATTAGGCGTTAAGAACTACAGATGGACACGTCTTGCGAATGGGATGCACTCAGTATCAAGCAAGGGGAAGCGAGGAGTAAGAAAACAATAGTTCACTAAAAGAAAAACTGCTCCAAACAGTTCTCTCCTGGAATAATTCATCTGATCTAGTTTGTTCATATATAACAATAACAACGACCAGTTGCCTGCCAGGCTTCAAAGGTATCAGACTTTGTTACTGATGTTTCTCCACGCATTACCAGTCAGAAAGTGTTTTTAAATTTTCTTTTATATTTAATCTGGTGGGTTCGTGCATGAGACTTACATTATATCAGCTGCTGTATGCAATAATACGAGAGTGCGCCTAGTATGATTGTACCTCTACAAAATATAAATGATGCTGTCGGTGACCCGCGCAAATCTAGGGGATGAGCCACACTTATTAAAAAAATTAAGTAATTTCTTAAATAAATAATTTTTGTTAATTCATTTCTCTTGTCTGGGACGCTTGACAAAAGAAAACTACTTTTATCAGACTTAGAAAACATTTACTCACCAAAGGAATGGTTCGTACTGGACTATTTATGTGCCTTTAATGAACATGGTTCCTTCGCCATGTCAAGATGCAGTATAGCTGCGGATGATTTTTAACAAAAAATGAAACAATTACTAAGTTACATCACTATATTCAGTTATGACACTTAAACAATAAATTTACAATGAGACTTACATTAAATCTGCTGCTGTATGCAATAATATGAGATTGCGCCTAGTATGATTATACCTCTACAAAATATAAACGATAATGTCGGTGACCCACACAAATCTGCCGTAATCGACGAAAAGCGTCCGTCTTGGCTAGCTTCTAAAACATAAAAGTGCCATCCCCTTCACAAAAACAACTGAAGTACCTAATTCTACATTTCTTTCTGCGTTTGTATCCTACAGTAGATGCCATCGTTCATAGTACTTAATTTTTAATTGATGTTTATTTATTTATTACGATTCAGATATTTTGTACATAAAATCTGCTTGTCCCTCAGATGTGCCTTTAAATTGCTCCCTGAATTGCGTGGTAAAAGGACGCTCCTGCAGATGAGCAATTCACCCTAAAGCACATCTTATTTTATATTTACTAGTCATGCTAACATACAATGCAAGGTACACAAATTTGAATGTGGCGGGTGCCCCAGGTATCTTTCAATGGTCATAGTGACTGCTGCAAGCATGCCCAGTCATATATTCTCAAGCGCTACTAAAGCTGGGTTCGCACACATTAGAAAGGTGTCGCCACAGCTAATGGCATACTGTGGTTGCAATACAGTTGCATGTGTGCACTCCTAGTATTCTGTGGCGCAACTTGAGAGACGCAACTTTTGTCACCCCACAAAATTTCAGCTGGGTTGTACTTTGTTGCACCACTTTCCTACCCCCACTGCTCCCTGGTGGCAGTATTTCTAAACACAAGCATTTTGTCGCAGTTAATATGGAGTAATTGCAGCTGTACTCCATTCGATTTCAGTGTGCTTTTATTTTATTTCTTAAAAAATTGAAAACAATTGTCGACAGGTAAATTTTTGCAGCTTCTGGAACTACAAGAACAGCAAACTATGATTTTGTACAGCAGCAGTGTGTATGCATGAGTGTGTGTGTGTGGGGAGGGGCAATATTTGCAAACCGTTGATGTATACCACAATCTTAAAAGATTTTTGGATAAACTTAATATATGTAACTAAAAAAGCGAGGCTTATAAACTTCAAGATTTGTGAGACCAAACATTCTATAAATTGTTGTTATATGCAGGAAATAGCTCCAGAGTGTGATGTGACAGCATTTAACTAAAAATTAGTTATTTGAAATGCCTATACCAAAGAATACAACAAAATTCTAAAATTTTGTGAGAGTGGCGTGTCTGCAGTGATATTTACATGCCAGCTGTTGGTTAATTTGCCACTGCAGACAGCATTTCTGTCTCTGAATGTTATTTCTATTATAAAGGTGTTTGTGGCACATGATCTATCCCTATGCGAAATCTATTTTCGTATCCAACATTTGGGTTTCGTCTTTCTTATGTTTAACTCTCGTCACAGCTCTAAAATACGTTTCATAATTACGTTTCAAATCCACAGCTCTAAAAGGCAATAACCTGCGCTATGACATTCATATCCGCTCATATGATTTCAACTGACACCATACTCAAAACTGTGCAACTACAAAGAATTTGTGGCGTCCTATGTGAACAGTAGGTCACGATGCCACTAAAGCAAGTCACAAGCTGTGGCGCCACATTAGATGCATATGTGAACCCAGCTTAAGAGCCGTTACACTACTAATCCATCTTGCAACACGCTGTTGACAGTTTATTAGCAGTTCCGTTTGTGTATGTATGGAAATCATCACAGTGACAGAACACTACATGGACTGTTTAGAAGAAAATGTGCAGTTGCATCGATAACAGGTAAAATAATCTCAAGAATATCACATCTGTTTATACTGGTTGATTGTTTCATTGGGCAAAGTTTATCGCTTTTACGATGTCTTTCTGGTTACAGATTTCCAGTCTTTGTACAACGAATCGTCATACACACAATATATACAATAATATCGCAGAGGCAAGCATTGTTACTAGTATTTTTTGTTACACAACAGCGTTATTGTTCACTGCTTGATGTGAGATTCATGACTTTGTTCACAGGTCGCACTGTTTATTTACACTTATCTTCACTGTTTTCGTAGGTCATGTATCGTGTGGTTGAAGACCAGTGGATAATCATTTCACAATATACTACTCCGTGAAGGCATGGATCCGAGACTTAAACAGCAATATTATGCCATCGATCCACGATTAATCCAGGTGCGAGACCGTCGCATTCCGAGAACATTTCATTCCCTGAAACCTCATCGCAAAGACCTACACACATAGCGTCATCTTCAGTGCTTATGCATGACGACCATAGATCCAGTAGTTGAGACGTTAATAATTTGTGTACTGTTCCTTCAGATTAGGCAATGTACGAAAAATGTCTTTGCAGTTTCACAAATACTATTTCATCACGATGACAGCCTATCTTACGATGTACAAAGAATGTTTTACAACAGTTTTACTCACATGTCTGATTGTGACTACAGTCTACATCTACATCTATATCTGTAGTCTGCACATCACCTTGAGATGCATGGTATTATAGCAGTTATTAGGGTTTCTTCCTGTTCCATTCACGTATGAAGTGTGGGAAGAATTATTGTTTGAATGCTTCTATGCATGCAGTAATTATTTTTGTCTTATCCTCATGATCCCTACGTGAGCAATAAGTATGTGGTTGTAGTATGTTCCTAGAGTAGTCATTTAATGCTGGTTCTTGGAACTTTGCTAATAAATTTCGTTGGAATAGTTTACATCTCTCTTCAAGTCTTCCATATGAGTCCCTTCAGTATCTCTGTGACGCTATCCCATGGATTTAACAAACCCGCAACCATTTGTGCTACCCTTCTCTGTATACGTTCAATATCCCCTGTTAGTCCTATCTGCTACAAATCCCAAACACTTAAGCAATATTGTAGAACTGGTAGCATAAGTGATTTGTAAGCAATCTCCTTTGTAGACTGATCGCACTTCCCCAGTATTCTACCAGTAAACCAAAGCCTACCACCTGCTTTACCCTTTCCTGAACTTAAGTGATCACTCCATTTCATATCCCTACAATGTGTAACACACAGGTATTTGTTTCAGTTGGCCAATTCCGACAGTGACTCACTGACATCATAGTCACTGGATACTACGTTTTTTCGTTTTGTGAAGTTCAAAATTATACATTTCTGAACCTTTAGAACAAGTTGTCAATCTCTGCACCACATTGAAATCTTATCAAGACCTGGCTGAATATTTATGCAGCTTCTTTCAGACAGTACATCATTATAAATAACATTATCATCTGCAAATAGGCTGACTTTACTATTAATATTGTCTGCAAGGTCATTAATATACAACGTGAACACCAAGGATCCCAACACATTCTCCTGGGACACACCCAAACTTACTTCTACATCTGATGATAACTCTCCATCCTGGGAAACATTCTGTGTCCTCCTTATCAAAAAGTCCTCAATCCATCACAGATTTCACTTGTTAATCCATATGATTGTCCTTTTGGTAATAATGTAGGTGTGTTACTGAGTCAAATGCTTTTTGGAAATCATGAAATACTGCATCTACCTGTTTGCTTCGTTCCAAAGCTTTCAGTATGTCATGTGAGAGAAGTGCGAGCTGGGTTTCATGTGATCGATGTTTCCGACATCCATGCTTGTTGGCATTGAGGAGGTCATTCTGTTCAAGATATCTCATTATATTTGAGTTCAGAATACGTTTCAATGTTCTACAACAAATCGATGTCAGGGATATTGGACAATACTATTGTGGATCACTTCTACTACCCTCTTGTACATGGGTGGTGACCTGTGCCTTTTTCCAAGGACTGGGTATGGTTTTCTGTTCGAAGGATCTACGATAGATTCGAGTTGGAAGAGAGGCTAACTCAGCTGCAAATTTAGTATAGAATCTGAGATGGATTCCATCTAGGTCTGGAGCTTTGTCCAGATCTAACAATTTCAGCTGTTTCTCAACACCACTGACACCAATACTTATTTCACTTATCTTTCAGTGGTACAAGGATTAAATTGGGGCAAATCTCCTAGGTTTTCCTTTGTAAAGGAACATTTGAAAACGGAGTTTAGCAGTTCAACTTTATGTTGCACCGTGTCTGCGTGTGCCTAACAGAAAGAAAAATTTGGGAAGGCTATCAGTTCCAAAGGATAATGTAACACCGATTAGTGAGGGAGAGGTTTATAAGTTACCTCTGAAGACAATTTATTCTGCCTGCTCTGCTTTCAGTTAATTTTAGCTCAGGTATCAAAAGTTATCAGTCATTCATACATTGTTCCAACAAAAGGAGGTACCACAGAACTCAGGATAAAAAACAGTAAACCTTACTAATACTTTCGAGGTAAATGAAGAAAACTGTCGCCAGTCCAGTTGTGCACTGTCTTTTCACTAAATAATTAAAATTGCTGTCATCAATAAGGAAGGAATAATTTGAATACATTCAGCAACAGAAGGCTAAACACACATTTGCAGTAACAAAACGTGTCACGAAATAATAATAATGAGGAAGAATTTCAGTCATTGCTACACTCATTATTAAACACAATGAAATGAATGTAGAATATGTAAAGGACAACACAAAAAACAGCAACACAAATTTATGTACAATTAGCAAATATGAATAATTGTTCTCTTTTAGATAAAGTCATTACTTTGAAGTTCCAGGTATTAATTTACTTTCAGGTATTTGAATTTACTTTTGATCTATGACAATAACTTTGCTTCTAAACAATATTTATCTCAAAAGTGAAGTTGCTGAGGTGCATCAAAAATACTTTTAATCTGTTTTCAAAGTTGTAAAAAATACATAAACAAACTGACACTGAAAATACTTTGGATATATTGGCTATATTTCTTTCTTTTCAAATAAACGACACTTGGATTGTTTGTAACAGGAATGGACGTGGGACCTACTTGGTATCAATGACTTGAAAGTTTCTAAGTAATTGTTATTAAAAATAAAAGTTCACCAATATCACTGGTAATGCCATTACAGTTCTTAAAAACGTGAACTAAGTGAAATAGTCTTACAGTCATGCATTCATTGCTGAAGGGATGAAGCCACAGCAGCTGTCGTTGATAATGCTGCAGTAGCTCCACTTATAATTTCCGAGTACAGATTTACTTAGCAACGACCAGTGGCAGAGCAGGATCTTGATGCGAATGCAGCTGCCTTTCCATCTGCCACCCCCCCCCCCCCCTCAGTTGTTATTATGCTGCTAATTAAAACTTCTCCTCTCCTCGAGTGTCCAATCACATGAGAGGCTTCAGCCAATTGCTTGTGGAGAGTGCGCGTTCTGACACCACATCACTCACATCAAGGCCCATGAGAAACACAGGCTGCAGTGCATACGTCACAGCACGTGACACTGCAGGTCTTAAGCCAGGTTCACACACATAACAAAAGTGTCGCCACAGTAGCATACTGCAGTGGCAAAGCAGTTGCATACGTATACTCTCAGTTTTCAGTGGTGCTACTTTACTGGCGCCACTTTTGTCACGTCACAAAAAGTTCACCTTGGTTGTACTTTATTACACCCCTTTCATTCCTCCACCACCGAACAGTTTCATTTGACCAACATCTCATGGTTGGTTTTCGAACCCTTTTATTGTGTTTTCGTTCGCGGTTTGAGGTTAAAGCGTCTTTAGTAGTTAAAATGTCGAAAAAGTGGTCGTCAGCAACAATTATAAGATTCCTAGAGCTGTATAAGGAACGTGAATGTTTATGGAATCAGAAAGGTGAATCTTACAAGGATCGAAATGTGAGAAACGGAGCATTGCTTTATACTGTGAGCAATATCCGGGAATACGTCCCTGGGCTTTTATGCCACAAAATCAAAAATAAGAAGCATTAGAAACACTTAAACAAACAAACACAGAAAAGTACTGAAATCGCTGGAGAGTGGTAAGTCCGCAGATGCTGCTTATAAACCCAGTCTTGCTTTGCTTCATACTGCAAACCAGCTCTTAAACAAGGGAGACAATAAACACATTGGTAAGTAATATTTACATTTATTATGTTTCCAAAACATATTAGTAATGTATGTACAGGCTTTAATGTGTATATGAAATCAAGTCGTACAGTCTGTTATAGAACATTCCCTGTTGTGATGAAACTGAAGACCTTTGGCCATATGAAAGTGATGTAGACATCTCTAAACAGTTTCAAATACTATTTGAAAATACGTTTTACATATTAGAAAAAAAATAAAATAAGCTCAGGTACTGTTAGATCCTCAACGAATTAAATGGAAAACTTTTCCCCACAGCAGTGATTTCATATACAATCGAAAAAATCAGTTACAACATAGCACAGTAGCCTTAAATACTGTCACAGATGTAATGCTGGATTTCTTTGTAACAAAACAAGAAATTCCAAAACATTTTTCAAACAGGTATTTGGTACATTCCAGAAATGTGGACATTTGAAGAACAAAGAATTCAACTCATTGCCCCCTTCCTCAGATGAATTCATCAGCTGGTATTAACAGAGTAATAAGACAGGAAGAATAGTGAAAATGGTGCAGAAAGGTTCTGTAGATTACGTTTTAAATATATTAAGAATAAATTACCAAAATTTCTTATTTACTGTTGTATCGGTGAGTGAAGTTCCTTCTTTGAAGTGACAAAAGCTGAGAGCAATCCATTTAGCATTTGTGATCTCCACATTGATTTCAGTGAGAACTTCATTATTGCTAATCAGGTGCAGTGGGTTCACTGGATGAAATAATATATCACTAGGTACACAGCAGCAGCTCACACAGCTACTGGTCCTGTTTCATATACTATAATTTCTGACTATCTGCAACATGCTAAGCTAGCTGTTCATGCTTTTAGTGAGAAAATACTTCAGAACCTAAAAAAGAAAAAAAATATCCTAATCGTAAAATGAACGAAATATTCTCTGATGGTGGTAGTCATCATTTCAGACAGCAGAATACATTAATTAGTATAACTTTCAGCTAAGAAGATTGTTGTCTTGTGTTAAAATTGCAGCCGTCTTCAATGGGGAGCGAGTAACTATTTCAGACGAGTTTAATAATCCTTGACTGTGTGTTTGACTGCATGCAAGTCGTCGATAGCACACGACAAAATTAAGATCTGTAGTGGGTACCTTTTGAATTAGATATTGTTGTATGTGGGCCTTGCACGGCCCCGACTCGCTTCCAGAGACGTCACCTCACAGTGGTAGCGACTACATACAGTAAAGTCCTTGTTCCCTGATTGGTTGACATACACTGCGTTTACGTACGACACATCTTCCGAAAGGCGAAAATTTTACATACAGTAAAGTCCTTGTTCCCTGATTGGTTGACATACACTGCGTTTACATGAGACACATCTTCCGAAAAACAAAAACTATTTTTCAATGTCGTGTTTACATGTTAAGACCTCAGGCGAATTCGCTAGCCCAGTTGAATATGGCGCCTGAAAATAGCTGAGGCAACTTCTGATTCATTCAACACAGTCGTTATTTCTCTTCACTTAAATATTGCAGGGAGAGAGCTTCATGTTCAGTCTAATATTTCTGGATCTCCTCCACTGCACAATGCTAACCGAATATTCTGAAAACAAGACGTAACTTGACAACCTAATCACGTTTCGAAATCGGTTGCATTTGTATGGGAGCGGAAATCCATTGCGGAATTGGGAAAACGGCAACTAGAAGCGGATTTCCAGAATCGAGTTTGAAGTGTTTACATGATCTCCCAGAAGCGCTACTGGGAAATTGGTTTACGTAATCCGATTTTGGGAACCCCATATATGCCTTCATTGCTGTCGTTTCAGGCAATCAGCAAACCAGAACTTCACTGTCTTATACCGCCAATTAGCAAACAAGGGCGTCACTGTCTCGCATATCGCAGCAGGACCCAAGCAGAACCACCATAGACACAAATTCTTGACATCTTCTCTGTCAAAGTGAAAGTAGACACAGGAACATCTGGCAGATTAATTTGTTCAGTTTCCAAGTGCATGTAAACATTCAGGCTGTATTCACAGCAACAAAATAATTTGCGGTATTACACCATGAGTCTTGAAGAAGGAAGAGAAGTTGAGGTTCCAGGCTTTTGCAGGTAAGCAATAGATTAAAAATTACGTTTTCTACATGAGCTCTATTATACTAGTGTTAAGATTATCACCTACCAAAATAGTTTTTAATAAAATAGTTATGCTGAATTATGAAGAAACAGTTTTGGCCAACAATTTTACACGTTTATTTGCGAAAGTTCTTGCGCTCTTTAGTAAACATAGAGAGTGGCCTTTTCATATACTGTGACAAAACTTTTTTCCATGAAAAAGTATTTGAAACTGGGTCTTTAGTGTGTTCACATGCTGTCTGCGAATGTAATTTGCCTTAGACTTCTGGGTGCACTCGCAGCTTTCACAGCTTCGGAATCATTTATGCTGATTTCACTACACGCCACTGACCAATGAAATGTAGAAAATCTCATCGAAAAGGTGAGCAATTGAGTTGAAAAATTTACCTTTTTGGTAAAAGTCATGTAGTGAACCCCATCGAACTTTTCGTAGTGTATGTGCAATACATGTAACACAATATGCCTCCACATACTCCTCATAGACTTGTCTATTATCTGTTATGTGTTTTCTGAATTAACCTTCCAAAGAGTTATGACGAAAAGTGCGTTTAAGCATGATAAGAACGGAAATGTTGGGCTACACTGCAGGTCACTTTCTTACCACAACCTTTCTTGGCATTCACATTTCTTGGCTTCGCCACATAATAACCTCTCCACAACAAAGATTGTTACTTAGTGGGCACCTGTTGTATTTGCCCTCCCCCCCATACACATATATATTGAGGTTTATGTAATATTTATAATGCTTGAGTGTCCTTGTCATTTTAATTATTTATAAAGCTTTATAGAAGAATGTGTTGAGTACAGAATGAATGTTAACTAAGGATTCATACCAAAACTGGAAACAGCTGAACCACACAGCAATGTTCACAAGCCATAATGGCATTTGGTAGATACATAGGAAACTTTGCATGTGACGAACATAGATCATGGGCTATTCTACATGTCAAGGTCAAATGTTTCATTCAAACTTAGACTTTGGGCTGTTGTGTAGATCAGTCACCACAACAAAGATTTCAACAGGGGAGGGGCAGGGGGAATGCTCACTATCACCACACACTATCAGACATTCCTGAAGACTCTATGTCATGATAGGACCCACAAAATATTACTAAATTATTCACACCTTGATCAGATCATTAATTCATCTGAAATTCATCTGCTGAAGAGCAGCATTTCACCTAAAGAATATCCATAGCCTTTATTTTCAAGGGTTTAGATTGATACGGATTTTTTTCATTAATTTGTTAACTATTTTGTGGAATCTGAGAATATGATTTAATTCAGGGCTCCTCGTGGGAAGAATGAGATTATCTCTGTGTCTCTCATTGTGTGACGAAAATGTTTCTCCAAAAATAATTTTCGCCAAGTATTATTATATGTTTGTGCAGTTATGTGTAGGCCCTAATGACGGTATTGATACGACTTTGATTCTAAAACAGTTGGCCACTTTGTACTGCATGGTATCTAAATTATCTAACATTTCCTTCTGAAGATTCAGTACCTGAGGTACTCTTAGAATTTGCCCCATGTAGATTGGTTAAAGAGAACAATTGAATGTGTCACTATATGATCAGCCTAAACTTCAGTATCAGTCTAGACTGAAGAAAAATTGATAGCTCACTGTAGGGAAAAAATTATGCCTCTTCTGGAAAATGGAGGAACTAGTGCAGATACTCTACTTCAAATACTCTTTTCTCTTGCTGTGAGAAGATATTCAAAGCAGAACACAGATAGAATGAAACACAAAATTTTTATTTTGCTTTTTGTATACTGTTGTGGCATACTGATCTGTAGCACAGCCTCAGATAATAAAAGCACTTGTCTACAGTTTACCATTGCATGTCTCACTTTTGAAATTGCTCCTGGGCTTGCACTTAGGTTTTGCCAACAGTTCTATTTGAAGAATGTTTCCTCACATTAAGTAAGTACATTGCTTTATGCTAGTACCATTTCCTTGCAATATTTGCTGAGTACTGTCTTACTATGCATTTTTTTGTTGTTGTCTACAGTCCGAGGACTGATTTGATGCGGTTCTGGATGCTGCTCTATCCTGTGAAAGCCTCTTCATTTCAAAATAACTACTGCAACCAATATCCTTTTGAATCGGCGTACTGTATTCATCTCTTCGTTTATCAAAACGATTTTCATCCCCCTCCCCCAAGACTTCTCTTCAGTACTAAATTGTGTACGTGGACAGGGAAGGGAAGAAGGTTGCTGTATAGCGCTTATGACGACATGTACAGGATACCGAGCAGTCAGAACTTGCAAGTGTGTGTCCAGGGCTGCCGTTAAACGACAGAACAGGAAATTTGGTAAAAGAAAGAGAATATATTTCAGTGTACGGTATGCAAAGGGCGCGCCTAGGGTCGGAAGTTATCAGGTTCAGGCCAGTCTAGGAGGTCGAACTACTAAATAAATGGGCAATAGATGGGGAGAGGGTTCATGTTAATTGATGATGGTGGCCAGTCATCGAACGCAGAGCCAGCCTCCCAAGAAATATGTCTCTTCTGCTTGAGGTATGGATCACACGAGAGAGAAACAACTGTGTTCTGCGCTGCAGAATCCTCCAGAGTCTACAAGTGTGACCTGTATCTTACAGCCTCTGTTGGCTAAAACTGATGGCGTGAATTCGCTATCAGTTTCAGCAGAGGGTTCAAGGTGTCTCTTGTCAGCGGTTTTCACTGTACAGAAATGCCTCAGTTCTGAAAGGTAAGCAGCTTGTGTCACGTAGCACAGCAGAAGCTGCTCTCAGAGAAAACTTTTAAAAATCTGACTGGGTCTTTGAAATAAAGTTTTTTAAACAATTCCCTAAAATATTCCGGGACTAGCTTCCACACTGTACATTACTTCGCACTTCCAAAGGAGTGGTGACTTACATAGTTTACAAAAGAGTGTTAGTCACTTGCTGGAAAGACAGTTTGCCCTAGTAGAGGCCTTAATGCTATGGGAAGGATCTGTTACAAATTTCCGTTAGTGTAAGTGGGAGGGGACTAATATCTAGTCAAGTTTATTAAATTTCATGAGTTAAGAAAACAGTAAAATATTTACCGTTCAGATTTTGTGCAGAAATTCTATAGCTCCTGTAGTAATTGAAATCATCGCTTAAATCTCAAAATAATTGAAGTTAAAATTGTGCTAGAAAGTTGCTGTTAAGCTGAGGGGGGAAAACTATTATTACTTTACTTCAGCAGTGCTAAATTGAGTGTCATAGAAAGTATATGGTGGCTGAACTGAACCAGCACTGATCTTTTAATGGTTTCCAGGCACTGTTTGTATTGTCTAGCAAATATTAAGCTCCTTGCTACATAATGGAACTAATATCAAAATATAAAACATGACAGAATACTTAATTCTATGACAGTCAAAGTATTTGGGTAAAAAACATAATAAATCAGTTTACTGCAGAATGTTAACACCTGACTTGGATTAGAATTGGATTAAGTACATTTGTAAAAGAGTAATAGCCTAAGTAAAATCTTGCTACGTCATCTGACTGTTTTTGTGGGTAGTAGTGCACAAAGCAAAATGTTAAAACATTAGAACAAAACATTGATTCAGTTATTATGTCCAACATATGGTGTACCATAAAGCACATAACCCAAACCCTGCCTATATTAACCCATGTTAAAATAGGCAAGTGCAAAGCCTTTTCTTATACCAACAAAATACTGGAATTATGGATGAAATCAGGGGATAGCAAAGCTACACATCAGAACCCATGAATTTCTAATTCATGTGGTGTCTCTGGCGCAGAGTGCTCTATCTTTGGGAACCTTTTATTAGACTAGCGAATCCGGCGTAAACTTTCTGCTCGTTATATGTGTAACAGCCAATATCGTCGTATGTACAGGTGTTCAATAAAGATTTGCTTTATGTCGAAGTGAATTATCTCTCGACTAATCTCCCGTGATAACCACAGTGGTGATTCCGACACATTAGACGTCTCATGCAGCGTTATTTTTGCTTGTTTTCGTCATTCACTCACATCGTGTGCCAGACTGCATTGTTTACGCCACATTGCCTGTACCTGTGACTTTTGGTGTACATGTAACGGGCCCCATTAACGCTGCTGATTGCGACCATGAGTGGACAAGTGTACCTCCTTCCAACTTGGTTAAAAGTGAACAGTTATTTACGCCCAGCCATGCCGGTATCCACCTAACATTACACGGTTTAACATGGCCACCGCCTAGCATGGCAGCACAACAGCCACAACATGGGCAGTGCCCACTGCCCAACAACAACATGGAGGATGTTCCAGTTAAAGACATTGTGGTCTGCCCTTCATGTACATCGTTACCTTCGGGATGGCTTGGTGCGCCAGCAAATTTCCAGGACCAGGACTGTGAGTCGAACATTACAATGCATGGAGTAGAGCATTCTCATTTACATAGTGCCGCAGCAACCCCCCCTTCCCCCCCCCCCCCCTCTCCCCACATGCCGTTTCGGCGGCGCTGGTCGTCTCGACCGCGCCGGTTTCCGCGAGCGTCGCACCATGGTTGCAACACGACCGACTTCCGCTCACTTTCGTAACGGCGCCGGCCGTTCCACCCGCGCCGGTTCCCGAGATCGTCACCCCATGGCTGCACCACGACCGGCCCCTGCCTGCTGTTGCAACGGCACCGGCCGTTACGCCTGCACCGCAACCTTCGTCAGGTTTGCCGGCTGGACACAACTTCCCGGCTTATATGGCCGCCGCCGCCTCCGCTCCCTCCGTATCGTGTGCTGCATGCCGCCACCGCCCCACCCAGACCCCGGGCGACGCACCATTCACTGCTCTAGTGGAAGACTCTGCAGGAGAGACACTCAGTAGCTCGGTACGGGCTTTTGTTGAAGTTTCGAGAACATACCTTCACCGAGGAGTCAAGCAGTATATTGCTCCCTCCTATGTATATCTTGCGAAGAGACCATGAGGATAAAATCAGAGAGAATAGAGCCCACACAGAGGCATACCGACAATTCTTCTTTCCACGAACAATACGAGACTGGAATAGAAGGGAGAACCGTTAGAGGTACTCAAGGTACCCTCCGCCACACACCGTCAGGTGGCTTGCGGACTATGGATGTAGGTGTAGATGTACCGTACTTTCGGTGTCGGAGGCGTCCTACTCCGCCCGCATCGAACTCCAGCTGCCGGTGCAGACTCAACATGTGTTACCAGGCAGGTTTCATAAGCTACCTGCATTGCAAAAAGACAACCCAAAAACTTGGTTCGCCTTAATGAATCACCTCCTGGACATTCACGGCATTTCCGACGACGGCGTCCGTTTTGTCTGCCTGGTGAGCCATCTCCACGCACATACGGACCTCATCAGCGACTTGCTCCTCTCACAGCCTGAATCGCACAAATATTTGACGGGCAAATCACTGCTCATCAAGCGCCTTTCCCACCCTCCAGCAGAGGCTATCCATCACATTATACACAAGGAGCACCTTGATAACCGCACTCCTTCACAACTTTGATGGAGTCTACGTGCTTTAATCGACAACCACACATTGCCTGTCACCTCTCTTTGGACGTTGTGGATGGTCAAAATGCCTTCGGATCTGCAGCTTCATCTCCTGTCCCACTTCGCTGACCCCCTCAAGGTTCGATTATGTATGGCGGATCAGGCATACACCATCGACACCACCTGTCACAAATGACATCTCCACCATTTTACTCAGCCGGCACACCTGCACTTCCGGTTTCACGCCCAGCCGACAGAGGCCGGCGCGCTCGCCTCAGTGCTTCAACTGCCCGTCAGGAGCTGCCACCCAGCGGCCAACATGATGTACTGCCAGCAGGCTCCCGACGACCTCGCCCAAGCAGTGGCCCAATCGGCTACCGGCTCCACCGCAGTCAGCCACTACCCCCGCCCACACTGAGCTAGCCTGCCATCCGGCCTACCTGCTGTGCTGGTTCCACGCTACTTCCGGGGACGCCTGCGCCTATCCAAACGAGACTGACAGGCACATTTAGGCCCCTGGTTCCGCTACGTACCTTCATGGCACCTGCACCACCTGCTTCAGTGTTGCGACACCTCTATACCACAGATATCTCGACCGGCATCTGCTATCTCGTCGACACTGGCACCGACGTTAGTGTCATCCCGGCCAAGCAGGCTGTCGACGCACTATCCCCCATTACTCTCGCTCTGATCGCGGCCAACCGTTCTCCCATTGTGGTCCACGGCTCCATCAACATCTTGCTTCACCTCTAACCACGTCACACCTTCCCTCGGACCTTCCATGCTGCCGACATGGATGAACCTGTGATCAGGTAGGATTTTCTACACCATTACGAACTTTAACCAGACCTGCAGGCCGCTGCACTCTGCCACACATTCGGCTCCACAGCTCGTGCACACCAAAGATCAGCACCACCTCGCTCTCCACCTCCTTGACTGCACTTTCCACGTGTGCTTCCCTGGTTAAGTGCATAACCTGAAGGCTCTCTGGTCTGTCGTATGTGCGCTCCCAGATCGACGAACTCCGCACCCAGAACGATGACTTACACGCCCACATCGCCTCTGCCTCCGCCGATTTGTCACATGCACAGAGTACCATACATCACCTATCTGCAGCCCCGCAAGGAGGCAGCCCAGCACACGCCTCCTGCTCCAGTGTCGAGCATTCTACCACCTGTTGGTTTTTTCGCATCACTGAGAACGAATCTCCAAGATGCACCTTAATGCGCCTATCCAGATTCTTCGCGCCGCTTCACTCCTGCATCAGGCCTTCTGTCGCCGACTACAGCCGACGCCTCGCCTACGTCGCCCCAACGTTGCCTGTGGATACCTTCTTGACCCCTCATCCCGACTCCCCTACGCGATTATGGGACATCAGTAATGGCACTTGCCATAAGATTCGCGCCACCGACGGTCCACCTGTTCGTTATAAGGCCAGGTGCCTTAACACTTCCAAACTTCTGCATGCCAAGGAGATTGTTCAGGATCTTTTGGTTTCAGGTGTCCTCCGCCCCTCCGGCAGCAACTGATCTTCCTGTATTCACCTTGTTCCCAAAAAGGATGGCACCTTACGCATGTGTGGGGACTACAGGCCCCTTAACGCCCGCACCAATATCGATAACTACCCCATACCACATATCCAAGATTTCATGCAGTTGCTTCATGGTTCTACCTTTTTCTCCATGTTAGACTGTTCCAAATCATATCACCAGATTCCTATGCATCCACTGGATATTCCGAAGACGGCCATCATCACACTCTTCAGCCTATTTCAATACTGTTACATGCCTTATAATTGAAAAATGTTGCGCTGACATGGCAGCAGTTCATTTATTCCATTTTACTTCCTCTGCCTATTGCTTATGCTTACTTAGATGATATCCTTATCTTTTCTTCCTCTGTAGGGGAGCATCAAGTTCACCTCGCTTCAGTCCATTTGGCCATCGCTGTCAATGGTGTGGTGATCAACCATGATAAATCTCAATTATGTTCCACGTCCGTTATCTTCCTCAGCAATTCCGTCTCTGCAAACAGCCTCTGGCCAACGAGTTCTCGTGTCAAAATCGTACTTAAACTTCCTCTCCCCAAGGATTATGCCCAGCTCCATCGTTATCTGGGTATGGCAAACTTTTACCGCTGCCATATTCCTCAAGCTGCCTCTGTCCAAATGGTCCTCACTGACGCTCTCTCTGGCAATAACACCACTGGAAAACGGAAGTCGGAGTGGACCCAACCAATACTCGACGCTTCTGGTAACCTTAAAACTGCCCTAGCCAAAGCCATCACACTTACCCACCCCGACCCTGATCTCGACCACGACTGATGCGAATGATTCAGCTGTGGGCGCCGTTTTACAGCAGCATACTGCCAACTCCACCCAGGCCCTATTCTTCTCTTCCAAGAAACTGACTAAGAGACAGTTCAAGTGGTCAGCACTTGAATGTGAGCTGCTCTCAGTGTATGAGGTGATTAAACATTTTCATAGTGACCTCGAAGGACAACCCTTCACGACGATCCATACCGATCACAAGCCACTCATGGACAGGCGCAGAGAACGTTGTGGCTGAATCTGGAGGAGCTCACCTGACTACAAGCTGGTAATGACGACAATATACAGCAACTAAGATCAGACAACAGTTCATCACTCTCTGTCCAGCCCCACACACTACCTAGTTAGCAATCCCTGTCCTTTGTGACACCTCTATGGGGGCACTTCGCCCCCTGGTCCCCACTGATCTTCGCCATAGGGTCTTTACTGCTTTGCATGGCTTAGCTCACCCTGGAACATGTGCCACGATGCAGCTAGTTATGGAGCGATTTGCCTGGTCTGGCGTCAAGCATGACTGTCACGCTTGGAGCCGTTGCATGGGGGCTTAATTAAATAAGGAATGCAAATAATTTTTATTTTTCGTAGCTGTAAGTCCGATTACAAAGTCTCGTAAACGGTTGGCCCTGACTAGTATTTGTACGCAATCTGACTGCATAGAACAACAACAAAGAATGAAAGAAAATTTCCGTTAACGCAATTAATTAATTAAGCTCCCAGCAACTATAAAACCTAGGAAACAACAAAACACAAGTGTAGCTGTTCTGTGTGTGGAAGTGTGATTCAATGTACACATCTGGCACGGTTCTTCATCAATAAGACAAGATATTTGAACACAATTTATACTGAAGCAATTACAAAAAATAGAAATACTATAATTGCGTAAGGAAACCAGAATTACACTCTAATACAAGAACACAAGCCAGATGCCTTGTTGACTGAACCTGTAATGACGCATTATTTAAAACACTGAAATAATAAAAAAAGGGGAATTTTTTTACCTTCATATATATTGACGAAAAGCACTCTGATCATTACAATATCTCCATTCGAACAACATCTGCTGTCTAGCCCATCAAACAACTGCATAAAACATGGAACAAGCACTCCCTACTACAACATCTCAACACCGACTCACTACTACTACTTCTCAACAAGCACTGACTACTGCCACATCTCGACAAGCACTGCCAGTGGAGGCGGCGGAATAAAACTCTTTGGCGCAATCTCTGGCGCTGTGGTTCAGTGTAGCCACCTTTCATATGCCCTTCCTCCACGGGCCAGAATTTGATGGTATTTTTGCCAGCATTGGTGGTGAAAATACCACCAAATTCGTCCACAAAAATACAGACAAAAATAAAAGATAATATTAATACGTAAATATCACATAATTAGAAAAAATTTTGGCTTTGCACTGACCTTTCAATAACCTAATATATAAAATACAGTAAGCAATACAAATTCTTTCATACATGTGACTTTACATAATAGTTTACACAATACACAAAAAATCAGTTTATACAAATGTTCACATAAAATGCTTTCAATGATTCAAAAAAACAAATAGTTGATAGTTCCAGCAGTAGCACCCAGCAATGCTCAACAGGTGCAAATACCAACAAGTGACATCATTTTAGTAGAAGCAGTTCCATCAGTAGCACCCAGTAATGTTAAGCAGGAGCAGACACCAACAAGTGACATCTTTTCAGTAGAAGCAGTCCATCAGTGGCACCCAGCATTGTTGAACAGGTGCAGACACCAACAAGTGACATTATCTCAGTAGAAGCAGTCCATCAGTGGCACCCAGTAATGTTGATCAGGTGCCGACACCAACAAGTAACATTATCTCAGTAGAAGCAGTTCCATTAGTGACACCCAGCAATGTTGAACAGTTGCAGACACCAACAAGTGACATTTTCAGTAGAAGCAGTTCCATCAGTGGCACCCAGTAATGTTAAGCAGGTGCAGACAGCAACAAGTGACATTATGTCAGTACAAGCAGTTCCATCAGTGGCACCCAGTAATGTTGACAGGTGCAGACAGCAGTCCATAATATTCACTATCACTAATCACACTGTTCATCAGAGTTTATCAGCAGAAATTAAACATGTCCTAGTGGCACCAATCATGTAGAAAAAGTGCAAGTAACAGTCCATAATATTCACTATCACTAATCACACAGTTCATCAGAGTTTCTCAGCAGAAATTAAACATGTCCTAGTGGCACCAATCATGTAGAAAAAGTGCAAGTAACAGTCCATAATATTCACTATCCTTAATAACACAGTTCATCAGCAGAAATTAAACATTTCTAAGTGTCACACATCAATGTTGAACAGGTGCAGGTGTGAACAACAGTTTGAATGCACACACAATTGCCTTTACAAAATTATTATCAATGCTCTTACACTAAACATACAAATTATAATAAACACACAAATGATATCAGATAATTGTCATATTACTATTACAAATACACAAATATCAGTAAACCTATAATATTTATGGGTGTCAGTGCAAGCCACAACAAACAAGTAAAATAATATTTAGGAGATAAGTCGGTACCAATTATCTGGGATTAGGAAGGGAAAACACACAAAACACACTCATTCATCTTTCGTCCACATTAGTGCTACTGTATAATTGAATAGTGTTAACTGTGTGAATGCAATTCTGTCAAAATTTGATGTTCATCATGTGTATCAAGTAGTAGTGGCAGTGTAGGGAAGCAGCCTACTCACGCTGTAGTAAATTCACATCAGTTTCCGTTGTGTGCCAGCCAGTCTGCTGTAACTAGCTCTGACGTCATAAATGTTGCGCAATACCTTAAAAATCAAGCAAATGAACTAAAACTTTTCTAGCATGTCAGAAATAATACTAAATTAATGTGTGTTAAATATCAGTTCGATAACTTCAGCCATTTCCGAGATTTGGACGTTTTTCTGGAAAAATCATTGGCGCAACAGAACAGAGCTAGAGACTTCAAAATTTATATTTAGATTCATCTTTCATAATGATTTAATAAAAACAGTACTTTGGATTTCACAAATTAAGACTTTAGTGGAAATTCATGATTTTCTGGTTTTCGTCTCAAAACTGAAGGAAGCAAGATAGATTAAGTAGGTTAATAAATAAGGCTAGGATGTTTAGATTTAAATAGGTTGGAGGTCCGCTATGATTATGAAAAGGTGTAAAGTTTCTTTTTAATACCTATAAAATTATAGCGATAGCGGATCTCAACAGGGCCAGTTCAGAGCTCATCTAGTGCGTGCAGGGCAATTAAATTAATTCTCTCGCCCAAAGTATTTAACTTAGCCACGTCAAAATTTTATTATCAATACTTACCTGCGTGCTGAATGCACGTGTAAATTAAGAGCATCTTCGGCCATCAGCCAAAGAAGCTATAAATTATTATGTAACTTGAAGTGGTGCGTTACTAGCCCAGCGGCTAGTCGAGAGAACCGAAAAGATCAGGCGTTCCCTTCGCCGTCCGCACCGCGGCTTTATATATAAGAACACTGCGCGAGGAAGCAAGGCCCCAGTTCTCTCCAGACGCTGAATGACACGCCATCTGTGTCGGTAGTCGCGTCGCATCAGTGCATCTGCTACAAACAGCCTCGGGTGCCGTATTAAGTTACTAGAGATATGCGGAATCATGAAAACATTTCATGTGAAGTGTTAATTCTGGAATGATTTTCATTATCTAGCTTCAGTTTGCGTTTTATCGTATTTTCACGTGCCGTCGCGGGACAGTCATTCTACCAAAAATTTAGCGTGGCGTTTGATGAAATATTTTCATCAAATTATGGCGAGCATTCTTTTTAACATTTGATTCGGACATTTATAGTTGCATCAGCGCATTAGACTCTGAACTGTTCTGTTAGTTAGGTTGTAGGGATACTTGTGGTTTTTATTAGTGAATTTCAGAATATACTCAACTATATTGGAAAACCGTTTCTGATTAGAAATGCCGGACAATCTCCTAATTCCTCAGAGCTATAAGCTGCAGCTATAAGAACATTCTCAGGTAAAGTGGGCACTAGGATATCTATTTGCTGGCTCCAAGTTTTATTAAATCACTTTCTGGGGGTCACGGAGTAAATAGAGAGCCAGTGTTGAGAACGGCAAAAGACAGCATTAACAACATTCTAAAAGCTAGAAACTGATTCAACACGCAAGCGTTTATACAGCAATGGATTTATTCTTATTCCAACACATCCGCCGCCCCACAGCAGCAATGTATAACAGTCAATAATAGTTAGTCAACATCATAGTCATCATGTCAAGACCAATGTTTGCCAATCCAAATCAAAATGTACGGTTGCTGAACAACTGTCAGTGTGCCAAGATATGCAAATACTTCCTCTCTCCAAAAAAAAGTATATACAGCTTAGTGATTTAACAAAGTGTGTGTGTAGACAATCTTCCTTCCACTTTAGAGTTCTAGTCTGCTATCTTCATCCTCCTTGTTCCATATAAACCAACAAAAAAAAATATTCTCCTCACTTACTTCACCTCTTATCCACCAAAACTCCAATAATCATCAGCATCACATAATCTTAATACTTCAATAATACCTCTTACATCGATACATATAACCCTTATCATCAATATCATATACCTTACCTCTTGTCCACTAAAACTCCAATAATCATCAACTTCACACAATCTCAATACCTCAATAATACCTCTTCAATACATCAATACATATAAACCTTATTACCAATATCATTTCACTTCCATAACAACTCTTTTCTCTAGTCAGTCTCCTCGAACAAATACAGATAATATCCCAGTACAAACTTCAATTCATCATCCCATACAATCCGAAGACACAGTGTCCACACACAACCTCTGTCTAATCCATCTGACCCAAATCTTCATTATGAATTATAAAATACATTCTAGTTACCTTGTCCATCATTAAATAAGAGAAATGCATACATGACCTCTAACAGCCTTTAGTTCAAATAACTCTCAGTAAGGAGGTACGATTACGAAGTGTGAATAATCGTGATATTTCAGTGTGTACACCACTTCAAGAATCATGGCAGAAGCAAACATGTGGAGTATTTTTTGTGTCAAGTGTCATTTACTATTTCAGTTGCTCACGAAGAATGCAGTGTAATAACTGTCAATGGTCTAAACCTAGTGTTGGTATGTCATGTCGTTAGCTTCCTTCCTATTAGCATTAATTTATACAGTTTCCATAAAACCTCCAGCTCATGTGACTTCTATGACGTTTCTTGTACTAATGTCGTTCGTCGAATTACAGCAGTTCATTTTCTTATCTTAAAAATATAAGGCACTGAACGTAAGCAAAACATGCAATAGCGAGTAAATATACCAGTGGAGAACAAAATGTCAACAAGTGGATGCAGCACAATTCCTGCAACGAGGCTCTGCCAAGCGAACAATCTATAATTAATACCATAGTGTAACCTAAACTCCCTGTTCGTACACCTCATATCAGCATTTCTATATACCAAATTAAAGAGTAGTTATGACAACAATAGAAATGCATAAATATGGAATCCATACGCAAAGCAGCAAATATACATCTTACACAATAAACAGGTCATTAGCATCATATCAGCATAAGCAAATAAATGTTCATATGTAATCTTAATAAGTAAACATGAAGGCGCAAGCAGATAAATCACAAAGTATAACTTACATACATAACCACAGTCAGCACAATTAATCAGGTGACAATTATAATTTAAATAAATAAGCACAGCAGGCACATAATAAAAAAATATGACATCAGTGAAAAGGCACAGCAGCCAAGCGATGCATAATATATATAAGTAACAATCCTGTTCATTAATCAATCATTGTCAATATCAGTTAACACGAAGTATGAATCACGTAATCGCGAGCAGCAAATTACGTCTAAAGTACGTACCTAAGTGGAAATATGTTACCTGAAAAATAAACTCAATTAATAGTTACCTTTTTAGTTTATTTGTTTCTTCTTCGAAATTACATTCTTCCTGAAATTTTCTCGATAGCAAGTCCTCTTAACGTCGGACACACACAGAATTTACCTGAAGTTCTTAAATAATTTACACAACCGTATCCTGAAAAATACTGAACGTTAATAACATAATTCATCAAGTCACTATAGCTTTATACTGAATTTAATCAGAGAAATTAAACTGTGTATTTGTTTATGGCTGTCAGTGCATTCGCACTGAGCGCTCGATCAGCTGTAGGCGCGTGGCGTGGGAAGTGATTGTTTGCGGTCTACGACTGCCTTGTGCGGCGTGCAGACTTGACTGTTGCTTTGAGTATGTGCCGCCGCCGGAACACGGCGCGGTATCCTTGCATTCTCCGTGTGTTTACGTATAACTGTTGATGTCTCAAAAGTATGTCATTCCACAAAAATTTTAACGTTTGATATATGATGTATTCATTCCCTTAGAGCGTCGAGATTTAAGAGTTTCTACTTCGACAGTGTTATCATGAATAATTTTGCGAATTCTATATGGACCGTTATAAAGCAGAAAAAATTTGCGACACAAGCCCTTTCCTTTGTGAGACAAACGATGAGACTTAATTAACACCTTTTGACCAACTGACAAGGTCTTTAAACGACCATTACGTTTTGTTGATTTCTCTCTTCTAGCAGCCGCAGATGCAATATTTTGTAGGGCCAGGTTGACAACTTCAGAATGCAGCAGTTTCCGTGAAGGCGGAAAAGGAACGATTTCAGAAATGCGATTTGTCGGTGCTTTGTTTTTTAATATCAGTATAGGCGGTAAAGAAGTTGAGTCATTAGGAAGTTCATTCAGAATGTTTTGAAAAATATGAAGATACTGATCCCATGCTCTATGATTCTGATGACAATAAAGTCGACACAATTTATTGATTTCCTTCATCCATCTCTCTGAAGCGTTAGATTGAGGGTGAAAAAATGAAATGAAAATTGGTTTAATCTTACGACGCCGTAGAGTATGAAGCCAAATTTTGGAGCGAAACTGGGATCCATTATCTGATATAACCTTATCAACATGACCCACTTCTTTAAGAAAATGTTTGATGAAAGCATTAGATACTGAACAAGCTGTTGCTTTGCGTAAAGGTGTAAAACACACATATTTTGATGTCAATTCCACTGCTACGAAAATGTACGCAAAACCATTAGTAGAACGAACCACTGGACCGAACAAATCGACTGCAGCCATCTCCTTTAATTTCGCTGGAATGATAGGAAACAACGGTGCTCTGTGAGAAATAGTTGGCGGCTTAGCCTTTTGACATAATTTGCATTTGGCAAGAACAGATCGAATACATTTTTCCATATTACTGAAGTAGCAATTTTCCCGTAATTTATGAAAGCATTTTCTGGGACCAAAGTGTGCATAACTGAAATGTGTATACCAAAGCAATTTATTAACCCACTCATCAGGAATACAAACTAACCAAAAACAGTTGTCAACCGATTTTCGTTTAAAAAGAATATCATTGAGAACTAAATAATGCTGTCTAATCGCTACGCTTTCCTTTCTCCTCCACTTCTCCTTAATGTCCTTCCAGATTGGATCCTTATTTTGCTCCTTAGCGATGTCCTGGAGCGAAGACGAAATAAAATTCTCAAATGCAACACCTTGAATATACATAAAACAATAATGGTTTTCTTTGCAGTCCTCCTCAGCACTTTGTTTCAAACCCACAGGTGCACGTGATAAAGCATCAGCAATAATATTTGAAGAACCCTGTATGTAAACAATACTGAAATCAAATTATTATAGATACAGCGCCCGTCGTGACAATCTGCCATGAGTTAATTTTGTTGACATAAGAAATTCCAGAGCTCGATGATCGGTGTAAACCTTAGTATGTCTGCCAAACAAAAATGTCCGAAATTTTGTGAAAGCCCAAACAACAGCCAAGGCTTCAAGTTCCGTAATCGAATAATTCTTTTCTGATTTAGAGAGAACACTACTTCCAAATGCAATAGTTTTCTGTATTACAACGCCGTTTTCTTCTATCTCTTGAAATAAGTGTGCACCTAGGCCTTTGTATGATGAATCCGTCTCCAAACAAAAGTCTTTAGATAAATCCGGATGTGAAAGAAGTAGAGCAGCAACTAAAGCATCACGAAGTTGTTCAAATTCTGACTGAGCTTCCTCACCCCAACACCAATTAGATTTCTTTCCAGATAGTTCACATAAACGAGGTGTGGCCAAATTGTCCAATCTAACAAAGCGTCTAAGAAAATTACAGACACCAAGGAAACTACGAACATCACGTTTTGTGGTAGGAACAGCATAATTACGAATAGTGTCTAATTTCTCTGGATCAGGAAGAATACCTTCTGTAGAAATAATGTGATCGAGAAATTTCACCTGAGAACGACCAAATTCAGATTTTTCCAAGTTCACTGTAATGCCAACTCTTGCAAAAATACGTAATAATGAATCCAAAATTTTGTTGTGCTCACTCCAAGAACGTTTAGCAATAAGAATATCGTCAACATTGAAGTAATATTGTCACGAAGATAAACAGGTAAAATTTCGTTTAAACTACGAATGAATGCTGCTGAAGATACAGTAAGTCCAAATGGTAATTTTCGAAATCACTTTTGGGTAAAATAGTCATATCCGGTTATTCTTTAACGACTCACTAGATAGATTGATAGTTGAAGAGTTGTTTTGACAGATGCAAAGAATAGTAAAAGAGTAGGCAGCGGTGCAGAAAACTAAAAGGGAAATAGCACCACTACAGCTCGGGGCCCTATGCACGCTATGGCACATATTCACTTAGTGTAGTGAATCCCCTGGAGACTTTAATAGCCGCACATAAATTCCAGTTTGTGTCTTAGTGGCCAATTTGGTGGAAGTGCGTACATAAATTGATCTAGCCATGAACATGGATGTATGTCATTCTTAGAATTACGAAAGATCTTAAATTTCCGAACAGTCAAAAAGTGTTTATAGTCAAAGTTTTCGCCTTGTGGCGACAAAGACCTACCGCGTCTGTCCCAGTCCGAATGTCGATTATTGTCAAGTTCACGCGCCTGGCGCTCGCTTGTTGCATCCCCTAAATGAAACAAATTATTTTCTTCAAATCCCTCTGCTATCTGTGATTCTAAATTTCTTCTGCTGTCTTTTCCTACGATTTCGCCTTCAATTTGTTTGACTTGCTTTCGTAATGCCTCAACTTCCCTTTTAACGCGTTCATTAAATTTTCCCTGATTTTCAACATGTTTATTTATGTTCTGGTACTCTTCAGTTTCTACAAATGGTAATGGAGCTGTATCATCCGAATCTCTGTCCCCATTTGAACTAAGACTTGTCAATTTATCTGAAATCTCCTCAACTCTTTCCGATAAGTCACCTAATTGTTCTTTCTGTTTATTTACGTCTTCCGTAAGTGTCGCGACTCGGGTTTCAGTATTAACACATTTGGTAGTTAACTGTTCATATTGTTGTGTTAGGTTATTTAATCTGTCATTTGGTATGGATTCCTCGATTCTCTCAAATATTTCTTCCTTATCGTGTGCACGTTGTAAATTTAACTCTGAAAATTTTTGTACTATCACGCGATCTCTTTCTTCCTGTTCTCTATCCTGTTCCTTTTGTCTAATCTCTACTGCAACTAATCTATTATTGTGAGAATTCAAAATCGGTTGTACTTCTTCTCTAATTTCTTTCTTTAATTCATCTTTCATGTTTTTGAGACATGTCCCTATTCGTGAATCTAACCGTGTTTCCATTGTTTCCATCTCTGTTTTAATTGTTCCTATTTGTGATCCCACTGTTTTTAATCCAGATCCCAACTGTGATCCCAGTGAGTCTAACCATGTTTCCATTGTTCCCATATCAGTTTCTAAACGTGTTGCCAAAGTTCCCATCTCTGTTTTAATTGTTCCTACTTGTGATCCCAGTGAGTCTAACCGTGTTTCCATTGTTTCCATATCAGTTTCTAACCGTGATCCCAATTTTAATATTGCACTCATCAACTGCTCCATGTTAACTTGTTCGAAATTCTTTTTGCCCCTAACATTTCCCTCAAAACCAGTTTCCTTCGTCATAGCTGTAAAGCTATCTGTGTTCGATACTATTCCAGAATCTTCTGTCATTAATCTCGTATTCTGAAATTTTTTTTATTGTGAAAATTTTGAAATGGTTCCGGACTATTTTCCCGACTTATTAAATTGTTTTCAACTTCAGTATTCATCACACTGTTCTCCTGTGTTGGCGAGTTCACCATGTTAACAATTTCGTCATTCTCACTATCCATCATTTTTGCCATTTTCATCGATCGCGTAATCATTTACAAAACATACAAAACTCGTCACTATACAAAAATTACACACAATGACACTTTATCACCAACAATATCATTCACACGAAATGCTTCCCTCAAACACGATTAACGAACAATTGAAATCTTCCTAACTGCACAAAATTGTCAAACCTGTATACAAGACAACAAAAATCAAATTCTGCAAAAAATACCATTAGAAGAATGACAATTACCAAAACTACACATGCAATATAGACTACAATTACTAAACTACAAATTACTACAACAATAATACTGTCTACTATTTTTACAATCAGAAGAATTCCAAGGGACGATCCTGGCAGGGTCGCCACGTGCATGGGGGTTTAATTAAATAAGGAATGCAAATAATTTTTATTTTTCGTAGCTGTAAGTCCGATTACGAAGTCTCGTAAACGGTTGGCCCTGACTAGTATTTGTACGCAATCTGACTGCATAGAACAACAACAAAGAATGAAAGAAAATTTCCGTTAACACAATTAATTAATTAAATCCCCAGCAACTATAAAACCTAGGAAACAACAAAACACAGGTGTAGCTGTTCTGTGTGTGGAAGTGTGATTCAATGTACACATCTGGCACGGTTCTTCATCAATAAGACAAGATATTTGAACACAATTTATACTGAAGCAATTAAAAAAAATAGAAACACTATAATTGCGTAAGGAAACCAGAATTACACTCTAATACAAGAACACAAGCCAGATGCTTTGTTGACTGAACCTGTAATGACGCATTATTTAAGACACTGAAATAATAAAAAAAAGGGAATTTTTTTTCCTTCATATATATTGACGAAAAGGACTCTGATCATTACAATATCTCCATTCGAACAACATCTGCTGTCTAGCCCATCAAACAACTGCATAAAATATGGAACAAGCACTCCCTACTACAACAGCTCAACATCGACTCACTACTACTACTTCTCAACAAGCACTGACTACTGCCACATCTCGACAAGCACTGCCAGTGGAGGCGGCGGAATAAAACTCTTTGGCACAATCTCTGGTGCTGTGGCTCAGTGTAGCCACCTTTCACCGTGTCTGTGTTTCGTGCCGCCAGCTTAGCAAGGTAGGCAGGCACGCCCAACCTCCTCTGGGTAAGTTTGACATCCCTAAGGAGCATTTCCGGCACGTCCATATGGATGTCGTTGGTCCCCTTCCTCCATCCGAAGGCTACAGATATATCTTGTCGGTCATCGACCGTGTGACCTGCTGGGTCGAAGCGTTCCATCTTACTGGCATCACGGCCGAGACAGTCGCCCGTTCCTATGTCTTGGCGTGGGTTGCTTGCTTCAGATGTACCCTATCTCTCACCACTTACCAGGGACGCCAATTTGAGTCTGCACTCTTCACACGGCTCTGTGAACGCTGAGGCTGCCCTAATGTGCCACGGAGGCCTACGGTCAGAGGCCATCCCGTGGATCCTGCTGGGTATTTGCTCAGCTCGTAAGGAAGATCTCAATGCCTCACTCGCCGAGGTTCTGTACGGCGAGCCTCTACTTCTCCCCACCGAGTTTGTCGAGGATTCACCTCCCGCCACATCCGAGGATCTTCGTGCCCTGGTCGAGCGTGTCTGCACGCACGTCACACACCTCCGCACCCCCGTGTCCCGCCCCCACACCGACCCCCAAGTGTTCGTCTACAAGGACGTAGCTACGTGCGACTCTGTTATGCTGTGGGATGTCATGGTGCGGGCAGCCCTTCAGCCACCCTATACGGGCCCTCACTGTGTGCTACTCTGCGGTTCCGACACGTTTGTGATACACCTCCACGGACGGCCCCAGAAAGTCTCAGTTAATAGACCTAAAGCTGCGTGGTCCCTCAACGACGACCTTCTTCCTGACGCAGCCACCCTGCCTTCGGCTGACTCGTCTCTGCCCGCAGTCACCTCTCACGTGCATCCGTTGGAACCACCGGGCTGCAGCACCGCCGTCACGGCCGCCCCCACTTTCCGCGCTGGCTGCCGCCTTGGCACCGAGATTGCGACTTCCCTCTTCTGTGCTCCGCACTACTTGGGGGGGGGGGGGGGCGAAGGGGGGGGGGGGATCTGTGGCGTCTCTGGCGCAGAGCGCCCTATCTTTCGGAACTAGCGAGTCTGGTGTGAACTTTCTGCTCGTGATATGTGTAACAGCCATAATTGTTGTATGTACAAGTGTTCAATAAATGTATATTTCATATCGAAATGAGTTATCTCTCGACTAATCTCCCGTGATAACCACGTACCAAATTGCTACCTTCTGAGAACGTCCTGTGGCGCACTGCGAGACAAACAGGCACAGCTTGGTTGTACACAGTTATATTTGCAATTCCACCTCGACATAGACTTTCCCCAGTTTAAAGAACCCACTTTACTCGATCCGATACAATGATGTTGCCGATCATACAGTTCGAATTTCTCGGGTAAAATGTAGATTTCCCCTTTTATACGAGTTATTTGCGAAGATAGACGAAATCTGGGCATACACGCATTTTCACATCGCTAAAGTATTGTAACTTGTGAAAATCGTGTAAGAGTACGGCATAGGCTGTATTTCCTGTAAGTATTCTCCCATCAGGTAAGGAAAAAAAAAATTGCCAGTTCCTGATGGGATTCCAATTCGGTTTTACAGAGAGTACTCTACTGCATTGGCTCCTTACTTAGCTTGCATTTATCGCGAATCTCTTGCCCAACGTAAAGTCCCGAGCGACTGGAAAAAAGCGCAGGTGACGCCTGTACATAAGAAGGGTAGAAGGACGGATCCTCAAAATTACAGACCAATATCCTTAACATCGGTTTCTTGCAGGATTCTCGAACATATTCTCAGTTCGAATATAATGAATTTCCTTGAGACAGAGAAGTTGCTGTCCATGTATCAGCACGGCTTTAGAAAGCATCGCTCCTATGAAACGCAACTCGCTCTTTTTTCACATGATATCTTGCGAACCATGGATGAAGGGTATCAGACGTATGCCATATTCCTTGACTTCCGGAAAGTGTTTGACTCGGTGCCACACTGCAGACTCCTAACTAAGGTACGAGCATATGGAATTGGTTCCCAAATATGTGAGTGGCTCGAAGATTTCGTAAGTAATAGAACCCAGTACTTTGTCCTCGATGGTGAGTGTTCTTCGGAGGTGAGGGTATCATCTGGAATGCCCCAGGGACGTGTGGTAGGTCCGCTGTTGTTTTCTTTCTACATAAATTATCTTTTGGGTAGGGTGGGTAGCAATGTGCGGCTGTTTGCTGATGATGCTGTGGTGTACGGGAAGGTGTCGTCGTTGAGTGACTGTAGGAGGATACAAGATGACTTGGACAGGATTTGTGATTGGTGTAAAGAATAGCAGCTAACTCTAAATATAGATAAACGTAAATTAATGCAGATGAATAGGAAAAAGAATCCTGTAATGTTTGAATACTCCATCAGTAGTCTAGCGCTTGACACAATCACGTCGATTAAATATTTGGGCGTAACATTGCAGAGCAATATGAAGTGGGACTAGCATGTAATGGCAGTCGTGGGGAAGGCGGAGGGTCGTCTTCGGTTCATTGGTAGAATTTTGGGAAGATGTGGTTCATCTGTAAAGGAGACCGCTTATAAAACACTAATACGACCTATTCTTGAGTACTGCTCGAGCGTTTGGGATCCCTATCAGGTCGGATTGAGGGAGGACATAGAAGCAACTCAGAGGCAGGCTGCTAGATTTGTTACTGGTAGGTTTGATCATCACGCGAGTGTTACGGAAATGCTTCAGGAACTCGGGTGGGAGTCTCTAGAAGAAAGGAGGCGTTTTTTTCGTGATCGCTACTGAGGAAATTTAGAGAACCAGCATTTGAGGCTGACTGTAGTACAATTTTACTTCCGCCAACTTACATTTCGCGGAACGACCCCAAAGATAAGATAAGAGACATTAGGGCTCGTACAGAGGCATATAGGCAGTCATTTTTCCCTCGTTCTGTTTGGGGGTGGAACAGGGAGAGAAGATTCTAGTTGTGGTACGAGGTACCCACCGCCACGCACCATATGTTGGATTGCGGAGTATGTATGTAGATGTAGATGAAAAACTGTTGTAAGTAGCTCAATATCTGTTTCATGCTGCATCACAGGACTAGAACATAAACTAGTTTCTGGTTCGTGGCAAAGTGCTAAGACCGTGCTCTGCCTCCGTCACAGGATACTTCCACACTGCCGAGCTCTCTTAAAATAACCAAACGCTTTGTGTCATACAAAGTCTTTTAAGGTAACTGCAGAGAAGTGATAAATATCAGATTTATTCTGCATATTGCTTTATACATTCGGTAATATAACTGATTTTATTAAGACGGTTATCTCTCCCTGTGTAGGTGGGAGATTGAAATTTTGTTAAAAGATCTCTCGGCAACGAAAAAACGCCTGATTACCGCTCCAACTCAAATGGTTCAAATGGCTCTGACCACTTTGGGACTCAACAGGCGAGGTCACCAGTCCACTAGAACTTATAACTACTTAAACCTAACTAACTTAAAGACATCACACACATCCATGCCCGAGGCAGGATTCGAACCTGCGACCGTAGCAGTCGCACGGTTCCAGACAGAAGCGCCTAGAATCTCTCGGCCACTCCAGCCGACTACCGCTCCTACTACCAAATCATATTTGTGGTACTCTATCCCTTACTTCTACCCACTAGGGGCACGTCATTGCTATCAAATTGATAGTCTTATTAACTAAATTGATCATGAGAGTCACTTTGCGTGGTGAGTAATTTTTTTTCCAGCAGTTGAATTACACTCGCTAGGTATCTCAAATGCGAATCCCTGGAGTGGAGACGACGGTCTTTCCGAGAAACACTATTGAGAACCGACATTTGAAGCTGACTGCAGAAGGATTCTACTGCAACCAACATACATTTTGCATAAGGACCACGAAGATAAGATACAAGAAATTAGCGCTCATAAGGAGGCACATAAGCGTCTTTTCCCCTCACTCTGTTTGCGAGTTGAATAGGAAAGGGAATGACTAGTAGTGATACAGGAGACCCTCTAACACATGCTGCACAATGACTTGCGAAGTAAACATATAGATGTAAGTGTAAATTTAAACTACCTCTTAAAATGCCACTCCATGCATTTATGGGCACGCAGAACTCACGGAAGAATGTTTTCTCTGTTTTGTCGCGAAAACAAAAGACAGAACTTCTGCTCCTGATTGCCTCTCAGTAAAAATCTTCATATTAGCTCCTAACTTTCCCACTGCAGTCACTTAATGACATGTATGTGGGAGGTTGTAATATGTTTGTCCACAACATTTAGATGAAGCAGGCGCACACACATACAGAAAAATAGCGCAATTACTGTAGGTGTCGACAACTGATCACATGAGCAAAAGAGACATAAAATCGGTAAAATTACGGAATCTGGCGGAAAATACGTATAAATTGAGGGAAAATACGCCAAATGGGGGAAACTGATGGAGGATGTGGGAGTACTTATATGTCTGTTGGGTGCAGGAAAACTCTTGTACATAGGAATTAGTATGTGACACAAGAGCAAGACAAGAAAAAGTTGACATGGAAGCATCGGGAATCAGGGAAACAGTCATTTTTCGGCTGGAATAGATTGTTCAATGTGGATCACCACCAAACATAGAGTAATGAATTTGTATATGTCGGGTCTTAAGCTCAGCCATGACCCCCAGGTTATTGGCAACCACCTTATAGATTTTTATTATGTGTCCTTAGCGTTGTATTACCAGGTTGAGAACTGCAAAATACACCTACAGAATGGATTGCATATCTGATGCTATGTAATACTGTTACGTGTTTTAAACTCTAACAAACCGTATGTGCAAAGTGCTTCTTTGTACTCTCTACGAATCATAGTCATGTGGTGTCGGTCAACAAATACCTTACAGAACAGTTGCTACATGGGACTGTGATTGCTGTGTTCGGATGAGGGCTGAGTTGGCATCCCTTCGCTCACAGCTGCAAGCGGCACTGACTTCGGTCACGCAGCTTGAGGCTGTTGCCAATGGGCACCACTGTGGGGAGCCGGTGTTGGGTATCACGGGGATGTCAACTTCGTCCAGTCTGTCCCCAGATCGGTCTGCCGCTGTGGTTGCCCCAGTTGCTGCCCGCAGTGGGGCTGAGCTCTCGCCTGTGGTTGATTGGGAGGTCGTTCCAAGGCGTGGCAGGTAGCGAAAGACGTCCCCGGAGGCTGATCAGAAAGCCTCCACGGTCCGTCTGACAAACAGGTTTCAGGCACTGTCTGAGCCAGATGCAGCTGCCTGCCCTGTTTCAGAGGATCATTCTCAGCCTTCAAGATCCGGGCAATCGCAGAGGGTGGGCTTATTGGTAGTTGGGAGCTCCAATGTTAGGCGCGTAATGGGGCCCCTTAGGGATATGGCGGCTAAGGAGGGGGAGAAATCCAGTGTGCACTCCGTGTGCATTCCGGGTGCAGTCATTCCTGATGTGGAAAGGGTCCTTCCGGATGCCATGAAGAGCACCTGGTGCAGCCAGCTGCAGGTGGTGGCACATGTCGGCACTAATGACGTGTGTCGCTTTGGATCTGAGGAAATTCTCTCTGGATTCCAGCGGCTATGTGATTTGGTGAAGGCTGCCGGTCTTGCTTACGAGATGAAGGCAGAGCTCACCATCTGCAGCATCGTTGACAGAACCGACTGCGGACCTTTGGTGCAGAGCCGAGTGGAGGGTCTGAATCAGATGCTCAGACGGTTTTGCGACCGTGTTGGCTGCAGATTCCTTGACTTGCGCCATAGGGTGGTGGGGTTTCGGGTTCCGCTGAATAGGTCAGGAGTTCACTACACTCAGCTGGCTGCTACACGGGTAGCGGAGGCTGTGTGGCGTGGACTGGGCGGTTTTTTAGGTTAGAAGGCCTCGGGAAAGTACGGGGTGCGCTGCAATCTCAAAGGGTGCATGGCAAGTACAGGACGTGCTTGGATCAAGGAACAGTCGGAATTGTAGTTGTAAATTGTTGAAGTTGTGCTGGGAAAGTCCCTGAGCTACAAGCGCTAATAGAAAGCACAGAAGCTGAAATCGTTATAGGTACAGAAAGCTGGCTAAAGCCTGAAATAAGTCCTGCAGAAATTTTTACGAAGTCTCAGACGGTGTTCAGGAAAGATAGATTAGGCAGAATTAGTGGTGGAGTGTTTGTGTCTGTCAGTAGTGGTTTATCTTGTAGTGAAGTCGAAGTAGATACTCCGTGCGAATTGGTATGGGTGGAGGTTATACTTAACAGCCGAACCAAGTTAATAATTGGCTCCTTCTAGCGACCCCCAGACTCCTATGATACAGTTGCTGAACAGTTCAGAGAAAATTTGAGTCTCGTAACAAATAAATACCCCACTCATACGGTTATAGTTGGTGGAGACTTCAGCCTTCCCTCGATATGTTGGCAAAAATACTTGTTCAAAACCGGTGGTAGGCAGAAAACATCTTCCGAGATTGTCCTGAATGCTTTCTCCGAAAATTATTTCGAGCAGTTAGTCCACGAACCCACGCGAATTGTAAATGGCTGCGAAAACACACTTGACCTCTTAGCCACAAACAATCCAGAGCTAATAGAGAGCATCATGACAGATACAGGGATTAGTGATCACAAGGTCGTTGTAGCTAGGCTCAATACCGTTTCTTCCAAATCCACCAGAAACAAACGCTAAATAATTTTATTTAAAAGCGGATAAAGTGTCACTAGAAGTCTTCCTAAGAGACAATTTTCATTCCTTCCGAACTAACTATGCAAATGTAGACGAGATGTGGCTCAAATTCAAAGATATAGTAGCAACAGCAATTGAGAGATTCATACCTCATAAATTGGTAAGAGATGGAACTGATCCCACATGGTACACAAAACAGGTCCGAACGCTGTTGCAGAGGCAACGGAAAAAGCATGCGAAGTTCAGAAGAACGCGAAATCCCGAAGATTGGCTAAAATTTACAGACGCGCGAAATTTGGCACGGACTTCAATGCGAGATGCCTCTAATAGGTTCCACAACGAAACATTGTCTCGAAATTTGGTAGAAAATCCGAAGAAATTCTGGTCGTATGTAAAGTACACAAGCGGCAAGACGCTGTCAATACCTTCGCTGCGCAGTGCCGATGGTACTGTTACCTACGACTGTGCCGCTAAAGCGGAGTTATTGAACGCCGTTTTCCGAAATTCCTTCACCAGGGATGACGAATGGAATATTCCAGAATTTGAAACACGAACAGCCGCTAGCATGAGTTTCTTAGAAGTAGATACCTTAGGGGTTGCGAAGCAACTCAAATCGCTTGATACGGGCAAGTCTTCAGGTCCAGATTGTATACCGATTAGGTTCCTTTCAGATTACGCTGATACAATAGCTCCCTACTTAGCAATCATGTACAATCGCTCGCTCACCGATGGATCTGTACCTACAGATTGGAAAATTGCGCAGGTCGCACCAGTGTTTAAGAAGGGTAGTAGGAGTAATCCATCGAACTACACACCTATATCATTGACGTCGGTTTGCAGTACGGTTTTGGAGCATATACTGTATTCAAAAATTTTGAATCACCTCGAAGGGAACGATCTATTGATACGTAATCAGCATGGTCTCAGAAAACAACGTTCTTGTGCAACGCACGAAGTAATGGCCGCTATCGACAGGGGATCTCAGGTTGATTCCGTATTTCTGGGTTTCCGGAAAGCTTTTGACACCGTTCCTCACAAGCGATTTCTAATCAAGCTGCGGGCCTATGGGGACACTGCCTTATAATAGGCACCTTCAACGCCGTGCGGGAAGGTTTGTGTACTTCATTGATGTTGGGATCTGCGACGGCGGTAGCGTAGTTCACACAAGTCGGATTGGTGTCGACTGAGGAGCTAGACGAAGTGTGTCCCACAGCACAGGGTAGGGAGGGCTCTAGAGGCATAGTGTAGCCACCCTCTCTAGAGGAGTGAACCTAAGACGAATCCTGATCCTGCACATTGGGTTTGGACATGGGGTTAATAGCCCAACAGCGTAAAAAAAAAGAAAAAAAAAAGTAGCGTCATGGAATATGAGAACAATGCTTCAGTCTGAAAAAATGAAATTAATAGTTGATAAAATTTTATAATTTAAATATGATGTCGCCTATGAGATTAGTTGCAGTAAGGCACGTAGAAGTCTAGTAAAGTGACTGCAGGATGACTATGTTTTCTCTTTGCTTTGCTCACATTACAGCTGACGCTGCCTACCGCGAGAAATGCATAGCGTAACATGCAGTCTATACGAAGATTCATACCCTCTACGAATCTAAATAATCCCTGAAACTTCCTGCAAGATTAAAACTGTGTGTCGCACCGAGACTCGAACTCGGGACCTTTGCCTTTCGCGAGCAAGTGCTCTACCAACTCAGCTACCCAAGCACGACTCACGCCCCGTCCTCACAGCTTTGCTTCTGCCAGTTCCTCGTCTCCTACCTTCCAAACTTAACAGAAGCTCTCCTGCGGACCTTGCAGAACTAGCACTCCTGAAAGAAAGGGTATTGCGGAGACATGGCTTAGCCACAGCTTAGGGGATGTTTCCATAATGAGATTTTCACTCTGCAGCGGAGCGTGCGCTGATATGAAACTTCTCTAAATAATCCATATTAGTTATTATCCGATCAAATTTGGGTACACAACCTTTTGTTATTAATGGAATGATGCTGTCAAAATTTCAGATTTTTATTTATTATGGTTCTGGAGATAAAGAAAATGTCCTAAAACTCCTAAAACCTACGCTTGTTTTTTTTTGAAACCGATTTAGGAACAATAACAGATTGACTTTCATTATCATTCGAAGCCATTTCGAAGTTATCAGTGCATAAAAATCAATTAATTAGAATTTTCTTTTTAAAACTTTAGTCACTGTGCATTACGTAATACAAAAATCGGCCAGAATTATTATTTGATTATAGCTTGTCATGTGATTGCGTATGTGGAACATAAGTTAAAATATAATATTTCATTTTTCGTAAAACCTTGCACAAACGAACTGTGGGAAAGTTATGTTGCAACCACGATTCAGGTGACGTATGTTGATGTATGCTTACTTTTGTATAAAAGCAGCCAGAATGGAAGTTAGAGGCGAAATAAGTTTCTTTATCAATTTGAAGAATATTTCGCACTTCGTTTATTTTGATTAAACAAAATACAAGAATTTGGAGTTGTGCTGACATTAATTACTATCAAATTAGTGATTGATAAGGCAAGATTTGCCGCGAGAATGATCTGGAAGGAACGTTCTGATTGGTCGTTTAGATCAACAGCCAACCAGAATTAAACTGTTCCAGCGCGAAAGGAGGAGTCGCTTGCGAGCCGGTCTACCGATGACACGATGTGAGATCTCTCCTTAAAAATACTCTGTAAGATCAGGAAATAGTGAGCTAATTTTGGTACGAACATACTGAAGCGATGGGAGTTACCAACATTTTAATGGAAGTTTGGTGATTTTAAACTAAATAGTTTGAGAGATATGAGCGTGTGAACTTTCTGGTCGTAGTAACAACTCCGCGTGGCGTGTTTCGCGCTATGTACGGAATATTTTGGCGAGCACTTCTTACGAAGACGACCACTGTAGCGACCTAATGCTTAACTCGCGAATAGTTGTGGGTCTGTGACTGGTAGAACGTGAAAATTAATCAGGTCGGACTTGCTAAAATTCTGGCTGCTTTTCGAGTGAAAATTTGTTGTATAGACAGTGAACTTCCAAGGATAATGTTTCACCATATTAAATACGGACTTTGTGGCCATTTCTTGTGTTTCAATATGAATAAAAAGCAGAGTTAATCTAATTTTAAACGCTTTTCTGAAACTAGAGTGAAGATCCCGAACGCCCGATTTTTTAATCATGAACTTTGTGGAACTGACTTTAGAGTTATGCGGCCTCTGTGTGGTACGTATGAATTACTTCGAAGAAAACTGTCTGTTGACACACAGTCAACATGGGTTTAGAAAACGTCGTTCTTGTGAAACACAACTAGGTCTTTATTCACATGAAGTGTTGAGTGTTAATGACATGGGATTTCAGATTGATTCCGTATTTCTAGATTTCCGGGAGGCTTATGAAACTGTACCATACAAGTGGCTTGTAGTGAAATTGCGTGCTTATGGAATATCGTCTTAGTTATGTGCCTGGATTTGAGTTTTCCTGTCAGTGAGGTCACAGTTCGTAGTAAATGACGGAAAGTCATCGAGTAAAACAGAAGTGATTTCTGGCGTTCCCAAAGGTAGTGTTATAGGCCATTTGCTGTTCCTTATCTATATAAACGATTTTGAAGATAATCTGAGCAGCCATCTTAGGTTGTTTGCAGATGACGCTGTCGTTTATCGACTAATAAAGTCATCAGAAAATCAAAATAAATTGCAAAACGATTTAGAAAAGATATCTGAATGGTGCAAAAATTGGCAGTTGACCCTAAATAACGAAAAGTGTGAGGTCATCTACATGAGTGCTAAAAGGAATTCGTTAAACTTCGGTTACACGATAAATCAGTCTAATCCAAAAGCCATAAATTCAACTAAACACCTAGGTATTACAAATAAGAAGAACTTAAATTGGAAGGAACACACATAAAATGTTGTGGGGAAGGCTAACCAAAGCTGTGTCTTATTGGCAGGACATTTAGAAAATGTAATGGATCTACTAAGGAGACTGCCTACATTACGCTTGTCCGTCCTCTTTCAGAATACTGCTGTGCGGTGAGGGATCCTTACCAGATAGGACTGACGGAGTACATCGAAAAAGTTCAAAGAAGGGCAGCACGTTTTGTATTATCGCGAAATATGGGAGAGAGTGTCACATAAATTATACAAGATTTGGGCTGAACATCATTAAAAGAAAGGCGTATTTCGTTGCGACGGAATCTTCTCACGAAATGCCAATCTCCAACTTTCTCCTCATAATGCGAAAATATTTTGTTGACGTCGACCTACATAGGGAGAAACGATCACCACGATAAAATAAGGTATATCAGAACTCGTAAGAAAATATATAGGTGTTCCTTCTTTCCGCGCGCTGTACGAGATTGGAATAATAGAGAATTGTGAAGGCGGTTCGGTGTACCCTCTCTCAGGCACTTAAATGTGATTTGCAGAGTATCCATGTAGCTGTAGATGTATTAGGTGGTGGTTTCATCAACGCTGCTTTACACTGCCTAGCACGTATCTGCTACCACAGAGTGACGGGACATCGGCAAGAATCCTATCGAGGTAGGTGGACTGAACGACAGCATTAACAGAAACGCAGACGATCGAACACGCCCCGTCGCAATTGGCGCATTTACCGTCCGGAAAATGTGAAGTTCAATTGAGTGCGAATTTTAAAAGTAGCAATATAGCTATCCCGATAAGAGAAATACCCACACGTCCATAAATAAACTTTGATAGAAAGACAGACTAAGTATGTGACATGGGAAAGATGATTCAGAAAGGACAGAAATTGCGAAGTGGAAGATTTAGCGGCTAGAACAATCGGTGGAGAAGATGGCTGACGACGTTGGCAACAGCTGAACATCGCGCGACAGCGAGAAGGAGCAGCCGGGAGTCTGCAGCAGTTGGCAGTAGTGGATGGAGTGTGGACCCAGAAACTACATCTGTGGGCTACAGCTTGGCGAACGGACCCGCTGTAACATCTCGCCGTGCTGACGACGATGGAGAGAACCTAACTTGTATTCTACTTCGTTTGGCGTGTGTGTGTGTGTGTGTATGTGTGTGTGTGTGTGTGTGGAAAGAAACTTGTGAACATTGCGGAAAATAATAACCCTGCTATAGTGGACAAGAAAGTGGGGGTATATCTGGAGAAATCAATACATGCAAATGATGCAGTGACTCATGAATTTAGTTTTGATGCATCACAAGCAAATGATAGTGGCTTGCCAGATTCAATGCATGCTGATTATGGGACAGACAATGAACAGAACATGGTGGAAACCAATGTTAAGTTTACACCGTTTCGTGTTCAAAGGCTAAAAAGGGAATAGAAGGTTGAAAACTCCATGCCTATTCCTATTTGGGAGGAGAAAAGTGAAGCAGAAACTGAGGTTAATGTTAAGTTTACGCCTGTTACTGTTACAGAGATTGGGTTCTGATATGAATCTGAAAATGAAGGAAATGGGTGCTGATACAAAGAATTATTTTAAGTTCTGAGGTAGATGGATTTGTTTCTGAAATTAATCAAGGGTTTACTGACATGTCAATAGAAATGGAATCCAGAATGTAAAACAAAATTTCTAAATGAAGAGATTCTTGGAAAAACGATATGACTTTATTTAGTGACAGTGTAAAAAGTGAAATCAGGAATGTAAAACAAGAATGTGATAATGATGTTACAACAGTAAAAAATGAATTGACCTCTCAGATTAAGCAAGTTGCTGATGACAGCAAACAGTTAGGGAAACAAGTAAATGCAGATTTAAAGGAATTGCAGGAACAAATAAATAATGTGGAAAAACAATGTGAGGATAGTCACACTATAATTGGAAATCAAATCAAGTAATGAAAGGCTGTGTGTGAGAAATTTTGTGTGCAAGTGGATACTAAATTTACTAACTGGGAAACTAACATAACTCAATTTAATAAAATTATAAACAGCCGACCAGTTGCAATGGATAAAGAGTTCTTTACCTAGGTTTTGACAAATATAAATTTGTCTGCTTCAGAAGGTAGCCTAAGGACAATGAACATCACAGCTTACATTAGAAAAGTATGAAACTTACGTCAAGAATAAATTTTAACACAAATTAGGGAGCTCTTGCATTACAGAAATATGAGAACGACTACTGGTACTTACAATTTTACATTAGTAAGGACTAATGTACCATCGCCATTTTTACAAATGTCGGCATAGATCCATTTGTCAAAATGAAACATAGCCCTAGAATTAAGGTTTGTCACGTAAATATAAATTAGTACATGGATCTTGCAGAGCTCACAACCGACTGAGTGTAATCGGCGAGCGTAGTTACTCTGAGACCAGGGCAGGTGGCGCTCATGGCGAGAACCATGTGCCAATTGGCGTACAAAGGCAACGTGTAAATTATCAGTATTAATAACGTCCTTAGATAAAGTAACAATAAAAAGATGGAAGGCGTTTAACACTCCCGTTATAACAGTATGGGAGCATTGGTACAAATGATGTAGTTACACATCAAAAAAGCAGGTGGCGCTTAAGCCGAAAGAATTACGCCCAGTGGCATATACAGTCAAAATAGGAAAATTACATTACAATATCAGCGAAGCCCATAAACGGTATATACAGGGTGTCCCAGCTATCTTGCCCACCCAAAATATCTCTGGAACAATAACAGCTATTGGAAAACGACTTTCACCGGTATCAATGTAGGGCTGGGGCCCATGAATGTACATATTTGGAAACATTCTAAAACGAAAGCATATGTGTTTTTTAACACAAACTTAATTTTTTTAAATGGACCTCCTATATTTTTTCTTCAGCAATCCATAGCATGACAAAGCACATACACAATGGCGTTGATTGCATCGCAATATTTCCATTATATCCCGAGATATTGAGACGCGAAGTTGAGGCTTGAAACACCCGACATGCGCTGCTAGCGCACGTCCTGAGGCTCAGACGTGAACCCCGTGTTGCCCGTAATCGCGATGTGATTGACATGTGTAATCACACCTCCCTACTTATCAAGAGGTCCGAAACGAACAATACGGTCTGCTGCCATCAACTCTCATAAGCACATAATGGTTCCCCTCTTGCACGTTTTACGTATTTACGTACACAATATGAACCACTACCGATCGGTGTACACCCGTCAGGTTGTCTTATTTATCCTGCACACCCAAAATAAGGTTTATCTAATGCGTTATATGACCCATTGTGCCTGTCGCGCAGGGCCTGGCTCTATCTAGTCAAGTGTCCAACGTAGTTCCCACTACTGCCACAGTTACCACTTCGCCTTGTCTATGATTTGCGACCCATGAAGATAGGGTAGAAATGCTGCTGACCTATGGAGAATGTACGTTGACGGGAAATATGCTATGAGATTGCTTGTTTGTTGATAGTACTGTTAGCGAACATTATGATTATTAAGTTAATATGTCTGTTTTCTACCCTACTCTACATACCTGTACTGCACCCTGTTGTAGGTGGACGAAATGCTGTTCATTCAGAACGACTGTACAGAAGACGATTCCCTGACAAGCCATCGCCTTCGCACCGGATGTTTGGTCGTCTCACATCTCGTCTACGTGAAACGGGAAGCTTAAATCCAAGACCTCGTCATCGTCCTAGAACACGCACAGATGAACGTGCTGAAGTTGCTGTGCTCGCTACCATACCTGTGAATCCTCAAATCAGCACTCGTAAAATTGAACGTGAAGTTGGTGTGTCGAAATCAAGTGCACAGCGTATTCTTAAACGTCATAAATATCATCCTTACCATGTTCATTTACACCAGGATCTTCATGGAAATGACTTCCGCAATAGGGTAACATTTTGTCGGTGGGCTCAGCAAAAACTTCTGACTCATCCAAATTTTTTTGCAGATGCTCTCTTTACAGACGAGGCATCATTCTCCAACAAAGGAATTGTCAATATGAGGAATATGCATTATTGGTCCACAGACAATCCAAAATGGTTCCGTCAGGTAGAGCATCAATGTCCGTGGAAAGTTGGCTGGCTCTGAGCACTATGGGACTCAACTTCTGAGGTCATTAGTCCCCTAGAACTTAGAACTAGTTAAACCTAACTAACCTAAGGACATCACAAACATCCATGCCCGAGGCAGGATTCGAACCTGCGACCGTAGTGGTCTTGCGGTTCCAGACTGCAGCGCCTTTAACCGCACGGCCTCTTCGGCCGGCCGTGGAAAGTTAATGTTTGGTGTGGGATTGTTGGAGATACCATTATCGGACCTTTCTTTATAAATCGCATCCAAAATGGCAGGCAATACTCCAGATTTATACGACACAATCTTCCTGTTCTCTTGGACACTGCACCTCTGAACCGGAGAATGGTCATGTTGTATCAGCATGACGGATTCCCTGCACATAACGCCTTACGAGCACGACGACTTCTGAACCGTAAGTTCCCTGGTAGGTGGATTGTACGAGGTGGCCCAGTTAGGTGGCCTGCCCGATCTCTGGACCTTACACCGCTGGATTATTTTCTTTGGGGAGCAGTGAAGGATGCTGTTTACCAACATGAATCAACAACACCAGAGGACATGAAGCAACACATTATTGATGCTTGTACAGCCATCAAAGAGGAAACAATAGCACGAAGTAGGGCATCCATCATCTGCAGAGTGACCCTCTGTATGCAAGCCAATGGGCATCACTTTGAGTATGAGAAGAGGCGCTATGTTTAGTATGTAGTGCTGGTATCACAGTGGAAGTTTCTACAAAGGGCCAATTTACCCAGTGATGTTAAGAAACATTTGTTTGCAACAATTTGTCATTTAACGCATTAGATAAACATTACATTGATAATTATGTGATAATAAAACTAATTGGTTAAACATGTTCACATTCATCTTCTATGTCCTACCTGAAGTTCCCAAATCAGACCTTTTTTACCTAAACAACGGTAAAACTTTTAGTCCACTTGCTCGTTTCACTAAAACCATCAACATGAATTTTACTATTACGAGTGAATGATTAACTGTCACTTGCGCTAGATCTACAGTAATGTAAAGTTTTAACGTTGAACAGCATTACCTTTTTAGTAACGGATTAACGATAAGCGAAGTTAACTTTGTGAAAAACGTTGCGGTACACAGATATGTTACAGAACCGCATCACCCCTAGCCTATGGGATAAATACGCGCTGGAAAGTACGACGTTAATGCAGGATGGCAGCAGACCGTATTATTAGTTTCGGACCTCTTGATAAGTATGGAAGTGTGATTACGCATGTCAATCACATCGCGATTACGGGCAGCACGGGGTTCACGCCTGAGCCTCAGGACGTGCGCTAGCAGCGCATGTCGGGTGTTTCAAGCGTCAACTTCGCGTCTCAATATCTCGGGATGTAATGGGAATATTGCGATGCAATCAACGCCATTGTGTATGTGCTTTGTCATGCTATGGATTGCTGAAGAAAAAATACAGGAGGTCCATTTAAAAAAACATAAGTTTGTGTTAAAAAACACATATGCTTTCGTTTTAGAATGTTTCCAAATATGTACATTCATGGGCCCCAGCCCTACATTGATACCGGTGAAAGTCGTTTTCCAATAGCTGTTATTGTTCCAGAGATATTTTGGGTGGACAAGATAGCTGGGACACCCTGTATGTCAGAACTTTAAAATTGACAATAATGGCTTTTGTCAAGACAGAATTACGGGCACTGGTACACAATCCAGTTAATACACATTCACAGGGAACCAAAGTTTTAGAGCCAGACAAAATCACATAAGGGGCGATGTGGTGGCAAACATACATCGTGAGAAAACCACATTACATAAAGGGTAGTGAGCTTAAAGCACTGAAGGTGCATCATAGCTTCCTGAGGAAATAGACCACTAAGGTTACCAGTATTAATGTTATACCATAAACGGTACAGGTTTAAAGCCTTCGAAAAATTATCTACGAGCAAGATTCAACTGTTCGTTCAGTACATTACCGTCCTTGAGCTCTAGATGTTTGAAAATTTGTAACTCTTCCCACAGATCTAATCTACGGCCTTTGACTTCTCTGTGTAGGATAACAGTGTCTTCTAAATGTTTAGGCGTATGGCCGGCTATCAAGAGGTATTCAGCAAAAGTAGAGCTGTGTATATTCGTTCCTTTTTTACCTAATAGGTGTTCTTTACATCTTGTTTTCACAGCTCTGCCTGTTTGACCAATGTAATAAAAGGACAGTTATTACCGGTTAGTTTGTAAACCCCTGAATTGGAAAACCAATCGCCAGCAATCTCTACTGAACGTACAAGATTTCTTTTTAAACTGTTATCTGTAGAGAAGGAGATGTTACAGTTATATTTTTTCATTAGAAGACGTTTTATCCTATACGATATATTACCCAAGAAAGGAATGGAAATAAATTTTTTAGCTTCTTTGCTATCAGTGGGGAGGTTGCTGCTCAAAGTCGAAGTTTTCTTACTGAACAAGTAATCAATCATATTCTGATTGTACCCATTATTAACCGCAATCGCTTTGATGACATTCAATTCTTTTTGTTGATCGGCAGGTGATAAAGGAGTGGTTACCATGGTAGACTAAAAAGAGTAGAACAAAGTGGTACAAACAATAGTGGCTATGTAGTATTGATGACCCATTATCTCAGCACCTGTGACAAATAGAGATCCGAAATTTTTTGGGATGTATAGTATCACTCCTTTTCTGATTACTGAATCAGAATCAAAATGTACAGAGAAATAATTACCTAGTTCTGACTTTTTAAAAATGTTGTTCAATATTTTCGTTTAAAAGTCCACTTTTTCTTCCATAAGCAAAAAACCCATTAGAGGTAGAGATGTTTTGGGAGGTTCAGTAGCTGCAGTATACTAAGTGGTACCATAGTGTAAAATTAGAGATATGTATCTGTAATAGTTCCTGAGATAATGGGTCAAATAATTTTAAAAATGTTATTTCCGGCAAATCAAATTCAAACATTTTATTTGATATTAACTTACACATGACGGCATGCCAGCTTCTAGAAAGAGCCAGGCCCATAATCAGCATTATCTGGATCCTGTTCTTGACTGTCCTGCAAACCTAGAAGCTTCCGTCTTTTCCTGCCTCTTGCTTGTTTAGTCATTTCCTCTGCTGCATGCTGGGCTTTCATGATCCTAAGTCGATCCATTCGCTGAAAGGCTTGCATTGTGTTGGAACCTGGAGTGATACCAAGTTCCTCTAGTACCCCAATTCATGCCATCACTAAACGTTATCACATCATCACAAACACCCAAACATAGAGTTTTCCTTCCTACAAAGCCTTTTTTTGGTATGTGGGTCCAAATTACATTACTGAAAGACTTATTTGGGTTTTGTGTTCGACTATGGAGACATTTGGAAAGAAGGTCAGGATGAGCTAATTCTCAATATATTGGTTTAATAGCTTCCATCACTGCAGATGGTATGCTATTTTTGTGCCTAAATTGTTCCCTGCTACCCACTGCCTGAGCTTTGCGGTACTTGCACCATGAATCAGCACCAGGTGGACAAAGACCATGTACAGATCTGATGCAAACTGTGTTTTTTCCAACTAGGGTGCAGGGGAACAGTAGCACAGTCATAGATAGTATTTTTATTCATTCTTCATTACTAGATGGGCATTCTGTTAGTAAAAGGGTGATTGGCCTTTCAGACCACGATGCACAAATTTTAACACTAAAAGGTTTTTGTACACAAACCAATGTCGTATTTAATTATAAACTACGTAGGAAAGTTAATCCAACAGCAATAGAGAGTTTTTCAAAACTTGTCAAGGAACAAGAGTGGCAAGATGTTTATAGTGCCGATAATATAGATGATAAATACAATGCTTTCCATAACACATTTCTCATGCTCTTTGAGAGTTGCTTTCCATTAGAACATTCTAAATGGGGTACTAGCAGTAATGGACAGCCCGGTTGGCTGACTAGTGGGATAAGGATATCATGTAGAACAAAGTGGGAATTATATCAAAATGTTAGAAGTAGTCACAATCAAGCTACAGTAGCCCATTACTAACAGTATTGTAAGGTGCTTAAAAATGTTATTAGCAAGGCAAAAAGTATGTGGTGTGCAAATAGAATAGCTAATTCACAGGATAAAATTAAAGCCATATGGTCAGTTGTGAAGGAAGTGTCTGGTCAGCAGCACAAAGTTGATGATATAAAGTCAGTTTGCAGTAATAGTACTTCTGTTACTGATAAATCAGATATATGTACAGTATTTAACAACCATTTTCTGAGCATTGCTGGTGAATTAAATAAAAATTTAGTTTCTACAGGAAAGCATATCAGTTTCTTAGCAAATGCCTTTCTGAGATTGACGTCTGAAATACTCCTCTGTGATACAGACAAGAGGGAGATTGAATCAATAATTAAATCACTGAAGACTAAGGACTCTCATGGTTATGATGGAGTGTCTAGTAGAATATTAAAGTACTGTGCTGCACATGTTAACCCTGTATTTAGCCATATTTGTAATTATTCCTTTAGGAATGGTCAGTTTCCTGAGCGATTAAAGTACTCAGTAGTAAAGCTGCTTTATAAAAAGGGAGAAACGGATAATGTAGATAATTTTAGACCTATTTCTATGCCATCAGTGTTTTCAAAAGTTATCGAAAAGACTGTGTATGTAAGGTTAATTGATCATTTTATATCACACGATTTGCTATCAAATGTACACTTCGGCTTTAGAAGTCGTTTGACAACTGAAAATGCTATATTCTCTTTTCTGTCTGAGGTACTGGATGGGCTAAACAAAAAGTTTCGAACGCTTGGCGTATTTTTTGATTTAACAAAGGCATTTGACTGTGTTGATCTCACAATACTGCTCCAGAAGTTGGACCATTGTAGAATAATGGGAGTAGCTCATAATTGGTTCACCTCTTACTTTAGCAACGGGCAGCAATAGGTCATTATTCACAATGTTGATAACGGCTGTGATATGGGATCTGAGTGGGGTATTGTCAAGGCGGGGGGCGAGGGGTGCCCCAGGGACCAGTGTTGGGGCTGCTCCTGTTCCTTATTTATATAAATGATATGCCCTCTAGTATTATGGGTAACTCAAAATATTTCTGTTTGCTGATGACACTAGCTTAGTAGTAAAGGATATTGTGTGCAACATTGACTCGATTTCAAGAAATGCAGTACATGACCTCAGTTCATGGCTTGTAGAAAATAAACTAACATTAAATCACAGTAAGACTCGGTTTTTACAGTTTCTAACACACAATTCAACAAAACCTGATGTTTTAATCTCACGGAACGGGCATATGATTAGTGAAACTGAGCAATTCAAATTCCTAGGTGTTCAGATAGACAGTAAGCTGTCGTGGAAAGCCCACGTTCAGGATCTTGTTCAAAGACTTAATACTGCCATTTTCACTATTCGAGCGGTATCGAAAGTGAGTGATACTTTGGCACATAAATTATTCTACTTTGCTTATTTTCATTCACTTATGTCGTATGGTATTATGTTTTGGGGTAACTCTTCCCATTCTAGAAGGATATTTTTGGCTCAGAAACGGGCGGTTCGGGCAATAAGTGGTGTGAGTTCACGAACCTCTTGTCGACCTATGTTCACGAGTCTGGGTATTTTGACATTGGCCTCTAAATATGTATATTCCTTATCGTCGTTTCTTGTTACCAATATTAGTTTATTTCCAACAATAAGCAGCTTTCACTCGGTTAATACTCGGCAGAAATCAAACCTCCATTTGGATAGGACTTCCTTAACCCTTGTGCAATAAGGTGGGCAGTATACTGCTGCATCCATTTTCAATAAGCAGCCACTCGAATTCAAAAATCTTAGCAGTAATCCATGTGCTTTCAAATCGAAACTGAAGAGTTTCCTCATGGGTCACTCCTTCTATTCTGTCGAGGAGTTCCTTGGAAAATTAAGCTGATTCTCATTGTATTGCTGATAGCGTTTGCTTAAACTTATGGACTGATTTTCTTTCAGGTTCATGAACATTTATTTTTATCTATTATTACTTTCATGTACAGACATGTTCCATGACCTTGGAGATTTGCTCCTCAATTTGGTCCTACAGAACTTGACGTGTAAATAAAATAAATAAATAAAAATCAGTGGAAGATTTGTGGAAGAATGTAGCCCACACTGCTCGTTTCGTCCCTTGTAGGTCATGTGTATTGTTTCTTATTGCCATTCCACAATAATGCTGGAATTCATCAATGTTTTTGTCTGTAAGCCTTCCTTTACCATTTAGAGTCTTACCATCTGATAACTTCTCTTTTCCTTTTGTGTGCTTCAATTTTTGGAAACATGTTCCCATCCGTTTTTGAACGTGGCCCACACATTCAATCTTAACAATCTGCTTATTGCCATAAGGTTGGCTTTCCACTACTGATTTGTAAGCTTTTGAATGACCATCCCACAAGTACTCAGTGTAACACACACCTCTCTCCTGTTGTGAACGTCTGAACATAGAAACAACTACAGTAGCCTCCATACCCCCACAAGTTCCCTTATAATTCTTAGCACAATTTGTTTTATGGCGTTCACTTGTTTCATCAACTGATTTACACTGCTGACAGTATTTAGTTAGGACTCCAATGTCTAAAACTTTACCTGTGTCAACACTAGTGACAGTTGCAACTGCATTTTTTGATGTGTGACCTCTCTTCTGTCATGTGCCATCAACTGCCACCGATAAGTCTGTTGTGTTATTTAATTCTACTGCTTCTTTAGCAGCAGCTTTCATAGAAGCAACTGCAACAGATTTGACACATTCACCAATTACTTCTGTGTACTTACTTGATCTGGTCGGTGTGTTTGGCAAGTTCAGCATTGCACACAATACTTCAGCTGCAGTCAATCCATTCCCAATGCACCTCATTACATACAGGAATCTAACATTGCTCTCAAACAAGTCATTCTTGCGCTTTTCATAAGTCCAAAATGATGTCAAGAGCCTGCAAACTTCGCACTGAATATCAAGTTTGTTAGCCAGTCCAGTCCTTAGAGATGAGTCCTCAGAGATGCTAATTTACCCACCACAACCCTTAAATGACACAGCATCTTGCGAAACTTGTGCTAACACACTCATATCTAAAAGAACATAACCTAAACTATTTTGGTCTTTGTCTATAAATAAATCCGCATGGTCTCCAAGTCTCCGCTTCAAAGCACTAGTAGGCATGTCCTTATCATGGGTCTGTGAAAAATCTATTTCAGGATCAACACTGGATTCAGATTTTGTGATATGCAGATTTCCATGGAAACCTCACTTCTTAAAACAACCCTTTCTTTTCGTCATGTTGAAAAGAGGTACAAGAGCGTATAATAACACATCAAACCACTACGTTTTCAGTTCAAAACTTATGAAACACGACAACCACAAAGTAAACACACCAAACGACTACGTTTTCAGTTCAAAACTTATGAAACACGACAACCACAAAGTAAATAAACAAAATGCATGTGCTATACCGCCATTTTTGTTTACACAGTGCATCCAACCTCTTAACACGAACATTAAAATGATTCCAAGGAATAAATAGCTGAAAACCACAGCCTTCTAGATCGAATAGTTGAAGAGATAGAGATACTTAGGCAAGTCAGTGCAGAACGACCGGATAATTTTACACACGCACTATTAACTTTGAAATGATAAAAACTACACTCCCAATTTGAATTTTTCGACAAATAATGCATTAAATTATTCAGGAGAGATCAAATATTAATAAGAGATAATAATCCGAAAATGTCACTTTTTGACCAATTCCGCCATATGTACTCGCCTTAAAGTACCCAAAGTGCAAGTGTGTGAAAGAAAAATGTTCCACAGAGTTGCTACAGATAATAAATGTTTTCTTGCTGTTGTTGTTATTGTGATCTTCAGTCCTGAGACTGGTTTGATGCAGCTCTCCATGCTACTCTATCCTGTGCAAGCTTCTTCATCTCCCAGTACCTACTGCAGCCTACATCCTTCTGAATCTGGTTAGTGTATTCATCTCTTGGTCTCCCTCTACGATTTTTACCCTCCACGCTGCCATCCAGTACTAAGTTGGTGATGTCTTGATGCCTCAGAACATGTCCTACCAACTGATCCCTTCTTCTAATCAAGTTATGCCACAAACTCCACTTCTCCCCAATTCTATTCAATACCTCCACATTACTTATGTGTTCTACCCATCTAAATTTCAGCATTCTTCTGTAGCACCACATTTCGAAAGCTTCTATTCTCTTCTTGTCTAAACTATTTATCGTCCATGTTTCACTTCCATACGTGGTTACACTCCATACAAATACTTTCAGAAACGACTTCCTGACACTTAAATCAATACTCGATGTTAACAAATTTCTCTTCTTCAGAAACGCTTTCCTTCCCATTGCCAGTCTACATTTTATATCCTCTCTACTTCGACCATCATCAGTTATTTTGCTCCCCAAATAGCAAAACTCCTTTACTACTTTAAGTGTCTCATTTCCTAATCTAATTCCCTCAAGATCACCTGACTTAATTCGACTTTATTCCATTATCCTCGTTTTGCTTTTCTTGATGTTCATCTTACACCCTCCATTCAAGACACTGTCCATTCCGTTCTACAGCTCTTCCAAGTCTTTTGGTGTCTCTGACAGAATTACAATGTCATCGGCGAACCTCGAAGTTTTTATTTCTTCTCCATGGATTTTAATACCTACTCCGAATTTTTCTTTTGTTTCCTTCACTGCTTGCTCAATATACAGACTGAATAACATCGGGGAGAGGCTACAAACCTGTCTCACTCCCTTCCCAACCACTGCTTCCTTTTCATGTCCTTCAACTCTTATAGCTGCCATCTGCTTTCTGTACAAATTGTAAATAGCCTTTCGCTCCCTGTATTTTACCCCTGCCACCTTCAGAATTTGAAAGAGAGAATTCGAGTCAACATTGTAGAAAGCTTTCTCTAAGTCTACAAATGCTAGAAACGTAGGTTTGCCTTTCCTTAATCTTTCTTCTAAGAAAAGTCGTAGGGTCAGTATTGCCTAATGTGTTACAACATTTCTACAGAATCCAAACTGATCTTCCCCGAGGTCGGCTTCTACCAGTTTTTCCATTTGTCTGTAAAGACTCTTCATGCAGTATCATATCTCCCATTTCATCTTCATCTAGATCCTCTTCAATTTCCATAATATTGTCCTCAAGAACATCGCCCCTCTATGCACACTTTATATACTACTTCCACCTTTCTGCTTTCCCTTCTTTGCTTAGAACTGGGTTTCCATCTGAGCTCTTGATATTCATGCATGTGGTTCTCTTTTCTCCAAAGGTCTCTTTAATTTTCCTGTAGGCAGTATCTATTTTACCCCTCGTGAGATAAGCCTCTACATCCTTACATTTGTCCTCTAGTCATCCCTGCTTAGCCATTTTGCACTTCCTATCGATCTCATTTTTGAGACATTTGTATTTCTTTTTGCCTGCTTCACTTACTGCATTTTTGTATTTTCTCCTTTCATCAATTTAATTCAGTATCTGTTCTGTTACCCAAGGATTTCTACTAGCCCTCGTCTTTTAACCTACTTGATCCTCCGCTGCCTTCACTATTTCATCCCTCAAAGCTACCCATTCTTCTTCTACTGTATTTCTTTCCCCCGTTCCTGTCAATTGTTCACTTATGCCCTCCCTGAAACTCTGTACAAACTCTGGTTCTTTCAGTTTATCCAGGTCCCATCTCCTTAAATTTCCACCTTTTTGCAGTTTCTTCAGTTTCAATCTGCAGTTCATAACCAATAGATTGTGGTCAGAATCCACATCTGCCCCTGGAAATGTCTTACAATTTAAAACCTAGTTCCTAAATCTCTGTCTTACCATTATATTAACTATCTGAAACCTTGTAGTATCTCCAGGGTTCTTCCATATATACAACCTTCTTTCATGATTCTTGAACCAAGTGTTAGCTATGATTAAGTTATGCTCTGTGCAAAATTCTACCAGTCGGCTTCCTCTTTCATTTCTTAGCCCCAATCCGTATTCGCCTACTATGTTTCCTTCTCTTCCTTTTCCTACTGTCGAATTCCAGTCACTCATGACTATTAAATTTTCGTCCCCCTTCACTACCCGAATAATTTCTTTTATATAACCATACATTTTATCAATTTCTTCATCATCTGCAGAGCTAGTTGGCATATAAACTTGTACTACTGTAGTAGGCATGGGCTTCATGTGTATCTTGGCCACCATAATGCGTTCACTATGCTGTTTGTAGTAGCTTACCCTCACTCCTATTTTTTTTATTCATTATTAAACATACTCCTGCGTTACCCCTATTTGATATTGTATTTATAACCCTGTATTCACCTGACCAAAAGTCTTGTTCCTCCTGCCACCGAACGTCACTAATTCTCACTATATCTAACTTTAACCTATCCATTTCCCTTTTTAAATTTTCTAACCTACCTGCCCAATTAAGGGATCTGACATTCCACACTCTGATCTGTAGAACGCCAGTTTTCTTTCTCCTGATAACGACGTCCTCCTGAGTAGTCCCCGCCCAGAGATCCAAATGGGGGACTATTTTACCTCTGGAATATTTTACGGCTTTCGGCCGTTCGCAGTACCAGCACAGCGAGGCCATTTTGGTTAGTGTTACAAGGTCAGGTCAGTCAATCATCCAGACTGTTGCCCCTCCAACTACTGAAAAGGCTGCTGCCCCTCTTCAGGAACCACACGTTTCTCTGGCCTCTCAACAGATACCCTTCTGTTGTGGTTGCATCTACGGTATGGCTATCCGTATCATCGAGGGACGCAAGCCTCCACACCAATGGCAGGGTCCATGGTTCATGGGGAGGGGGTTTCTTGCTAAAGTATGTAAAAAAGACACCCCCAAAGCGAGAATAATACAACGAAAGAAACATTTTATCCACAGTGATGATTAAAGCTAGTGTTATCCTGTTAGGAAAAAAATTTTGTGGAATAATGCTAATAAAGTCGAATCTTTTGTGTAATAATATATTAGGTGTTATGAACAGTGACATAGCGACTGTAGGGAGCATTAAGTGATTTATTTAATTTAAAAACGATGTAGAAATTTGTAAAGTAATTCTTTAAAGTAAAATTTTATTTAGAGGTAAATTTGAACATTGATGAGTTGATAAGTATTGCCTTTTCTTTGGAAAACGTTAAAGTGCGGAATTGTGTGAGAAAAATATTAATTCAGAAGAAAAAGGGAAAGTTTGTATATCAATTTTTTTATTCGCTATCAAGTCCAAGCCTTTGAAATCTGATGTAACATCGTAAAAACTATAATGTATTTTTGATATTTCATTCATTTGAAAAAACTGTAAGTAGGAACACTTTTAATTAAAAATCACATAGTTAAATTTGTTGGTTCATTTAAAGAATTCAATAATAAAATTGCCATTATACAAACTGTAAATGCGCTTAAAAGTAATTTTAGGTTCATAAGTGGTGTGTAATGCAGCAAGTTATAATGAGATGACATTTGTTGCAGTAAGGCATGCAGCCGTCTAGTACAGTTGCTGCAGGATGGCTATATGTTTTTTCACTTTGCTCACAGCACAGCTGATGCTGCCTGCTGTGAGAACTACATAGCATAACATTCAGTCTATATGAAGATTCAGACCCTCTATAAATCTAAATAATCCATATTAATTATTACCCGACTTTGTTCAAATTTGGTACACAGGCTTTTGTTATTAATGGAATGATGCTGTCGAAATTTCAGATTTTTATTTGTTATAGTTCTGGGGATAAAGAAAATGTCCTAAAACTCCTAAAACCTACACAAGTTTTTTTTAAAACCAGGTTAGGAACAATGACAGATTGACTTTCATTTCATTCCAAGCCATTTAAAAGTTATCAATGCTTAAAAATCACTTAATTAGAATTTTCTTTTTAAAGCTTTAGTCACTGTGCATTACTAATACAAAAATCGGCCAGAATTATTATTTCACTATATTTTGTCATGTTACTGCATGAGACTGATTGAGAGAGTGTGTGTGGAACATGTATTAAAATTTAATGTTTCATTTTTTGTACAAACAAACTGTTGGAAAGTTATGTGGCAACCACAATTCAGGTGATGAATGTTGGTGTATGCTTACATTTGTATAAAAGCAGCCAGAATGGAAGTTAGAGGCGAAATAAGTTTATTTATCAATTTGAAGAATATTTCACACTTCATTTATTTTGATTAAACAAAATACAAGTATTCGAAGTTTTGAACATATTAATTACTATCAAATTAGTGGTTGATAAAGCAATTTTTGCCGTGAGAATGATCTGGAAGAAACGTTCTGATTGGTCTTTTAGTTCAACAGCCAATCAGAATTAAACTGTTCCAGTGCGAAAAGAGGAGTGGGCATATAGGAGAGTGCGTCAAAAGAAGTCGCTAGGGAGCCGGTCTACCGATAACAGGATGTTAGATCGCTCCTTAAAAATACTATGTAAGATGAAGAAATAGTGAGCTAATTTCGATTCAAACATATCGGGACTGAAGCGACGGGAGTTACGAACATTTTAATTAAAGTTTGGTGTTTCTAAATTAAATAGTTTGAGAGATATGAGCGTGTGAACTTGCTGGTCGTAGTAACGACTCCGTGTGGCGTGTTTCGTGCTATACACGGAATATTTTGGCGAGCACTTCTTACGAAGAAGACCACTGTAATGACCGAATGTTTAACTCGCGAATAGTTGTGGGTCTGTGACTGCTAGAAGGTGAAAATTAGTCAGGTCGGACTTGCTAAAATTCTTGCTGCTTTTCGAGTGAAAATTTGTTGTATAGACAGTGAACTTCCAAGGATAATGTTTCACCATATTAAATTCGGACTTGGTGGCCATTTCATGTATTTCATTATGAATAAAAAGCAGAGTTAATATAATTTTAAATGCTTTTCTGCACGTAGAATGAAGATCCCGAACGCCCGATTTTTTAATCATGAACTTTCAGGAACTGACTTTTAACTAGAGTTACGCGGCCTCTGCTTGGTAAGTATTAGGTATTGGTTTCATCAATGGTACTTTACACTGCCTAGCACATGTGTGCTACCACAGAGTGAAGGGACATCGAAAAGAATCCTATAGAGGTAGGTGGTCTGAACGATAGCATTAACAGAAATGCAAACGACCAACCTCGCCCTCCTGCAATGTGCAGAATTAGACTAAGAGCGAAATTTACGAATATATCAACAGTGAATGCACATGCACCAACAGAGACGAAATAGGATATGATTTGATTTGATTTTTATTGTTGTAGACACCTCAGAGATCATCTGAGGCATTACAAAAGTCAATATCACACAGTATAAATGTTACACAAATAATTACAAAAATAAGAAAAATGTTACACTAGATAAGTATTACATAAATAATTTTAGTACCTTCACACAAATACAAAACAGAGAAACTTCTGGTACAAATTGATATTGCATCATAAATTTAGCCAATTACATACTTACTCAGATATAGAAGCATATACAAACTGATCACATAAAGTGTAGCCATCCCATATTCTTTGCCTCTCTTAAAAATTCATCAGTTTCATAAATGCTGAGCTCAAGAAGAAATTCTTTTACTTTTTTTTTGAATTGTTGAAATGGAAGATCCCTAATATGTTGTGGTATGGCATTAAAAAATTTTATGCATTTGTATAGGAGGCACTTTGGTGTATTTTTATAGTTGCATTGGAAAGAAACTATGTACTGCTTGTTTCTTGTGTTATAATTATGTCACATGTCATACCGTTGATAACTGGTATAGTTTTCCTTAATATGCATTACACACTGTAGTGTACATATTGATGGTAGGGTCATAATCTCCAATATTTTAAAGTTTGGCCTACAGTGAGCTCTGTGTGCCAAGTTACATATTAGTCTTATTGCCTTCTTTTGTAGTTTGAGAACATTAACTGCCTTGCTTTGATGTCCCCAAAGTATTGCCCAATAGGGAAGACTTGGGAAAAGAATGTGGTGCAGTAACTAAATACAACCTGATGCTAGAAATAGCACATTTTAATGCAAAAATATGGAGGAATGAAAATCCATATGGAGTTTCTGGAAAATATTCACTACATGAAGAAAACAACAATACTGGGAATTCAACATACCAGTTCACACCAAGGAATAATATGATTATTGAAGGTACCTACTTACCACACAAAAGGATCCATCTGGGTATTTGGAAGTCTGTAGTCAATGGAGTAGTCAATCAGATTGACCACTCCATGTCATTATGACTGTACGGAGCTGCAGAGGACCAAACTGTGGCTCAGACTACTTTGTTATAAAATTGGTCTTGAGAGACAAACCATCACTAACAAATCCAACAGAACAAGAAATATGATGAAATGGAATACTGACAAACTGAAAATCCCCAATGAAATAAAAAATAAAAAGTAACACTAAGCAGAAAGTTGAGCAATGGAGAGACTGCAGTGGAAGTAGACGAAATGTGGAGCAGCATTGAAACAGCCATTAAAGATGCTGTAGAAGAAATAATAGGCATAAGAAGGAGCAGAAGAACCAAGGAACGGTTTGACGAAGATTGCAGGTCAGCAATAGAGGAAAAGAACAGGACAAGAACAAAAGTGCTACAGAGAGAAACCAGAAAGAATTTGGAACAATATAGAGAATCAAGGAGAAGAGATAACAGACTGTGCAAGAGTAAGAAAAGAGAGTGGACTTAGAAGAAATTTCAAGAATTAGAAGAGTTAAAGGAACAGAGTGAAATAAGAAAGTTCTATCATGATACAGGCAACATAAAGAACAGATTCCAGCCAAAAATAATGGCTTGTTCCAGTAAAGATGGGAGAATGATAAGGAAAGAAGAACAGATAGTGGGAAGATGGGAAGAGGATTTCAAAGATACACTAAGCACCAGCCTAGAAGATGAACAGACGGCTGCACAGGAGGAAAGAGTGGAGCTGGTATTAGACAGTGATGCCAATGAGCCAAGTAAGCCAACACTGCAAGAGGTCTCTCAGGCTGTGCACAAGTCAAAAAAGAATTGAGCCCCTGGGAAAGACAGCATAATCCCTCAATTAATAAAAGACTAATGGTGAGGGTAAAATAAAGGAACGGTGCACTTTAATATCAGATATATGGGAAACTGAAACTATGCCAGATAATTGGAAAACTGGAAAATAATCACCATTTATAAGGAAGGGGACAGGACAGTATGTGAAAACTAGAGCTATAACACTCCTAAGCACACCTTTAAGATTTTTACAAATATATTAAACAAATGGAGACACAAGTGCACAGAAGAAATACTAGGGGAATAACGATATGGTTTTCGACCAGACAGAGCAACATCTAATCAAATATTTGTGGTAAGATAAATGACAAAAAAGCTCTCTGAATACTGTTATCATTTCCTATTCATCGACTTCAAACAGGACTTTGACAGCATAAACCAGCAATAACTATGCAGAATACTGGAGTTAATTGGTATATGTGCTAAACTAACAAGACTAATCAGAATGACAATGACAGAGACAAGAGTAAAAGTAAAGGTACTTAGCAGAACAAGTGAAATCTTTGACCTTAATGAAGGCTTGAAGCAAGGTGATAGTCTCTTCACTGTTCTATTCAATCTAGCTGTGCATAGTGTAGTAAATAGAATCAACAAAAGAGGCAGCATATTTATGAAAACTAGTCAGATATGTGCATACACTGATGATATTGCTATAGTAGGAAGTCATCTCAATACACTCCAAGAAAAATACCAGGCAATGGTAACAGAAGCCTTAAAAGGTGGCCTCATAGTAAATGAAATCAAAACAAAATATAGGATAATTTCACAATCTAAAGCCAGAAGAACCCCTAAAGACCTAAACATCAATGGGAAATGCTCCAAAGGGGTATCCCTTTTAACTACCTGGGAGCCATGATAACAGTATTGAAAGGCTATACAGAAAAGATTACAAGCAGGAAACAGAGCTTACTTTGCAAATATACATTTTTTTCAAAAATAGCCTTGATAAAAGAAAAACAAAATTGGTAATATATAACTGGCTAGTCTGCCCAGTTATCACATATGGGTCAGAGGTATGGACGTTGACAGAACATGACAAAAATGCAGTAAGCAGCTTTGAATGGAAAATACTATGCAAAAGCTATAGTCCAATAATGGAGAAAGAAGGCTGGAGAAATCACTAAAATGCCAAATTACAAGTGTTAATACAAGCTAGAGACATAGTAAAATCACAGTGTATACAATGGCTAGGATACATGGAGATACTGGCAGAGGATAGAATTCCAAAGAAAATGGTTAAAGGTAGGATCCATTCAGGTTGGCGAAAAGGGAGACCTAGAAGGAGATAGCTTGACAACGTAATAATGGATCTCACCAGTATGGGAGTCCAGGGGTGGAAGAGAGCAGAAAACAACTGAGAAATGAGGAGGAAGGTTGTTGAAGAAGCCAAGGCTCACCAAGCATTATTTAATCATATTTTCAGTTGTTTTCTTGAGGTGTGTCAGTTGTGTAGTATAACAAGCATTTGAGTCCTAAACAATTATGTGTTTTGTGTGTGACTTAGAGAGCCCTCTACCTGCAACTGTTAACATCGTACTTCTCAATACCACAGTTGACAGAGGGTTTCTGACCAATGCGTTATGAATCATAAATTAGTGACAGGGGTTTGTGAGATACTGCAATCCTTGTGTAGACGACAGGTTCACAGATGTTGGTGTGGGAGAGACTGTGTTCTGTTCATGGAGTTAGTGCAGTATGGTGTGTAATTTCTCAAACACTACTCCTATGCATTTGTCTATTTCCTCATAATATGACGATTTTTCGTGCATTTCGTTGGTGATGATCATTTTGATGGACTGATGTCAGCATAGCATGATTTCTGAACCTCCTGAAAGATATATAGTGTGTGTATCACAAAGTATTTTTTCCCTTTGGTGCTTAAAGTTTCTCGCCATAGTGAGTGGGATAGAAAAGTTGCAGAGTGAATGTACGTCAGATGTTGGAAATATATTTCCTTTCATTGCAGTATTAACAGCGTTGCATCCCACACAACAAATACATTGGAAACCACACGGCTTTATCATTATAGCATGTTTAAGTACAGAATCGTGTAGCTATAAGAGTGTCTATTTTTGGTCTACAATCATTTCTCTCCTTCTAATACCTTCTTGGTATGGAATACAGACACTACAACAGTACTATAGAATTGATAGCACAAGTGATTTATGTAAATTGTTTCAAATTCCTTCTATATGGAGCTCCATGATCCATCAGCCATATATTTCTTCTTCTTAATCGTCTGCTGTATCACCACAACACTCTCAAATGTATCAGTTTCATATCTACTACACACCAACAACGAGTGATAACCTCCTGAGCATGCATACATCTGGAGAGATCGTGTGTAATTGGATGGGTGATATGAGTAAGATTGTTACAGAACAGTCCTCATGAGTTGGTAGTTATGGCATTAGAATGACAATAGCGGTCTGTATCGCAGGCCTCAGTCGCTTTGCAAGTTTGAAACATCTGTTACGCATGTGTATTGATGCATGGAACTCAGCTCGTTCTTTTCCTTAATGAGACTTCAAATGTAGCAGGTGTAGTGTACTTCTGCTTCTCGTCAGTTCCAAATTAAATTGGAGACAATGTGGCTGTGAGGGGTGGTTAGTTACAAGATGCATAGAGAGACCATGCAGAGGTTTGTTCAGAATCCACAAATGTGACAATACTTTGTGACTCCCATCCACATAGGGAGAGATACCAATAATAATAAAATCATTTTGAACCTATAAAATGGTTCCGCTAATGAATGTAGTTTTTGCAACTCCTATCTGCTGATGGCTATTTCCTACACTAAGGAACAGTGCTTATGTCATGTGATGTAACAGGGTTTGCGATATATCTACATGTATGTAACCCTAACAAATTAATGAAGGTGGGGTGGTGGTTTAGCAATGATACAGAAATTGAGAATCATAATGCAATATGACTTGCTGGTAGCAGGAGGAGGAGGAGGTGTAGGAGGATTGGCTGGGGTGGTTTTGCAGAAGGATGGATTATCCACAGAGGTTCATAAATCAATTAACAGAAGTATAGGATTCAACCTTAGTGTATGCTTGCCTTGAATGTAGGCAACCCACACAAAAAAGACTCAGAATCTCATTGCCCTTCTACTCAAGTGTCACACATGAGTGTTGGAATTTTTCTTACAGGCTAGTAAGCACAGTTCATCACTATAGAAGTGATTTTATTACTTTCTTTATTTCATTGAAAGAGAAACCTTGGGACATGTCTAATGAGGAAGTCAACATGGCTTCAGACTTTGTACTATTTCTCTCAAGGACTCAAATCAATTTAGCCTGATTCAGTTCAGTAAAGTTTTAACATTTTCAGGTAATCGTTTTGAAAATTTGTAAAACAAGAACGAAAAGTAACGAATTTATTGCCACTCTGCAGAGTATTAGAAACATAGGATCTCAATAAACATCCTTAGAAACTATGAGCATTGCTGATGAAGAGAATGAAGGAAGTCTAGTAGGGAAACTGCTGTCAAGATGAAACCCATTCTTTGTACTTAAGGATTTTTTAAGATTTCCTGGTAACATTAATAACTCAAACTAAATCTAGATTTGAATATCACAAATTGTCGAAATTAGTAGCATTATTGGATTCTAAACACTCTGTGAGGTAACAAAATAATGTTCCCAACAAATGTATTTTGTGAACTGAGAGAACCATACATTTACTATTTAGATATACCGTCTTTGAAAAATGAACTAAAATATTACATTCACTTTCCTAGCAAGTCTCTTCAAACCAGCATAAATCATATGAAAGAAAATGAACATGAGGTTATGTACAGTGAATTTTATAAACTATGTAAACTGATTATAACTTTTCCTGCTACCATTGCAAATGCAGAGACAAGTGTTTCAGCCATGAAATGAATAAAATCTTATTTAGGGACAACACAAGAACACATTCATCTGAGAAACTTGATTCTTCTATTGGTGGAAAAGACACTTGGTTTATTGAGAAGATGAAACGAGGTATTGTTCTTTCATAATGCAACAGTGCTGTTTACCTATAAAGAAAGATGGTTAGAATTTATGTATGTATTTAACAGGTATGGTAACATTGTTTATTTTCATTTTATAGTTGTTGTTTGACATATTGTATTATAGCCTGTTTCAAGATAAACTGATTTAAATGCACTGTTTATGAAGTTAACATTTAACCAACAATCTCCTTTTGTCTGGATCTAGTTGACATAGTGATAGTCCAAGTCACTGGTTTTATATAAAATGTAGGGCACTATGGAGAGAGATTTCTGAAACAGATTTGAATTTCTTAGAACCACATCGACTGAAATTTAACAACTGTAGAGGCCGATAACACTATTACACAGTCAACATATTCGGTATTGTTCAGCTCATTCTCTGAGTCTAGTTGGCTCACGGGCTGCACAGCGCTCCACAGTTGCAATACGGTTTTTTTAAGTTAATTCAAGGTTTACACAACATCTTTGTGGATTCTACAGGACATTGGAATATCTTGGAAACATTTTTGGGTTCTGCAAACATGACACAGAAGTTACTGTCTAAAACTCGATAGTGCACATGTGTGTGTGTGTGTGTGTGTGTGTGTGTGTGTGTGTGTGTGAGGATGTGTGTAAAAGTTTGAATGCAGATTGGAAGGGAGTATTTTTTACTTTACGAATAATTTCAGTAAATGAGAGTGGTAAAGTTAGATGTGAAGGTGAAGGTCTTCTTAGGAAGTATTGAGGTAACTTTCATGACATCAGTGTGGGATTGTATTCTACAACATTTTGGCAATGCAATGAAAAAACCGAAAGCTTAGGACATAGATATTTCTGCTCCTGTTGAAACGATTAATCTCTTGCAATGTTTTTAGCCCTGCTTCAGATTCCTTTTTCAGTTTACAAGGAGTCAGCTGAAAAGAAACTTATGAAGATGAGGAATTCAGAATCAGTATCACCTCATTCAGCTACTCAGAATCAAAAAGTATCAATCTAAATGCAAACGATTCTTTGATGAATCATCTGACAGAGAAAAAGAACCCAAAGTCCAGAAAAGAAACAGTAGCGAATTGTGTCAAGATCTGGAGAAAAATGAAAATATTGTAGTCTTAGAGTAGAAAAACTTTTCAGGTCGAGTTACAGAAGAGAGTTAATGTCTACAGAGAATATAACTTAAGATTTTCATTTCTCCCAAATATCACTGATCTACTACAGAAACTGTTCAAATTTGTACTGTTGCAGAGAAACTTACTGCAATTTATAATTTAAGTGTAGAGAAAAACTTTGGTGAAAAATGTGACATTTTAAAAGCTACCTCTTGTCTATAAAAAAAAAGATGGTGACAAGATGTCCTCTCGTCCACTTCTCTGCAGAATGTTATTTTCAATAACAATCTTTGATGTCTCTCCAAATGTGTAAACAGCACTGAAGATTTATTTATAACTGAACTCCAGCAAGAATCTGTTCTGCTGAAAGGTCATTTTCCGTTTTAAAACGTGTTGGGAACTACCTACAGACAGCAGAGAATGAAGAACAGCTGTCCAGTCTTCGAGTACTACCCGTAGTATCAGGCACGATGGTCAGTCTGGATTTTGAAGCAGTGATAAATGAGTCCATAGATGTAAAAGTGAGAAGGGAATTATTTCTCTAAGTCTGATAAATTGTGAAAACAGTAAGTTAAATAGTATTGTATCATGTATGGCAGACTGACTAAATTTCACTAGTAAGTGAAGTGATTTTGGTATAGGGTACTAAATTCTAGAGATTTTTTGTATTTTCTTCGCATATTATGTCCAAGTTTGATGTTTCTGTGTTAATTTTTGAGTAAAGGGGAATACTGAATTGTTACAGTCATTTTATTATTCTCAAATATTTAACTTGGTGCTTAGTGTTACACGTTATTTAAATACCTGAATAAAGTTTAAACCTTAATGTAATCGATATGCAGTTTTATTTTTGGTAGTCTGCAAATGAACAGCAATACTGAAGTTTAGGAGGGGTATAAATTAAATTACAGCACAGGGATGTCACACATCATGAATATGGCCCTGGCAACAGCCTATTTTTCTTTGACGTGTTTGCATCTTTTGTATCTATCAAATTGCACTTCATACACATTGACATGTATGCAAGATTAATTCTGAGCAGTTTTGAGTGTGTTAATTTTGCATTTGACAAGAAAATACCACAATACTATCATATGTGTTGGCAAATCTTGGCTACAAATGTTTTTCCATACCATTTGCCAGTTGTTATTCTTGTATTTTAGTTTGATAATGTTTATGTCTTTTTGTCTCATTAGTTATCGGTACGTCTCTCTCACTTTTCTCATCTCCTTTGTAAATGTATTCAGTTTGATGTAACTATATTCAACTAAGAAATATTTTAATTGGTAGAGATCCTTTGGTATATGTTGGATGTTGATGGTGGGTTCAAACTGTAAGGGATCCACAGTCCCTTACACAGAAATAACTATATTTGTTCACTCAGTCGAGGGTAGGTAAAGAATCGATCATCAAGCACCGAGTGAATCATGAGAGTGATGTTGTCAGAGTCAGTTGAGGAGTGGAGTGTAGTAATGTTGTAGCAGGAGTTGTGCTGGATATATGACATAGGCTGAGTGTGCACCATTGCCATGGGGCGACCATCAGTAAACTAAGAATTATATTAAGTAGTGACAAAGTAGATGTTTTTAACAAAAGCTGGTTATAAAGTTAGAGAGTGCCAATAATAAGCGTTGGCATCTTCTGTGATGGACAGTGGTGTGCTGTGTATATCACTTGGCAGGTTATTATAGTTGTGTGTGACTATATTTTGATGAAGTGGACCTGTGTTGAGATTAAATGTGATTAGATGTGTATGAAAAAGGTAGTGACTATCGCCCTTTTAATGAGGATATATTGCTTCACACAGTATAAACTTTCGTGACATTGATTATCTACAAAACCTTTATTTCTTGAGGATAGTATTACTGGCCAGACAAAATCCAACTGAAACCGCTCCTGTAGCAGCTAAAACTGATCAGCTCTTATTCACAAAGTAATGGTCATTAAAATATAAGGTTAGGCTGCTATGCTATTCGATCACTAACAAGAGAAAATTATATTGTGAGAGTACTTCAGAACTCAAGGGGCTATTACATTTAAAAGACTCAATGCTAAACTATTAGGGCGTTTCTTCCACATTTTGCGTATGTTGCTCGCCTATAATGATTTTGATTTATTAATGATGTCTGTTTTGATCGAATCCTCCATTTCATTTGGTGGATGATAATGTGTCATACTTGACTTAAAATATATGATCTCGACTTAATGTCAGTGCCTAGTGCTGATGTTATTCTTTTTGCTTTGTATTGAAATACTAGAAGAAATTCTTCTAACTAATTCAGCTTTGAAATGATAAATAGATTAACAAGTTCTACTTTTTGAAGTCCATCATCTTATGCTATGTTCATGCATGTATGATGTATCTTTGTTAGCACTGTAATGGTGAGAGGGTTCAAGGTGACCTCTGACATAATTGCTAAGTATTGTAGTTTATGATACTACACATTGTAAAGTAATGACCTGTGCAGTACAATGTTAATATAACACTTATTGTTTCCTCTAATCATGGCTTTTATAAGATGTAAAATACATTTGCATCTTTTCTAAAGATGCTATACATACGTCTTTTAAATGCAAATATCGGTTTATTCAAATATCTGGGAGCTGCAAGCTATGGTATCTATGTTGTTGATTGTTGTGTACCAGTATAGTATAGTCTGTTGTTGAGTCACGAGGCAGTTGCAGCTGTGCATCGGTGATGTTGATTGGACTCTGGAATCGGGTGTGCTGCAGTTCTGATGGAACGAATACAAATAGTCATGATGAGTTATAACATTTGTAAATGATTTCTTCGAATTATGCGAAGTGTTCATGCAAAGTGTTCATTTTCAGGGTCAATTTCTAATTGCAATGACTCAAATTTTGCATCTTGTAAAATTTCAGTTTCTTCACACCCTACTTCCAAGTTATAGCATTTATTTGAAATTTGGACAACTTTGTTACTGCAGCGAATAACCATTTCTTATTTATCCAGCCAATCGATCCCCAAAATCATTCTGGCATTCAAATCTGGAACGACCAGGAAATCATGTTCAAATTTTCGTCCTTGAATTTGAAATCTGCTAGTATTTGAGTTTCAATTGGCTTACTGGTATTAGAGTAACCCCTAAGACTTTGACGCCATTTACGGACATCATTATTAATCCAGGTTTGTCTGAAATGTACTCAGAAAATGACTGGGACATCGCCATGACTTGTGACCAAGTGTCTAACAGAACTTGTAGCGTAATGTCATAAATTTCGACAGGGATGATGGTTTGTTTAATTGTTCTTCTGTCTGTGTTATTTCGTTCCTCCCATAACAAATCTTGGTCGACCATAAGATCATTCCAAGATATGTTGTTCACCTGCAAATCATGTCTGTCTGAAGGTTTTTCCAGTTTTCGGATTGGAGAGTCTTTTACGACTTGCGATAACATGTTGGTTAGGTATCGTATAATCCGGAGGTTCTTTCTATCTTGTTTCTGTGTTTACTTTCGGTCCTTGTTTTGAAGTTACTTCGTCTGGCGGTACAAAACAGCATTTCGACACCTTCCTCGACTACTGTTACTTCAATATATTCTTCATCCGAATTGTCTTCTATATTTGACCATTCTGGATCACTTCTTAGTTCTAACAGAAAAACACTCCTTACACACATGTTAATTCCCTCATCCAATCTTTTGTGGTACATAAGTACTCAGGGTCACGGCTTCCTTCTAATGTTATTAGTTTTCTATCTTTCACAGCAGGCTCTTCGCATGGACTGTCATTTACTCAGCTCTAATGACGTCTATCTTTACTTCGTATTTTGTGTATTCTTCTTGAACTCAAGTAATTCGTAAACAATTGTTTATATCTACTTCTTCCAGTGCTCTGACAACAGTTTGTTCTGCTGGCGTTTCGTTTGTCAGGAATGCTTCGTCAGGAACGCTGAGGAATTTCATCAACTTCCATTCTCCTCTTTGCAACCTTATTTCTTTTCTTACTATTGGGCCATGTCCTCTCTCGACGTCCCTTTTTCTCCTTTCACTATCACCTGACCTTTAGGACCCCTAATTCCTTTGGAAATACTCCAACTCGCGCTGCTTTCGCCCTCAGAACAGATCAGTAATCCTTGTCAACTCATTTTCACGAATATTATCGTTATTCAAATGTCGTCGGCGCTTTCTTATTCGCCTAGGAACATGTTCACGTTTTCTCTTGTCCCGGTGTCGTTATCTGCCGAAGCAAGTTCATTGGATTCTATTGTAACGTCCTCAATCAGTTCTACAGACATAACTACAGCTTCAATACGAACACGTGGTCGGCCTGACGTGTTCTCTTCCGTGTGATAGTATACGTTTCGTCACCTGCCTGCCGCTACTCATTCCTGAGCACATCTGTCGCTGTGTGGTGCTTTGCAGTGTTAGATTCATTACGTCTATGCCAGTGTTTGCTCTTACGTTTTGGCTGTGAAAATCTGTACGCGTTGTTTTGGCTCGCAATATACGCGGTCTTCAGTTTTCCGTGTTGCTGCTGTAGTGGTAATGTCGCGGTGCAAATCCTCTTCTGTGAGGGGCTGAATTACCTCGACCTCTGCTCCTACCTTGTTGAACGACATTAACGAGATACCTATCGCCATCATTTTGTTCATTGTCATTGTGATTAGCACTAATGGTATCATTATGGCGGTAATCACGATTACTTTGTCAATGATCTTCATCCTTTATTCTTTCTAAAAACGCAGAAAAGCTTTTACGATTGCTTCCTATGTATCCCTTTGGCATCTTTGTCCACAGCTCCAAAATAATCTCGGATTACATCTTAGTTTTCGATGGCATGATTCACAGTAATCTTTCATTTTCTGTCTCTATTGTCATATAATCAAGCCATTATTAATTCTCGCCATAGACAATCTTATTTTTGTTCTGACCAGTATTGGAAATGAAATGGCTCTGAGCACTATGGGACTCAACTGCTGTGGTCATAAGTCCCCTAGAACTTAGAACTACTTAAACCTAACTAACCTAAGGACAGCACACAACACCCAGCCATCACGAGGCAGAGAAAATCCCTGACCCCGCCGGGAATCGAACCCGGGAACCCGGGCGTGGGAAGCGAGAACGCTACCGCACGACCACGAGATGCGGGCAAGACCAGTATTCCTCGGTAAATTTTTTAAAAAAAATACGTTAAATGTCATCTGATCAGTGTTCAAATTTGGTCCCCATCGTTTAGCATCACCTGTTAATGTACTGATAACGATGTTATTCTTTTCCTGATCTGTCAAATATTTAGGAAAACTCCTTTCACAACTTTTCAAAAAATCCAGTGGATGCCAGCCAGTATATCTCTTGACAGGATCAAAGCTTTCTTCACCCTCTAACAGTTTGTTATGAGGCATCCTGTGACTGACATAACTGGACTAGTCTCTTATTTTCTATTCAAGGTCACAGATCCTGCCTTGAACATGTGAAGTGCTTTGATTACACTTTTTTTCACAAATATTTACCTATTGGCATATTTATTTCTGAGAATCAACTACTGTCTTTCTCTAATGTGAGATTTCATTTCTACATTTGTTAAACATTTCGGTTTTCAGACCGAAAACTTTTTTGTCCATTTTCGTTCCTATTAACAGTTCTACTGTTCCTTGGATTATTATGACTTCTAAATCGAACTTCTCGTCGATATCATTGATATGCCCTGTATAACGGCCACATTGGTATTAATGCTATTTATTTCATGTTTCATGTCTTTGAATGCAGTACTCAAAACGCCTAACTTTTCGATCTGTTCACTGATTTTAGCGCTCTGTGTTTTAATGGCATCAACTTGCATTTTCAGCTGATTATTAAGCTTACTAATAACACTTACTTTTCTTTTCAGTTGATTCTTAAGACCACTAATTTATGTTTTGAGTTGGTTATCAATATTACTACTTTGTGTTTTGAGTTGGTCATCAAGACCACTAACTAGTGCCTTAATTTGACTATTAATCCTTCTACCTTGTGCTTTAATTTGCGTGGATAAAATTTTATCGTATCATTCATGCTCAAAGGTTTTTCACTGTCTTGCTCTGCCATATCTATTCGTGTCGTCGTAACTGCTGTCTGCTTCACATCTGCTGTGCAGCAAGCTACGTTAATTTGAGTATTAAGTGTATTTTTCTTACTTGTCACTTCTTTTTCCGTGTGTTTTTGCTTTTAGGAAGCTTTAATTTTCGAGTACTAGTACTAGTGTTCCATAGATTTCATGGTTGTTTTGAATACAGTCAGAGAGAGTCCCTTTAGTCAGCTGTAATGCCAGTAGTGCTAGTGTTTGTTTTGAATACAGTCCAGAGACAGATAGTGCTTATTTTCATTGTTTTCAACAAGAAGTGTCTAGTAACCACAGTTTAGTCAACTATCAGCCGCCTTTAGTGAATTAGCAGTCTAGTTAAAAGTTGATTAAATCTCTACAGTACAATGTTGATTTCTTAGGATGGATAGAATGTTTGAATGCCGTGTACAGACGCAGGAGGAGCTGGCCACTGTTCGCAAACAGCTGAACGTGTTGATGGCCGCGGTCAGACGTCTTCAGGCTGCTGCCACGGAGTGTAGCGGCAGTGGGGAGTCTGGTGCATTGCGTGGTACACCCCAGGTGCTTCACCCACGGTCCCTGTTGTCGAGACATCTTCACGGTTACCGGGCGCGGTTAGGCCACCCGCTCCCCAAGGGGAGTGCTGAGTTCGGTGGCGTTCGCGGCGCACGAGGTGGAGGGTCAATGTGGAGGCTGGCCGTGTGGCATCGCCTGCTCTGCCTGTGAGTGGACATGTGGCCGCTCCTTCACCAAGGTCCGAGCAGGGACACGGGGGAAGGGTTTATTAGTGATTGGGAGCTCCAATGTTAGGTGGGTGATGGAGCCCTTAGGGAAATAGCGGAAAGGTCGGGGAAGAAGGCCAGTATTCACTCTATCTCCTTGCTGGGGAGTCTCATCCGAGATGTGGAGGAAGCCCTGCCGGCGGCGATAGAGAGCACTGGGTGCAACAGACTGCAAATTGTTGCTCATGTTGGCACCAATGACTCCTGCCGTCTGGGTTCAGAGGTCATCCTCAGTTCATACAGGTGGTTGGCGGAGTTGGTGAAGGCAGAAAGCCTCACTCACGGGGTGGAATCTGAGCCAACTATATGTAGTATCGTTCCCAGAACCGATCGCGGTCCTCTGGTTTGGAGCCGAGTGGAAGGCTTAAAGCAGCAGATAAGACGATTCTGCGGAGATCTGGTGTGCAAATTTCTCGACCTCCGCTATCGGGTGGAGATATGTATGGTCCCCCTGAATAAGTCAGGCGTGTACTACAAGCAGATAGCGGCTACAAGGGTAGCAGAGTACGTGTGAAGTACACATGTGGGTTTTTTAGGTTAGAGAATTTCCTTCCTAGGCCCGACAAGACGCCTCCTGAGATGCGACTATGTAGTAGAAGGCAAAACGCAACAGGGAGTAACAATATTAATGTGGTAATAGTAAACTGCAGGAGCGTCTATAGAAAGGTCCCAGAACTGCTCTCATTAATAAACGGTCATAATGCCCACATAGTACTAGGGACAGAAAGTTGGCTGAAACCAGATGTAAACAGTAATGAAATTCTAAACTCAGCGACAGACTAGACAGTGAAGAGATAGGGTGTTTATAGCGATAAAAAGTGCAATAGTATCGAAGGAAATTGACGGAGATCCGAACTGTGAAATAATTTGGGGGAAGGTCACGGTTAAAGCAGGCTCAGACATGGTAATTGGATGTCTCTATAGGCACCCTGGCTCAGCAGCTGTTGTGACAGAGCACCTGAAGGAAAATTTGGAAAATATTTCGAGTAGACGTCCCGACCATGTAATAGTTCTGGGTGGAGATTTTAATTTGCCGGATGTAGACTGGGAGACTCAAACGTTTATAACGGGAGGCAGGGACAAAGAATCCAGTGAAATGTTTTTAAGTGCATTATCTGAAAACTACCTTGAGCAGTTAAACAGAGAACCGACTCGTGGCGATAACATATTAGACCTGGTGACAAACAGACCCGAACTATTTGAAACAGTTAATGCAGAACAGGGAATCAGCGACCATAAAGCGGTTACTGCGTCGATGATTTCAACCGTAAATAGAAATATTAAAAAAGGTAAGAAGATTTTTCTGTTTAGTAAAAGTGACAAAAAGCAGATTTCAGAGTAATTGACGGTTCAACACAAAAGTTTTGTCTCAAGTACAGATCAGGTAGTGTTGAGGATCAGTGGACAAAGTTCAAAACCATCGTACAATGTGCGTTAAATGAGTATGTGCCAAGCAAGATCGTAAGAGATGGAAAAGAGCCACCGTGGTACAACAACTGAGTTAGAAAACAGCTGCGGAAGCAAAGGGAACTTCACAGCAAACATAAACATAACCAAAGCCTTGCAGACAAACAAAAATTACGCGAAGAGAAACGTAGTGTGAGGAGGGCTATGCGAGGGCGTTGAATGAATTCGAAAGTAAAGTTCTGTGTACTGACTTGGCAGAAAATCCCAAGAAATTTTGTTTTTATATCAAAGCGGTAGGTGGATCAAAACAAAATGTTCAGACACTCTGTGACCAAAATGGTACTGAAACAGAGGATGACAGACTAAAGGCCGAAATACTAAATGTCTTTTTCCAAAGCTGTTTCACAGAGGAAGACTGCATTGTAGTTCCATCTCTAGATTGTCGTACAGAAGACAAAATGGTAGATATCGAAATAGACGACAGAGGGATAGAGAAACAATTAAAATCGCTCAAAAGAGGAAAGGCCGCTGGACCTGATGGGATACCAGTTCGATGTTACACAGAGTACCCGAAAGAACTTGCCCCCCTTCTTGCAGCGGTGTACCGTAGGTCTCTAGAAGAACGTAGCGTTCCAAAGGATGGGAAAAGGGCACAGATCATCCCCGTTTTCAAGAAGGGACGTCGAACAGATGTGCAGAACTATAGACCTATATCTCTAACGTCGATCAGTTGTAGAATAATGTTCGAGTATAATGACTTTTCTGGAGACTAGAAATCTACTCTGTAGGAATCAGCATGGATTTCGAAAAAGACGGTCGTGTGAAACCCAGTTCGCGCTCTGCGTCTACGAGACTCAGAGGGCCATAAACACGGGTTCACAGGTAGATGCCGTGTTTCTTGACTTCCGCAAGGCGTTCGATACAGTTCCCCACAGTCATTTAATGAACAAAGCAAGAGCATATGGACTATCAGACCAATTGTGTGATTGGATTCTCTCAATGGAGAGAAATCTTCCGAAGTAACAGTGATTTCAGGTGTGCCGCACTGGAGTGTCATAGGTCCGTTGCTATTCACAATATACATAATTGATCTTGTGGATGACTTCGGAAGTTCACTGAGGCTTTTTGCAGATGATGCTGTGGTGTATCGAGAGGTTGTAACAATGGAAAATTGTACTGAAATGCAGGAGGATCTGCAGCGAATTGCCGCATGGTGCAGGGAATGGCAATTGAATCTCAATGTAGGCAAGTGTAATGTGCTGCGAATACGTAGAAAGATAGATCCCTTATCATTTAGCTACAAAATAGCAGGTCAGCAACTGGAAGCAGTTAATTCCATAAATTAAATAGGAGTACGCATTAGGAGTGATTTAAAATGGAATGATTATATAAAGTTGATCGTTGGTAAGCAGATGTCAGACTGATATTCATTGGAAGAATCCTAAGGAAATGCAATCCGAAAAAAAGGAAGTAGGTTACAGTACGCTTGTTCGCCCACTGCTTGAATACTGCTCAGCAGTGTGGGATCTGTACCAGATGGGGTTGATAGAAGAGATAGAGAAGATCCAACGGAGAGCAGTGCGCTTCGTTACAGGATCATTTAGTAATCACGAAAGCGTTACGGAGATGATAGATAAACTCCAGTGGAAGACTCTGCAGCAGAGACGCTCAGTAGCTCGGTACGGGCTTTTGTTAAAGTTTCGAGAACATACCTTCACCGAAGAGTCAAGCAGTATATTGCTCACTCCTACGTATATCTCGCGAAGAGACCATGTGGATAAAATCAGAGAGATTAAAGCCCACACAGAGGCATACCGACAATCCTTCTTTCCACGAACAATACGAGACTGGAATAGAAGGGAGAACCGATAGAGGTACTCAGGGTACCCTCCGCCACACGCCGTCAGGTGGCTTGCAGGGTTTGTATGTAGATGTAGAGATGTATGAAGGCTTACACAGGCAAGAACTATGTTGTTTGCATAGTTTAGTGGGGAAACATTGATCTCACTCAAAATATTAACTGATTCTGAAAATTCAAAACGCTAGCATAATCTACATAACAAGAGCTATCTGAAATATCAACTTCTAATTGACATACTAAATTTTTTCAGTTTTTATTTCCTCTATCTTTCTGAAATACTTCAAAAGGATATGTAAACATGAAAACATGAAGTTGACACTTGTATAACTTTTTCTAATTTTTTTGTTCGTTTATATAATTAAACATTTTCAGTAAGTATTCTGTGCTGTGCATCGTAACTTAAATTTTTCTTACCATACATTGTTACATACACTAAAGCATCTGAAGACATTTTTTCATTAAAAGTGCACAAAGTTTCACAGTCGTTTTCTGTGAAGTTACAATATTCTTTCTACCTGTCATATTAATTACATAGATATGATAGTTTATTATGAATTTATTTGGAGTTATGTTACTGTCTAATTTGAGTAGTGTAACTCTTTTAAAATCGAGAAATGCATCATATGCTTTGAGAAAATTATTTGGATCATTAGTTTTACACATCTCTTGTGGGAAAATTTCGTTTCTTCCATTTTTCAAGGATATATTCTGTAGAATAACGTGGTCAAATATTTATATATATTATTATTACAATTTGTCTGAAATGTAATAAATACAAAATATGGCATATCAAATTCTTCAGAGTTATAGTAATTTGTGATATCAAGTTCAAAATTTATCATACCACCCAATCCTGCAACTTCTACAGTTTGTAGTCCATAAAAAGATATCGAAATTTTTGGATTTTTCAGAATATTTTCTCATTATTCTAACTCATAATTTGGTTCATATTTAACAATTTGCACACGAATTTCCATCGATTCTATTACAATTTTTCGTTCCTTAGGAAGTGTATCTTTAATTTCAGCTCCAGCTTCACTATAATTTGTCCATCTAAGAATTGCATCTCCAGAACTAGAAGACCTTGTAAAAACTACTGTTAAATCTTCTTCCCGCATAATTTCTTTATAATTTTTAAAAATGCACCAAGTACTCCAATTGGATAAAGTACTTTCCTTTTCTTAATCCTTATTTTTCCATTATTAAGAATATGTCGTTTCAAGATTAATTTATCCATAACAGATGAAGTCAAATATAAAATAGTTGTTGATGAAATAAAAAGTGTGTGGTTCTAGATAAAATATTATTTTCTTTATTTACAGTCACAAACCCAAACAGTTTTGCCACATAATTACTGATTAACTTTTTACTAGATTTTCCATCAAATGTTGGATAATCTGATTCTGATCCATAAGGATCCTAAAGTTCATGTATAATTGTGCATGATTTGGATGAAGCCATCCGTCACGAATATTATTTTAATCTCTGTATTCTTGGTGGGTGTATTTAAATTATTTTTTGTTTCCTCATTCACAGGGAATGGGTAAAACTGATAACTCAAGATTTTGTTCATGATCTGTTATGGATAAAATTTATCAAGACTTTTTAAAGCAGCTGTTAAACAAGCACCATTAAAGTCAATCAGATTGTAATTTTCATTGCTTATGGTCATTTCTGAATCTTGAATAGGATCAAAAATAGCAATATCTACAGGATGATGTGGTTCAAGAATTATTGTTCCACCAAATTCTGCATTAGGATTGAATGAAGCAATCATATTAGTTTCTCTGTGAAAATGATCAACGTGTTTAACAAATATTCTGTCAACTTGATTAAAGTATTAAGTAGGGCTTGAGCTATGGTGGTGTGTGTTTGTGTGTAACTGTCTGCTTTACTTCTTGTAGTTTGAGGACAATTTTGTCCAGTTGTATATTGAAGCTAAGTGTCAGATTGTTTAATGTATAATACATTAAATCTTCAACATTTTCACTAAGAGTTGTTGAAGGTTAATCTCTAACTGCGGTGCTGTATAATTGTCAGATTGTTGATACCCCCTAACATCCTTTGCAATTCACTGGGTAGGTAGAGGAGGGTGTTTTCCTAACACAAGCTATGTCTATGTAGTCAGATCTCTCTTATTTTGGTATTTCTCTGACAGTGTTTACTGTATAATAATAATTTACGATTTATTTCATAGGCAGATTTCTTGCAATGCTTTGAACATTTACTATTCATATAAAGGTGATATTCAGTTGCTAGGAACTGGAAAGGTTGCAGATTATAACTGTTAGTCCTTCATGAATTGGTGGACATTGACTTGACGTAGGTTTCAAGCTATGTTTGTGTGTATCTACATTTCCCTGTTACGTAGATGTAGTAACGCTCTATTGCCTGTATAAGCTAGGTTGTCATTTTGTTTCAGATTCAAGTTGTTTGCCCTGGAATTAGTTCTAACTTTATGCTGGGGAAGGTAGGCATTAAGCTGCACTGTATTACAATCGAAACAATATACACTCCTGGAAATGGAAAAAAGAACACATTGACACCGGTGTGTCAGACCCACCATACTTGCTCCGGACACTGCGAGAGGGCTGTACAAGCAATGATCACACGCACGGCACAGCGGACACACCGGGAACCGCGGTGTTGGCCGTCGAATGGCGCTAGCTGCGCAGCATTTGTGCACCGCCGCCGTCAGTGTCAGCCAGTTTGCCGTGGCATACGGAGCTCCATCGCAGTCTTTAACACTGGTAGCATGCCGCGACAGCGTGGACGTGAACCGTATGTGCAGTTGACGGACTTTGAGCGAGGGCGTATAGTGGGCATGCGGGAGGCCGGGTGGACGTACTGCCGAATTGCTCAACACGTGGGGCGTGAGGTCTCCACAGTACATCGATGTTGTCGCCAGTGGTCGGCGGAAGGTGCACGTGCCCGTTGACCTGGGACCGGACCGCAGCGACGCACGGATGCACGCCAAGACCGTAGGATCCTACGCAGTGCCGTAGGGGACCGCACCGCCACTTCCCAGCAAATTAGGGACACTGTTGCTCCTGGGGTATCGGCGAGGACCATTCGCAACCGTCTCCACGAAGCTGGGCTACGGTCCCGCACACCGTTAGGCCATCTTCCGCTCACGCCCCAACATCGTGCAGCCCGCCTCCAGTGGTGTCGCGGCAGGCGTGAATGGAGGGACGAATGGAGACGTGTCGTCTTCAGCGATGAGAGTCGCTTCTGCCTTGGTGCCAATGATGGTCGTATGCGTGTTTGGCGCCGTGCAGGTGAGCGCCACAATCAGGACTGCATACGACCGAGGCACACAGGGCCAACACCCGGCATCATGGTGTGGGGAGCGATCTCCTACACTGGCCGTACACCACTGGTGATCGTCGAGGGGACACTGAATAGTGCACGGTACATCCAAACCGTCATCGAACCCATCGTTCTACCATTCCTAGACCGGCAAGGGAACTTGCTGTTCCAACAGGACAATGCACGTCCGCATGTATCCCGTGCCACCCAACGTGCTCTAGAAGGTGTAAGTCAACCACCCTGGCCAGCAAGATCTCCGGATCTGTCCCCCATTGAGCATGTTTGGGACTGGATGAAGCGTCGTCTCACGCGGTCTGCACGTCCAGCACGAACGCTGGTCCAACTGAGGCGCCAGGTGGAAATGGCATGGCAAGCCGTTCCACAGGACTACATCCAGCATCTCTACAATCGTCTCCATGGGAGAATAGCAGCCTGCATTGCTGCGAAAGGTGGATATACACTGTACTAGTGCCGACATTGTGCGTGCTCTGTTGCCTGTGTCTATGTGCCTGTGGTTCTGTCAGTGTGATCATGTGATGTATCTGACCCCAGGAATGTGTCAATAAAGATTCCCCTTCCTGGGACAATGAATTCACGGTGTTCTTATTTCAATTTCCAGGAGAGTAGAATATCTCCCCATGTCCTATGGACATTTTTTTGCAGATAGAAGGCGACAGTCGCAGTTGTCTAGGCCGCTGGATGTTTCGTATTTTGCTATTACTATTCGGTATTTGGTATTATGAGTGAACGTAGACCTCGAGTTATGTAGCAGTATATAAGTCGCATGAGTGGTGATATATTTCATATCTAGGAATCTAGCAAATTTATAGCCTAGTACTCTTTGGGTAGAAGGCAGTTTTGCCTTACTGCAAGCAGGCGTTGTATATTAGTTTGTAATTTATAGTCATGTAACGAAATGAATGGTCTTTCATAGGGTTGTGATTCAGGTTCATGTTTTGTTCTTTGTTCAGTATTATTTGGCTGCAGACCATTATTTGCTCAATCTAAGAAGCAGGCTGTAACCACTTTTGACTGCTATCTGGTCGCTTGCCACATAGTAATTATGGTCTTGATATAGGCAATTGCTCTGCCTAACCTTTCTGTGCTCTAAACATGGTTTGTTGCACTATAATGGTATAGTTATAAGATTAATCGCGTTAGCTCCAGAGTTTGGGTTCAACATTGCTGTATTTCAATAATTTCCTACACGTTTTTTTGTCATTCAGTCAAACTTCTTTTTATAATATTAAAAAAATTAATTTTCTTTAGTATTTATTTTGGCGCTTACTTAACTATGCTCTCATAAAGGTTCAAAAAAATGGCTCTGAGCACTATGGGACTTAACATCTATGGTCATCAGTCTCCTAGAACTTAGAACTACTTAAACCTAACTAACCTAAGGACAACACACAACACCCAGTCATCATGAGGCAGAGAAATCTCATAAAGGTACTTGAAATTTTGTGATGATACAATGTGGTTATCATAAAATGATGTATAGGATTTCTTAACTATGTTTTGACAGGAAAATTCATCAAGAAGTGTTTTAGCATATTATAACTTTTATATTTGGAATCATGGTTGGTTTTAAATTACATATTTGACTTTTAATGGTAGAAACCATGCATTGCAGTAGCGTCTGTTGTACTTGTTGTCAGTTTATCTCATGCACTGGCTGTTGAAATTCAGTCTTGTGGCGCCCTAGTAGGCATGATGCATGATCATATGGATCGAATGTGGCGATTTCAGTTCGGACATGCCAACGTATCATTCATATCATATGTTGTGTATCTGGAGATTTAATGGAAAGATTTCGTGTGCATCTCACACAAGATTTTTATAATAATCTGTATAAGGGTACATTGTCATTTACTCATCTATGGGTTAATTTGGCATTATTTGTTAACACCCTGTAACACCTTTTCTAATGCTATTACGGGTCTGATGGTGGTGACATAGTTTACCGAAACCGCTTATTCACGATAGAGTGTTTCAAAACAATAATTCAATAGCGAAGTTTCAGGAACTCTGTTCATTCTCTTTTGGTACAAGCAGCGGATCTCTAAAACTGTGCAGAGATTGGTAGAACTCACTTAGGTTGAATCACCAGAGCCTACAGGCTGGTCATAAGAGCTGTACTCAATAGAAACCAGGCCCCCAAACCTCTGCTACACAGAGCTCAGCAGCATTTCGAGGCTCAGTCCTAAGACAAGACCTGTTCGAAAAACATCGCTTCATATCACATACCAACAGTTCCGAAAACATTGACCGACATTATTTAAATCTTTGCTGGAAATATGTGAAATGCGTCCTGTTGATGTAAATCTGTAACATGTTCAAAAATTTATTTTAATGTGTGTTTTGGTATCGGCTCCACATCAGAGCATTTTATTACCAGCATACATTTGTACATATTGACCAATTTTTAGCTTTCTAGCTTTATTATTATTTTTTTCTTAAAATGGTGTGTTTAGGGAAAGATACTCATCTGATCACTCTGGGATCTGAGAATGTAAACATTAATAGACTGAAGCATATGTCGACAAAGTTTGGAAAAGCAACTTTAATTTTTAATTTCATCTTAGTTATGGCCCAATACTTGTATATTATGCACAGGCGCGTTATGATGAAGTGTGCTAGTAGCAGTGAACTAGGATCCTAGTACACTTGCTTGCCTCTGTATCTCTCAAATGATACAGTGCTTGTTTTGCCATATGCTTATTGGCGTATATAATTCGACAACGCATCGGCAGTGAGAGCTTCATTGTTACATACGCCTTCGCTACAGTGCAGCCAACCTAACTCTGAATAAGAAAAATACCCCTTCTAATCCAAACAAACTGAAATTTAGGTTTGTAAATCTAGATTGGTAAGTCTGATGTCAGTTCATGTGCTTTGCATCCGGACATGGCACAGTGGCTGTCATGCCTGTTGAACTTGGTGGGTTTAGCAAACATTGGACATTTAGCGGGCTTTGCTCCCGAAGACAACGTACAGTTAGCGGCTTTTTCAACCACACACGATTTTCTACAACCTATTTCAATGGTTTATATAGAGTTTTGCACCCTGAAACGTATTCCATCGAGTAGGCGCTGAAAAAATATATATGGCAGTGTGCTCAACTCAAAATCCATAAAAAATTTGTGTAGCGACCTTTGTATCTGAGCTACTCACATATGCTGATATTGTCTATCTATTCTCTTTGTGGGGTGCCGATTGAGCTGTTTCACACACCTCTAAGATGCTAAAAGTGAGATTTCTGGTGACCAACAGAGAATGACACCTGCACGTAAGTTCATGGAGTTTTTAAGGAAATGACAACATCATCCAACAGAAACATCTTATTGAATGATAATTAATAGGGGTGGCCAATCAAGCATGAGAATATGGTTACCACACTACAACCATCAAGTTTATTACTGCCTAGGATCAACTTATCAGATTCCCACTAAGATAAGTAAATGCACATTTAATAAATTGGCAAGTTATTATAGCAGTGAACTCTAACCTTGACATTGGTGGGTGGGCATAATGAAATCATAATCACAAAAGTAAATCACTGATATGTTCAATGAGTGCAAGAATGGTTAGTGGTTTAAAAAAGGAATTGAGTAAGACAAGTATGAGCATCAGTAGCATCGCCAAAGTGTATAATGGAAACTGGCCGTCAATGTTAAAATTGTGCAATTAGGCCCTGATTGCTTACCCAAATCGCATCTGCCTCGAGTCACTGACTGCATCAATGGCTCATTCTTACCACTTTCATACAGTGCGAAGGTGGAAGACGGCGAAGGTAGTGGCTTGCAGTTGTAAGTCCAGCTTGCCTTCTATACGCAGAACTACACTGGAGACATCTTTCCATGCAGCAGCAAGATTCATCCCATCGGTCTCCTAGGAGTAAGTCTTTACTCATTGGTAACCCAGCAGCAAGTGTTCTCATCTTAACTCTCTGAAACTTTCCCTTTTGCTGCCAGTGTGGGAACCTCACTGGACAATTGCAGCAGACTTTTGTAACTAAGTTAAATAATCTCCTACTCCTGCAGATTTATTTATTATTAACCAGTGATGTCCTGGTGTGGGAAGGGAGACAGAAAACCTGACCAATCGAAAGACTTGCTCATAGGCACACATGAGAAAGTTTCATGCTCTGTGGAAATAAATATTATGAGCCTATCACAAAGCCTGTTGCAAAGATTCAACATAATATTCTTTCCAGCTAAGAACGCTGAGCAGGCGCTGCTCGCGGTTTCCATACTGGGGAAGGCTGTAACATTCATCGTTCGAAACTAACCTAAGCCTTGGGCTACACTACAGAAATGCATGTCACTAGAACCAAGATTTCAGGGGGAGGGGGAGCGGGGTGCAATATCACACTCTAGCCAAACTATTACATATTGTATCTCCTTTCCGTTTCATAATCAACTACTAAATAACATCAAAAGCTAACTCCAAGATAAAATCTATAGGTGGATTATTTATCCCCTACCGTCGTATTTCCCGACAGTTTACAACATAAAATCGTATTAAAAGACACGATTTGGAGAGATCTTTAATACAGTATATTATAACAATCGCTGCATGCTTACTGTTTCTGGTGTTTTCATTTCTAAACTTTGGATGTTTAATGTGCTCAGAGCGCGGCGTTTGAGTTCATGTGACGAAACAGTGATGTAACCGTGACATCAAGGGTCTTGTGCTGTGATTGGCTGACATTTGCGACCGCTATGTTAGTTCACATACTATATTTGTCGTCTAGTTTATATTTGTGTATTGAGAATTTATGCATTTTAAGTGATCTGGAGCATGAAAGATCTCTCCTACACGTGTAGCTTTAGCGTGGTTTCTTGTGCTAAAGTGTCAGAAAAGTTGATATTTAGTACAAGAAGCCATAGTATGAATGCGGATGTGCGTTAGAAAATGTAACATCAGTTGCTAAACATATCAGTACCATTTTCATGCACTTAATTTCGCAATCTGAACTTATAGTTACAATAAAGGAATTTCTCCTTATCATGTATTAATGCACTTTTACTTACATAAATTCATCTGTTTGTGGATGAAATCAGCTCGTTTCCCCTTCTGTGTCCATTTCATTGAAATCTGGCTGATTCAGTAGGTCTTTGCCGTGAGAATTGCAAGCGCACAAGTCTCTCCTCATTTATAGTATTGTGCACAAATGCTTTCACTCACTTCAGTGTAGAGACGCGGCGCTCTGCCCATCCTGTTGTCATTGGGAAGGTTACTTTTATATGCAGAAGTTTAACACTTTGAGGAAGCGCTTTTGCCAAATTGTTTTCATAAAGGTAGTTCAACAAAGTCAAATCACCTGGTGCTTTCATAAAACCATTTTGGCTGCACAGCACATTCAGTTCACGTCGTAAGTCTGAACACTGTTATTTAAATAAATTGACATCTGCATTCAGTTCTTTTTCTGGCAAAAACAGTTTTATGTTTGGAAAACAATGACGGTTCAAAGAGCTGTGCAACTGACAAGTAATCATTAAAATTGTATCGACCACTTATCTGAGTCATGATGTCTTCACAGGCGCCACATGCACACACCATTCTTGATTATGTGAAACGATGTCGTTTTGCAGTTCTCTCTTCCTGTTCCCAGTGATCGTCAGAGTCTAATGAAGCACTAACATGCTGAACAGAAGCCACAAACTGACATGCGTATTAAGCAGTTTCACTGCATCATTATTCCTTGGCTGGAGTTAGTTGAAGTAAATTAGCCAGAAGAGGAAATCTTTGTCTTTCAGGGAACCCTTGAGTTGCATATTCCATTTTTATTGTCTTGTAATCATTACTACACTACTGGCCACTAAATTTGCTACACCAAGAAGAAATGCAGATGATAAATGGGTGTCTATTGGACAAATATATTATACTAGAACTGACATGTGACTCAAATGAATGCTGTTCACATTTCCCCTTTTGATTTTTAAGACAAGTCGAAGTTAGTAGTTGTTTTTCACGGATAAAAATTCTTTGAATATATTATGGAAATAAAAGATATTTATGAAAGTGACAAAATAAATTGAGTATGTTAAAAGTAAATATGTTAAGCCATCTCATAAACTCAACATAATGTGGGCTGATAAATTAAACAAATATAAGTGGCATCTCTCATGAATGTCTTTACACTGATTTTATAAAACAAAAATTAGAGGAAGATTGTGTTTTATAATTTGTTATGGCATTTATAGGAATACTAATTCTCATAGCATAACTTGATAACATGTAAAAATATTCGTATGTGTTTGAGTTACTTTAAGTTCAACAGAACTTCACCAGACTACTACAACCATGGTTGAAAATAAAGCAAGATTATAAGTGTAAGTAATCTCAGAAAGTTACATGACAACTTCTTTTATTGTAAGTGGGCTGTATATAAGAAATAGACACTAAACTAACCTCCACCCAAACAGGCCTCGGAAGGCCCAATGGTACCAACTGGACACCGTGTCATCCTCAGCCCACAGGTGTCACTGGAAGCAGATATGGAGCGTCATGTGCTCAGCACACCACTCTCCCAGCTGTACATCAGTTTACGAGACTGGACCTGCTACTTCTCAATCAAGTAGCTCAGCTTGAGATTGCCTCACAAGGGTTAATTGCAACCCACTTTGTGATCCCCACCAGGCATTGAAATTTTCTGTTCTTCCATTATTGTTTGAATCATTCAGCACAACTTTTTCCATTCTATTTGTAAAGTTATTACTTCCTTAATGTTGAGTTTTTCCAAGAAAGTAACATCACAGTATATTGCATAGAGTCATCACACTCTGTGGTGTGAAAGTTGATACCGTTTCACATCTGGAGCGACACTAACACTAGAAATGTAGAGGAAGCAGATGGGCACATGCGTTGTAAGCAACAGTCTATATAAACATATATACCTCTTTGGTTCAAATGGTTCAAATGCCTCTGACCACTATGGGACTTAACTTCTGAGGTCATCAGTCCCCTAGAACTTAGAACTACTTAAACCTAATTAACCTAAGGACATCACACAAATCCATGCCCGAGGCAGGATTCGAACCTGGGACCGTAGTGGTCACGCGGTTCCAGACTGTAGTGTGTAGAACCACTCAGCCACACCGGCTGGCACCTCTTTGGTCTTAAGGATAATATCAACATATATACCTCTTTGGTCGTAAGGATAATATTTGTTTTTAATTATTTTTGTACTTATTTAACGAAATAGTTGTTATATTTTGACGTTCCATGCATTAGTAAATTATGTACACACATGAATTATTATGAAATTAATGTAAAAACAGCCAAATTTCATTGATTAAATGACATAAGCTACAATTTATTCATGAAGTTACATATGTGTATATATGCAGGCTACTCCACTAAAAGCGAGCAAATAAAAAAAAGACATATTTCATGCATGAGAAGCATATATTCCTGTCTTGTATATGTTCTTTGGCACTTCCCTTGACATGTATAAATTTTTTGTGGAGCCTAATAATTCGCCCATTCTTGCATTTCACTCGACTCTCTAATATATGAATATTTTTGTAACTGTAATTACTTTTGCTTCAAAAGCGAATGTGTTGAAGATGTTTTGTTTATGGCTCAGATGTAGCAAGAATTGTGGAAATGTTTAGTTCTGTGTTGGGAAACAGTTTTCTTGTTTTTAACATTGTATTATTATGTCTGTGTTGTTTTCCCTTCAGATACGGGTGTGGGCTTATTTGATACATTAAATAATGTAGGCATTTTATTCCACACTAGTTTACTGCATTCCACATACATTAATTTGGCTGAATGTGCAGTGATCAAGAATCTGCTTTGGTGGATAAATGTACAATGTCTTTATCCAAAAAGTCAAGTCTTCTGTTGCTTACCAGCAATTTTTTGTCATTAAAGCAAAGTGAAGTTCCTTAGTAAATATCTGTACATTACAAGAGAATCGTAAATAAACTGTCCTGTAGTGTACCATTTCATTGATCCCATGGTCCTCAGGAAACTAAGGATTGACAAATGTACCATTTCCCAGTTATTGTTGATTCTTGTGGCACTACATACGCTCCCTATTCTCAAAATATCATAGAAATCAATATAAACGTTAGTATTCGCACTCATCCGATATTGTCACTCAAGGGCCTCTTTGCACTCTGCTATCGCAGTTAGTAACAGAAACGAGACAGACTGTCACGACTCGTATGTTAGAGTGTGCTAACACGATTACTCAGTCAAACGCCTTGGAAAGAATTCAAAAAATACCAACAAGCGATATTATATTACTTAAGCCTTGTACTATTTGATGAGATAATGTACAAATAGCATTATCAGTCGAATAACCAATCTGGAATTCTAACTGTTTGCTTTTCGACTTACAGTTTTTTGGAATCGACATCATGTTCAGAGGCTTGCCACCTTTATTCTGGCTTTGCAAGATGGTCATATTCGGTGTAAACTGAAGCTGCCATCGTCACTGTACTCTCCAATGTTCATAATTTAATGTTCTCTAAGGGGTATAAAACACTACAAACAAACGCATTTGCACACTGCAGCTGCTGTAAAATATAGAAAAAATATATTTCACAAAATAAGACAATACAGAGTGGTGTGAGCAGCTTTTTCTATTCATATTGCTAGGTCATGTGTTAATATGTATTGTTTCCTTGTACATTCAGTATGACAGATATGTTTATTTGCTGAATATCTCTGGATTAGCATAGCCTATGTGGTTTTCATATGATATTAGTATAGCCAAGGAGATGTATATTCTAACCTCCCTGGGTATAACTTCACTTCTTTATGCTATGTACAAATAATGAAAAAAGGATGACACAAATTTTTCCCATTTTTACACATTTTACACATTTGCTAATCTATAACTGTAATGGTATATTATGGTTACTTCTACCTGTGCAACAAGGTGTTTGTAAGAAAAAAGGGAATTTACTTTTTATTCAAAAGTAGCACAAATGGCTAATAATACCTGTATGTATATATGTATGTATGTATTAAACTGGGGACCTAGAAACGATGGAGAGGCTTCGTCCCGCCGTAGCCCTCAGTCTCAAACAACCCCACAACTGGCCCCAGCAGTCCACCCACCCCACCACCGTCCCACACCGAACCCATAGTTATTGTGCGATTTGGGCCCCAGTGGACCGCCACGGGAACTTCTCATACCAGAGGCATGTAACCCCAAATGTTTGAGTGGTAGAATAATTATGGTGTACACATACATAGAAACGATGTTTGCACAGCAGGTAATGACACAGTGTAACTGAAGCCGAATAAGGGGAACCAGCCCGCATTTGCTGAGGTAGATAGAAAACCGCCTGAAAAACCATCCACAGGCTGACCGGCACACCAGACCTCAACACTAATCTGCGGGGCGGATTCATGCTGGGGACGGGCACACCTTCCCTTTCAGGAAGCAGTGTATTAGATCTCATGACTAGCCAGGTTAATATTGCTTATTACACAGTAAAATAAGACTTAGAGAATTCATAGTAGGTGTTAATAAAAAATAACGTTTCAACATTTTTCTGATTTCAAAATCTCACTCGTCATGAGGATATGCTGACCCAGTTTTTCAGCTAGATAGAATGGAAGGTATGGAGATGCACACTGAGGCACTAACATTCATGATATACGTCCTAACATCAAGTCAGACCTTCTTTTGCCTGGCATAGTGCATCAACTTAATGTGACATGGACTTTCCCCTGCAGAAATATTAAGCCATGCTGCCTCTACAGCCGTCCATAGTTACGAATGTATACCAAAACAGAATTTTGTGCACGAATTGATCTCTCATTTACGTCCCATAACTGTTCAGTTGGATCCATGTTGGGAAATCTGGATGTCCAAAGTTCTTCAAAACCAATTGCGAACAATTGTACCTCGGTGACATGGCAATTTATCATCCATAAAAATTCTATTATTGTTTGGGAACATGACGTCCATGAACGACTACAAATTTTCTCCAAATAGCCACACATAACCTTTCCTAGTCAATGATACGTTCAGTTGGACCAGAGAATCCAGACCATTCCATGTAAATACAGCCCAGCCCACACCATTATGCAGCCACCACCAGCTTCCACAGTGCCTTGTTGACAACTTGGCTTCATGGCTTCATGGCGTCTGCGCCTCACTCGAGCCCCACCATCAGTTCTCATCAACTGAAATTCTGACTCATTGGACCAGTTTACAGTTTTCCAGTCGTCTAGGGTCCAACCGATATGGTCACAAGCCCAGGTGAGGTGCTTCTGGTGATGTCACATCGTTAGCAAAGTCAATGCATCAGTCATCTGCTACCACAGCATATCAATACCAGATCTCGACGCATTATCCTAAAGAGTACTTTTGTCGTAAGTCCCACATTGATTTCTGCGGTTATTTCACAGAGTGTTGCTTGTTTGTTAGCACTGATAACTCTACAGAACCGCCGCTGCTCTCAGTTGTTAAGTGAAAGTCGTTAGCGACTGGTGAAAGGTAATCCCTGAAATTTGGTACTCTTGGCACATCCTTGACAATATGGATTTCGGAATATTGAGATCACTAACGATTTCTGAAATGGAATGTCCCATGTGCCTAACTTCAACTACCACTACACACTCAAAATCTGTTAATTCCCTTCGTGCGGCCATAGTCCCATCGGGAAGTTCTGCACTTGAGTCACAAATGACAGTTTCACCAATGCACTGCCCTTTTATACGTTGTGTATTTGATACTACTGCCGTGTGCATATTGCTATCCCATGATTTTTGTCACCTCAGTGTAATAGGTGCATGGTCATTTTTATAAAGGCAGCTGCAAATGTATGGAGTTTTGTGGCAGTGAAAAGTATATAACTATTTTTCCTTATATGTGAAATGGTCAACAAATAGTTCTAAACATGTTTGTGTTTTTACGCTAAATTGTCACAGTTATGTACAAATGTACGTGACCTGTGCAGTAGGTATAACTAAGTAAGGTAGTAAAATTTGTTTAGATATGAGATTCAGCTTGAGAAGAATGGAGGCTTGTTCTCTATGTGGAATCCTTATTTTGATGAGCCATGGTTTTCTCAAATAGCTTTTGGCAAATACAGGGGTGGTTCCTCCACCAATTGCATAGGCCAAACACCTTTTGATTTCTCTCCTTCTTAAATATGTGTGTAAATTGCTTTGTATATGTTGTACTGTAGAAACCTGATGGATTCTATGCCATTGTAAAATGATGTTTGGACAAAGAAATTACCGAACAGATACAGAAATCGTGGAAGTTTTTGTTGATTTGCTGAAAGACCTGAAGTTGCAGACGTATGTGGATAGCAGTCTTTTATCCTGTGGCAGCCTACTTAAAAGTTTCGAGAACCAATATTAAGTGAAAAATCTAGGAATCGGTACTCATGTGACAGCATGTGCTGCCAGTACACTCTAAAACACTATGTAGAAAAATGAGATTTTTCTGGGGTTCATACCTCAGGTTCTGTTGGTGATAGAAAGGTAGTGTGAAACGTTTTGGATAGCCCTTTGGCAACGAACCATTTGTTTCCTGAACAGAAGAATCATCTTATTGTAACTAGTCTACAGAACAGGGTCAAAGTTTGAATGTTATGTACACACTTCTCCAGTTTAGGCAAATGCAGCAAATCAGTTCGTTCTTTTTGCAGTAGGCGTTGCTGGGGATAACAACAGTCGAAAAAATAAATTAATTAAATGAGAAGCCCTTATGAATATTAATCTTGAAGAAAGAAGCTAAAATAAAAGTTCTTGGAGTGGTAGGATGTAAACTCAGATTTTTCATAAAAATACTGGTGGGAACTTAACTTCTTTTTGTTACTCAACTGCAGCTGATTCTTTTAACATTGTACTCACCCTCTCATGCGATTTCTCGTGGATCTTATATACAACTGCTGACAATTTGAACAGTGTTACATGTAATATTTTGTTAAATACAATCACAGAAGTTGTTCAAAATACTGCAACTTACATAAACACTTTGTATACAAATTCAATTTAGTTTCATATCGTGAATTACAGCAATTGCGAATTAATTAGATGTCGTTATGTTAAAGAATATTGTAGTATGTGGACATTGCGACAAACAGATTTATGGCAAGTTTCTAACATTATATAATGCAGTATATTTGACGAATTTTTTGTTATCCAGTTGTTTGTAAATGAATTGAATCGACGGAAAGTTTCTAGCTGTGGATGGAAATACTATTAGCGGATAGTTTGTCATGAAGTTGAAAACCATATAGCAAATCTCAAAGATGAAATTACATATCAGGGTCCTACTTGACCATAAGAAAATTAATCAAGTAATCCCCCTTAGCTTTGGAACCATATGAAAAATGGGGTATTAAGTTTCAGTACCCTCCACAGGTTGAACAAAAATTCTGCAGGCAATCTGTTAAACAGCTAATAAAATATAATAACTTACACATTCATACATATGACAGCAATTACAATACGAACAATACACCACTCATCTGAAACGGTAATACTATGAATAGAATAAAACTTTTTCAACTTTCTCTTATATAATACAGACTCAGTATTTTTCCTTAAGGTAACCCATTTTCAATACTGCTGGATCAGGGCAGACAAATCTGACATATTTCTTAACTTTCATTTCGAGGCAGGCAAGCACAACTCATATTTCAATCTTTCACTTCAAATATAACACATGTGATAGTACCATAGAACTCCCTATACAAGTTTTCATAGTCAGTTATCAGTACATTATTTCCCTCTGTGTATTGTGAGGGTGAGTCAAAGGAAAACTTTAAATATTTTTAAATATTATTTATTATGCAGAAGTGGTACAAAACTGTATCACTTTTCACCATAATCTCCCCCACGCTCAATGCAAGTCCTCCAGCGCTTAGCAAGTGCATAAATTCCTTTAGAAAAAAGTCTTTTGGTAGTCCGCACAAACACTCATGCACTGCATAGCGTATCTCCTCATCAGAACGGAAATTATTTCCTCTCATTGCGTCTTTGAGTGGTCCAGTCATATGGAAGTCACTTGGGGCAAGGTCTGGTGAGTATGGTGTATGAGGAAGACACTCAAAATTCAGGTCTGTCATTGTTGAAACTGTTCTATGGGCAGTGTGGGGCCTTGCATTCTCATGTTGCAAAAGGACATCTGCTGACAGCAATCCACGTCACTTTGATTTGCGTCTTTGAGTGGTCCAGTCATATGGAAGTCACTTGGGGCAAGGTCTGGTGAGTATGGTGTATGAGGAAGACACTCAAAATTCAGGTCTGTCATTGTTGAAACTGTTCTATGGGCAGTGTGGGGCCTTGCATTCTCATGTTGCAAAAGGACATCTGCTGACAGCAATCCACGTCACTTTGATTTGATTGCAGGCTGCAGATGATTTTTTAGAATATCTGTGTATGATGAACTGGTGACAATCGTCCCTCTAGGCATGTAATGCTCCAAAATGACGCCTTTTTCGTCCCAAAAGAGTGCCAGCATAACCTTCCCTGTTGATGGTTCTGTTTGAAACTTCTTTGGTTTTGGTGATGAGGAATAGCACTATTCCTTGCTCGCTCTCTTCGTTTCTGGTTGGTGAAAGTGAGCCCAGGTTTCGTCCCCAGTAACAAATCTTGCAAGGAAGCCATCACCTTTTCGTTGAATGTGCTGAAGAAGTTCTTCACAAGTATCAACACATCGTTCTCCCATTTCAGGAATCAGCTGTCGTGGCATCCATCTTTGTGAAACTGGAGCACATAATGCACAATGTGGTGTGCTGACCAATGACTAACCTGTAAACATGCTGCAATGTCATTCAGTGCCACTCGGCGGTTTTCCTTCACAATGGCGTCAACTGCTGCAATGTTCTGTGGAGTCACAACTCGTTGTGCCTGTCCTGGACGACGATCATCTTCCACTGAAGTCACACCATTTGCGAACTTCCTACTCCATTTGTAGGCTTGCTGCTGTGACAAACATGCATCACCATACTGAACCTTCATTCGTCGATGAATTTCAATGGGTTTCACACCTTCATTACACAAAAACCGAATAACAAAACGCTGTTCTTCCTTGGTGCAAGTCGCAAGTGGGGCAGCCGTATTTATACTGATACTGCGACTGTATGTCTGTATCTGCACTATGCTGCCACCTACAGGCCATTCTGCACGCTGTTTGTAGCACGCTTACCAACTTACAGGATAACGAAGCGAAATTTCGATTTGTTATTATTAATTTAAAGTTTTCATTTGACTCACCCTCATAAAACCACAAGCAATCTATCATCATGCTCTTCCCATTGCTAAAAGCACCTACAATAAGCTATCAGTATTTTCCCAATGTTGATCATTTACATTCAAATACGTCTTTTCTTACCACACAGAACATATCCATATCACTTCTGTTCCTTCCTGTGACAGGGCATTTAAAGTAAAGTATTATTTCTTTCATTTCAATAAGCAGCAGATCACTAATACTGCATATCCCAACTAGAATAATCTTAGTGTATCAGTTGTACACAGTGTGTAAGTGCACATGTACGACATAAGAATTCCCTCACTTTATACTGTCATGTAATAAGTCAAATATCTATATTATATACCGAGTAAGTAATGTAAATCAGTAGTGTTCATATTCATTTTACTTGTGCACATTTCACATTTAAACGATAATTCTGAATTTAACAAACTGCATACCTAAACCTAAGCAAAACCCATGTGTATTCACACAATAGTGTTGATGTATATTTCATGTGTCAAGCAATGAAAAATCATTTCACACACACACACACACACACACACACACACACACACACACACACACACACACACACACATATATATATATATATATATATATATATATATATATATATGAGATGCGACAATAAAGTAGTGAGACTGATTTTCTTTGTAAGATGTGGCAACCCTACAGGTTTGCGTGGGCCAATATCTTTCACCTTGGTCTATAAGCTGCTTCTAGTCCAAGCGGTACATTGATGCAGCTGCTCAGTCGTGAGCCATGCTATAATAAGTTAACACGTATTCGTATCTCTCGCCACGGAAATAAAATGGCATAATTTTGCGCAACAGTATGCCATTCCTTTTTGCCTTAAATTGGATGAAAACGTGATGACAACTTATAGTAAGCTTCAGAAGGCTTTTGGCGAGGAGGGTATGTCAAGAGCTCAGGTTTTTCGTTGGTATAAAATGTTTAGTGAAGGCAGAACGAATGTTGAAGATGAAGACCGCAGTGGATGACCATCAACCTCACAGATGGATGTCAACTTGGTCAGGGTGCGTCAACTCGTACGATCTGATCGAAAATTATCCGTGAAAATGATTGCAGAAGAACCAAACATCAATCGAAAAACAGTTTGTCTAATAATAACTGATGACCTTGGTGTGAGAAAGATTTGTGTAAAAATGGTCCCCAAAAATCTCACACGACTACAGAGAGAAACATGGTAAAATGTGGATTCAGTACAACCACAGCCTCCTTATTCACCAGATATCGCTCCATGCGACTTTTTTCTATTTCCAAGAGTAAAAACGGCGGTCAAGGGACACCATTTTCAAACAACACAAGATGTCCAAAAAGCTGTGACGAAGATCTTGGAAGATATTACAAAAGATCAGTTCCAGAAATGTTATCATCAATGGCAGAAGCACTGGAAAAAGTGTGTGCAATCAGAGGGGAATTACTTTGAAGGAGACAACACTAAACTTGACTAAAACGGTAAGCAACATTTTTTTTCACATCAGTCTCATTACTTTATTGTTGTACCTCTTGAATATATAAAACACCTTTTACATCTAAATCTTTTGATAATATTGTCTATTGCAAAATGTTGTATGGTGACTACATCGAAATTTGGTGATATTGTTACATGGTTACATAATCAATAAAAGCTCTGACCTCAAACATAAAACCAAATGTAAATCTATTCTTGTCTTCTTTCTCAAAACACACTTTGGATACCATGTGTGTGGTACAAATAGAGCTTATGTTTCCTATCCCAATGTTTCTGCATCAATGATCAGTTGTCAACTTTGTATCAAAGAATGTCTCAGTACTGTAGTGTTATACATCTTATTTTGAGTCATAGTGTCTTTCTCCTGATCGAAAAATTTCTCACCACAGTATAATAAGTATTTCTTCTTCTCAACACTACCTAAAGCGGTAATATAGTACATAAAATCAAATATGTATATACCTGTTTCTGGTAGTAAGGACATCGTTTCATCAAAGTTACTAGTCCATGCACTGTTTGTAGCGATAATAAGCATAATGTCAAAACCTCTATATCAGTTTACACCTCTCTTCTCTGATGGTGAAAGAAACAAGGAGACAAAAGTCACTGCAATGTGTTGTCTATGTCTACACTCTACAGCATACATTGTAAGTCACAACACAAAATCATGTCCTGCCCTTACATTGTGTAGTAAGCAGGGATCACTGTATAGGCAGGCAGTAGCAGAAGACCCAATCTCTCTATCTAGACAAATGAAATGTAAAACAATACACACCCTGGTACAGTTTAGACTATGCCAAATGTTAACATGAGAAGTGTTGTATCATTATCCACTAGGAAGTTTAGTGTAGTTTTGACTTCCAAAGTAATTATTTCAATTGTCAATTTCCAATTTTTCTTCCCAATAACCGTACATATCTCGAAGTGCAGCAGAGTTATTAAAAAATCTGATATTAGTATCTCTCCTTCCGTTAATACCACAAATCATAGCTCATAATCTCGAAATGAAAATGTGAAGTACATTTTATTTATTTATTCACCCTTAGATCACAATTTAGAGCGATAATGGATGTGTCACTAAACATTTACAATTTTAGCTAGAGTGCAAATTACAATTTGAGCGCATATATTATTACTCTACAATATACAGGGTGTTACAAAAAGGTACTGCCAAACTTTCAGAAAACATTCCTCATACACAAATAAAGAAAAGATGTTATGTGGACATGTGTCTGGAAACGCTTAATTTCCATGTTAGAGCTCATTTTAGTTTCGTCAGTATGTACTGTACTTCCTCGATTCACCGCCAGTTGGCCCAATTGAAGGAAGGTAATGTTGACTTCGGTGCTTGTGTTGACATGCGACTCGTTGCTCCACAGTACTAGCATCAAGCACATCAGTACGTAGCATCAACAGGTTAGTGTTCATCACGAACGTGGTTTTACAGTCAGTGCAGTGTTTACAAATTCGGAGTTGGCAGATGCCCATTTGATGTATGGATTAGCACGGGGCAATAGCCGTGGCGCGGTACGTTTGTATCGAGACAGATTTCCAGAACGAAGGTGTTCCGACAGGAAGATGTTCGAAGCAATTGATCGGCGTCTTAGGGAGCACGGAACATTCCAGCCTATGACTCGCGACTGGGCAAGACCTAGAACGACGAGGACACCTGCAATGGACGAGGCAATTCTTCGTGCAGTTGACGATAACTCTAATGTCAGCGTCAGAGAAGCTGCTGCTGTACAAGGTAACGTTGACCACGTCACTGTATTGAGAGTGCTACGGGAGAACCAGTTGTTTCTGTACAATGTACAGCGTGTGCAGGCACTATCAGCAGCTGATTGGCCTCCACGGGTACACTTCTGCGAATGGTTCATCCAACAATGTGTCAATCCTGATTTCAGTGCAAATGTTCTCTTTAAGGATGAGGCTTCATTCCAATGTGATCAAATTGTAAATTTTCACAATCAGCATACGTGGGCTGACGAGAATCAGCACGCAATTGTGCAATCACGTCATCAACACAGATTTTCTGTGAACGTTTGGGAAGGCATTGTTGGTGATGTCTTGATTGGGCCCCATGTTCTTCCCCATACGCTCAATGGAGCACGTTATCATGATTTCATATGGGATACTCTACTTGTGCTGCTAGAACATGTGCCTTTACAAGTACGACACAACATGTGGTTCATACACGATAGAGCTCCTGCACATTTCAGTCGAAGTGTTTGTACGCTTCTCAACAACAGATTCGGTGACCGATGGATTGGTAGAGGCCGACCAATTCCATGGTTTCCACGCTCTCCTGACCTCAACCCTCTTGACTTTCATTTATGGGGGCATTTGAAAGCTCTTGTCTACGCAACCCCGGTACCAAATGTAGAGACTCTTCGTGCTCGTATTGTGGACGGCTGTGATACAATGCGCCATTCTCCAGGGCTGCATCAGTGCATCAGGGATTCCATGCGACGGAGGGTGGATGCATGTATCCTTGCTAATGGAGGACATTTTGAACATTTCCTGTAACAAAGTGTTTGAAGTCACGCTGGTACATTCTGTTGCTGTGTGTTTCCATTCCATGATTAATGTGATTTGAAGAGAAGTAGTAAAATGAGTTCTAACATGGAAAGTAAGCGTTTCCGGACACATGTCCACATTGTAGGGAAGCAGCCTACTCACGCCGTATAAAATTCACATCAGTCTTTCCATTGTGTGCCAGCCTAGTCCGTTGTAACTAGCTCTTACATCATTAATGTTGCGCAATACTTTAAAAATCAAGTAAATAACCTAAAACTATTCTAGCATGTCAGGAGTAATACTAAATCAGTATGTGTTGAATATCAGTTCAATAACTTTAACCATTTTCGAAATTTGGACGTTTTTCTGTAAAAATCATTGGCGCAACAGCAAAGAGCTAGAGACTTAAAAATTTGTGCTTAGATTCCTTTTGCATAATAATTTAGTAGAAACTATTCTGGATCTCACAAATTAAGATTTTAGTTGAAATTCATGATTTTCTGGTTTTTGTCTTAAGAATTAAGGAAGCAAGATAGATTAAATAGGCTAATAAATAAGGCTAGAATGTTTAAATTTAAGTAGAAGAGAGATCCGCTATAATCATAAAAATGTGAGAAGTTTCAACTGAATAACTATAAAACTATAGCGATAGTGTATCTCCAAAGGGCAAGTTCAGAGCTCGTCTACTGCGTGTAGTGTAATTAAATTATTTCTCTCCCCCAAAATATTTGACTTAGAAAGGTCAGACTTTTATTATGATTACTTACCTGTGTGCTGAATGCACATTTAAATTGAGAGCTTCATCGGCCATCAGCAAAGGAAGCAATGATTTATTCGATAACTTGAAGTGGTGCATTACTAGCCAAGCGGCTAGTCGGGAGAGCAATTTTGATCAGGCGTTCCCATAGCCGTCCGCACCGCGGCTTTATATATAAGAACGCTGCGCGGGTCAGCACCATCAGCGGCAGACGGTTGCTCCGGGTCGTTAACGACCACGACGCCGTGGTGCTGGGTCCCATCGACCCGACGCGCGGCCGTCTCGAAGTGCTCGACATCGCGATTGTGAAAGGGGCAGCTCACAACGCGATCGCGACCACTCGCTGTGCCCTGTCTTCCGATGACCTGCCAGTGATCTTTGACCTGGACACAGACGGTATGGCGCCACCTGAGCACCGCAGCGCCCGCCTCAACACCGACTGAGCGCACTTCCAGCAGCACCCAGCGGAGGCGGTCACAGCCACGCCTGACCCTGACGAGGAGGGGGTGGATGCAGCACTTGCAGCATTCACCCACTACACACTTGCGGCGGCAGATGCAGCAGCGCCGCGAGGACTGCGGAAGCCGAAGGACAACTCCAAGCAGCTTCCGCCGGACATCTTGGCGTTGATCCGTGAGAAGAACCGGGTTTTTCGTGAGTGGCAGATCACGAGAAACCCTGCCACCAAGCGGCTGCTAAACCGCTTGCGCCGGGAGATTTCGGCGGCCCTCGGCCGCCACCGTAATCGAGACTGGGCTGGCAAAATAGCCACACTCAGGATCGATGGCGGAAGCGCCTGGGCCATGACCGGGAGCTTTCTGCGCAAGGGGCAGCGCATCCCGCCGCTACATGTTTGCCGTGACGTCGCCGCAGAGCCGGACATGAAGGCCAGCGTGCTCGCGGACACCTTCGCGGAGAACTTCTCCACCGTGGACGACGTGGTCGATGAAGACACAATCCAGGAGGTGCAACAGCGTCTTCCGCTGTACCTGACCCATCAGGAGGTGGACAACGTCATTGAACCGACCACTGCGGAATAAGTGCAACACCACCTCGACTTCCTACAGCCCAGGAAGGCAGGGGGATGCGACAAGATCGACAACACACTGTTGAAGAAGCTGCCACCGGAAGCAGTGCGTGTTGTCACAGCGATCTTCAACGCCATCCTTCGCACAGGCGCCTACCCCGATGCGTGGAAACACGCAGAGGTGGTCGCCATTCCGAAGGCTGGCAAGGACCCCAGGCTGGCGCAGAACTATCGCCCGATAAGCCTACTGCCCTCCCTCTCGAAGACCTTCGAGAGGATATTCGCCAAACGGCTACAGCGCCACGTCAGAGAAGAAGGCCTGCTTCCTGACGAGCAGTTTGGTTTCCGCAGTGGGCATTCGACGCAGCACCAACTACTGCGACTGGTGGAGCAGGCGATGGGGGCCCTGGAGTGTCGCGAGTACCTTGGGGCGGTAGTCCTCGACGTCTCCAGGGCCTTTGATGGCGTGTGGCACGACGGCCTCCTGTATAAGCTGCTGGTACAGGGGGTACCCTTGTGGCACGTCCGCCTTCTCCAGTCCTACCTGCGAGGGCGCACGTTCCATGTGCGTGCCGACGGCGGCGTGTCAACGGCGCGCCACATACGTGCTGGAGTGCCGCAGGGGTCCGTCCTTGGCCCCTTGCTGTACTCCCTCTTCACTGCCGACGTCCCAAAGACGACACCGAGGGTTCATCTGGCGCTCTACGCCGATAACACCGCGCTGTGCACGCGCAGCATGATGCGCCGCCGCCTGCAGCTCGCCTGCAACGAGATTGGAGCCCGGGCCACCAAATGGCGGCTCAAGTTCAACGCCGGGAAGAGCCAGGCGGTGGTGTTTACACGCCGCCGCATACCCGACTCGCTGCCGCAAGTACGGATCATGGGAGGCCCCATCCCGTGGTCGCGTACTGGAAAGTACCTCGGCGTCACCATGGATCGACGCCTGACCTGGAGTCCACACATCAGGGAGCTGAGGGGCCGGGCGCTTGGACGAATGCGTTCGCTCTATCCCCTCCTCAACCCCACGACGACACTGCCCCCCCCCCCCACTGCGGCCTCACGCTCTATCTAGCACTAATCAGGCCAGTGCTGGATTACGCGGCCGTGGTGTGGGGAAATGCCGCTGACACACACATCCAGGTGCAGCAACGAGTGCAGAACAAAGCCCTTCGGCTGGCGCTCCACCTACCGAGGGACTACGACGCTCGTATGCTCCACGACATCGCGGGAGTTCCGATGCTGAAGCGCCGCTTCCGCGCGCTTGCAGCGAACTTCTACGAGTCGGCGAGGACGTCCAGAAACCCGCTGGTCAGTGGACTGGGAAACCAAATCCACTGGCGTCCAGCGACCAGATGGCCGGACCGGTTGCTGGAATAATTTCCGTGCAGCCAGAGAGGATGACCAGCATAAGTGACAACGAGATGACAAACAACAAAGAGAGGACCATATTATAACAAGTGAATCCACGACGCAGGAACAGCAGTTGATCTGCTTAACCTGCTCCAAACCGTGCAGTGAATTGCACGTGAGTCACGCAGCAAGCAAGAAAGAAGACCCCAGTTCTTTCCAGACGCTGAATAGCACGCCACCTGTGCCGGGAGTTGCGTCGCGTCGGTATCATTGCTATAAACAGCCTCGGATGCCGTAATAAGTTACTTGGGACACGCGTAACCATCAAATCGCTTTCGAGTGAAGTGTTAATTCTGGGATGACTTTAATGATCTATCTTCAGTTTGAGTACGTCGTATTTTCACCTGCCGTCGCGGGACAGACATTCTACCATTATTTAGTGTGGCGTTTGATGAGCATTATCATCAAATTATGGCGAGCATTAACTTAAACATTTAATTTGAACAGTTATAGTTGTATCAGCGCATTAGACTCTGAACTGCTCTGGTAATTGGATTGTGTGGATTCTTTTTTTTATCTGTGACTTTCTGAATATAGTAAACGTTTTTAGAGAATCGTTTTTGATAATGAATCCCAGACAATCTCCTAATTCCTCAGAGCTATAAGCTGTAGCTATAAGTGTATTTCTCAGATGACGTGGGCACTAGGAATTCTAATTACAGGCTTCACGTTTTGCTAATCACTTTCTGGTTGCCAATATTGTAGTTAGTGAGCCACTGTTGAGAACGGCAAAAGTCTGCATAAATAATGGGAACATTTAACAACAATAATTCCACCCACTGCCCCTCAACATAACATATTTTCTTCCTTTGTGTGTGAGGAATGTTTCCTGAAAGTTTGGCCGTAGCTTTTTGTAACACCCTGTATATATAACAATAAATCGAAACATAGGGAAAACAAAGTTTATAATATTAATTTAATTTACTAAATATAGAAACCAGTTTCAGTTTCTGCTGCAATGGATGAGACATAACAAAAATTTTCAAGGTTACTTTTCATTGACACAGTGCATGTGGCACAGCACTCAGATATTGCTTTAGTACCTCAAAATATTTCTGATTATTTTGGACTGGTCTCAAAATATTTCTTAACACCGTTGCTGTTTTTAAGTAGTTCCTTAGTTTGTTTTGAAATCTGGTAGTGTTGTGTATTTTTTAAAGAGCTTGGAAATTTGTTGAGTATGAAGCATCTTGCTTTAGTAGGATCTTTATTAGCCACTTATAGTGGGGTACAGTTAATGTGATAGTCATTTTTTACTCTTTTGCTATAATTTAATTGTGTAGTTCTCTGTTTAATGTGTCATGAAACTTTCCACAGCTGTTTTTGTAGACTTCCCTTTTCTAAATGCAGTTTCAATCCAGTACTCATCATCAATATTAATCTGTGTATATTTCTACTCATCCAGAGTGATGCTACAAAAGGTGAAATGAAAGCAATAGTGGTCTGAACAAACAACACAGCAGTATCTCCTCCTTCACACAATCAAAGTACTATACCATAGTGTAGTGTAATAAATAATATCCATAATCATCAATGTATCACTGTTTTCAAAATAGCTAAATAAATATTCTTCAGAGCATAACTGTGTGCACAATGTATCTAAGTAAAATCCAATCTATACGTTTTGAACTTCAACTAATCTCAGTTGTAAATAATTATTTGTCTGAGTATGTGATTCAAAAGCTTTGCAACTACATGCCTTGTAAAGACAAATGGAATAGGTCTGTGTTCACGATAGCTGATGAAATACTATTTATCATAAAGGTAGAGGTATTCAAGTCTCAAATGGATGCATCAAGTAGTTTGTCAGCCCCATGGGCAAGTACAGTTAGTACAGACATCATAAACTTTCAGTAGACAATATATATATATATATATATATATATATATATATATATATATATACTCAAGGACATTTTCGTAATCAAACTTCCAGCTTCTATCAGTATATGCTTATCCAAACATCAGAGTTTTAATGTATAAACATAGATTTGCAAGTTAGAGATAAAGGGTAGTGTAATAAAAACATGTGACAATAGATGTGTATTATGGTACAAGCAAATTTCACATGGCTAGGGCCTTGCATTTGCCACATGCATGATGCACTAATGAGTGTGTATCCCCCTGAGGAAATGCACAATGTAGTATATCATATAATTTCTAGTAAACTAAATACTATATAGCAGTCATCAGTTCATGTTTTCTGTCTGTACAATTTCAGCTGTGTTACATTTCTAAGTCTATAAATTTTCATGGATTCTGGATAGATATGTGCCTATGCATTAGGAAATGGATTTTCTAAAATTTCAAATGGTCCATTGTATATGTCAAAATACTGTTTAATCTCTCCATTTAGATACTTCGACTTGGCATAAGTCTTAGTTAACACAAGGTGTCCAGTCTTAAATTGCGGCAGTTTCATTCTGTTATAATCTCTGTGTTTTCTTTTACTACAGTGTTGTTCCATGTATTCTCTTTTAGCTGCAGAAATACTTTTATGTGATGGAGATTTAAGTAAGTCATTGATAAGGTAGGCACATTTCTTATAATACAAAATTTCGTATGCAGAAAAGCCAATAGTGGTGCATTGCTAACTCTTTAGTACATCTTCAAAGCAGCGAATATAATCCATTCAATCTAAGCGATCCCTGTTACAGTAAATTCTGTCCAGTTGGCCTATAACCCTAATATATCTTTCAGTAGGATTATAATATGGTGAATAAACAGAAATAAATGTGTTTTATGTTGTAATCAACAGTGATATCCTTCCAGGTTTTTGATGTAAATTGACTCCCGTTGACAGAATAACAGCATTTTGAATACCAACAGTGTGAAGTTAGTCTTCTTTAATTTTGGCTATAATTTTCCTACTAGTGGCTTTCTTTAAAGGGTAAAGTTTAATGAACTTAGAAAATAAGTATACAAATATATAACAGTACCCTCATTTTGTATTAGGCAGTTAGCCAAATAGATCAATTACATCTAGGTCCATCTGTTTGTTAGGAATTACACATTGCAATAGACCTCCACATGTTTGGTTGGTAACTTTGTCTCTGACATCTATCACAAGTGGGAAGACGTTTCCTGACTCTCCTAACAGTATTATGGAAGTAAAAACCAGAGGCTCCAAAGCTTTCATTTGCGTACTTGACAGGTGTGTCAGTTGACTGTTCAAGAAAACGATCTTTCCATCTGTCACTATTTGGACTGTGTCTATGGAATAATATACCTTTGTAAACTTGAAAATATAGCATTACTTCCCTATAACCTTTCTTCCCTGAGTAACTTTTAACTAACTTTCATTGATGATAATGACTTTTGTTGATTGTGGATTGACTATAAATTTTCCTGATATCTTTATCATCTTTTGTTCCCTTCATATACATAGTTATGAAATATTTCTCTTCATTTCCGTTTCTATGTTCGTCAGCACCCCCCACAGGTAACATAGAAAAAGCATCAGCAATGACATTTGCTTTTCCTTTAATGTACTCTACTGTGTAATAAAAATGTTGTAAATAAATTGTCCACCTGGTGACCCTCCCATGATACAATTTACATTCCTGAATATAACACAAAACTTTACAATCGGAATAAACTTTAACTTCACAAACAAGTAAATAATTCCTGAATTTTTTGAACCTCACAACTATTGCTAAAAGCTTCTTTTCTGTGGTGATGTAATTCTTCTCATGTTTCTGTAAAGTTCTGCTGGCGAATGCAATAGAATAATGTTCTGTAACCACATTTACTATATTTTCATGAAACAAGAGAATAGCAAGCCTGAATGGCTGCTATCAGTCATTAAACAGAATGCCAAAAAAAGATTTGCTCTATGTAGAATTTCACTCTTACTAAGTTGTTCTTCTATCTCATCAAAGCCAATTTGACACTCCTCGCTCCATTCTTGTATAGTGTTTTTCTTCATCAGATTGTTTAAGCAACATGCATTTACAGCTTGAGTCCTGACATACTTTGGCAACCTACAAGACTGAAGAACGATTTTAGCTCCCTCTCAGACTTTGGCTTAGAAAATTTTGCAATTGTTTGGATTTTCTCATTACCAGGCAAAATTCCCACTGTTGTTTTCCTGTGGCCTAGAAATTTTATTGTTTTACAGCAAATTTGTACTTCTCTAACCTCAAACTCAAACCTGTCTGGCTCTGTTTCTCCCTACTTTTCCTCCCATGTCATATCTAGTTTATCAACATATCTAAAAATTGTTTACTACAGTCATCTGTTCTTTATACTAACCCTTACTGTACTTTATGTGGAAATCGCCTCTGTAATGCACCTATCTGCATTATCTCATCTAATGATCTAATGATTTACTTAAGTGTACAAGTGTATTAAGGTGCTGTTTGTAAAAATCTTTCACGCAAATGGTGTTCTCTTTGAAACATGGTCCATTCAAGAATTCTGATATCATCCTAGCTTGTTTAGTTTCAGATCAAAATATGTTCAAAAAACATTTTTCAAATTCTGCGAAAGTCATGTCCTTGTGTATATTGTGGCCACCCCACAACAGTGCCTCCCTATCTAAAAAATTCTTTATGAATGACGGTTTTTTGTGGATGATGCAGTAGTATGTCGAGATGTTGTAACAATGGAAAATTGTACTGAAATGCAGCTGGATCTGCAAGGAATTGATGCATGGTGCAGGGAATGGCAATTGAATCTCAATGTAGACAAGTGTTATGTGCTGCAAATACATAGAAAGAAAGATCCTTTATCATTTAGCTACAATATAGCAGGTCAGCAATTGGAAGCAGTTAATTCCATAAATTATCTGGGAGTAGGCATTAGGAGTGATTTAAAATGGAATGACCATATAAAAGTAATCATCGGTAAAGGAGATGACAGACTGAGATTCATTGGAAGAATGCTAAAGAAATGCAGTCCGAAAACAAAGGAAGTAGGTTACAGTACACTTGTTCGCCCACTGCTTGAATACTGCTCACCGGAGTGGGATCTGTACCAGATAGGGTTGATAGAAGAGATAGATAAGATCCAACAGAGTGCAGCGTGCTTCGTTACAAGATCATTTACTAATCGTGAAACAGTTACAGAGATGATAGATAAACTTCAGTGGAAGACTCTGCAAGAGTACGGGCTTTTGTTGAAGTTTTGAGAACATGCCTTCACCGAGGAGTAAGCAGTATATTGCTCCCTCCTATGTATATCTCGTGAAGAGACCACGAGGATAAAATCAGAGATATCAGAGCCCACACAGAGGCATACTGACAAGGTTTCTTTCCATGAACAATACGAGACTGGAATAGAAGGGAGAACCGATAGAGGTACTCAAGGTACCCTCCGCCACACACCGTGAGGTGGCTTGCGGAGTATGGATGTGGATGTAGATGTAGAATTTAATTTTTAAGTTGTCTGGTGTATTGTTAGTGCAATTATACCTATACCAGCAAATAAAGTCCATAGAGTGGAGTCTGTCTTCCCTGGGGAAATTCTTTATGTTTTTACTATTCCAAGTACTTCGCTGTTGCTATAAAAATTTCTAGTTGCAACATTTTCCTCGATTTCATCTACCTTTGCACTAAGATTTGAAATATTACTAACATGTGCACCAACATTACCTTTTACATCTGCAAGTTCTGTGCCAATTATTCTGTTTGATTCACTTAATTTCAAATTAATACTGTCACTTTCATTTTTAATCGTAGAATTCAGGGTTTTTAAACTCCCGTTATTTCTCTCTATCTCACTGATCAGATCGCTGACTACCTCATCAGTTTTGTTTTCTAAAGAACTAATAGGGAGTTCAAACTTGCGATGCTCTGTGTTTACATGCGCTTTAAAATAATTTAAATCCATTTCTATCCCCTCAGTTACCTCTACAGATCTCTCTGCCTGAACTCTGACATCATTGAAAGCCTTTGTGATACATTTTAGTGCTTGGTCTTGTTTCTCCAAGTTTTTATCCTAAGATCTAATTTTATCCCTTGTTGAGCCAACGTTTCGTCTAGTTTTCCACTCTGTTTTTCAAATTTTTTACCAATTCAAACTCTCTAGCTTCTGACTTTGTTTATCTATATTCTCCCCAATGCATCTTGTAAGGATATGAAAAGATTGCTACTGTCGCCAACTATTTCCTCATGACTTTCAGTTGGTACACAGATACTGTCTGAATCTCCACCTACTGCTTCCCCTTCTGGCTGTGCATCACTAATATTGGTATGAACTGTCTTGTCGGCCCTACTGTTTTCGCATATCATGAAAATATTGTATCAAAAAGCCACATTGTAAAGAAAAAGTGCTTTACATGATCTACTGAACTGATAACGTTGAAGAAAGTATGAAATAATAGTAGATGATATACCTCCATTGTTGCGATGTCCAAATTGATTGTAGCCACTAGTACTCACAATTCCACAGTGCAGTTTCTGCATCCTCATAAGTTTTTGGTTCCAGGATATTTTCAGCATGATTCTGCATCCAAAATAGAATCGTCTTTCAGTTTCGATGTTGAAATGGTTCACCAGAAATTCACAAGTTGACTTTATCATTATGACCCAAATCAAATCGGGATCCCAGCTCCTATGATGACATTGCATTGTAGCACCTTACTGGGGATAATAATTGTCGAATTAATAAATAAATCAAAATAATTTTCTTTATGAATATTCATCTCGAAGAAGGTAGCTGAAATAAAAGTTCTTGAAGAGCTAGGATGTAGCTCACATTGTTCAAAAAAAAAGTTGGTGTGGATTTAACTTCTTTTCGTTACTCCACTGCAGTTGATTCTTCCTGTAAATCTCAATGATGGGCCAGAGAACAACATGGTTCTCTAATAACAGGAAAGACCAGAATGTGATTCAGATTTACTCAGATTTAGATCTCTGAATGTTGTTTATTTCTTGACTTGGTGTTACATCACACAGTGCACCTCAAATTCCCACACCCCATAGGCTCCCTTGTGCAAATTCTCGTATGTTACATATACATTTGCTAACAATGGAACATTGTTCTGTGTGATAATTTCGTTAATTCTAATCACAGAAGTTGCTCGTAATTATAGGAAATATTATTATTCGGTGGCTACAATGGAATTACATGACATAGGATATAATGTCAAATATGTATCTGTCGTTTTCCTGGAAAAATAAGTGGAACAAATCAAATAAACAGTGCTGATTACATTTTTGTTAATTTCTCTGAACCTCCATTACTATAAATATTCTTACAATGCTTCCTACTGCAAATATGTGTAATATCTATTTTATGTTTTAGTGTAGATGGAATTTCAATGTATAACCAGTAGCTTAAATAAACTGTTTCTTTACATTCTCCGTCTAGTTTCACATTGTGAATTACAGTAATTACGATGTAATTAGATGTCGTTATGTTAAACAGAAGTACAGTAAGTTGGCAGTATGACAGAGTCGTTACAGGTTTCTAACATTATAAAATGTGGTATACCCTATGCCTTTTTGTGAATCAATTGATTGTCAATGAATAGTGCTTGTTGTAATTAAAGGACTCTATGATTCATTTTCCTACTAATAAATGGACATACTATTAGCGAATACTTTGCCATGAAGTTGTCGAAAATCACAATGAAGAACCCAGAAGACGAAGTTACATATACGTGTCCTAACTGATGACATTACATTTAAACAAGTCATCTAAATTAGCTTCGAAATCTTATGAAAAATTAGCTGTTACGTTTCAACATGGTCTACAGGGTGCCTTAAGGGCATATGGAGGCACCATTTAGTTCATGGGCTGATTCTGAGAAAAGCCTATAAAAGTTTTTTCATCATTTTTTCGCCATCAGCAGAAGATATTTAAATAAGTAAAGGATGAGCCAGTTGGTAGGAAAATTTTAATTTATTTTATTAGCTCCCAGAAGTAACTTAGTTTTTCCATTATGGCTAAGCCACGGTCAGCAGTGTCATCTGCCCATAAATTCCTTCGTTCCACGGTCTAGTAACAGGAAGTCAGCACCAAGGAAGGGCATCTTGACCATGTGCCTCCCTTGTGTGCTGACGAGGGTACGCTATGTGGAGGTGTCGCTGTGCAGGCAACGCTCTGCAAAGTTCAATGCTGCCTGCACGATTTTCTCGATCCCGACCAATCGGGCGGAGGAAGCCGCGTGGTGCGTCGAATATACCCGGCCGCCTGTCGCCAGGCCCGCTCTCTTGTTTTCTTCCTCTCCTGTGAGTTTGACACTCATCCTGTAACAGTATAGATCTTCCCGCTTCTCTTAATGCTGTGGTACTGTGAACTTAGTTTTCGCAGACACCAACCTTCATCATACTTTACCTTCTGGCTCTCCCTCACCTCCCTTGGCCCGAGAGTGTATTCCCTATAGTGTAGCTTTTGCCAATAAATGGCCTTACAAAAGAAACTTTATCCTGCTCTTTCCATAACGCTCACCGCCGTCCCATCCGCCCATCCTGTACAAATAATTTACGATAACATATTGCTCAGATTTTAACGGTATATTTTGCCCAGAAGTGCCATCCTACCATTTTGTCTCCTGTTTTCAAAAATCTTTGTCCGTCATATAGAAACACCCCCAAAACATGTTTTTATAGTTCCAATATTGAGCCACGGATTCCAAGAAGGCTATGCACAGCAAATGGCAATAAGTTGTACAATATGTTCCTAAGATCCCGATCTCAACAAACTTTCAAAATTTTCTTTATATCTTTATCCATTTCCAAGACACAAACGTCTAAAGGTACCCTGCTTGTACACGTTATACGTGCACCTACAATACAGTATGACGAAAATGTTGTTTATAAACTGAGATAGTATGGAGAAATATGCTGTTAAGTGTCTGTGTTATCATCGGAAGGTTTCTGGCGTCCCTATGATGTAGTACTGAAGCACATGCAAAATTTTTTGCATGTAATACCCGATCTGAGGTGTAAAATTAGTTTTGTGTTCTTTCAATTTCACACATGTAAACTATCAAAATTTTACTGATCCATACATTTATTTTCATGTGAGTTACACTCCATACTGAAGGAGGGTAAACAAGTGAACCAGCGGGAAAATGCTCCTATCATCGCACTGTAATGGCGAATATGCTCATGTTTAAAAGATTATGACTGAAAATTGGGATTCCACATTCCTTAGCAGATTTTCCCAAAATTTTTGTCATGGTAACATATTTGCGAGTTTTTATGCTGAGAGAGGATAAAGCGTAAAAATAGAAAAGAGACAGAAATCAATAAGTACTGGAAGATAGTAGATGGTGATTATGGCGTAGAAAGAGTGAAGGCAGTGTGAGAGGAAGATAGTTGACAGTGACAGAATAGTGCTAGGAAAACAGGGAAGGAGAAAGTACCAGTGGGAGAGGAATAAAGAGAGGGAGACAGTGGAGTAATGTGAGACACGGTCTATGATAATGACTACAAGGAACGGAGAGGTAATGAAAGTAAGAACAGACAGCAGCAGTAGGAAGAAATGAATGAGTCGGTAGGAGTCAGAGAGAGCGAGACGGACAAGTGAAAGTGAGGGGAGACAGTAGTGGTAGGACAGAACCAAGAGGATGTGGCTGTAGGACAGGAGACAGTGACGGTTAGAGACAAAGATATAATGACAATGAGCTGGGCTGAATGAGTGAGTCAGAATGGTGAACTGTGAGTGGACAGGTGAGAGTGAATAAGCGAGTTAGGAGAGCTTGTGGAAGTGAGAGGTGTGTTGCATGTTAAAAACAGAGTGAATAGGTTTGCATGACAAACTTTTTGGGAAAATTTTTAAAACTGCTGAGGAAGCTAGGTTGAGGTAGCTGCTACCCCTCTTTTCAGTCAGACTCATATAGCAGGAAGATAGTCGATTTTCTTGTGCTCTGATAGGAGCATTTTCCGCTGGCATACTATTTATTCTTTACTGTTCCTACAGGAACTGTGATGGCAAGATTAGACTAATTACAACGTTAACATGGGCAGTTAAGCAGTCAGTCTTCCTGTACTCCAAGTGTGAATGGAAAGTGCGAAATTTTTAAAATTTATTATAATGCCATGCACCCTGTGTCATGTTTTATACAGCTGTTTACAAAGCAGATATTGGTGTATGGATGTAGTTTAGTAGTAGTTTATTCATCCAGAGACAATTTAAATTGCATCAATTTCATCAGAAAAAACACAGTATACAAAAATAAACACACACACACACACACACACACACACACACGCACACACACACATACATACAAGGATGTACAGTAGCCTACAATTACAAGGTTGCACAGTACCGTGTACAATCTTACATTAAAACTGTAATCAGAACTTTGATTAATTACACAAAATATATTTTCAAATGGTTCAAATGGCTCTGAGCAGTGTGGTACTAAATATCTGGAGTCATCAGTCCCTTTGGAACTTAGAACTACTTAAACGTAACTAACCTAAGGACATCACACACAGCGCTGCCCGAGGGAGGATATGAAACTTCGTCCGTAGTAGTCACGTGGTACCGGACTGAAGCGCCCAGAACCGCTCGGCCACCGAGCCTGGCAGATAGATTTCATGGATAGCTTAATTGAGATTTAAATAAAAACACATAATAGTTGCAACACTTCTGTTCAAAATACTTATTCAGATTATAGCAAACATTTGACTGAAAATACTGTCGACACTGAGTGTGGCATATACACTGAAGAACCAAAGAGACTTGTACAGCTGCCTCATATTGTGTAGGGCCCCCACAAGCACGCAGAAGTGCTGCAACAGACGTTGCATGGGCTTGACTATTGTCTGAAGTAGTGCTGGAGGAAATTGACACCATGAATCCTGCAGAGCTGTTCATAAATCTGTAATAGTACGAGGTGATGGAGATCTCTTCCGAACAGCAAGGTGGAAGGCATCCCAGATATGCTCAATAATGTTCATGTGTGGTGAGTTGAGTGACCAGTGGAAGTGTTTAAACTCAGGAGTACCACTCTGTAGCGATTCTGGGCGTGTGGGGTGTTGCATTGACCTGCTGGAATTGCCCAAGTCCGTCGGAATGCAAAATGGGCATGAACAGATGCAAGTGATTAGACAGGATGCTTAAGTATGTGTGACCTGCCAGAGTCGCATCTGGAGGTATCCCATATCGCTCCGACTGCACACGCCCCACAGCATTACAGAGCCTCCACCAGCTTTAACAGTCCTGTGCTGACAACCTGGGTCCGTGGATTCATGAGGTTTTCTCCGTACTCGTACACGTCCGTCCACTCGATACAATTAAAAACGAGCCCCGTCCGACCAGGCAGCATGATTCCAGTCATCAACAGTCCACTATCGGCGTTCACGGTCCCAGGCGAGGCGTAAAGCTTTGTGTCGTGGTGTCATCAAGGGTACACAAATGGGCGCCTTCGGCTCCAAATGCCCATATCAATGAAGTTTCGTTGAGTGGTTCACACGCTGACACTTGTTGATGACGCAGCACTAAAATCTGCAGCAATTTACAGAAGGCTTGCACTTCTGTCATGTTGAACGATTCTGTTCAGTCGTCATTGGCCCCGTTCTTGCAGGATCGTCTTCCAGCTGCACCGATGTCAGAGATTTGATCTTTTACTGGATTTCTGATATTCACGTTACTCTCCTGTAATGGCTGTACGGGAAAATCCCCACTTCATTGTTTGCTCGGAGATGCTGTGTCGCATCGCTCGTACTTCATCTATAACACCACGTTCAAACACACTTAAATCTTGATAACCTGCCATTGTAACGGCAGTAACCGATCTGACAACTGCACCAGACACTTGTTCGTCTTATATAGAAGTTTCCGACCGCAGCGCCGTATTCTGCCTGTTTACATATCTCTGTATTTGATCACGAGTGGATATACGAGTTTGTTTGGCACTTCAGTGTAGTATCAGCACAGTATATGAGTATAATTATTTGCTGCTAGGTTGTTGAAGGTATTGGTTTACACTGTAATAGCAATTGGTCCTTAAAAACTTGAATATTGTTCCCTTATATGTAGACAATTATTTAAATTTCTTTTACATGTGCTGGGAGTTTGTTATTCAATTTTGTACCTTGAACATTTTTTCTTTCTGTGCAATATCCTTGTTTAGTATTTTTAAATGGATGTCATTGCACATTTTTGTATATGTGGTTGGAGATTTCATTGGTTTTGAAATTTTCATTGCACGTTTTCGTAGTAATTACACTTTTTTGTATGTAGATGCATGGTAGAAGTAGAATATTTAGCTGTTGAAATAGCTGTTTGGAGTTTCTTAGCCTTGAACTGTTGGTGTTTATTCTAACAGCTCGTTTTTGTCATATAAAGATGGTTTTTAAATTTGTCGTACTATGACAGTAGAAAGTGAGGCCATAGGTGCTTGCAGTGTAATTATAATCAAAGTAGGCAGTTCTGCTACACTGTTTACTAGACACATTACTAATTACATGTAGTGCAAATGCAGCAGAACTTGACTTGGTAATGAGATAGTGGATCTGTTCTGTTGAATCTAAATTTTCATCTATATGGACTCCAAAAGATTTTGTGACAGATACACGTTTAACTTCTTTATTTTGTAATTTGAGGTCTAAGTAATTTCTAACTTATTTTCCGTCTGGTGGCTGTCATCAGAATTTGAAGTATTTTAAGTTAACTTAACAATTTTGTTTGTGTGGCCATCCTCCACAGCAAGCATATAAATACTGGTTTTGCAAATCAAACTGCCTTTTCCTGCTGCTTGTTAAGTTAACTTTTTCACTTTAAACGGTTGTTGTATATATTCCAAAACTGTAGGTCATTTTCCGATTATGTATTACTGTAATTCGTTTTTGAATTATGTGAAGTCAAGTTGTTCATTTCAAACCATTTTTGTAAATATTCCAAAACTCTAGGTGCTGATGTTGGCTATATTTGGTTTATACCAGTCACGTCAACATTTGTGTAACCAGAAGACAGGGTTATATAAGTACCACTGACTGAAATTTTGATGTCATTTATATAAATTAATAATGAGAGAGGCCTTAGCCACATCCCTGTGGTACCCCAGTTGGTACAGTCCAGTTTGGGCGTGGAAATTCATTACTCGCCGAACAAAAATTGTATACATATACTGATAGTGACGAATCAGTATTTTTATTTCGTGATATAATAGTGTTTCTCTGACAGATCAAGTGCTTGATCCAACGATCGCTGTATTTTTAGTTTGTTGTCCGTCGAACACTACCCAATCGATTATTCGTTTATGTTGTGGTTTATCTTTGGTGTTTTCATTCACCGAAAATGGTGGCATAGCGGACTTTGTAGTAGGTAATTCTACGTATCTTGTGTGAAAGATATAATAATGCAGCTAATGATGAATTTAGGGTAATTTTCTACTCGCTGATAATTGCTGGATCATATTTTATTAACTATTTTATTCTGTTTTCAGATGTATATTCATTGAGAAAAACCGTTTGACAGACGCTGTGGGTTTGTTGAAGTTCTTGAATGTAAGGGTGATTACCGGTCATAATAAGCAGTTACGCTGTCAGGTACGTGTGAATAATATTTCGTACGCAAAAATAGTAAAGTTGTTAACAAGAAGAAAACTGACGGTGTCTGTGTGTGGATCATGAACTGTCCTTTGATATAAAGCTTCTGGCGTTCTGCAGTAGCCAATGAGGATGCTTGCTTTTGTAGCACGATGTTGATTGGCTGTTTTCAAATCGAAATGGAATTTTGTTGTTGTACATAACGACGTACGGTTTCCGATAGTCAGTCGGACTAGGGTTTGTGCTTATGTTTCTTGGAGAAAAATAATTGGATTTGTACGTTTTTATCAAAATTGTGATCATGTCAGGCCCACTGGTGGTAAGATGAAGATTATGAAATTTTTTAGTTGCAATTTATGATGTCGGTAATGAAATAGTCCATTTTTGTGTTGCGGCGAGTAGCCGTTTCTTCAGTAGCGTTTTTGCCGTTACGGATTATTTTCTATTTGTTATTATTTTCCTTAAGCTAGAAGGAATAGAGACTGAATCTGTGTGATAAGGTCCCCTCATTGTATTTAATTTTAGGTGTTAATTCGTTTTCAGATTACAACCTTATTATTTTGATGATGTCTTGAGTTCTACTCATTTTTACTTTGATTCTTAAATAACAGGTGGAATAATGTCAAATTTTGACGTTTGTTATAAATCGTGTTTGAGCCATTTTTTTGCTGTTTCTTGGCTCACGAAATACCCGTAAAGGTTTTTGATTTAAATAATAACATAAATCGTTACTACGATCGAATCTAAGGAATGAGCGACTTCGTGAAAAAACGAACAGAATGAAAATACATAAATATTTCGTAGTACCTATGATCTAATACCATTCGAAAATTAGTTGTTTTGGAACTCTTTGCTATAGGCGTACCTTTGTGTGCAAACAAAATTAGCGGATTTCAAATCCGGCTTGTGTGTAAGCAACTGCTTCGTTTTACAGTCTCAAGCTAGGAGCTCTGTTCATCGTCGTTGGGTACTTATTTTCACCTCTGTTAAATGTAAATATGTTGCGTAATAATTATTGAGACGAAATTGGGTCAAAAAAAAAATTACATGTGGTATTGCCTGATTTTTACATTTTTGGTTGTGTAAGATCCTTACATTACTACTACACTGTGAGATGGTGCCTTGTAATTTGCAATTAACCAATGTTATTGTGAATTTGATTGCTGAATAAACAGATCTCTTCAATTGTAAAAGTAATTTCGCGCGGAAAAATATCGCAACTATTTAACGTTAATTTGCAGTTACTTTGAATTATCTGTTTTTATGTTGTTGAAATGGATGAAAACATGCCCCTGAAAGTGTGTGTGCCAGTAGTACCAATACAGATCGATGACTCCTTGACATGCTAATCAGTTAGCAATAATAAAACTATTACTCAAGTGTGCTGGAGGGAGACAACATTGTTAACGAAGTTTAGAAGTAAAGTATGTCATTTCAGATGTAAGTGTAGAACACTTGCACTGAAAACTATTGTAACATTCCAGATTTTGTAAAATTTACATAATTTATCGCCTTGAATTTTCACTGTGGCACAGATGTTAATGTTAGGCGTCGCGACCAGTCTACTTATTACAACAACCAGATTTTTCTGCTTTCACATTTGTTGACTTCGCCAACTCTCAACCAGTCACCTTACAACATAACATAGACCTTGGGTTATGTCTGTCAACACAATCAAGATTTCAGGTGAGATCCAATATGTAACTTTAGCTGCAAATTTTACTTTGTTCTGGCCTTCACTTCAAATACAGGTTTCATATAAGTCTTCGTGCTGGTCCATCCTATACATACCTGCTTACTGCAGTCATGTCTTGCCCTTTCTCCAGAATGTTTACTATCCACACTTCCCTCTGTTACTGAATTGACAGTTTGCTCATGCGTCAAGATGTGCCTTGTCATCTGATGTGTTCTTTTAGTCAAATTGTCGGAAATTTATTTTCTTCCCAGTTCAATTCAGTAATCGTTAGTTAACCTATCCATCTAATTTTAACTGGTATCACCATGATTCAGTTAAATTGCTGAACATTGTATCATTCATGAAGCCACATCTTGTAATACAGCAATGTGTCCTAATACCATTACAATTAGTAAAGAGAGAATATTGAGATATGAAGAAAATTAAACTGCGAAGTCTTCTCTGTGCGTGTCCTGTATTCAGTGTAGTAATCTTTGAGGTTGGGCGTGTTAAATATATTTCATTTTCCTACATGTAAGATAATGTTGCTTGGTTTCTGTCGGAGCCAGTGTTCTCAATTTTTGGCATGAATGACTGGAACAATGTCTCTCTTCTCATTAGCATGCCAAAGAACAGTAAGATTTGTTACTTGTAGAATATAATTTTATTCTGCTTGCAGACCTGCTACAGGCAGCTAAAACTCTCGATATGCTTTGGAGTAGTAGTTGTTGTTGTTGTAATTTCCTGGCAGATTAAAACTGTGAGCTGGGCCGAGACTCGAATCTGGGACTTAAGCCTTTCGTGGGCAAGTGCTCTACCAAGCATCTGTGAAGTTTGGAAAGTAAGAAACGAGATACTGGCAGAATTGTAGCTATGAGTGCGGGTCGTGAGTCGGCAGAGCATTTGCTCGCGAAAGGCAAAAGTCCAGAGTTCGAGTTTCGGTCCGGCACAAAGTTTTAATCTGCCAGGAAGTTTCATATCCGTGCATAGTCCGCTGCAGAGTGAAAATTTCTTTTTGGAACATTATCGTGGTATACACTATTTAATGTAAATAGATGCATGAGAATTTGTTTGTTTTTTAAGGCCACATAAAAGAAAAATTTTATTGGGAAATAGTAGCTTCGCTAATACCATCGCCTTGGGGCCACACCCGTTAGACATGCAAGAACAGACGCAATGGTCCCTTTGTACTGGTTCCCAAGCCTGAATTGGATTGCCTTGTCTTGTCAGATTTCCAAGCCTGTTACATGGTTTCTAATCAGCTTCCGAGGCAAAGTGTTTGAGTGCGATGTTCCTATGCCTACTGGTCGGTTTATCAGGTTTGCAAGACTGAGCTTGTGTTACTATAGACTCAGCCTGAATTTTTCTTCAGTATTGAATAAAGTTTGCTCTGGGAATGTGTTCTGGGACCCAGTCAATGTTTCAGATGGATCGGATATGTTGGTGATAATACGCTGGTTGGGAACCTAGCAATAGTCTTTTCTATCTGTCCTATAGGATGGATGTGTGGGACCCTCCGGATCCACATTGTGGTCTTCAGTCTGTAGACTTGTTTGATTCAGCTCTCCGTGCTACTGTATCCTGTGCTAGACTCTTAATCTCCGAATAACTAGGCCTACTGCAATCTACATCCCTCTGAATCTGCTGGCTGTTTTCATCTCTTAGTCTCCATCTACAATTTTTACCCCTTCGCACTTCCCTCCAGTACTTAATTGGTGATCCCTTGATGTCTCAGAATGTGTCCTGTCCAACAATACCTTCTTTTGGTCAAGTTGTGCCACAAATTTCTTCCCATTTCCATTCAGTACCTCCTCATTAGTTACATGATCAATCCTTCTAATCTTTAACATTATTCTTTAGCACCACATTTCAAAAGCTTCTATTCTCTTCTTGTCTAACCTGTTTATCAATCATGTTTCACTTCCATACATGGCTACACTTCAGCAAATACCTTCAGAAAAGACTTCCTAACACTTAAATCAACAAAATCTTCTTCAGAAATGCTTTTCTTCCCATTACCAGTTTCCATTTTATATCCCATCTGCTTAGGCCATCACAAGTTATTTTGGTGCCCAAATAGCAAAACTGATCTACTACTTTTTGTTCCCTAATCTAATTCCCTTAGCATCACATGATTTAATTTGACTTTGTTCCATTGTCCTTGTTTTGCTTTTGATGATGATCATCTTACATCCTCCTTTCAAGACAGTGTCGATTCTGTTCAACTGCTCTTCCAAGTCCTTTGCTGTCTCTGGTATAATTACAATACCATCGGCAAACTTTAAAGCTTTTATTTTTTTCCTGAACTTTAATTCGTACTCCAGATTTTTCTTTGGTTTCCTTTACTGCTTATTCAATCTATAGACTGAATAACATCGGGGATAGGCTACAAACCTGTCCCACTCCCTTCTCAACCATTGCTTTCCTTTCATGCTCCTCAACTCTTGTATTTGCTGTCTGGTTTCTGTAGAAATTGTAAATAGCCTTTCGCTCCCTGTATTTTACCCCTGGCACCTTCAGAATTTAAAAGACAGAATTCCAGTCAACAGTGTCAAAAGCTTTCCCTAAATCTACAAATGCTATAACTATGGGCTTGCGTTTCTGTAACCTACCTTCTAATAGAACTTGTAGGGTCAGTGTTGCCTCACGTGTTCCTACTGTTCTCAAGAATCCAAAATGATCTTTCCCAACATCAGCTTGTATCAGTTTTTCCATTCTTCTATAAAAAAAAAAATCAGGTTAGTATTTTGTAACCATAACTCATTAAACTGGTAGTTCAGTAATTTTCACATCAGTCAACAACTGCTATCTTTGGAATTGAAATTATTACAATCTTACATTATTTTTGAAGTAAGAGGGTATTTCGGCTGTCTGGTACATCTTACACACCAGGTGAGAGAGTTTTGTCATGGCGGGCTCAAAGATATCAGTGGTTTGACTTGATCTTTCAGACCTCTGTCAAAGTCTTCTCACTGTATCGTGTCTCCCAACTCATCATCTACATCCCCTTTCCTTTTAGTAATATTCCCATCAAGTTCATCTGCTTCTATAGATCCTCATACACTGGTTTTTAACACTTCCTGTCACAGAGTTTTTAATTGTTTGTATTCTCTTTCACCTGTTGCATTTGCTCCATTTTTATGTTTTCACCTTTCATCAGTTAAATACAATATCTCTTGTGTCGTTTAAGCATTTCTATTAGGCATTGATCAAACACCGGAAAATCCAGGATGAAATGTAACAATATTATGAAAAGGAACGTTGTTACTCATCATATAGTGGAGATGCTGAATCACAAATAGGCACAACAAAAAGACACTCGTAATATAAAACACACACACAGTGTGGCTTCAGCTGCCAGAGGCTGCAGTGTGTGTGTGTGTGTGTGTGTGTGTGTGTGTGTTTTATGGACAAAGGCCTTATTCCTTGTTGGCTGAAAGCTTATGCTATGACATTCTTTTCGTTGTGGCAATCTGCGACTCTACTAGGCCTTGTCTTTTTACGTATTTGGTCTTCTGCTGCCTTCACTATTTCATCTCTTCTTCTACTGTATTCCTTTCTCCTTTCAGCATAACTAGTCCCATCTTTTCTAATTCCTTAACGTTTAATCTATAGTGCACAACCAATAAATTGTGGTCAGGGTCCATGTCTGCCTCTGGAAATGCCTTAAAATTTAAAATCCGATTCCTAAATCTCTGTCTTATCATTGTATTATCAATCTGAAACCTTTCAACGTCACCAGGTCTCTCCGTTGTGTACAACCTTCTATATGATTCTTAAGCCAAGTGTTGGCGATGATAAAATTATGCGCTGTGCAAAATTCTCCCAGGCAGCTTCCTCTTTCATTCCTTTCCCGAGTCCATATTCTTCTACATTTTCCATTTGTACTCTTTTACACTCCGTTGTTGTCTGCCAATACTAGGGCAGACATGATGCAAATTATTGCTCAGCTACCTGCTCCATTTTTGTTGACTGGAGACTTCAATGCTCACCATCCCCTCTGGGGCTCTCCAGCATCTTGCCCGAGATGCGCCATGTTAGCAGACCTTTTCAACCACCTCAATCTTGTCTGCCTCAATACTGGTGCCTCTACTTTTCTTTCGGACACAACTCACACCTATTCCCATTTAGACCTCTCTATATGTACTACCCCACTTGCATGTCGGTTTGAGTGGTACGCTCTTTCTGATACGTATTCGAGCGACCACTTCCCTTGTGTTATCCATCTCCTGCATCATACCCCATCTCCATGCTCAACTAGTTAGAACATCTCCAAAGCAGACTGGGGGCTCTTCTCTTCCAGGGCGACATTTCAGGATCAAAACTTCGCAAGCTGTGATAGTCAGGTCGCACACCTCACGGAAGTCATTCTCACTGCTGCTGCATATTCCATCGCTCATATTACTTCTTCTCCACGTTGCGTACCGGTCCCCTGGTGGACCACAGCATTTAGAGACGCTATACATGCTTGTCGACGTGCCACCCTACGAGGGCGAATTGTATTAATTATAAACGATTGTGTGCGCAGTGTCGTCGTGTTATTAAAGAAAGCAAGAAAGCCAGCTGGGCTGCTTTCAGAAGCTCCTTAAACAGTTTTACTCCTTCTTCTGTTGTCTGGGGTAGCCTGTGCCGGCTATCTGGCACTAAGGTCCACTCAGCAGTTTCTGGCTTGACGGTCGCGAATGACGTCCTTGTGGCCCTTGAGGATGTCTCCAATGCCTTCGACCGATTTTTCGCAGAGGTTTTGAGCTCTGCTCATTACCACCCTGCCTGCCTCTCCTGAAAACAGGCAGAGGAGGCAAGGCCACCTAACTTCCGCTCGTCGAGTCATGAAAGTTATAATGTCTCATTCACCATGCGGGAACTCGAAAGTGCACTTGCCCAGTCACAGTCCTCTGCTCCGGGGCCCGATTCTATTCATATTCAGATGCTGAAGAACCTTCCTCCTGCGCGTAAAAGTTTTCTTCTTCGTACTTATAATCGCACCTGGATTGAGGGTCATGTTCCCACATGCTGGAGCGAATCTATTGTTGTCCCGATTCCTAAGCCGGGGAAGGACAAGCACTTAGCCTTCCAGTTATCCACCCATTTCCCTTACCAGTTGTTTCTGTAAGGTGATGGAACGAATGGTTAACTCTAGTTTGGTTTGGCTGCTTGAATCTCGACGCCTACTTACCAATGTACAATGTGGATTTCATAGGTGTCGCTCTGCTGTTGACCAACTGGTTACCTTGTCGACCTTCATTATGAATACCTTCTTGCGAAAGTGCCAGACAGTGTCTGTGTTCTTTGATTTGGAGAAGGCTTACGACACCTGTTCTAGGGCGGGCATTCTCCGCACCATGCATACATGGGGCTTCGCGGTTGCCTCCCTCTTTTTATTCATGCATTTTTAATGGATCGAAAGTTCAGGGTACGTGTGGGTTCTGTCCTGTCTGACGCCTTTCGCCAGGAGAATGGGTGCCACAGGGCTCAGTTTTGAGCGTCGCTCTTTTCGCCATAGCTATCAATCCAGTAATGGATTGCCTCTCATCTGATGTATCAGGCTCCCTTTCCGTGGACGATTTTACCATCTACTGCAGCACACAGCATACGTTTCCTGAAGTGCTGTCTTCAGCGTTGTCTTGACCGTCTTTACTCCTGGAGTGTCGCCAATGGCTTCAGTTTTTCTGCCGAGAAGACGGTCTGTATTAACTTCCGGCACTACAAAGAGTTTCTCCCACCGTGCTTACATCTCTGTCCCGTTGCTCTCCCATTCGTGGAGACAACAAAATTTTTAGGTCTTACATTTGACAGGAAACTTAGCTGGTCTCCACATGTGTCATATTTGGCTGCCCGTTGTACCCGTTCCCTAAATGTCCTCCGTGTTGTCAGCGGTACATCGTGGGGAGCGGATCGCACCGTCCTACTTCGCCTGTATCGGTTGATCGTCCGCTCAAAGCTGGATTATGGGAGCTTTGTATAGTCCTCTGCACGGCTGTTCATCATACGCCGCCTCAACTCTATACAACATCGGGGGCTACGTCTTGCGATTGGAGCGTTCTATACTAGCCCCATCGAGAGTCTTCATGTTGAAGCTGGTGAATTGCCACTAACCTACTGGCGCGATATACTGCTTTGTCAGTATGCCTGTCGGCTATTATCAATGCCCGACCACCCGTCTTATCGTTCCTTTTTTGACGACTCTCTTGACTGTCAATACGGGTTGTTGTATCTGCCCTGCTACCCCCTGGAGTTCACTTTCGTCGCCTCCTTCAGCAACTTGATTTTCCACTTCCTGCACCCTTTAGAGTGGGCGAGAGCCAAACGCCACCTTGGCTCCAGGCTCAGGTTCGCGTTCACCTTGACCTCAGCCCGCTCCCAATGGAGGTTACCCCAGCTTCGGTATACCGCTTGCGGTTTGTCGAACTTTGAAGTTCATTAATACAATCTTCATTTATACAGATGGCTCTAAGAACAATGACGGTGTCGGGTGTTCTTTTATTGTCGGGGCACGCATTTTCAAATACCAGCTCCATGGCCATTGTTCGGTGTTCACAGCTGAGCTATTTGCTCTCTATCAGGCTGTTCTTTGCATCCGCCGCCACCAACATTCTGCTTATGTCATCTGCTCTGATTCCCTGAGCGCCATCCAGAGCCTCAATGATCCGTATCCGGTTCACCCTTTCATGCACCGGATTCAATGCTCTCTTCAGCAGCTGGCGGACAACGGTTCTCCGGTTACCTTTATGAGGGTTCCAGGCCATGTCGGTATGAACGAAGCTTCTTGTTGTGTACCTTCATCTGATTTTGCGCGGTGTCATTTGTCAGCGCATTTTATCGCTGTGGCGTGCCGATTGGTCTACACTTACTGAAAACAAGTTTCGGACCTTGAAACCTCTCCCCACGGCTTGGACGACCTCTTCACGCCCTTCTCGGTGGGAGGAGGTCGTTATGTGGGCAGTTGCTGATGGTACGCCACATTTTAACGTCCTGTCCGAAGTTTAACACACTGCGCATTGATCTTGGCCTGCCATGTACTCTGAATGAAATTTTAGCTAATGACCCAGGAGCAGCTGCTCGCGTTCTTCGTTTTATCCACTTGCCAAACCTGTCTAAGGACATTTGATTATGCTGTTTTCTTTTAATCCCTTGCCTGTTAATGTGCCTTTTATAGTGTTCTCCTTTTTAGTTGCTGTTTTAACATTGTGCCTCGCAGTGCATTTATAATTTAGTCTGGGCGCTAAAGACCACTGTAGTTGTGCGCCCTAAAAAAAAAAAAATTGCCAGAAATCCTACAGGGCAGGATTCAAAGGGCACAGGTAGGTAAGTACCAAGTGGTAAAGGAAATGAGACTTACTGTCAGTCTTGCAGGATCATCAGAATATGGCTTTATCAGTGTGTAAAGCTTATATGTACATCTTGCACTAGAAAAGGGTTTTGTGAAAATTATAGATAATGCCAGTTATCATTCAAGAAAAAAGAAGAAAATTCGTAATTTAGATACAAAGACGGAAGAAATTGCAGAAGAGAGCAACAGTTTGTTTCGAGCACTATACAGAATGCAGAGATGTTGGAGGAAGTCAAGCACCTTTACAAAACATTTTAGCAGGACAGTTTTACAGCAGAAATGGGCCATAAAGTGGTGCATCTGCCCTTTATTACTGCCAATTTAACTGATAGAAAAGTACGGGTCCTAGTGAAACAAAAGGTTGCATCCAGAAATTACACATTCAGAATGAAAGATGTACAAAATTTACTTGAGGAAGCCATTGGTGATGTTGTGGAAGACAGGATTAAGTAAGTACACTACACTGAAAATCTACCAGAAAACTACTTTTTATACAAAGGCATCTGAGAAAATGTCATTAAAAACATTGTCATTGTTTCAAATTACTCCTTGGATATTGGGTCTTCAGAATAGGATAACTGGTCAACCATAAACATGCTACATTTTGCGTTTCTAGTTCATTTCCTTCAGCAAAGCTGTAAACACTATTTGCTGTTCCTTCTATCTGCTTTCCTGTCATATGTGCCCCCCTCCCTCCATCCCTCCCCCCTTTTCTGAAAAATTAATCAATGAGTGGCAGAACAGCCACCATGCATACACTGCCTCTCCCAATGTTTGCCGTTGTTACTTTAGAGAAGCAGAGGACCTGTGTTTTGTGTTCTGTCCTTAGGTTAAAAGTAACTTGCAAAATTAAAGAATTTTTAAAGATTCGCGTAGTCAAAACTGAAGTAGTTTCATAATTTAACAGATGAGCACTAATAATTGTATTTCACTCCAATACAGATTCTAAAATCACATAAGAATACATTAGTATGGAGGGGCTGCAGTTTCACTATAATGTTTTGTAAACATTTTCCTGGCATATGGCTCACAGCCATAATAAATTGTTTAAAATATCTCCCTGTCCACTTCTGTCTATAAAATTGTTACTGCAGTGTATTGTCTGCAGGTTTCAGGGGTCATATTTTCAAGTGAGCACTGTTTAATACATTATGCACACTTTGTCTAGTTGCTTAGTGTTGACTTGCACTGGCTGTAGGCCTCTGATGTGATGACTAATTGTGCTGTGAGGCCACTAGTAGGGGAAACATGCAGAGAAGGTACCTCCAGCTGCCAGTTTCTCTGCTCTTTGGTATAGTGAAATGTCACATTTATTCCTAGAACGTAAAAATATCTATGTTGTTGCATCTTAAGTGGATAATTACCAACTTTCCTTAGAAGAAAAACTGCTTTTTAACATATTGGAGTATTGAACTAAGATATTAAGAGCATTCATAATTCTGCACAATATCTGCTGTTTTTAGCTAACAGTGTTATAATGAAGTACTCTTTTAATTTATTTTGTATTTCTCACACTTGATAAAATGCTAAAGGAAACTAGTGCATTATATGAACAGAATTAATGACTCTCACCAGACTCTCTAACAGTTATAATGGAAACCATACCAATAGCTCCTATGGATTAATATGATAGAATCAAGGAAGTGAAAACAATTACCATTACTGTAGAGCATATGGGGTCTTGTGTGAAACTGTCATCACTTATTTTTCAGGACTGTTTTTCAAAGATGAATGCTGCAGCAAATGAAATGCAGAATGGCTCTGCTGACATGGCTGGTGGTGATGCACCACCTGCCCCGAAAAAGAATGTAAAGAACCTAACTGTGGAGAAAATATACCAAAAGAAGTCTCAGTTAGAGCATGTATTACTGCGGCCAGATACTTACATTGGTTTGTATATAATATATTTTGCCTTGAGTGTTATTTTTATTATATATAACTCAGTTGGAGGGAATGCCCAGTTTATGATCTCCAATAAATTTAATGCTACTTTGGAATAAAAAGATAGTGTATAATTTTCTGGAGATAAAAGAGAACACTAACACAGTCAAAGATTTTGTCTTGTGTCAGTGAATATTACTATCCTGTAACTTGTTGGATAATCCAGTTTTTGAGATGAGATTTAACTGTTAATTCAAATGTGAAAGAATCAACAGAGAAAATTGAGTATAACATTTTTATGTTAATTAACAGATGTTTCACAGAGGGCATCCTTGTAATTTCTATTTTTCAAAAATGTGTAATTATTAAATTTGGCACACTGACAGCAGATGTTAGAGAAGATGGAATTGGATGGTATCATATACAAGGAAAACCACATTGTTAAAGAGTATGGGTTCTGATAAGTGTACCACTATCGGTTGCATAAATAACCTGAGTACTTAATTTAAACAGTGGAAACTACAGGTTGGAGTATAGTATCAACTGTATAGGAAAATATATATTGCTACTTACTGTAAAGATGACACTTTGTTTGAGGCGAACATAATTAAGAGACACTTAAACATAAGCTTTTGGCCACAGCCTTTGTCAGAAAATGAGAAACACACACATTTAATTCATACAAGCAAGGGCACCTGATGTACACATGACCTGACTATCTGATTTTATTTGTGTAATTTTATTTGCTGGTATCACGTGGCACAGTTGTGTGGTGTGTTACCTCTTACACAAAAAATGTGCATTGTGTAGTATAGATTTATAAGAATTACGTGGAGTTTACACACATTATTCTGGATTTATGAAATTTTGTGAGAACTAACAGATGCCAGAAATGTCTGCCACGATATTTAGGTACAGAGTCTTCTGACCATTTGAAGAAGATATCAGGTATGTTGTTAAACTATTAACAAAAATGAGGCAGGAGACAACTCGCTTGCTCATTAGTAATAGTGCGGCTGATGTGTGTAATAGCTCAGGATATTTATAGACTTTAAGTGTTCTCCCCCCCCCCCCCCCCCTTTCACACGGGCCCGCACATCGCATGCACACCTTTATTCGAAATAAAAATGAAATTGTTTCATTTTAAACAATGGAAAATCAGGGATAGAACATAACAATATTTTGAAAAGGACAGTTGCTACTTACCATATAGCGAAGATGCTTACTTGCAGTTAGACACGACAACAAGACTGTCAGAAAGTGAACTTTTGGACAAAGGCCTTGTTGGCAGAAAGCTCACTTTCAGAAAGTCTTTTTGTTCCTATCTGCGACTCAGCCCCTCCACTATATGGTGAGCAGCAACTATCCTTTCCATAGTATTGTTACTTCTTTGTAAAACTTGTTACAGCTAAGTTCCATATTACAGTAAAACAGCCGTTTACATAGAAGAGTCACTAGCATGTAACAATATATTATTGTTAACCCTTAATTAGTATGGAGTGTCTCTTGAGACCACTATGATTTTTTTCTCTCGTAATATTTCATACACCCCTGTGAAATGAAATCTTTCTGTGTACCTTCCTATTGGTTGACAAGCTACATGTGCCAGAAAACTTGCATTGTTGCTAGTTTCTTTTTTATGGGTCTTGAGAGGTCTCTCAGACATAACCTTTTGTGCGCGCGGCATCATCCCGTTGAATGCTATCGGTTCTCCATTGCGGGGAAAGCTGGACCTTGTATGGAACATGTTTGCATAAGATGGATGTGGATGTTCAACATCTCGGTGAATCCTCGGACGAAAACTTTGATCATGGACATAATGACAAGACACTAATTCAGAGCAGGAAACAAAGTTATGAAGATGTGACAGCTGATGGTGGTGGAAAAGGTTACTTCTTTTGTAAGAACAAATGTTTTCGCTGGAGAAAGCAGCAGCCGCCAGCTAACATAAGAACAAGGCAACACAACATCTTGCAACTTCCTGAACTGCAACAGACAGTGAAAGTCTCAAGAAAACACTGCTGTTTTGGAGGTATGGAAACTGTTCTTTACCCAAGATATTCTAGATGAAATCATCCAATGAACAAATCTGAAAATATCTAAGCTTAGAGCACATTGAAAATACATAGAGAAATATTACATATGACAACTGGTACTCATCAGTAGACCTAGTCAATGAATTTTCAAAGAAAGGTCTCGCATACATTGGCACGCTGAAAAGAAATAAAACGGTGACGCCACAGCAGTTTCTACCTGATAAAAGAACGAGGTGTGAAGACAACTGTTTATGGTTTTACAGAAGAAAATGACACTGGTTTCCTCTGTCCCCAAGAAGTCAGAAGCTGCAATACTGATCTCTTTTATGGACCATGCAGTAAACAATGAACCTGTATCAGGAAAACCAGAGATCATCATGTTTTATAACACGACAAAATATGGCGTGGACTGTCTCAACCAAAGGTGTGCATCTTATTCATCAAGCTTGTGTACGAGAAGATGGCCTTTGGCCATTTTCTTCACATTAGTGGATGTTGCTTGTAGTGTGAATTCTTGTGTGGTGCATCAAGCTTGTCCAAAGGCAGAAGTAAAAACGAGATTGATCTTCATGAAGACTCTAGCAAGAGATCGGGCCGAGCCTCATGTGAAGCATAGACCTTCTATAGAACACTTGCCACCGTCAGAAGAATACTTCTCATACAAGATGAGCCGTAGCAAACGAACAATTCGTAAAACAAAAAATGTGCACTATACCTTATGCCCTCCTCATCTGAAGAGGAAAACAAGATTTCTGTCAACAGTGTAGTCTTCTGATTTGTTTGGAGTGTTCTAGGAAGATCTGCATGACATACATACTAGTTGAAAGTGATTGAAATGAGATTCAGAACTTCACAAGACTACATAATTAATTTGTAAAATGTGGCGAAATTTTTCCCTTTATTAAATTGTGGAGTGCAATAACCAGTCTATTTGAAACGATGAGCAGTAAACTCAAAACTGACTTTCTATCCAATTTCTCATAAATGGAATTTGTTTTCCCAAGTACTTATTTTGCATATGTGTATGATCATAATTTGTGAGTGAGTAGAGAACTAACTGCCTACTGTTATTTTTGTAACGCATAAGTTAAAAATGTACTGCAAGTTTCGCTATTTTATTTGTCTAAATGTTTAAAACCCTGCAATTTCCGCAATGACTACTTGTAAGAAATGTAATGAATGACAAGAAGTCGTGAAAATAAATATTCAATAAAACATTTGCTTTATTTATAAAAAATAAAGAGTCTGAGAGAACCCTCCATGGTAACTGTGTCTGTCAACGTCCGTAGAGTTACTAAATGTAACATGCGAAATTGTGCTGAACGTTGTTGGTTAATAGACAGGGTGACATATTTATGGTGTTTTTCCAGAATATTGAGTTTTTATTGGATAGTTTACAGTTGAGGTAGATCTTTTCAGTTTTTATTATTTTTGTAAGAATATTGTGCTGCCTCCTGCAGGCCTGGGGTAAGAATTGGCCCAAGCTATTCCTGCCTGTCATAAGATGCGACTAAAAGGCGTTTCACACGTTTCGGCCTTTATGTGATGGTTCCCTGTAGGGTTTGACCTCCATTCTTCAAAATTTTCCCAATGAGTGAGCCAATTGGGGAAGGGCGCCTTACATGGTGCATAGTGTCTGTCATGCATAGACATCTTTAGCCCACTTTCTTGTCGTCGCATTTCAGTCCCGCTCATTCTCCATCTCTTGGGCGAGGACACCTTCCTGGGTGCATTTTCCACCATGCAGTATGCTGTGTCGCTTTCTGTGTCGACGATGGCCATGGACTTCTTTGCACCTGATATCCAGTACGGTAGCCAGTCCGATGTGGTGGGGCCGCCACGTACCCTGTTGGTTGTAGTCCCCTGACCACACAGGGGCCTTTGCTGTGGCTAGGTGGAGCCCATGGGGAGGCCCCCTGGTTGAAGTGGGTGGCATCAGGGGGATGACATGCAATGAAGTGTAGTCCATCATCTCTTGCTGGAGGTAAAACATCAGCAGTCTCGAAACGTTCAGGAGCTCAATTCAGTACACAGAAGTATGACCCCAAATCGTTCCCCCCCTGGCCACACCATGGGAGGAACATTAGGCAAAGAATGGCAGCGGATCTTATTCGCCCCGGTACCTTGTATGTTCAAGAGCTGACAATGAAGCTTGTGTTTTGTTGAGCATTTAGAGGACAAGTTTGAGAAGATAGAGGGATTGTCCAAAATGAGATGTGGGTCAGTCTTGATCAAAACTGCAACCTCTGCCCAATCACTGGCGTTACTCACTTGTAACAAGTTAAGGGATGTTTCTGTTACCATTACTCCACATAAGAGCTTAAATATGGTCCAGGGTATCATATATCACAGGGACCTTCTTTTGCAATCTGACGATAAGCTGCGCGCCAATTTAGAGCGGCGAGGTGTAAATTTCGTCCGGCGTGCCCACAGGGGTCCGAGGGATAATCAGGTTGCCACCAGTGCCTTCATCGTGGCCTTCGAAGGTGATACATTGCGTGAGAGGGTCAAGGTGACGGGCTAGTGCTGTGATGTAAAGCCCTATATCCCTCCCCCGATGCAGTGCTTTAAGTGCTGGAAGTTCAGCCTTATGTCTTCCTGCTGTACTTCCAACGTCACATATTGAGATTGCAGACGCCAGTCACATCGCAATACTGCTTGTGAAGTGAAGTCCTCCCAGTCAGAGAAACCCAAGGAGCAGTGAGAGAAATCCAAAAAGAAGACCCCCCCCCCCTAAGGCCAAGGAAATAGTGGTGGCACCCACACCACTGCTACCTACAAGCTCTGCAGCTGAGGATACGGTGGAGATTCTGGCGTCGGCTGAGGAACTAGATCTCGCCAGACCCTCAGACACAATGGATATAGACTGATCAGGCAAAAAGTTGGTGGCAGCAGGTGACCCTGAGGTGTAAACTGCCTCTTTGAATGTTCCATGCCTTCCCAGTCTCACAATAACGTCATCCTCCAGTGGAATTGTTGGCAGTTTTTTCCACTACTTGGCTGAGCTACAGCAACTGTTAAGCTTTACACCTGCTTTCTGCATTGCCCTCCAGGAAACCTGGTGCCCGGCAATGTGGACCCTGCCCTCTGCGGCTATAAGGGATATTACAGGAACCATAGCGACTATAATTGAGTATCAGGTAGAGTTTGCTTCTATGTCCTGAACTCATTATACAGTGAACCTGTGCCCCTTCAAACCCCTCTTGAAGCTGTGGCTGTCAGGATAAGGACGACACAGGAAATAACTGTCTGCAACGTATATCTTGCTCCAGATGGTGCAGTATTCCTGATTGCATTGGCTGTACGTATTGATCAACTCCCTAAACCTTTCCTATGCTTGGGAGAGTTTAAGGCTTATAACCCTTTGTGGGGGTGGCATAGTTCTTACTGGCAGAGACGTCGAAAATTTACTGTCACAACTCGACCTCTGCCTCTTAAATACTGGGGCTGCTACACATTTCAGTGTGGCACATATTGGGCCATTGATTTCTCGGTTTGCAGTCCTGGCCTTCGTCCTGTTATCCACTGGAGAGCACATGACGACCTGTATGGTAATGACCACTTCCCCATCTTCCTGTCACTGCCGAGCGTCAGGCCCATGGATGCCTGCCCAGATGGGCTTTAAACAAGGCAGACTGGGAACTTTCACCTCTGCTGCCACAGTTAAATCTCGCTTACATGGTAACATCAATGTGGTGGTTGAGCAGGTAACAAAGATTGTTTTGTGCGTCGAAAAACGTTATCCCTTGTTCTTTAGGTTGCCCCCACTGAAAGACAGTCCCTTGGTGGTCGCAGGAAGTCACTGAGGTAATTAAGGAGTGTCGACGAGCTCTACAGCAGCATAAGCGGCACCCTTTCCTGGAGCACCTCATAGCCTTTAAACCGCTCTGTGCCCGAATTCGCCATCTTATCAAACAACGGAAGCAGGAGTGTTGGGAGAGGTACGTGTCAACCATTGGATGCCATAAGTCACCTTCTCAAGTGTCGGCAAAGATCAAACGAATTTTTGGGTGCTAAACCCCTACAGGTGTTACTGGTGTTAACATAAATGGCGTGTTATCTACCAACACAAATGTGGTTGCCGAGCACTTTGCTGAGCACAATGCTCGCACCTCTGCATCGGAGAATTACCCCCAGCCTTTCGCACTCTCAAACAGCGGATGGAAAGGAAAGTGATTTCGTTCACTACACGGCACAGTGAACCCTATAACGCCCCATTTACAGAGTGAGACTCATCAGCGCCCTTGCATGTTGCCCCGACACAGCTCCTGGGCTGGATCGGATCCACAGTCAGATGATTAAACATTCTCGTCTGACTGCAAGTAGATTCTCTTCGTTGTCTTCAACAGGATTTGGTGCAACGGTGTCTTTTCATCGCAATGGCATGAGAGCACTGTCATTCCAGTGCTCAAACCGGGTAAGAACCCGCTTGACGTGGATAGCTATCGGCCCATTAACCTCACCAACATTCTTTGTAAGCTGCTGGAACAAATGGTGTGTCAACGGTTGTGTCCTGGAGTCACATAGGCTCCTGGCCTCATGTCAGGGCTGCTTCTGCCAGGGTTGCTCCGCCACTGATAATCTGGTATCCCTCGATTCTGCCATCCGAACAGTCTTTTCCAGACGCCAACACCTGGTTGCCATCTTTTTTAAATTGCGTAAAGCGTATGACACGACCTGGTGACATCATATCCTTGCCACATTTTATGAGTGGGGTTTCCGTGGTGCCTCCCATCGTTCCCCCGATATCCAGGAGAATGGTGTCCCACAGGCTCTGTATTGAGTGTCTCTCTTCTTAGTGGCCATTAATGGTCTAGCAGCAGCTGTAGGGCCTTCAGTTTCACCATCCCAGTATGCAGACGATTTCTGCATTTTGTACTGCTCCACTAGTACTGGTGTTGCTGAGCGGCACCTACAGGGAGTCATCCACAAGGCGTGGTCATAGGCTGTAGCCCATGGCTTCCAGTTTTCAACCGCAAAGTCATGTGCCACACACTTCTGTCAGCACCGTACCATTCATCCGGACCCAGAACTTTACCTTCATGACAATCCACTCACTGTAGTGGAGACATATCTATTCTTAGGAGTGATTTTCAACGTTTGATTGACTTGGCTTCCAAACCTTCGTCAGCTTAAGCGGAAGTGCTGGCAGCACCTCAATGCCCTCCGTTGCCTGAGCAACACCAATTGGGGTGCAGATTGCTCTACGCTGCTGCAGCTCTACAGAGCTCTTTTCCAATCCCTAATTGACTATGGGAGTGTGGTTTATGGTTCGGCAGCATCCTCAGCGTTGCATTTACTTGACCATGAGCACCACTGTGGGGTTTGGCTGGTGACAGGAGTTTGTAGGACGAGTCAGATGACCAGCATACTGGCGGAGGCTGGGGTTCCTCCATTATAGATTAGATGTACACAACTGCTCGCCATTTACGCTGCACACATTTGTAGTTCCTCTGAGCATCCGAATTACCATCTTCTTTCCCCACCCGCGGCAGTCCATCTCCTGCATCGGCGGCCCAGGTCGGGGCTAACGATTACGGTTAGCGTGCGGTCCCTTCTGTCCGTATTGGAGTCCTCTTTACCACCTCTACTTGCGGTCCGTTCACGTACACATTCATGGGGTACGGCTCAGCTGCAGCTTCGTCTGGACCTTTTGCATGTTCCTAAGGACTCTGTTAACCCCGCCCCTGTCACTTCCTCTCGATTCTTGATATGTACCGGGGCTCTGTTGTGGTTTACAGAGACGGCTCGATGGCTGATGGTCACATAGGCTTTACATATGTTCATGGAGGACATATTGAACAGCATGCCTTGGCAGAAGGCTGCAGTGTTTTCACTGCAGAGCTGGTGGCCATATTTCGTGCTCTTGAGCACATCCGCTCGTGCCCTGCCACGTCATTTCTCCTGTGTATTGACTCATTGAGCAGCCTACAAGCTATCGACCAGTGCTACCCTCGCCATCCTCTGGTAGCGTCCATCCAGGAATCCATCTATGCCCTGGATCGGACCCGTCATTCAGTGGTGTTTGTGTGGACCCCAGGACAGGTCGGAATCCCAGCTAACGAACTTGCCGACAGGCTGGCCAAACAGGCGACGTGGAAGCCGCTTCTGGAGATGGGCATCTCTGAAGCTGACCTGCATTCTGTTTTATGCTGCAGTGCTGCAGGGTTTTCCGGCTTTGGGAGACGGAATGGCATAACAGTACGCACAACAAACTGCTTGTCATTAAGGAGGCTACGAATGTGTGGAAGTTTTCCGTGTGGTCCTCTTGCAGGGAATCATTTGTCCTCTGCCGGCTCTGCATTGGTTATATTTGGCTAACACATGGTTACGTACTCCGTCGCGAGGACCCACCTCTGTGTTGCTGTGGCTCCCAAATGACACTCGTCCAGCTCTTGCTGGACTGCCCACTTTTTGCCGCTCTTCAGCGACTTTTAATTTTCTCAGCTCACTACCTTCGGTGTTGGGAGACGATCCCTCAGCAGCAGCTTTAGTTTTATGTCTTATCCATGTGAGTGGATTTTATACTTCTGTGTAGGTTTTAGTACATGTCCTTTGTCCCTCTGTGTCCTCCACCCTAGTGCTGGCTTTTCCTTTTTATTCTCGTGGTCGGCCAGGCACTGCTATCTGGTTTCTTGTTTTACTCTCTTCTGTTTCTAGCGTTTCTGTTGTTTTCTTGTCCTCTTTTGTTCCTTTTAGTGTTCGTTGCCATTTGTTTGTTCTTGTGTTTTTTCCTTTCTTTCCGTTTTGTGTTATATGTCTCGTCCGTTTTATTCTCCCACTTGTGGTATTATTTTATTAGCAACAAGGGACTGATGGCCTCATTGTTTGGTCCCTTCGCCCTCCCCCCCCCCTCCCCCACCCCCCCCCCCTCTCTCTCTCTCTCTCTCTCTCTCTCTCTCTCTCTCTCTCTCTCTCTCTCTCTCTCTCTCTCTCTCTAAACCAACCAACCAATATTGTGCTGAAGATGCATTTAGTCAGAGCACTCTAAGGCTATAGCCAACTTAGACTTCATAAAACGATGTAAAGCACTGGCAAGTGAGCTACAGGTTCTATTTTCTTTAAGGACAGAGAAATTAGCATTGTTATCAGTTCCAATGGGAAGTTCTTGTAATTGCAGATGATGACCAAAATATTGTGAAAATTCCTCAGTGTTCTTCGTTAATTTGTGGAGGACGATCTTTTGCTTGTCATACAGTTCAATTTTGCGAGATGGACTCATACAATTTGTTGTTTCCAGAGGAATTTTGAACCATTTGTTTTGCAGTACACTACGCTCTGTAAGTTATATGGGAGAGGAAGGTAGCATTGAATTATCTGCTCTAAGAGGCAGGTGGGTAATTAAAATGAGATTTTGTGCTATTGTCATGACAATTCTCAATGTTAGGCACAGAGCTGATTCACAGAAATGGGCAACCCAGTGCAATAATGTTTTCTGGATTTTCATTGGAGGTAACTGTGATTTAATGATAGGAAGCAAGATGCTGGATGACTGATCATATATTGGCCTTCTTCAACCATTGACTTGTCAGTATTTGTTTTCGGCAAGAAATACATAACGCTTGCTGCTGTGATTTGCCAATTGTTTCTCAATACACAATATATGCAGGTCATATGAGATTGTAACTGCGGTAACAGGTGATGCCTAAGTACTGACAGCACTTGTCAGTTTAGCTGCACAGCACTTTGTGACAATCCTTGAATACTTGGCTATTCTGTTGATTGTTCACGCTCCTCACAACACATAACATGTAGGAGGAGTATTATTCACAATAATATTCTCCCACTAGCAGTTGTTGTCTGCAGAAAAAGTTAATGTTTCTTAAAGATGCTTTACTGTGTGGGTATTTCTATTGTTCTGGTAACTATGAAAATGAAAAAACTGAACCTATTCCACATTTCATTTGGCTTTCAGTTTTTAACAACTTGCACATTTTAAGAGTATCAGTGGTGTTAATGTAATTATTGTCGTATAACACATTCTTTCTGTACTTAACACATTGCTGAAAATCCATTTATTTAATGGGGCTTAAGTCAGCAACAGGGTCACATTTCTTATTCTTAGAAGATAAATCCTCTGCATATTAATTTATTGTGATAGATACAGTGAGGTGTGTGTTTGTGTGAGCCATAGGATGTTTTTATCATTAGTGAAACAAAGCTAGTAACTGTTTGGTACACAATTAGGGGATTATAGAGTGATGCATTGTTCTGCAGAAGACACTGGACACGTGTTGGGTATATATTATTGATCAGCAAGCCCCTGAACCAATGTCCAATGGTACCTGATGGCAGACATATCAGAGGTCCAATTTAATTCCATGTAAACATCCCCCACCCACATTGGAATATTTCCACCTACTGCTTGACCATTACCCTCTTGCCAAGTTGGATAAACTCACTCAATTGGGTTTTGACCCACTTGCACCCTGCCATCAGTGTATGCCGATGCGATTTCTCAACTCTTCAATCCAGGCAACCTTTCTCCATTCTCGGAGCTTCTGGTTGCAGTGTTTGAGCTACTTGCAGTGATCTCTGGTATCTTGTAACATTTGGGGAACAGAAGTATATGTATTGGGTGGTAGCTTTTAAAGGTGGCATTTGTGGATAACATGGTTGCTCATGTTGTTGCTGAGAATTGAACTGATTAGTGATTTGCTGCACTGCGGCTCATCTATCCACTGTTACTATAACCTGTATTTGGCATTTGATTGAGGCTTGCTGGTTTCCCTTTGTTGTGATGTCATGGAGTACTCATGACAAGGTGGCATATGAAAAAGCCAAGTGTCTGAAGGGTGTGTAGGCTAGCATCTGATGCGCCAGGCACTCGCCAGCTTGCTGCAGTCAAATGTGCTAAGAATGTGTCATTCTCTTCCAGTGCTTAACAGCTGGCCAGTGCAGGTGTGATAACATCCCAGTTCTTTGTCATACTAGGCTATATTCTGTTTGCTGTGGAAGTAGAAGTTACCTTCTTTTGTAGTATAGGTATCTTTAATTCAATTGCTCATGAGAGTATTTTGCATACAATGTCAAGAAAATAAAAAGTGACTAACTTCACAGATATCTGTTGTGAGATAAGAGCACGATCTTATTTTTCACTTTTTTTTTTTTTTTTTTTTTTTTTTTTTTGCAATAAAACTGTGTTATTGAAGTCACTATATGCCTTTTCATTTACAGGGTCTGTTGAACCTGTCACAGAAGTAATGTGGGTGTATGATTCAGAGCAGGAAATGATGGTGCAGAAAGAGATTACATATGTTCCAGGTCTTTACAAAATTTTTGATGAAATTCTGGTAAATGCTGCAGATAATAAGCAGAGAGATCCAAAGATGGATTGTATAAAGATAGACATTGATGCGTAAGTTAACTCTAATCAATATCAAATATCTTAAGTATGGGTTGTTAGTAAATATGTTGGTTTTGCATGTCTTCAACCATATGTATTTAATTGGTTAATTTCTCTTTTGTCAGAGAGAACAACACAGTATCGGTATGGAATAATGGTAAAGGTATTCCTGTTGTTGAGCACAAAGATGAGAAAATGTATGTTCCCACCATGATTTTTGGGTACCTGCTTACCTCGTCAAATTATAACGACGAAGAAGAAAAGGTCACTGGTGGTAGAAACGGATATGGGGCAAAGTTGTGCAATATATTTAGTACAAAATTCACGGTGGAAACAGCTTCAAGAGAATACAAAAGAGCATTTAAACAAGTAAGCTTTAATTGATATCCTTGTTCCTGTTAGGATTATTTTTTCATTAACATACCAGCATATAAGTTTATGACTAAATTATATACCTTTCCATATTGATGTAATTGAAAAAAGTTCTTTAAAAAGTAGTGTGGTAGTACTGCTTCAGCATTTATGAGTGTGTTAATTATTGACTAGTGAGAAAAGTGCTTTAGCCAGAATACATGAATGAGGGGACGTGTCATAGTATGGACATTAAACTGCTAGTGGGCTCTCAAGTAACTTTTGTTACATGCAGGGGTGCAGTGATGTGCATGCTCTCTCTCTCTCTCTCTCTCTCTCACACACACACACCACACACACACACACACACACACACACACACACACACACACACAAATTAGAAAAATGGGAAGTGTGGAATTTCCTCAATGTTTTACAAATTGGGGTCTCTCTCTTAATAAGGTGGCTAAACAAAGAAACAAACACTCAGTAACCATTTTAATTATCATAGCAATTTAAAAAAAAGTAAAAGATGGTGCAGCCTTTCCAAAAGCTGCAAGCTGTATGAAGTTGCTTTATTTGTCACTAGTGTTTTCATTTCAGTATAGACACAGCATCAAGTTTATCTGCCGAGATTACAAATCGGTGTGAAATTTTATGAAATGGTAGAAATAAAAAAATGTAGATAGTGTTGGCATTCAACAAAAACAATTATTAATACTCACAATGGTAATATTTTCGTAATGTCCATAGACAACTATGGGGTTCCAACATTGGGGAAGTTATCGACATTAAGAGTGAAACCATCTTGGTGGATTGTCATGCTGGCCAGAGTGGCCGTGCGGTTCTAGGCGCTACAATCTGGAGCCAGCGACCGCTCCGGTCGCAGGTTCGAATCGGGCATGGATGTGTGTTACGTTTAATTAGTTCTAAGTTCTAGGTGACTGATGACCTCAGAAGTTAAGTCGCATAGTCCTCAGAGCCATTTGAACCATTTTGGGATTGTCATAATAAAACTGAGTAGACCCAAAAGGTGCTTCTCAAAAGTGTACATGACTGCTGAATAAAACAGGGGAAAAAACAGATAATGAATGGGACACTACTATGGACGGGGACATAATACTGTATGTACAATTTTATTTGACTGTTGTTGTTGTTGTTGTTGTTGTCTTCAGTCCTGAGACTGGTTTGATGCAGCTCTCCATGCTACTCTATCCTGTGCAAGCTTCTTCATCTCCCAGTACCTACTGCAGCCTACATCCTTCTGAATCTGCTTAGTGTATTCATCTCTTGGTCTCCCTCTTCGATTTTTACCCTCCACACTGCCCTCCAATACTAAATTGGTGATCCCTCGATGTCTCAGAACATGTCCTACCAACCGATCCCTTCTTCTAATCAAGTTGTGCAACAAGCTGCTCTTCTCCCCAATTCTATTCAATACCTCCTCATTAGTTATGTGATCTACCCATCTAATCTTCAGCATTCTTCTGTAGCACCATATTTCGAAAGCTTCTATTCTTTTCTTGTCCAAACTATTTATCGTCCATGTTTCACTTCCATACATTGCTACACTCCATACAAATACTTTCAGAAACGACTTCCGGACACTTAAATCTATACTCGATGTTAACAAATTAACGCTTTCCTTGCCATTGCCAGTCTGCATTTTATATCCTCTCTACTTCGACCATCATCAGTTATTTTGCTCCCCAAATAGCAAAACTCCTTTACTACTTCAAGTGTCTCATTTCCTAATCTAATTCCGGCAGCATCACCCGACTTAATTCGACTACATCCATTATCCTTGTTTCGCTTTTGTTGATGTTCATCTTGTACCCTCCTTTCAAGACACTGTCCATTCCATTCAGCTGCTCTTTCAGGTCCTTTGCTGTCTCTGACAGAATTATAATGTCATTGGCGAACCTCAAAGTTTTTATTTCTTCTCCATGCATTTTAATACCTACTCCGAATTTTTCTTTTGTTTCCTTCACTGCTTGCTTGATATGCAGATTGAACAACATCGGGGAAAGGCTACAACCCTGTCTCACTCCCTTCCCAACCACTGCTTCCCTTTCATGTCCCTCGACTCTTATAACTGCCATCTGGTTTCTGTACAAATTGTAAATAGCCTTTCGCTCCCTGTATTGTACCCCTGCCACCTTCAGAATTTGAAAGAGAGTATTCCAATCAACGTTGTCAAAACCTTTCTCTAAGTCTACAAATGCTAGAAACGTAGGTTTGCCTTTCCTTAATCTTTCTTCTAAGATAAGTCGCAGGGTCAGTATTGCCTCGTGTGTTCCAACATTTCTACGGAATCCAAACTGATCTTACCCGAGGTCGGCTTCTATCAGTTTTTCCATTCGTCTGTAAAGAATTCGTGTTAGTATTTTGCAGCTGTGACTTATTAAACTGATAGTTCGGTAATTTTCACACCTGTCAACATGTGCTTTCTTTGGGATTGGAATTATTATATATTTTTTGAAGTCTGAGGGTATTTCGCCTGTCTCCTACATCTTGCTCACCAGATGGTAGAGTTTTGTCAGGACTGGCTCTCCCAAGGCTGTCAGTAGTTCTAATGGAATGTTGTCTACTCCGGGGACCTTGTTTCGACTCAGGTCGTTCAGTGCTTTGACTACATGGCATGAATAAGATAAAACTTATAGTACTTTTTCTGCGTGGAACACATTGTCATACTTTACGTTAATTTGTATAGGATAAGTTGTCTCACTTTACGAGTGTTTTGCATTACAATTAAGATTCTGGAATGTACTTTTGAGTAGAGTAGAGGTATAGCAACAATACTTTTGCATGTTAGATTGACTGTCTTGCACCTAATAGATCTTAGAAAATTGGAGTTAATGATACCGAGAATTGGTAAATTTTCTGGAGCTTGCTGCCAGCCCTCGCTTCTGCATTCCTAGCTGGCTACTAGCCACTTCTCTCTCTGAGCCACTAGCCAACCACCCCATCGCTCTCACTGCTTCCCATCTCCCTCTCCCCACCCACCCCTCCTAGCACTTCCTCCCCACCACAACCCATCCACCTGCTGCGAAACAGTGTGTGTGTGTGTGTGTGTGTGTGTCTGTGTGTGTGTGTGTGTGTGTGTGTGTGGGGCGGGGGGGGGGATTAAAGTAAACAGCAATCCATGCTTAAGTTATATATATATATATATATATATATATATATATATATATATATATATATATATATATGAACTTAAATGCCTACAGTGATTGAATCAGGTCAAATGTACTTGATTTTCGTGTAAGCTGTATTTTGTGTTACCAATGTTAGAAGCACTGAAATTCCTCTTTAAAATCAATATCAATGTTGTTGTCCCCCCCCCCCCCCCCCCCCCTCCCCCCACATGCCCACTACTTCTGCATAATAATTATCTTTAATGTGCCGTATTTAAATTTACAGACATGGGCAAATAACATGAGCAAGACATCTGAGCCTAAAATAAAGGATTTCACTGGAGAAGATTATACAAAGGTGATATTTTCTCCTGATCTTGCCAAATTCAAAATGGAAGCACTTGATAAGGATATTGTTGCTCTAATGTCAAGGAGAGCATATGATGTTGCTGCATCTACAAGAGGTGTTAAAGTGATGCTAAACGGAAAACGTTTGCCTGTATGTATATCTTTTGTAGTGTTTTGTGTTCCTATTCCAGTAGATACACATACTTAAAAACTATTTTCTTTAAACACAGGTAAAGAACTTCAAGGATTATGTGGAGCTGTACATTAAAAATAAGGATGATGAAACTGGCAATCCCTTAAAAATAGTGTATGAGCAAGTAAATGACCGATGGGAAGTTGCACTAACTATTTCAGATAAAGGATTTCAGCAAGTTTCATTTGTAAATAGCATTGCTACAACAAAGGTAAGTTACAAGCAAGACTACCCACATTGCCTTGCTGTACCAGGTGGCTTTATTTATTTATTTATTTTAAATTCTGTCCTGTGTTTGGTATGTTTGCATCAGTATACAATTATACATCGTGTTTTGTGTTGTAGATAATGAAGAATTGTACACACTAAATATCTTTTACTAATTACAACAATGTATTTCTCAACAACGTGAAGTGGTATTCGACCGTAGCAGGAACTAACATTGTGACTTGACTAGGTATACAATAAAACCCTTATTTTACACTTTCTTGGCATCCAGACTTAAAAACCGTAAAATTGAAAAAAAGTGTAGTATCAATGACAACGTTACAGCCCCCAAAATACGAGCAAAAACATATGTAATTTGCATATATGATTATAATTTTTAATCCTACCAGTTGTATAAAATCTGTATAAGTGAAGGAAATTAAATGTACAATACAATGTTTATACAATAATTTGTTGTAATGAATTTCATCAGCTCTTAAAAAAAATAAGATGAGTAACAGCAAGTATAAATTCATCAAAAAATTGAAATTGGTGTGTGAGAACAAGGTAATTGAGCTATTTCCTGACATGCTACGACTACAAATTATACATCAAAACATCTATTGAGATATCTTTCCGTTGTATTGACCCAGAAAAAAAGCAATAATTGGTTAACATGGTGAATTAAACCAAGAACTGTGAAGTACGGTGAACAGCTTTGGAATCTAACATGTGGGGGGTGTATGTTTTCATTTTTTTAACCAATGGCAGTTTAATTGGATTGAGTAGACCTCAAGCCGTGGACATAGTAAGCTTGAAACATGTTTCTGGCTACTTGATGTGGACACCCTTTGGAAACATCAAATGATAACAGTAGCAGTGTTTGTACAGATCAAGGGAAACAGTGTTTCAGGCCACCTATACTGCGTGTCTCCACTGCTCGGCGCAAGTGTGTGTTTGTGTCGCATTATGTCGTCTATTGTATAGAGTTGGTAGGTGTTTTGTTTTCTCTTGCTGTGTTAAGCTTTTCTGGAGGGGGGGGGGGGGGCGAATTGCAGTGGATGAGGCAGCGGGACTGCTGTTTTGTTGTTATTGTACCAAGCAGTACAAGAACAGCAATAAAACAAGGTGCTCTGCAGAAAACTGCTGTTACATTTGGTAGAATACTGAGAAAGACAGTGTGGAAAACAAAATAAGGTCGTTTTGTTGTAGCTTGCTTCAAAATGTGAAATAAAGAAATCGTGAAACCATATTTGCTAGAAACTCAAGATTGTTACATGATATACAAGTAAATTTACAGAAACTAGAGCTGTCTTCCATGTTCATTCCCATAAGTAGCAAGTTTTTTACCCACCAGTTGTTCTATTGTATGTTTCCGCTCACCAAAGATGACGACTGTATGCAAACCAACAAATTGATTTCTTACGACTACTGATCCGATTTTATCAGCCATTACAAACTACTGTACAAACTCTCCATCAAAATAAATATCGTAGTTTTAAAACCAGTTATGAAATTCTGTGATAAATGCAACCTTATTCTGTAAACTTATGAAACACTGAGAGATGCTTATGGCCTTTAGGTCACAAGTCACAATAAATAAATAAAAAATTAATGATGATGATGTCTTTCACTGTGTATTGAGTATTAATAATGCATGCAGCACATACTACAGTTTCGTCGTCTCTAGACGTGACGTGGCAGACAACATGAAAACAATGCAACAAATAGCATTGCAGACAATGCAAATCCAGTGAGAAATGTTTACTGCCAGTGTGGACAGAAAGACAAGAAACAGTCGGAAACAGATGTGATAAACAAATAATGTTTCCAAAGACCATGTTTCCAGTGGCAGTGTGAATGCAGCTTCCCACTACTTTTTGCAGTTGTAACATCACTAGTGGGCTTTTGACTATCAACTTTTGCGAGTGCCTGAGAACAACCCCTGTGTGAACTGTGTACATTTTGGTTAGTCATTTCCTTCGTAGGGTGCGACATATGTGCCCAGCATACGATTTCGAAGCAAAAGTGCATTTGACAGTATATCACGGGTATGTCACACTTATCATTAAATGTCAATTAATAAAGTGTCAACAGTGTAAGGCTTCAAGAGATTGTATGATAACTAATGTACAATACAAAATTCAGATGAGTAGGCTGTAGCATAGTGGATAACATCTTGATTAGCTGACTTTGAAGTTATAGGTTTGGTTTGCAACTCGCTGCGTGCCAATATTTCTGTGTGGTGATTCCCAAGTGTGTGGTCAGACAGAAACCTAATAGGACAGCTTACATTCATGCAAGTGAAAAGAACAGTGATAAAATTCATATTGTTCCTTGTCATACATACTTCGCTGTTTATTTCCGAACGTGTGGCAATTTCCGAGTGTGTGGTTAGGCAGGAGTGTGAATGGACAGCTTAAATTGCTGCAAGTGAAACGATGAGCAATAACATTCATAGTCCTCCCTAAGACACTCTGAAATCGCCACATGTTTGGAAGTAAACAGCGAAGTATTTACAAGGAACAATACGAATTTTATCGCTGCTTGTTTCATTCGCAGGAATGTCACAAACATTTCGCATGTCACACAGCCACATATTCCCCTAAGTACTTCATGTAACAACTGAGATTCTCCTGTCACGAACACATCCATAAACATAAACTTGATGCTATAGTGACCAACAAATTGATAGCCTTGTTCCTGGTCACCTTCACAGTGCCACCATGTTATGAATTTGTCATTTCCTGCAAAAAGTAGTGTGAAGCGTTCTCAACCCATCATTATTGCATGGTGAAGCAAAACGTTGCAAGTTTGGTTGGCAAGGCCAATAGTGGATTATGTCAGCACTTCCCCTCTCACATCTCCCCTCTCCACAACGGCGTAAAATATTCCCTTAACTCTGCCATCACCCAAAGTGCGAACCGTTCGTCGTTTAATCACATCAAATGTCAGTAGACGAGTTAGAATGTAGAGTTGAGCAAATCTTACTAGGAAGAAATGTAAAAACAGGGAATTTTTAGCATTAATGTTGACGGGTTTTTCACACGCTCTACAAATTTGTGGTGTAGAATTGCAGTGCTCCATTTATAAGAACACAGGGGTGTGCCCTGTTGCTACTTCCCTCCGTGCTCCTCAGATAGAAAAACAACAGTGCTGCCTGCCACAGGAAGTTATCACTTTGCCTTACTGAGTGACTTTCTCTTTTGGTGTCACTATTTATTATTATTATTATTATTATTATTATTATCATCTCTTTCCTTTCTCAGACGTTACGTCTGGTTAAGAATGGAAAGTGACATGGACCTTGACCAGGCACGACTTGCTTTTAACTGTCCGGTATATGTTGCATTGCATTTAGGAACTTTTGGGTAATTGAACATGTATCAATAATTACAGATTTCTGTAGTTGTATATATACGTTTGGATGTAGCTGTATTGCGTTGATGTACTGGTGGAAACTGCCACGTGCCTGTAGTCTTATCACTTGCAGTTGCTCTGTCACTATGGCAAATTATTATTATTATTAAAAATACAATTCCCCCCCCCCCCCCCCCTCCTGCTGTGTGATGTATGTAAGACACTGGTGTTTTTACCAAAAAGTTTAAATTACATTACAGAAAGTGGTGATTTTTATCAAAAACCATGTTATCACATTTGTAAATGAAGTTTGCTTGAGTCACTGTCTTGACCTTTTGTTTTCACTGTGTAACAATAACAAAAATTGGAAAAATGTTGAAACCTGTAGAGCTGTATTATGAAAATGTAAATTTCCAGAAAGATTAAAACCACTGAAATTCTCCAGGTTGTTATTGATCCGCCGTTTGCTCAGGACTGACATTGGAGCTGTGACTTCTCCCCAACTGCCCGTCCCCTCCTTCCCTCCCCATGTCTGCAGACAGAGATTAAATTAGGTTATCCAATAAATACCAGAAGACCACTTCATAATGCCCCATAGAATTTTAGTAATGTGAAGCTGTTTCTTTGTATTAATTTCAAGTGATATCTGTTTTCAGGGTGGTAGACATGTAGACCATGTATCTGATATGATAGTAAAGCAGTTAATTGAGACATTGAAGAAAAAGAATAAAAATGGTATTCAAATCAAACCGTTCCAAGTGAAAAACCACATGTGGCTCTTTGTAAATTGTCTTATTGTGAATCCAACATTTGACTCACAGACAAAGGAAAATATGACTTTGCAAGCAAAAAGTTTCGGATCAAAATGTCCACTTTCAGAGAAATTCATTAACAGTGTGAGTAATATTAATAGACGTCAACAAAGGTAGTTTTGACAGATCTTGAATTTCATAGTTGGCAAATTTTGAAATTCGGTGTTGATTCATTCTGTCTTCTACTTTGACTTAGGTGACTAAATCAGGTATAGTGGAGTCTATTCTGATGTGGGCCAAAGCAAAAGCTGATACACTATTGACAAAAGCTTGCAGCAAAAAGAAACAGTCAAGACTTACAGGTATTTATTTTTTGTACCTTAATTATTTTTTAATTGTGATACCTAGTTTCTGTTTGGTTTGTACTGATGATGTATGTCATCAACTATTTCTATTAATTAAACTTTATTTACTTTACTGCTTTAGTTTACAATATTAACAGAAAAAAAGTTTCCATTCAGTGAACTTAAAGTCAATGGATTGATGCTCACCATTTTATTATTCTACCATCCAATAATGCTAATACTTTACATGCATTGTCAGAAGATAAAATTACTTTTACTGTAAACATCTGGAAAAAGTAATGGATGGCAATACACAGTGAGTTTGTGTCACCTAGGCTTACTAAGTGGGATCCTTTTTCATGCCTTGAGATACAGCCAGTTCAGTTTCTCTGCTTGCAGTGTGTGTAGTGAAGAGAGGAGGAAGACAACACAGCTTCGTGCCCATCGTTTCAAATTTTTGTTTGTAATGAATTCTTCTACCTCATTCCATAAATATTTCAATTAAACTTAACCAAAGAGGAAGTCTCAGTAGCAGATGTCACTTTCCCCAGTGAACATCGTATTCAATATTTTCAGGTTCAGGACTTCACTGACCCATCATCATTTCTTTAAAAAGTATGCCGTGAGCAACAGCCAACAATGGTTAACAAAGTTTGCTTAATTGTAGATGTCACTGAAAAAGACCCGATGTTGCTAAAAGTTCTATATAAGATTGTTTTCATGTTCTGGACTCTTCTAAGACATCACTGCCTTTGTAAAAAGTGTGTTGTTGGTATAAGTCAACAGTAACAAATTAAGTACTTTTTAAACGTTTTCTTGGGTGGTAATGCAAGTTATGAAGAAAGTGTTGCTATTATTGCAAGGGTTGAATAGACCTAGAAGAACAAACATTAGAAAAGACCATTTTGGAAAAAAAGTTGACGTTTTTGCAAAAGTAAACATTCCAGTCAGAGTTGTTGTTAGACAGTAAAATCTAATCATCATCTTCGGTTATTTTCTTTACAGTACCTACCTCCTGCCCCCAACTGCCCCACCCACCCGAGAGAGCTAAGTACTGTGTGCCAACTTAAATTCCTTATTTGTTGTTCTTCCCATTTCTTCCAGTATTCTTTCATCTGTTCACTATGTTTTTCTTCCAATCCCCTCCTACCTTGGTATCGTTCCGCATTCAGTACTTTTCCCTAAACACTTATGTCAGTCGTTTCCTCAACTTTTGTTATTTTTTTCTAAATCCCTTATTACTTCATGGGTTCAACTTGTTCTTTTAATGAAGATAAATATCAGTTGCCAGTTGCACAAAAATTTTAGTGAATATACTTTAATGTTTCAGTAGATTAATTTGTCATTTTCAGAAGTTACAGGCTTAAATGTAGATAAGTCAACATTAAACAAAAATTGGGTAAGATAAAAGTGCCCTACAAAGAAGATTCTTTTCTACCTTTACAAATCACTGTATGGTAACAGCAGGGAGATGTCAGCACCACATATCTGTACCCAGAGCACCAATGTGTTTACTCGTAAAAGATTATCATCATGTGGGAGCCACATTGCGATAGCACTAACATCTGGTGGTGATTCGGTGAATTTTTTATATTAGCATTGTAATGTTTTTCTAATGAATTATCTTTTTATATCAAAAAACAAAGATGTAGTGACTTACCAAATGAAAGTGCTGGCAGGTCGACAGACACACAAACAAACACAAACATAGACACAAAATTCAAGCTTTCGCAACAAACTGTTGCCTCATCAGGAATGAGGGAAGGAGAGGGAAAGACGAAAGGATGCGGGTTTTAAGGGAGAGGGTAAGGAGTCATTCCAATCCCGGGAGCGGAAAGACTTACCTTAGGGGGAAAAAAGGACGGGTATACACTCGCGCGCGCGAGAGAAGAGTGTCAAAAGAAAAGAATGCCTTCAGAAATTTCAGAATTTGTGCAATAAAGAGACAGAGAAAATCCTGAAACAAGTTTGTACTGGGTGGTTATGTTTAGGCAGATGTTTGGTCAGACTAGTGGACCAGAGGCATCCACTTCTCCCCCCCCCCCCCCCCCCCTCTCTCTCTCTCTCTCTCTCTCTCTCTCTCTCTCTCTCTCTCTCTCTCTCTCTGTCTCTCTGTCTCTCTCCAAAGGAGGAAGTAATGTTATTAAACACCTTCACAAGCTTGACATCTTTCAGAATACCTAGAGTTGAACAAAGAGTATCAGAAGAGAATTCTTGATTCTGCTACTACACATGCCCCTAAGACGATAGCATAATCTTCCAAATGTGACAAGCCCATCCTAAAAGGTAAGAGTGATGCTACATCACATAAGGAAAAATTGTTTATGTTCCTGTCATCAACTTCAGCAAGGCCTTTTGCACTTTCCTTCTTGTGACTATTCCTGTATTTGATAAATTGAATGTTGCCCTTCAATCTTCTTCCCCACAAGTTTTTTCATTAGAACTTCTAATGGCTTTGCTAAAGCAGTTTGTTAAGCCCAAAATTGTCAAAAGCTCCACATTGCTTGAAGTTGAGTAAAACTTGATTCAAAATCAAAGAAGTTATGAATCAAAGAAGCTATGAAAATCAAAGAAGTTATGATGAGTTAGTTATTGACATTCAGACATAGTGAGTGCTCCCCAGGATACAGATAGATCCCTTTTCTTTTCGTCAGTGGGAAACTACTTTTGTACTGCCCGTGACTACATCATCAAGTTTACACTTAAGGATTAATGCGTTAAAGCATACTCAAGTTGCTAGGTTAGACAAAATTGAAGATGCACCATCATATTTTCCAAAGAAGAGAATGAAACTACAGATGAGGTGGTGAATGAGCTTCAGAGGCTGTTCATAGCTCTTCAGGTAGGTGACACTTTAGATGCATACCAAAATGCTGTGAGTGAGTCCTGTTGGGCACAAATATCAAGAATTTGTGGAGCTGATAGACTTCTTAAGTATAACAGAATTTCTAGAGCAATGCTCTTTATTCTCACTGTACCCCATAGCAATGCAGAATGTGAATGTGTTTTCAGCCTTGTAAAGAAAAATGGAACAGAGTTCTGATCATCCATGTCCAGTCAACCTCCAGAGTCTTCCTGTTTTGAAGACCAGGAGTTCTGGTCTCTGTTAAGACAAAACACTTTCTCAATACCCTTTGTAGGAAGCTAGAGAGGCTAAAACTTTGACTTTCAAGTCGAACTAACATGTGATTTGTAGTGTTTATAATATTAGTTTTTGCCTATGTTACACTAAAAAAGTTTTGTTGTGCAAAGCCTTTTTCAGTTATCACATATCTGCTTAATTTATCAAGGAAGTAATGTGTATGCTCCAAACCAATAGTCACCACACCTGCTGCTGTTTAACATGAATTTCTTCTTGGTTGTTATGTTCATCTACAAATCATTGTCCTATGCTGTAAGTAGATGTGATTTCATTGTAGTATCCTGTTTAAAGCATGAATTATTGTATTTTGTAGCCCAGAAGAATTATTATTTTCATTAAGCCAGGGTATGTTGAAAATTGTTAGATTATTTTGTCATGCATGATAGCCTTTCTCAAAAGTTGGCAGGTATGCAATAGCCCTTTTCTGTCTGAGTCCTAAAGCTAATTACAGCTCGACAGAAGCATATGATGAATTTTTGATTGAAAGCTTAGCACATTGGCTGTATGAATTATTGCTGTTTTTTCGCTTTAACTACAGTGTTATGATGAAATAACAGTAATATTATGAAAACGAAAGCTTACTAATCACCATATGGAGGATACGCTGAAGTCACAGACAGGCACCACAAAAAGAATGCTTTACTTTACTGCCAAGCTGTGGCCAAGAGACAGTTACTGAAAGTACTGCCTAACACAACATGCTTCACTTCAGTGACTGCTTCGCAGCCTGTGCAATATAGGTCCCCTCTTCCTTGTTCCCATTCCAGCACTAGAATGCCTTCTATTACAATCCAACACACTCACTAGACTTTTCCCCTCCCTTCTCTCCTTTTCCATTCCCCCAACCCATAAAGAGAGAGAGAGAGAGGAGGAAGAAGAAGAAGAAGAAGAAACCTGACTGCACTTGGACGCCTTACCCTGTCTTCACCATATCCCTGCATGGTCCCACAAGCTGTACTACACCTAGCCCGACCTCTACCGGGCTATTCGTCCCAGCCTCCCGCATATCCTCATCACCCACAGATTGTCTCTCCCATGAAGCACAGTTAGTGTATGCAGTCTGGTCTCAGCGGCCGTAGACAGTGGTTTGTGCATGTGTGTGTGCTCTCTCTCTCTCTCTCTCTCTCTCTCTCTCTCTCTCTCTCTCTCTCTCTCTCCCCCCCCCCCCCCTCCCTCCCCCCTCCCCCCCCCCTTTTACAGGAAGCTTTTTTGGCCGAAACCTCAAATGTATGAGAGCTATTTTGTTGTGACTGTCAGCAGTCTATCCTTTTCATAATGTTATTGTTCTTCCATCCTGTGTTTTCAATTGTTTGATGTTATGATAAAAGTTACATATCATTTCAATACAGGGATTCCGAAGCTAGAAGATGCAAACCATGCGGGGACACAACACTCTCTGGACTGTACTCTTATTCTTACTGAGGGAGACTCAGCCAAGTCATTGGCTGTGTCTGGTCTTGGTGTAATTGGAAGAGATAAATATGGTGTTTTCCCATTGAGAGGCAAGCTGTTGAACGTTCGTGAAGCTTCCCACAAACAGGTGAGCTTATGGATGTCCCATGTATCTAACATTTGGAATAAAACTAATATTTATTATTGAAATCAGTGGACTTGCTTAGTGGATGAAAAGTACTTGACATATTTGTTAGTTTTCTGTTCACTATAATGTTGCTTTTGGTCTTCTTTAGGACAGGCCACATGTAAAATTCTATTTAATAATTGTAGAGAAATGTCAGTTGTTATTACACATCATTGTAATGGATGATGTTAATAGTTGGCACTTCGTTTAACTTACACTTACAGTTATTGGCACTTGTTAGAATATTGTTTGCATAACTGTGCAAATAATTGTTACTTTACTCTATTTGGTCGAACAAAGTTTTCTGCCTATAACTCCAACACAGAAATGTGTGTCTTAAATATTCTTTCATGTCCCTGCTATTTACGCATTTAGTCGTCAAGCTCCAATTTCTGATAGCGTGATTTTCACATTATCTGTTAATATTTGCCTCAAACACACAATTTTTGAGTATGTATGCAGTATTTATTGTAATAATGAAATGTTTTAAGTGCTGTGTAATTTGTATTTTGACAGATAATGGATAATGCAGAAATAAACAACATAATTCGTATTGTTGGCCTTCAGTACAAGAAGAAGTATGAATCTGTAAATGATCTAAAGACACTGAGATATGGAAAGCTGATGATAATGACAGATCAGGACCAGGTAAATCAACTCTTATCTCGAAAAGGACTTAGACTTTTGTTGTTGATGTGCATAATACTTTCTTAAGTGGGTCAATAGAAAAGGGGTGGTAACCTGTTTGCATTTGGAGGATACAGTACTTTCATTTCTTTGAAATTGAATAAACCAAAAAAATCGATTAACCGGTGCTTTCTGTTCGGTTCCTGCTGAATTATATCAAAAAAATTTCTCACTTAACTGAATTTTACGAATTAAAATTTGATCCCCAAGTTACATATTCCATATCTTATTTGCATCTGAACCAAATAAGTGTAAGCATACATAGTTCTGTGCACTACATTATTTTCTGTTACAGTTTTCACATAATTTTTGTCTGATGCACTTTAATCTCATAACAATGGCCCGATCTCTTGCTTGCTACTCGCAAGATGCAAGGACGAGGGGAAAGAGGAGCTGGTCAGCAAACCACACATATTGCACAACAATCCATAGATCTTTCTCTCCTTGTCTGTCTGTCTGTGAACCGTGAATGTGGGTCGTGTCCCCCCCCCCCCCCCCCTCCCCCGCCCCCATCATTTGCAATATGCCATAGAAACAGAAATCAGCTAATAATACTCAGAAGCTATATCAAAAGCAGAAAATTCTACATGTTGCCAGCAGCACTGTAGAGAAGACTAAAACACAGGTTGCAGATCCTGAAGTCTGCTCTCATCGATAATAAGTTCAACACAGAAAATAGAGGCAGTCCTGGTAAGCTGTTGATTTTGCTGCAGTAGAAAGCGCATGAGGCTGACCATACTTTAACAGGGTGTCTGCGACCCGGGAGATCTGGGAAAAACCCGCGAATTTTTTCATCCGGGAGAAAACCGGGAAAAATCCGGGAATTTTTTTGAATTCCGGGAATTTTTGATTGTTTTTGTTCTCAGTTAAATTTTTTGTAATTTTGACTGGTAAGGACAAATACTCTAACAAAGGATATTACTGTATCCTGCTACTGCAGAATAATACTGCAGCCATAAAACGTGAACGAGAGAAAAAACTAAAATAGAACTTAAATTGCAAAGGAAATGCGGCAATACAGCAACAAAACACAGTGCTCGTACAGTTGTCTGCCAACAGCAAAACGTGTCAAAGACTTTAGGAAGACCATGCAGTGCTTCGTAACAACAAATTGCCTCCGATGAGCATGACGCCACAACTGTTAACATTAGATTTGTTTTAGCAGTTACAAGTGGGATCATACGTATGCGCAGTTGAGTAGTATCTTCTTCTGTTTCTGGCTACAGAAACGTGGCCGTTGGCTGTGTAAGCAGTCACAATATAAAAGCAGCTAGAAAATTTTACTGGCGGGCTCAAGCTGCCAGATTGCGCAGCAGCCCTGGATCTAGGAGTGCAGGGGGGGGGGGGGGGGGTCAGATTCGTATAAAACTTGTTTCACAAAGCGCCTAGCATCCAGTGCAAGTTGGTCTATCGATTATTCGTATGACTTTTAAACGTGTCCCTGTCGGTTTTTTAACATTGTTGAACACATTCTAAGTTGATTTCTGAATGCGTGCATAGTGTACGTGATGTCTCTGTCAGTGGAATCCTCATCACATCTAGAAATAAACTTTCCTGCAGACAAAAGGTGCTATACGAAATGGGCAGAGTATAGCCGAACGAAAGAAAGTCGACCACTGTCTGATTATGTGGTTGATAGGATTTGCGAATGATGAGCGTTGTTAAGATTACCAGCGAAATCCATAGATTCGGATTACCAGAGTGCGAATAAACGACTAACAGGAATAACTGGTAAGAAAGATTACGTATTATCTTCTCGGTGTATCCAAGAAAGTGAAATTTTTGGCCAGATCGCTGCTATACTAGCAAGGGCCAGTTGTACGGTCTCCGGCTAGCAGTCGCTTTAAGGTCTATTCTGGAAGTAGCATGGAAAACGCGTTGTATGAACATGTAACAATGCCTAACCGGAGAATAATCGCGGGATAACCTAACTGGTTATTCTGGCAGAGTTAGTGAAGTTAAACGGCGAATAACTTTTGACATTGTCAGGAATAGATACAGAATTGGTGATGACAGCATTGTTTGTTACAACGAGGAAGGAGAAGAAACGGGGAAATCACACAAATTATGGAAGAATAAGAAGATTCCAAATTTCTATAAAAATTTCGCACTACTACTTTTCGATCTCATGCATGAGAAACCAGAGTGTATGAATGAAGTGTAAAACTATTTCCTAACGTAAAGCTTTTTGCTTGTAGTAGGCCTAATAGGCATTTGGTATTGGTACTTAGTGAATTATAATCTGCCGTGTTATAAAAATGGCCATTTCTGCCAAAAGTCTCGTTTATTTGGTGTGTGTTACAATTGCTGCGGTATTATAAAGGCCTATTTTGTTTTATCTTGCATACTCTGATAAAATATAGGTAATCAGGTCTAGAAACCACACCAGTCTTGAGCCTACTTGTGATTCAGCTTTTTCAGTATTAGACGACGACATTTCGATTTTTCAAGTAGCAAAACGTGTGACGAACTTTGATGAGGTAAAAGATCCTTTCGCAGAAAGGAAAGCACGCCATGTAAAGCTGTAGCAAGATTAGAGAGAAAAAAATTCTAGGAGCTAAGGATTGAAGAAATGTGTACTGTCTTGCTTGTCTCTTCTCTTTACTGGCTTTATGTATCCTATACTTAATTTTATGGCACACAAAGCAGCAAGTTGTTAGCTAATAGGGAATAAAGAGCGCAAATTTTCTGAAGAAAGAAAAAAGAGGGGCAGGATGTCAAACCGGCCAACTGGAAGCAGGAGAGGCACCATAGGACATTTTAATTTCTGCTGTCCTGAATATAGTTTGATGGCATCCAGTATAAAATATACACGTTTCAATTCCACAGACCGAAATACAGTGACGTGTGATAGAAGAATGCTGTGTGAAGAGGTGTGGCACTGCACTTCGGCACACTTACGATCAGATAACATGTCTTACAATTCCTCGGACACGTATGTTTTATGTATCACAGTCTTTAGAGAGATTTTCGCTACAAAATGAATGTATTTTTGAAAATCCGATTTCTTTTAAACGTCCTATCTCAAACGCTCGAGGGACGCCACCATCTACTATTGCCCCGGTTCGGAAATATCGTAGATACGGGTCTGATGCGCAGAGCAGTTTGAGTTATAATAGGGAAGCGGGTAATCTCCACGTGACCCGTGTTTACATTTAGTGATTTTGCAGTTTCCTCTGTCTACTGCTCTCACATCAAATGAAAACAAAATTGCTTTCTTTGGCCAGAAGCTATCATGTGAATTAAAATACATTCACATAATAACGGAAGACTAAAATACGTTATTAGTTTCAGATTTTATTTTATTTCCACCTTTCTGACAGTCAGGCATTAATTGCCATGCAGAACAATGAAGTTATTTTTATCGGTTTGCTGGAAAAATTTTCTTTTATTAATCTTTTCCGCTGCGGCAGTCAATATATTTGAACAAAGGGTTTAATTTCAAACTATGGCTAGTTTCAACTGTTCGGTGCATTTCAAGTGTACGTTTTCATCTTCTAGCATGTATGGCATTATGCCATTACAAAGAACCAGACATGAGATAACAAAGTACTGGTACCCAAGGAAATTTACATCCCGAAACCACATTGAAAAGCTTAATATCAGGTCGATGCCTACTTCACTGGGAATCTGGGACTCATTTAAAAATCAGCTGTTTGATGACGAGCCACTTAGAAGAATTTATAGACCAGAAGATCACACTTTTATGTCGTTATTAAAAAAATTACTGGCACATTTGTGTGATATATCTTAAAATGTAATACATGCATAAAAGACCAACATTGTATGTGAAAGCGTAGCTTCTCTTACAGCGTATTGGCCTTAGTGACCAATATTATATGTGAAAGCTTTGTTTTTCTTGTAGTAACATTATATATATTAATTTAAACCATTAACTTTCCCTGTTTGTGTGTTCGCGCTACTTAACAGTGATGTTGCTATTGGCTGACTACACCACGTGTCCGAAGCTCTAAATATCCGCTGCCATTGGCTGGCGAGATCACGTGACATGAGCTATGACTGGCTTACAAATAGGCATCGCAATCTCAATGTCAATGCTTCGGAAAGTAACATGCGGTGTTTGGTGCAATTCGAATTTATACTTTCATAATACGAAAATATGCAGCGTACATGTTACTGCACATCAAACATCTTTCCAAAAGGTGTTTCGTTTTCTAAAGCGCCGGGAAATTCTACGCCCATGTATAAAACCATAGCCATTCAAAGGATTGATCAGTTATACAGTTCCGAGAGAAAATATACAGTCAATTAACAGGGAAAAACTATGTTTCCACCCGGGAGAAAGTGTATTTTTAACCAGGAAATCCGGGAATTTTTTTCCTTGGCCACGTATACACCCTGTTTAAGTAGTGGAGGATTCTTTGTTTGAATGGTTCTATCACATGGGTTCACAACAAATTCTGTTGTCTGGCCCCATGCTTCAACAAAAGGCTAGTAAAATTGCCCATAAAAGAGAAAAAATCTTGGAGGAAAATGCAGGAAGGAGAGACTCAAGTGTGTGCAAACAGTAGATAGATACATTGTGCTGTAGTTGATACAGTAGTTTAAATAGGCTTATGCCTAAGTTATGGCTAATTAGTTATTTAGGCCTAAAGAGTGAATCAATTGTGATTCATTTTTTGAAGCAATGTAGCATTTGTAAATAAAGTTTTCATATGCAATCATTGTGCACATTTTGTCAAAACCAATGTTTCATGGTCTCGAGTAACATTGTGTTACTTCCAATGCATTAAGTGCTTCTGACAGACTGGGAGGGTCCACTGATTGACCACCTGATTCGTCAGATTTCTCAGAACTGTTTGTCAACTAATATTGGCACTACTACTCCAATTATTTCCTCACCATTTTGTACACAACACACTGAAGTGTCAGCATCACAGTCAACAAAATTGTCCAAATAATTAGATTTGAAATACGAACTCAGTCATTGTCTTCTGATATACCGAAATCAACATCAAAATGTCCAACATTTTCAGGGTCAGCATTTTCAGAGTCAGCTTGAGTTTCATCTTTTACAAAAGAATCCCGTAATGTTTGAATACTCCATTAGTAGTGTAGCGCTTGACACAGTCACGTTGATTAAATATTTGGGCGTAACATTGCAGAGCGATATGAAGTGGGACAAGCATTTAATGGCAGTTGTGGGGAAGGCGGATAGTTGTCTTTGGTTCATTGGTAAAATTTTGGGAAGCTGTGGTTCATCAGTATGGGAGACCTCTTATAAAACACTAATACAACCTATTCTTGAGTACTGCTCGAGTGTTTGGGATCCCTATCAGGTCGGATTGAGGGAGGACATAGAAGCAATTCAGAGGCGGGCTGCTAAATTTGTTACTGGTAGGTTTGATCATAACGCAAGTGTTACGGAAATGCTTCAGGAACTCGGGTGGGAGTCTCTGGAGGAAAGGTGGTGTTCTTTTCGTGAATCGCTACTGAGGAAATTTAGAGAACCAGCATTTGAGGCTGACTGCAGTACAGTTTTACTGCCGCCAATTTACATTTCGGGGAAAGACCCCGAAGAGAGATTAGGGCTCGTACAGAGGCATATAGGCAGTCATTTTTCCCTTGTTCTGTTTGGGAGTGGAAAAGGGAGAGAAGATGCTAGTTGTGTTACGAGGTACCCTCCGCCATGCACCATATGGTGGAGTGCAGAGTATGGATGTAGATGTAGGTTGTAAATTGAGAGCTACATAAGAGTAGGCAACCACTCTTCAACTTTTGGGTAACATCTGGTTTATTACACTGTTGCATAGAATCTACAACTAATGACAGTGTTAGTATAACAGCTATGTCTTTCGTTATTGTTTATGCTCTTGCTCATAATTTGTGCTGCTGCATTTGCATGAGCATTAAATGCTAGAAATTATGGCAAGTTTTGGTGTGGGTGTTTATACATTCAGCATGTAATGTGTTGGAGATGGGAATGTTTTATGGATGAAAATCAGAATGACACTGAAAAATTTTTATTTCCCTGCTGACTGTTACATACAAATAGATACTTAGTAAACTATCAGTCATATTTCAGGATGGCTCTCACATCAAAGGTTTGCTGATCAATTTCATTCACCACAATTGGCCATCTCTTCTTCAACTCCCATTTTTGGAAGAGTTTATAACTCCCATTGTGAAGGCATCAAAAGGCAGTCAAGAATTCTCATTTTATTCGCTTCCAGAATTTGAGGAATGGAAAGCTTCAAGAGATAACTGGCATACTTATAAGATAAAGTACTACAAAGGTAATTTTTGCCATATTTTTTTATTGTTAGTAAAGCGCTTCCAATCCAGTTATCATATTAATAGCGTGCTTACACAACACAAATGAAATTCTGTTTGGTGTACATGTCTATTCTTGTTATGGTTTTTCTTTTTTAAATTTGACAAATTTTCCAGGTTTGGGTACCTCTACATCCAAAGAGGCAAAGGAGTACTTCATGGACATGAAGCGACACAGAATAAAATTCAAGTATGGAGGTCCCAGTGATGATCACTGCATTAATATGGTAAAACTTCAAATATGTAATTTTAATGTTCCTTTAAAGACTGCAAGATTATCTTACGTGAAATGATTACAAACTGGAATACAGAGATAAATAGAACTGCAGTCATTAATAGCTTTGCATGTAATTTTATCTTTTGTAAAGACGTGTCATTCCATTTCGTTGCTCGTACAGCAGTCTCTCCTTATAAAATTCTGAACTGTACCATTCTCTCTTTATTGATATTCACTGCAGCTGTTAAAACTGCACTGATGTTGGTGAGAGTAATTTCACCATTCGTTCTTTTACGAGGTAGTGATTGAAATCTCTTCAAATTTCTTGTATTTGAGAATTGACGAGCTGTCAATTAGATTGGTATGTAGAGAATCAACACCCACATTTGACTGTATTTTGTTTGTTTAATTATGACCCTGGTTTCAGTCTTTTATACTATTTTCGAGTGATTGAATTTATGTCATTAACATATGACATGCTCCAACTATTATTCACTGACATTTCACAAGCTGGTGATTTTACATCTGGCATTTCGCGGGGAGCCAGTATTTTTCTTAACTTATGGCCAGTTATGAGCTTGATGTCATACAATATATGTTAACAACATAAACCCAATCCCTTGAAAATGGCGTAAAAGGCCAAAACCTGGGTCACAATAATACAGTCAAATGGCAGTGTGTTCATTTAAAAATTATTGTATGACTGTTGCTCAGCAACATCAAAAAATAAATGGTTGGTATTTCATTCAACCAGGACTTGTTCTTTGGTTGAGCACTGGGATATTAGGGTAAAGTCAGCCTGTTGTGGTTGAGAGTAAGAAACAGTTGCCCTGATTATGGCAGGTTATGTTAGTGATGGGATCAACTGAGACAACTGTCTAGTGAGGCAGTAGGGAATTAATGTGTGACGAATCAAAATGTTGGCAGTAGACAAATAGCAGGACACAAGTGGGAAATTAGTAGAGATGTCAGTGCAGAGAAAGGAGGTTGGGAAAAGAAAGTACGAGAAGGAAGTGCTGCTCAAATAATTGCTGAAATTTGCTGAAATATCAAAGAGGAAACTGTACCCAAAAGAAACTAAAGTAATCAGAGATTTATAAAAATTAAACTTCCAAAATGGTAACAGACATGCTTAATCATTGAAAGGATGACATTTATGAGAGTGCGTACTTAGTTATTGCTGGTGTAAAGTAGTAGAATTTTTTATTTGATTTATTTATAGATACAGACAGAAAAAAAAGTTGTGATTGTCCTTGATCTTAATTGTTGAGTATTGCCAGTTTGCGCATAGTTTCTGTCCCATTGTCTGTGTCAGTTTATCCATTAGGTTTTCATAGAGTCGTGGCATCTCAGGATCAACTTGCCCATCATGCAGAGACTGTAACAGCCAGTTGCAATAATCATGTCGAGCAGCGGTATCTGAGCTCCTCATTTGTTGCACTACCATTATTTTTTATGGTTTCAATTTCATTTTGTGCACAGCTCTGTGAGCAGATGTTTATGATACGAGTCTGAAGTGCCAAATGGTGCAGAGATTTTCTTGGACTTTTTTTCCTAGACCTTCCATATCTTTTGTAATTTACTTTCAGGTAAAATACTAGGTTCTCTAGATCTTGTTTGTATAACAGAGATCAAGTCTGTTGAAATTTCTTCACTAATTTGCGTATTGTCGAATCATTGGGAACAATCGCACTGGGAAATTTTCATATGACTTCAAGCCGACATTCCACGCACGATTCTATTTTTCCAGAGCTCCACACAAGAAACGCTTGTTGACCCTTTGTGTATATCAACCAAATGGAAACACAAGAGGAAATTTGAACCAAAATACCCGAACACTCAGTCTCACAGTATAGAAGATATACACCACGGTGTTTCTGCCTGAGGACCGGGCCCAGCAACGTATGGGTAGGCCAAGTGCCAGACTCGGCCCAGTTGCAACAATGACATCTAGCAACAATATTTGAAGTGATCGGACTTCACAAAAATACTCAAATGAAAACACCAGTACACTCTCGCTCAGTGTAGGGGGCACCTGCAAGGTGTTGGTGTCTGAGAACTATGCATTGTGTCTGAGAACTACGCATTGTGACAACCGGGAGATGCAGCGGCAACAGCTGGCAAGTACGCTACATGACCCGCGTACCCCTTCCGGGCGTCTTTCGTGAGACACCTTGTAGATGCTGATTTTGACAAGAATAGGTGCTAATTTTACAAAAAATTGAGATACATTTTTGGTCACTACAGATAAGACCCAAGAGAGCACCTAGCAACAATTGTAAGAACAACTTTGGCATTGTTCTGTTTTACAGGATCTTAAAATCAGCACATTTCTTTTTGTGTTTATTTTTATTTGTAGACTTTAGTGTATAATTTCATCATATTATTATGTTTTTGTTGTTGCAGGCATTTAGTAAGAAATGTGTGGAACAACGAAAAGAGTGGCTCACAGCGTGGATGGAGGATTCAAAGAGGAGGAAGGAAATGGGTCTGCCTGAACAGTATCTGTATGAGAAAGATACACAGTCTGTTAATTATTCAGATTTTGTCAATAAAGAACTCGTACTCTTTAGCAATTGTGACAATGAAAGATCCATCCCATCTTTGGTTGACGGATTCAAACCTGGACAGAGGAAGGTGAGTTCTTTGCAGACTTTTTTTTAAATGTAGGAATAGTATATCTTATTTTGTGAGATACATGGGGGGGGGGGTAATTTAGTTTCAGGCTTGCATAGGTCTTGGTGTATTGTATCATGAGTGTATATGCAAGAAATGTGCACTTACAGAATTTCGAATTGTGGAATTACAGTATGGACTTCAGGGGGGAAAAAAATAATGGTCTCCTTTGCAGACTTTGTTTTCAAATGTTCGGAGCCAATTTTTTTTAGATTTTTTAATTGATGATTTACTGTGTTACGCAGGACTTATGGATCTTAGAACTTATTGCAGACGATGATTTTTATTTTCTATATGCAAAAAAAAATGAAACAGAGTTTCATCTCAAAGCTATAATGTAGTAGCGCCTACTTTTCTTCAAAGTTTGATAAAATTATTTCACACGTACTGAGAGGCAACCTCATGGATCAACTGGCAACAAGATTACTTTACAGAAAGCTACTACGCTGGTCATAACATCAGAAACTTGTCAATAAAATAACATGGACAGTTGATAACAGGACTGAGTTGTGAGTATTAACATCTTAGATCTGATTACAAACAGGACTGAACTGTTCTTCTCGCTTAATATGCAGCTGGGGATCAGTGATAATAAGCCTGTTGAAGAATTACTGACTGTGGGTGTCTGTAGGAATGTAGAGGAAGGTAGGGAGATATTTCTGATTAATTAGTGCAGCAAGGAAACGTTCCAGATTACCTGAACAGACTAACCAAAGATTCATCTCTCAGGCTGAAAATGTTGTGCATAAACTTACAAAAGTTAAAGAATTTTATACAACCCACCTTAAACACATGTGGCAAACTAAGTTGTAACGGATAAGGAAGACCTGCCATGGTTTCTATAGCTGTGTTAGGAAAGTGCTCTTAAAGCAAAGAAAGCTTCACTATAGACACAAACATAGCCAAATCCTTGTAGTCCGCAGCTCATAGTCGTGCGGTAGCGTTCTCGCTTCCCACGCTCGGGTTCGATTCCCGGCGGGGTCAGGGACTTTCTCTGCCTCGTGATGACTGGGTGTTGTGTGATGTCCTTAGGTTAGTTAGGTTTACCGTATTTACTCGAATCTAAGCCGCACCTGAAAAATGACACTCGAAATAAAGGAAAAAAAAATTCCCGAATCTAAGCCGCACCTGAAATTTGAGACTCGAAATTCAAGGGGAGAGAAAAGTTTTAGACCGCACGTCCAAATCGAATCAAAGTTGGTCCATTGTAATATGAGACACAATTTAGGCCGAATGAATGACGATACAGCTACAGTAGTTTGGTTCGAGTCGTAAGCTTAGCATGCGTCAGGCGCTCCGTCCGTATTTATACGGGTACCCTTCCTTTTTCACGTGCTTCGTCTGGTTTGAATCTATTGCTTATTTTGCTTCGATCTGATAAGTGCCGTTTTCTTTGTTATAGGTGTTTACGTCTAAGCTGAAAATGCATTACTGTACTGTGTCATGCATTGTTTGTCGCATCCTGATAGTGCGTGTTTACGGACTGTCGCCGCTCGCGGCATGGCTTGCTTTTGTGCGCGCTAGTGCCGCTAACAATTTAAAAAAAAAAAAAAAAAAAAAAAAAAAAAAAAAAAGAGAGAGAGAGAGAGAGAGAGAGAGAGAGAGAGAGAGAGAGAGAGAGAGAGAGAGAGAGGAATCGTCTCATTAGCGAAACAATGGCAAGAGACTGCCATTTGTTGTTACTTACACTGCTGCTTTCTTTGACAATGATCAACAAGAACCAAATAATAGACTGCGTATGATAGAACATGTTCTGAACGAGAGTTATGCGAAGATTTGTCTCCGTTTGAAAATCTTTGCGGTCGCTTCTTTAGTACATCAGATTCTGCACAGAAATTAGAGTCATCTTAGATTTGAAAATCTAGTCAGTTGCCGTGCTTCATTTCTGACTGTGTCACTTAATACGAATATAAACATGATACGTATATTCTTGCGCGTTTGCTGTTGTCTCACTCTAGTTTCGTAGTTTATTAGGATTTAAATGAGATAGCAGCAAACACGAAAGAAAACATTGCAAAATGTTTATATTCATATTATTCTTATGGTGAAGAGAATACTGCATGTGATTCACAATTGATAAAAGTTCCTATTAGCAACCATCTCTTGTCACAGGTAGGAAAAATTTCAGAATGTAGAGTTGGTCATATTGACAAATATCCCAAACAGTCTTGCCAGTCGGATTTTCGTAGTACATTGAAATTCTGCTACATTCGAAGATGAACAATACGGAGTTTGTATTTACTTCGTTGGATAATGTATGAAAATGCAGTGGTCGAAAGTCGGGCCAGAGAAAAAAAAGCTCATCTTCCACCTTTTTTTAAAAAAAATTTATTTACTGACGCAGAGGTTTTGGCGCCAGTATTTATCTTTGTGCCTACAAACCATGCCTGTGTAGCGCTACATATATTCGACGGCAGAAGTTAGTTGTGGCGGGCGGAGACACCTACCGTCATTTTTCAGAACTTCCGCTTGCTTTGCACTCGATTCTAAGCCGCAGACGGTTTTTTAGATTACAAAAACTGGAAAAAAAGTGCGGCTTAGATTCGAGTAAATACGGTAAGTAGTTCTAAGTTCTAGGGGACTGATGACCAAAGGTGTTAAGTCCCATAGTGCTCAGAGCCATTTGAACCAAATCCTTGTAGACCAACAAAAACTCAACAAAGCCAAAATTGTCTTAAGGAAAGTAATGCATGAAGTGTTCAATGAATTTATTAATAATATTTTATTTACTGCTGTGACAGAAAGTGCTAGTTAGTAAGTTTATATTAAAGTGTAAAGAGGTCAAAGCCACTTGTCCAGATACCCAGTGACCTAATTGCACCAAAACGGACAATGATAGTGAGAAGGCCGAAACAACAAACAAAAAATAAACAAGTTAGATGGGCACGGATATAAGGAGTGTGTCATGTTTGGTCATAGCACCAGAAGTTTCATTTTACACGGAATATGTAAACATTATTTACCCCTGCAGCCTAATTCTAATTCAATAGTTTCTCACAATAAAGAAATTAACTCTGTTGCCATTTCATTGTGAGCATTGCATATTGGAAGGGGTGGTAGTGTTGGGTGCAGGGAGAAGGGGGGGGGGGCGCAATGACCTGGGGAGGTCCTATCCCATGCCGTTTCTCTCTCTCTCTCTCTCTCTCTCTCTCTCTCTCTCTCTCTCTTTTTAAATGAGGAAACACAGAGAAACTTCCTTCAGATTATTGTGTTCATAAGTTGCTCATATCACTCCGGTGCCCTGTTTGTGTTACATATGGCAACATTACATTGCAATTATAATGTTAATTTGTAATAATGTAGCAAATCAATCTTGCAGGTGCTGTTCACATGCTTGAAACGAAATGACAAGAGAGAAGTTAAAGTTGCTCAGTTGGCAGGTTCAGTGGCTGAACATTCTGCGTATCACCATGGTGAACAGTCACTTATGTCAACAATTGTAAACTTGGCACAGAATTTCGTGGGCAGCAATAACATCAATGTTCTGCAACCAATTGGACAGTTTGGCACTCGGCTTAATGGTGGAAAGGATTCAGCTAGTCCAAGATACATCTTCACAATGTTGAGGTGAGTTGGAAATACAGTGTGTCTCCCCTGAAAATATTTGCACGTTCCCTACTAAATATCACTGCTGCATTATCAGCATATTTTCTCATTATTAATAAAAATTTGTAGATGTACAGTAACGAATAGAAGCTTGTTGGAAGAGTGGGGCGTGTGTGTGTGTGTGTGTGTGTGTGTGTGTGTGTGTGTGTGTGTGTGTGTGTGTGTGTGTGTGTGTGTGGACTTATGACCACAGCAGTTGAGTCCCATAGTGCTCAGAGCCATTTTGTGTGTGTGTGTGTGTGTGTGTGTGTGGGGGGGGGGGGGCAGCTTTTAGAACTTTGTTAAAATCTTGCATTCAGCAAATTTTGAACATTTGCTTTGGATGATTGGTGTGTGCAATCTCTCTCTCTCTCTCTCTCTCTCTCTCTCCCCCCCCCCCTCTCCCCCCCCTCTCCCCCCCTCCCCCCCCCCTCTCCCCCCCCCCCTCCCTTCAACTGTAAACAATGTATGTGCATTTGACATGGCAGTATTAAGTAGTGGATATGCAGTTATATTGAATCCACTGTTGTGTCACAAATTGCAGTGGAGCAAAATCTCAAAATCAACCATTCAAGACATTTTCTGGAATGTGTTGAAGAGAAACAGTATGCACAGTTCATTGTACACACCTTGACCCCTGAAAAAAATGTGTGCTGCATTTTGATTGCAATGCAAAAAGTGGATAGCTCTTTTCAGGGAAAAAAGTCATCACAAGTCATGAGATTTGGTAATCTATATGAACCTTCCACAAAACCATAAAGTGCAGAAATTCGCATGAAAGTTCAGTAATTTGATGACCGACATTCAAGCCAATTTCTGAATAGCAGAAGCATTGTCAGACAGCCACACACAAGAGAGACACACTCTTATGCCATCCACAATGTACAATCTTGACACCTGTGGGCAGTGTGTCTGCAATGATGAGAATTCCCTTGCCCGTTATGTTTCGTAAAAGCCTGCACAGGCAGGCACTTGCCCTTCTACCCCAGTTAGTCAGCAAATAGGTTTCCCTTTCAGCAAATAGGTTTCCCTGAGACTGGAGCATCTGAGTCATAATCCTCTCCAAAGATTTTGGTTATCTACCATCATGCTCTGAAATAAGGGCAATCCTACCCAAGATCCTTTCCAGCTCTCCTGAAATGGTATTCTATTGCCCACACAACCTACACATCGTCCTGTTACACCCCTATGCCACTCCCTACCCCTTGCCACAGCGGAATATCCTTGTGGAACACCCAGACACAAGACCAGTCCAATTCATCCTTCAGCACATCCTACTCTAGTTGTCACAGCTTACCCTATGCTGTGAGAGGCATGGCAACCTGTAAAAGAAGCGATGTCTTATGCCAGCTCTGCTGCAATTTCTGCACAGCATTTCATGTGAACATAACCACTAACCAGTTGTCCATCAGTATGAATAACTTAAGAGCAGAGTTGACCACCCACTGGCACAAAATGCTGCTCTACACAGCATGTTAAAATATAGTGACTGCTTCCCATTATGTGCCATGTGGATCCTTCCCTCCAGCACCAGCTTTTCTGATCTACATACATGGGAATTATCTGTGCACCACATCATTCTGTCTTGTGATCCTTCTGGCATCAATCTCTGCTAACCCATGGTCCCCACACCATCTATATAAGTGTGTCCTATCTCTGTCCTACACCACCTCCCAATTCCAAGTCATCTTCATTGTGTGCTGCACTTCATTTGCTCCAGTTCCCCTGCTGTTGCTTGCTTTCCCTATGCACCTGTCACGCCTCTCCCCCCACATGCCTGTCCTACACACCTGCTTCCTCCCTTGGAACCACTAGCTATCTGCCCACAACCCTTCCTCCTGCTTCATATATCTCCCTCCCTCTATATCCTGGCCCTACCCCACACAACCTCCATCATAGTTCATCTGCCAAAACGCAGTCTCATTGTGGTGATTACCTGGCACAACGTTAATGCGTGGTGTGTGTGTGTGTGTGTGTGTGTGTGTGTGTGTGTGTGTGTGTGTGTGTGTGTTTTGGAGAACGATGCAGCTACTCTGTACAAATAATTATTTCATTTTTAAGTTCTTATGTAATGTTTTACTTCTAAAACTTGATTGACCTAGCTTCTTTCATGTTATGTTTCAGTCCATTGACACGATATATTTTCCATAAGCATGATGACGCACTCCTAAAGCACAATACAGATGATAACCAAAGAATTGAACCAGTTTGGTACATACCAATCATACCAATGGTACTTGTTAATGGTGCAGATGGGATTGGAACTGGTTGGATGACAAAGATACCAAATTACAATCCCAGAGAAATAATTGAGAATTTGAGGAGAATGATTGAGGGTGAAGATCCAAAACCTATGGTAATATTACAAAGAAATATATTTTCCCTTTAAAATAAGTCTGTGGCTATTGTTCCTAAATGATGACTTTCTTACTACTACTACTACTACTACTACTACTACTATGTATTATAAACATATTGATAGTACTGTAAGTTTCACCTTCATCGTAAGCATAGATGTTGAAAATAAGTTATGTGTAAATCCGAGTATTTTCTGTGATATATTAGTCACGCAGTAGGCATCCAAAATCTACTACCCTGTGAAAAATGTACTAGGGATACATTGTATTGCTCAAATTTACCTTAAATTTTCCCAACTTTGTGGGGCCCATTTCTGCAATAATTTTGTGTAGACCAAATTGGCTTTTACCAGAAGCCCCTTGACGTACTTTTTCAGATGGATCAAGTTAATACGGTGTTTGGAGCATTTGAGCCATATTTGGGTAGAACTGTATGGAAGTCCAAATCTGATCATCCAGTTACAAATTTTCCATGAGTTCTGTAAATCACTTGAGGTGAATACCTTAACAGTTCCCCAAAGGAGGCTACAGCCAGTGTTCACCCATCTTTTCCCCAAACTTAAATTTTCTGTGTCCAATGACCTTGGTATTCACAGGACATTCGGCTTGTGACAGTTTGACTGCTTTATTTCTTCGTTTATTGTCCTCTGTGTTGACGTACTGCATTGCTACACTGACTGAAAAATGGGTTGTGGAAGTAAAACTCTGACTACTTTGAATGATGTAGCTGACATGTACACATTTGCATTTCACAGTTGTGTACTTTCACTTTTCACAAACCCCACATACACCCATTTAATATGGGCAGTGCACTATTGTTTAACTTTCGATAAGCCTCATTAATAGTTTGCAGGCAAACCACCACATACTGCTACAATAGTTCACTATTGAACATTTACGAGAAGTAAAAACCTAACCACAAAGGTCATAGTTCTTGAAGAATAGAACGGTACGTATGGAGCGGACACTGTCATTGTGTTAACATACGGATTATGTAACGCTTACTTCACAGTTAAGTTGAAGCATTGTTGTTGTAACGAAATACAGGTTTCTTGTCGGAAATTCGGCTGTGGGCTGACTGACTCATGACCAGAAATTGGGCCCTTATATATATTCACAATAATAGGCCCTGAAACTACACATTGTTCGATGTTTAATTTACGGAAACTACAATTAACCGCCCCCCCTCCCCCCCCCCCCCCCCCCCCCCCCCCCCCCCCCCCCTCCCCTGTGGGTCTGGGGGTAAGAATAAAGAATAGGCCCGAAGTATTCCTGTAAGAGGTGACTAAAAAGAGTCTCTCACATTTCGGCCTTTTTCGGCCTTTATGTGATGGTCCCCTGTAGGGTTTGACCTCCACTCTTCAAAATTTTTCTGAAGAGCAAGCCAATTGGGGAAGGGTGCCTTAAATGGCGCATCGTGCCTTGAGATCTGTAGCCAGATTTCTTGTCGTCGCATTGCAGTCAGATTTCTTGTCGTCGCATTGCAGTCAGTCTCATTCTCCATCTCTTGGCCAAGGACACCTTCCTGGGTGCATTTTCCACCATGATGCACTATGCAGTGTCGCTTTCTGCGCCGACAATGACCATGGACTTCTTAGTACCTCATATCCAGCATGGTAGCCAGTCCGTTGTGATGGGGCTGACATGTACTGCGTTGGTTGTAGCCCCCTGACAACATAGGGATCGCTCTGCTGATGCCTGCGCCGTTAAATCCCCACGTATCCCAAGGAGTAGATGCCTGTCACTCTGGAGCATCGGCACTCTCCGCAATGGCCATTCTGCCAAGTGGCTTTTGCTGTGGCTGTGTGGTGCCCATGGGGAGGGCCTCTGGTCAGAGTGGGTGGCATCAGTGCGGATGACGCGCAATGAAGCGTTCCATGTCATCACTTGCTGGTGATCAAACACCAGCAGTCTCTAAGTGTTCTAAGTCTCCTACAATGCAAGGAAGTAGGACTCTAAATCATTCCCCTCCCTGGCCACACCATGGGAGGAACGCCAGGCTAAGGATGGCAGCGAACCTAATTCATCCCAATATCTTGTATATACGAGAACTGATGGGGACTCCTTTGTTCCGATGAAGCCACAGTTTTTTGTAGACGATTTAGAGGTCAAGTTTTGGGAGGTGGAGGACTTGTCCAAAATGCAGTCAGGGTCAGTCTTGTTAAAAACGGCATCCTCTGCCCAGTCGCGGGCATTACTCACTTGTGACAAGCTGGATGATGATCTCGTTACCATCACACCCCATAAGAGCTTAAATATGGTCCAAGGTATAACATGGCACAGGACCTTCTTTTGCATTCTGACAATGAGCTGCACGCCAACTTGGAGCGATGAGGTGTTCATTATGTCTGTCGCGTCCATGGGGGTCCAAGGGATAATCAGGTGGCCACTGATGCCTTCGTCTTGACCTTCAAGGGTGGCACATTGCCCAAAAAGGTCAAGGTGATGGTCTACCGCTGTGATGTAAAGCCATATATCCCTTCGCCTATGCAGTGCTTTAAGTGCTGGAAGTTCGGTCATATGTCAACTGCGTAGAGTACATACTTTGGGAGCTCTGCCCCCCCCCCCCCCCCCGCCATTGGGGACACCATTCCCCACTTTTCAGCCGGAGAAACGTAAGTCTTCTTCGTCACCTCTCACTAGGAAGGGGTCCCTTGCGTCACTCCCTTCCCAGATTTCTGCTAGTAGGAAAGATGACTCTCGCCAGTGGCTGAAGTGCCCAAAGGTGGCTGTTCGTAGGGCTTCACAATCATCCTCAGTCCCGGAGACTGAATCAATCGAGCCCTCCCAGGCAGAAAAACCCAAGGAGCAGCGAGAGAAATCCCAAAAAAAGACCCCAAGACCAAGGGACTTGCGGTGGCACCCACACCACTGCTACCTATAAGCTTTGCTTCTGAGGATAATGTGGAGATTCTGGCATCCGCTGAGGACATAAATCTCACCGGACCCTCAGAAACCATGGATACAGACTGCTCAGGAAATAAACCGATGGCAGCAAGTGACCCTGAGGTGTAAACTGCTTCATTGAGTGTTTCATGCCTTCCCAGCCTCACGATCATGTCATCCTGCATTGGAATTGCGGTGTCCCTCCCCCCCCCCCCCTTCCCCACCTCCCACCCCACCACCGCTAGGCTGAGCTACGTCAACTGTTAAGCTTTACACCTGCTTCCTGCATTGTCCTCCAGGAAACCTGGTTCCTGACAATGTGGGACCCTGCCCTCCACGGCTATACGGGATATTACAGGAACCGTAGCGACTATAATAGAGTGTCAGGTGGAGTTTGCGTCTGTCATGAACTCGGTTTGCAGTGATCCTGTGCCCCTTCAAATCCCTCTTGAAGCTGTGGCTGTCAGGATAGGATGATGCAGGAAATAACTGTCTACAACATATATCTTCCTCCAGATGGTGCAGCAACTCTGAACATATTGGCTGCACTGATTGGTCAACTCCCTGAACCTTTCCTACTTTTGGGAGATTTTAATCCTCAAAACCCCTTGTGGGGTGGCTCCGTGCTTACTGGCTGAGGCAAAGATGTTGAAATTTACTGTCACAACTCAACCTCTGCCTCTTAAATACTGGGGCTGCCACACATTTCAGTGTGGCACATATTGGGCCATTGATTTCTCGGTCTGCAGTCCTGGCCTTCGCCCATCTATCCAGTGGAGAGCACACGACGACCCGTGTGGTAGTGACCACTTCCCCGTCGTCTTGTCACTGCCCTGGCGTCAGGCCCACAGAGACCTGCCCAGATAACAAGGCGGACTGGTAAACTTCCACCTCTGCTGCCACTGTTGAATTTCCCCCACATGATAACATCAATGTGACGGTTGAGCAGGTGACTATAACTACCATATAGGCAGCAGAAAACGCGATCCCTCTTTAGGGTGCACATGGCAAAAGGCAGTCCCTTGGTGGTCGCCGGAACTCACTGAAGAAATTATGGAGCTTCAGCGAGCTCAACAGCGGCATAAGCAGCACCCTTTCCTGGAGCACCTCATAGCCTTTAAACAACTCCGTGACCGGGTTTGCCAACTTATCAAACGACGGAAGCAGGTGTGTTGGTCGAGATAAGTCTCGACCATTGGGTGCCATACATCATCTTCCCAAGTCTGGGCATAGATTAAATGTGTTTTTCCTGTGTTAACATAAATGGCGTGTTATCTACCGACGAAAACGCGATCGCCGAGCACTTTGCTGAGCACTATGCTCGAGCCTCTACATCGGAGAATTATCCCCCAGCCTTTTGCACTCTCAAATGGCGGCTGGAAGGGAAAGTCCTATCATTCACTACACTCCACAGTGAATCCTATAATGCCTCATTTACAGAGTGGGAGCTCCTCAGTGCCCTGGCACATTGCTCTGACAGAGCTCCTGGGCTAGATCAGATCCACAGTCAGATGATTAAACATATCTCATCTGACTACAAGCGACATCTCATCATCTTCAACTGTATCTGGTTTGATGGCGGGAGAGCACCATCATTCCTGTGCTCAAACCCGGTAATAACTCGCTTGATGTGGGTAGCTGTCGGCCCATCAGCCTCACCAACTTTCTTTGTAAGCTGCTGGAACGTATGGTGTGTCAGCGGTTGGGTTGGGTCCTGGAGTCACGTGGCCTACTGGCTCCATGTCAGGGTGGCTTCCACCAGGGTTGCTCTACCACTGATAATCCTGTGTCCCTCAAGTCTGCCATCTGCACAGCCTTTTCCAGATGCCAACACGTGGTTGCTGTCTTTTTTGATTACGAAAAGCGTATGACACGACCTGGTGATGACATATCCTTGGCACATTATACGAGTGAGGTCTCTGAGGCCTGCTCCCGATTTTTATCCAAAATTTCCTGCTGCTTTGTACTTTACGTGTCCAAGTTGGTGCCTCCCTTAGTTCCCCCCATATCTAGGAGAATGGAGTCCCACAGGGCCCCGTATTGAGTGTGTCTATTTTTAGTGGCCATTAACGGTCTAGTGGCTGCTGTAGGGCTGTCTGTCTCGCCTCCTGTGTGTACAGATGACTTCTGCATTTCTTACTGCTCCTCCAGTACTGATGTTGCTGAGTGGCGCCTACAGGGAGCCATCCGCAAGGCGGAGGTGGGCTCTAGCCAACGGCTTCCAGTTTTCAGCCACAAAGTCGTGTGTCGTACCATTCATCCGGAACCGGAAATTTATCTTACTGACAATCTACTCACTGTAGTGGAGGCATATCGATTCCTAGGACTGGTTTCGATACCCGATTGACTTGGTTTCCTCACCTTCGTCAGATTTAGCGGAAATGTTGGCAGCATCTCAATGCCCTTTGCTGCCTGAGCAACACCAAATGGGGTGCAGATCGCTCTATGCTGCTGCTGCTCTACAGAGCTCTTGTTCAATCCCGCCTTGACTATGAGAGTGTGGTTTATGGTTCGGTGGTGCCCTCGGCACTGCATTTACTCATACCCAGTGCACCACTGTGGCAGGGTGTGTATGACCCAAGACAACTGGGAGATCTGGTAAACATCCAGTAATTTTTCTTCATCCGGGAGAAAACTGTGAAAACCCCAGCGTTTTTTAGAATTTCAGGAATTTTTCATTGTTTTAGTTTTCAGTTAAATTATTTTTTTTTTAAAAGAACCAATACTGTAACAAAAAATATTAGTGTATCCCGCTACTGCAGAGTAATACTGCAGCAACAAAACATGAACGAGAAGAAAAAAAAGAATATAAAACTTACGTAGCAAAGGAAATGTGCCATACGCAACAACAAAACACAGTGCTCATACAAGTGTCCGCCGACAACAAAGTGTGTCAAAGGCTTTAGGAAGACTATGCAATGCTTCATAACAACAAATTGCCTCCAATGAGCGTGACGTCACAACTGTTTGCATTAGATTCGTTTGAGCAGTTATATTAGATTAGATTAATACTAGTTCCATGGATCATGAATACGATATTTCGTAATGATGTGGAACGAGTCGAATTTTCCTATACATGACATAATTAGGTTAATTTAACAACATACTTAAGTTGATATAACAACTTTATTTTTTTGTGTGTTTTTTTGTTTTCCTTTATTTTTTATTTTTTATTTTTTTTTTATTTTTTTTTCTTAATTTATATCTAAAAATTCCTCTATGGAGTAGAAGGAGTTGCCATTCAGAAATTCTTTTAATTTCTTCTTAAATACTTGTTGGTTATCTGTCAGACTTTTGATACTATTTGGTAAGTGACCAAAGACTTTAGTGCCAGTATAATTCACCCCTTTCTGTGCCAAAGTTAGATTTAATCTTGAATAGTGAAGATCATCCTTTCTCCTAGTATTGTAGTTATGCACACTGCTATTACTTTTGAATTGGGTTTGGTTGTTAATAACAAATTTCATAAGAGAGTGTATATACTGAGAAGCTACTGTGAATATCCCTAGATCCTTAAATAAATGTCTGCAGGATGATCTTGGGTGGACTCCAGCTATAATTCTGATTACACACTTTTGTGCAATAAATACTTTATTCCTCAGTGATGAATTACCCCAAAATATGATGCCATATGAAAGCAATGAGTGAAAATAGGCGTAGTAAGCTAATTTACTAAGATGTTTATCACCAAAATTTGCAATGACCCTTATTGCATAAGTAGCTGAACTCAAACGTTTCAGCAGATCATCAATGTGTTTCTTCCAATTTAATCTCTCATCAATGGACACACCTAAAAATTTGGAATATTCTACCTTAGCTATATGCTTCTGATTAAGGTCTATATTTATTAATGGCGTCATACCATTCACTGTACGGAACTGTATGTACTGTGTCTTATCAAAATTCAGTGAGAGTCCATTTACAAGGAACCACTTAGTAATTTTCTGAAAGACAGTATTGACAATTTCATCAGTTAATTCTTGTTTGTCAGGTGTGATTACTATACTTGTATCATCAGCAAAGAGAACTAACTTTGCCTCTTCATGAATATAGAATGGCAAGTCATTAATATATAATAAGAACAACAAAGGACCCAAGACTGACCCTTGTGGAACCCCATTCTTGATAGTTCCCCAGTTTGAGGAATGTGCTGATCTTTGCATGTTACGAGAACTACTTATTTCAACTTTCTGCACTCTTCCAGTTAGGTACGAATTAAACCATTTGTGCACTGTCCCACTCATGCCACAATACTTGAGCTTGTCTAGCAGAATTTCATGATTTACACAATCAAAAGCCTTTGAGAGATCACAAAGAATCCCAATGGGTGGTGTTCGGTTATTCAGATCATTCAAAATTTGACTGGTGAAAGCATATATGGCATTTTCTGTTGAAAACCCTTTCTGGAAGCCAAACTGACATTTTGTTAGTACTTCATTTTTACAGATATGTGAAGCTACTCTTGAATACATTAATTTCTCAAAAATTTTGGATAAAGCTGTTAGAAGGGAGATTGGACGGTAATTGTTGACATCAGATCTATCCCCCTTTTTATGCAAAGGTATAACAATAGCATATTTCAGTCTATCAGGGAAAATGCCCTGGGCTCTTGCGTATTAGTAGTACCTTCTCCCGCTTCTGGCTACAGATGTGTGGCTGGGTGCCACTATCTAGTATAGCCCTGGTTCGGAAATATCATAGATCTGGGACTGATGAACAGAGCAGTCTTGAGTTGTAGTGGGGAGGTGGGTGTTGTCCATGTGACCTGTGTTTATGTGTAGTGATTTTGCTGTTTCTTCTTCATTTATTACTCTCACATTAAATGAAAACAAAGCGGATTTCTGTGGCCGGGAGCTATCAGATGAATTAAAGTACGTTCACGTAAGTACGGAAGGCTAAAATATGTTACTAGTTTCAGATTTTATTTCCACCTTTCCAACAGTCGAGCATTTATCACCTTGCAGAACAATGAAGTTATTTTTGTCGGTTTGCTAAAGAGATTTGACTTTTGTCAATCTTTTCCACTGAAGCAGTCAATTTACTTGAAATGAAATGTTAATTTCGCGCTATTGGCTAGTTTCAATTGTTCACTGCATTTCAAGTGCATGTTTTCCATCTTCTAGCACATATGGCATTATGCTATAATAAAGAACCAAACATGAGATAATGCAGTACTGATAAAGAAAATTTATGTCCGAATCTGGGCATATCAATGTGCGCTTTAAGCTGAGTTATGCATTTTAGTATGGTTCTTGAAGTTCGGATGTTCTTGAAGTAGCCTCTGATGTCATTGTTCCTTTTATGGCATAATCTAAGATCTTATAATGTTTTACACGTACAAACATACGGGCTACCTGTGTCATCGTACCTGCGCAAGCATGGTGACGCCTGTTATCTGGCGCTCTCTGGCAACTGCTTAAACAAACCTGTTTCTGACAGGTTGCGGGAAAATATTGCGAATGGTGGTTTGAAAAGCGTTACTTTCAAATTAAATATAATTTTATGCAAGATGAACTATGTGTGAGAATGTGTGATGAATTTCTTAAATCACAAAGCGTTTAACTCTGATTTGAAAATCAACTCTTTGAGGAAGACCATTTAGAAGAATTTCGAGCCCAGAAGACCTAACATTTGCATCGTTATTAAGAATTTTACTGGCACATTTGTGTGATGTATCTTAAAGTGGAACATGCGCAAAAAATATGAACATTATGTGTGGAAGCTTAGCTTCACTTGCAGTTTATTAATCGTAGAGACCAATATTATATGTGGAAACTTTGCTTTTCTTGTAGGAACAGTAAGTATATTTATTTAAACCATTAATTTTTTCTTATTTGTGTGTTCGCGCTACTTGAGTGATCTTGCAGTTGGTTGACTTCATCACGTGTCCTATGCTGTCATCAGCTGGCGAGATCACGTGACATGAGCTACGACTGGCATACAAAAGCACATCACAATCTCGATTTCAGTGTTCGGAAAATAGCATGCAGTGTTTGGAGGAATTCGAATGTATTCCTTCGCAACAAGAAAATATGCAGTGTACATGTTGCTGCATATCAAAAATCTTTGCAAAACATGTTTTTTTCCCCTGAGTTTCGTTTTCTAAAGTGCCGGTAAATTCTACATCGGTGTATAAAATCATAAACATTCAAAGGATTGATAAGTTTTACAGTGCCGAGGAAAAGTATACTGTCACTTAACACGGGAAAAGCGTATTTTCACCTGGGAGAAAGTGTATTTTTAACTGGGAGAAAGCGTATTTTTAACTGGGAAATCTGGGATTTTTTTTTTCCATGTCCACGTATACACCCTGTGTGGCGTTTGCCTAGCGACAGGCTCCTTTAGAACGAGTCCAGCGACCAGTGTCCTGGTGAAGGCCGGAGTCCCTCCATTGAATGTTAGTCGTGCATAACTGTTCGCCATTTACGTTGCACACATTCGTAGTTCTCCTGCACATCCAAATTACCATCTACTCTTCCCACCCGCGGCAGCCCGTCCTCCGCATTGGCGGCCCAGGTCACGGCTAACAAGTGCGGTTCGCTTGTGATTCCTTCTGTCTGAAGTAGTCCTTCCCTTTACCACCTATACTTTAGGTCCATTCACATACATCTGCATGGTGTACACCTAGGCCATGGCTTCGCCTGGACCTTTCACATGGCCCTAAGAACTCAGTTAACCCTGCGACTCTCCGCTGTCACTTCCTTTCGATTCTCGACATGTACTGGACCCATGAAGTGATTTACACTGATGGCCCGATGGCCGATGGTGACGTTGGCTTTGCGTATGTTAATTGAGGACATATAGAACGGCACACCTTGACCGATGGTTGCAGGGTTTTCACTGCAGAGCTGGTGGCCATATTTCGTGCTCTTGAGCACATCCACTCGTGCCCAGGCGAGTCATTTCTCCTGTGTACTGACTCCTTGAGCAGCCTACAAGCTATCAACCAGTGCTACCCTCGTCATCCTTCGGTAGCGACCATCCATTAGTCCATCTGTGCCCTGGAATGGTCCAGTCGTTCTGTAGTTTTTGTTTGGACCCCAGATCACGTCTGAATCCCAAGCAACGCACTTGCCGACAGGCTAGCCAAACAGGCTATGTAGAAACTGCTTCTGGAGATGGGCATCTCTGAACCTGACCTGCATTCTGACATACGCCGTAGGGTTTTTCGGCTTTGGGGGCGGAATGGCATAACAGTATGCACAACAAACTGCGTGTCATTAAGGAGACTATGAATGTATGGAAGTCTTCCATGCGGGCCTTTCGCAGGGAATCAGTTGTCATCTGCCGTCTCCTCATTGGCCACACTTGGGCATCCCACGGTTACCTCCTGTGCCATGAAGACCCGCCTCAGTGTCAGTGTGGCGCCCCGTTGACAGTGGCCCTTACTCAGGTGCACTGTCCCACTTTAACTGCCCAGCGATGGAATCTTGGGTTACCGGGCTCATTGCTGCTAATTTTATCTGACAACGCCTCAATGGCTGATTTAGTTTTATGTTGTTTTTTTTCATGAGGGTGGTTTTTATCATTTGATCTAAGTTTTAACGCATTTCCTTAGTCCCTCTTTGTCCCACACCCTAGTGCTTTTAGGGTGGATGTTTTAATGTGTTATAGTGGCTGGCTTCTCCTTTCTATTCTCATGGTCATCTGCTTTGTTGTTTTGCTCTCTTCATGCCGTTTATGTGGTTTTCTTGTCCCCCTTTTGTCCATTTACACGTTTGTTGCCCTTCGTTGTTCTTGTGTTTTTCCTTTCATTCCGTTTTGTGTTGTCAATCTCGTTTGTTTTATTCTCACACTTGTGGTATTGTTTTATTCGGAACAAGGGACTTATGACCTCGTAGTTTGGGCCCTTCCATCCTCTTTTATCCCCGTCAACTAACAATTGAGAGTTAACTCATTAAATTAACTGAATACATGGAAAAATTCCGTTTTTTAACAGTTTCTTCTAGTAAAAGAGTTAGGCCAAATTATTTGTTTAAATCATGAAATTAACAAATATTGTTACGCAAACAATACTTTGGACAAAACTATTAATTACTTTGGAATTAATTAAGGGCTGACTTTGCTAACATGTTTTTGAATAGAGCCAAATAGATCCTTTGAGAATGCAGTTAGTTGTTTCTCTAAATGTTTATAATTATTACAGAATTTATATTTGTTTATGTGTGTACAATAGGATTTAAGTTACGAAACAATTACCGATTTCGCCCTATAACAAAAGATACTAACTAGACATCGTCAAAATTAATTAGAAAATAAATTACATACATAAGACGAAGCACAAAATTAGATCCGGCGTTATATTTTTAAAACAGAGCCAGCCTTTCTCTTTTATGAAAATACAGATTACACTTAATGCTAATTAGTGAAAAGTGAAAAAACGAATTCTAGGAGGCAGATAGCAAAACAAAGGGAAGTAAAAATATCTCAGCTTTGTCACATCACCCTCTCATTGGATTGACCAGATAGATGTTGCAAACAGCTAACTGGGCAATTCAATGACCACAAGTGACTCCAGAAATTGGGTTTAACAATCTACACACACACAAATTATTACATACCAAATCTTGTCAAAACTACAGTACATATGTTTTTCAAATTTTTACTTATATGAACTGGCCATATGAATATCCTCATACAACATATTTACGTGCAGTTTATTGTACAACTGCACAAAATATCCACAAGTTAAACTTCTAACAGAAACTATGCATCTTCATCGTAAGTGATGTCCTTTTTGGGTAAACAAAGATTACATTTTAAAACGCATACCACTTTGTACAAGTCCTGTCTTGGCTAAACAAAAATAAATCCTCGTGGGTTGCAAAAAACTAAATTACACTGTGCATTAGATAGAAAATTTCACTTGCACAATGTTTGTATTTTTCACAAGCACTTTCACACTTTTAATGAGCTTTTACACACTTTCTCACAAAGTTGTCCACATCTTCAACAGGTCCAAGTGGCAGTTAGTAAGGAAATGCATTGCTATTAGCTCCCTTGGAGGTGGTTCTCCTCCTTCACAGTAAATAAAAAAATCAAACAAAACACTGTACTTTCGTATACTTACTTTCACTTCTAATTAAGTCTAAGGAAATGACATGTTTAAAACTAATGGCAAATGATAGTCATTACATCATAAATGGATACATTACTTAGTTTTTATAACATTACAATAATTAGCACTAAAATTGACTATAGTATGAAAGGTGGTGACTTCGAAATTTTTTAGATAAAGTGCACATTCCACTACCGAAACATTACTCTAGATGATAACTCTTTCTGAAATTGGTTAAACTTGAAAGATTTGGGTCTCTTTTTCCATTTGCAAAATAGCAAACATTCAAGATCTACAGTAGTGTAGATTTACTAATCATTACTTTATGAAATAGGGTAGTCACCATTGCATAACTTAATTACTATTCAAATCAAAATTAAGGGGATGGAAGTTGTACCAAATCATTGCCCCACTTCTCTCCTCTCATTCAACCAGAAAATTAAATACATAATCACAAAATGTTACCAAATAGTTGACCTGTCAGAATATCCACATCAGTCTAGCATCACAGTTATGAGTTAACCAGCAAACTTACTGTTCTTCATTCCAGTATTACCACTTTAAGCTCATAATTCTGCAGATCACAAATAGAAGTTTTCTGATAACCTATAGATCCAGTAATGCAGCATTATATGACTTGTAAATATTGCTCTCTCATTCCCAGCTGCAGTGTCATGAATTGCACTATCTAAACAGTACCCAATGTTGCCTAGTTCTTCCCTTTCTTACCTCGTTTGCTAGTGGAGTGCATTCTCAAAAATTATCCCTACTGCAGACACAGGCTCCCTAACCACTAAGACCTTAACATTATTCATTATTATTTCATTATTACTTCATTATCTAATAAACAAACACCTGCTCTGCATATCTTAATGCTCAATTGATTCTACAGAAAAACACTTCACAGTAACAGATCTTTATTCTAAGGCAAACTTAACTCTTATTAGTGATCAGACAAAATTATCACTTAGACAAACTATTACTTCACTGTATTCCATCAAATTACTCGAGATTCTAGCCTGAAGGGCGATATACGTACAAATCCTGCTTACTCTTTCCACACACATTATTCCAGGAAACTGTGTCTAAAAGTTCGAATTCCACAATGTTAGAAAAGGCTGTACCATGACACATAGTTATCTCACATACACTGATTGCACTGAACACACACACTTCTGTTATACCCCAATTAATATTAAGATCTCTTATCCAAGATAATGCAATAGCATATTGCCTCTGTTGCTGCACCAAATCACTAATTTCACAAATGAGCTGATTACTTCAGATGTTAATTGAGCTTTCAGATAACCTGCACCTTTTCCTTCACATATGCTGACACTTTTTATTTTTTGTTTACCTTACCCCTTTGTTTCACATAAATCCTTTAAACATGGTACCACTTTTTCTTCCATCCTCTTATGATTACATGCGCACACACACACACACACACACACACACACACACACACACACACACACACACACACAAAACAGCAACAACAATACTGAAGAACACTTTTCTAAAATATCCCTACACTGAAGTATCCTACTGTACAAAATTACATGGAAGTCGAAGATAGGATGTCTCTGATTCTCTTACAAACTACATATAGAATAGGAGAAGAGTTTGATTGCCTCAGGAAACATGAAAAATGAGACACAGCTGGGGAAAGCATTATCGCCACATAATGAATCCAACACAAAATGTTGAACGCCCCCACTTGCAGTTTGCACAAATTAGTCCCAAATATAACATCAAGCTGAGATTTTGAATCGCCAACAAATTGCAGTCCCACAGCTGTCCTGCCATTTCCACAGTTAATAGTACCTCTTGTTTCACACTCCTTGATAGCTTACCAGTAGCACCAATAATTTTTATTCCAGAAACATGCATCACTACTATACCCTCTGTGTTCTTAATAGATTCCAAAAAATGCCTGTGAAATGCCATTCAAGTCACTATCACTGGCCAGTAAACAACTTAACATGTATCCCTTGTACCCTTGCTGTTATTACAGGGTGCCATACTTCCTTTTTACTTACCATATGATCTTCTTCGTACAACAAATCCTCATTAATCCTTTCCCTGGAAAAACTATCATCCTGCTTATCAGTATGATTATCAGACACATAGGATGGCCCTCTTCCTCATTACCCCTCTCAAACTATAATGCTTCATTAGGCCTAATATTATCCTCCTTTATTCTTTCTTTACTTACCACATGCCCATCATTATGAATCATAAATTCAAATACCTCGTCCTCATCACTACTGGATTAGTCACCGTTATCATCATTACACCTACTGTCAGAATCAGACCCATTGTCACTTTCTCTATGCTTTAGTTTTGTACCTCTTCCATCTTTTTCTCCATTTCAGTCAATTTTGAATCTACATTTCCATTTATTTTTCCAGTTTTTCCTCTACCACTGTTGCACACTTGGTTTCTACCTCAGTTTCTGAATCTTTTTAATCTGATTGATTTGGTTCTCAAGTTAACCATATCTTCAGCACAAAATTTCCTGGCTGCTTTTTCACCTTTACACTGTTTTCGGAAGACTTCACCTTCCTACTGTTGTCATCACAAAGTTTCCCACTCTCTTCTACCACGTTTACTACTCAAAGTTAATTTCTCATTAGTGTTATGTACTACTTTCTTTATACTATTTCCCAACCTACTAATGTCCTTTTTCATACTATTTCCCAACCTACTAATGTCCTTTTTCATACTATTGCCCAACCTACTAATGTCCTTTTTCATACTATTTCCCAACCTATTAACGTCTTCTTTCATAGCTATATTACTCAAAACATTCAAACTACTCATAATTTGCCTTGACATTGCTTCCACTTTTGCCCTTGCTGATTTTCACTAATAGATTCCTCCTCCCTAACCTTGACGATCTTACCCACTTCAGTACTGTTTTTGTCCACTTCACTCACATCAGCACACAATGTATATGACAGTTTAGTCATGTCATCTACAATAGGACTTTCGTTGCCATCATTCAAAGTTACATTCACGTCTGATTTATAACCTCTATTGCTTACAGAACCGTCTCCTGTTGTCTGTTGTCTTCCATCACACTGTCTTGTTCGTTTAGGTCACTCATTATGTATCACATAATACAAAATAGTCCACAGCTCGTGGTCTCGTGGTAGCGTTCTCGCTTCCCAAGAACGGGGTGTCGGGTTCGATTCCCAACAAGGTCAGGGATTTTCACATGCCTAGAGATGACTGAGTGTTGTCTTCATCATCATCATCCATCCACCCACGTTTCTTCAAGGAGTATGAGACATCATCATCAATACAAAACAGCTTTTGCAATGAATTACCTTGGTTTTAATAACTCTTCTGCTGCTGCTGCTGCTCTGCTGTGGTTGTTGCGGTTGTCATCTGGATCTGTATGGCTGTGGCAAGTTGTAATTCTCTCTGAAAGGCATCTTGTTTATCTCCTGTCTGCTTTGTCGTCCTGCGTGCTGATTGGCTGCTGCACATTCTTTGTTATGAAACCCCAGCACTGATTGGCTGTATCATCTCTTCCAGTTAAAACTGTACTGTAAACCACTCAAGTTCACAGTTTACGGTCAAATTTTGTGAGTTCTAGTTTATTGTCCCCACATACAATAGTCCTCACATTGGGGTACCATATGTGACAGTTCACCTGCTTTATTTCTTGGTTTGTTGTCCTCAGTGTCAACGTACTGCATTGCTACACTGGCTGTAAAATGGGTTGTGGAAGTACAACACTGACTACTTTAAATGATGTAGCCGACAGGTTCACGTTTACGTTTCACAGTTGTTTGCTTTCACTTTTCACCCCCCCCCCCCTCCCCCTCCCTCCATATACACATTTAATATGGCCAGTGCACTATTGTTTAAGTGTTGATGAGCCCTATTAATAGTTTGCAGGCGACCCTTGACATGCTGCTACAATAGTTTACTATTGAACATCTACGAGAAGTAAAAACCTAACCATGAAGTTCATAGTTCATGAAGAATAGAACAGTATGTATGGTGCAGACACTGTCATTGTTTTAACACATGGCCTAATTGTGTAACACTTACTTCACAGTTAAGTTAAAGCATTGTTGTTGTTCTAACTAACACAGGTTTCTCATCTGAAACCTGGCCATGGACTGACTGACTCGTGACCAAAAATGGGACTCTTATAAATCGTGTTCAGGTGCTTCGGACTGTGCTTCAGTTTACCAGTTGGTAACAAGTACTTTCCTAAATGTAGCAGCATTGTAGAAGCAAACCATGAAAGGAAAGCAAACTAGAGCCTGTTGTTCACAACGCATGTATTTTGAGAACAGTAGTGACCATTTCATTCTTCTTTGCCTGAACTTGACTTTGCTATTGTTTTTATGTACGGTTGCCTTAGTGTATTCTTTTGTTTGTGTAATGAGTAATTAAAAGAATTAAATAAAATCAGTACTTCAAAACAAAACTTTAATGAAATCTTCAGTTTCACAGACTTAATTACAGATTAAAATGGTGTTGCAAATTGTTATCCGGCAACATAAATGGTAAAACATAGTTGTGTCCTAATGGAAGTGCGTCAGAGAAGAATCATAATATATTTCGGTTTGTCTACAGAGGTTACCTTAAAAAAGCTTAATTTACTGATAAATATATAGTACTGTTCATTCTCACAGTGTCATTTTTATTCTTTCTTCAGTTGACATTGATGTAGTGTCTCTTGCTCACACACACTAATAAAGTTGAAGCTGCAAGAAAACAAAGTGCAAATGAATGTCACATGAACCTTTGCATGTAGTTGTAAATCTGATGGTAAAATTAAATTGTGCCTCTACCCTCAATCTGAACATATTAATAGTTTACATAAAAAGTCTAGGCATGTTGTCTAAAAAGTATTTTCTGATGCTTGTCTGCTGCGTCCTTACCTTTTGTGTGAGGATGAAATAAGAAGGGCTCTCTGTGGCTGAAATGAGTTGTGCAATGAGAATAAATTTCTTGTTACCTGCTAAATTGTTACTTTGGATATTTTCTGGCACTATAGATGGCTTTTAGTCACCATAAACATAATGAAACATAAATGTATTGGCTACAGCTTCGTTTATATGCCATGAGTATGAGTCTCATTGGCATGTCACCTTCCTGTTGTTAAAAACAGATGCACAATGAAATGACTAGATGAAAGAAATAACAAACAATATTTTTTTTAAAAATTAATGTAAAACACTTAACATTAAAATTCGTATTAGGGAGCGACACCTTTGTGAACTTCTGTGTATTCCTGAATGGAATTATGTTGGTACATACAATGTGTCCGCAAAATTTCTCCACAGTGACTAGCTCTCCGTGTCTTGCTTTGTGGGTCACATAAGGTTTGCAGCACATTCACGTCGCTGTATGAGCTGTGGACTGGGATTCGCTGCTATTGGGTGCAGTTATGTTGGGAGATGGAATTCAAAGTTTTTACAATGAAATTAATTAATTACATTAATTAAATTAAATACACTGTATACACTAGTATCACAGTAGTTGCTGGAAATGTTTTCCTCATTGTTGAAGGCATAGTTCAATATGTTTTCATTGATTTGCGGATGCCTTTACCAATTTTTCATGTATAATAGAGGCACAGTGTCAGGAATGTGCTGTGTGTACCTCAGTTTGGCAAAAACCATTGCTGCCTGAGTCATCTGTTGAGAGCAGCCATGTATTGATTGCAGAAGGCAAGGATTTTAACAGCAGACAGACAGGCGACATGATAGCAAAGAACTTCATAATTGAGCATAAATGAAAACAGCCAGAGGACAGTCATACACGCTAGAACTACTATCTCAATATGGGGTACAAAGCCAGCAATCCTCACATGTACTCGCGCTCAGTGAATGTCACAAGGTAAGGATGCAGGAGTATTGCCATTCGATGCTCAGTCTGTGGAAAAAGAGTGCTTGGATTGTACAAATTTGTAAAGGACTGTTTACATAGTATGAAATGGGGCTCTTCTGTTTGTGATCATCTCTCACCACCAAACAGTACAGGAACTTACTGTCCAATCATAGATACCTTTGTTTTGTGATATCACTTTGCAAGTGACTCATACAAGGACAGTTTTATAAGTCTTGGTGACTCTTTAAGCTACATAACGTTATTTTAGGGGAAAAAATCAGCTTTATCAATGAAAGTCGTATACTCTTAGCCCTACTTATACCTCCCGAGGAGACCACGAATGTAAAATTAGAGAGATTCGAGCGCGCACGGAGGCTTTCCGGCAGTCGGTCTTCCCGCGAACCGTACATGACTGTAACCGGAAAGGGAGGTAATGACAGTGGCACGTAAAGTGCCCTCCGCCACACACCATTGGGTGGCTTGCGGAGTATAAATGTAGATGTAGACCACATCAATATTTAGTGAATTATGCCACATGAGAGCAGCTTTCATATTGGCTTTACTTTTCCTTAATTGGAACTTTATAGTTCAATTATATTATTAACAGTAATACGCCTCTTTTCGGCTTCAATTAATAAGAATAAGGGTATATTATTTACCAATCTTTCAGGTTGAAACTGACTGCAATATTTCGCTTCTTATTCTATTTAAGGTTGATTGATTATATCAATACTTTTTTAATGCAAGCCAAATGTTATAGTTAACTACAACCCTTTATTCTGCTCATTGTAAGGCTCCTTGATTTCATTCATGGTGCAGTCCGTCTAATAGGACTAGAATAAAAAATATTGTTGATACTGTTCAGATTATAATGTCTGAAGTTTTGAAAATAATTACAGTTAGTAGAATTAATGCAATTTATACATCAAAGATTAGGAAAGTTACTGCGATTAGGAAGAATTGAAGGGAGAATGGTATTCGTGCTGACCTTTTTGGATCAATTCCACACTCGAATGGTGATCTATTTTTCCAATCATTGATTAATTTTTTTTGTTAATGTTGTTGCAAGGATTATAACAATTATTGGAATAATAAATCTAATAAAAACTCTTGTAGATAGGATTAAGATTGTTTTTCTTGATTTATATCAAGCTTTCTGATTGGAAGTCAAATGTACTATTTATACTAGAAAAATAATTATGTACCTCATCAATAAATAGAAATATATAAGAATAATCATACTACATCTACGAAGTGTCAATATCATGCTGCTGCTTCAAATCCAAACTGGTGTCTTGTTGAGAATTGGTTTATTGTGTGTCGAAGTAGACAACATGTTAAGAAGATTGTTTCAATAATTACGTGGAGACCATGGAATCCTGTTAACAATGAAAAATGTTGATCCATATACTGCGTCTGCAATAGTGAAAGGTGCTTTTCAATCCTCATATGCTTGAAGTATTGTGAAATATAATCCTAATACCATATTTACTCGAATCTAAGCCGCACTTTTTTTTCCAATTTTTGTAATCCAAAAAACCGCCTGCGGCTTAGAATCGAGTGCAAAGCAGGAGGAAGTTCTGAAAAATGTTGGTGGGTGCCGCCACAACTAACTTCTGCCGTCGAATATATGTAGCGCTACACAGGCATGGTTTGTAGGCACAAAGATAAATACTGGCGCCTAGACCTCTGCGTCAGTAAATAAATTTAAAAAAAAAAAGTGGAAGACGAGCTTTTTTTCCTCCGCCCCGAGTTTCGACCACTGTATTTTCATATATTATCCAACGAAGTAAATACAAATTCCATATTGTTCATCTTCGAATGTAGCAGCATTTCAATGTACTACAAAAATCCGACTGGCAAGACTGTTTGGGATGTTTGTCTATATGGCCAACTCTACATTCTGAATTTTTTCTTACCTGTGAGAAGAGATGGTTGCTAATAGGAAATTTTATGAATTGTGAATCACACGCTGTATTCTCTTCACCATAAGAATAATACGAATATAAACATTTTGACATGTATTGTTTTGTGTTTGCTGCTATCTCATTTAAATCCGGTCTGCTTAATAAACTACGAAACTAGTGAGACAACAGCAAATGCGGAAGAATATACATATCATGTCATGTTTACATTCGTATTATTCTTACGCCTAATAGTGATACAGTCAGAAATGAAGCACGGAAATTGACTAGATTTTTAAATCTAAGATGACTCTAATTTCTGTGCAGAATGTAATGTACTAAAGAGGCGCCTGCAAAGATTTTCAAACGGAGAAAAATTTTCGCTAAACTCTCGTTCAGAACATTTTCTATCATACGCAGTCTATTATTTGGTTCTTGTTGATCATTATCAAAGAAAACAACAGTGTAAGTAACAACAAATAGCAGTCTCTTGTCATTGTTTCGCTAATGAGACGACTCCTCTCGTTTTTATGTATTTTTTAACTGTAAGCGGCGGTAGCGCGCACAAATGCAAGCCATGCCGCGAGCGGTGACAGGCCGTAAACATGCACTATCAGAATGCGACAAACAATGCATGACACAGTACAGTAATGCATTTTCAGCTTAGAATGATGTAAACACCTATAACAAAGAAAACGGTGCCTATCAGAGCAAAGAAAAATAAGCAATCAGTTCAAACCAGACGAAGCACGTGAAAAAGGAAGGGTATCCGTATAAATATGGACGGAGCGCCTGACGCATAGCAATGGCTACCTGGTAAAGCTTAACTGCTAAGCTTACGACTCCAACCAAACTAATGTAGCTGTATCGTCATTCATTCGACCTAAATTGTGTCTCATATTACAATGGACCAACTTTGTTTCGATTTGGAGATGCGGCCTAAAACTTTTCTCCCCCCTTGAATTTCGAGTCTTAAATTTTAGGTGCGGCTTAGATTCGGGAAAATTTTTTTTCCTTGATTTCGAGTCTCATTTTTCAGGTGCGGCTTAGATTCGAGTGCAGCTTAGATTCGAGTAAATATGGTAGTACTGTAAAAAATAATCCTTGTAATGCTAGAGTGTGGTTAGATTCTATTAAACTATGATGTGCTCATGTTACGGTTAAAACTGAAACTAAAAGAATAGCTGTATTAAGTACTGGAATTTGTATAGGATTAAAAGGTTGAATTCCTATTGGAGGTCATAATATTCCTAGCTCAATTGTTGGTGCTAGTCTTCTTCTAAAGAAGGCTCAGAAGAATGACACACAGAATAATACTTATGATGCAATAAATAGGATTATGCCTCACCGTAATCCAATTGATACAAATCCTGTATGTAATCCTTGATAGGGTCCTTCCTGTACTACAGCTCGTCGTCATTGAATTATAGTTAATAAGGTAATTCCAAATCCAATTATAAATAAATTAATGTTAAATAGGTGGAATCATTTTGCTAATCCTGATACTAGGACTATTGCTCCAATTGCTCCTGTTAGTGGTCAAGGTCTATAGTCTACTAAGTGGTATGAATGATTTGAGTGAGTTGTTAACATAGGTTTAATATACTTCTCTAGAACATAAAGTTCTTAAAATGGAGAATACATAAGCTTGAATTATAGGTACTGCTGATTCTAGGATTAATAGAAGTATTTGTCCAATAATTAGTAGTGAAATTAAGTTTATTGCTGTAGACGGTCCTGTGTTTCCTAATAAGGTTAATAATAAGTGTCCTGCAATTACGTTTGCTGCTAGTCGTACTGCTAGTGTACCTGGTCGAATGACATTTCTAATTATGTCAATACTATAAATGATATTAATGCAGGTGGCGTTCCTTGTGGTACAAGGTGTGTAAATATGTGATTAGTATGGTTAATTCATCCAAATAATATAAATCTTAATCATATAGGCAGAGCAATTGCAAATGCTAAATGTCTTGTTCTAGTAAAAATATAAGGGAATAGTCCTATAAAATTATTAAATAGTATTATAATAAAGATGAATGTTGTTCCATTAAATGATTTTGGCCCTAGTAGTGTTTTAAATTCGTTGTGTAAAGTTAAGTTTAGTTTATTTCAGATAATATTAATTCGTGACGGTGTAAGTCAGAACATTGATGGGATTAATAATAGTCCTAAGAATGTTGTAGTTCAATTTAATGACAAGTTGAAGATGTTAGTTGATGGATCAAATGTTGAGAATAAATTTGTTATTATTTTTAATTTAAGTTTTTTTTATCTCAATTGTTCTTTTTTCTGCTCTTTTAATAAGGTTAAGTTTAAATGAGAAAAAATTTATTTGATTGGATACGATTAAAGTAGCTGAAAATATAATGAATAGTGAGAATAATATGAGAGGAGATATTTGAGGGATTTAGGTTTAAATTTCCCCATCAGAAGTATTCGTTACTTTACTATTGTTTGGTTTAAGAGACCATTACTTACTTTCAGTCATCTGATGTTTCAAGGTGTACTAATTGTTTAGTTATTTTAGATTGACACTTTAATGTTATGTATTTTAACTAATTCCTTAGATTATCTTAGATAATCACTTGATAAATAAATTTACTGAAGTTCTTTCAATTACAATTGGTATAAATCTGTGGTTTGCTCCACAAATTTCTGAACATTGGCTGAAGAATAGTCCAGGTCGGTTTGTTGTAAATGTTCCTTAATTTAGTCGACCTGGTGTGGCCTCAATTTTAACCCCTAGAGCAGGTACTGCTCATGAGTGAAGAAAATCTGATGCTCTTGTTAATATTCGTACTTCTGTATTTATTGGTAGAATTGTTCAGTTATTTACGTCTAGAAGTCGAAAGCCGTCGTTTTCTAAATCTTGTTCTGGTGTTATGTAGGTGTCAAATTCTACGTCTATGAAGTCTGAATATTCATATCTTCAGTACCATTGTCGTCCAATTGTTTTGATTGTGGTTATTGCATCCACTGAATCATCAAGTAAATAGAGTAATCTTAGTGATGGTAGAGCAATAAAAATTAGGGTAATTGCTGGTAATGCTGTTCAGGTGATTTCAGTTAAATGTCCATGAACTATGTTTCGGTTTGTATAGGCAATAAATAATATATAACTTAGGGCATAACCTACAATTACTGTAATTAATAATAATACGATCATAGTATGATCATGGAAGAATGATAGTTGCTCCATTAATGGTGAAGCTCCATCTTGAAGGGATAAATTTGATCGTGTTGCCATTAAATGTTTTTCTAATAAAAGGTCAAACTTTTATTTGTAGAGCTTCAATTTACTGCACTGATCTACCGTATTAGAATCGAGAGATTAATGGTAATTCTGAGTAACTGTGTTCTGCAGGTGGGTTATTTTGTAGTCATTCTGTTGATCATCTTATATTAGCTCTGAATATAATTGCTCAGTTTGTAACCATTCTTTCTCATATGATTACTATGAATATAATAATTCCTACAATAGAGATTGTAGACCCAATTCTTGATACTAAATTTCATGATGTAAATGCGTCTGGGTAGTCTGCATATTGTCGTGGTATTCCTGCTAAACCTAAGGCTGCGTTCACACTGCCGGCCGGGCTGAGCCAAGCCTGGCCAGGCCGTCGCCCGCTTTGATATCAAACACATGGTTTTGAATTGCGGTGTTCACACTGGCGACCGGGCCGCGCCGACACGACGTGAGCCTCCCGGAGCCGAGTAGGCGACATCCCGAGTGTTTAATATTGCCGACGCAAGCTGACCGCAGGCGTGGGCCTGTGGAGCAGCACTACAGCTTCTGCAGTACACGCATCACATGTCTCCCTTCTGCTTTCATCACAAATGTGACTGCACACGTCTTTTATTTTAAGATACCTCTCATTTCACAATCAATCAAAAATTACGTTTATTACAATGATACATGCGAAATTACTTTTATTTCATTTATTTAATCTACTGTATTTACATGCATTTGCAACAATAGCTTGCCAGCGATCTCGGCATTGCTGCCACTGAATAGTTTGCATTTACTTGTAAACGGAGACAGATATGAGTGTCAGTGAGGGACTGAAATATGTCCCTACCAGATGACAGTGCATTGTAAAGTCATGCTGTGACACATTCCTATAAGCTGTTGTCTGTGACATCTTTTTGCAATGTTCGTACTTTAATGAATGCAGAATAACATATACATGACATTAACTTGTGTCCATCAATTTGGATCAGAAATTCGGCTAGTATCACAGTAATGATGCAGTTTCCAGATTATGGAACGAAGTAACCAAGGAGTGTGTTTCAGATAGTACGCACAAATATAAAACTATAAAGGAAAATAATTTATTTGTTTTATTTACAATGAAATGAGATACTCAAAAATACACTAAATAGCTAAGTACTTTCAATTCCAAAATTTATTTTTGAAAGGTTTTTTAATTATTTTAAGTTGGATTTTTAACGAAATATTCAACAAAAGTGTTCCTGACAGTTTTCGAACGTAATGTGGGATTTCTGTTGAATGTGGCACCAGCTGTCTGCATATCAGCATTGTTACAAAACTTTTCAGCTTCAACATTGCATCCTTCTGTGTCAATGACAATATTATGAAGTAGACAAATGCACTTGACTATGCGATCAGTTGTTAATGGATGTTTCAGTTTCCTTCCTCAGTAGTCTCCATTTATTGGTCATTATACCAAATGTACATTCAACAACTTTTCTTGCTCTGGAATGCATATCATTGTATAGAATCTTCTCGCTGTCCAAATTTCTGCGAGGAAAAGGTCTCATAAAATTCTCTAACAAGGGGTAAGCTTCATCTCCCAAAATGTCGTACGGTAGATCCTGACATTCGTTAAAGTCTTGTTAGTGGCGGTAATAACAGCTCCCCATTTTTAAGTTTCTTATATAACATACTTCCTTTAAACACGCCTGCATCAAACTGTTTACCGTAGGCACCAACATCTACAGCTATAAATTTGTAATTTGCATTAGCAACTGCTTGGAGTACAATCGAATAATACTGTTTATAATTGTGAAACATGCTGCCAGAAAGTTTAGGACATTGGACACGTATGTGCTTCCCGTCTATACATCCAACACAGTTTAGAAATCCCCATCTCATACGCATTTCACTGGCAATTTCTTTAAATCGAGAAACAGTTGGCGTTGGTTAATGAATGGGAGCAAGTGACTCCTATATGGCCATACAAATGTCTTTCACCACCACTGATACGGTGGACATTCCTAATCTGAATGACGATGCTAGTGCATGAAAGGAGATGCCAGTGGACAGATACCTTAGAAAAAAAAAAATCGTAAAATGTGTTACTCAAGTGTGGTGTTGGGCGAAGTTTTTGCAGTTTTGTTTGCACAGTAGATTTTTACTTAGTCCATGTCATTTCACAGTTATACAACAATAAATAATTAGAGACATTGTCTTGCACCCTTCTATATTCTTTCAATTAAAGTAATGAAATCGAAATGCAAATACCTGAGAGACAGTTACAGAGAATAACTTGTATAACTTGGCAAAATAAGGTCATGTGATCCAGGGAATGGTATATTAAAATGCAATTCCACTCGGGCTTTGTTGTGTCATATGATTTTTCTAAGTTCCAATAGCTATGCACAGTTCTTTATCAGTGGAAATAGAACCACTGAGTCAAAGGGATTATCTCAAAACTCCTCGCCTATCAATCTGTCTATCTTACAAGGTAATGAAAAGAATTCTGTGAGGTCATCAGTAGCTCCACATGATAACCCATCACCACTGCCAAGCGCTGCATCATGAAGAAAAAAGTTGGAAAATCTGAAGTAGTATTTCTGCGATTCTTCGTTGAAGGCACAGCAAGACATTACCCAAAATGACAAAGCTAATTACTTCCTAATGATTCTCAGGAGTCCCATTAACTCTTTTCACCTCAGGGGTAAGTGTTTGTGAAATTTAAAATACAAAAACATGACTACAATTAACTGGAGGTAGTGAATGCTGTACAAAGTTCTACTGCAAACCAAGCAGTGTGTACTAACGAATCTTACCTTATCGTTGTATACAATTTTTCTTCTGCTGTTATACTTCTGTGAAAATTTGTGTTCTGTTTCGAAATTTTGTCTTGAGTGTTCTGCAGCACATACTGAAATGTATTATGATTCATTCTGTAATATGAATAAAATTTTTCTGGATAGTTTTTAAGTTCTTCATGTAAAGAAAAAACTCTCCTAAATGTCTGTCGCTATTTATGGGATGAATCCATAACCTCTTAGTTCTTCTGTACTTCAAAACTCGACGAGTTACTGCAGAGTCAAAACAATACCAATAAAAAAGTGAAGACGGCGTTCTACACGACATCACAGACTAGCTAAAGGCGAGCAACTGTTGACTGCAGCTGTGTTTTCTACTGACTTGCTTGTCAGCTGTCGAAGGGTGACGATTTTTTTAAATTTATTTATTTGGCCTCCGGCAGCTAACAGCCATTTAGCCAAACAGTGGGGATTACCTTGACAGTGCAGCGCAGCCCACCAAGGAAGAAAAAAAAACAATGAAGAACAATGAAACGCACATCTGTGTCGATCTACAGTAGTTTCATTAAGTCTCCATTATTTTTTCTGTCAAAGTAGACAACGAGACTACAGAATTGCGCTTCAGTTTCTACGGTAAACGTATCACAAATCTCCAGTTTGTTTTTGTGATTAGTTTTACACCAAATTTTATCAGACCTATGTCATTGACACTACTACCTGTACATGTGCGCAGTCGCGCGCACACACATACAGACCATACATTTTGGCCAGTTATAGAAGCATAGCAGACGATTGTCCAGTAGCCGAGGGGAAAAATTCTTATACATTTAGACTTATCTAGACAATGAGACCATTAAAATAATACGAGGGACCGACACTAGGTCTATGCTGATCACTAGTAATTAGTTTTTTTGTGTCCTGCATTATATGACTACACTAAACCAAACCAAGCTGTAACCGCACGAACTCTGTGGTTTGCGGACGCGGCACTGACGCCACTGAATAGCTCGCATTACTTGTGACCAGAGACAGATATCAGTATCTTTATCATTTCAAAAACGTTTTGGTACTTTTAGGTACGTTTCATTCCCAACAATTTATGGTCTAAAACGAATCTAACAGAAAGCTACCTGCTGCATAAATTTTTCACTACAAGATTTGTAAATCAAGTGCAGAAAGTTGACAAATAGCATCATTTCACGATGACTGTTAAGAAATATGGAAAGATAAATGATTCAATACGAAGCTAAGTTGTTGCACTACCACGTGTACACAAATAAGAGTTTTTAGCCGCTAACTTTCTTCAAAATCGGTTGGGAAGCGTTACAAAACTAGGAAATCACGCGGAACAAAAAGTAGACTTTTTCTTTTTTCACGATGTAAGTAACGCTTTTAAGAAAAAAATAAGTTCATAAAACGATGTGGCGAAGTCTTATATGCCACTAAGAATTTTTAAAACATGAAAATCGGAGAAGTGGTTTTTCCCCCATTTCACCGTCCCGGCTCAGCGTGGCGCGCAATGTGAATGCACTACACGTCGGCCTGAGCTGGCTAGGCACGAGCCGAGGCAGTACGTGTCATCCCGGCCCGGCCCGGCCGGCAGTGTGAACGCAGCCTAAGAAGTGTTGAGGGAAGAATGTTAAGTTTACTCCAATATATATAATTGTGAACTGGATTTTTAATCATGGATTTTTATAGTTAATCCTGTAAATAGTGGATATCATTGAATAACACCTCCTATAATTGCGAATACTGCTCCTATAGGTAGAACATAATGGAAGTGGGCTACTACATAATATGTGTCATGTAATACAATATCAAGTGATGAGTTTGCTAGTACTAATCCTGTTAATTCACCAATTGTAAATAGGAAAATAAATCCTAGAGCTCATAATAATGGTGGGTTAAACTTCAATTTAGTTCCATATAGTGTAGCTAGTCATCTGAATACCTTAATTCCTGTAGGTACAGCAATAATTATTGTCGCTGATGTGAAGTATGTTCGTGTGTCAACATCCATTCCTAATGTAAATATATGGTGTGCTCATACAATAAATCCTATTAATCCAATTGATAACATGGCGTAAATTATACCCAACGTTCCAAATCATTCAATTTTCCACTCTTTCTTGACATACAATGTGTGAAATAATACCAAATCCGGGTACAATTAGAATGTAAACTTCTGGGTGCCCAAAGAATCAAAATAGGTGTCGATATACAATTGGATCTCCCCCTCCCGCAAGGTCAAAGAATGATGTATTTAGGTTTCGGTCTATTAATAATATAGTAATAGCTCCTGCTAAAACTGGAAGTGAAAGAAGAAGAAGAAGAAGGGCTGTAATAGCTACAGTCCAAACAAATAAAGGTGTTTGGTCTCAAGTTATGCTTTCTGATCGTATATTAATTGCTGTTGTAATAAAGTTTACTGCAACAAGAATTGATGATACACCTGCTAAGTGTAGTGAAAAAATGGCTAGCTCTACAGATGCACTCCCATGTGCAATAGCTCCTGCCAGAGGGGGATGAACTGTTCATCCTGTACCAGCACCGTTATCTACTGTAGAAGGTGTAAGAAGAAAGGGTTAATGAGGGTGGTAGTAATCAAAAACTTATATTATCCATTCGTGGGAATGCTATATCTGGTGCAAGTCAATTACCAAATCCACCAATAATTATAGGTATATATACTAAGATGGTATCTGTTCTTTCGGACATGTCCGAAAGAACAGATACTATACAGGGTGTCCCAGCTATCTTGTCCACCCAAAATATCTCTGGAACAATAACAGCTATTGGAAAACGACTTTCATCGGTATCAATGTAGGGCTGGAGCCCATGAATGTACAAATTTGGAAACATTCTAAAACGAAAGCATATGTGTTTAACACAAACTTGTTTTTTTAAATGGACCTCCTATATTTTTTCTTCAGCAATCCGTAGCATGACAAAGCACATAAACAATGGCGTTGATTGCATCGCAATATTCCCATTACACCCCAAGATATTGAGATGTGAAGTTGACGCTTGAAACACCCGACATGCGCTGCTAGCGCACGTCCTGAGGCTCAGGCGTGAACCCCATGCTGCCCGTAATCGCGATGTGATTGACATGTGTAATCACACCTCCAAACTTATCAAGAGGTCCGAAACGAATAATACGGTCTCTTACCATACAGGAAGAAATATATTATCAGAACATGAAATTCACTTTCCTCCATTTTCATGTAGCAATTCACAACCACTGTTTTTAGATGTGGTTAATAATGTCCTAAATAAGATGTAATTAATTTCTGTGATTATGCACACAATAGAAAAATTACTTCAGTGCTAATAAGAAATGTGCTCAGTGTGTCAGTCTTGATCTTAATCAATCTGCTCTCAGGCTTACAGCATGTTAATACTGTATTCCACCTTACCCTAATTGTCACAATGGTTTTATGAATACTACGCATACGTCTCCATGTAAGCAGGAGATCCTGGGTTCAAGTCCCGGTCGGGGCACACATTTTCATCTGTCCCCGTTGACGTATGTCAACGCCTGTAAGCAGCTAAGGGTGTTCATTTCATTGTAATTATAATAGGTATTACTATGAAGAAAATTATTACAAATGCGTGGGCTGTAATAATATTATAAATCTGGTCATCTTCAATTAAAGATCCTGGTTGACCTAATTCAGCACGATTAAGTATTCTTGTTGATGTTCCAAATAGAAAGTATAAAGTACCAATGTCCTTATGGTTTGTTGAGAATAATCATGTTTGCGGTAATATGGCTGAATGTTAAGTGGTAGACTGTAAATCTACTTATGAGATATTTTATCGCCTACCATACTCCGGTCTTATGTTCAGTTATGTTTCTAGACTGCAATTCTAGAGGTGTACAGTTTTACTAAGGCCTAAAATATTATTTTTTTAATTATAACTTTGAAGGTTATTAGTTTAAGTAACTTAAGTCCTTAGTACAATGAGATTAGGGTTGATGTTGAAATCAATCCTATTATTGAAATTATTATGGTTATAGGAAGAATAATTCTTGATTTTTGAGACTTATCTTAATAAATCATGAATTTTCGGTATATGACATAATTAGGGCTGAGAATCTAATACGTATGTAATAATAAAGTGTAATTGTAGTTAATATGACTAAATAGTTATAATAGTTGTTTTCTATTAATGATTGTATTAAAATTCATTTTGGTAGGAATCCAAGAAATGGTGGTAAGCCACCTAGAGATAGTAGGGATAAAAATGTTATGAATTTAATTTCAGTTTTTATGTTCCTAGCTGAATAGATCTGATTTATAAAAAATAGATTCATTTGCTTGAATATTAAGACTATGGTTCCCAGATGTTTTCTCTGACTGTTAGAGATCTAATTATTCACCCTAAATGTCTAATTGAAGAGTATGCTAGAAGTTGGCATAGAGATGTTTGATTTAAACCTCCTATTGTCCTAATAACAATTCTTAAAATGATAATGGTTCAAATAAAGGTTCTTAGTTGAATACAATATGATAGTACTATTATTGGGACAATTTTTGTCATGTTATTAATGTTAAACAGTTATTTCATCTTGAAGCGCCTACGACTTATGGAAATCAGAAATGAAAAGTTGCAGCTCCAATCTTTAATAATAATCTAGATCTGATTCTTAATGAGGGGATAAATTCTGTTTCCCATCCTATTGGATACTTTATTTGAATCAACAAAATTGAAAATAATAGTATTGACGATGCTATTGCCTGGACAATAAAATATTTGATGATTCATGTATCATATTTTTATTTCTCGTTAGAAGCGGAATAAGTGAAAGTAAGTTGATCTCCCAGTTTCTTTCATTCTCTTACCATACAGGAAGAAATACACTCCTGAAAATAGAAAAAAGAACACATTGACACCGGTGTGTCAGACCCACCATACTTGCTCCGGACACTGCGAGAGGGCTGTACAAGCAATGATCACACGCACGGCACAGCGGACACACCAGGAACCGCGGTGTTGGCCGTCGAATGGCGCTAGCTGCGCAGCATTTGTGCACCGCCGCCGTCAGTGTCAGCCAGTTTGCCGTGGCATACGGAGCTCCATCGCAGTCTTTAACACTGGTAGCATGCCGCGACAGCGTGGACGTGAACCGTATGTGCAGTTGACGGACTTTGAGCGAGGGCGTATAGTGGGCATGCGGGAGGCCGGGTGGACGTACCGCCGAATTGCTCAACACGTGGGGCGTGAGGTCTCCACAGTACATCGATGTTGTCGCCAGTGGTCGGCGGAAGGTGCACGTGCCCGTCGACCTGGGACCGGACCGCAGCGACGCACGGATGCACGCCAAGACCGTAGGATCCTACGCAGTGCCGTAGGGGACTGCACCGCCACTTCCCAGCAAATTAGGGACACTGTTGCTCCTGGGGTATCGGCGAGGACCATTCGCAACCGTCTCCATGAAGCTGGGCTACGGTCCCGCACACCGTTAGGCCGTCTTCCGCTCACGCCCCAACATCGTGCAGCCCGCCTCCAGTGGTGTCGCGACAGGCGTGAATGGAGGGACGAATGGAGACGTGTCGTCTTCAGCGATGAGAGTCGCTTCTGCCTTGGTGCCAATGATGGTCGTATGCGTGTTTGGCGCCGTGCAGGTGAGCGCCACAATCAGGACTGCATACGACCGAGGCACACAGGGCCAACACCCGGCATCATGGTGTGGGGAGCGATCTCCTACACTGGCCGTACACCAATGGTGATCGTCGAGGGGACACTGAATAGTGCACGGTACATCCAAACCGTCATCGAACCCATCGTTCTACCATTCGTAGACCGGCAAGGGAACTTGCTGTTCCAACAGGACAATGCACGTCCGCATGTATCCCGTGCCACCAAACGTGCTCTAGAAGGTGTAAGTCAACTACCCTGGCCAGCAAGATCTCCGGATCTGTCCCCCATTGAGCATGTTTGGGACTGGATGAAGCGTCGTCTCACGCGGTCTGCACGTCCAGCACGAACGCTGGTCCAACTGAGGCGCCAGGTGGAAATGGCATGGCAAGCCGTTCCACAGGACTACATCCAGCATCTCTACGATCGTCTCCATGGGAGAATAGCAGCCTGCATTGCTGCGAAAGGTGGATATACACTGTACTAGTGCCGACATTGTGCATGCTCTGTTGCCTGTGTCTATGTGCCTGTGGTTCTGTCAGTGTGATCATGTGATGTATCTGACCCCAGGAATGTGTCAATAAAGTTTCCCCTTCCTGGGACAATGAATTCACGGTGTTCTTATTTGAATTTCCAGGAGTGTATATTATCAGAACATGAAATTCACTTTCCTCCATTTTCATGTAGCAATTCACAACCACTGTTTTTAGATGTGGTTAATAATGTCCTAAATAAGATGTAATTAATTTCTGTGATTATGCACAGAATAGAAAAATTACTTCAGTGCTAATAAGAAATGTGCTCAAAGTGTCAGTCTTGATCTTAATCAATCTGCTCTCAGACTTACAGCATGTTAATACTGTATTCCACCTTACCCTAATTGTCACAATGGTTTATGAAAACTACACAAACATTACAGAGTTTGTTTTTTCACAGGTCACGTGACCTCAAATCTATTAAGCACATTCATAATTTTTGTAAGGTATTTGGACCTTGGATCCAATCTGGATCAGTCTATTAGAGTTGAAAGTAGTGGTCGCATACTTATTGATGATGTGAGCTCTCCAATGCTTTGAACATGAAACTTGGCAGCTGTCCTTAATTCAGTCACAGGAAGTGTATAATGAGCATCATTTGGTGCACTGAAAATAATTTGAGAAAATATGCATTAATCCTAGAGGAGACAGAAATGTATGATGATGTATTTACCATATTTAAGCATTATTAGTTGGAGTGTGTTACGAACTATGATCTGTAGGGATCAAGGAGAAACTTTGGCTCTGGGTAAAGAATTCGTGCTTGGCCAACATTCGCAGCAAAGATTGACAGGCAATTTGGCAACATCACACAGATAGCCAGTGGCAATATATGTCTTTGTGAACATGCTTTATTAAACGAAACAGAAAATGTTGACAGTACAGCCTATAAGCACAAAGTGACTGTAGCTACAATATGAGGGTTTGAGAAGACTCAGTGAAAGTAAAACTGGGCCCAGTTAATGTTATATAAACACCTGCAGGATGAGACTATTAAACTTCCTCTATACATAATATATATTCTATTAGAATATTGAGCATTGTTGCTAAGCATTTAATCACAAAGTAATTATTATACATATCTGCAGATATACCTGTTAATTGCAGCAATCTGGTCAGACTTTTACTCTCAATGTAATACTTACTGAGGTTATCCACAGTTGCGCAGACCCTTAGTTGTAACCTATTTAGCTTAGGCAGCATTTGGACTACATAGTTTTGTCTAAGCACCCACTTGATTGAAGAGTTACAATGATTTTCATACCCCCCATTTCTAGTGCCACTAGATTCTGCTAAATACATGGTGTTTCAAAAAGAATATATGTATTTCGAATGCATATATTTATTAAACTTTAAGACTTATGAATATGATACGTTACACACATCTTTATGAATCTCTCAAGTTCACATTACAGATGTTCAGTATGTCCTCTATCAGCGACACGAACAATCTCACATCGATGCTCAAATTCCTCCCATACTTGGGCAAGCATGTTCTTCGTCACTGATCTTATGGCAGTACGGATCCAGTTCTTCAACTCTTCCAGGTCTTGTGGGAGCGGTGGTACATAAACGTTGTCTTTAACAAAAACCCACACGAAGTAGTCAGAGAGTGTCAAATCCGGTGACCGTGGAGCTCAGCTGAGACATGCTAAGTCGCCAGCTCCTTGACCACCAATCCAACGGTTCGATAAGAGTCTCATTCAGATATTCACGCACTTGACAACTCCAGTGAGGGGGTCACCGTCTTGTTGAAAAATGGAGTTGTCTTCGTGTAGCCTCGGAAACAACCAGTTTTGTAACATAGTGAGATACTGCCGACAGTTAACCATGTTTCCATCAAAGAAGAATGCACCGTAATTAGATTATCGGGATATCGCACAAAACACATTGACCTTCGGCGAATCTCATACGTGTTAAATGGCTGCATGTGAGGTCTGTAGGCCCCAAATTCGAACATTGTGTTTGTTTACCTGACCACTAACATGGATTGGTAACTTTATCACTGAACACGATGTGGTGTGCGAAAGTGTTGTCATTGTCAACAGCATTAAGCATCTCGTTACAAAATGCCACATGTTTGTGTTTGTCATCAGGACGCAGAGCTTGTAACAGCTGTAATGTGTACGGCTTCGTAACCAACCTACATCTCAAAACACGCCGAATTGTTGTTGTAGGCAGCTGTAACTCCCGACTGGCACGAGGAGTTGATTTTGAAGGTCTTATGTTGGAAAGCAGTTTTGACTTTATGCAACATTTTCTTCAGGAACAAGAGGGCAGCCAGGACTGTTTCCTTTGCATGCACATCCTGTATTCAGAAGCTGTTGATACCATCTGCAAATGTTCCACCCATTCGGAGGATCAATTTGGTACCTGAACCTGAAACATCTTTGCACTGTGATCCCAGAATTCCATTTCTGCTGCGGAGTAGCCATTTTAAACATATGACGGTTATCAAGCAAAACAGAAGACAACTGACATCTTAACAGCTGTTAATATAAACTAGACTATGTATTTGTTTTGCCAATAGCTGAGCTAAGGTGCAGCAATCAATTTGGACAAAATTATACTTTGTAATACATATACTCTTTTTGAAGCACCTTGTAATATGTATATTCTTCTTGAAACACCTTGTAATATGTAAGTTAAGGAATGTTTGAATATATTTTGATGTGATCATAATATTAACATATGTTTCAGATTCCTTGGTACAAGAACTACAGAGGAGTTATTGAGCCTCTTGGTGACAGTAGGTATGTTGTATATGGTGAGGTAGCAATACTAGGGGAGGACAAATTGGAAATAACAGAGTTACCTATTGGTGTCTGGACTCAGACATACAAAGAAAATGTACTAGAGCCTATGATGGGAGGCAGCAATGACAAGTCACCACCACAGATAGTGTAAGTAATTATTTTTTAATAGAAATAATACATAAAAAGGAAGATTAGTCTCTGTCCTGTAATTAATGTTGTTGTGTGTTTCGAAACTTACCAGTGTATAGATCATACCATGAAATTTGAGGTTAACTACTAGATGTTAGTAACTTCCTGGCAAGATGTTTTGATGCAGAGTCTTCTGGCCATGTTCAAAAGTGTTCTGGTAGATGTCAGTGTGTTTCCACCAGCACCTTTATGGAGTACTCAAATACTACTTAAATGAAAGTAATCAATTATAGAAACTATAACGTAGATGGATAGATAAAAAAAATCTGCTCATCAAGTGGTGGCACAGAACACACAAACCAAAGGATTTACAATTACAACCTTTCGGAGCCAGTGACTCCTCCTTGTGGCAGAAGAGTTGAAGGGGAAGGAAAAGATTTGAAAACCTTAGGGCTTAAAGGTGGAAGACAGGGTAATATTAAGACAGTGATTACTACTGAAGCATTGTGTACAGGTTAATAAGAGTGAAATGTTAAGTGCATTGTATGTAACAGTGGTGTGAATGGCGACAGAGAAAAATAGGTAAGTCAGAAAATGAAAGATGTAGAAAATTAAGAAAGAAGTAGTTACTGTGAAGCAATGATGAGATAGAAAGAAGTAATGTAAATGAAGGTCAGGTGGGTGATGAGAACCAGGTACATATTTTAGTGCTAGTTCCCACCTGATGATGAGTTCTGAGAAACTGGTGTCTTGGGGAAGAATCCATATGTATGGTGAAGCAGGCACCGAGATCATGACTGTCATGTACGATATGCTCTGCAACAGGATATTGTGTGTTGCCTGTATACAGCCTATGCCTATGCCCATTTATCATGACTGATAACTGGGTGGTAGTCATGTCGATGTTACAGGCCCAACAGTGTTTACATAACAGCTGGTGTATGACAGTGTCATTTCACAGGTGGCTCTCACTTTGATATTATATGTTTTTCCAGTTATGGGGCTGGCATAGGAGTTGGTAGAGGGTGCATAGGGCAAGTCTTGCAGAGGGAACGATCACAGGGGTAAGAACCATAGGGTGGGGAGATGGGTGCAGGAGCAGCATAGGGTCTGACAAGAATATTGCGCAGATTGGGAAGGCGACGAAAAGCTATTGTAGGTGGGTGCGCAAAATCTCAGACAGAATTACTCATTTCAGGGCATGGCCTTGTTGAAGTAGATGATTAATACATTCAAGACCAAGATGACACTGAGTGACAAGTAGTGTGCTTAATTTGACCAAGGCATTTAGGCAGATGAAGTGTTTCTTCAGCATCTGAAAAGCTTTGACTCGTTGACCACTACTTATTAACAAAATTGCTGTCATATAGAATACCATACACAGTTTGCCACTCTGTTAAGGTAACATGCAGTATGTTATCGTAGGATGGAGAGTCTTTGGCAGATGTAGAAATAACCTCGAGATTGCATATGCAAAAACTTAGTATGCTTGGCCTACGAAAGGAGTAAGTCACAATGGAAGTGAGTCAACTCAAACAAATAGCCGGATGAAAATATTTGTGGGGAACGGAAGCGATAGATGTAAATGTTATTTTGCGAGTACCACAAGGGGTATTAGGCACTGTTCTCACTGGGGCGATATGAATGCAATTCTGTTTGCGATACAATGCAGAAGCAATCTGCATTGGTGAAGCACATAGGAACCCTGTGGAGATGATTTGATTGGTTCACACCGGGCGTTACCTGCCATGCATTCTTTCTCATTAGATTTTGAGGAAACTATTCAGTAAAAAGGAAATAAGTCTTCCCCCCCCCCCCCCCCCCCCCCTCATGTCTTATAGTCTGACATCACTTCTTGATAAGCCTGGTTTTCTTTTTGTTATTACCCATAGTTATTGTGATACCTCTATGTAAAGAACATCATCATGCATATTTTGAAAATATTGTCATGAGTGGTCGCTGTCCATTTTACATTTGGTGCATTTTATTGCATACACTGTTGCATACGAAATGTAGCTAACGTATCATGATTTATTTAACAGTGGAAGGAGAACCATATCTATTCTCGAGAAAATGTGTGAAGGTTGTCTGTGATGAGGTAGGCAGCTAGGCGCTCATAAATGTGTGTGTTTACTCGTGGAAAAACAGTTCATTAAGGCAATATTGTAGCTTAAATAAGTAAATTAGTATCCATTGTGATCTAGATATTGGAGGTTTCGCCTTTACTTGTGTAGTTTTCATGAAAAGATAACTGTTCTAAAGTGCAAGCCATTGGCATGGGTTTGTTTTTGTTATCGACCGCAGTAAATTATATGATTATTTGATAATTTCCGGGTAGTGTCTGTGTAGCTTTATTGTGAAGAGTATCATGCCTGTATAGTTTGCATTCGGTTCGCGTTTTCTGTGTTCCTGTACTTCCATACAGTTAATTTTCCATATTGTGCAGTAAAGTCGTTAAGTGGTGTTTCTGTTTCCATTTGAGTATTTATACATAATTCAGTGATAGCGCCTGTTCAAATTTGTCGTGAGAAAATATCGAGCCTCTCCAGTTTCGTACTCGTCACTCTTGGCAGAAACTAAATCCCATATCTGTGCCGTGCCTATTGATGCAATTGGGAGGTGGGATTACACTAATCATGGCCTGCACATGAATAGGAGGGGGAAATAGATTAGTTGATCATCTTGCAGAAAATGTAAGGGGGGCCATATGCACACAAGACAAAATACCTGTGATTACTGGAGTCAGAGGGACACATTTTTTACTGTAGAGTCAGGTTACAGACAGTGTATTGAAAGAGATTAAAACAGAACAGTGCCATAATGTCTGTAGCAGTATCAAAAGAAATAAAATTTGTGTGTTTCATCAGAACATTAGAGGATTGAAAAATAAGGTGGATTAGCTTCTTGTATGCCTAGGAAATGGGGTAAATTCTGAAGGTATAGATGTTTTGTCTTTCTCTGAACACCATGTAACCGCAGTGATGGAGACGTTAAATTTAAGGGATTACAGATTAGTGTCTTATTCATGTAGAGTCAACATGGAAAAAGGAGATGTTGCTACTTATATAAAAGCTGGACACAAAGTCAAAAATATTGAAACAAATAGTTTTTGTGCAGATCAGATCCTTAAAGCATGTGCTTGTGAGTTGCTACTGCAATATACGTTATAGTAATTGTAACAATCTATAGATCCCCTCAAGGTAAAATACAGCTATTCATGAAAACATTTTAGTGGCGTTATTGAGCCACCTGTCGGACAAAAAGAAGCAGTTAATGGTTTGCAATGATTTTAATGTAGATTTCTTAAAAGATACAGATAGGAAAAATTAGCTAGAATCTTTGTTTGGTGGTTGTTAATTTTCCAACTCGTGTGCAGCAGGACAGTAGGTCACTTATCGATAACATTTTCTTAGACAGTGCTCAGGCAGAAACAATTAATGTGTAGCCAGTTGTTAGTGGGCTATCTGATCATGATGCACAGTTAATGGAAATAACACATATAGCACCTAATAGGCTTCAGGCAGGTTCATACAAGGCAGGGAGGCTTATTGATGTGAACAGGGTACAGAGTTTTAAGAGCAGCCTAGAAGAGGTAGAATGGGATGAAGTATTCACAGAAAATGGTGCTGATGCCAAATTCAATTTATTCCACTGTAAATTTGTCTCAATATTTGAGTGGCTTTCCTGAAACATTATCCAAAAACTCCATTACAAAGGCAAGTAAGCCATGGATTACTAAGGGAATTCAGATATCGTGTCAGAGGAATTCCCATAAGGATAGTAAGCCCAAACCATTTTTTAAGTTTGGGTCCCATAACGTCGACAAATTTGGCATTTTTATCCAGTTTTCTTCTATTGCAATTTTGACTGTAGTACTTGTTGGTTTCATTGCTAATATATAGGGTTTATACAACCTGGGAGATCCGGGAAAAACCCGGGAATTTTTTCATCCGTGAGAAAACCAGGAAAAACCTGGGAATTTTTCATTGTTTTAGTTTTCAGTTAATTTTTTGTAATTTTGACTGGTAAGAACAGATATTCTAACAAAGGATATTACTGTATCCTGCTACTGCAGAATAATACTTAAACAATAGAACATAATCGTGACAGAAAAACGAAAATAATTTAAATTGCAAAGGAAATGTGCCGTATACGACGACGAGACACAGTGATTGTGCTAGCGTCTGCCAACAGCAAAATGTGTCAAAGGCTTTAGGAAGACCATGCAATGCTTCATAACAACAAATTGCCTCCGATGAGCGTGAAGTCGCAACTGTTTACATTAGATTCGTTTTAGAGTTACGAGCGGGCTCGTGCACATGCGCAGTTGAGCCGTGCTTGAGTTGTAGATACTCCCGCTTCTGGCTACAGGAATGTGGCTGTTGGGTGTGCAAGCAGTTGCAGCAAGCAGCTAGATGCTACCGGGAAAAGGGGGCACCAAATTCATATTCTTGAGGGGGGGGAACTTGTTTAACAAAGCGCCTAGCATCCGGCGCACGTTTGTCTATCGATTATTCATATGATTTTGAAACGCTTCCCTGTTGGTTTTTGAACACATTATAAGTTGATTTCTGAATAAATTATAAATTGATTTTTGCATGCGTATGTCTCTGTCGGGAAGAATCCTTGTCGCATCTAGAAATAAACTTTCCGCAGACAAAAGGGGACGGGGCTATATGAGCTGAGTGGAGTAAAGCCGAACGGATGAATGCCAATTGCTGTCTGATTATGTGGTTGATTGGGTTTGCGAATGATCAGCATTGTTATAATTACTAGTGAAATCTATAGATTCAGACTTCCACAATGGAAATAAACGACTGGCAGGAATAACAGGTGAGGAAGATGATGTATTATTTTCTGGGTGTATCCAAGAAAATGAAATATTGACAAAGTTTTGGCCAGATTGCTATACTATCAAGGACCAGTTGTACAGTCCCCAGCTAGCAGCCACTTATGCTCTATTTTGAAAGTAATGTGGAAAACGTGTTGTACAAACACGTAATAGTGCCTAAAAACCGGAAACTAATTGCGGGATAACTAAACCTGTGATTTTGGCAGGGTTAGTGAAGTTAATCGGCAAACAAATTTTGACCATGGCAGGAATAGCTACAGAATTGGTGACGACAAGATTGTTTGTTAGAATGAGGAAGGAGAAGAAACGGGGACATCCACAAATTATGGAAGAATAAAACGATTCCAAATTTATATAAAAATTTCGTAATACTACTTTTCGATCTCGTGCTTGAGAAACTGGTGCATATGAATGAAATGTGAAACTATTTCCAAACGTAAAGCTTTTTGCTCCTAGTAGGCCTAATAGGCATTTGATATTGGTACTTCATGAATTATGTTCTGTCTTGTTATAAAAATGGCCATTTGTACCAAAACAGTCTCATTTATTTGGCGTGGGTTACAAAATTGCTGCCTATTTTGTTTTATGTAGCAGACAGTGACAAAATGGACATAATCAGATCGAGAAACCATGCCAGTCTAGGGTATTATTTGTGTTAACAGCTTTTTCAGTAATAGATAATGACATTTCGATTTTTCATGTAGCATAACGTGACGAACTTTGAGGTAATAGATTCTTTCGCAGAAAGGAAAGCGCGCCATGTAAAGCTGTAGCAAGTTTAGAGAGAAAAAAATGCTAGGAGCTAAGGATTGAAGAAATGTGTAATTTCTTGCTTATCTCTTGTCTTTATTGGTTTTATGTATCCTATATTTAATTTTATATCAAACAAAACAGCAAGTTATTAGCTAATAGGCAATAAAGAGTGCAAATTTGCTGAAGAGTTCTTGTTCTCCCGATTACAAATACTCCCATCCGCTATTAATTGTGTTTTTGTTTTGTGTCGGTTATTTCTTAAAGAAAGAAAGAGGGGGCAGGCTGTAAAACCGGCCGACTGGAGCAGGAGAAGCACCACAGGACATCTCAATTTCCACTGAGCGAATCCTGACAAAACTCTACCATCTGGTGAGCAAGATGTAGGGGACAGGCGAAATACCCTCAGACTTCAAGAAGAATATAATAATTCCAATCCCAAAGAAAGCAGATGTTCACAGATGTGAAAATTACCGAACTGTCAGTTTAATTAGCCACGGATGCAAAATACTAACATGAATCCTTTACAGACAAATGGAAAAACTGGTATTGCCGACCTCGGGGAAGATAAGTTTGGATTCCGCAGAAATGTTGGAACACATGAGGCAATACTGACCCTACGACTTAACTTAGAAGCTAGATTAAGGAAAGGCAAACCTACATTTCTAGCATTTGTAGACTTAGAGAAAGCTTTTGACAATGTTGAGTGGAATACTCTCTTTCAAATTCTGAAGGGGGCAGGGGTAAAATACAGGGAGCAAAAGGCTAGTTACAATTTGTACAGGAACCAGATGGCAATTGTAAGAGTAGAGGGGCATAAAAGGGAAGCAGTGGTTGGGAATTGGAGTGAGACAGGGTTGTAGCCTATCCCTGATGTTATTCATTCTGGATATTGAACAAGCAGTAAAGGAAACAAAAATTCGGAGTAGGTATTAAAATCCATGGAGAAGAAATTAAAACTTTGAGGTTTGCCGATGACATTGTAATTCTGTCAGACAGCAAAGGACCTGGAAGAGCAGTTGAACGGAATGGACAATGTATTGAAAGGAGGATATAAGATGAACATCAACGAAAGCAAAACGAGGATAATGGAATTTAGTCGAATTAAATTGGGTGATGCTGCCGGAATTAGATTAGGAAATGAGACACTTAAAGTAGTGAATGAGTTTTGTTATTTGGGAAGCAAAATAACTGATGATAGTCGAAGTAGAGAGGATATAAAATGTAGACTGGCAATGGAAAGGAAAGCGTTTTTGAAGAAGAGAAATTTGTTAACATCGAGTTAAGATTTAAATGTCAGGAAGTCGTTTCTGAAAGTATTTGTATGGAGTGTAGCCACGTATGGAAGTGAGACGTGGACGATAAATAGTTTAGACAAGAAGAGAATAGAAGCTTTTGAAATGTGGTGCTACAGAAGAATGGTGAAGATTAAATGAGTCGATCACATAAGTAATGAGGAGGTATTGAACAGAATTGGAGACAAGAGAAATTTGTGGCACTACTTGACTAGAAGGAGGGATTGGTTGGTAGGGCATATTCTGAGGCATCAAGGGATCACCAATTTAGTATTGGAGGACAGTGTGGAGGGTAAAAATCGTAGAGGGAGACAAAGGGATGAGTACACTAAACAGATTCAGAAGGATGTAGGTTGCAGTGGGTACTGGGAGATGAAGAAGTGTGCACAGGATAGAGTAGCATGGAGAGCTGCATCAAACCAGTCTCAGGACTGAAGACCACAACAACAACAACAACAACAACAACAACACACCCTAATGGTAACACACATGAAAAAGATCAACATTATATTCGAAAGCTTAGCTTCTCTTGCCGCTTATTAACCTTAGAGACCAATATTGTATGTAAAAGCTCTGCTTTTATTGTAGCAACACTATGTGTATTAATTTAAATTATTAACTTTCCCTGTTTGTGTATTCGTGTTACTTGACAGTGATGTTGCTGTTGGCTGGCTACATCACGTGTCCTATGCTCTGTATATCTGCTGCCATTGGCTGGCGAGATTACGTGACTGGCTTACAAACACACATCTCGATTTCAGTGATTCAGAAAGTAACATTCGGAGTTGTGTGGAATTCGAACGTATACTTTCGTAATTTGAAAATACACCGCGTACGTGTTGCTGGACATCAAAGGTATTTCCAAAACATGTCCTTTTTTTCCCCCTTAGTTTTGTTTTCTAAAGTGCTGGGAAATTCTGCGCCTATGTATAAAACCATAACCATTCAAAAGATTGATATGGGAAAATATACTGTCACTTAACATGAGAAACACGTGTTTTCACCCAGGAGAAAGTGTATTTTTATCCGGAAAAAATCTGGGAATTTTTTTCCGTGTCCTCGTATACACCCTGATAAATTCAAATAGATCGTTCCCAATATTTAATTTGACAGGCAAGAATAAGTCAGGATCCAAAGTTGCATGCTTTCTACGAAAGATACTGTAATATTTTAAGGAAAGTCATTAAGAAATCGAGAAGCTTGTGTGTTCTGACAGAAATTAATAATGCGGATAGTATGATTAAAACTATATGGAATATTGTCAAAAGGGAGACACGGCAGTCTGACAATGCACAGCATACCATAGCAATAAAGCTAAATGATGATGTTGTGAGTAATAATTCACAAGTTGCAAGTATTTTTCAACAATCTCTTTCCAAATGTAGCAGCAAAAATAGCGATAAAGGGTTCATTTGAAGAAGCAAAAAAATATGTTAACACTTTGTCGTCTGCACATCTCGTACAAACTGACTCGCCTGGTGCCGGCAGCTCTAATTCCGATTACTTGGCTTGTCGCCGGCTGTTCTTGACATTATCAGATCATAAAATGTTAAGTGATACTAAACTCATCATTAGTTCTGAACCCTGTTCCCCTATTTTCGTGGAATTTCGAAGATATACATATGTTAATAAATACAAAAATTGTTTGTTTCAAATATTTGTTTATTTAAGCTTTTTTGAAAAATAATCATTATGAATTGCACTTTGAAAAGTCAGTCGGCATTATCCGGTTTATTGTTGTTGTCGGAAATATGTAAAAATGATAATATTTGACTGAATTGGTTGCGGAACATAGTTTTGCGAAATATCAGTGTGTCTATCAATGGATTCGTTGACCAATAACCACGATACTTGCCTTTTTGTACAATTCCCATAAGGATAGCAAGCCCAGACAATTTTCTAAGTTCGGATCCTATAACGTCGACAAATTTGGCATTTTTTAATGTAGTTTTCTTCTGTTGTAATTTTGACCGTAGTACTTGTTGGTTTCGTTGCTAGTATATTCAAATAGATCGTTCCCAATATATAATTCGACATTATCCTCGATGCTCTCTGTATCTTTGGAAATATGTTTGGACCCAACGATCCTTCAAATTTATGCACTGTGTTCTTCATCCAATTCATGGGAATCAGTAGACAGCCGTAGAGTTCGCGAATTTGTCTTGGACGTATATCAATGTCTTCCAATGCTTCTGCTTCATTTTCATTTTTTCGATATCCAATGTCTCATTCCCAATCGGCAGAGTCATCCGGAACTTCAGAAAAGACGTTCACACATTCATCGTAAATAATTGTATCGACTCTTTCGACTCCCGTGATGAAAGGGCACAAGTACCTACAAAGACAAAACACTTGTTTACTTGTGTACCTTATTGTTACCTGAACAAAACACCAACAGAATGCAAAAGATACTAACGTGCTGTCACCGGCCCCTGCACGATACTATGTTCATGACACCACTTTGGCTTCGCCGGCCGTTGACCACTATTTCGCGCACCACTGTGGTGTCGCCGAATGGCATAGTGTTAACAATGACATTCCCCAAGACTTTAAGCCTTTAGAAATAGCATCAACATCCCCCGCTGAAATTAAGGGAATTATAAATATACAGGAGCTCGTGTGGTGTTCATGGAGTCTCCAACAGAATTTTGAAGTGTTGTTCTAATTTGATAAGTGGAGTCCTTAGTGATATATGTAATGCTTTGCAGGCACAGGGAATTTTTCCAGGCAAGTTGAAATACACAATTGTCAAACCTCTTCGTAAGAATGGGAACGAGTGACTTAAATAATTATAGACCAATCTCATTGCCGACTTTATTTTCTAAAATGTTCAAATAAGTTATGTATTCAAGAGTAGTCTCACATTTAAGTGAAAATAAGTTACTCAGCATGTCACAGTTCGGATTCCCGAACGGTTACTCGACTGAAAATGCTATCTACACATTTACCCATCAACTAGTACAAACCCTAAATAACAAATTATCTCCAGTTGGTATTTTTTTGTGATCTTTCCAAGGCATTTGACTGTGTGCATCGTGTCACACTCGTAGAAAAAAAAACTCAGGTTTTATGGAATTGAAGACCACACACACACACACACACACACACACAGCTGGTTTGAATCATACTTAACAAACAGAAAGCAAAAAGTTGTGCAGAACAACACAGATAATGTTGGGAGGTTGGTAAATTCTAATATTGGGAGTTATCATGAAGATAGTCCCACAGGGTTCAATTTTGGATCGTCTGCTGTTCCTTATACAGGGTGTTACAAAAAGGTACGGCCAAACTTTCAGGAAACATTCCTCACACACAAATAAAGAAAAGATGTTATGTGGACATGTGTCCGGAAACGCTTAATTTCCATGTTAGACTCCATTTTAGTTTTGTCGGTATGTACTGTACTTCCTCGATTCACTGCCAGTTGGCCCAATTGAAGGAAGGTAATGTTGACTTCGGTACTTGTGTTGTCATGCGACTCGTTGCTCTACAGTACGTAGCATCAAGCACATCAGTACGTAGCATCAACAGGTTAGTGTTCATCATTAACATAGTTTTGCAGTCAGTGCAATGTTTACAAATGCGGAGTTGACAGTTGCCCATTTGATGTATGGATTAGCACGGGGCAATAGTCGTGGCGCGGTACGTTTGTATCGAGACAGTTTTCCAGAACGAAGGTGTCCCGACAGGAAGACGTTCAAAGCAATTGATCGGCGTCTTAGGGAGCACAGAACATTCCAGCCTATGACTCACGACTGGGGAAGACCTAGAACGACGAGGGACACCTGCAATGGACGAGGCAATTCTTCGTGCAGTTGACGATAACTCTAATGTCAGCATCAGAGAAGTTGCTGCTGTACAAGGTAACGTTGACCACGTCACTGTATGGAGAGTGCTACGGGAGAACCAGTTGTTTCCGTACCATGTACAGCGTGTGCAGGCACTATCAGCAGCTGATTGGCCTCCATGGGTACACTCCTGCGAATGGTCCATCCAACAATGTGTCAATCCTCATTTCAGTGCAAATGTTCTCTTTACGGATGAGGCTTCATTCCAACGTGATCAAATTGTAAATTTTCACAATCAACATGTGTGGGCTGCCGAGAATCCGCACGCAATTGTGCAATCACGTCATCAACACAGATTTTCTGTGAACGTTTGGGCAGGCATTATTGGTGATGTCTTGATTGGGCCCCATGTTCTTCCACCTACGCTCAATGGAGCACCTTATCATGATTTCATACGGGATACTCTACTTGTGCTGCTAGAACATGTGCCTTTACAAGTACGACACAACATGTGGTTCATGCACAATGGAGCTCCTGCACATTTCAGTCGAAGTGTTCGTACGCTTCTCAACAACAGATTCGGTGACCGATGGATTGATAGAGGCTGACCAATTCCATGGTCTCCATGCTCTCCTGACCTTAACCCTCTTGACTTTCATTTATGGGGGCATTTGAAAGCTCTTGTCTACGCAACCCCGGTACCAAATGTAGAGACTCTTTGTGCTCGTATTGTGGACGGCTGTGATACAATACGCCATTCTCCAGGGCAGCATCAGCAATTCCATGCGACGAAGGGTAGATACATGTATCCTCGCTAATGGAGGACATTTTGAACATTTACTGTAACAAAGTGTTTGAAGTCACGCTGGTACGTTCTGTTGCTGCGTGTTTCCATTCCATGATTAATGTGATTTGAAGAGAAGTAATAAAATGAGCTCTAACATGGAAAGTAAGCGCTTCCGGACACATGTTCACATAACATATTTTCTTTCATTGTGTGTGAGGAATGTTTCCTGAAAGTTTGGCCATACCTTTTTGTAACACCCTGTATACTGTGGCCTCTATTCTACTTCGCAACTGTTGGTTTGCGTAATTCACTGCAATCCAGCCTGCACCTGGCTGTAACTTGTGCTCAGCATATTGCACAAAACTAACTTTCCCTATCCTAAATGGTGGTGCCGCCACAGTGCGAATAAAGTGTTTATTCGAGAATAATTGGCATCTGATTTACCTATATCGTAACAATATAATAAAGTGGATCGTTATGTAATAAGAAAAAGAAAAGTAGAAACATTTGAAGATTCCGGTCACCATTCAGCTGCATAAACACCACCAGACATAAAGGCAGAGCCCAGCACTTCATCAAAAGTTCCATAACAGAGTTCTTTGGCTGTTTCCTTTAATCCCACAGATATTGGCAATTATTTGGATATACGAGGGGGGGACCCAAAAGAAACTGGACTCCAATGGCACTGCCACTCGTAGATTTAGTGCAGGGTTCTCATGCTAGATGGTGTTAGTAGAGACCTTCAAGAAACAGCTGTGCAGACGGTGTCAGTGTAGAGCTGAACGTGCAAGTGTGGTATGGTGTTTCTCTGACTGTTGGCATGTTACCTCTGCGAAGTCGTTATGACAACTGTAAAAGAACAAAGAGTGTGTGTGAAATTTTGTTTCCTGCTTAAAAAAAACTGCAACAGAGACAAATCGAATGCTTCAGGAACCTTTCCAGGACAACACTATGAGCCGCACACAGGTTTTTGAGTGGTTTGGGCACTTTAAACGTGGTGAGATGTGTGTTGAAGACCAAGCTCGTTCTGGACGGCCTTCAACATCGCAAAATGAGGAGAACATTGATCAAATTTCAGCAGAGACAGGAATCAGTTGTAGCTCGTGCCAGCGGATTTTGAGTGAGGATTTGCACATGAGACGTGTTGCTGCTAAATTTGTTCCGCACCTTCTCACACAGGAGCAAAAAACCATCCGCATGAATGTGTGTCAGGACTTGAAAACAGAGATTGCACGAGATCGAAACTTCTTGAACAAAGTCATTACAGGGGATGAGAGTTGGTGTTACGGGTATGATCCAGAAACCAAGCCAGTGGATTCCCAACTCTCCCAGACCAAAAAAAGCAAGGCATATGTGAAGACGATGATCAATGTATTTTTTGATGTTCGTGGAATTGTGCATTGGGAATTCGTACCCCCTGGCCAGA